>NC_059196.1:13318308-14542058 GCF_020615455.1 Coregonus clupeaformis | reverse complement strand
CACACACACACACACACACACACACACACACACACACACACACACACACACACACTCACACACACACTTTCCCCCTTTAGCTACATTACAATAGTCAACACTTTCCTAGGCCTTCATGTAACTAGTAGTGTTCAACTGTGCTGCTGAATATCAAACCTCAGACAGACAGTCTATCTATAGAAATGACCTATACAATTGAAAATACAGAAAAACGGTTGCAAAAAAAATAGTACAATTTGATAGGATTTGAAAGGATGGCCTTTCCTGCTTCGTAACCAGTCTGCCCTCCCTCCCTCCCCATCCCCCTTACCCATATCCCCATGCCAAGACAATGGCCATCTCTGCCCTAATAATCCACTGGCTGATTGGTCGGGCCCAGATTACCCCTGGGATACCAGCTGTCAGGAACTCACAGAGGCTCTTTACCCCAACCTACAGTCTGACATTCCTCAGTTTCCCTGTATTAATAGCTCGCCACAACTGGTACTGCGCAGGGCCAAACTCAACCCCATTGGCCCAAGAAAACAATGGAGGGAAAGGAGGAAGCAGGAAGCTGCGACTGGTCGGAGGCGATAAAGACAGATTTCAGTCCGGCCCTAACAGAAGAGAGAGGGAGGGAGAGAGGGAGAGAGGAAGAGGGAGGAAGGGAGGGAGAGAGAGGGAGAGGGCTCAGTTTAGTATTGGCCTAGTTTCTGCCACATTATGAGAACTTTTAGGCGGGTTGTTTTCCTTTCATGTTCTAAACACACTCATGTTCTGAGAGAATGGTGATGATATATTTACACAGAGAGAAGTTGTGTTGGTCTTTGATGCATGGCGCCAATGCACCTGATAACGGCAGTAGAGGAAGATAATTAACAGAGGTCTATAGCCAGACCGATAGAATCTGGACCTAAAAATGAAGTGCTTAGTGTATAGTACTGGTAACACAGAGGTCGACGTTGTAAATGAACCCTTTTATTGTCCAATTCCCCTCCTGAGGGAGACTCCAATGTCAGACCAGTCAATGACTCGTGTTACTATCGAATTAGTTCCAATATGGAGTCTTTCAGTGGACTCCCTGTCCAACACTAGTCATTATGTACTATAGCCCATGTTCTGAATGACAAGACACTCCATAGCCGTGTGGGCTGTTGTTTCAGCTGCGTTCACAACTTCATCCTGTCATGGAATCACGGTACAGTGTAACACTGAACAGATGTGGCCATGTGGACGTTTTAAACATTTGTATCACTGCTAATCATGGTTATAGACATGCAATAGTGAAGCCAAATGGTTGATGATGAATGTAGCAGACGGATTCCTAGTATACATATATACTTCATGCCTTAAAGTAATGACGGACTGTCGTTTCTCTTTGCTTATTTGAGCTGTTCTTGCCATAATATGGACTTGGTCTTTTACCAAATAGGGCTATCTTCTGTATACCACCCCTACCTTGTCACAACACAACTGATTGGCTCAAACGCATTAAGAAGGAAAGAAATTCCACAAATTAACTTTTAAGAAGGCACACCTGTTAATTGAAATGCATTCCAGTTGACTACCCCATGAAGCTGGTAGAGAGAATGCCAAGAGTGTGCAAAGCTGTCATCAAGGCAAAGGGTGGCTATTTGAAGAATTTAAAATATAAACATTATTTTTCTTTGTTTAACACTTTTTTGGTTACTACATGATTCCAAATGTGTTATTTCATAGTTTTGATGTCTTCACTCTTATTCTACATTTTAAAAAAAACTTGAATGAGTAGGTGTGTATATAGTTAGAAATTACAGGGTTGTATTTTATGAGATGGCAAACATTATTACACCATTCCTATGTTGGCCGCCATCTTGGGAAAGACCAGAAGTGAAACTTCTGAAATCTGGGAAAAGAGGGAGTCACTGGACATTGAAGAAATACACACTGATTGCGTTCAGTTTTTTAAATGTTTGATTAGGCCTACACATACACATAAATGTCATTTTCTCAAGATGCTTGATTGGTAATGAGAGTACATTACCAGTCATTCATGTTGCACATGTTCTGTATGTACAGTTGAAGTCGGAAGTTTACATACACTTAGGTTGGAGTCATTAAAACTTGTTTTTCAACCACTCCACAAATTTCTTGTTAACAAACTATAGTTTTGGCAAGTCGGTTAGGACATCTACTTTGTGCATGACACAAGTAATTTTTCCAACAATTGTTTACAGACAGATTATTTCACTTATAATTCACTGTATCACAATTCCAGTGGGTCAGAAGTTTACATACACTAAGTTGACTGTGCCTTTAAACAGCTTGGAGAATTCCAGGAAATGATGTCATGGCATTAGATTCTTCTGATAGGCTAATTGACATAATTTGAGTCAATTGGAGGTGTACCTGTGGATGTATTTCAAGGCCTACCTTCAAATTCAGTGCCTCTTTGCTTGACATCATGGGAAAATCAAAAGAAATCAGCCAAGACCTCAGAAAGAAAATTGTAGACCTCCACAAGTCTGGTTCATCCTTGGGAGCAATTTCCAAACGCCTGAAGGTACCACGTTCATCTGTACAAACAATAGTATGCAAGTATAAACACCATGGGACCACGCAGCCGTCATACCGCTCAGGAAGGAGACGCGTTCTGTCTCCTAGAGATGAATGTACTTTGGTGCGAAAAGTGCAAATCAATCCCAGAACAACAGCAAAGGACCTTGTGAAGATGCTGGAGGAAACGGGTACAAAAGTATCTATATCCACAGTAAAACAAGTCCTATATCGACATAACCTGAAATGCCACTCAGCAAGGAAGAAGCCACTGCTCCAAAACTGCCATAAAAAAGCCAGACTACGGTTTGCAACTGCACATAGGGACAAAGATTGTACTTTTTGGAGAAATGTCCTCTGGTCTGATGAAACAAAAATAGAACTGTTTGGCCATAATGACCATCGTTATGTTTGGAGGAAAAAGGTGGTGGCTTGCGAGCCGAAGAACACCATCCCAACCGTGAAGCACGGGGGTGGTAGAATCATGCTGTGGGGGTGCTTTGCTGCAGGAGGGACTGGTGCACTTTACAAAATAGATGGCATCATGAGGATGGAAAATTATGTGGATATATTGAAGCAACATCTCAAGACATCAGTCAGGAAGTTAAAGCTTGGTCGCAAATGGGTCTTCCAAATGGACAATGACCCCAAGCATACTTCCAAAGGTGTGGCAAAATGGCTTAAGGACAAGAAAGTCAAGGTATTGGAGTGGCCATCACAAAGCCCTGACCTCAATCCTATAGAAAATGTGTAGGCAGAACTGAAAAAGCGTGTGCGAGCAAGGAGGCCTACAAACCTGACTCTGTTACACCAGCTCTGTCAGGAGGAATGGGCCAAAATTCACCCAACTTATTGTGAGAAGCTTGTGGAAGGCTACCCGAAACATTTGACCTAAGTTAAACAATTTGAAGGCAATGCTACCAAATACTAATTGAGTGTATGTAAACTTCAGACCCACTGGGAATGTGATGAAAGAAATAAAAGCTTAAATAAATCATTATCTCTACTATTATTCTGACATTTCACATTCTTAAAATAAAGTGGTGATCCTAACTGACCTAAGACAGGGAATTTTTACTAGGATTAAATGTCAGGAATTGTGAAAAACTGAGTTTAAATGTATTTGGCTAAGGTGTAAACTTCTGACTTCAACTGTATTTGTCAAGAACCAATGCTCCTTATAGGAGCCAAAGGCTTAAGTTAGTAAGTCATGTTCTGTATATATGAATGAGACATTGATGTGTTTCCATCTGTTCTCCAGGCACGACAGAGCGGGTGTGTCTGATCCAGGGGACAGTGGAGGCTCTGAATGGAGTCCATAACTTCATCGCTGACAAGGTGCGGGAGATGCCGCAGAGCACCCAGAAATCAGAGCCGGTCAGCATACTGCAGCCACAGACCACCGTCAACCCTGACCGCATCAAACAGGTGAAGCCCACTACCATGATCCAAACCCCTGCCTCTTTTCTCTCAAGACCGTCTTGTGTTGAGACCAAGACTACATTCTCTCAATGGACAAATAAGAGTTCAACCTGAGAGTGTATAGTGAATGTGAAAGGGATGTTTTTGTAACTATTTTATCCCAACTGAGGCAATGAATGTGTCTGTGTGCACGTGCACGTGCATGTGTGGTTGTAGGTGTGTGTTGAGTAGGTAGGTACAATAGGTAGGTATGAATATGACTTAGCAAACTGACAATCCTGGACTGGACCATTATGGAGGAACATCAGTGCGGTAGCTGAGCCAAAATGTTGACCCCTTCGCTAGTCAGAACAAAATGGATGATTCTAATCCCAGTCATTAGTTTGTATATAGTCTCACTCCATTGTCTGTGTGTTGGCAGCTACCATCTCACAACAACGGGTGGAAGTCATTATTATTTGTCTTTCGAAGAAGGCCCAATCTAATAAATGTTTTCAGTGTGAGTTTGTGGCCAAGCTCTGATTTTGTGTCTGCATGAGGCTCGATGCAGGGAGGGAGTGTTCCCAGCTTCCATGTTAACAGACAGAAAGATACATCTTCCGGCTGTGATATAATCCACTCAGACAGGATACAGGGCCTGGGGTGTGGGGTTTCTTGCTCTTCCAGATAGGCCCCCTTAAACCCACACGTGACATAAACTATGGGTCGCTAGCCTCACTACCCTCAACCTGTCACTAGCTATCACACAGCCCAGGGTCTGGAAGGAAGCTCCCCCAGCACCACAGAGGAAGTGTGGCTCATAAGTGTTGTCCAGCTAAACACAGATGAGGTGTTAGAAGTGGCAAAGGCCATCCTCCAAAATCCACATAGTCCCACATCAGGGCTGAGACTTTCAGCTCATTTGTGCTGCGGCATTCTATCCAGATGATTTGCTCTTTCCATCACCCTCTCTCCCCTTCCACTTCCTTTAAAATCAACCATAGTGGCACCAACAAATGAAAATGACAAGACAAATTGTCACTGTATTTTGTCATACAGAACTCTATTGTTTGGCGTTTCAGAGTCCACAAGTTCATACCAACACAGAACAGGCTCAATTAGCCAAGCCATTGATTCCCCCTCCCACTCTCTTTAAGTGATTATCACTTCTGGTCACTTGATGATTGCACTCCATTGATCGTTCGGGGAGGATCTGCATTGTTTTCATCTGCAACATTGACCCTGCTCATCTATTTATCATCCCGTTAATTCAATTACCCCTTAGGACAAAGAGCACATGTTGGGTATTCATAATTCAGAACTTGAGTTATTTTCTGGTATCTGTGCTTTGTTTTCAGCCATGCTAATCCCTCATGGCGTTGTCCCTTTTGTGCTTACTGAGCAGACTCAGTGATGGCTGGCCATAACCTAAATTCGTGGAGCACAACATAAGGGACTGCCGAGGGCGGCTCCTGCTCCTTCTCCTTCCTGATTATTAATGTGTGTAATTATAGGAGTCATCAGACGAGTTACACACCTCTCAGCTGGGCAAAGAACAGTCCACTGGGAAAGAGTTACTGCAGAGTGAACACTTTGCGGTTCTGATATAGTCAGGAATTTATTAATAATAATAATAATAATAATATAATATAATAATAATATACACTTACACACACATTAGACAGGAACGCATGCACACACACACACACACACACACACACACATATATATACACTGTATCCTAGGAACACACACATACAGCACATATCCAAACTAATGCACTCTGATACACAAACCAGTACTTAAAGGAAAGATTCACTCATTTTGAATGTTATACGTTTTTTGTGCATCTCGATGCAAAACTCGTCATATCGGCTGTATTTCTGCCTGCTTGAATGGCAATTAGCTCAGATGCACATGAAAACATGAAATGACCCCGGGAATTGATAGAACATCGCTCAGATATACACTAAAACAATATAACATTCAGAATGGGTGAATCTTTCCTTTAAGCTTTAGAGTGAACTGAACGATGGATTGATGGCAGGGCCGGAAAAAGAAGCAGCTCTTATGGCATTAGATAAAGGGCAGTTATTTTAGACAGAAATAATTCCTGTGCCTCTCTTTTACTATTAATAATAATGAGTTTGAGAGTGCTGTATGGAATGATTCTGTGGGGGGAGTGAATGAGATGTAAGATGTGAAGTCATGTTACGCAACAGTTGCCAGCCTGGCTCTCTGTGAGCTACAGCCGCTAATCTCCACTAGCCAAATGGAGACAGGACAGGCAGGAGCACAGGCAACTAACAAAAAATAAAAGCTAACACCTAACTCAATCAAATCCACAGCTTTCACTCAGGACAGACAGACAGACAGGCACAAAAACCATCCACACCCACGGACACAGAATCACACTTAACATGGAGCGACGTTCAATACTCAAGCTGATACCTGGACTAATACATGACAAATTTAGCTGAAATGCTAAATAGCATTGTGGTGCTAGCTAACTTTGATCTGATCTGGCATTTCAATGCAACAACTGCCCACTATGGCGAGACTGTGACGTCTAAAATAACATGATGACAGTGAGTTGTGTCAACTTTGCACTGCACCATGCTGCCTTTGGACTCAAATGTTTTCAGAATCCTCCCTCCAGTGATTTCCTCTGGCCAACCGCAGTTTCCTGTGACCTTTCACCCCATGCAGGAACACCTGCTTCCTACTTCCTGTTATTGCCCTGTCCACACAGGAAGTAGTCCATAAATGTATAGGAAATAGGGTGTCAGGTTAACTTCGAGTTAGATGTGAGTGAGTGGAAAAATGGAAATGTGGGATATGGAATTTAAATTTCTCCCCAAATGTGTCTTTCTCCACCATCGGACACCAAAATGCACACCATGTGTAATTGCCTGTAGAGGGCTATTTGTTGTGGTACAGAAATTGTTTCATAGTTGAGTGACTATGCACAGTATAAACAATCGCTTCCCATACAACATGAGCCCTCCATCACCGCATGACCCTAACAACTCCTGAATAATGTAAAATATTCTCTGGTTTCTGTGATGATCATCTGATATAACTGAGGTTTTGTGGTCAATTACAAGGAATTGTTATTCAGGGATTTAGTTTTTTAGGTATTGAAATGTGGATTTTATTCTGGTGGGTCACAGAAACAATCATGTTTATATTCTTAACGGTTCAGAAAATCAACATGTAAGCGACCATGAAAATCCTACGCAGTAAACTAACTTTCTTTGTTCTAATCTCTTAAAAGATCTAGTAAACCATAAACCTCAACTCTTAAAATTATCACTCACTCTGTAGTGACGCAGAGGTTCTCCATTGAAATGACATAAGTGATTTCTTTAAGTGGCTGCACCATTTCAGCCCACCCTTCCCTCCACAACCCCACCAAGCCCAGTCTATTTAATTAACCAGCATCCTGAATCTAATAACTGTACTCAATAGAACAGCACACAGCGCCGGCTAATCCATACAGCCGGGCCTAACGCAGGCAGCGTGGGCCGCTCATCTCCTAAATTAAAAGTGTCATCAGGAAATTAGCTGTAACGTATTAAAAAATTAAAAACAGAGCGATGCAACATCTCCATCAACCCTCCACCCCCCCAACCGCCCCCTCTCCCTCTCTTGCCTTGTCTCAGGAGAACCGATGTCCGGCAGAAAATATTTTATGCAGTTTTTAACCTTCAGAATCATCAGCTGGCTCAGGAAAAGGTCACTTCCTCCGCCAAGTATCGATCCCATTTGTAGGAAAGCCCGGTGGAGAGAGGCACTAGAAGATATTTGTTGTCGGACAAGGATGTGCACCTGCTAATATTGGGTTAAATCTCTTAGGAAGGAAGGATGAATTTGCGACTGTGTGTATGGATGTGCGTGCGTGCTTCCGTGCATGTGTGTGTATTTGGGAGGGAGAGGTCATTTGAAGGAGAGTGTTTCATGTTTATGAATTACAGGTTTATCCATTTGCTGCTTTACAGTATGTGTGGAGAGGAATCGTAGATCAGGTTTAGATCAGGCTTTTGTGGAAGCAAAACTAACACGTCTGGTGTTAAGTTATAATTTGTATGTGTGTATGTGATATGTCCAGCATTTTAAATGTGTAGCCAAAATGTATACTTAAAAACTGGAAATCAACAAATCCTCCATCGTTAACACAATGGAAAGGTCAAATGCTTTATTTATTATCTAAATGTTGAAAGTGTGTGGGCGATGGAGAGAAACAAAATTGTGCAGTTTGAGGCCATGTAGCGGAGAGTGAAACGGGCGCTGGGGATGGGTGTGTGAGCAGGTGGGACTGGGCACGTGTGATGGCATTGATGTTTGTGTGCGTCTGTATGCTGTATGTATGTGTATGTTTTGTATTGTTATAAAAAATGTTTTAATGAAATGTGTAGCCACAATGTAATGTACTATATCTGTCTGCAAGGCTTGGACCGGGGATGGGACCAAGATGGAGGATGGAGGTCAGCAGTTGCCATGGATACTAGAAATATTCATTACTAATCCTCTTTTATTAAATATGTGTGAGAAAAGAGCAGCTTTCCTGCCCAGTGGCACACCAGTGTTCTTAGTTATTGTAATCCACTGTGACAAGGGATGTCTGTACAAACAATCAGATAAGATTGTAGTCGCCAACATTTCTCAGCGTGCCATCCATCGCCTCCTCTGGTTGGCTAGTGTTTGACATGGGCTTCCCAGCCTATCTCAAAACACACAGCCATTCCCTAGTGACTTAAAATTCTCTTATCAGCCGTGCCACAGCTCAGAATTCTTCTGTTAATGAAAGCCTTGAGGGGGCTAAGTGGACAGTGGTGTTGTATTACTTAAGGCTGAATGATACTTCCAAGCCTAAAAGCCTGAACACAGCATCAGCCCTGTTTCCATTGGAGCGGGAAGGAGAAGGTCTTCCTCTCAGTCCTCTCTCTCTCTCTCTTCACCGCTCCATGTTGTCACAGCGTGTTAGGGTCTGTGAGTGAACACGTCCTGGCGGAGCGGCCCGGCGGCCCAGCTCAGCAGCACACTGAGGCTCCTCGGTCGGACGGACGTGGCCCCACCTCAGCCCCACAAGGACAGGCTATTTTGGGCCTCATCTGCACTTGTTAGATGGAAGGCCTCATGAGGTCACTTAATGCATGATCTAGGGCCCAGGTTTGGGATCAGAGCCAGCCACAACTCTGAGCAAAGTTGTTGTGTTAGTGTGAGTGTGTATGTGTGTGCACACAGTGCCTTCGGAAAGTATTCAGACTCCTTGACTTTTTCCACATTTTGTTACGTTACAGCCTTATTCTAAAATTGATTAAATAAAAACATTTCCTCAGCAATCTACACACAATACCCCATAATGACAAAGCGAAAACGGGTTTTTTGAAATGTTAGCAAATTAATTAAAAATAAAAAACAGAATTACCTTATTTACATAAGTATTCAGACCCTTTGCTATGAGACTCGAAATTGAGCTCAGGTTTCCGTTAAGCATGCTTGAGATGTTTCTACAACTTGATTGGAGTCCACCTGTGTTAAATTCAATTGATTGGACATGATTTGGAAAGGTACACACCTGTCTATATAAGGTCCCGCAGTTGACAGTGCATGTCAGAGCAAAAACCAAGCCATGAGGTCAAAGGAATTGTCCGTAGAGCTCCAAGACAGGATTGTGTCGAGGCACAGATCTGGGGAAGGGTACCAGCAAATTTCTGCAGCATTGAAGGTCCCCAAGAACACAGTGGCCTCCATCATTCTTAAATGGAAGAAGTTTGGAACCGCCAAGACTCTTCCTAGAGCTGGCCACCCGGCCAAACTGAGCAATCGGGAGAAGGGCCTTGGTCAGGGAGGTGGCCAAGAACCCAAAGTTCACTCTGACAGAGATCTAGAGTTCCTCTGTGGAGATGGGGGAACCTTCCAGAAGGACAGCCATCTCTGCAGCACTCCACCAATCAGGCCTTAATGGCTAGACGGAAGCCACTCCTCAGTAAAAGGCACATGGCAGCCCACTTGGAGTTTGCCAAAAGGCACCTAAAGTCTCTCAGACCATGAGAAACAAGATTCTCTGGTCAAGATTAAACTCTTTGGCCTGAATGTCACCATCCCTACGGTGAAGCATGGTGGTGGCAGCATCATGCTGTGGGGATATTTTTCAGCTGCAGGGACTAGGAGACTAGTCAGGATCGAGGCAAAGATGAATGGAGTTGAAACCGCTTGGTTTCAACTCCAAGCAGGCTGACTTTGATAATGGCTGCCGTTTTACAGGCTCCTAACCAATTGTGCTATTGTGTGTGTTTTTTCACGTTATTTGTAACTTATTTTGTACATAATGTTTCTGCCACCATCTCTTATGACCGAAAATAGCTTTTGGATATCAGGACAGCGATTACTCACCTCGTACTGGACGAAGATTTTTTCTTTAATGAGTCGGAAGCGAAGGATTTACTTCAGACACCCGACAAGGCCCAAATCCCCGTCATTCGCAGGAGAAAGAAACAGAGATATCGGAGACGTAAGTCGGGGTGCCTTGTAAGGATCCGACGGCGTGTGGGTAATCTGCCTCTACCATCAGTCCTATTAGCCAACGTACAATCATTGGATAACAAAATAGATGATCACGAATATCCTACCAATGGGACATTAAAAACTGTAATATCTTATGTTTCACCGAGTTGTGGCTGAACGACGACATGGATAACATACAGCTGGTGGGGTTTACCCTGCATTGGCAAGATAGAACAGCCGCCTCCGGTAAAACAAGGGGTGGTGGTCTGTGTATATTTGTAAACAACAGCTGGTGCATGAAATCTATTATTAAGGAATTCTCTAGGTTTTGCTCGCCTGAGGTAGATTATCTCATGATAAGCTGTAGACCACACTATTTACCAAGAGAGTTTTCATCTATATTTTTCGTAGCTGTCTATTTACCACCACAAACTGATGCTGGCACTAAGACAGCACTCAATGAGCTGTATAATACAGGGAAACTTACATCCGTTTTACCTCATTTCTACCAGCATGTTAAATGTGCAACAAGAGGGAAAAAAACTAGACCACCTTTACTCCACACACAGAGATGTGTACAAAGCTCTCCCTCGCCTATTGGCAAATCTGACCATAATTATATCCTTCTGATTCCTGCTTACAAGCAAAAACTAAAGCAGGAAGGACCAATGACTCGGTCAATAAAGAAGTGGTCAGATGACGCAGATGCTAAGCTACAGATCTGGTTTGCTAGCACAGACTGGAATATGTTCCGGGATTCTTCCGATGGCATTGAGGAGTACACCACATCAGTCACTGGCTTCATCAATAAGTGCATCGATGACGTCGTCCCCACAGTGACCGTACGTACATACCCCAAGCAGAAGCCATGGATTACTGGCAACATCCGCACTGAGCTAAAGGGTAGAGCTGCCGCTTTCAAGGAGCGGGACTCTAACCCGGACGCTTATAAGAAATCCCGCTATGCCCTCAGATGAACCATCAAACAGGCAAAGCGTCAATACAGGACTAAGATTGAATCGTACTACACCTACTTTGATGCTCGTCAGATGTGTCAGGGCTTGCAAACTATTACAGACCACAAAGGGAAGCACAGCTGCGAGCTGCCCAGTGACACAAGCATACCAGACGAGCTTCGAGGCAAGCAACACTGAAGCATTCATGAGAGCATCAGCTGTTCCGGACGACTGTGTGATCACGCTCTCCGTAGCCGATGTGAGTAAGACCTTTAAACAGGTCAACATTCACAAGGCCGCAGGGCCAGACGGATTACCAGTAAGTGTACTCCGAGCATGCGCTGACCAACTTGCAAGTGTCTTCACTAACATTTTCAATCTGTCCTGACTGAGTCTGTAATACCAACATGTTTCAAGTAGACCACCATAGTCCCTGTGCCCAAGAACACTAAAGTAACCTGCCTAAATGACTACCGACCCGTAGCACTCACGTCTGTAGCCATGAAGTGCTTTGAAAGGCTGTTCATGGCTCACATCAACACCATTATCCCAGAAACCCTAGACCCCACTCCAATTTGCATACCGCCCCAAAAGATCTACAGATTATGCAATCTCTATTGCACTCCACACTGCCCTTTCCCACCTGGACAAAAGGAACACCTACATGAGAATTCTATTCATTGACTACAGCTCAGTGTTCAACACCAGTGCCCTCAAAGCTCATCACTAAGCTAAGGACCCTGGTACTAAACACCTCCCTCTGCAACTGGGCCACCCCCATGTGGTAAGGGTAGGTAACAACACATCTGCTACGCTGATCCTCAACACGGGGGCCTCTCAGAGGTGTGTGCTCAGTCCCCTCCTGTACTCCCTGTTCACCCATGACTGCATGGCCAGGCACGACTCCAACACCATTGTTAAGTTTGCCGACGACACAACAGTGGTAGGTCTGATCATCGACAACGATGAGATAGCCTATAGGGAGGAGGTCAGAGACCTGACCGTGTGGTGCCACGAAAACAACCTCTCCCTCAACGTGATCAAGACAAAGGAGATGACTGTGGACTACAGGAAAAGGAGGACCGAGCATGCCCCCATTCTCAGCGACGGGGCTGTGGTGGAGCAGGTTGAGAGATTCATGTTCCATGGTGTCCACATCACCAACAAACTATCATGGTCCAAACACACCAAGACAGTCGTGAAGAGGGCACGACAAAGCCTATTCCCCCTCAGGAGACTGAAAAGATTTGGCATGGGTCCTCAGATCCTCAAAAGGTTCTACAGCTGCACCATCGAGAGCATCCTGACTGGTTGCATCACTGCCTGGTACAGTGGCTTGCGAAAGTATTCACCCCTCTGCATTTTTCCTATTTTGTTGCCTTACAACCTGGAATTAAAATGGATTTTTGGGGGGATTTATATCATTTGATTTACACAACATGCCTACCACTTTGAAGATGCAAAATATTTTTTATTGTTAAACAAACAAGAAATAAGACAAAAAAATAGAACTTGAGCGTGCATAACTATTCACCCCCCCAAAGTCAATACTTTGTAGAGCCACCTTTTGCAGCAATTACAGCTGCAAGTCTCTTGGGGTATGTCTCTATAAGCTTGGCACATCTAGCCACTGGGATTGTTGCCTATTCTTCAAGGCAAAACTGCTCCAGCTCCTTCAAGTTGGATGGGTTCCGCTGGTGTACAGCAATCTTTAAGTCATACCACAGATTCTCAATTGGATTGAGGTCTGGCCTTTGACTAAATGTTTCCCCTTAAACCACTTGAGTGTTGCTTTAGCAGTATGTTTAGGGTCATTGTCCTGCTGGAAGGTGAACCTCCGTCCCAGTCTCAAATCTCTGGAAGACTGAAACAGGTTTCCCTCAAGAATTTCCCTGTATTTAGCGCCATCCATCATTCCTTCGATTCTGACCAGTTTCCCAGTCCCTGCCGATGAAAAACATCCCCACAGCATGATGCTGCCACCACCATGCTTCACTGTGGGGATGGTGTTCTTGGGGTGATGAGAGGTGTTGGGTTTGCGCCAGACATAGTGTTTTCCTTGATGGCCAGAAAGCTCAATTTTAGTCTCATCTGACCAGAGTACATTCTTCCATATGTTTGGGGAGTCTCCCACATGCCTTTTTTGCGAACACCAAACGTGTTTGCTTATTTTTTTCTTTAAGCAATGGCTATTTTCTGGCCGCTCTTCCCTAATGCCCAGCTCTGTGGTGTACGGCTTAAAGTGGTCCTATGGACAGATACTCCAATCTCCGCTGTGGAGCTTTGCAGCTCCTTCAGGGTTATCTTTGGTCTCTTTGTTGCCTCTCTGATTAATGCCCCGAGGACTCAAGCCACCCTAGTCATAGACTGTTCTCTCTGCTTCCGCATGGCAAGCTGAGGGAGCTGAAGGTTCGAGTTGCCAAACGTCAGCCTCGAAACCTTAATGACTTTGAGAAGACCTGCAAAGAGGCGTGGAACAAAATCCCTCCTGAGATGTGTGTAAACCTGGTGGCCAACTACAAGAAACGTCTGACCTCTGTGATTGCCAACAAGGGTTTTGCCACCAAGTACTAAGTCATGTTTTGCAGAGGGGTCAAATACTTATTTCCCTCATTAAAATGCAAATCAATTTATAACGTTTTTGACATGCGTTTTTCTGGATGTTTTTGTTGTTATTCTGTCTCTCACTGTTCAAATAAACCTAACATTAAAATTATAGACTGATCATGTCTTTGTCAGTGGGCAAACGTACAAAATCAGCAGGGGATCAGATACTTTTTTCCCTCACTGTATGTTCATGTACTATACAGTATAGTATATGTGAATATACTGACCCAAATAATTTAAGATCCTATTTTAGATCACAATCCATATCGAATGCACTTCTTTCTTAATACAGTTAAAGTGGAACTGACAGCATTTTAGCAACATGAAATCTTATTAAAATCTGTTCATATACACCTCCAGGAAGAATATGACAGCTTTTTTCTTTTTACATTTTCTGACAAGCGAGCACTTAGATATGGTCATTTTCGCAGTTTCATAAATTCATAGAATGTTTGGGAATGACGTATAATAAGGCATTTGTGAAAATTCTATAGCAGTATAGAGTGGGAGAGCGACCGTGCGTTTGGACAATTAATAACATTGAATATAGAAAAAACACAATGAATTCGCAGGCCATTGTTTTATTTGAAAAGATATGGCCCTTTATAATGTCCACTTATGTACATAGGATGCTGTATATAGCATTTTAACATATTAAAACAAAATAGATACAAATATTTGTCCAGCCTTTGATGCTTGCAGATGTGCGTAATATGCTGCGACACTAATCCAAAAGTATTTAATAGCGTAGCTATAGGTTGTTTTAACATTTAAACATGTACTGTAACATGTTTTTAGATTTTCTTGCACTGCATGGATCACCGTTGCGGTTGATTGCAGCATTGCGGTATGCTGCACTCAAAATGTCATGTAGTTGAGTAGCCAGCCTAGTCTACTGCTCAAATGTTGCATTAATAGGCCTAAATGTTTCCTCTTTGCATGGTGTTTTTGTTTTTTAGTTATTCATTGTCAAGCTTTAAAAACCGAAGCCAGACTGCAACATTTTTATTAGCCTAGCTTGACTTAGCTAGTTAGAATGTGGCATGTGTCTGCACACTTTCCCTCTGCTGCACGCTGTAAACGGGACACACGAAAGCAACGCAATTGAAGTTGAATTCACTGATGCGAACGCATCAGGCTGTAATTAGTTGATGACTCAACTGTTGACTCATTTATACTCGCTTATGTATCCTATTCGGCCCGCGGGCCTTGATACATGTGCGCTAGCCTATTATCTACGTTATGACTGACTTGTGATCATTACCCTTGCTAGTTTGATTGTATTGACATTCCCAGACTTAGTTACAGTCGTCTGTATTTGTTCAAAATATTGACTCATTGAAACTGAAACAGTGCAAACCGAAAGGGTGAAGGCAGCAAACAATGTATCAGGCCAGCTGTGATTTACATCCTGATAGCAATATTTTTTGGACTACCAAGAAAGATATTGGTGAATTATATTAATAATGCATTGAACTGCATCCATCTATTCTCTCAACCTCCTATAAAGTTGGTTTTTAAGCATAAACTGGGAATTTGATATTTTGGACTAATATTATGATTGTCTGTTTCATATCTGCAAAGTAGTTAAAACAATGTCAGTTCCACTTTAAGTCCTCCCCTCAAATACTGTATCTTTCTGTTTAGATATCAGTTCCACCCTATTGTGTTTGGCTATAGCATTAGAAAGAAAGAAAAGTCACACTCCCTTCATAACACTAGCATGTCTAAATTCAGCTTTCTTAGTGTGATAGGGAGTGAAATGGAAGGAGAATGAGTGTATTAACATTACTGACACAGGGAGGGGTTGAGATGCCAACCAGGGATAATCCTTACTGCCACCCAAAAAATTATTTAAAGAAAAAATACCATTGGTACATCAGGCTAGCGGCCCAGAGTGCAACGGCGCTCGTTCCAAGCACGCAATTCTTTTTTTATTTCATCATTTGATTTGGATTGTGCGTGAGCGGCGGGGGGGACAAAGGTCCATCACTCGGGACCCTTCTTGTCAACCTTTGGAGCGGAGCGGCTGGTCGGCTGCAGTGTGATGCTTCTGTGTTATTTTTAACCAGGGGTTTTTTCCAGCCTCAGAGCGAGAGCCACACACTGAAAGGCAGATGAGGCAGAGAGGCGCGGCTAAGCCCGGGGATCAGGAGACAGGCGATTAACCTAAAGTCTGGCGCTTAAGACTTCAAAGTACAAACAGCTCCCGCTTGCGGATCAGGCCCCGTCCACGGGATGGACAGAGGGAGCAGAGGGCAACAGTTGCTCCGTGTCCCCACACGTACGTAACTGGGGGCTGGGGAGGGCAGAGGAGGGTGGGGTGTGGTTCTGGCGTCCACAGACAATTACGCCCTTCAGGCTCCTTGCTGAAACAGTGCTATGGGGGGGTTAGGGTGAGCCTTAGCCCTTGACATAGAGAAGACATGAGCTGAGCCTCTCAGTATCCCTGAGCATGCTGAGAGAAACCAGGGGAGGGGGTGATGAACAGTGGGTGTGTAGTACTGATACAGCAATACATTCTGTTATGGACGTGATGGAAACCTGGAACCAAAAAAGAAGTGGTTTCTATATCGGGGACAGCGGCAGCCTAGCAAATGACGCTGTTTTATCTCTTTGATGGCTGTAGGCCTTGTTAACTTCTGGGGTTTGTTTTTTTGTTTTCATGTTTATCTCCGAAAGCTGGTTCTGACATATTTCCATGCCTCAGCACCGTCTGTGCCTATTATCCCAGCCCCCATCAGCCTCCTTCCTCCCCCATTCCCATTCCACACCCCAACCCACAGTACATAATGAATGACTAGCCACGGCTGATGGAACAGCAGCACGTCTCTCTCATCTCTGCTTTCTCTCTCCCTCTCCCCCTACCCTCTACCTCTCCCTCTTCTCCTTCACAACTCCCCTCTCCCCCTACCCTCTCCCTATCCTCCTTCACAACTCTTCTCTCTCTCTCTCTCTCTCTCTCTCTCTCTCTCTCTCTCTCTCTCTCTCTCTCTCTCTCTCTCTCTCTCTCTCTCTCTCTCTCTCTCTCTGTCTTTGAAGGAAGAGGAAGAAGGCTTCATTCTCAGTCTGCCTGAGCATTAGACACATTCAGCAGAATTAGCTCGGCGTATCTGTCGACGTTGCTCTATTCTTACCCCACGCTAAAGAGCCTACATTTTAATCAGCAGCTTGCTCCGACGCACAGGCCAAATGTTCTTGCCTTTAAAAAAATATATGAAAGTCAGCTATAACTCTCAGGGATGAGGACGATTATTTTAGATTAAAATGGCCGCCCATGACATGGCGAGGGAAACTCGACGGCGACCAATGAAAAAAAAAAAAGTACGCTTTAGAAACAGTGCATGTCGGGTAAAGGACTTATGAGAGAAAGACAATTACAATTTTGAACATCTATTAAATATTGAAGAGCTGAATGTGGTCCTCGAGACTCATCATTAGCAGTAATGGGTTTTATATATCGCAGCATTCAGTTATTTATTCCACTGCTTCTTCTAATCTTTAGGAGGCAAGTCCCATCTGAATCATTACACATCCAATCCAGCAACATGCAAAAGCTGTGTGTGTGTGCGTGTGTGTGTGGCGTGTGCATGTATATGTGCAATGCAGAAGATGAAAAGGATTCTTAGGAGAATCTTCTCCTCTTCCCCCTCTTTCTCTCCCCCACTCAGTTGTTTGATCCTCAAACCCATCACTAATGTGTGCTTGAATGAAAAATAGGGAAATATTTTTGCCTCAACACTGAACCACATACATTTGTATGAAATTTAGGGGGAAGGTCATGAAAAATTGGTTGTGAGAAACTGTTTGAGAAATTGCACAGAGCCAAGACCAATTTAGATGGCACTAATCCATATGGGGACTGATCAATGCCATTTTATTGTTTATTTTTCCCACACCAAAATAATCGCTCAATTCCAATGCATGATTATTCTTCATCCCTGTCACAAATAAATATGGGAAAAAAATATTTGACTACAAACACTCAAAAGTAATATTTTATATTTTATAGTTTGAAGTCAAGGCTTGATCTCCCTCTGTTTTCCCATTTCTATGTAAATTCGCTGCAGCGTACCACAGCCAGCAAGGCTACAGAATCAAGGTTACATACAGCAGCACCTCTGTAAAGAAATGTTGATGGCTTTAGGACTGCAGCAAACATTGAGAAAGTGTAAAGATCAAATCCAGCCACACAATAGGAGAGTCCATGCCAATTACTAGCCCCATACATCCCCTGTACACACACACACACACACACACACACACACACACACACGTCTCTCTCTCTCTCTCTCTCTCTCTCTCTCTCTCTCTCTCTCTCTCTCTTTGTTCCTTCCTTTCTTTGCTTTGTCCTCCTTCCAACACTCACTTGCTTTTCTTCTTTGACCATTCTGGATGGATTTTCAAATATTCAAAGAAGAGTTTTGTAACTGTTTCCACATCGCACAATATGGACATATTGTAGGTAACTAGGAGCATCCCTGTGAGACTTTATAACATAAACTCCTCTCATTTATCATCCTCACGCAGTAGGTTTATTCGTAACATTGTGTGACTTGCTTTGGTGCAAAACGACCCTTTATGACGCATTTAATGCGTCATAAATCATATGTGGTCCTTATCAAGTACTGTACTTATTAAGAAAATGAATTTTTCCCCCTCCTCACTATCTCCCCAGCTGGCAGCTTTTCTCTAAAGTTGTATGACAAAGGACAGTGAAGGTGTGCATATGTTTTAATATGGGTGTTTATGTGAGTATGTATACTGTATATACAGTACATAGTATACACATAGTTGTATGGAGAATTGTTTAGTGTGTGTGTGTGTGTGTGTGCGTGCATGCTCGTGTGAATTTGGGTGGAGGTGGGGGGGTGGTTCTAGTTGCTACGCATCGCTTCGACTCCCTTTCAGTACCCCTTGAATGCTGGAGCTGTTTCCATGGTAACACTGACCCCTGGGAGTAGATGCTTTTCACCAGGAGCCTCTTTATAACCACGGAAACAAAGAGAAAAAATACACTCTTTCTCTCTCCCTTTTTTTCTGTCAATGTTATAATGTTTGGTCGAAGGAGTAAAAACTCACTCTTATTTCTCCCCTATGCTACACCATAAAAAAATATATTGAGTATATCACCCTTTTTATGCTTTTATTCCCTTTTGCTAGCCCTCTCTATTTCAAGCTTGATTCTCTCTTTTTCTCTGTCTGTCAGGTATTTCTAACATACTATTTTCACTCTTTGTTGGTTATCTTACGTCCTTCTCCATTGTTCTGGGTTATTTCAAGTTCTTATCTTGGTTATCTATTTTCTTCCATTCCCTCGCCTAGTCCCTTCCTCTATTCAATTGATATCACACTTTTGTCATGTAGAGATACAATGTTAAAGCGTGAAATCAGTGCAGTAACCATCTCTATGTCCTTTCTCTCTGCTCCTCTCCCCAGGCCAAGCTGATAGTACCAAACAGCACAGCAGGTCTGATCATTGGTAAAGGTGGAGCCACAGTGAAGGCCGTCATGGAGCAGTCGGGCGCCTGGGTGCAGCTCTCCCAAAAACCAGAGGGCATCAACCTGCAGGAGCGCGTGGTCACCATTAGCGGAGAGCCCGAGCAGAACCGTAAAGCCGTGGAGATCATCGTTCAGAAGATCCAGGAGGACCCCCAGAGCAGCAGCTGCCTCAACATCAGCTACTCCAACATCTCTGGCCCAGTGGCCAACTCCAACCCCACCGGCTCCCCCTACGCCAACTCAGCCGAGGTGAACCCCGCTGCTGCTGCTGCCGCTGCTGCCACAGCCTCCAGCCTCCTGGGTCAGGCCACCATGCAGAGTATGGGCGGCTTCCCCACCACCATGGGTCCCAGCTTCTCAGGCAACGACCTCCTGACCATCACCTCGGCCCTCAACACGTTAGCCAGCTACGGCTACAACACCAACTCCCTGGGCCTGGGGCTCAACCCTGCCGCAGCCTCGGGAGTCCTGGCTGCCGTAGCGGCTAGCGCTAACCCCGCCGCAGCTGCCGCTGCTAACCTCCTGGCATCCTACGCCAGCGACGCCTCCACCAGCGCAGGCCACCAGGCCGCCTCCCTGGGAGGCTTCACCCTGGGATCGCTGGCCGCGGCCACGGGGGCCACCAACGGCTACCTGAGCGCCTCTTCCCCGCTGATGGCACAATCCCTGATGGCCACTGAGAAGCAGATGCAGGAGGGGGCCAAGGACGTGGTGGAAATCGCTGTTCCCGAAAACTTGGTAGGAGCCATCTTGGGGAAAGGAGGGAAAACGCTAGTGGAGTACCAGGAGCTGACCGGAGCCCGGATCCAGATCTCCAAAAAGGGAGAGTTCATTCCCGGCACCCGGAACCGTAAAGTTACCATAACCGGATCTCCGGCGTCAACACAGGCAGCTCAGTATCTGATCAGCCAACGGATCACGTATGAGCAGGGTGTGCGCGCCACCAACCCACAGAAGGTGGGCTAGAAAAATGGAATGGAATGGAGGAAAACGAGTGGGGGAGGAATGCAAAGTGAGAGAGAAAGGGAGAGGAGAGCAAGAATGTTGGAAGGAATCGTCCACACGTTTTTTTTGTGTTTCAGTATTCGAAAAATTATGCGACGCAAAAATTCGCTCAGAGTGTAACGCGGAAAACAAAGGAAAATAAGGTGTAAAATGTAAATACGGTTTTATTACTTAAGTCTTGATCTTTCGGGATTTTTGTTGTTGTTGTTCTTTAGTTGTTTGTTTGTTTGTGTATTCTCCGGACAGTGGTGAATGCGATTTTAAACTGGCATGCTGCCGCGCTGCAGTTTGGAAAAGGGGGGCGGTGGGGGTATTGGGGGTCGACCCCCATGGAATCAGCCCCTTCCCCACCCCCATCCCCATTCCTGTGTAGCTCACTGATTTTTTTCTTCAGATTCGCCTTCAGTTTCAATTTGCCCCTTACCCTGCCCCCCACTTTTTGCCCTCCCCTACAAGGGTCTGATAAGACTGCAAACAAGTGCTTGGTTAGAGATCTAAGGAAAATCCCTGTAGTCGACGACATCCCCCTCCATGCCCCGATCCCTCGCCCCTCTCCCAGCCACCCCCCCCCTCTGGTTTGGGCAAAGGAGGGGAGGGGAGAGATTTGCCCAAGGCTTCCACACATGGTTTATCCTCCTATCCCTATAGCCTCGCGCCTTGGGTTCTGATTTAACCAGGTGCATGCAATGCCACGCTCCGTATCTATACATGGGATGCTCATGTTTCTTATGTAGGACGAAGGCAGAGATGCATGGTGCATCTCATTGGGTCAGAATTCTAGCGTAGTGCGAGAGTACATATAGAGGTTGGGGCATTTTTCTCAACAAGGTTTGCAGTCTGATATTATTACTATTATTATAGATATCATCATCATTATTTATTAATAGGATTTCACCCATAAAGTTCGGTATTTTCATTGTTTTCTAAATCTGTGAATTCAGGTTGACATGAATGTAAAGACTATTTTTGATTCGATTTTTTTAATTTAAGTGGATTTAATAGTATGTCACATAGTGTAATATACAGTATGTCTTATTTAAGTCCAGTAGGAACTGCACCATAGGTACCACTGCAGTGATGATGAAGAGTACCGGTCAGCTTTGATATCCAGTAAAGAGCAGGACAGTAAATATTCACATTAAAACACACACACACACCCTCTGATGCCATTTCAGTGCTAAAAGGGGATTATAACATATCTACATGGCAGATTATGGTGAAATCAAGCAGACTAGTCTCTATATACATACATACATAGCCTCAAAATGAAAATGCCACTTGCACAACAGGCCCAAGAGCACCGTTCACATTCTGGCTGGGACGAAGCGGTCTAATAACGTCATCCCAAAGTTGTTTCAATGTTGTCTGAGCTCAGATGTTTTTCCTCCCTCCAGCTTAGCCTGTGTCCCTCAACATTGTGAAAAGCCACAGTGTTGTTGGGACTGTAGGGCCATAGCCGTCTCCACTGAGATATCTAGCGAGCGCTGCTCTTCTGCCTGTGGCACTCTAACAACACTCTGTCTAGACAGGCCAGGCGAGAGACCAGGAACAAGAGCACTTAGAACCTAGAGGTGGTGACCCCGCCAGGCTACGTACATACTACTGAAAAATACAAACACTGAAGATGAGAAAGTTGATCTCACTAGGGTCCATGCAGTTTGCCAGGCCCTGTCTCGTTGCGAGCAGAGCTATTGAACGCAGTGCATATTTAGAAGTTGTTTTCCCTAATACTTGCTCTTATCAATCAGTGTTCCTCCGTCTACAATGAACGGGGGGAATGTAACGTGCTACGGTCTGTTGGGCGTAAACTACAAGTCTAATGGTTGTGGGTTATTCTGCTTTTGGCAAACTGCAGGGACCTCCCACTACACGTTCCATGCAATGGATACTGCCCACTAACCTATAAGCTGCTAAAGATGTTTTTGTTTGTTTTATCTTGTTTTATTTTTGCAATCGGAGTACACTGAAGTTCATCTTAATGCACTGTGAAGTGTGGGTATCGTTTTCTCTGCCCATGAGGTCAGGGTTGTGTTCTGTAGGAGCTTTGTTACAGGCGTATGTGTTATTATGTCAGGGAAATGTACACATATGAACTACCAGGCATCTAATCATATCTCACAAACAAAACTCTATTTGCATACAATATCAGTTCTCATTTAGATATGCAAGGAAAGAGTATTAATATTTCTAAACACTACATTGAAACCATGATCCTGGATTGAGGCATTGGATGTGCTTTTTCTCAATTTGGCAATGAAAGTACTGTAGTTGTAGAAACGGTCTCTATTTGGAGGATGGGATTGGGGAGGAGTGGCAGGTGTCCATGTTCAGCTTTTGCTATTGAAAGACAACAATAGTTGGATGTATGTGGAGTTTTATCCCAATTATGACAGGGTTGCTCTTTTTTTAAAGATACTCTAATCGTCCAACTTCCCTTTTTATATTTGCTGTTTTCACAAACAGTTGAAATTTATATATTCTGTTAGCCAACCGAAAAATGGCTGGCTAACCTAAAATGTGATGACTTCTAAAATGCCAAAGGAGGAGGGGGGCACATTTTGCTCGACCCTAAACAATCTAACTTGGTCTGGTAAGGTAACCTATCTCCCCAATTGGACATTTAGACACTGTAATGTAAAGGAAATCTATCCAATGGTGGGCTCTCTCACTATTTTTCAAGATTGGAATGTTTTCTCTCCATGTCTATTGGAGCGACAGTGAGCGCATATCTCGACAGATTGGTAAGGAGGCTTCTTTATTCCCATCTAATACCATCCACTTTCCTCACCCCCCAACCCTTGTACCTCCGTGCACCCCATTCTTACACATCAACCCAGAGCCCCCCTCTCACATCTCTCCATGGGTGATAATGTCTGGTGTTACGATGCATGTCTGCTTGCCCTTCCAGACCACAACTACTCCAAAACAATGACTGTCTGAGTCTCCTAATGCGTTGAGGGTAGAGAGGACAGCGTCCCCTTCATTATAGAGCTGAGCATTAGAGACTAGTTAGTGACCATTTTGCCAGCAGCAGTGAGAACAAATTAGTAGGTAACAGTGGAAGTAGGAAAGAGAACCTGCAACCAGGCAACTAAGAGAGAGAGAGATAATAACTGACTTAATTCTGTCAATCCCCTGGCCAGTAGCTTGAAACCATATTTTATACTGTATGTTAGTGATAGGAGTGAAAGCATGATGCTACATTTGGAATACATGCACAGATACATACAGTACATTCATAAACACATGCACATAGATTGTGAGTAGAATAAGGGAAATACTGCTTGTTGAAATCATGAAGAAATGACAGAGATTGCTGGATATAAGAGATACTACAACTGTGACAAATCAATGTGAACGATATAAAATACAACAATATCAAATACCTGTAGTTGGAGATCACGAGAAGGTGCCAACAAAGTTTGTCAAAGTACGGCTTTGTTATCTTTTTATCTAATTCAACAAAATTACCCCATGATGATGGGGTTTTAGGGCGTCCATTTTTGTTTGGTTTGTAATTTAGGGGATGTAGATAAAATGTGATGAGTACTGGAAGCAATATACGTAGTAGCATGTTGTCCTTGTATTGTCTTTTTATTCTGTCTGTTGTAAAAGCTTTGGATTTACCTAGATGTTGAATAGATTTACATAATTACAATTTTTTTAATTTGTGAAATTGCTGCTATTTAATAAGTGATGTACTAAAAATAAAGTTAAAACATAACTGATTTGTTGTTTAGCAGGATGTTCTAGTTCCAAGAGGTGTAGTAAATGCTATACATGCTGATAAGATAATAATTACTGTAATAACAAACTCAACAAATAAGCCTGTGCCAAAATAGATCTTTAAAGACTGAAACTGAAAATGCGCGTGATTTAAAAAACATTACATGAAAGGAAGCATACTTTTATAAGAAATAAAAATGTGAAAAGTGCCAAACGAACCATATTTATAATTGTAAATAGAAGGGAATGGTACAAGTGACTTTTTTTGTGTGAGTAAAATCCATTAAAAAAAAACGCTTTTTAGTTAAACCTTTTAATGCCCTCTTTACTACTATGTGACATGAAAGAAGGGATTGTGAAGGAAGGGAGCCATCTTGTTAGCCAGTAATCCAAAATTCCTTGAATCCTACAGTACTTAGACTCCGGGGCCAGAAGAATAAACGTATAGATAGATTAGCATGGTTAATGATACACATGATATGAACATTCTTAATACAGCCTTTTATAGTTATGAAAATGTATTTTGTGGAGATAGATGTTATCTTTTTTGCACGTCTATATTGCATGGTATCAAAGTGAAGCGTGGACAAAAAAATGGAAGAAACAAAAATCGTACACATTTTTTTTGCCGGTGTGTTGTTAATTTTGAAGACAAATCTTTGCATGCCAAAAATGGTAAAGCATTTTCATTTTCCTTGACACAATTTAAAACGTGTTGTTTTCACTAATAAACATGCAGGGACATAGTCCATTAGAGCAAGGCCACAGTGTAATTAGATTGTATGACTGGATGAGTATTTTGTGAGAATGTTGTCTAGGCATTAAAACATTCTTAGAGAGATAGGAACAAACTTTTGATCAAACATGAAACTATTTGTTTTTTGCTGGTTGTGCTTCTTTTACTAAAACTCTAAAACTGCATTATTTAATTCCGGATCAATTTGAATGCTTTTTACCATAGATACGGAGATATTGTCCATGAATGTACTCACCTCTGCATAAGTTTGCATATCACTCTTCGATCATGACTTTAGGGCTCGAGTGTCCATGTGTTTTGTGTGAATAACTAACATCAGGTAGGCCAGATCTGGCCCTAGTGTCATTCTAACCATCTGTTTCCCCTTTCGGCTCCCCCTGAGCTTGATCTCTTGTCTTGATGTAAATATGCACTTTATATTTCTCATTTAGACATATTTCTCATTTAAGCCCCCATCTCCTGAAAGGGAACTAGGCAAAGTATTTTGAAGTGTCAAACTAGGCCGTGTGTAGGCAGCATGTTTTATCACGCTCTGTTGCTGTTCAGCTTTGTATTTCTCAATCCCCTGGGTCTCTCTCCAGAATTCGGGACAAGGTGTGTTTGATTCTCTATTCACTGAATTTGGTCTCATTACATGATTACACTTTCTATGACAAAAGTTCTGGAGAGAGAAAAAAATGAAAAATATTGCCAATATTCCCCATGTTGTCCATTGCCCAACTGTCATCCAGTTTCACCATTAGACAACTGAATTGTGTTGGCATGCTCAAAAAGGGATTGTAAACGACCAAAGCTGGTCAGCCACAAGAAAACAGCATTTGCTCATTTAACACAGGATTTGGACTTATGTATTTTTCTGAAGCTTTTAATAATCTAGAATACTGTCAAAAATGGACACTTAGTCTAAACTATAACCAAATTGACATCCCTGTTCCTAGCGATGCCTCAGTTGCAATATAATGTCAGCATGAGGTATACTGTATAGCCCTGTAGAGTAAGCTGAGATGGGGGTTTGTGCAATAGTGTAGTACCTTACTGTACAGCTGTGCATGTGCTATTGTCTGGCTCTTGTGTCTGTGTGTCTGCAGTAGGTCAGCATCATGGCGTCGTCTCCGTGTTGCTGGGTGAACAGATCTGTTTTGTGATGTGCAGAGGAATGCAAACTTATGGTTCACCTGCTGTAGGTGACATCATTGCTTTTCAGTGGGTGTGTGGCTATTAGTGCTCAACTCCAAAACCTCACAATGCCCCAACCCCCACCCTCCTCGCTCTCACCCACACCCACCACCCTTAGCCAGACATTCACGGAACCCAGGGTCACACTCTTGAGCTTGTACCCCATCGAAGCACCAGCAATTTTAGACTGCATTTGTCATATCACTGTTCAGTTCCTCTTTTTTGCTTTCCTGTTTTTTATTTGTACTACGCTCTCTAACCTAGACCAATTATAACAAAATGCCATTCATGTGTATCCTGTTTACTCCCCTTTTGTCCTTTTTGCACTTTCACTGCCCCCCTTTTCCAACCACTCCCCCACACTTCTGCTCCGATCCCGCCACACCACCAAACCCTGCCCCCCACCACCTCCTCCTCCTCCTCCTCCTCCTCCTCGAGTTTCTCCCGAGTGCCAAACAAAAACAGTACCATTCCAAACTTTTTTGAGTTTTCTTGTATGTTGGACATCCATTGGACGCACCCATGAAGCCAGCATGTTCCTCCATAACATGATGTCAGTCATGACGCCTCAACATTACCCAAAAGAAACAGATCAAAAACCCCCGAGCTAAAAGCAGACCTGGATTAACCCGGTAAAGGCTGGTTACCTCTCATAAACTGCTTTTTCCTAATTCTCTATCATCTCGTCAACCTCCAGGACATCATTGATTGTGTGCCATAGTGTTGGGGGCACTTGTCACTCTCCTCACCCCCAAGTCTCTCCATTTCTAATGACGATTTTTTTCTTTAACATTAAACCACACTCAGAATGGTATGAGGAGTGTAATCGTCAGCTGCGCAGCCATCCTCTGTCTTCTGAACTTTGAACTTTTCACCCCTCATGAACTTTATTGACCTTCTTCCTCCCCTTCTATGTTCATCAAACTGTTTGGACTTAAATCTCCATTCCATCACCAAACCTATTTGAGACTGTGCAATTCTAGTTGAAATTATTGGATTTTTTTTGTTTGTTTCTCATCGGGGCAATTCTCAGAGATAAAGAATGAAAAATCATCCACAAAAAAAATGCAGACAAACAAAAAAAACGAAACAACTGTTTCTCCACAATTTCATTTTTCTCTCATTGTAAATATTTTTGTCAGATTTTGTTGAGCTGTAAAGAGAGGCGTGTTCAACAGAATGGGGCTGGCAGCATAAAATCCACTTAGTGGAAAGAGAAAAAGAAAGGTGCACCCCATACATCTACTCATTTGTTCTGCTACAGTAGCTTGTGGTGTTGACATTGGTGTGACCTGCTGTATTTGTTGTTGTTTACCGCCATGCTAGCTCCACTTAGATAAAAGGATATAAAAACGCAAAAGATAATTCAGTTCTGGAGCTGAAAATCATCCTCATGATAGAATTGTTTACATTTGCTACCATAGTTGTATTCGTTGGTGGTTTTGTTTCACTTAGAGTGAGTCGTAGTTATTGTAATGCTTGGTAGTGTAAGAACATATCAATGTAGAGAACTTGCTAGACTCAGCACCTTACATTAAATGTGGGACACACAAGACTAGGGAAAAACGTGTCGCTCCCAAACCACAAAAAGGAAGTTGAGCCCTCTTTAGTGCAATAGATTCACTGTGGTTTACATGATAAAAGTGATATAGTTTATAACTACGATTATGTTAATTAGGCATATTGTAGGTGGGCGTTGGTGAATGTAAATGCCAACATGACAAAGGTGCCCATAGTACCAACTGAGACATATCTCTGTCAGTGAGTTTAGTAGATCGAAGGAGACTGAAAGTATTCATTTGACACAGCTAGACTGGACTGACCATATCATTGCTTATCTTTGTGCTCCACTCACAGTGTTTTATGCTGCCAGCCTCATTTTCTGATAACACTTCATGAGCTATTTATTTTCAACCAATTATATACTATTAATAAATGACAACACAACAAGAAAAAGGGAATGACTGGAAAGGTGAATTATTGTTTTGTTTTTAGTATTTTAGTGGTTGCTTTTAACACCATTCATTAACTGACTTAAAGAGTATTGAATATTTAATGTAATTGTAGCATTGTGTTTGTAAAAAAAAAAAGGAAAAAAAAGTAGTGAGTTGTGTTTATTGAGTTGTGGATTACCAGTGAAGTCAGCAATTTAGTGCTAATATATATTACATCTTTTTTTAAGGATTATTCTTTTCCGACAGCAACAACAGTCATTATAAATGTTCATTTTAGCATCACCTGTCTTCTGTTGTCTTATTCTTCACCTCCCACTACACTCAGTCTCATCCAAGTAACACATTGCAAGTTTGTGCCTGAAACCATGTGCTCGGTCTGGGGGCGGGCCATATGGTATGAGTGGCGTGTGTGTGTGTGTGTGTGTGAGAGAGAGTGTGTGTGAATGGAAAGGCTGCTGTCTGAGCCTTGGTGGGTGGATGTTCTGTCCAATGTCCACCAAAGCTAAAACCTGGAGGGCTTCCATTCACCAATGGAATCCCCTGACGTTATAGCTGGAACTTCATCATGTGACCTGAGTCGACTCTATCGTTCATAACCTTCCCACCCAACCACTCTCCACCACTACCCTATCCCTGAGTCATCCCCTACCACACGCCAGCACCATGTGATGTTCTCCATCGATAACATACTACTCGACCAGATCCACATTAACATGTCTCCTCCATGTTTCCAAAAGGAGCGCGTTGCCAGTCAACCTGCTTCCCACATGATACTCAACCATCCTCTCTAGCTGCCGGGGCCAAGCCCATCAGAAAACGATTTGTCTAAAAACAAGAGAATAGAGAGAAAGAGAAATAGTGATTCTCAGGGTGTCTTCTGGAGCTACCTTTATATCCTGCATTCTGCAGTTATCCCACTTTATTCTACCCTAATGATTTCTATGGAGCCCAAAGACGATGGTGATTTCCATGTTCATGTAATGGTTGCTTACCAATTATTCTGAGGGATGATATGCACCCACTTAAAGAAGCAAGCAAATGCTGTATTGTTTACAACCTAAATGAGACCAACGCTATTGAAAAAGAATGTGTAGGACAAAAACAAATTACGTATTGCTAAATGATGACATTTCAATGACCATTTTTGTGACATGAGTTAATGTAATTATGAGTCATTGCATGTTACTATTTTTTGCAATGAAAATATCATTTTTTGAACTGTTAGAATGGATGGTACATTGTCAAATTCGTGCAACATTTAGAAGCTAATAATGAAACAAAAGTTGGTGTCAGTATTAATGTCACCATGAGGAGAGGTTTTGGACCAATGAATGCAAAAATGTTGTAAAGGTTTTGTTCATTTGTACATGGTAATAATGGGTAAAATAAACCATTGAAGCTAATTGTCAGGTAGACATCATTAGTCTTACAAATTAATGAATTAAGGCCCACACATTGGTTTACCACGTTAATACTCAAAGAGGTGCTTGGAAAACAGTTGATATTGGACAGAATACAGTTATTACTATAACAAAAGCCTAAAAGAGGTAAGTTAAACACCCCTAGTCCTGTAATACAATGTGCACCTGATATTGTGGTGTTTCACAAACACACATGTTTTACCCCAGGCAGATAGTATATTTCAAGAGAGTTTAGGTATGTAAGGAGGACATGAATGACAATGTTGGACATTACCATGTTTTTGCTGAACGAGCATCAGGAAATCAGGAGTGTTGCAGCATAGCAATCAGAGGTTATAAGACAATCTGAAGGGTTGGGACTCCTCTCACCTCATCCAGTACACCCAATACATTAGAAATGATATAATCAAGATGGGGGCTATGTTACTCTTTGACGTTCTCACCCTCCCACTACCCCTGTGCACCAACCAGTTCATCCAACCAGCAAACACCACCCCCGCATTCACCATGTCTCCACAGCCAACCTATCCGGACCTGCGGATTTAGGCAGATTCAAGCAACTTCTGGCCAATGGGATTAGACCTCTCCATGCATTGGCTATTGGTTTATTGACCTGCAGCACATCTGAGTCCCCAGGCTTATCAACATTCGCAGCATGGTCTGAAAACCAAACCTGTCTCACAAACCTTCCATACACTAAAGAAGTACCTCCAAGGTTCAGAATGAAGCCGAGTTTATGGTTTACTGCACACAACTCCCAAGTTGTTAAATCAAGGCAATTTGTAAGGCCACTAAAATAATGTTATGGTACAATATGAGACCAAAATGTGTAATGAGCCCCTGAGCTACGTAGATGAGCAATGTCAGAACTTTGATGTGCCTTTTGTTAGGCGCTACAGTAGATGTGTTTGTTTTGTCTCCTTGATAGCTTTGTAGTCATTCCAGAACTTCAATGAACTGAAAGCAGGTAAGTTATGAGATTAATGAAGAATAACTGAACGTTAAAGGGATAGTTCACCCAAATTACAAAATTACACATTGGTACCCTGTAAGCAGTCTATGGAAAAAATATGACAGCAATCCATGCTTTACGTTTGAGCATTTGTGGCACAAATCCCATTCCCGTCACGGGACCGATATTAGCATTTTTCACGCATCATGTCCAAATCATCCAACGTATCTAAAATTGATTGTGAAGCTCAACAAAGTCACATATATGTTTTGAAAAGAATGTGCAAAAAATGCTAATAATGGTCCCATGACTTGAATGACCACAAATTCAAATGACCACAAATTCAAAAACATTAGCATGTGGAAACAGTGCCAGGGAAACTAAACCAAACCATGGATTGCTGTCATACCTTGTCCATAGACTGCTTACAGGGTAAGGAAACCAATATGTCATTTTGTAATTTGGGTGTACTATCCCTTTAAAGGGTGTGTTTGCACTGTATTATTCACTCTACGGAATACCACTCAATCTCTGTAAGCCCCATTTGTGGCTTGTGTTTTCCGTGAAAACCTCTGGGCATCTGGTGAAGCCGCTACAATGACAGATTAGGCCCCTCCATATACCTCCCATCTATCTCTCCTGCCAGTGGGACTGGAGTGGTGGTAGGACCGCTTGTGCTTCATCTTTGCCAATGCAGCCAATCCTTCTAATTGTGCATCTCTCCTGCCTGAGGTGGCATTGATTTTCCTTCTCCTCCTCGCTGCTCATTTTCCATTCCCTTGCTAATCATAAACCCAAGAATCCCTGTAAATCCCAGACCAGCTGTTCCATGGAATTCCCTAGTCCTGTTGGGAAGTTAGATAGGAGAGGTAGGATAGACATAATGCCTTGTTGCTTTTGTATAGCATCTTGTTGCTGAGATCTCTGTGCGTCTCCTCACTGCTTCTCAGCTGATGCTAGTGTTGGCTAACATCCTAATCAGTTCTAGAGGACAGAGTGTGAGAGACAAAGAGTTTGCCCTAATACAGTATGCTTGAGTCTGGAGTGACTAGATTGGGCACCTAGTTCTTCTACTTGCTCCCTCACCTAAGAACAAGGACATCAAAGACAACTCCCATTGAGAATGTCATAATAACAGCCCAGTCAGGACTTGACCCTATGGTGTTCACAGGATCAAATATAGGTTATGGAATACATGTCCACATCAACCCCCTCATAGATAAGATGATAGGGGAAGGGGAGGGTTGCTAATAATTATTTTGAACCTGCGTTTTGCACAATCAGATTGTAAACCAGACCTGCTTTGCCTGTGGCTACAGTACAGTAGCATTAGTCACGCCACCATACCTACTGTATGTAACTGTTCAGATTTCTGTCTGCAACAGCACACCCATGTCCACCCACACCCTACTGCGCTGTTACCTAGGTCGCTGGTAGGGGGGCTGTGCATTTGCCAGAATAAACAACAGATGTTTTGAATTTGAAAAATACACAAGCAATTAATCCTTGGCAAATCACAGTGCTATACTGCCTAATTGAATTCCATGGAAGCTCATTTCTATTCTCTTGTGCTTGGACATTCAAGGCATGGGTCGATACAGAGGGGAATTATAATAATGTGTCATAACAGCCAATGTTTGACATTTGTTCCTTACGAGATGTTTAGACCAAGAGTTTAGAGGAAGTTCTGACCAAGAATGAAAGAGAAAATTCTGACTAAGAATTAACTTGGATACAGAGACATTTGATTGACTTTAAATTAGTGAGTACTTTTATCCTGTGTTTATGTTAATGACATTTTCACCATTCCCTCTGCTTGAATCAATAGATACATGTATTTTTAATGCAATATTTTGTATCAAAATTATGGAAGGCACATTTTTAATTATAGACTACATCAGATTTTAAAGTAGTGGCTGATAAAGGAGATTATTTGTAATTTAATTAAATCTGAAATTGGAATGTATATTTTTGACAAACAGAATGCTATTTGTATTTCGACAGCCTGTGGAAGACCAAGTTTGTGTTCTAACAGTTATACCAGAATTTTGGCAATTTTACAAGGACTCAGGTCAATGTTTGGGTTATTTCTTGAATGTTTTCATCTACTTATGGCATGTTTGTCTAGGAAACTAATACTTTGTCTTTGATTGAAGGAAGATACAAATTTGTAGAATGTCATAAAACTGAAATCTTGAAACTAAATCAACACTTGTCTTTCAGCATTCAGTTGTTGCTGTCTTCCATTTGCATGTACCTTCTATGCATTTAACAAGTATCCATCATTAAGAAAGTGATATGAAATTGCTGGGCCTGGAAATAAACTTAAAACCACTGAGCTACAACAAACCCCAAGGTTGGAGAAAACCTCAACGGACCTCTCTCACTAATGTCTGGACTGGTACAAGAGCTGTCCATCTTTGACTAGTAACAATGCAAAAATTATTCCCGCATCCTAAGTAACTAAAGTGGAAACTGCCTATTCTCCTTTGGCAACACTTTAGATTACATAGGCATTGAACTTACTAATCTGTTATAGTGTAATAAGCCGTTCCAAAGGTAGTTACATTGGTATGAGGCGGGGCCTATGTAATGACAGGTGTAGCCAATGATCTTATAATTATGGTACTTTGCTTCACGGCCAGTTTATAGGTTATATTTCAGAACATTTATTCCACAGACCAAAATCTGTATTTATTCCATCTGGTTTATCATTTTCTTTAAATCAAATTGATTTAATAATTTATGCCAGTCAGATAAGCAAAATACTGAACAATGATTGTACGTTTTTGTATGTTTCTTTTTTTTTGTTGCTGTTGTGATATTTCTAACCAATATTACAGATTAAGTTTAAAATAAGAAACACATTTCATTCTTAACTATTCCAAAAGGTATTTTAAATGTACTGAATGTTTGATTATTATGTGTATAAATACAGATGAGAATAAATATGTTTAAATTGCGATGCAAAAGCTGTGATTTTAAAACACTGTAGCGTGTACAGTGATTCCTTTATCAATTTTATGGTACATGATATGTTCTGCAATCTTGCAGTTGTTGTTTTTCAGTTCTTGAGCATATGCTTTAATAAATACATTTTCTACGGTATACAAGGGAAGCCTAAGCACTGCCTGCTGTATTATTCCAGCATCCTATATGTGAACTGTCTCTGTGTGGTTAGTATCAACATGATCCTACAGGGAAATAGAGTGGGTGACAGTACAGCATACCAATAGAATTCTGAGTCTGGGTGGGTTAAAAGTGGATTTGCATAATGAGAATGGTTTTTGGGTGCATATAATTTGCCAACCGATGATACTCTGTGTGTGTTTTATTAATGAGCCCAGCTGAAACTATTTGGCATGTAGTACCTGCAGGAAATCTGAACAACTATGATACCAATGGACAAAGGAACGCTCTGTAATGACATCAGATAATTAGCACAGTGACTGAGTGGCAACTAAAACGTTTTCACTTGTTAGAGGGAAGCGATAATGCCATCATTCATTTCAGTCCTTTCAATAGCTTTGGTAGCTTAATGTTTGTACAGTCCTGAACTGTCTTTGTAAATGATACTTTGTTTCATTAAATTACCCAAAGGGAACGGCATATACTGTACTTCATAAATGCTCACATAATTGATTATCAACCATCGCTAAACCATGTATAGTCATTGTCCCAACTATTTGTGTCATACAGCTAATTTGAACAATTACAAAACAAAGCAGCCATGAATATTAAATGTACACTGACTCACCCATTTGCTTAGGATAATGAGTTTCAGCCCGGGCTTGCTAATCGATCACAGAGGTGCAACACTGTGATTTCCTTACAGAGACAGCAGGGTACTCTTAGGTACTCTACACTGGTCGATACAGACTGCATGGTGAAATTCAAACTCCTTTGACACCAACCGACCACTCATCACCTGACGTCTGGCTTCCTGTCCTGCTACAGACTTATATTGTACACCTGCCACCCAGAGACATTCCAATGATTGCTTTAACCCTAAAGGAACACATTAGTCTTTTTCAGGCCTCTGGAAACACAAACATATTTGACCTTCTAAGGAGCCCTGGCCTGACACTTAGAAGGCCATAGATGGAAGATTCTGCAGCATGCCAATTAACCATAAGGGAGATGCCAGGGGAGCTCCAAATGACTTGGCCCAGTTTGAGAAAGACTGAGGCAGTTGTGTGGATTTTACCCAATGGGCTGATGGGTAAGGATCTGCTACTTTAGCCTTGAGCAGGCACACAGAGGAACACAGGGGACAAGAAGGTAAAGGTTGAAGAAAGTATAAAAGGTAAGACATTATTCAACTGGGGTAGGTCATAGAATAGATACAGTAAGTAGGACACAGATAATACTCTCCCTTTAGATTGAACCCCTACAAGTTATTATAGGCTTTATGGCCATTCAAAAAGTCAGACTAATCAAATCAGATAAAGTGGGCAGGAAAATGAAACGGCTGCTATTTATTCCCCCCGGAGACCAAGACAACACATAACGGTTATACAATCAACATCCGGCAGCAAAAACACTTGTAAAAATAGATAAATTGTAAACTGAACTGACTTTTAAGGCTGAGGATTGAAGGGTCACCTGTGTATTGCCCAGTGATACAAAATAATGGATGAACACCACACAGAGAAATTAGAATGACAGGGGTATTTATGCAATACTTGCAGTAGACATAATCCTGTTTTACATAACTCAGATTATGGAGCCTTCTTTCTGAGAAGTCCAGTTTCAGCCTAGCTACATTTCTGCTATTATCATACTAACATGTATGGAGTACTCTCTGATTGTAGGACCACTAATGTGTTAATATCCAGGACTAATCAGTGATTATTCAAGGGAAGAAATTAGCCTACTGCAATCTTGACCCACTTCATTCTAATTTGATACTATTCTGAACCAAAACCACTGGTTCAAGCTTCATGCATACTGCAATACAGAAAATGGCAGGAAGAAAAAGCCTCTGCCATATTTGTCAGTAGATCACACTCCAGAGTTTCCACTTTGAGTCGAAAATGCCCGTCCACGGTTCCAGTGACAGCAGCAAGCACTTGAAGGTTAAACCGTACACATGGAGGAGGTATATAAAGCACCCGTGACCCATTTTCCTCCTCCGCTTCCCCATTTATCTAGTTCAGCCCTAAAAAAACATGTAGTAGACGGTGGGTGAAGACATGTACGTGTGTGTGTGTGTGGGGGGGGGCTACTGGACAAACGGAGCCGTGTGGGTATATTGCTGCCCAGCGGCAGATGGGTACACAGAAGGGTTGGCAGAGGCAGCGGTGGACCTCCTCGACAGGTTACTCCTCATCCAGCGCCCTGGCCCCTGAAACCTGGTTTCTGACAAAATGACGGTCCCCCAGGCCACACGGAGAGGTAAAACTGTCAATAATAAACACAAACAAACCTCATCCACTACTAAAACACATTGAGCTGGTATGACAATTTATACAAGGTTGAATTAGCTACACTGCTAAAAATGAGGATATTGTGATTCTAAATAGAACAACCTTTTTTAGGGCTACAGTGGGGGAAAAAAGTATTTAGTCAGCCACCAATTGTGCAAGTTCTCCCACTTAAAAAGATGAGAGAGGCCTGTAATTTTCATCATAGGTACACGTCAACTATGACAGACATATGGAGAATTTTTTCTCCAGAAAATCACATTGTAGGATTTTTAATGAATTTATTTGCAAATTATGGTGGAAAATAAGTATTTGGTCACCTACAAACAAACAAGATTTCTGGCTCTCACAGACCTGTAACTTCTTCTTTAAGAGGCTCCTCTGTCCTCCACTCGTTACCTGTATTAATGGCACCTGTTTAAACTTGTTATCAGTATAAAAGACACCTGTCCACAACCTCAAACAGTCAAACTCCAAACTCCACATGGCCAAGACCAAAGAGCTGTCAAAGGACACCAGAAACAAAATTGTAGACCTGCACCAGGCTGGGAAGACTGAATCTGCAATAGGTAAGCAGCTTGGTTTGAAGAAATCAACTGTGGGAGCAATTATTAGTAAATGGAAGACATACAAGACCACTGATAATCTCCCTCGATCTGGGGCTCCACGCAAGATCTCACCCCGTGGGGTCAAAATGATCACAAGAATGGTGAGCAAAAATCCCAGAACCACACGGGGGGACCTAGTGAATGACCTGCAGAGAGCTGGGACCAAAGTAACAAAGCCTACCATCAGTAACACACTACGCCGCCAGGGACTCAAATCCTGCAGTGCCAGACGTGTCCCCCTGCTTAAGCCAGTACATGTCCAGGCCCGTCTGAAGTTTGCTAGCGTGCATTTGGATGATCCAGAAGAGGATTGGGAGAATGTCATATTGTCAGATGAAACCAAAATATAACTTTTTGGTAAAAACTCAACTTGTCGTGTTTGGAGGACAAAGAATGCTGAGTTGCATCCAAAGAACACCATACCTACTGTGAAGCATGGGGGTGGAAACATCATGCTTTGGGGCTGTTTTTCTGCAAAGGGACCAGGACGACTGATCCGTGTAAAGGAAAGAATGAATGGGGCCATGTATCGTGAGATTTTGAGTGAAAACCTCCTTCCATCAGCAAGGGCATTGAAGATGAAACGTGGCTGGGTCTTTCAGCATGACAATGATCCCAAACACACCGCCCGGGCAACGAAGGAGTGGCTTCGTAAGAAGCATTTCAAGGTCCTGCAGTGGCCTAGCCAGTCTCCAGATCTCAACCCCATAGAAAATCTTTGGAGGGAGTTGAAAGTCCGTGTTGCCCAGCGACAGCCCCAAAACATCACTGCTCTAGAGGAGATCTGCATGGAGGAACGTTTGACCTGTGTCATTGCCAACAAAGGGTATATAACAAAGTATTGAGAAACTTTTCTTATTGACCAAATACTTATTTTCCACCATAATTTGCTAATAAATTCATTAAAAATCCTACAATGTGATTTTCTGGAGAAAAAATTCTCATTTTGTCTGTCATAGTTGACGTGTACCTATGATGAAAATTACAGGCCTCTCTCATCTTTTTAAGTGGGAGAACTTGCACAATTGGTGGCTGACTAAATACTTTTTTCCCCCACTGTATATACACTACCGTTCAAAAGTTTGGGGTCACTTAGAAATGTCCTTGTTTTTGAAAGAAAAGCAATTTTTTTGTCCATTAAAATAACATCAAATTGATCAGAAATACAGTTTAGACATTGTTAATGTTGTAAATGGCTATTGTAGCTGGAAACTGCTGATTTTTAATGGAATATCTACATAGGCGTACAGAGGCCCATTATCAGCAACCATTAGTCCTGTGTTCCAATGGCACTTTGTGTTTGCTAATCCAAGTTTATCATTTTAGAAGGCTAATTGATCATTAGAAAACCCTTTTGCAATTATGTTAGCACAGCTGAAAACTGTTGTGCTGATTAAAGAAGCAATAAAACTGGCCTTCTTGAGACTAGTTGAGTATCTGGAGCATCAGCAATTGTGAGTTCGATTACAGGCTCAAAATGGCCAGAAACAAATAACTTTCTTCTGAAACCCATCAGTCTATTCTTGAAAATTGCTTTTCTTTCGAAAACAAGGACATTTCTAAGTGATCCCCAAACTTTTGAACGGTAGTGTATAAAGTGATAAATTAAGTCGTGTAATACACATTTTTGCTAACAATATAGGTTTGATTCCTTCTGTTAAATTAGATACTATGAAGTCTTGAAAGATCGGAAATGATGCCAATGTCAGACTGCATTAGAGACAGTGAGTTGATGCATTTTTAAGGACTAAGGTATGGTGTCATCTGGTCCATGTGAAGTCCCAGGAGGAGAAAGTGCTGCTCTGCTCTTGAGCCAAGCACTTAACCTGCACAGCTTGTCCAGCTATACAGACAGATCAGCTGTGCAGTCCACTCTTAATAAAGGAGGAATTCCGGTAACAATGGACTGTAGTTATGTGATATATTTCACTGAATTGAAGTCAAAGGGAGTCATTCTCAAACAAAAGTAACCCACATTACTGCCCATATTCAATATATACAAAATGTTTTAACATCCCACCAATATTACAGTGGGGAAAACAAGTATTTAGTCAACCACCAATTGTGCAAGTTCTCCCACTTAAAAAGATGAGAGAGGCCTGTAATTTTCATCATAGGTACACGTCAACTATGACAGACAAATTGAGAAAAAAAAATCCAGAAAATCACATTGTAGGATTTTTAATGAATTTATTTGCAAATTATGGTGGAAAATAAGTATTTGGTCACCTACAAACAAGCAAGATTTCTGGCTCTCACAGACCTGTAACTTCTTCTTTAAGAGGCTCCTCTGTCCTCCACTCGTTACCTGTATTAATGGCACCTGTTTGAACTTGTTATCAGTATAAAAGACACCTGTCCACAACCTCAAACAGTCACACTCCAAACTCCACTATGGCCAAGACCAAAGAGCTGTCAAAGGACACCAGAAACAAAATTGTAGACCTGCACCAGGCTGGGAAGACTGAATCTGCAATAGGTAAGCAGCTTGGTTTGAAGAAATCAACTGTGGGAGCAATTATTAGGAAATGGAAGACATACAAGAACACTGATAATCTCCCCTCGATCTGGGGCTCCACGCAAGATCTCACCCCGTGGGGTCAAAATGATCACAAGGACGGTGAGCAAAAATCCCAGAACCACACGGGGGGACCTAGTGAATGTCCTGCACTGAGCTGGGACCAAAGTAACAAAGCCTACCATCAGTAACACACTACGCCGCCAGGGACTCAAATCCTGCAGTGCCAGACGTGTCCCCCTGCTTAAGCCAGTACATGTCCAGGCCCGTCTGAAGTTTGCTAGAGTGCATTTGGATGATCCAGAAGAGGATTGGGAGAATGTCATATGGTCAGATGAAACCAAAATATAACTTTTTGGTAAAAACTAAACTCGTCGTGTTTGGAGGACAAAGAATGCTGAGTTGCATCCAAAGAACACCATACCTACTGTGAAGCATGGGGGGTGGAAACATCATGCTTTGGGGCTGTTTTTCTGCAAAGGGACCAGGACGACTGATCCGTGTAAAGGAAAGAATGAATGGGGCCATGCATCGTGAGATTTTGAGTGAAAACCTCCTTCCATCAGCAAGGGCATTGAAGATGAAACGTGGCTGGGTCTTTCAGCATGACAATGATCCCAAACACACCGCCCGGGCAACGAAGGAGTGGCTTCGTAAGAAGCATTTCAAGGTCCTGGAGTGGCCTAGCCAGTCTCCAGATCTCAACCCCATAGAAAATCTTTGGAGGGAGTTGAAAGTCTGTGTTGCCCAGCGACAGCCCCAAAACATCACTGCTCTAGAGGAGATCTGCATGGAGGAATGGGCCAAAATACCAGCAACAGTGTGTGAAAACCTTGTGAAGACTTACAGAAAACATTTGACCTGTGTCATTGCCAACAAAGGGTATATAACAAAGTATTGAGAAACTTTGGTTATTGACCAAATACTTATTTTGCACCATAATTTGCAAATAAATCCATTAAAAATCCTACAATGTGATTTTCTGGATATTTTTTTCTCATTTTGTCTGTCATAGTTGACGTGTACCTATGATGAAAATTACAGGCCTCTCTCATCTTTTTAAGTGGGAGAACGTGCACAATTGGTGGCTGACTAAATACTTTTTTTCCCCACTGTATGTATATTCTATGCCATAATGTGTCTTAAGGTGTACAGTACATATACACATTCCATTCCGTACCATACATGTGAATAAATTCAAGTGACAAATGTTTAGATGCCACTGATATGTACACAGCCATTCTGAAATTAGCCCACCCAACTACCTCATCCCCATATTGTTATTTATTTTGCTAATTTGCACCCCAGTATCTCTATTTGCACATCATCTTTTGCACATCTATCATTCCTGCGTTAATACGAAATTGTAACTATTTTGCACTATGGCCTATTTATTGCCTTACCTCCATAATTTACTACATTCGCACACACTGTATATATATTTTCTGTTGTATTTTTGACTTTATGTTTTGTTTACCCCATATGTAACTCTGTGTTGTTGTTTTTATCGCACTGCTTTGCTTTATCTTGGCCAGGTCGCAGTTGTAAATGAGAACTTGTTCTCAACTGGCTTACCTGGTTAAATAAAGGTTAAATAAAAAATAAAAAATATGGAAATAGTGGATGTTCATATGTTGGATTGAAGGAGTGAATGTTTTGCAGTATTATATGGCTAATCTCACAGTGTGTAGTGGTACTGTACAACATGCAGACAATGGAGTACCACCAAGGTTCATTTTTAGGAGTCTTAGTCTCCAGTGTATGGGCTAGAGGGCTGTTTGCACTACTCACTGCTCCTACTTCTCTTCCACTGTGAAGGTCAAAGCAAGGACTTTTCTCCCCGAGGGACTGCCGTCTCTCTCTGCTGTCTTGTTCCTCCAACAGTCTAAACTGCCACCTGGGAACGATGACTAAGAATACATGCAAGCCTAAAGAAGGACTTCCAGGCTTTTACGAATTAGGGTCCAAGAAACGCTTTTAGGATATCTAACGCTAGTCCAAGACAACAATGAGAGAAATAGCATTGAGGTTGTCATGGAGACTGGCTGCAAAGACAGCTCGGGCTGCTTTCATAGCATATGTCTGACTTGACTTGTCTGTAAGTGCATAGCAACAGATTTTCCTCAGTGCAGACCATCCCCCATTGAAGTTTTGTTCATTTGAATGGCTTATATCAAAAGTAAATACATTGTTTTTCAATCACTTTATCTACAATGATCAATTATCTACACGTCTATCTACATTTGTTAGCCATTTATGCTGAATGCTTTTCCCTCAAGCATTAATAGGGACAGTATTTTCATGGTATTCAGTTCTTCAAGTAACATTCAACAGAAAAGAAGCAGACAAGAGGAGCCCATTCAAATCAATATAAAGCACAGGAGAAAAAAAGACCCCAAACATCATCAGCGACAGCTTCCCAAAACCTCATCCACATGATCAATGGTACAAGGTTAGTCTCCATTGACAGTACGTCTTTTCATTCTGAACACAATGTGTATTCAACACTTTTAAAGATTACGTATCAGTACTTCTGTATTGTGTTTCTTCTATACTGCAGAGGCGGCCTTAGCCTATTCGGTTCAATTACATATTTCTGCTCTATGAATGGGAGGGCTGAGTGTGCGTCATGTTAATGCATTAGCATGCAATGAAGTTGCTGGTGTGGTAAGTCTTGTTTTGGAGGCGCTCTGCTGCACCCAAAGCAATGTCAGAGAGGCACTTATTAATCAAAGGGCAAACAACGCCAGAACGCAAGACCAATTCTCATTGCATTTAACAACACAGACCAATTTCACTGTCATCCTTAAACCAATGGACCATTTCTCTCTGCATTGATCCATGCACTTTAATCTCCATCAAATGCTGAGTGTTATAGGCTTGCAAAGAAAAGGACAGAGAGAAAAGCAGAGGGGGACAGCAGCTTTCCGAGACACCAATTTTAGCATCCCCAAAGTGGTGGAGCTCACATATAATACATTGATGAGCCGAACCCCTCTCGCTCTTTCTCTCTCTCTCCATCGCCACAGAGCAGAGCACCATGGTCCTTGGCAGGTCTGCGTTGCCATGGAAACCCTCACATTGCAGCAGGCTGGCTGGAGCGCGCTGGTTGAAAAGGAGAGCAGTACAGAGGGAGTGAGGGGAGAGGGAATCGCTGCAGTGACAGGGAGGGAGGAGGGAAGAGGGGGGAAGAGAAGGAGGGGTTGGGTACAGCAGGCGAGATTGGTTCTCCAATGCATTACCCCAACTAGTCGCTCCCCTCTCCCTCCCCTCCAAATCGTACCATTTGCATCAGTTGGGGCGTGCAGGGCCCAATCCTGCTCTGTAGTCTGGACACGTTGTATCTAAACTTCAGACTGCATTCAATTATTAATCTGCTTCGCCAGACAGCAATTAGTGTTCAAGCAACCTGCAGCGCCTATAGCAAAACTATCCCCATGAAACAATACATCAATGCATAGAGATAGAGGGGAATTCTGTATCACGTCCAGGTGCTTCACTTGAGGGCCTCTTTGTCCCAGTTGTGACTTGACCTGTGACCCTATGGCTAATCCACTGAACACTAATGACCGTGTGCACAATGTGCAGGAAGACACAAGCACCAGAATGATAGTGTCCATCTTGGTTTGTTGCTGGAGGACAACGACTGCTCTCCTCAAGTGGATCAAATGGAAACTGACAAATAACCAGCCATGGTGAAATCTGTTAGCCCGTGAGACAGCAAAGGTGGTGTAGTGGCGGTGTAGGAGACACCCACAGAACAGGAGTCAATGTTCTGCTGTTTACCTGTTGTGTAACCCACTAGCTAGGAGCCAAGTTATCTGCAGCACCATACCTGAAGCAGATCCCAAACACACACACACACATATTGCACGTATCTGTGAGAAGACATAGAAATCTCGCATAAGGTTTGATCCAACATCAAAGTTCTATGCCCTCCATACCAGAGCTATAAAATAACAGCTGTTGTCTTTGAGATACTCTCTGAGCAGCAAGAACCAAGAACGAATTCTGATGACTAGAATTTCCATGCAAGTTTTTTATTATTATTCATGAACACAATTTTTTTTTACAATACATAACCTTTTATACAAAGAAATGTATTTTCAAAAATGTTAATGGATATGTAGACTATTCAACATTATTTTGTTAATGACTCATAATTCACTCACAAAACCAAACCAACCAAACGTAACCTTCAGAAATACAGTAAAGTATGTCTGAAAAAAGAGGGAAATGCGGCTCTACCACAGCCTTGCAGTAAGTGATGCATACATGCAGGCGGTGGTGTAGTGAGAGAAAAGTACAGACATTGAGTCGGATAGCACAAGAGGAGTCTCTGAACTCATTAGAAAACAGGACCATACTCCAGTGCAGAGTAAGAGCAGGCTGAGAGGCAACTCACCGCATCTGTGTCCGGTGACCAGGGCAGAACCACTGTACCACAGCACCATCTGCCTGTGGAGCAGGAGTACTGCAGGACTGCAGCAGAATTAATAGTTAACGGTAACATTGAGGGTAAATTAACTACACTGAACAAAAATAGAAACGCAACACACAACAATTTCAACGATTTTACTGAGTTACAGTTCATATGAGGATATCAGTCAATTGAAATAAATTCATTAGGCCCTAATCTATGGATTTCACATGACTGGGAATACAGATATGCATCTGTTGGTCACAGATACCTTAAAACAAAAGAGGGGGTGTTGATCAGAAAACCAGTCAGTATCTGGTGTGACCACCATTTGCCTAATGCAGCACAACACATCTCCTACACATAGAGTTGATCAGGTTGTTGATTGTGTCCTGAGGAATGTTGTCCCACTTCTCTTCAATGGCTGTGCGAAGTTGCTGGATATTGGCGGGAACTGGAACACGCTGTCGCACACGTAGATCCAGAGCATCCCAAACATGCTCAATGGATGACATGTCTGGTGAGTATGCAGGCCGTGGAAGAACTGGGACATTTCCAGCTTCCAGGAATTGTGTACAGATCCTTGCAACATGGGGCTGTGCATTATCATGCTGAAACATGAGGTGATGGCGGCGGATGAATGCTACGACAATGGGCCTCAGGATCTCGTCACGGTATCTCTGTGCATTCAAATTGCCAACGATAAAAGGCAATTGTGTTCGTTGTCCATAGCTTATGCCTGCCTGCCCATACCATAACCCGACCGCCACCATGGGGCACTCTGTTCACAACGTTGACATCAGCAAACCGCTCGCCCACACACGCTGTCTGCCATCTGCCCGGCACAGTTGAAACCGTGATTCATCTGTAAAGAGCACACTTCTCCAACGTGCCAGTGGCCATCAAAGGTGAGCATTTGCATACTGAAGTCGGTTACAACGCCGAACTGCAGTCAGGTCAAGACCCTGGTGAGGACGACGAGCATGCAGATGAGCTTCCGAGATGGTTTCTGACAGTTTGTGCAGAAATTCTTCAGTTGTGCAAACCCACAGTTTCTCCAGCTGTCCGATTGGCTGGTCTGACGATCCCGCAGGTGAAGAAGCCGGATGTGGAGGTCCTGGGCTGGAGTGGTTACACGTGGTCTGCGGCTGTGAGGCCGGTTGGACGTACTGCCAAATTCTCTAAAACAACGTTGAAGGCAGCTTATGGTAGAGAAATGAACATTCAATTCCTACAGTCAGCATGCCAATTGCACACTCCCTCAATACTGTGGCATTGTGTTGTGTGACTAAACTGCACATTTTAGAGTGGACTTTTATTGTCCCCAGCACAAGGTGCACCTGTGTAATGATCATGCTGTTTAATCAGCTTCTTGATATGCCACACCTGTCAGGTGGATGGATTATCTTGGCAAGGTAGAAATGCCCACGAACAGGGATGTAAACAAATTTGTGCACAAAATTTGAGAAAAATAAGCTTTTTGTTCAGTGTGAATAAAGAGGCACAAGTCTGAACACTATGGTATGTTATTGTCTAGGTTTTGTTGGACGATAAAATGTACCCCCAAAAGCCAAATGACAGTACAGTAGCATAATAATGATGTTGTACTGCTTAATTGAATGATACAATTATATCATAGCATAACTTCACAAAGCCAGATGACCATGAAAATCAACAGATTAGTCATCGTCATGCTTGTTTTTCTTCATCTTTTTCTTTTTTCCAGAATCTTCAACGTCACCATAGGAACTGTCCATCGGTTCAACTTTAACTTCCACCTCTTCCTTAATTACATTAAAATATACATCTCTGTCCTTATCCTTCTTTTTCTTCTTCTTCTTCCTCCTCCTCTTCTCCTCCTCTGAGAGCTCAGCTTCCTGCCCAGGAAGTTCATAGGGCTCCTCTGGGCTCATGTCTAGCAGCTCCTGCTTCACCCTGACCACCCTTACCTCCTCCTCCTCCTCCTCCTCAGTCTTTATACGTTTCTCTTTCTTCTTGCGCTTCCTCTCCTCCCCCGGATCCAGTGTGACCCTGAGAGGCGTCTCTAGTGAAGACGGCAGCGGAGTATCGGCTGTATCCTCCATCAGTCTGGAGAGGGTGGGGGTCCTGCTTCCGAAAGGCTGGAAGCGCTGGCGGAGCCCCGGGGGCGCGGTGGGGGCTGGGGTGGCTGGGATGGCTATGGGGGTCTGGTTGGTGCTGCAGTCGCCGTAGCTCTCACAGATGTTGAGGAGGCCACTGAAGGCCGGGGCACAGACCACTGAGTCGAGCCTCTGGCGGTGGCTGGTGAGGAGGTGGAGGTCCGCAGCACCAGAGGGCCCACCCAGCACACTGTAGATCTTCCTGGCATTCCCACCACCGCCACGCGCCTGCTGGGCAGGGGCCTGCATGGTCTGCAGCCCAGACAGAGGCATCTTCAGACTGCTGAAACTGTGTGGGAGAGAGAGAGAGATGACAGTCAGAAAGTATGTTAAGAGGTTAAGTACACCAGATATAGACAATGTGGGTGTAAAGCAATGGAAGTGGACGGTGACTCACTTCTAATAACAGACAGAGAAATGCTGAGGACTTTGTTAGATATTTCTCTGTTGGTTATTAGAAGTGAATCATGCCGCTTCTATGATCATTCAAATAAATGGAAAGAGGGGTTGCCTACCTGTCCGGGTTGAAACTGCTGGGAGCTTTGATGAGCCATAATTCTGTGTTGTCATCACGAACCCTTTCGATGAGGGTACTGGCACAGGGTTTGTGGGCAAATGCCACAAAATCAGCTGGACACTGATACCTTGAAGCTGAAGGGAGAGACATAGTTATTGTTATTAGCTAGATAGCTAGCTAAGTGAACTTACTCTGTGCGTGTGTGTTTTGGAAATGACCATAGAATGCACAATGCTGTCTGCCCATTGCAGCATCCCACTTTTGATTCCTAACAGGATTTACTAGATACCTGGGAGTCAGCTTTGATGGGGTTGATTGGTGGCTAACATTAGCTAGCTAATTAAGCTAGCAGAAACTTACCCAGCTTTTTCCGTTTTTGCGGAACCTCCTCGGTGTCACTTGCCTCATCACTTGATGAAGATACGTCTTTTGGCATGATCTCTGAGTACTGATAAATGGCTAAATTTAACTTAGTCTAACTAAAAGCGCATGTCTGCAACAACATGTTTTGTTACAAAAAGAAATACCTTTGACCTGGATACACTAGCTAGCTCGGTTCACGAGGATCTGGGCTGCGCGAGATGCGCATATCGGTTCCATTGTAAATATATCTTCTTTTACATACAGTGTCGATTCATATCCATATGATAACTTTTCGTAAACCATGGTCTGTGTGCAGTCAATATTCGCTTTTTAGACGCAAATGATGCTGTTCTCGAGGCACGTACTCACGAAGGCCCTCGCGAACGAAAACAGCAAATCCCAGAATGCATCATTAGCACGGAGTTGTGTAAGTTCCACCAAAGACAGTCTTCTACTATAAACACTCATGGGCACAGGCGACCGAAAGGGAGTAAACACAACTTTTTTTTTTGTTTAATACAGAAAGTGTATCATATTTGTTATGGTATTTGAGAAGTAACAGAAGCGGCGATTGTTTCTGAACTACTGAAAGCTAAATCGGTTTAATCAGGACCTCAGAAAGCGAGAAAGATATATAAGGGCCTATCAAATATGTCCTCCTCCCAGTCATCTTCAAGGCGGCAGTGGTGTTGTTACCTTTGCGATTTGCCCAAGATGCCATGGGCTATGATCTGGGACTTTAGCGAGACTGTCTGCCGAGGCTGTGTGAATTATGAAGGGGCAGACCGTATTGAATTCCTCATAGAAACGGCCAGGCAGTTGAAAATAACTCATGTTATGCAGGATGACAGGTCCCCGGGTCCCCAGCCCACTAAACATGACCCAGGTGGGAGAGATGGACCTATGGAGGGTGGCAGGCCACCTCCTGAACGCTTTGAAAGGGGAAGAGGGGACTACGGAGCCCCAGCACGGCTCCCCAACGGTCTACACAGAATAGATGACGGGGGCCCACAACAAGACGTCAGTGGACAGAACCCTAACAACGCCAGAAGACCCATGGTGGGTACAGTTCCGCCCAATTTAATGACACAAGGCCTTGTGGGGTCTCCGCACGGGTTGCTAGCAACTGTGCCTGGTTTAAATGCCAGAGTCGGGGGAACCCCCCTCACCCTCTCTGCCCCCATGCTGAATGAGATCACCAAGAGGCAGCTGAGTATGGGCATGGGTGTGGCCTCCTTCCTGAGCCCGGAGTTTGAGAAGGAGCTGAGGGAGAAGCAGAGGAACGCAGAGGCTCTGGCAGAGCTGTCGGAGAGCGTACGGAACAGAGCAGACGACTGGGCCGGCCGACCAAAGGCTGTACGAGGGGCCCTGCTCACCCTCTCCGGCTGCACCCCCTTCAATGTGCGCTTCAAGAAGGACCACAGCCTGGTGGGGCGGATCTTTGCCTTCGACGCCAAGCTGACGCTGGACTTTGAGCTGAAGATCTTTGCGGAGTACCCGTGCGGCTCGGGGAACATGTTCTCCAGCCTGGCGGCGCTGGTCAAGCAGATGTTCCACGACAGCCAGAAAGACTCTGGGAACAAGATGATCAACTTGGGCCTGAAGTATGTAGAGTATGAGAAAAGGCATGGGGCGGGGGACTGGCGGCTGCTCTCTGAGCTGCTGAGTGATGCGGTACGGGCCTTTAAGGACACCCCCGGCCCTGACGTTCTCCCCCAGCCCTACCTGGACGCCAGCTGCTCCATGCTGCCCACAGCACTGTGTCACATGGCCCGCTCTGCACCGCCAGTCCGCGGGCGGCGGAGGAAGGCTTCCCCGGAGCCCCAGGGTGGAGAAGTGGTGACCACAGAGGAGCAGCTACGGCAGTATTGGCCCATGGGGATGTACCCGGGCATGGCTATCCACCTAGCTGCCTCCTCCCTCCCCAGCGCTAGCCAGCCACCTCCTCACCAGGAGGGCTCGGCCTCCCACTCCCACAGCAGCGACCCCTCCCCCATCACAGCCCTGATGAGCGTGGCAGACAACGCAGGTGCAGCCGCCGGCCAGTCACCCAGAGAGGCCCCTAGTAGCAGCAGTAGTGGTGGTGGAGGCCTGGGCCACTCCTCCTTGGCAGTGAGACGGAGCAGCAGCCCCACGGCAGCCTGCCCTGCGGGGCAACAGCGGCGCCTGGCCTCCAGGAACGGGGAACCTGAGGGAGCCAGCAACTCTGCAGGGGGCACCACAGCAGCTCTCCCCCTGGCTGGGGCCTCGGACCAGGGAGCAGGGGACCCCTCCGGCTCCTCTGGTCCTCCTCTCTGCTGCACCATCTGCCATGAGCGCTTAGAGGACACTCACTTTGTCCAGTGCCCCTCGGTTGCGGCCCATAAGTTCTGCTTCCCTTGCACCAGAGACTTCATCCGGAGCCAGGGGGCAGGCAGCGAGGTGTTCTGCCCCAGTGGAGAGAGGTGTCCCCTGGTGGGCTCCAATGTGCCCTGGGCCTTCATGCAGGGAGAGATCGCTACCATCCTGTCTGGAGATGTCAAGGTGAAGAAGGAGCGCGACCCCTAAATCCTCTGGGACACCTGACTGTAAGATGCAATTTCACTACATCTTGATTTCCTTTGAATTTGTTGTCTTGGAGTCAGTCTTTAGGCCAAAGTATTCTCTGTGTAGCTAGGCCATAGGCTAATTTAGTGTTTGTGACATGCTTATACGTGTGTAATGTATCCTATGCTTTATGATACAGTATATTATATGATATGTGGTCAGCCTACTATTTATTAATCTGTTTGTTTATGTGATGTCTGTCTGGACAGAAGGCTGTTGATGCCTGAGTGGAGCTGCAGCCTGGAGCCTGCAGACAGATAACGACAATCTCAACAGGTTCTCCCCACCTCACAGCCAACCACCACGGCAATCCACCAGGTTCTCCCCACCTCACAGCCAATCACCACGGCAATCCACCAGGTTCTCCCCACCTCACAGCCAACCACCACGACAATCCGCCAGATCTCCCCACCTCAAAGCTAATCACCACGGCAATCTACCAGGTTCTCCCCACCTCACAGCCAATCACCACGGCAATCCACCAGGTTCTCCCCACCTCACAGCCAATCACCACGACAATCCGCCAGATCTCCCCACCTCACAGCCAACCACCACGACAATCCGCCAGATCTCACCACCTCAAAGCTAATCACCACGGCAATCTACCAGGTTCTCCCCACCTCACAGCCAATCACCACGGCAATCCACCAGGTTCTCCCCACCTCACAGCCAATCACCACGGCAATCCACCAGGTTCTCCCCACCTCACAGCCAACCACCACGACAATCCACCAGGTTCTCCCCACCTCACAGCCAACCACCACGACAATCCGCCAGATCTCCCCACCTCACAGCCAACCACCACGACAATCCGCCAGATCTCACCACCTCAAAGCTAATCACCACGGCAATCTACCAGGTTCTCCCCACCTCGCAGCTAATCACCACGACAATCCACCAGGTTCTCCCCAACGCGCAGCCAATCATCATACACCTCCACCTCCATGGGGCGGGCCTTACAATACCACACCACTGTCTGGTTGGTTAGGGGGTGACCATACCCCCAGCTCACATCTAGTACCTAATTCACCCCTTTGTCCCTCAAACATCAACTTATCTACATTAGTATTGGTCACTAGTATTAGTCACTGAGTTTATAAACCAGTGGACCATGGTTGGGAAGTATGAACTTCATCTAGCCCCTGTTATAGGTGATTTGAGATCTTTCTAAAAGATATCTGAGTGGCAATGTGAAAGACTGATGACTTCACTAAATGTTACAGCAACGTACAGACTTGGACTGTTCCTCTTGTGACCTTTTTTTGTTTTGTTTTGCGTCACATTTGTGCTTTACATAAAACTGACTTTGACTGTCACCGACCTCAAACCAGCAGTTAATGTACACTACCAGTCAAAAGTTTGGACACACCTACTCATTCAAGGGTTTTTCTTTATTTTTACTATTTTTTACATTGTAGAATAATAGTGAAGACATCAAAAGTATGAAATAACACAAATGGAATCATGAAGTAACCAAAAAAGTGTTAAACAAATCAAAATATATTTTATATTTGAGATTCTTCAAATAGCCACCCTTTGCCTTAATGACAGCTTTGCACACTCTTGGCATTCTCTCAACCAGTATACAGAAGATAGCCCTATTTGGTAAAAGACCAAGTCCATATTATGGCAAGAACAGCTCAAATAAGCAAAGAGAAACGACAATCCATCATTACTTTAAGACATGAAGGTCAGTCAATACGGAACATTTCAAGAACTTTCAAAAACCATCAAGCACTATGATGAAACTGGCTCTCATGAGGACCGCCACAGGAATGGAAGACCCAGAGTTACCTCTGCTGCAGAGGATAAGTTCATTAGAGTTACCAGCCTCAGAAATTGCAGGCCAAATAAATGCTTCACAGAGTTCAAGTAACAGAAACAGCTCAACATCAACTGTTCAGAGGAGACTGTGAATCAGGCCTTCATGGTCGAATTGCTGCAAAGAAACCACTACTAAAGGACACCAATAAGAAGAAGAGACTTGGTTTGGCCAAGAAACACGAGAAATGGACATTAAACCTGTGGGAATTTGTCCTTTGGTCTGGAGTCCAAATTGGAGACGCGGTGTGGGTGAACGGATGATCTCCGCATGTGTGGTGCCCACCGTAAAGCATGGAGGAGGAGGTGTTATGGTGTGGGGGTGCTTTGCTGGTGACACTGTCTGTGATTTGTTTAGAATTCAAGGCACACTTAACCAGCATGGCTACCACAGCATTCTGCAGCGATACGCCATCCCATCTGGTTTGGGCTTAGTGGGACTATCACATGTTTTTCAACAGGACAATGACCCAACACACCTCCAGTGATGGAGTGCTGCATCAGATGACCTGGCCTCCACAATCCCCCGACCTCAACCCAGTTGAGATGGTTTGGGATGAGTCAGACCGCAGAGTGAAGGAAAAGCAGCCAACAACTGCTCAGCATATGTGGGAACTCCTTCAAGACTGTTGGAAAAGCATTCCAGGTGAAGCTGGTTGAGAGAATGCCAAGAGTGTGCTAAGCTGTCATCAAGGCAAAGTGTGTCTATTTGAAGAATCTCAAATATAAAATATATTTTGATTTGTTTAACACATTTTTGGTTACTACATGATTCCATATGTGTTATTTCATCATTTTGATGTCTTCACTATTATTCTACGATGTAGAAAATAGTAAAACATAAAGAAAAACCCTTGAATGAGTAGGTGTGTCCAAACTTTTGACTGGTAGTGTATGTCACGCCATTGATTTATAAGACAGAAACTAACATGTCTTTCACAGTGCCCACCAAAGATGCTTTATCCAGCATGTATGAAATGGGATGGATACCTCTCTATTTTATACTGAATGTACAATGTAAGACCATCTCTCTCGATGGTAATAGATGTGCAATTTATAGTTTTGATACAATACAGCTTGTGGTGTGTACCACTGAGTAACCTATACACGTGCATAGAAACCAAAGATTCATGCTAAAGTAGACATACAGTGCCTATAGAAAGTTTATACCCCCATGACATTTTTTATCGCATTTTGTTGCGTTACAAAGTAGGATTGTAATAGATGTAATTGTAATTTTTTTGCCATCGATCTACACAAAGATACTCCATAATGTCAAAGTGAAAAGAACATTCTAAAAATGTTAACAAATTAATACAAATTAAATAACAAAAATATAGTTGTTGTATAAGTATTCACCCCTTTTATTTAGGTAAACTTAAATTGACAATTAAATCAATTTTAATCTCACTTTGTAACGTAACAAAATGTGAAAAAAAGTTCAAGGGGGTGTAGACTTTCTATAGGCCCTGTATATTTCAATACTGTCATCTTATTCTTTTTGTGTTAAATCTTTATTATTTCAATATGTGCCAGGGAAATAGTGGGTGAAATGGTTCTTGTTAGGATAGTTATAGGTTATCTGTTAACTGAAGTTGTAGAGGGTGTAGAGATTGAACTAATATTGTGTACTTTAAGATGTTTAATTTAAAGGAATTTCTATATTGACTGAAATTCAAGTTGTTTCCCATGATCCACATGAAATTGTGATTTAAAAAAAGTATATAATATCCCTATCGTATGCTCTGTTCTACGTATGAACTTAACTCTTTGAAATGTTTAAAAGATAATATATACATGTAAATCAAAATACTTCTCTGTCAGGTTTTCCTTAACCTTTTATGTTTGTCAGCAAAATTAATATATTAATTTAATTACCAATTTGCAAAGCTGGTGCCAATCAATACCTTACCATGTGCATGTGTTAATATGAAATTGAATGAGGACAATACATCAAGCCATTGCCGATCACATGGGCATGAATGTATACTGTATAAACATGCATATTGTACACGAATAGCTGTATCTGGAAGTGTATGTAGTACTAAAAATAGGCCTAGGCCTATTACTTATCTAAAATAGGATACTGTAAGTCAAATGTAGCTCGTACAACAAAAAAGGAATTTCCAACAAAAGCACTGATATGTTCATGCAACTTTCCTCAAGTGCCTTTAATGGCATCCTCTGTCTGAAAGCACTTTGAAAAAATCCATATAAAAGTAGAAGTCTATGGACTTTTGTATTTGGCCCCTAAAATAGTAAGGATTGTTTTGGATTGTCTTGTGCCGACCTTTCTATCATTCTGGTCCTATATGGTCCTGTCTGCCATGGACTCCTGTTGAGTTGTTTTTGTAGTTGCTTATCCCAACACAGTTCAAGGTTAAAGCTTGTATTCCAACTGTATTTCTACATGTTTTCCCACACTAGTCTATTTCTGTCTTTTTTTTTTCTTTTTTTTTTACATTTTCCTGAAATAGACACCTACTCTGAATGTCAGCTATAGGATTGGATGTCCCTTTTAATTGTTCATGCAACTTTCAGTTTCGTTTCATATAATTTGTTTTGTTCATTGGATGTAAATGTAACTTTTTATTTGTTATTTTTCATGAAGCGTCTACGTAATTTACCAAAAAATTGAAGCATACATACATAAAAATAATAATACTACCACGGTTATATGCTGTGTTGCAATGAAACGCTCAATGGTCATTGTCTTGCTATGTCCAGTAGATGGCGCACTTTAACCTGTGCAGAGCTTGACTTGAGAGATGTTGTGAACTATAGTCCACTGTTTTCTTGTAGCCTACCAGGAGGGCAGTTCATTTTCCAAATTTTTTTCTAGGCGGTTGTCTATATTGGAGGGAAATGGCAAAGTTACCGATTCATCAATTAGATGGCGTCGTATTTGACATTGGCCATAATTTCACTTAGATAATGTGTTCTGTTATGTGATGATCGAGACATTTGTTTCTCAATGTATTTTACTGTAGGCATACACTTCTTAAAACCCACAAAGGTTAGCCTAATTGTACAACGCCGATATTGTAGAGGGCGAATCTCAATCATAACTCCCCCCACTAGAAAGCATATTGAAATCTCTGGCTTCCTCTATTAGTGTCAACTCATTAAAGCTATTGTTAGCTAATTATTGGGGTGTTAATGAACGATCTACTGTCACATTGGCATTAGAAGCGGCCGACCTGCAGAAGGATGTAGGGATGTGTGTTGGGGGAATAGACCATTTAAAGGCAAAGTATTAATGAGGAAGTAGTTCTGTCTGCGCATTACGTTTCAGCGCGCGTAGCATGTTCCTCCAAAGCTCTCCATATTGTAGAATCATTGGACGGGTTATCTATGTCTATCGAAATAGCTGGCTTTCGATTCAATACAATAGAGCCTAGCAATGTGTATTTGGCCTTGGGAACAGTTCAATCAAATGTTGGCCCCTGCCTGAATGTAATTGTTCAAAGCAGTGCTAAAATGTGTTGCTTATAGCCTACTTGAATCATGTAGGTATATACTTGGTTAGGAAAGCATTGTTCTATAAAGCATAATTACTATCATTACAGACAGCCATGTGTTATCCCATTGAATGTGGTAATCGACCTGACAACGTTTTGCAAATAGGCGCAAATCGTTGGAAGTGTTAAGACCAATAGGCCAATTCGGGATCATGCTTTGCTATAGTCCTCATGGTATTACTGTGAAATCAAAAGATCACTAAATAAACGAATTAGGTTGTTTTGAAACTTTTTATTAATTATGTTGTTTTTCATACATTCAAATTTTTTTTTTACCAAAGTGTCCCGGAGTAAGCTATTTCTGCGTATTGCGCTGAACGCGACGTCTCCTTCCTGCGTATTTCCTTAGCGCTTTTCTCAGTTAATCCTGTCGACCACCTATGCGCATCATTACAGCTCCATTCATTGGCAAGTAGGAAATGCATTGACATCCAGATTTTACTGTCTGCGCTTGACAACGAGGTGTGTATTCTGTATCAGGCCAAGGATAGACCAACATTACACATTGGATTAGGTCTACATTATTTATTGTTTTTCATTTTTTCATTTTGCCAATATATTCATCACTTAATTTACCTTAAAATGTAAGCCTGTATTGCACACGTATAATTCAATGTTTCGTCCATGTGGCGTTCAATTGGACTAAAACTGTGCAGGTCTATAACGAGGAAGATTGTAGGCTATGGGAGTTGGGAACCAACGTGTTTCTGAGAAGTCAAGTTCCCAAGCCGTTAGCGCTCCAGAGAAGTGATAGTCGGGGGAATTAACACCTCTCACACTGGTCAGTCACATCAGGCTCCCCTATCAGACCTCCCACTGATGAGCTTAACCCGTGAGAAGGTTATACCCCTGACCACATCAAGACCTCATCAAGGCCTGCAATAATCCTTCTTCATTTCAGATCTTGACCTATTGAGCTGATATTTTCTTTGGTCAAGTGTTTTAAAATGAGAGCCAAATAAAGGTCTTTAATTTCCATTGAGTTACAGATTGATCATCAGTTTGACTGCGAATTGAAGTCAATCGGAAGACGACTCAGTTTGAAGCAATATTTTTTTTTAAGAAGAAAAAAGCAATATAAATTCATATTCTAATAATTGAAAGCCATAAATGAGTTTTGTGGTTATAATTGTGGTGTAAAATAAATGATGAAAATAGCCTACAATCAGTGGCATGTCTGCATCCAGAGACGGTTAAGCAGCAGTTTGTAGACAAGAAGTGGAGGATGCATGCTGCAATAGAGATGGATGTGTCTGTCCCGTGCCAATATACACCCTCACCAGGGGGCAAGAGAGGTCTTTTTACGATATTCAAATTGCCTTGGACAATATTCAAATTCGCTTATGGGGCGGGACCTTACCTGAGTTTTTAAGAAGGCACGTCCAACTTTTACTGTACTTGCCCATAGCACATTGACTCACTCACACGGACCGGGGCTTGCACGGGAGCATTCTGCGGACTTCATACGGATCTAGCGTTCCCCAAAGAGCAAGTCTGCTTTAGATAAATAACCTGTTACTCTTGATTATGAAACGATGGATGATTGATAAATCGACGAATAAATATTGACATTTCACTAAAGACCCACTCATAGCCCGAGGAAGATTTATTTTTATTTTTGTCAGTTCTTGTTTATTTTTTTTATTATAGTCTTCTATCTAGTCAGCGGAACTCTTTCGTTATCTTGGATTTTAATTTTACCCCTTTTGCTGGAGTCCTGAATTTTGAGCAGACTCAAAGCTATTATACACTCAAACAAGGATTTGCAGTCTTTCATTCGCTCAAATATATTTTCTTACTATAAAAAGTTGAATTTGGGATGTTGAGCTCAGTGAAGATGGAGTCTCATGAACTGCCAGAGTGGAATGCCTTCTACAGCGAAGCCAGTGAGGTAAAAACACTTTTTATGTATAAGTTTACCATATGGGCTATGTGTGTGCGGATGCTGGATATATGTTTGTTTAAAGTCTATTCTAGAGTTTCTTAAAAGTAAGTTATTGAATCGAAAGATCAGTATTCTACTAACACATTGGCTTGATTTTGATGTTTCACTCCATAATTGTGGCTGCAACTTCTTATCTTTAATATAGTAATGTTAGAATTTTACAATTCAACATATAATAACACTGATGTGATATTATTTGGCTCAATTTGTCTATTGTGTGACCTGTTGAAATTGTGTATGTGATATTTAGAGGCCTGTTTACATAAAATCTATCTTTAAAAAATTTTATGAATTGCCTAGTCTGTTAATACTCACACTTATGGACTATTTAAATATGCAAATTATGTGAATGATAAAGCATCTCGGAAATTAAATTAGTAGTTAATTTGATTAACGTAGGCTACCTCCGAAAGTTTAAATAAGCTATACATTTCCCCCAAGAAATTCGTGAATAAATTAAAGGCAACTGAAATCCTGTCTTGAATCAATATTATACGCTCTCAAATAAACATTAGGCTACTTGGATGATTGTGTAGTTTACGGATCTGGGATCCTTTTTATAAACGTATTAATACACTGATAGCCTATGGTCAGATATTTTGGAAAGTTTCGTAAAAAAGTTAGTTTTATTTGCTTTGGTTTTGTAGCACTTAGTAGTGCCGAATGAGAGCTACTAAATGAAAGGGAAGGAATCCATGACGCGCATGTTACGCATTTTCAAGTTTAACAATGCTATGTGAAATCCATGTCCCTTTAGCACCAATGGTATCATTGTCCATTGATGCTGTCCATTAGTACAGGCTTTTGGACACAAAAATAAATTACATTATTTATTGTCTAAACCTACAAATCTATATTTTTTGTTTTTAAATGACTAAATCAACTCTTTTCTGTTTTGTTTTCAGATGTATTCCTCTCCCAGTGCCATGAATTCAATGAGCTCAATGAGCACCATCAACAGCTACATCAACCTGAACCCAGCTGGTTCTCCAGCCACCATGAACATGGGCTATGGCAGCTCTGGGCTCAACAGTCAACTGGCCTCCATGGGCGTAGGGGCCAACCATATGAACCTGTCCCCAGTGACTTCATCCCTCAACCACAGCTCTCTCTCCCAGCTGGGCTCCCCAGCCCCTTCCCTGGGCTCCCTCTCCCACTACCAGAACATGGGCCAGCCCATGAGCCAGCTGAGCTACCCCTCTCCCACCTCCCTCAACCGGGCCAAGGAGGTGCCCAAGCCCTACCGCCGATCACTGACCCATGCCAAGCCGCCTTACTCCTACATCTCCCTCATCACCATGGCCATCCAGCAGTCCGGCAGCAAGATGCTCACCCTCAATGAGATTTACCAGTGGATCATGGACCTGTTCCCCTACTACCGCGAGAACCAGCAGCGCTGGCAGAACTCCATCCGCCACTCGCTGTCCTTCAACGACTGCTTCGTCAAGGTGGCCCGCTCGCCCGACAAGCCCGGCAAGGGCTCCTACTGGGCCCTGCACCCCAACTCAGGCAACATGTTTGAGAATGGCTGCTACCTGCGCCGCCAGAAGCGCTTCAAGATCGATCAAGAGAAGGCTGCGAAGAAGTCTGGCAAGTCCCAGGAGGGAGGCTCGGGGAAGGGGGGCCATGGAGACAGCCTGCTGGAGGAGCACAGCCCAGCGGGGGGCTCGGAGGGGGCTGACTCGGCCCACTCTGACAACTCCCACCCTGGTTCCTCCTCAGAGGAGCAGCAGCAGAGGAGCATGGTCCAGCTGGACTGCCCCACACAGCCCCAGTCCCACATCCAGAGCACCCCGGTGGCAATCCCCTCCTCCGTGCCCTCCTCCATCTCCTCCTCCGCCCCTCTCCTCCACTCCCAGGTCATGGGAGGCAGCCCTCACCTCCACCCCAGCGCCATGCATAATCTGGACCTGCAGAGCGACCCTCTCAAGGCCATGGATCCCCACTACAACTTCAACCACCCCTTCTCCATCACCAACCTCATGTCCAACGAGCAGAAGATGGATCTGAAGACCTACCAGGACCAGGTGATGGCCTACAACGGTTACGTCTCTTCCTCTCCGATAGCAGCCAAGCAGATCTACGACAGCGCGGGACCCTCGGCCATGGACTCTGGGGCCTACTACCAAACCCTCTACAGCCGCTCGGTCCTCAATGCCTCCTAACATGGAGGCCCTCTGAACCACAGCCAAGTGGTGCTGACACAGACTTTTAGCAGCCTTGAAACCCCAAAATGTAAGATGGCTGCCATTGAAGGGCTACTCACGAAGGGACCAAAGGGACCAAATAACATTTAGCAGTGCTGAATACACAGTTGATCAGCCAAACCCTGCAGTTACATGAAGTAGAAGACAAAAGTAAAACCCAGTGCTGGATAGACACCCAATCATCAGGTCTTTAAACTGATCCATTCCTAAATTCACACAGAAGGCCTTCCCCTCCTTTGCCATTTTTTTGGTCTTTTTTTTAGACTACTTCAAACTGGGTTTTGGTTTGTTCAACAGACAAGCAGGACTACTTGGGTTGTACACATTGTAAATAGATGGAGTGGGGGAGAGGACGTGCATTTATTTATGAAGGGAAGAAAATTAATATATCTTGTACAGTGCTGTATTGACAAGTTACAAAACAAATGTGACATGAAACAATTTGAGGGATTGTGGGAGTGAGAAAAGGTTCAGGTTACTGCTTCGAGCAGTTGTTACTGCATTACAGGGGATTCTTGTTGTATTTTACAACATGATGCTTCATTCCTATTTTTAATATGCTGTTTTAATCTCTTCAAATACATATCCATAAACACACATGTAGCTGCCATGGTTCATTTTCACAAGTGGTGGAAGACTGTTGTTTTTACTGATAAGAGAGACATTTCTTGTATTATTTTACCAGGTATCCATTTAAAGAAAAAATGAAGTCTGTTTAAAAAGGGATGAAACTGTGGTAAATATAATTTCAGCTTTGTTTGTCTGTTTTAAAACATGCTTTTTCTGAGGACCCTTTTATTATCAATGATGAGAGCCTGCTGTTCCACAGCTCTTCATGGCATAGGATATTTTGGAATTGCTTCACATTATATTACACACCATACCAAGGGTTAGGAGGGAGAGGAGCTATGGTATGTCAGTGACTAAGATAGGAGTTGAATGGAAATGCACTAAGAGGACCATTTACATACAGTACTTTGCACGAGAGTTCCCACCATTTTTGCACAGCTGGGGTGGCCCTGATAGTGTGTGTTACAACAATGCTATGTAATGACCTTTTTTAATGCAAATGGCAAACTAGAATTGGATCACTGTAACAATGTCAACGCAACATTGAGCTTTATGTTGCAACCCTCATCCTCAAAGTGCCTTTCAAGATGTTCTGATAATGGAGGACCAATAACTGAACGTTCACTGAAGGAAGACTTTTTGAAAGATAAACCATGAGTTTCAGGTCAGAAATACTGTTCTTATTTCTTGTATTTGAGTTTAAAAAATACTTGTTATTTAAGCTATGTTGCTTTTCAGACTTGGAAAAGTATGTTAATGTATATATTGTAAGGTTCTTGTTTATGGTTTGAATGTTGGGATTTGAATGATTCATGTTTTTCTTATTATAAAGCAAAACCTTGGGGAGAAACACGATTGTTGTCTGTTCCGTTGAAATAAATATATATGTGAAATTATCTATAAACTTGATGAAATGGGTGTATGTTATTTTACAAAATCCTTTAAAATAATTGAAAGACGTATCAAATACAAAAAAAAAAAATCAAATACCTCTCATATAAAAGTCATTTACATGTTAATTTTGTTTATATTTACAATTGGATGGTAACACAGAGGCTCTGTGATGTAGGTCTTGCTGCAGGATGGACAGGTCCAGCTGAATTGTATAGGGTTGTTGAAACAGCTCCCTACCAAATGACCCTTGTATGTGACTTTTGGGTGGGTTAGACTAAACAGTGTCGAACTCACGCTGGCCCTCTGGCCCCAACATAAACTGGGCCAGGCTTCGAGACACTACTGTATTGTGATGGCCAGTGAATAATCTCACAACAGAGTGTTTCAATTGGGATTGGGTGCCTTCACATTTTAACAAAAAGTATAACTCTAGGCATAAAAAAAACTCTAATTGCAGTTTTTTTTTGTCATGCTGTTTCAGGATATCCTACTTTTACTGTAAATAATCGTAACTCATACACTCCCCTCCATATGGACAGTCAAGCAAACTTTCTAAATTTGGCTCTGTATTCCAGCGTTTTAGATTTGAGATAATATTTCGTATTAGGCGACAGTACAGAATGTCAGCTTTTATTTTAGGGTATTTTCATACATATCTGTTTTACTGGTTACACTTTAGTGTAAATTTTTTTGATTATGTTTTGCCCAATGAATAACATGGGAGTCAATTGGTAGAGATTCAAAATACTACTAACCCTTCAAGCTAGAAACACCAAAACAATTTCAGGAAGGTAGAAACACTTCATGCATTCATATTTATTAACTTAATTAAAATTATCTTTAAGATTTGCAACTTCAAAACGTCCAGTCAAGTGTAAATTATGTTGCTTCCATTCAGATTTTTGAAATTATTTATAATTGAGAAATTACAACCATTAAACATTTGCATAATTAACATGGGAGTCAAAGGCGACCCTAAGAGCTAGATATTCTAGAAACACAAAACCAACTTCTGATGGAAACACCATGATATGACTTAATTACTGTAAACATTAACATGCATTTGTATACATGGAAAGTATTTGACAATGATTACAGATCACAGCATATTAAAATGGCAGATAGCCTACTTATAATGTTACTGAATATAGGTAATGTACTGTAAGATAGAACACCAATCCAACTCAACAGAATAGACTATTCCGACTTACAATAAACCTAGACTTTCAATTATTTTAATTTGCATGAGTTTGCATATTAGAGTAAACGCTGTAACTTTGTAACTATTGAAGTTATAAAAATAAAACTAATTTTAAAGTATTCAGGCTATCCTAACTTAGATTGTTACATATACTTCTATGTGACCTGTAATGCCACAGATTAAGCAAACACAAAAAGTTTATTCAGAAACTTTACTTTTTCTAGTTTGATAAAATGTTTCTTTCAAATGATTTTGTGTGACCAAAAGAAGAGATCTCTGCATCATATTAGACAGGAAACATTGTGTGGCTTTATTGAATGTAGCTGGCATAGGGACATGATCACAGGTCCAATGTGACAATAAATCCATTAAATGTTATGGTTGGACAACTTCCAGAAAGGATAGAATTGAGAATAAGATGATATATAGATCACAAGTGCAGCACAAATACATGTTTTGCTTAGAAACAACATTGCTTCAAGTGATCAGTTATTGTCTTTGTGATATAGCAGTTTAGTTCTCTAAAAAGTATCATTCAGTTTATGTATCAGTCAACTGAACTCATTGTCTGTGTTGTTCTTGGAGGGGTTATAACTGCATGTTATTCACTTTTTACAAGAAGGAGTCGTCCAGGGGGAGGAAAGCTTTATGTTGAGTTTCAGTAGAGACCAATAATATATACGCTGGACAGCCCTCCACAGCCTTCTTGCTCAACACTGCTCTGTGCAAAACCATTCTCCAGTATCACGTCGCAAGCTTTTGAAGCTGACCGTAGATCACGCACGCACGCACACACACACACACACACACACACACACACACACACACACACACACACACACACACACACACACACACACACACACACACACACACACACACACACACACACACACACACACACACACACACACACTCTGGTCTGAATCTTTTAATGGGAATCTATGGCCAATGGTTGTTCGTCACCTTCCACACAAAATAGTGCAGTTGGTTCGATAAGATAGGCCAGTATTTAGCTGATATGGTAGCCACAGCTACACAAAGGTGCATTGGGAACAAGGGACAGCGCCCTGCCCAGTTATGACTAACCTGCAACAAAATGTCACCCTCATATATTATCTGTGATTTGTTTTGTACTCTGTTGTGAACCATGATAACCCCATTCAAACACTTCTCAGATAGTTGAATGAACACAACACTATTGATGATCAGAATCGGTTCACTTTTGAGAATAGCATAATGAGACAAAAATGTTAGCTACAATTTGATAACTTTTTGGCAATTCAACCAACTACTACAGTCACGTCGCTAAAGTAAGATTAAATAGCAAGTCAACTATTTTGACTCAATCCAGTTTTACCCAGAGGGTATAGATTTGCATAGTATCTCAAAATGTCCTCCTCAAGAGAAACTCCACCGAAGTTTCTCCTGTTTAACGTTTCACCTGAGGCACAGGAACAGGTGATAGCAATTTATGCTCTTGTCAGGAGCACACAGGGGAAAAACATACTTTAACACTTTTGGATGTTCTGTACGCTGACAGAAAGAACAAGTGAATAATGGCTTCCGGCAAGCTGGTTGATTGTTAGGGAATATGGCTGGATATATGACACTGATAGGAAATATTTATTGTTCATCTAGATTCTAGACCATGTATCTAATGAACTATTATTTGCCCCCACCAGTTAAGTCAATGCTTAATGCACTTTGGATTTCCTGGCTTTGCAACCATCACTCATAATTTGGGAAGTTAAAAGCTGTCATAGCAGGCGGTTGATGTTGGATACTTATAACCTGGCTGTGTTTTTCTAGACATATGTACAGGTAACTGCCAAAATAAAGGAAACACCAACATAGAACGTCTTAATAGGTTGTTGTGCCAGAACAGCTTAAATGAAGCTTGGCATAGATTTTACAAGTGTCTGGAACTCTATTGGAGGGATGCGACACCATTCTTCCCAGAGAAATTCCATAATTTGGTGTTTTGTTGATGGTGGTGGAAGACACTTTCTGAGGCACCCCTCCAGAATCTCCCATAAGTGTTCAATTGGGTTGAGATCTGGTGACTGAGACGGCCATGGTATATGGTTTACATTGTTTTCATGCTCATCAAACCATTCAGTGACCACTCATTCCCTGTGGATGGGGGCATTATGATACCATTGGGGCATAGCCATGGTAGCCAAAATTATGGCCTGTCCAGCATTTTGATACACAACCCTAAGCATGATGGGATGTTAATTGCTTAATTAAGCTAGGAACTACACCTGTGTGGAAGCACCTGCTTTCAATATACTTTGTTTCCCTCATTTGCTCAATTGTTTCCATTATTTTGGCAGTTACCTGTAGACGTGACAGATAAAACTAGAGGGAAGGGTGGCTCCTGGCTCATCCCTTTAAGATGTACTATGTAAATGAGAGCCGTATCCTGGATGCAACACTGTATCCTGTTGGATGATGTGTTGACATTTCCTAAGCAGGGAAAGAAAATAAAGAAAAAGCTGAGGCTTACAGTTCAACCCTCAGGCTATTCTCTCATGTTGGATTGTTGGAGGATTTTGGGGGGGAATAATAAAAGACTTGTTGCTCAAGTGGGATGACTGCACTTTTAAATGTAGCTGCCCTTTGAAGCATATACTTCAGTTTAATCTCTTATATAATAATTACATTAGATATGAGACTACAAAAACATGGCTTGTTATATGTTTAATGTAGATAGTGTACATTAGGTATTGTGTTCATATCTTTATACACTCTTAGAAAAAAGGGTTCCAAAAGGGTTCTCCGGTTGTAGAACCCTCCGTGGACAGGGTTCTACATGGAACGCAAAAGGGTTCTACCTGGAACCAAAAAGGGTTCTTCAAAGGGTTCTCCTATGGGGACAGCCAAATAACCCTTTTAGGTTCTAGATAGCGCGTGTAGTAACGGGACACAGATATAGATATTTTATTTTAGACTGTGCTTGTTGTCACTGACTACTTCATATCCTGTTCCAGCTCTCTCCAGCCTGCTGTATGTTGTGCTGTGTGGAGGAGGCCAGTCAGCGAGTGCACACGGGAGATACAGAAGCAGAGATAATACGCTGGACTTTGCTCTTTGGGTTGTGGGTGTTGTTAAAGTGGCTCCTGATAAAGCAGGACCAGGAGACGACGAGACAGGAAAGGGGACTGATTACATTTCCCTGGGAGAAAGAAAGAATGAAAGCCATTGGATTGATCAGGGCCTGAGTGTTGAGTCAACAGACGCAGAGAGAAAAGCTCCATGGCCAGCCCAGTGTCACAGTCACACCTCTGGCTTTAACTCGGCACGTAGGAACTTATGTCTGCTCTTATGTCTTGGCTGATGTCCAACTACCACATACTGTTGGTATGGCCTGTAATAGTTGCCCTCTGTACGTCTGATACAGTTTTTGTCGCTCACACGTCCATTAACCCTCATTTGCCTCTTGGTACTAACACTGCGACAGACGAGCTGACACATTTTGACGGGGACATTCAGTCAGAGGGAGGAATGCTTATTTCTTCCTTTCCAAAAACACGCCACTCTCCGAGTCCAAACAGAGCAGTGTCTCGCTGCAGGGTAAGAGAGACAGTATGTGACAGTGTGGCCGGTGATTTACGAGGCAGTGGACAGTGGCTGTCAGACCTGGCCGTGTTGTCTTAAGGTCTAGCCGGGGCTGACACGCTCTTCCTCTGCTCCCGCTGGGCCAGGGCCGGGGCTGGCCCCCTCCTCCACATGGACCCCAGATGGCGGCAGACATTCCAGAGGCGTTCATCACCCACCCTGCTGCCCCTGGGTGAAGCCACCACCACCACCTCCACCACCTCCACCACCACAATTAAGCTTCTGTCTCTGGAGGTCCTGGAGAGTAAGGACCTGAGCAGCCACAACACATGGCCCCTATACATAGCACAAGACATGGCCGTTTTGCAAGGGGTTTTATCATCCTTACAAAAATGATGGTTGGGTGGATTTGAATGGATGATAGACCACATCAGGGCATCTGCTCAAGTACTGACACTGATACATTCGGAGAATCTGAACGTGCTCAACTGTAGACAAGATAGGATCTAGCTAGGATCTCACAGGCTTTAGGCAAAATTTAATGATCTGATGAAATCTAGATGATGAAATCTAGAGATCCTCTTTCTGTTCTCCAAGCATGTTGCTGGAGATCACTGGTAGATAACGGATGTAGGTAACAACACTTCAGGAACCCAACAAGGACTTCTGGACTTTTGACACACCCAACCTACCCGACGTCTCCAAGCAGTTATTATCAGTACTTATGAGCCGTTTGCATCACAGGTGTGTGAGTGACATACACCCGCCCCTTTACCGTTACAGCATGTGACCTCATTACTCAGTCCAATCAGATAAGCTTTTCTCTGTCTTGTCCCATATCTGATACACACTCGTTTTCCTGACCCACTGACAGATATAGTAAAGGAATAGTATTGCTATTATAACAGACCTGGACTTTTGACCAGAGGGTTAAAGGTCGTCACACGGGTGTGAGAACTTGAGCCAGACACTTAAAGTGAATGACCTCAGTGTGTATTCAGCTGTACAACTGGATAATACTGTAGCTCTATCAGTTGTTCTGTGTGGTGACTATATTGCCCTGGAAATGGCAATCCTCCTGAATTGACTTATCATCAATAAAACTAGCTGTATTTACTCATCACAATCATCATCATTATGATCATCATTATCACTATCATCACTTACTTGGCAAAAGTCTAGCTAAAAACACTGACACATCATCTACCACCCTTGGTTATTACATGATCATAAACATCTCACTTGAGGTGACAGTTATGGCTATATAAGAATGTTAGACATGTCAAGACCTAAAGGGAGAATGATTCATCTAAATTGAGTCAGTCTGTAAAAAGCCTCTCCCTGTGTCTGTACATCTATAAGACCCTGTGGAGTCCCTGGTTGGAGTCCCTGGTTGGAGTCCCTGTTCGCCCCCAACCCCTGGGTCCTGGCTGAGTGAGAGGTCACAGTTTGGTGGAAGCAGCCCCTGTGGCCTGTGTCCCCGCCCTGTCACGAGCCTGTTACTGGGATTATTGTTTTCATGGCCCCGCAATCACAGGTCCCCCTCGTTTGCACCAATTAGCAACGACAGGAACCCAGCTGGGCCAGATTACCGGCATGCCGCCCACCTCTTGGGTTACCAGTGCGAGGGGCTAAAAACAACATGAGGGTGCGAGAGAGATGGGAGAGAGGGCTGCCAGCAACAATCACATCATTCACCGGAGGAGCACAGGACACCGTTCCCATGGAATACAGCATGCCTGTCACACTCTCTCAGACACACACTGAGTGTCGCAACTTCATACACATATGTCAATCATTCACACTCAATCTCATTGGACCTATGCAGGCACACTCCTTCTGAGTTTCTCTCTCTCTCTCTCTCTCTCTCGCTCTTTCTCTCTCTCGCAGGATACAGTTTTAACAGTAGAGCAGCAGTTTATGCTGGATACCACTACTGGTTTGAACACCATGTGTTTGTCACAGATGTGTCCACCACGCATCCCCTGCCCTGTCCCGTCCCGCACACCTCTCCCCCCAGTTGGTTTTCGTGCTGTCGGGCACCATAAACGGCAGCGGTCGGTAGAGGGGGAGGAAGAGGAGGATGGGGCCGCAAAGGGATGAATGAGACCTATGTCCACAGGCTCCTGAGTCGACGGCTCTCTCACAAACAGGACTTCACCAAAGCCCAGAACGTCTCACGCACCATAGACAAACTCAAGGTTTTCTCCACAGGACTGGTGGAACACGTCTATTCTCTCATAGTAATAGTAATATGCCACTTAGCAGACGCTTTTATCCAAAGCGACTTACAGTCATGCGTGCATACATTTTTTTTTGTGTATGGGTGTTCCCGGGGATCGAACCCACTACCCTGGTGTTACAAGCGCCGTGCTCTACCAGCTGAGCTATCAAGTGTCAGTGAGATTTGCTTAGAGCACCTGTTCCACACACCACAATTTCCAGGAGTACTGCTTAGTCCTGATTCCATAGCTGGGACACAATGTTCAGTACCATTCCGTTTCTGGAACTGCCATGATTATCTATATTGTGTTGTGTATGTCTTTTTCCTAAAATGGCATTTCTATCAAATAAGATTTACATTTCAATATGAAATGTACTGAACTTTGGCCAATTATCATTGAATTGGCTTGATCTAATATGGACATGGACTGGTACAGTGTTATAAACCTTACAGGGCCTTCTAAGTTAGTGGAAGAGAAGGGTCCCAGGCTCTCATTATATTGAGAAACCTTGGCTCTCAGTCCACCCTCCACATTCCCTCAGGCTCTGATATTTGCATTGTAACAGCTATGAAGTGCCTGAAAACATGTCCGCCATGTTGTCCATCTCAACAGACACTCAATGGAATGTTCTTTTCAAAGTGGAATGTCCAACTCCCCCCCCCCCCCTCTGTCAAAACAAACAGATTGAGAGCAGTTTTTTATTTAGATGGTACGAACACAAGGTGTGTGCTGCTCACTTTGCAGCAGGCATTTATAAACACCTCAAAAGGTATTTTTCTTGAAAGGTATCTGACATAACTAGTGCTGGTTCTCTCTCTGCATCCTCTCTCTTGCTCTGCGTTCCTGGCAGATAGGATCCTAACCGCTGCTGGGGGAACTTTCCTGGCTCCGTGGGACCCAGGACAATCAATCCTTTCATAGCGGGCAAAAAATTCGGCCCCTGGCTCCATCCTAGCAGTTAGGCCGCAGGGAGAAGTTCTCTAACTCTCACTTTCACTCTCTCAAGCCACCTTGATTTACAAAGCTACCTTTTTACAGGTTTATATTTAGAACAGCTTATTTTTCACCGCTGACCGTTTTTTTAGCTATTGGGGTTGTCGTGGAGTAGGATTTTTAAAAAAGAAGTCTCTAAATGGCTTGCTTCGTGCAAACCAATTTGGAAAAGGTTTGGAAGCATGAGGGGGCCAGGTGTGATGGTGCCCTGTGTGTTTCCCGTAAATGAGCTGTGTGCCTTATTCAAAGAGTTGCGGTAAACGCCAAATAAAGATTAGATCAACAAAGACGCTCAGATTCAGAGGGATTCGAGATGAGTGTAGGGATTCAGTATATCTGAGGACAACCTAGCCGTGCCACATTCAGACTGGAAACAGTAAACATAATCATTGATCATCAAAACATGCATCACTACTTCACATCCTCAATGAAAGACATAGGTAAGAAAGTGATTCTTGCTTCACATAGGTAGGACACACAGACCTATCACGTCAATGATAAGCAATGCTGGATTCACTTGGGAATAAACCACAGCATAAAATGAATTCCATGCAATATTGTTTATTCAACAAGAATAGCTATCTTTGCAATGTGGTCTCAGAGCATTTCATATTATTCTGTTAGAGGTTAAGGTTAGGGTTAAGGTTAGGGTTAGGAGTTAGGTTAAATGATTAAGTTGAGGGTTAGGGGAAAGTTGAGCTAAAAGGGTTAAGGTTAGGGTTAGGGGAAGGGTTAGCTAACATGCTAAGTAGTTGCAAAGTAGCTAAAAAGTGGTAAGTAGTTGCAAAAGTTGCTAATTAGCTAAAATTGTCCATGATGTGATTTGAACACGCAACCTTTGGGTTGCTAGACGTTTGCATTATACAACCAACCACCCACATTTTGTTTTTGCCTTAAGTAACCTTCTGTCTTCTGTAACCACACCAAACGTAACATATCATACTAATTTGAGTGTCCTGGATTTACGTTTCCTAGGTTACGTCTAGTCTATGAGACCAGTCTGATCTTTGCGCTACGACCTTTTTGGTAGCTGTCATTCTCAACATTACAAATGACGTCTCAAACATCTGATCAAAACATTGAATCAAAGAGTTTGACATAGAAAAACAAATGTCAAACACAAAAAGCAGTCCTAGGGGCCAGTCTTTAGGTGAATGAGAATCCCTCTGTACACAGTAGAGGAGGCAGAAGGCCTGGGGCAGCTATAGTAGCTGGAGGCCTGGCTGCAGGCTGCAGGGACGGGTGGGTGATCCTGTTCTCAGGAGCTGTCTTGCATCCTGGTGTCACGTAAGCCTTTTTTTCTTCCAGGAACCTGCGAGGATTTTCACTGCTCTAACAATGTGTACTCATTCATGACTCACCGTCACTTATCCTTCACACAACCCACTGGCCTCTCTCTGTCTCTCTGTCTCTCTGCCTCTCTGTCTCTCTCTCTCTCTCTCTCTCTCTCTCTCTCTCTCTCTCTCTCTCTCTCTCTCTCTCTCTCTCTCTCTCTCTCTCTCTCTCTCTCTCTCTCTCTCTCTCTCTCTCTCTCTCTCTCTCTCTCTCTCTCTCGCTCTCTCTCATTCTACCACAGTAATGTGTGCTGTTAGAAAGACCTCTGTGTGCAGGCTTTTTTTCAAAGTCATCATTGTATCTCCTTATGAAGGTGTGCCCATGGTGTAACATAATCATACTGTCAAAATGAAACCCCAGATGATTATTTGATGTTACATGCATGAATCAAGTGATGCTGTTGTCCTCGTGTGTCTCTTTGGCTATACTCTGTCAATATGGGGGCCATTTTCATTGCTGTTTGAGGCTGGCTAGTGTTATTTGTTTCCTCTGTGTAAAGACTTTATTATGACCTGTCCTTCCATGTTGCACTTCTCCTTCCTGACATAGCGTTGGCCAAATGGTGGTGTCCACGTGTAAGGCAAAAAATTACAAAAATAGTTCTGGATTTTTACAAAGATTCAGTAGGTTTTATACTCACTGAGAATGATCTTCTGGTAATAGGTGAAGAGGAGAGTATTTTTCTGAATGGACTATGAGTGGCCACATCAGATTCAGGCCACTCCATCAGAAGAGGGCAATAGTCAGGGGCAAAAATTGTGGTTTTGCACATGGCTGACGAAATCCTTCATGTCCGGCAGGGCAGGGCACACAGGCTGGTTCTGTTCTGCGTTTCTTTCAGGGGTCTTTTAATTCCACAGGCAGCCGGAGGAGACGGAATTAGTTATTCGGTGGGTGATTTTTCACTGCTAAAGGTTCAGGGCTCCAAACCAAATAAATAACACAGATTCATTTACAGTTTTTTTTCCACTGGTTCACGCTAAAAAAAAACTTGAAATAAAAAAACCTTCCCCACATTCAACATATATAGAAGAATAAATAGGAAAGTATAGAGTGGCATAGAGTGGCTTAGAGTGGCAATTTAAAGGTTATGGTTGAACTTCCACAGTTCTCAGACTTTACCCAGCGCAAACACCTCAATTGACCCAATGCAACATTTCTACCTTAAATTGTTTTTTTGTGTTGTTAGGAAGGAAATCACCCTTTATTTGAAGGTAATAAATGGAGGGTAATGAATTTTACATCTCTCGCAAATTACAGCTGGATGGCCGCTGGATGGCCTTCGGACACAGGCCTAGACACAAGTCTATCAATGGGAGAATTATGTGTCCGGTTAAGGCCATACTTTCCAGTCCATTTAAATAGGAGAAATAACACGCGTCTCACCACAGTTATACTTAAGGAACCTGGGAAGCAGACCGGCACAGAAACAGCCACTGGAAGGTTCAGTTGGTGCGGCGACGTCCTTAGAAAGTTTCCTTCAAAACATCCGCTTCATGAATTAGACATCTTATTTGCAGAGTAACCCCCCCCGCCCCTACCGTCTTGACCACCTCCCTCTTCCCTCCACCTCTCTCTCTCCGCCCCACTCTCTCTCTCTCTCTCTCTCTCTCTCTCACTGTGGAATAAATACCCTGGTGTGTTTCCCTACTCAAACCTGGGTAGACTAAGCTCTTTGTACACTATACATATGCAATTCAGCTATAATTACATCTCCTTTAATTGCATCTTATATTGATTTATATGGGGAGGGGGGCAGGAGAGATGTACTGTGGACATTGACACAGTAACACATAGGGGTGTAGATATAGGTACAGACCTTATTACAGTGCACCTCCACAGTCTGTCTTTACAGGGCTGTGATCTGAACATTGTGATGAATGCAAACAAGTTCTATGATATATCCTCATAAATACAAGCATCAGATTCAAAGTCATTACTTGGTTTTGCCACAAAATAGTCCAATATCTCTTTAGAATTGAATAAGCACTTGGCAACATTGTTGGTAAGCATGACTTACTGTTATGTAACTTAGCTTTGAAATAATAGATTTGGTTCAGTCCTACTACTCTCCATTTCCTTCTCCCTCCCTCCCTCCCTCCTTCCCTCTCTCTCTCTCTCTCTCTCTCTCTCTCTCTCTCTCTCTCTCTCTCTCTCTCTCTCTCTCTCTCTCTCTCTCTCTCTCTCTCTCTCTCTCTCTCTCTCTCTCTCTCTCTCTCTCTCTCTCTCTCTCTCTCTCTCTCTCTCTCTCTCTCTCTCTCTCTCTCTCTCTCTCTCTCTCTCTCTCTCTCTCTCTCTCTCTCTCTCTCTCTCTCTCTCTCTCTCTCTCTCTCTCTCTCTCTCTCTCTCTCTCTCTCTATTGTTGCAGGTACATTCAGGTGTCCCTGCAATAGAGCACTCAGTCTGTGGTTAATGGATAGCTCACCGGGCCAAGACAGCCATGATGAAACGTTGACATTTCCCTCCGATTATTCATCCCCCTTTGTTCTGCAGGCTGGAGTGTTTGCTCACTGCCCGGGCGCTGGGCGGAGGCAGGGGGACGTACTGTATCTGAGGCACTCCCCGTTGTTTGCTTGTCCTGTTTGCTCAATATGGTGGTTGGGCAGCAGGGCCATCGGGCTGGGGATGGGGCGACCACTGGTTGGGGAGAGAGAGGGGAGACAGCCTGAGACAGTGTCAGAACAAATCCCCAGGGATAAACAAAAAAAAAACAGCAGTGCAGCAGGTTAACTGATCCTTTCCACAATAACCAAGATTTTTAGGCACAAGTTGATAGATTATTGAATGGATGTATACAGTGCTTGTCTACATCCACATTGAAGCGTATTTTAATTCTATATTTCAATGAGCGCACATTTTCTGTTGGGCCTAGATAAGGTCTTTATGACTCGTATTGAGGCGGTGCATGTAAAACAAGCCGACTGCTGGCCCTTAAAATACCCATCTGCCATAAGGAGAAGCTTCCTCTCACTCCCTTAACACAGTATGTGAAGCCAGGTGTTCTCAGACACCTTTCCTAGATGACATAAAACAGCTCTATAATAGTTTATAGTCGGCTGGCTGCTAAGAGAGGAATTAGCCTCTGGTCTGAGTGAGCCGAGCCCTCCCTTGTGTTATCACCTCTGTGAGGGGGTGGGTCCATTGCTCCAGATAACCAGTGGCAGACTCTTCAGATAATTGAACCACCTGGGCGAGTGTTGGGGGCCAGAGGGTGGGGGGCAGCGGGGGGACTAGCTCAGGTAGATCACTCACATCCAGAGCCGGGGCCAAAACAATGCCTGACTGCTTAGAGTGAGAGGAGAGTGGATGATCGGGTTGGCTGGTATTGTGTCCACTATTTGCTCATTTACTCACCTGGCAGATAGCTCTATCTGTGAATGGGTGGCTGGGATGAGGGTTTCAGCCCACTCACAATGCCTGGCTCAGGGATTAGGCAGCAGCAGGACTAGGATGCATAGTTTTAGGAGATGGAAAGGTTAATTGAAGGATATTAATAATATTGAATATATGGAATTCATTGAATATACTATTAATGGTACAGTCTTTATATTCTATGTGGTGTGTTATGTTACAGTTCAGTGACAAGATGTTCTCAAAATTGGTTTTAGATGCTTCCCTGTACCAGTTTTAGATGTATCCATTCACAATGGATTTGCCCATTTAACAACATCAGTTACACTTGACAACTTTGAGATTAAACCAGAGCTACACTCTCAGAAAAAAAGGTGCTATCTAGAACCTAAAATGGTTCTTCAGCTGTCCCCATAGGAGAACCCTTTGAATAACCCTTTTGGGTTCCATATGTAAAACCCTTTCCATAGAGGGTTCTACATGTAACTCAAAAGAGTTCTACTTGGAACCAAAAAGGACTCTACCTGGAACCAAAAAGGATTCTCCTATGGGGATAGCCAAAGAACCCTTTTGGAACCCTTTTTCTATAATAATAATAATATGCCATTTAGCAGAAGCTTTTATCCAAAGCGACTTACAGTCATGCGTGCATACATTTTTTTTTTTTGTGTATGGGTGGTCCCGGGGATCGAACCCACTACCTTGGCGTTACAAGCGCCGTGCTCTACCAGCTGAGCTACAGAGGACCACAGTGTCTAAGAGTGTAGTGTAAATTCAACAGTCAGTTGCTGTTCATATTATCACCTGATGATGGAGGTTTCCCCCCTGCCGAGACCACCAGCGCATCCTAGTGTTTGAGAGAGAGCTGTTTGTGTACACCTGGTTCTGAGAGAGGCTGGGGGAGGGACACTTGGGGAGGGGTACACTGTGGCTTTTACAACTGAGTCAACACACTGCTAATTGCTTTTAATGGGATCAGCGAGAAGTCTCTGTGTGAACCTGCCCCGGCCCAGCCCTTGTTTGGTCGTGAGGGTATCGAGTGATTGTCTTCTAGTACAGGAGTTCTCAAACTGGGGTCTGCGGACCCCTGGGGGTCTGCGGAGGTACTGAAGGGGGTCCGCGGACAGATCTCTCCCGCTCCCAAATAGTTTTTCTTTAAAAAATAGAAAGCTATTGCTAGCAACAACAGATTAAACGAATTTGGCCAAGTGGTCTGTTAAAAAGTTTTAGAGGGTGCATTACAATACAATGTAATATTATTAATCTACAATATAGGCTACCCTTAGATGCACAACAGGGCCTGGGAGGCTCACAGGGATCCACAATACTCTATCAAGGATCCAATTTTCAACTGAATACGTCTTGTATTCCCTAAAAATGTTGTTTTGCACTGTAATTTTAAGCTTTAAAACTGCAAAAGTGTCTCTCTGCCCAATGGCAAAATGTGTAGAATTGCAGGAAATGACCTTGAAAACTGCAAAATGTTATCTCCAATGCGAAGAGGGGCTTTAAAATTGTATTTTCCAGGGCCCGAGACCTGGTTAGTCCGACCATGCGCTGCAGCAGTTATAGTAAAACTCCTTGTACTCTAATTTAATGCACTCTAAAGTCAGAGTTATGCTCTGATTTGAAGGGGGTCTTTGATGAATTTGCTATCACGAAAGGGGTCCCCGGACCCAAAAAGTTTGGGAACCCCTGTTTTAGTATGTCACCCAGGACAGGGAAGGCACACACACGCGCTTGTATGCACATGCGCACACACAGACACATACAAACACTGTGTGTATGCCTCTCTGACATAATGTGAAGGCTGTCAAGATTGTGAAGGGTGCAGTGTAACGAGACAATGGCTCAGCAGGGACCATCAGGGAGAAACAATGTGCATTGTGGGAAGGATGCCCCTAAATATTAAGTAAGTCCATTGTGACCTTATATTTTAAAATTTTTAGTCATTTAGCAGACGCTCTTATCCAGAACGACTTACAGGAGCAATTAGGGTTAAGTGCCTTGCTCAAGGGCACGTCGACAGATTTTTCACCTAGTCAGCTCGGGGATTAGAACCAGCGACCTTTCGGTTACTGGCACAACGCTCTTAACCACTAAGCTACCTGCCGCCCCCCAACTGCTTGACCCACCGATCTCCAGATCTGGGTTACCCCAGTTTTTTAGCTGTATAGATGTATTTAGTAAGTTTTCAATATATTTTGAACACTTTCAGACAATTTGATTCATCATGATAAAAAAAAAAGAGTGCACTACAATTACAAAAAGTTAACTATTTAACTGTGACAGCCGTAGTTTCTACCAAAACTAAATTACAGTTTTTTCCAACTGCTTACACATGTTTTCAAAACAGTTTCCTTTTTTCAAAACTCTACACACAATTCCCAAAACTGCGCACACAAAATGCCTCACATCTCCTTCAAAATGTAACACTGCATTCAAAATGCCATAAACACATGTCAGAATGAAGCATTTGCATCAAATGGCAAACACTTCTTTCATAATAGTACATTTTTGGATATACCATGTAAACACTGTTGTTCTAAATCTAAAGCTCTTTGGTCTTTCATAGGCTTATATCTACATTTCAATACAATGTTCTACAGTGAAAGTAATCTGCTGAGAGGGGTAACAAATACACTGTAAACACCAATGCAATGTAGAAACAGAAAATATTTATTAGGCCAATCATTACTGTTGTATACAGTAGCATACAACAAAACCATAAACATATGTAAACAAAAAGTATATTCTTTAGAATACAGTAAAGAACACAATTTTGTGTGTGGGGTCCCGGGGGGGCAGTCCAGGAATTGGTAGGGGGGTCAGTCACCAGTGCTAAGCTACGCTTCATCTCTTCTCCGGGCTGGGTCTGGCCACAATACTTCGTCCACATCACAAGATACGTTTTCTCTTGCCAAACATCGAGGGAAGTATCTCCTAGCATGGCGTATCCAACCTTGGACAGAGGCAACCTCTATGTCCCCACATGCGTCCTCCATTGCCTGGAGTAGCAGCATGCGGGCATAGGGTTGGCGATCATACACTTTCCAGCGCCAGGCTGAGAAGAATTCCTCTATGGGATTTAGAAAAGGTGAATATGGGGGTAGGTACAAAACTACAAATTGTGGATGGGTGGCAAACCAGTTTTGGACCAGAACAGCCCGGTGAAAACTAACATTGTCCCATATAACCACAAATCTAGCAGGCTCCTGATCTGGATCAGGGACAAGCATTGTGTAAATTGCTTCCAGAAAAGTGAGCATATGGCTGGTGTTGTACGGACCCAGTCTGGCATTGTGATGGAGGACCCCGTTTTGAGTGATGGCAGCACACATAGTTATATTACCCCCACGCTGTCCAGGGACATTGGTAATTGCTCTGTGTCCTATTACATTTCTTCCGCGCGCCTGGTTTTGGTGAGGTTGAAGCCAACCTCATCCACATAAATAAATTCATGGCGAATTACATGGGCATCCATCTCCAATACTCTCTGTAACAGACAAAAGGATATACAGATTAGTAAATATGGTATGTCTGAAGTACTGGAAGTAGTGTTGCATACATACCTCTACAAAGTCATGTCGCAGATTCTTGACTGTCAGAGTTTCTCTCAAATGGCACCTTGTAAAGTTGTTTCATCGTCACTTGGTGCCGTTGGAGGATGCGTTGTATGGTCGACAGGCATACAGCATTGATGTTGTTAAATATGGTGTCATTATTCAAGATATGCTCTCTTATCTCTCGAATCCTAATTGCATTTTTGGCCAAAACAATATTTATAATTGCAGTCTCTTGTACATCTGTAAACAAGCGTCCTCCATGATGTCTTTGCCTTTCCACTCTGTACAGAATTCAAACACAGTATGTGTTCAGCATAGGAACTGTAAACAATGTACAAAAAAATGTAGTACAGCATGATAACCAACCTCATTCAGTGCAGTGCAGTAAATGGATGGCTTAGAGTTACAAATGTTTATGCAATACTATGCAGTCATACGTATTTTACAGTACATTACTGTAATGCTAAAATAGTAATTAGATAGTTGCATACCTGTTCTCATTTCTGAAGGTTCGAATTATGGACGCCACTGTAAATTGACTCAAGTTGGGCTGGACTCTCAGTCCAGCCTCTCTCATGGTCAAACCGTGGTTGATCACATGATCAACAAGTGTTGCCCTAATCTCATCAGAGATGGCTCTCCTTCCTTCTCTTCTTTGCCCTCGTCCTCTTCTTCCTCTTCCTCTTCCTTCTACACCTCCTCCTCCTCTTCATCTTTGAAGTTGTCCTCGTTGTTGTCCCCTGCCTCTCCCTCCTACTCCTCTTGCTCTCTGTCCATTGTTGGCATCCATTTTCAAAACAGGTAATCTGACCTTTGACCTATTTATAGGCCTATACTACAGTAAAGCAGTGATTGGTTAGTGATCAGTTAAGCAATTAGTGTTTGCACATGTGAGGAGTGTGTGTGTGACCTGGTGAATAAGTGTAGCATTTTGATTGGTTGTGTTTGGAAAAGGAAAGCAAGTCACTTCCTGTTAGATTTTTGTGTTTTAGGTAGAGAATTGTGTGTAGTGTTTTGAAAAAAGTGTTTTATGCAATTGACAACTAAGTCAAAGGCTGAGAAATAGCTTATGGTATTGGAGATTTGGTGTGTAGTTTTGCACTTTGAGTGAGAGGTTTAAAAAATCGTGTGACATGAAAAGATTTTGTGTGTAAGCAGTTGGAAAAAACTGTGATAAAGGCTACGTTCCGAATGGCACCCTATTCCCTATATAGATACGAGACGAGTAAAGAACAAAGTGTGAACCCAAAAAGGGAAAAACGTTATTCATTCAGACTATTTCCCTTCTATATTGCATTGGAATAGCATTGTAAGGAGTACTCGGGAGTTTCTGACTGCTCTCTGTCGATATAGAATGTGCTCTTCATTGAACCCAGTTTACGGTTGTGAGACTGTTTCAACAGGTGAGTGTGACTTAACCACCTCATCTATAAACAGTAAACGGTAGTGAGAGTTGGAGTTTACACTAGACCAAGATGTTTGCCAAGCAAATAATAGCACAAACAATAAAGTCATTATGATAACCATCACCATTAATGATAGCAGGTCCAATCAGAGAGCACACACAGACTGTTGAAGGTGTAATAGGTGGGGTTTATCAGTATTATTTCCATGTTATGTCCCCTTGTTATGGTGCCTTAATTAGAATACACAGGAAAGCAATCTATTCAGTGCTTGGTCTCCAATAATGTCAACTTGTGAGATAAATTTTTTTTGAAGCGTGTAGAAGCAGGTATTGTAACATACAGTGGGGGAAAAAAGTATTTAGTCAGCCACCAATTGTGCAAGTTCTCCCACTTCAAAAGATGAGAGAGGCCTGTAATTTTCATCATAGGTACACGTCAACTATGACAGACGAAATGAGGAAAAAAAATCCAGAAGATCACATTGTAGGATTTTTAATGAATTTATTTGAAAATTATGGTGGAAAATAAGTATTTGGTCAATAACAAAAGTTTCTCAATACTTTGTTATATACCCTTTGTTGGCAATGACACAGGTCAAACGTTTTCTGTAATGTAAGTCTTCACAAGGTTTTCACACACTGTTGCTGGTATTTTGGCCCATTCCTCCATGCAGATCTCCTCTAGAGCAGTGATGTTTTGGGGCTGTCGCTGGGCAACACAGACTTTCAACTCCCTCCAAAGATTTTCTATGGGGTTGAGATCTGGAGACTGGCTAGGCCACTCCAGGACCTTGAAATGCTTCTTACGAAGCCACTCCTTCGTTGCCCGGGTGGTGTGTTTGGGATCATTGTCATGCTGAAAGACCCAGCCACGTTTCATCTTCAATGCCCTTGCTGATGGAAGGAGGTTTTCACTCAAAATCTCACGATACATGGCCCCATTCATTCTTTCCTTTACACGGATCAGTCGTCCTGGTCCCTTTGCAGAAAAACAGCCCCAAAGCATGATGTTTCCACCCCCATGCTTCACAGTAGGTATGGTGTTCTTTGGATGCAACTCAGCATTCTTTGTCCTCCAAACACGACGAGTTGAGTTTTTACCAAAATGTCCTATTTTGGTTTCATCTGACCATATGACATTCTCCCAATCCTCTTCTGGATCATCCAAATGCACTCTAGCAAACTTCAGACGGGCCTGGACATGTACTGGCTTAAGCAGGGGGACACGTCTGGCACTGCAGGATTTGAGTCCCTGGCGGCGTAGTGTGTTACTGATGGTAGGCTTTGTTACTTTGGTCCCAGCTCTCTGCAGATCATTCACTAGGTCCCCCCGTGTGGTTCTGGGATTTTTGCTCACCGTTCTTGTGATCATTTTGACCCCACGGGGTGAGATCTTGCGTGGAGCCCCAGATCGAGGGAGTTTATCAGTGGTCTTGTATGTCTTCCATTTCCTAATAATTGCTCCCACAGTTGATTTCTTCAAACCAAGCTGCTTACCTATTGCAGATTCAGTCTTCCCAGCCTGGTGCAGGTCTACAATTTTGTTTCTGGTGTCCTTTGACAGCTCTTTGGTCTTGGCCATAGTGGAGTTTGGAGTGTGACTGTTTGAGGTTGTGGACAGGTGTCTTTTATACTGATAACAAGTTCAAACAGGTGCCATTAATACAGGTAACGAGTGGAGGACAGAGGAGCCTCTTAAAGAAGAAGTTACAGGTCTGTGAGAGCCAGAAATCTTGCTTGTTTGTAGGTTTCCAAATACTTATTTTCCACCATAATTTGAAAATAAATTCATAAAAAATCCTACAATGTGATTTTCTGGATTTTTCTTTCTCAATTTGTCTGTCATAGTTGACGTGTACCAATGATGAAAATTACAGGCCTCTCCCATCTTTTTAAGTGGGAGAACTTGCACAATTGGTGGCTGACTAAATACTTTTTTTCCCCACTGTAAATGAAACACCCATGAACCTTTTACTGCAGTGGGCTAAATCAGGGTCACACAGAGTGATTCTTGGTAGTCTTAAACAATTCTACTTTGAAACAAAAGTATACACCTCACACACATGGTTATGGTCTTAAAAAAAGAAGACACCTGTACCATGTCAGATATAGAGTAGAAATGTATTACATTTTGAGTTTGCATCCCAATATTACACTTTATATACATCACAGAAGACTGAAATATAACAAAACTGTTTGACATAGAAACACTGGGTTTTCAACAACAACAAATAAAGTAGATTAATTATGACATTATGAGTGGCGTAGTGGTCTAAGGCACTGTATCGCAGTGCTAGCTGTGCCACTAGAGATCCTGGTTTGAATCCAGGCTCTGTCGTAGCCGGCCGCGACCGGGAGACCCATGAGGCGACACACAATTGGCCCAGCGTTGTCCAGGGTAGGGGAGGGAATGGCCGGCAGGGATGTAGCTCAGTTGGTAGAGCTAGGGTTGTGGGTTCGATTCCCACGGGGGGCCAGTATAAAAAAATAAAATATGCACTCACTAACTGTAAGTCGCTCTGGATAAGTGCGTCTGCTAAAATGACTAAAATGTAATGATAAATATGAATAACATTCCACCCATGAGGCCACTAGGTCATTTGACTGCAGGAAAGGGCTATGATCCATTATTATTATTATTCAGACATAATGAATCATTGTGCCATAAATGACATGAGGAACTTGACACAAAATACATCATTCAGTCATACAGCTCACTAATGATCCACAGACAGTTAATTTTCCTAGGCCAAATAAAAAAAAACAATGTAATGGCTATGACCTGGCACTGGAAAAAGGTATGTAACAACAGTAATGTAATAACAGTGGTTCATTGAATAAATGTAATAACTTTTAGATTTTTTATGTAATAAAATTGGTTATAATGACGCTGGCCGTTTTACAGGCTCCTGACCAATTCTGTGTTTTTTTTGCGCTGATCTGAACTTTTTTCGCACATAATGTTTCCGCCATTGTTTCATATGACAGAATACAGCTTCTGGACATCAGAACAGCGATCACTAACCTCGATTTGGATGAAGATTTCTACTTCAACGAGTCGGCGGTGCAGGACATACTGCTCACCCCGGACCAGGCCCTAATCCCCGACACTCAGAATAGAAAGAGACGGCAATATAGAGCCCGGCGTAAATAAACCGCCATTAACCCCCAAGCCATTAGACTGCTAAATAGTGACTCGTTGTGTATCTATTATTACTTTTATTATTATGCGTTTTACTTTTCTATTATTTCTCTATTTTCTCTCTCTGCATTGTTGGGAAGGGCCCGTAAGTGAGCATTTCACTGTCAGTCTACACCTGTTGTTTATGAAGCATTTGACAAATACAATTTGATTTGATTTGATAATGTAATAACTTGCTGGTTAAAGGGGCAATCAGCAGTTGAAACAATAACAAAGCGAACTGCCCACCCCTTTATCGGTAAAAAACTCAGGGATGGGGCTAAAGAAATGTAACCACTCTCAAATGCATAGACAGAGCTATGGATGCAAGGACTAATCATCCATAATATCACAATTATAGTTTTAACCATGTTTTGAGGCTATACAGTGTTTGTTTACATTTACTTTGTTTACAAAAATTGGCGTAAAACGGCACATATTTTGGGTTCTGATGGGGTACGACAGTTGAACTAACTCCTGAGGCATATATTAGTTATAGTCTTGAAGAGACAAAGAGTAAGTATAATTAATTGAAAAGTAAAAAATGGATGTAGCAAATGTAGAGTGCCACTTCAATGTAATAAAATGTTTAGCGGTTAACGTAATAACCTTTTCCCACTAAATGTAATAAGTTATTACATTAACCGATGGTTCTTACATTAGCCGGTGAGTAATAACTTTTTGGATGAATAATGTAACAACCGATCATACAGTATAATAACATACCAAAATCAATGTTTTGATGTACTACTTCCCTCAATTTGATGCACATGCCACCACCCACAGCCAATTACAACACAAACAAACTCATGCACATCATACAGGAATACTCATACATGGAGACACTCACAAGCACACATTGAAATGCACACACACACACAGACACACACACACACGCACACACACAAACACACACACACACACACACACACACACACACACACACACACACACACACACACACACACACACACACACACACACACGTACACACCCGGGCAACACTTTACTTGATTATAGATTGGCAATCATAATAATAACACCTTTATGGAACATTCATGACATCAGTGGAATGTGATTTTCTAAATAAAAGTCTCAATAGAACACAACTTTACTTAGACTGGGATTCAATCTGATAGCGTAATAAAAAATTTAACGATTAACGTAATAATAACTTTTTCTGCTTATTATTATGTTATCCTGTGGTTATTTTGTTATAGGGCAATTGGTGTCATTATAACATGTGGAGTAACCTTGCCTGAAACCTGAAGACTTGGAATAGCTCCACAAACTAACACCTTGGCTTAAGGTCAGCAGAGGCTATCAAAGTGTTACAGGACGGGGTCGCAGTTCCGGAGCGATCCACTAGGTGTCCTCCTCCGACAACCTTAGGCACCTCCTCACTCACATTCTGGACTAATCATGATCCTATTGGTGTCACCTGTGTCTACCTGTTCACCTGTGTATTTATGCCCTCACTTCCCTGTGTTCCCTTGCTCAGTTTTCTCTGCTAGTTTCACTATGCCAAGCAGTACTAATCAGTGTCTGATCGCGAGACATATGGACAGGTACTCGAGAAGTGTTCTCCCTGTTTCTTTATTATTTCAGTCATAGTTAGTATTTCGTATTTTGCTGTCAGCCTGTTTTTGGAGTCTAATTTGCTCCGATATTATTTTTCGTGATAAGTCCGTTATTTTGTATTTTGGCTTCGGGACCACCAGTAAAGATCCTTGTTTCACCATCTCTGCCTACTGCCTACTGTATATCCTGCACCGCACCTGGGTCACACCTCACACCAACCCTTACATCAAAGTATTATGCTGCTCAGAGCTGACCAAGTCAGTAACACTAGCAGCCATCCAGCTCAATCCAACCAGATATTTCTACTATAAAATAACTTGTAATACTGTAATGAAAACAGGACTTTTGTTTCAAAGATGACATATGATTGATGTTGTATTAATGTGGTATGAAGGTTATTATGAATGATACAGCAACATTCATGAAGGGGTTATGAATGACTTCATAAAGTTGTTATGCATTATATTTACTCCTTTTCGTGTTGCCAAAATACACATACTGAGTAGTGAACTATATGTAGTTCAACTAGTAATTTAAATTCATTTTGCAGTAGCTTGGTGGTAGTTGAACTAAATTCAAATATTGGTAGTGTTTTCAGTAGTTAATTACTTTTTTGCCATGTAGTGGTGTAGCTAACTACTGGAACTACACACTACTTTTTTTGCAAAAAGAAAATAAATAATGGATGAAGTAGGCAAGAATTGTCTTTCTTTTTCGGCATCAGACCTGCCTCATTCTCACTTGAAACTGTTTTTCTGTTTAATAGGATAAATTACACATTTTGTTAAGATCTGAGTACAGAGTGACCTGTTCTTGCAATTTGTATTCTATGACATTTCAGATTTAGATATGACAATTTTTCACAAAATAGTTTGGATATAGTGAACTACTTTTTCTAAGTAACTTTAGTTAAGTAAGCTATATTTTTCTTAAGGGTAGCTTTAGTGTAGCTTAACTTCTTCCAGGGTGAAGTAATTGGTAGCTTGGTAAACTATCTTTTCAGAGTAGCTTCCCCAACGCTGCACACACATACAGACTCAACATGTATTATAAACACACGCATTCATACACACTATGGGGCGGCAGGTAGCCTGGCGGGTAGGAGTGTCCCTGAGCTGACAAGGTAAAAATCTGTCGCCCCTGAGCAAATCAAATCAAACTTTATTTGTCACATGCGCCGCATACAACAGGAGTAACCCACTGTTCCCCGGGCACCGATGACGTGGATGTCGATTAAGGCAGCCTCTCTGATTCAGAGGGGTTGGGTTAAATGCGGAAGACACAGTTCAGTTGAATGCATTCAGTTGTACAACTGACTAGGTATCTTTCTTTCCCTAACAGGAACACATACTGTAGGCATGTGACAAAATAACACATACATTTTATTTCAAAATAAAAGTATATTGTATAATGAAAACATGCCTTTAAATGCTACATAGCCGAAAAGGGGGCCATCGGATTGAATCCTGGCCTAAGTAAAGATGTTTTCTATTGCTTGTGAGCGTCTCTATGTATGAGTATTCCTGTATGATGTGCATGAGTTTGTTTGTGTTGTAATTGGCTGTGGGTGGTGGCATGTGCATCAAATTGAGGGAAGTAGTACATCAAAACATAGATTTTTGTATGTTATTACACGATTGGTTGAAGTTACTACATTATTCATCCAAAAAGTTGTTACTTACCGGTTAATGTAATAACTACCAGTTAATGTAATAACTTATTACGTTTTATTACGTTAACCGACAAGTTATTACATGAACCGGTTTTATTACATTAAAAAAATCTCAAATTGATTACATTTAGAAAAGTTATTACATTAACTGGTGTTATTACATTAACCGTTGTTACAAGGTCTTAGACCAGCACTCTGAAACAACTTTCTCTTGTCACACACACATTTCTCTTCCTGTAAAGCGTTTGTGCTACTGTATATGAATCTCTTTCACAGTGTGTGAGAGAGGAAATGTTTCAGCAGATCCATTCATTCTGTAAATTCTATATATTTTTATATAGCCCTTTCCAACTACATCTTCAGTTTGCTGGAAAGCCCTCTCCTCTCCACTATTGACGGTGCCTGTAAACCAGTGTTGGTCTGGAATGCCGTTGACTGTTGAGCGATAGGTCAGTCACCTGCCTGATGGATGTGTTCTTTTGACAGCTGAAAACTCCCAAAAGAACACAAGGTGAAAACTCCCTCAAAACCTGGCAGAGAGAGCTAAGAGTGAGAGTTTGGACGAGGATACACTGGGACAGCGAGGTGACATGGTGGAGGGTGAAGGATGGGGATTCCACAGCTCTCCGTAAACAATGGCGGCAAGCTTTTCTCCCAATTTGTCACACACATTATTGACAGGCCAACGTTTGGAATTACGGTTTCTTCCATTCTCCATTGACGGTTGGGGCCAAGGCAACTTGCCATTTTCGTATGGACTTTAATCACGTTACCAAAACAATGAAAGAGTTCAAAGCCTAACATTTAACAGTACTGGCAATATGTTCACTTCTATATAGAAGATGGAAATCACAAAGGAAGCACATCATTAAAGTAGCCTATCGAAGTAACTACAATCTGCTAGGAGGGTTTAACATAATACTAATCAACACGGTTTGTTGTGTATCAAAATGGATGAGTCAAACATTTCCTATGTTAGGGGTTGGCTGCTAGCAGATTTGCAGTGTTGTGTCCAACATGAACTGATAAGGGCCTTTATATTTATTTCAGTCCCCACACTGGCCCGGCTGCTGGCTCAGTGCCAGCTGATAAGACCGTCGCATACCACCTGTATTAATGATTGGTCAAGCCTGCCTTCTACTCCAGCAGTTACCAGAGAACACATGTCAGATTAGAAAAAAGTTGAACCCCTATGTAAAATCGTAATATTTAACTACAGACAATATGATAACTGGAGCAAAGATTTCTTCTTAAACAGAACTCAACAGTCATGAACAGCAACACCTGAGTCTTTCCTTCTGTTCTTTCAGACGATTCAACCAAACCCAACATCAAAAGAAGTTCTAACCCAACCCCTAAGAGTAGCTGCACTGGAGCCATAGCCTATATCTAAACAGGATCTTTTAACAGGACAGTACACTCCAGCTCACAGTTACTCAGTCAGTTTTAGTTTGAAATGTAAAATTCCCACCTAATTATTAGACCTCCCTCTCATGTTTTACTTGCTAACCTATGTAGCATCCATCCTCCCTCTTCAGATTACCCTAATTCTCGTATTTCATTGGAAAGAGGTTCCAGCCCAGGACCAGCTCACTCCTACACCATGTTCCCTGTGTCTCAGTTTCGCTCCCAGACCTGGCATTTGCACCGGCGCTGACCCAGGGGCCAACAGTCTGTGTGGATAAAATAAAGTCCTAGTTAATGAGTAGCCCGTGGTGCTGTGGCCTGCTGCTACAGGTGTGGGGGCCAAGGACAGCGACAGATAAGGCCAACCCAGCAGACATGGCCAGGGAGAAGAGGGAGGGGACCAACTGCAAAGAGGCTTGTGTTGGTGACACTGGAAGCCACCTATTTGAAGGTATAGTTTATGTCATAATCATCCAACTATGTGATTCCTTAGTCCATCTAAAGCTAATAGTTATCCCTGACTGTTGAGATATACTGTATTATAAGGGCCAGCCTGGGTGAGGTAGCCATTACTACTGGATTTTTCTGTCTGTGACCTCTGAACTCTCACCCAGTTGGTCCAATTCAGTCTACTTCCTGTTATTTCCTAATTTTTAAAGTACAGTATATAATATAACCACTGTGAATTTACACAACAACAAAAACTGAACAACCGTCAATTCTCGGGTGGGCAAAACACAGAATCCCAAAACTCTCAAAAAGGTTTGCTAAAGTAGCTGTTATTACAAAGCCTTACGGAACAGAAACAGGCACTTCACACTAAACCCTTGTAAGTCGAAGAGGTATCCTTTGTAATTTTCTATAAAGATGCTTACGCAAACACCTTTTGTCCAGTAAAAGAACTGCCGGAAAGCTTGGCGCAACAACTATTGGGGATTTGCATTCATTTGGATCGATATTTCAGATACTCCTCTTTCCCCACCTCTTCCCGCTCACCGTCCTTGTTCGACCAGATTGGCTAATGAGTTACCTAGGATCTCTGCCCCATCCCACTCACACCTTCCTCCCCCCTATCACTCCCACCCCACCAGCTCCCAGTCACTCTACTCATCCCGTCCATTCCTCCCCTCCTCCTCTCTGACCCCCACACCCCCATACCTTAGGCCATTATCTGCCAGCCTTCACCCGGGTGAACAAACTGTTCTATGTTCCCCTCTTGTTACCCTCTCCCTTATACACGTCCCCAGGTCACCAGGTCCAAAAAAGAGAGGGCCAACAGAAAGTTAACCCTATCCAGTGTAGACTGCCAACCTGATTATCTCTAGGGCCAAAGACTACTGTCCTCTGAGAGATTGATTGCTCTACCCTATTCTCTAGCATAGGAATTTAACTTTGTTCTGGACTTTTGGGTGTCACTTCGACTATAACTGGTAATTGACAGTTCTAAAACATTAGTGTTGGGTTGTTGAAAAACTGGTACCTATATACAAAATGAAGGATGAACCATTTTTTGAATATAATTTATGCTGCAGTTGTGCAAGTTTTCATCCAAGAGTGTCATTGTTATGGCCATAGCATAAGGCTAGGTGGGCCCAGAGCTTGTGTTTGAATAGGCGTGTCACCCAAGCTAATGGGTGCTAGCACCACTCCACCCAGTTTCACGCTCACAATGGCTACCAAGCCACAGGATTAGATCTGCACCGTTTCTTCTCCAAATCCTTAGACCGTGCAAATCACTTTCTCAAGATCCGGGTAGTATTAAATGTGTGTGCGTGTGCATGTGTGTGAGAGAGAGAGAGAGAGAGAGAGAGAGAGAGAGAGAGAGAGAGAGAGAGAGAGAGAGAGAGAGAGAGAGAGAGAGAGAGAGAGAGAGAGAGAGAGAGAGAGGGTGAGTTGTTTCTAAAGTCTCCCTTACATTGCCCTGTGTGCACACCTTCAGAAGGAAATATAAATGTACACTGAGAGCTAACATTAATAATATGCATGTCAATCTCTCCTGGCTCAAAGTAGAGGAGAGATTGACTTCATCACTACTTTTACAGTATTTGTGAGAAGTATTGACATATTGAATGAACCGAACTGTCTGTTTAAACTACTAGCACACAGCTCAGACACCCATGCATACCCCACAAGACATGTCACCAGAGGTCTCTTCACAGTCCCCAAGTCAAAAACAGACTATGTGAGGCGCACAGTACTACATAGAGCCATGACTACATGGAACTCTATTCCACACTAAGTAACTCATGCAAGCAGTAAACTCAGATTTAAAAAACAGATAAAACTACACCTAATGGAACAGCAGGGACTGTGAAGAGACACACACACACAGGCATAGACACACGCATACACACACACACATAACATATCGACTATATACACACATACATGTATTTTTTGTTGTAGATATGTGGTAGTAGAGTAGTGCCCTGAGGGCACACACTTAATGTATTGTGAAATCTGTTGTGAAATGTAATGTAATGTTTTTAATTGTATATAACTTATTTGGAGCCTTAATTTTGCCTTGGCAGCAGCTAATGGGAATCCAAAATAGATAGAAAATACAAATATTGAGTTTGAAAGGAGGCCAAAAAGGTATTTTTAACAGCACACATTACCATGGTAGAGAGAGAGTGTGTGTGTGTGAGAGAGCGAGAGAGAGAGACAGAGAGAGAGAGAGAGAGAGAGAGAGAGAGAGAGAGAGATAGAGAGAGAGAGACAGAGACAGAGACAGAGACAGAGACAGAGACAGAGACAGAGACAGAGACAGAGAGAGAGAGAGAGAGAGAGAGAGAGAGAGAGAGAGAGAGAGATGAAGCTCCTTATGGGAAATCAGGAGACACCTTTTGCTGACTTTTATAAAAATGGGAACATAAGCAACCTTATCTTCCACACAGACCATCCCCTGGCATGGCACAGTGCTATACTAGCACACTACCCCTCTGTTAAGAGGGGGGGTGTTAGCGATGGGTGGAAACTCAGGATACTAGACAGCGATATAATATAAATCTCTATAAATCTGGAACAGTTTTGGTACAGGGCAACACCAAACAGTTCCAGCTGGACTTTCACCTAATCAAAAAAATAGCTCAGCAGGAGAAGCTCTCACTTGAGAAAGATACCCCCACCCCGAGCAGGTCAGACCAGACCTCTTCATTAAATAACCCCACAGAGCAACCCCAAGCGGAAAGTCAACTTCCCAGCACAGAGTACTACTCCCTCATTGAAATGAAGGATAAATTCACCCAGCTGGAAGTAAGGCAGGTGGAGCTGGAACAGCAGGTGAACACACTCCAGTCAGCACAGACCCAGACAAAAGTCCAGCACAACAGCACCCCCTTAACTAGACCTGGAGAGCTGGAGGTAGAGAGAAACATATCTGCACTCTGGACTGTGGTGAGACAACATCAACAGGAGAAAGAGCAGGAGCAGGAGAAGAACAGAGCACTAGAGGAGAGGATCAGAGTGCTGGAGGAGAAGGTGAGAATGATGACGGGTGACAGAGAACAACCCATTAGAGAGCTGGCCACCCCCGCAGAGGAGCCAGCAGAACAGCCCACCTCAGATCCTGGCCAAAGTCTCGACACCGCAGCAGAACAGTACACCCTAAACCCTGACCATAGCCTCGACATCACAGCCAGACAAACAAATGAAGAACCCCAAGCCCTGGGGATCCCAACCCCTCTGAGCACCTCCCCTGTCAGCCACCCTGATAGCCCTCATGACGACCCCCCCCACACACCTACTGAGGACATACACAAGCCACAGATTTTACTCCTTATGGACTCAAATGGGAAATACATACAAGAAAATAAAATGTTTCCCAAACACACAGTGTTTAAACTCTGGTGTCCAAACACCCAGCGCACCCTAGACCTTCTGTCTGAGGACCAACTAGGATCACCCAGCCACATAATAATACACACAGGCACAAACGACCTGAGAACACAGCAGGAAAGGGTGGCCACAGCACTCAAGGGAGTGATAGAAAAAGCTTATTCTACTTTCCCCAATGCACAAGTGGTTATCTCAACCCTGCTACCACGAAAATACTTCCACCCTGCTACCATACAGCAGGTAAATGCAAGTATTTCCCGTGACTGTGCCTCAAAACCAAATGTCTACCTGGCTCACCTCTCCACCCTGGACGTGAACAGCCTTTATGACCAGGTCCACCTATACAAGGCAGCAGTGCCCACCTTCGCCCGGACCCTAAAGGATATCGCCCTCAACCGCAGACCCAACACCTCACACAGGAGCAACAGATCAACAGACACCCTGCCGAGACACTCTCCCAGCTGGACGTGAACAGCCTTTATGACCAGGTCCACCTATACAAGACAGCAGTGCCCACCTTCGCCCGGACACTAAAAGATATCGCCCTCAACCGCAGACCCAACACCTCACACAGGAGCAACAGATCAACAGACACCCTGCCAAGACACTCTCCCAGACCTGCGGGACCCCCCGGACCCCCGCCGAGAGGACCTACATCCAGACCACAGCACCATCAGCCACATCTACACCCCCACCCCCACCAATTAACACCCCCTCAGATCAGACCTATGCCCCTCCTACCCACCCCATGCCCCCCACTCCCACAAAGAGGGCCTCAACATGAAAGTCACACATAGACCCAGGCGGTGAGCAGGCAAACAGGCCCAACCCCCACTCTTACACTAGCCCAAGCCAATGGCATGTACCAGATGCTCAGCAGGCTCTGCTCACAATTACTGGCCTGAGGCCAAACCACACGACCAACAACATTAGACACTTTATGGAACACAAAGCCTTCACTATTTAATCCTGGAATATCCAAGGCCTGAGGTCATCTGCCTTTGGCCTAAAGAGCAGGAACCTATATAATACAGACATTGTCATCCTACAAGAAACATGGTATAGAGGAGACGGACCTACTGGTTACAGAGAGCTGGTAGTCCCATCCACCAAACTACCAGGTGTGAAACAAGGAATGGACTCAGGGCGTATGCTAATTTGGTATAGAGCAGACCTAACTCACTCTATTCAATTAATCAAAACAGGAACATTTGACATTTGGCTAGAAATTCAAAAGGAAATTATCTCAACAGAGAAAAATGTCATCCTGTGTGCTAGAATCCCCATACTTTAATGAAGACAGCTTCTCCATCCTGGAGGGGGAAATCAATAATTTCCAGACCCAGGGACATGTACTAGTCTGTGACGACCTAAATGCCAGAACTGGACAAGAACCTGACACCCTCAGCACACAGGGGGACAAAGACCTACCTGGAGGTGACAGCATTCCCTCCCCCATATGCCCCCCTAGGCACAACTATGACAACATAACCAACAAAAACGGGTCACAACTCCTGCAGCTCTGTCGCACACTGGGTATGTACATAGTCAATGGTAGGCTTCAAGGGGACTCTTATGGTAGGTACACTTATAGCTCATCTCTTGGCAGTAGTACTGTAGAGTACTTTATTACTGACCTCAACCCAGAGTCTCTCGGAGCGTTCACAGTCAGCCCACTGACACCCCTATCAGACCACAGCAAAATCACAGTCTACTTGAACAGAGCAATACTCAATCATGAGGCATCAAAGCCAAAGGAACTGAATAATATTAAGAAATGCTATGGATGGAAGGAAAGTAGTGTCGAAACCTACCAAAAAACAATTAGGCAACAACAAATTCAATCCCTTTTAGACAACTTCCTGGACAAAACGTTCCACTGTAATAGTGAAGGTGTAAATTTGGCAGTAGAAAACCTAAACAGTATATTTGACCTCTCAGCTTCCCTATCAAATCTAAAAATCTCTAACCGAAAACCGAAGAAAAGTAACAACAGTGACAAATGGTTTGATGAAGAATGCAAAAACCTTAGAAAGAAATTGAGAAACCTATCCAACCAAAAACATAGAGACCCAGAAAACCTGAGCCTACGCCTTCACTATGGGGAATCACTAAAACAATACAGAAATACACTACGGAAAAAGAAGGAACAGCATATCAGAAATCAGCTGTGTATTTGTAATTGAAGAATGTAATTGGGCGGCACACAATTGGCCCAGCGTCGTCCAGGGTAGGGGAGGAAATGGCCGGCAGGGATGTAGCTCAGTTGGTAGAGCATGGCGTTTGCAACGCCAGGGTTGTGGGTTCGATTCCCACGGGGGGCCAGTATAAAAAATTATGTATGCACTCACTAACTGTAAGTCGCTCTGGATAAGAGCGTCTGCTAAATTACTAAAATGTAAAATGTAATTGAAAAATCCATAGACTCTAACCCCTTCTGGGAAAATTGGAAAACAAACAACAACACGAAGAGCTATCTATCCAAAACTGAGATGTTCCAATCTTTTTGGCCCTATAACAAAGAACAAACAGCAAAAAAATATACATGATCAAATGCAAATCTTAGAATCAACTATTAAAGACTACCAGAACCCACTGGATTCTCCAATTACATTGAATGAACTACAGGACAAAATACAAACCCTCCAACCCAAAAAGGCCTGTGGTGTTGATGGTATCCTCAATGAAATTATAAAATATAAAGACCACAAATTCCAATTGGCTAAACTTAAACTCTTTAACATCATCCTTAGCTCTGGCATCTTCCCCAATATTTGGAACCAAAGACTGATCACCCCAATCCACAAAAGTGGAGACAAATTTGACCCCAATAACTACCGTGGGATATGCGTCAACAGCAACCTTGGGAAATTCCTCTGCATTATCATTAACAGCAGACTAGTTAATTTCCTCAGTGAAAACAATGTACTGAGCAAATGTCAAATTGGCTTTTTACCAAATTACCGTACGACAGACCACGTATTCACCCTGCACACCCTAATTGACAAACAAACAAATCAAAACAAAGGCAAAGTCTTCTCATTCTTGTTGATTTCAAAAAAGCTTTTGACTCAATTTGGCATGAGGGTCACTTAGAAGTTTCCTTGTTTTTTTTAAAGAAAAGCAATTTTTTTGTCCATTAAAATAACATCAAATTGATCAGAAATATAGTGTAGACATTGTTAATGTTGTAAATGGCTATTGTAGCTGGAAACGGCTGATTTTTTATGGAATATCTACATAGGCGTACAGAGGCCCATTATCAGCAACCATCAGTCCTGTGTTCCAATGGCACGTTGTGTTTGCTAATCCAAGTTTATCATTTTAAAAGGCTAATTGATCATTAGAAAACCCTTTTGCAATCACAGAGGTCAGAATTTTCTTGTAGTTGGCCACCAGGTTTACACACATCTCAGGAGGGATTTTGTTCCACTCCTCTTTGCAGATCTTCTCCAAGTCATTGAGGTTTCGAGGCTGACGTTTGGCAACTCGAACCTTCAGCTCCCTCCACAGATTTTCTATGGGATTAAGGTCTGGAGACTGGCTAGGCCACTCCAGGACCTTAATGTGCTTCTTCTTGAGCCACTCCTTTGTTGCTTTGGCCGTGCGTTTTGGGTCATTGTCATGCTGGAATACCAATCCACGACCCATTTTCAATGCCCTGGCTGAGGGAAGGAGGTTCTCACCCAAGATTTGACGGTACATGGCCCCGTCCATCGTCCCTTTGATGCGGTGAAGTTGTCCTGTCCCCTTAGCAGAAAAACACCCCCAAAGCATAATGTTTCCACCTCCATGTTTGACAGTGGGGATAGTGTTCTTGGGGTCATAGTCAGCATTCCTCCTCCTCCAAACACGGCGAGTTGAGTTGATGCCAAAGAGCTCGATTTTGGTCTCATCTGACCACAACACTTTCACCCAGTTCTCCTCTGAATCATTCAGATGTTCATTGGGAAACTTCAGACGGCCCCTTGTGGGCGCTGCAGGATTTCAGTCCTTCGCGGCGTAGTGTGTTACCAATTGTTTTCTTGGTGACTATGGTCCCAGCTGCCTTGAGATCATTGACAAGATCCTCCCGTGTAGTTCTGGGCTGATTCCTCACCGTTCTCATGATCATTGCATCGCCACGAGGTGAGATATTGCATGGAGCCCCAGGCCGAGGGAGATTGACAGTTCTTTTGTGTTTCTTCCATTTGCGAATAATCGCACCAACTGTTGTCACCTTCTCACCGAGCTGCTTGGCGATGGTCTTGTAGCCCATTCCAGCCTTGTGTAGGTCTACAATCTTCTCCCTGACATCCTTGGAGAGCTCTTTGGTCTTGGCCATTGTGGAGAGTTTGGAATCTGATTGATTGATTGCTTCTGTGGACAGGTGTCTTTTATACAGGTAACAAGCTGAGATTAGGAGCACTCCCTTTAAGAGTGTGCTCCTAATCTCAGCTCGTTACCTGTATAAAAGACACCTGGGAGCCAGAAATCTTTCTGATTGAGAGGGGGTCAAATAGTTATTTCCCTCATTAAAATGCAAATAAATGCATAACTTTTTGACATGCGTTTTTCTGGATTTTTGTTTTGTTTTTCTGTCTCTCACTGTTCAAATAAACCTACCATTAAAATTATAGACTGATAATTTCTTTGTCAGTTGGCAAACGTACAAAATCAGCAGGGGATCAAATACTTTTTTCCCTCACTGTAGATATTCCATTAAAAATCAGCCGTTACCAGCTACAATAGCCATTTACAACATTAACAATGTCTACACTGTATTTCTGATCAATTTTATGTTATTTTAATGGACAAAAAAAAAGCTTTTCTTTCGAAAACAAGGACATTTCTAAGTGACCCCAATCTTTTGAACGGTAGTGTATGTGTTATCAAGAATGTATTAAGAGAAACGATTACAGTTATGTTTGACTTGATACATCTGGCAAAGTGTCCTGAATTACATCAACTACAACTTCAGGCACTGTCTGTACTCATTAACCAAAACAGGAACGCCCACCAAAGGTATGAGTCCTACAGTGAGTCTCTGGTCAGGTGGTCACTGTGAGTGTGACATGATCTGCTGTGTCACAGGCTGGCTAGGCAGTTCAAAACAGAACCAGGTGTGTTTGGCATAGATAAAAACACAAGTTAAACATGTAGTATATGACTTATTTACAATGATGTTTCATTATTATAGCACGAGAAGTGTGAGAGAGAGAGAGAGAGAGAGAGAGAGAGAGAGAGAGAGAGAGAGCGATAGGCCCGGAGGGGAGAGAGAGAAAGAGGTAGGGAGGGAGAGATAGACAGCGAGAGACGGAGAGAGAGAAGAAAAGGGAGAGAGAGGAAGAATGTGAGGGAGGAATAAGAAAATGGGGAGAGAGAGCGGGAAAAGGTATAGGCTCCCTCGGCCAGGTGTGACGTCACATACAAGGAATGGACATGCATGCAGCTCCACTGAGGGGAAATGCGTCAGCTTTTATAGCCTTACGCCAGCAAGTGGGGTCTGACTCACCCTGTCATTAAAAAAAAGTATGCGATAAGGGAAGTCTCCATGGTAACCCCCCCTCCCCTCACCCACCCACCACACTCATCTGTGCCTCTGACATTCATTTATTATCACTCTGTCTGGTGACATCACCTCTGATATTCTTGGTATTTGATGTCTGGGATCTCCTGCCCTCTACTTATCAAACTCCATTTGACCCAATAGTTTGGAAATAAACATGAAGGAGAACTTGAATCTATTCCTCAAGGGCCACAGTCATTCTTCTCCTACTCTGGATAGAGAGAATAGTCAATTCAAAAAGGCAAAGGTGAGGGCTTTTGCACTGCTGATAGGTGCAACAATACCTGCCCGGCCACCAATCCTAGCCTTTTAATCACACAATGTCAACATTGACTCCAGAGTGTACTCGGTATGCTTTTCATGCTTTTCATTTGGCCTGGACAGTCACACTGGTCCCACGAACCAGCAAGCGAATTGAGCTAGCATGAGCAAAGAGGCTATTGTGATGATGTACACTTTGCAGAGGACACCAACATACACCAGGTTACATTTATCACTGTGGAACCACCAAAAGGCAAACATTTGACAGGTTTTTTCTCTCCTGATGTCGGTCAGAGATTTGTTTGAAGCAGCTTTCCAAAGAAGGGTTTATTTGCCTGTAAAGAGAGTATAATAAAGTGTCCTTTCATCTGTCAGGATATTGCATCAGTTATGGGATGAGATTGACAGTGGAGATGTCTCTTTTTAACTACACTGTTCTTGAGGAAGGTAGACTGTATGAGCCTAATGATTGAGTTTTAGTCTTCAGCCTAGATTATGGACATTTCACATTGTGAGAAGGCATCCATCAAGTGAACTTTACCTTAACAATTGGATAACCATCTCTTACAGAGAGGAACTAGTAAGCTTCAGCAAATTCACCATCTCCATCCCCCCTCTTTCAGACTTTCTGGCACCATGTGGTTACAGTAGGTAGGCCTACTGTGGAAAGCACAAACACATTTAGGGTCACATTAAGGGGTCCCACAGGGCTCTGTTCTGGGGCCACTCCTGTTCTCTATATACAGTGGGGGAAAAAAGTATTTAGTCAGCCACCAATTGTGCAAGTTCTCCCACTTAAAAAGATGAGAGAGGCCTGTAATTTTCATCATAGGTACACGTCAACTATGACAGACAAAATGAGAATTTTTTTTCCAGAAAATCACATTGTAGGATTTTTAATGAATTTATTTGCAAATTATGGTGGAAAATAAGTATTTGGTCAAAAACAAAAGTTTCTCAATACTTTGTTATATACCCTTTGTTGGCAATGACACAGGTCAAACGTTTTCTGTAAGTCTTCACAAGGTTTTCACACACTGTTGCTGGTATTTTGGCCCATTCCTCCATGCAGATCTCCTCTAGAGCAGTGATGTTTTGGGGCTGTCGCTGGGCAACACGGACTTTCAACTCCCTCCAAAGATTTTCTATGGGGTTGAGATCTGGAGACTGGCTTGGCCACTCCAGGACCTTGAAATGCTTCTTACGAAGCCACTCCTTCGTTGCCGGGCGGTGTGTTTGGGATCATTGTCATGCTGAAAGACCCAGCCACGTTTCATCTTCAATGCCCTTGCTGATGGAAGGAGGTTTTCACTCAAAATCTCACGATACATGGCCCCATTCATTCTTTCCTTTACACGGATCAGTCGTCCTGGTCCCTTTGCAGGAAAAACAGCCCAAAAGCATGATGTTTCCACCCCCATGCTTCACAGTAGGTATGGTGTTCTTTGGATGCAACTCAGCATTCTTTGTCCTCCAAACACGACGAGTTGAGTTTTTACCAAAAAGTTTTATTTTGGTTTCATCTGACCATATGACATTCTCCCAATCCTCTTCTGGATCATCCAAATGCACTCTAGCAAACTTCAGACGGGCCTGGACATGTACTGGCTTAAGCAGGGAGACACGTCTGGCACTGCAGGATTTGAGTCCCTGGCGGCGTAGTGTGTTACTGATGGTAGGCTTTGTTACTTTGGTCCCACCTCCCTGCAGGTCATTCACTAGGTCCCCCCGTGTGGTTCTGGGATTTTTGCTCACCGTTCTTGTGATCATTTTGACCCCACGGGGTGTGATCTTGCGTGGAGCCCCAGATCGAGGGAGATTATCAGTGGTCTTGTATGTCTTCCATTTCCTAATAATTGCTCCCACAGTTGATTTATTCTAACCAAGCTGCTTACCTATTGCAGATTCAGTCTTCCCAGCCTGGTGCAGGTCTACAATTTTGTTTCTGGTGTCCTTTGACAGCTCTTTGGTCTTGGCCATAGTGGAGTTTGGAGTGTGACTGTTTGAGGTTGTGGACAGGTGTCTTTTATACTGATAACAAGTTCAAACAGGTGCCATTAATACAGGTAACGAGTGGAGGACAGAGGAGCCTCTTAAAGAAGAAGTTACAGGTCTGTGAGAGCCTGAAATCTTGCTTGTTTGTAGGTGACCTAATACTTATTTTCCACCATAATTTGCAAATAAATTCATAAAAAATCCTACAATGTGATTTTCTGGATTTTTTTTCTCAATTTGTCTGTCATAGTTGACGTGTACCAATGATGAAAATTACAGGCCTCTCTCATCTTTTTAAGTGGGAGAACTTGCACAATTGGTGGCTGAAAATAAAATATTTTGGGTTATTGAAAATATAGTTCACAACGGTTTAGATGGTACAATGATTCTCTACACTATGCATTGCTTGTTTTGTCAGATAAACTGAAATTAGGCAAACTCTTAGAAGTTTTATAACCAGGAAATGGCGGAGTGATTTCGGCATATTGCGCCTTTAAAGTCTGTATTATGTATTAGTAGGTAATGGTTTGATGTATTGTGCTTGTTTGTTGCTGAATTTTGTTTGTGTTCTGTTTTCTACCTTATGCACATTGTCACGCCCTGGCTCTGGGGACTCTCATATGTTGAGCCAGGGTGTTAATTTCTAGGTTTTGTAATTCTATGTTGGCCAGGGTGGCTCCCAATCAGAGACGGCTGTAGCTCGTTGTCTCTGATTGGGAGCCATACTTAGGTAGCCGTTAGGCATTCATTTGGTGTGGTTTCTTGTTCCGTGTTGGTTGGTGTATGTAACCAGGGACGTCACGTTATGTTATCGTTTTGTTGTTTTGTTCGTGTGATCATTATTTAATAAATGTGTTCGCATTCCACGCTGCGCCTTGGTCCTCTGTTCCCGACGATCGTGACACACATTGAGTGTCGGAAATGCACATTACAAAAAAACCCAAATATTATTATTATTAAATTGATTGGAAACAATACACCTCAGGATTAATTTTATACATCATTGTTCTGATTTGTAGGTTACAATTTGTTATCTGAAAATAAACATCCCTCTGATCATAATAGGCCTTCACTTGTACAAGTTGTGTTATTCTAATGCCATGGGTCTGAATAACTGTACTGAAGGCCTACGAAATACCTTTTTGCATCAAGAAGGATTTGGATGGGTAGGCTAAGCAGGTGAAACTCCCTTTACAATAGCAGGTGTTCGATCTGGGTTAGGCTAGGCCCTGGGCTAGCCTACTTCGTAAAAAGTATGTCCTTCTAACCTGGAGTGTGTCTGGTTTGCCGTTGGCTAAACAAATGTCAGGTCAACATCAGAGGGCATGAACGGTAAGTTATATCAGAATAGATAAGTATCGTTTTTGTTTCTAAGGTGGGATAATTGTCGAGGGGGGAGTCACCGGGTTCACATGAAAGGACACACAGACACCGTCAAAACAGTAGGCACATTTTTCTGGGCCAGATGCCTGGTCTCTGGGCTGTCATGAAAAAAAAAACATCCTAAATCTTTGAATGTATGACTTTTAGCATAATTTGGTCTAATAAAATGTTAGATCTATTCTAAACCAATGATTTAAAAAATGTTCATGAATAAGTTTGCCTTGCAGTTGGCCTACAAGGAATAAAGCAAAGCAAGAAACAATAGGCTACATTATCAAACGTCACTTCCTTCACATGCAAGTGATCATTATTTACTTATGTTTATTTATTTATAAATATATTTACTTTTTCATCGCACCATTTAAAACTGGTCAGAGCACCATCGAGTATATGGACAATGTCCATACCTACAGAATAGTTCATAGGGAAAGTAGCGTTTCTTGGAATGACTCGAGGAGTTATTCACCATATCATATCCTGGATGAGCGACAGTTTCCGAGGAGTTATTCACCTGATCGTATCCTGGATGAGCGACAGTTCCCGAGGGCCTCGCCCTTCAACCGTTGGCCCCTCCCTGGGGACGTTATTACCGCTTCGTTTCCCCGCACCTTGCCTCACAGCACTGAAAGACGCAGCAAATTACACAACACTTTAGGATAAAATAAAGTAAACAGTGTGTGTGTGTGATGATGATGATATATAGATGATTGTTCTTTTTGCCATTATAAGCATAAATATGCCTATTGTTGATGATCAACATTAATCTGAACAGAGTTTTTGGCCTTTAGCGGCGCCACTATTGGGTTTGTGACTAGGCTATGTGGGGAAAAAAAACAAAAAACCTGCGGACATGACACCTTTGTTGGAGGGACTTCACTACAAAAGCGACTTCTCCATTCAGTGTAGGCCTAAGTAAGCATCACCTGCTTTTGGCATCAGTCACAGTATTTGTGGATTGTTACCATAATCAGTATAATCAGATAAAATGGGCCATCATAATAGGTACTGTATATACCTACTTCCTCCCTTAGAGAGGGTTAGGCCTAGGCTACATTGCAGTAGAACATATGTTAAAATTGTGTAAATACATTTGGTAAAAGTTATAGGCATATCCTAAGCATAGGCTACATGGCCATGATGAATAAGTAGGCCTATATTTATATTATTAGACCTAACACAATTCACTATTCCACAGTCAAGGGTTAGCCTAATCTTATTGGCGCTCTTCTTTTGACAGATAATTAAATAATGTCTGTCTGTACACAGTAGGTCTCTATTGCACTGCCATGAATAAACCCAATAGGATTTGCTATGATCTTACAGCGCCCTCATTTGGTTTTCAAAGTACATGGCGAGTACAGAAAGGGGCTTTTGGTGTGACGTACCCATAGAGTATGATAGAGGTCTCCAGTGGCCAAAAGGCCATCTTAGTATGTGGAGCGCCATTGAGGTCTTACACCATTTTAATGTAGTCAACTAGGTGGGCCTTCCAACTTCATTGGAGTCATGTCCAACTGGGTCATCAGGAGGGATCAGCCAATCATGAAGAAGAAAATGGACTACTTCAAAATGGATATTGCATCAATAGCGTTAACCATCCTGAAACAGACGCTATAATGGTACAGATACAAAGATGAGTCATCTATATCAATCTTTATGGATGTAGCCTCTGCGGTGCCTGTCGAGATGTTCCGGTTTTCAGGGGAAATGGAATGAGAGCCTGTGACACGAAAATCCGCATTTGGCGATAACAAAGCAAACAGTCCATCTTAACTCCTCCTTCACATTTAATGGATTGGTTGAACCGGCAGTTTTACTTCTTGTCAAGACCAGTATGTAGGGTATCTAGTTTCAGGCGTTAGGCGCGATGCCTCACATATGACGTTGGGTTGGATTCTCATTGGTTGTTTAGGCTTGGTCATATGACCACACGCTCAAGACGGCGTAGCCTATTTGAAACGCGTTTGCTCTGGTAGTTTCTCATTCTGGCAATTGCATTTTGTTTATACATATTTAGTTGTTAGAAACAGTAGCCGAATGTAACCGGTAAATAACATTAACGATAATTTACATTAGGTAATTTAATCCATGAAATATTTCACACGGACTGGCCGCATGATTTCAGGTATGGATATAAGGGGGGTAATTTGTTGTTTTACTACCTAATATAGCCTTTGATCGTCTAGGCACGCTCCAAACATTGTTGCAACAATGTTGTGGCTATAATGTAACCGCTGCAATAGTCATACAATATGATATCTAGTTGACTGACAAGTTCAGTAAATAATAATAATATGCCATTTAGCAGACGCTTTTATCCAAAGCGACTTACAGTCATGCGTGCATACATTTTTGTGTATGGGTGGTCCCGGGGATCGAACCCACTACCTTGGCGTTACAAGCGCCGTGCTCTACCAGCTGAGCTACAGAGGACCATAAAAACAGGCAATTGACACATAGGCCTACATTGGGTATTCCACACATAACTTTTCAATGTGCATAGGCAATTGGTGGTTACGCCACTCAATTTACTGGCAAGGGAGAAAGAGGAAACATAAACACAAAATCTGAAACTATATGTTTTATCAGTCTTCATTTCACTGTACCATGGATGTGGGGAACTACGCATAACTGTGTTTGTCCATGACTTAATGCCAATTACCATGGGGCAAGCTCCAAAAGTAGCCATTTTATCTTCCCTAATGACATGGTAGTTGAATAACCATTTCAAGGGTAAAGCTTGAAATAAATAGTATTTTCTCTAACGCTGACTCACCCCATAAGCATTCTTCCTCGTATTTCCCTACAAATGGAGTTACTCTTACGAAGAGATAAATAGACTAGGCCTGCCACAGACATGTTTTGTGTGAGGCTCCCTGTTGAATTTAGCACTAACAATATGCCATTTGTTTGACTAAAAGTACTTGTTATTTGTGTCTTTGATAACCAAAGTCATAAGCAAAGCAAACAAAATGGTCAACATTATTCTGTTAATGTTTTGCCATTAAGTTCATATAGCTTGATAGCCTATTCGTAGTCACCAGATCCATGCTCTCAGTCGAGACTTCCCACTCGTGACTTGCAGCTCTGAGACAGCTACTTTAACTTCTCCTCAGAAACTGATATGTCTAAGCATATCTAAGATGCTTCTGCTTTTCTGTAACATTTTGTCCAGAAATGGCGTAGTATCTTATTGGAGTCATGAGCATAGAAAATGCGTTCTACAAATTAAATGTCAACCCACAAAATGTGCTCTGGAGGATCTCATACTGTTTGTCAAATGATACAGTACATTCGGAAAGTATTCAGACCCCTTGACTTTTTCCACATTTTGTTATGTTAAAGCCTTATTCTAAAATGTAGTACATTAAATGCTTTCCTCAATCTACACACAATACCCCATAATAACAAAGCAAAATCAGTTTTTAGAAATGTTTGCAAATGTATAAAAAAAAAAAACTGAAATAGAACATTTACTTAAGTATTCAGACACTTTACTCAGTACTTTTTTGACGAACCTTTTACAGTGATTACAGCCTTGAGTCTTCTTGGGTATGACGCTACAAGCTTGGCACACCTGTATTTGGGGAGTTTCTCCCATTCTTCTCTGCAGATCCTTTCAAGCTCTGTCAGGTTGCACTGCTATTTTCAGGTCTGTCCAGAGATGTTCGATTGGGTTCAAGTCCAGGCTCTGGCTGGGCCACTCAAGGACATTCAGAGACTTGTCCCAAAGCCACTCCTACGTTGTCTTGGCTGTGTGCTTAGGGTCGTTGTCCTGTTAGAAGGTGAACCTTGGCCCCAGTCTGAGGTCCTGAGCGCTCTGGAGCAGATTTTCATCAAGGATCTCTCTGTACTTTGCTCCGTTAATCTTTCCCTCGATCCTGACTAGTCTCCCAGTCCCTGCCGCTGAAAAACATCCCCACAGCATGATGCTGCCACCACCATGCTTCACCGTAGGGATGGTGCCAGGTTTCCTCCAGACGTGATGCTTGGCATTCAGGCCAAAGAGTTCAATCTTGGTTTCATCAGACCAGAGAATCTTGTTTCTTATGTTCTGAGAGTCCTTTAGGTGCCTTTTGGCAAACTCAAAGTGGGCTTTCATGTGCCTTTTACTGGGGAGTGGCTTTCGTCTGGCCACTACCATAAAGACCTGATTGGTGGAGTGCTGAAGAGATGGTTGTCCTTCTGGAAAGTTCTCCCATCTCCACAGAGGAACTCTGTTGGAGTGACCATCGGGTTCTTGGTCACCTCCCTGACCAAGGCCCTTCTCCCATGATTGCTCAGTTTGGCCGGTCGGCCAGCTCTAGGAAGAGTCTTGGTGATTCCAATCTTCTTCCATTTAAGAATGATGGAGGCCACTGTGTTCTTGGGGACCTTCAATGCTGCAGAAATGTTTTGGTACCCTTCCCCAGATCTGTACCTCGACACAGTCTTGTCTCGGAGCTCTACGGACAATTCCTTCGACCTCATGGCTTGGTTTTTGCTCTGACATGCACTGTCAACTATGGGACCTTATATAGACAGGTTTGTACCTTTCCAAATCATGTCCAATCCATTGAATTTACCACAGGTGGACTCCAATCAAGTTGTAGAAACATCTCAAGGATGATCAATGGAAACAGGATGCACCTGAGCTCAATTTTGAGTCTGAATACTTACACTACCGTTAAAGTTTGGGGTCACTTAGAAATGTCCTTTTCGATAGAAAAGCATTTTTTTTGTCCATTTAAAATAACATCAAAATTCTCATTTTGTCTGTCATAGTTGACGTGTACCTATGATGAAAATTACAGGCCTCTCTCATCTTTTTAAGTGGGAGAACTTGCACAATTGGTGGCTGACTAAATACTTTTTTCCCCCACTGTATATACACTACCGTTCAAAAGTTTGGGGTCACTTAGAAATGTCCTTGTTTTTTAAAGAAAAGCAATTTTTTTGTCCATTAAAATAACATCAAATTGATCAGAAATACAGTTTAGACATTGTTAATGTTGTAAATGGCTATTGTAGCTGGAAACTGCTGATTTTTAATGGAATATCTACATAGGCGTACAGAGGCCCATTATCAGCAACCATTAGTCCTGTGTTCCAATGGCACGTTGTGTTTGCTAATCCAAGTTTATCATTTTAAAAGTCTTAATTGATCATTAGAAAACCCTTTTGCAATTATGTTAGCACAGCTGAAAACTGTTGTGCTGATTAAAGAGGCAATAAAACTGGCCTTCTTGAGACTAGTTGAGTATCTGGAGCATCAGCAATTGTGGGTTCGATTACAGGCTCAAAATGGCCAGTCGTCAGTCTATTCTTGTTCTGAGAAATGATGGCTATTCCATGCGAGAAATTGCCAAGAAACTGAAGATCTCGTACAACGCTGTGTACTACTCCCTTCACAGAACAGCGCAAACTGTCTCTAACCAGAATAGAAAGAGGAGTGGGAGGCCCCGGTGCACAACTGTGCAAGAGGACAAATACATTAGTGTCTAGTTTGAGAAACAGGTGCCTCACAGGTCCTCAACTGGCAGCTTCATTAAATAGTACCCACAAAACACCAGTCTCAACGTCAACAGGGAAGAGGCGACTCCGGGATGCTGACCTTCTAGGCAGAGTTGCAAAGAAAAAGCAATTTCTTAGACTTGCCAATAAAAAGAAAATATTAAGATGGGTAGTCTGAGATATGGCTTTTTCTTTGCAACTCTGCCTAGAAGGTCAGCATCCCGGAGTCGCCTCTTCACTGTTGACGTTGAGACTGGTGTTTTGTGGGTACTATTTAATGAAGCTGCCAGTTGAGGACCTGGAACACAGGACTGATGGTTGCTGATAATGGGCCTCTGTACGCCTATGTAGATATTCCATTAAAAATCAGCCGTTTCCAGCTACAATAGCCATTTACAACATTAACAATGTCTACACTGTATTTCTGATCAATTTGACGTTATTTTAATGGACCAAAAAATTGCTTTTCTTTCGAAAACAAGGACATTTCTAAGTGACCCCAAACCTTTGAACAGTAGTGTATGTAAATAAGGTATTTCTGTTTTAGTTTTTTAAAATAAATTAGCAGACATTTCTAAAAAAAACTGTTCGCTTTTTCATTATTGGGTATTGTGTGTAGATTGATAAAAAAAGAAGTTTTAATTCATTTTAGAATAAGGCTGTAACGTAACATAATGTGGAGGGGTCTGAATACTTTCCTAATGCACTGTATGCATAGTGTGCACCATATAGGCCTGTGCATTATCGTGAACACCTGCCTGCAAACAATCCTGGCCTGTAGCTTTGACGTCAGTCATTCTTCTATAGTGTTAATGACACCCAGAACTTTCCTATTATGAATAAGTCTTGACACGCTCCTATAGAATTGGGGGGGGCAGCAGAGGCAGTGTGGAGACAATGGTGTATCGTTGGTGGAATAACACTACTGACTGAGAGTATTGTATTCCACCATTCATTGTGATATTGGCTCAGTGAGTAAGGTCACTCATCAGTTACCATAGAGATACAGCTCAACATAATTCCTGTCACTTCAACCACAAACAGCAAGGCACTTATCCCTAATTGCTCCTGTATGTTGCTCTGGATAAGAGCATCTGCTAAATGACTAAAATGTAAAAATATAGCTTGGTCTTACATGATTTGATGTAATTTTCTTCTGTTTTGTTTAGAGCCTTTTCTGAGCTGCATTTCCTGATTAGAATCCTGAGGAACTTTGTCAAAAGAGACAATACTCTTGTAACAATGATTTCTGATATTCCCTACGAGAAGGTAAGGTTTTTGTCAGTACTGTTGTCGTAAGTTTTGATATAATTTTGTGTTTCAGTTTTCTAACTCGTTAATATCTTCTTCTGGTGCAGATGTGTGATGTGGAGTCGAGGAGAGAAGAGTCCTGCAGGAAAGCACAGATGGTATCAAATATTAATGATATTTACCAAGTAACCTAATGAAAATAGTGTAAAAAGATGATTGAAAGCTACAGTCAGACACACACTTTAGTCTGTGGCCAAGGTTGTGAGTTAAAGGGGAATTTACCCTAAATCAATTTCTAGTCAATCCAATATGCATGCGGTCTTTAAATATCATCATTTAGCATACGGTTGCATCATAGCTATCGAAACACCCCATCTGTGAAAAAGTTGCATGCCAGACTTTGCACTTCCACCCAGCTCTTCTATGCCAGGGATTATTAAAAAGCAGCACGCGTTAGCTGACTCCACCTCTTTGTTCAACCGACGTTGGGTGTGTAATTCAAATGATCTTCTGTGACCAATGTTACTAGAGCCCTGCCTGAGAACTACCCTTGCCTGCAACATCCAGGCCATACCCTACCCAGACCAGATTGCTTCTGCTCGAAACCTGAAAGAATTATTAAAAATCCATTAGCTGCTCCTCTCTTTGTGTCACACGCTCCCTGAGCGCTGCTCGCTCTGCGTGTGTCTGTGAATATCCATAGCAATGGCTCTGCTTGGGCTGCTCAATGACGAGACATGAGCGAGCACAGAGCGTAGCTGTTAGCTACTTTTCTTTACTCTAAACCAAGTTCAACCCACACACCGCCCACTCCACCCAGTTAGAGGGGAATCTTGAGTTGTAGGAACTGACTCAAACTGGCAATTGGGAACATCAGGACTGATCAGGACATTCAAAGCTACATATCTATTCAGACATAGTTTTGAAACTCCATTTTTTGTGTGAATGTGTCTACTAGGGACTACTGAAAACAATAACCACTGAATTATATGGGCAAAATAGTCCTTTAAACAGACAAGTTCTCACAGGACTTATGGTGATTCTATACAACCTCAATTCGATAACCGTTATCTCATTCCTCTTTGGTCAGGGTGATCTGGTCAGGGTCACCTCTACATGACTGTACTCCTGATCCAGCCATCTCTGTGTGTAGTATTATAGGTGTCTGCTGGGTCTCACTGGGGTGGCCACTCTGCTATTGGCTGCCCTGTTCCTCCAGACCCTGCTGCTTCCTGTGGTTAACTCCTCCCCAAACAAGCCTGGCTTCAAGCTCCCACTTCCTCTCACTGACACCTGCACCGACCCCTGCAAGTGAGTGGGCCTCTGTACAATGTCTAATTTCCCACTGTTAGTGTGCTCACTGTACAAATCGTATTCTGCTCATTCATACTCTATTATTCAGCAGCTTTAACTCCTTTGTGGTTACGTGGTTAACCACCATGGTCATGTTTTGCAGAACAGGTGCTATCATTAACTGTGCATGGATTTAGTAAAACAATGATGCTTCCTTTCTCTATTCCAGAATCGTTCTATTGGAGAGCATCCCAGAGGGGTTAGAGTTCAACTCTAGTGTCACCAACCCATCCATCTACCAGGCTTGGCTCGACCTGATTAGTGAGGCTCGCAGTAGCGTGGACATTGCGTCTTTCTATTGGACGCTCACCAACAAAGACACAGGCTCTCACGAGCCAACAGCGAATCAGGTGTTCTGTGATTGGCAGCCAATGCGATGCAGATTAAATTGTGGGTAGTTGTGGGTTATTTTAGTCTAAACAGTTGTTTCGTCTATAGGGTGAGGATGTCCTGAATAGACTAGCTCAGGTGTCTGGGAAGCTCTCTGTCCGCATCGCTGTAAATACACCAACAGAGTCCCAACATAAGGAAGACCTTAATCTATTAATAAGTTCTGGTAAGGGGTTCTCTGACCGTGCATTTATGTTTTCAATTCCATTTAATTTGCTAAAGTTAAATTGACCCCAATCAAGCTGCTAACTACAGTAAGGAAGTTTTAGTCTGTTTGCTTTTTGTGGTGATAATGGTAGCTCTTTATTTAGGTGCTGATGTAAGAGCCGTGAACATGCGGGATTTGACCACTGGAGTACTTCACACCAAGTTCTGGGTGGTGGACAAGAAGCACATCTACATTGGCAGTGCCAACATGGACTGGAGGTCCCTTACCCAGGTGAGTCTCCTCTGTGCCCTCACACTCTACCTCACCCCCATTTTTTTTTTTTAAGTTAACAGTTTTTTACATTAGAAATTTCCTTAAACCATTTGAAAAGTTATGCTTGTGGTTTTTGGAGGAAGTAATCATATTTCCTTGTTCTTTTTAAAGTGTAAACATTATATCACACGTTTGTAGCGTCGGTATTGTCTAAAATTTGCACATCAAGTGGTGGGAAAGTAGCTTTGGTTCAGTCTGTGAAACATGCCCTCTGTTGTTGTCCTGTTTAGGTGAAGGAGCTGGGGGCTGTGGTGTACAACTGCAGCTGCTTGGCTGCAGACCTGGGGAAGATCTTCGAGGCCTACTGGTACCTTGGGCAAAAAGACACACCCATCCCTTCCCCTTGGCCCAGCAGTTTCAACACTCCTTACAATAAGGACACGCCCCTGCAGCTGCCACTCAACGGCACAGCCTCCAGTGTGTATCTGTCGGTAAGAATTGACTAAAGGTGCACATTTTCAGAAAAAGTAATCCAATATTTGGATCATATAAAACAACTTGGACCGGTTTGTGAAGTCTGGTTATGGAATTCCCTGTCTTCATTTTCTCTGGTCCTATGTTAAACATACTACTATACTTTATTTGACTGTGCTGTACCCTCAGAGCTCTCCACCCTCTTTCTGTGCTGCCGGGAGGACCGGAGACCTGCAGTCTATTCTCAGTGTGATGGAGGACGCACAGGAGTTTGTCTACATCGCTGTCATGAACTACCTGCCCACCATGGAGTTCTCACGACCCAAACGGTCAGTCTTCTATGTAATGTATTAACCTCATCAAAGTTTGCGGTATGTATTCAGTTTGTGCTTTATTCATTAGACAAGGCTTAGCCCATATGACTGGCCTAACCCTCTGTGTGGCGCCCTCTGCAGGTACTGGGCAGAAATTGACACTCAGATCAGACGTGTGGCATACGAGAAGCGGGTGAAGGTGCGTCTGCTCATCAGCTGTTGGGCGAGCACTTCGCCTGTCATGATCCCCTTCCTGAAAGCCTTGGATTCAATGCAGGAACCCAAGGCCAAGCTGGATGTCCAGGTGGTGAGTAGGACCTCTCGCTACTCATGCACTTTACTTATCATCATTAGTATGGTAAGCTCCTCCAGAAGGGCAATTGTTAGATATTAAACTCTTCTTCACTGTTTTACAGAAACTCTTTGTTGTGCCAGCCAATCCCAAGCAGAAAGAAATCCCCTTTGCCAGGGTCAACCATAACAAGTACATGGTGACAGACAAGGTTGCCTACATAGGTAATTCTGCTTTCTCCTAGATAGCATATACACCAGTCATGCTACTGTATCATTCCAATCAACAAATTACAACAATGTAAAAACCAGAGGTAACTTCTCAGAAGTTACGCACAACCTACAAAATCAGATCCCATGCACTACAAAATGCAACTTTATTGTGTTTCCCATTGATCACCAGGTACCTCTAACTGGTCTGGAGACTATTTTGTGAACACTGCTGGATCGGCTTTGGTGGTGAACCAAACGGCTGCCCAGTCAGCGGAGCCTACGGTCCAGGCACAACTACAGGCCGTGTTCGAAAGGGACTGGGACTCCGCCTACAGCACCCCAATCCACCAGCACACCGACCTCAAAATGGTGTGTTAGATACAATACTACACTCTAGACCAGTGGTTCCCAACTCCAGTCCTTGAGTACCCTCAATAGCACACATTTTTGTTGTAGCCCCAGGCAAAACTTTTTTGGATTCAACTCATTGAGTGCCTGATGATTAGTTGACAAGTTGGATCCGGTGTGCTTGTCTGGGGCTACAATAAAAATGTGTGCTGTTGGAGGTGCTCGAGGACTGGCGTTGGGAACCACCGCTCTAGATTGTTACAGGGCCTGTGTCCTCCAAGCCAGCATGGGGAGGAATGAGAAGTAAGCGTGCCGATATGGCATGCCAAAACTCAATTCGTCAGAGATTCTGAATCCCAATTGGCAGTAAGCTGGTTCCTTGCCAGATATGCACATGTATTATCTCTGTCCCTGTACACTAGTTCAAATCAGCAGTTTCTGGGATGATTTCTTAAATTGCAGCACTATTTAAAAAAATAATTGCAGTAGATATGTACTGTAGCAGAAGATGGGTAAAACTATGCTGCCCTCTGCAGCGTCAATGCGTCTATCACCTCAATGATCAAAACACAAGCCTGTGCGCTAACAATAATGCCTTATCAACTTTAACGCTTTGGGAATAAATACCAGTGAATCTCAGGGAGATTGCGATATTATGTGTTGAATGTTTGGACTGATGGTTCTAGGCATGCTGGTTTGATCCTTTTGTTCTTTTTAATGTATGATTGGTATGTTGTGCCTTGTTTTTCTTTGCAGCCTAGACTAGGTTTTTAATTCAATCATTCTGAATCCTTCTTGCTTTAAAACTATTATGTTTCCCATAGAATTGTGCAGTAACTGATTTCATGTGTGCAATTATGCCCAGAAAACATTCACTATTTCTGGAATTTCAACTGCGTGGAGTGTCTAATATGAGCAGTGCCGTGGAGAATGTTATCATAGCAACTGTCCAAGTACTTAAGTGTTTAAAAGCACTGTGCTGTGTATTATTTGGCAAGCACTGTTACTGTACAATATTGATTGCATTTTGTACACACTACTTCCTTTTTGCGGTAATGTCCCTAATAAATTGAATTTACATTTACATTTTAGTCATTTAGCAGACGCTCTTATCCAGAGCGACTTACAGTTAGTGAGTGCATACATTTTTTTACAGTTGTCTTTCATTTCATTTTTAGCAGTTGTATACACAAGTGTTTAGAATAAGTAAGTATATCCTCCCTCTCTATCTTATTTCATTACCATGAATAATGCATGCAGTCTTGCAAATTATACATTTATTTATCCACTGTTTAGTCAATATGAAACTCATAACGACAACATTCTTAGAGGGCTGTTTTAAAAAGCGGGTCTACTTGTCTATTCAGGCCTGCTTTGCATTGGCAGAGTGTCTCTTTTGTGTATTGAGGAGATCACGTTGGATAAGAGGAGCTGTTGGAAGCCCTCAACTTTGGTACAGTACTGACATGTGTCTGTTGACCCCCTCCCTCCAGGAGACTCAGTAGTGGAGGTAGTGCTGCTGCGTATGGCTACAGCAGTCTGGGGGGCCGTAGCCCAGGTAGGAGGATACCTCTGGATCCGTGGTCCATGCTGGCCACCATTGGCCACAATGACAGGAGTAGCCTTCAGGTTCAAAATTGAGAAACTGGACCTCCTGTGGGAGAGTGGGACACCAAAATGGAAAATGGCAAAACCGTTCCAGAATTTGTAAACCTCACAGCATTTTATACAGTATTATGGTTCTAATCTCTACTGACAATTATTTTGTATCTCCAAAACTACATACTCTTACCTCCAAACCATAATCACAGGCTGCCTTCTTTGCCTCTGCTTGCTCCCTGGGCCCTGCAAGGGCGTGTTGTGTGGTGGAGTCCCTAGAAAAGAGACTGGAGCCTTTGGGCTCACCTGCTTTGTCCGCCTGGGGCCCAGAGGTGTAGCTCAACCCGTGGGTAGGATCGGACCGCGAGGACCTGGCCACTGGCTGCCTCAGGCGCTGGCTCTCACACAGCCTGGTGAAATAAGACAGCATGGAACCACTCTCTGGGTCATCTCTGCTGGTGGAGCCTAAGAGAGGACAGTCTAGCTCAGTCTCCTGGAAGGCACCGCTTTCACTTGGCTGGAGGCCGGCTTGGAGATCTGAAGGTATCACAGAGCTGGACAGATGGAAGGCATACTGGGCGTCCTCCTCCGCCCATACCCCCACGGTGGTCTCCAGGCTGGCCTCATCCACAATGCACAGGCTCTCCATCAGGTCTTCAATCAGTGCTGTGGGGGACTGAGGCTCACTGGGGACTGGGGTTTGCTGGGGGAGAACCCCATTGTTACCTTGGAAGCCCTCTGAGGATGGTGGGTAGCCCTCCCTGTGGTCATGGTGAATTTGACCCAGGGGACATGACTGGTGGGGCCCCTTCTCCCTGGGGTACAGGAACCACTGGCCCCCCTCTGCATTCAGATGGTGAGACCTACAGCTGTCTCCCTCTGGAGCTGTATCCTGAATCAGGGCTTCACGGATAGCCTGAGCGGACTTCTCATAGTAGCGGTTGTAGTCTGGGTACATGCGTAAGTGGTGCATGTTGATGAAAGGATGGTGTAAGGCCGCATTGGGTAGGATCCTCTGGTGGGAGTCCAAGGTTAACATCCGCTTGAGGAGTTGCACCATGCTCCGGCGGTCCACAACTTCTGCTGCCATGTCTTCGTTGCGGAGCTCTGGGTCGTGCTCTGTGAACTCCATGGTCTCCAGCTGGTCCAAAGAGGAGAGGATGTACTTCCTCCGATCCGTCGATCCCAGCTGCTTCCCCTGGGTACGGCCTTCTGTGTCTGAGGGGGGACGCCTCTTGTAGGGCTTGAGCTGCCATTTATTCTCTCCTCGACTGTTGGTGGTGAGCTTGAAGAAATTGTGAACCTTGCTGGCCATGTTGAGCAGATGGGCTTGCGGTAGTCCTTGCGTCTCGCAGATGTACCTCACTTGATCAAACTCTGAATCGCCGGGATACAGAGGCCATCCAAGGAACAACTCTGACATCACACAACCCAGAGACCACATGTCCACTTTCTCACAGAATGGAAGGCCCAGGAGGATTTCAGGAGACCTATAGAACCTGTGAGTTATTTGAAAACCATGGTAAGAGCAAATTGAAGTTTTGTTTTTCTTTCCCACATTTGTTTTGTTGTGTAAGTAGTCATTTTGGGTTCACACAGACACCCTGAATTTGTTTTAATTATCACATTCATAAATACAAGACATCACAAAGCATGTGGTGCAACATAGGCTCTCTACCTGGATTGGATGTATGGCTCCTTAACAAAATGCACTTCACTGAAAATACTTGCAGAACCAAAATCAATTAACTTTACACTGAAGGGATGGCGACAATGATCCACGACCATTATATTTTCAGGTTTCAGATCAGCATGAATGATGGCGAGTTCCTTCAGTTTGGCTAGTGCTTTTATCATCTGACACGTGATGGTCCGGATGTTGCGGACCGCCATCGGCTTGAAACCATTCTCTTTCTGAAGCTGATACAGGTTTTTCTCCAATAGTTCAAAAACCAGGTAATGATTAGTTTGGTCACGGAAGGCCTCGTGAAATTGAACTATGTGGCTTGTCTTCAAATTATTCCGGGAAAGAACACCTATAAGTTTTAATTCATTTGTTATCACTCGATTTCTGTGAACATCCATTTTCATAATTTTTACCGCCACTAATTCTCCATCACTCCCTCTCCAGCATTTTGACACTTTTCCGAAGGTGCCCTTTCCCACTACATCCAAAGTGTGGTAGACTTCAGTTTCAGAATAGATATCTCTCATTCTCAGCTTGCTTCCTGCTCTTTGTGGTGATTTTAATTTCAATTATAAACATCTTGTCAATAGTTCTAAATCCATGGAACGTTCCCTGTGCGATCTAACAATGCTACATTTACATTTACGTCATTTAGCTGACGCTCTTATCCAGAGCGACTTACAGTTAGTGCATACATTATTATTTTCATACTGGCCCCCCGTGGGAAACGAACCCACAACCCTGGCGTTGCAAACGCCATGCTCTACCAACTGAGCTACCTCCCTGCCGACCATTCCCTCCCCTACCCTGGACGACGCTGGGCCAATTGTGCGCCGCCCCATTGGTCTCCCGGTTGCGGCCGGCTACAGCAGAGCCTGGATTCGAACCAGGATCTCTAGTGGCACAGCTAGATTTTTTAGAAAATCATCATTATCGTCATCATCCTCAATCATCATCGATTATATTAGCTGGCTAATACTGATAAGACAAACAATTATAACAATCGGCCTTTATGATGATACATGATGAAAAATGTATTATTACAGTATTATTATTATTACTACTATTAAATGTATTCTTATTATTATGACAATAATACATAGGCTAAATAAATAAATACATTTGTTCACAATTTTTGTTCCTGAAAAAAATTACTAGGCCAAGCGAATGCTTGTCTATGCTTGTCTATATGCAAAATCCTTGAGACTACAATAGAATTCCGATGTACATGTCCTTCACCTATCCAACCTTTTCCACATCATCAGACGAAGGAGGGGCATAAATTATGTCAACAGTTACTTTGGGACAGGGTGAAAATGACGGTATAGGCCAATATCAAACACAATAACTTTTGCCCTGCAGTTTGTAGTTAAATATCGCAGTCGTTTATTGTTTTTCTTTTTAGGAGTGGTTGGTAGGCTATATAATTGTGCAGCTCATGCTCTATCCACGACAATTGTCCAGTTATTTAATGATGCCGGGACGCACGAACTGAGGCTTCAAAAGTTTTTACAGATTGGATTTCGAACGTCTAGGTCAGCGCCAAGTCATCCACCATAAAGATGAGGTAAGAATAAAAGTATTTCTGTTACAACTTATATTTTATTGGTGATTTGGTAGCCTACATTTTTCACTAACCTTTTTGATCTAACACACACAGTTCCCAATGCAAACCGCGTTAAGTAACGGTTCATAACGCGATTATAGGCTTTCAAATGAATGTATTAAATCATTCGAGGTGTGACACTCATTTTAATTTATAAAATAATTTTCGATTGAAACATGTAGGCTACTACAGGACTGAGTCTAAGACATAGTCATAGCCAAATTATAGGATGTGTGTGGTTTGCCTTGACTTCATTGTAGACTCTGTATAATGGTATCAGCAAAGGTGACTTTGGGGTAGCCTAACATTGGTGGAGAAAACATGCGCAGAACCAGTGTTGGGGAATAGTGAACTACATGTAGTTCAACTAGTAATTTAACTACATTTTGCAATAACTTGGTGGTAGTTAAAAATAAAATATAGGTGAAGTAGGCAATCCTTTCCTTTCTTTTCGGGATCAGACCTGCCTAATTCTCACCTGAAACAGTTTTTGTGTAGGCTAAATTTCACATTCTGTTAACATATGACCCCAAAGTGATCTGTTCTTATAATTTGTAGTCTTTGACATTTCAGATTTACATATGATAATTTTTCACAAAGTAGTATTTTCAGAGTAGCTTCCCCAACACTGCCCAGAACAAAACCTTGATAAGATTATTTGTGATCATTAATATTTGAAGATTAAAAAACAATATCCACAATACCAGAGTAGCATATTTGTCACACTTTGAACCATTTAGGACCCCAAACAAAATGAAAATAGATAAGGGCTGCATTCAATCTTATCGCAGAAGTATTCGTTATAGCTAGCTGATTGAAATTTAAAGGCAATGTACACTTAGACTGCGTTCACGGTAAACGCATATGTCTGCTCAATCGGAAATTACCTTTAAATTTGAACCCGGATCTTCAGCGATACTGATTGAATCCAGCCCTTACCGGCCATTTACACAATACAGGCGGCACTCCCCTAGCCACGCCCTCATGTGGGTGCTAACAAGCTAGCAAGTAGCTAGGTATGATACATATCAACAGCCATTGTCAGCCAATCCAGTAGGGGTTGGAAGCTATGGTGAGCTTCGATTGGTCACACACGTTGCTTTATAGCGGAGGATTTGCATAAAATTCAGTTTTCCCCAATTTTAGTACCGCCCTGTTCAGCTCCCTCGCCCATGCTCTCAACACTCAATGGACCCCCGCCCACTCGGCTTCTCTTGCTTTCCTTCGATTGAAAGTGAATGGCTTCCGATGTTTCGCCGCGTGATGCCACTTCCTGGTGTAAACTCACAATTAGTGTCGCTTTTTATTTATAATCAATCATGGCTAATCCCTTTTAATCTCTGGAAATGCTTTCCTTGCTGGTCCAGTTTAAACACCAATATTAATCCTCATCTCTCAGCGGAGCAGCTAATGGGGATCTTAATACATACTAAATACTCCCAGAATTAAAGGTATAAGGATGTATTTTTTCTCTCTGCATTTATCACTTTCATTATGTTAAACCTCCTCAAGGTCACAATAAATCATACTTTCTTTACAAGTTTATTTATGTTAACTTGAACCGTTTCATCATTCAGGTTCCTGCCTTGGGTGACTGCTCCCAGTGCCTAGAGTTGAGCATTGCCATTGCCAATTATGGGCAGTTATTGTGTGCGGGGCATTTCAGACCCCCATAAAGATATATATATATATATATTTGGTTTTTTTTCAATGCTAGTTTTATCAATTACCTGATTGGCCATTCAGTATTTATGGTTCAGATGCATTTGAATGTTAAACATTAGTTTTAGTCTGATAGTAGAGAATATTGCCACATTGCAGTAGCAGCGTTTGAGCACTGGTGGGCAGCATTAATGCAGTTTCCATAGCTGTAGTGAGGTCACATGGTGTGCAGTGCTGCTTTGCATTCTCATCATTAGCTCTAGGATAATATTTTGACAATACCTTTTCTTGCCTGTGTTAATAACCACATCATGGATGAATAACATCCATAGTCAATGCTTTGTGGATAATCTCATAGACCTATCAGTCAGTATAAGGTATGCACTGGACTATGTAGTGAACACACATGTGCTTCACTCTCTATCACGATCAGATCTCAGAACAATTTCTGTAATGCCATGTCGTCAGGTAGAGAAGTTTCCCTGTGCCAGTGCCTCCACCCAGTGGGGAAGAGGAGGGAGGGTGGAGAGGTACGTGCCTACTGCCTACAGCCAGGGTGGGCAATTGGCGGTGCTGTCCTCTATCAGGACAGGATGCCTTTCTCTGAATGTCCTGTGTTTACAGAGGAGCTGCCGCTCCGAGCACCACCCTGGACCCGCTGCCCGCCAGCCCACCCTCCTCACCCCAATCACTCAGCCTGCTCCCTTTTTTTATTTTTTATTTTTTATTTTTTAATTTAACCTTTATTTAACCAGGTAAGCCAGTTGAGAACAAGTTCTCATTTACAACGGCGACCTGGCCAAGATAAAGCAAAGCAGTGCGATAAAAACAACAACACAGAGTTACATATGGGGTAAAACAAAACATAAAGTCAAAAATACAACAGAAAATATATATACAGTGTGTTCAAATGTAGCAAGTTATGGATAAAAGCGTCTGCTAAATGGCATATTAAATATTAATGGAGGTAAGGCAATAAATAGGATATAGTGCAAAATAATTACAATTAGTATTAACACTGGAATGATAGATGTGAAAGAGATGATGTGCAAATAGAGATACTGGGGTGCAAATGAGCAAAAATAAATAACAATATGGGGATGAGGTAGTTGGGTGGGCTAATTTCAGATGGGCTGTGTACAGGTGCAGTGATCAGTAAGGTGCTCTGACAACTGATGCTTAAAGTTAGTGAGCTTCAGAGATTTTTGCAATTCGTTCCAGTCATTGGCAGCAGAGAACTGGAAGGACTGGCGGCCAAAGGAGGTGTTGGCTTTGGGGATGACCAGTGAGATATACCTGCTGGAGCGCATACTACGGGTGGGTGTTGCTATGGTGACCAATGAGCTAAGATGAGAGGGAGACAACTCTGCACTCTCCAACTTTCCCATCGAATTTGATATTGATTCTGTAGGGCTGAATACCTAAACATTGGTCTGGATGATGAGGATGTCATATGGCCTTTCCCACACAGGTGCTGGTGTTGCTGGACTCCTTAATGGAAAATAAATGCCACGAAGGTGACCTTACTTACCAGTAAGGAGGTAGGATCTTGGTTTGTGTGTAGGTACAGTAGCCAATGGGTGTTTTCCTTTGATGGAAATGTTCCTACTAAAATAACAGATGCACTTTAATTACCATCCTGTCGTGCCAGTGGACAGGTGTGGTGACGAGGGTGCATACAGTAGTCGTGGGCGTCACCCTCCACTCTGCCTGGCGCTCCCCATGCCGGACCCAGGGCCTTTGGGAACTCCACCACAACCCAGGGTGTCCACCCATCTGGGTGGTTTTATTCACCCAGGGGAGTATGGGCACGGGGTGGGTTTGGGGCGTGCTCTTTCCAAATGGTCTGGAATGAGATCTCTATCTTAATTGATGTCTAGCCATATACAGTAACATAGCATTCAGAACCCAACCCTGATCTCTCCTTTTGACAGCAATGAATGATTGCATGTCCCTCTCTATGGAAATTGTACTGAGGAGTTACTGGACTGTAGTTTTTCTCCCCATCTCTGTCTCTATTATTTTAGCTCTTGTTTTCTACCCCTCTGATCCTCTCCGATCTTCTCCCTATCCAGATTAATTAGGCTGGACCAGATGCAGACGAGGGGCATGCCTTTGCCGTGCTAGTGGGGACTGTCTGTGATGACTCCATCAGTGGTGTCTGGCTCCTCCGTGGGCAGCAGATGGCTTCAAGGTGGGTTCCTCTTCCACTATGAGTTGGCTTCCCTCTATCCCAGCCTACAGCCCAGGAACCACATTTCTCTTCCAGTTACGTCAATTAGTTCCAGTTACACAGTTTCCAATCCACACACTTAGACATGGTGGGCTACATCAAATTAAATCAAATCAAATTTTATTTGTCACATACACGTGTTTAGCAGATGTTATTGCGGGTGTAGCGAAATGCTTGTGCTTCTAGCTCCGACAGTTCAGTAATATCTAACAAGTAATATCTAACAATTTCACAACATATACCCAATACACACAAATCTAAGTAAGGAATGGAATTTAAGAATATATACATATATGGACAAGCAATGACAGAGCGGCATGGACTAAGATATAGTAGAATATTATAGAATACAGTATATACATATGAGATGAGTAGTGCAAGATATGTAAACATTATTAAAATGACTAGTGTTCCATTTCTTAAAGTGGCCAGAGATTTCAATAGGCAGCAGCAGCCTCTAATGTGCTAGTGATGGCTATTTAACAGTCTGATGGCCTTGAGATAGAAGCTGTTTTTCATTCTCTTGGTCCCAGCTTTGATGCACCTGTACTGACCTCGCCTTCTGGATGATAACGGGGTGAACAGGCAGTTGCTCGGGTGGTTGATGTCCTTGATGATCTTTTTGGCCTTCCTGTGACATCGGGTGCTGTAGGTGTCCTGGAGGGTGGGTAGTTTGCCCCCGGTAATGCGTTCGGCAGACCGCACCACCCTCTGGAGAGCCCTGTGGTTGCAGGTGGTGCAGTTGCCGTACCAGGCGGTGATACAGCTCGACAGGATGCTCTCAATTGTGCATCTGTAAAAGTTTGTGAGGGTTTTAGGTGCCAAGCCAAATTTCTTCAGCCTCCTGAGGTTGAAGAGGCTCTGTTGCACCTTCTTCACCATGCTGTCTGCGTGGGTGGACCATTTCAGTTTGTCCCCGGAGGATTCGGTTTGTAGCCACAATGGTTTCTTTCACTATGGATGAACTCTGGTCATGGTTTGCTGCTCACCATTTTCATGTTTTCCTTAGTTGTGTATTCTGAGTTGTGACTATCTAATGCCTGTTATCTCATGACTGTTGGACCAGTGGCTGGAGGATCTGCATGCAAGTGATGGCAGACGGAAACACTATCAAAGTGAGGGGTGGCATGGCATTGCAGAGGACCAGAGACCAAAGCCCTGGTCTATTGGCCAATCCTATCTAACATGATGACCAGCTCAATCCATTATTGAGATGAGTAGCTCAGCTAATACAAGTCAAAACACTATTAACAATTAATCCTGTTCATAGCAGTGAAAATGTTTACATTATTTGTTATAAACAGATTGTTTTTGATAAATTCTGACACATACAGTATTCGTCATGTTTATGGAAGTGCCTAAATGTTAGTGTCATTAGAACTATGTGTGACCCTTGGATTTGCTGCCTGCCAAGTTTGTACTACACTGATGTGGGAAATAAAGTACTGTTCTGACCCTGAACTTCTGTTCCTCGTGCTTTTGAATGATATCATCCAATTAGGATGCTTCCTTTTAACCCCTTCAAGTGTTATTGAATTGTCTGTTGGCAGTTATGAATGGTCAGCAGCACCACTTAGATTTCATCACATTAAGGGGATAGTCTAATGCTGTGGACTCTAACTCACTTGGAATTCTGATTCCACCAGGTGAAAGTTTAATTGATCTATAGCTAATCAAGTGTGGATAAAAAAAATATCTGCAATAGCCTTGTATTACTTCAAATGGATACATTTTAGGGTGTAAAAAATGTTATTACAGAATATTGGGAGGTTTATTACAGATGGTAATATACACAATTAGTGGATTCGTCTATTTCAGCCACACACGTTGCTGACAGGTGTATAAAATCGAGCACACAGCCATGCAATCTCCATAGACAAACATTGGCAGTAGAATGGCCTGTACTGAAGAGCTCAGTGACTTTCAACGTGGCAGCGTCATAGGACGCCGCCTTTCCAACAAGTCAGTTCGTCAAATTTCTGCCCTGCTAGAGCTGCCCCGGTCAACTGTAAGTGCTGTTATTGTGAAGTGGAAACATCTACGAGCAACGACGACTCAGCCGCGAAGTGGTAGGCCACACAAGCTCACAGAGCGGGACTGCAGAGTGCTGAAGCGCATAGCGCGTAAAAATCGTCTGTCCTCGGTTGCAACACTCACTACCTAGTTCCAAACTGCCTCTTGTCAGCACAAGAACTGTTCGTCGGGAGCTTCATGAAATGGGTTTCCATGGCCAAGCAGCCGCACACAAGCCTAAGATCACCATGTGCAATGCCAAGCGTCGGCTGGAGTGGTGTAAAGCTCGCCGCCATTGGACTTCTCTGGAGTGATGAATCATGCTTCACCATCTGGCGAAGTGCCAACTGTAAAGTTTGGTGGAGGAGGAATAATGGCCTGGGGCTGTTTTAATGGTTCTGGCTAGGCCCCTTAGTTCCAGTGAAGGGAAATTTTAATGCTACAGCATACAATGACATTCTAGACAATTCTGTGCTTCCAACGTTGTGGCAACAGATTGGGGAAGGCCCATTCCTGTTTCAGCATGACAATGCCCCCGTGCAAAAAGCGAGGTCCATACAGAAATGGTTTGTCAAGATCGGTGTGGAAGAAATTGACTGCCCTGCACAGAGTCCTGATCTCAACCCCATCGAACACCATTGGGATGAATTGGAATGCCGAATGCGAGCCAGGCCTAATCGTCCAACATCAGTGCTCGACCTCACTAATGCTCTTGTGGCTGAATGGAAGCAAGTCCCTGCAGCAATGTTCCAACATCTAGTGGAAAGCCTTCCCAGAAGAGTGGAAGCTGTTATAGCAGCAAAGGGGGGACCAACTCCATATTTATGCCCATGATTTTGGAATGAGATGTTGGATGAGCAGGTGTCCACATACTTTTGGTATTGTAGTGTAGTTGCCCAACAATATCTCAGCATCTCCAATTGTATGTCAGGATGTTATATTTGGATGATCAGCATCCCAAGTATATTGTGTAACTTATAAGGTCCTGTGGGAAATGGCTCACATGATTATATTCTTCCCAGCTCATGAGAAATAAAAGTACTGAGGGGTTTCCATCTGGTTGTTAGTGTCTTGAGTGGGTGTCATTGGATGGGGAGCTGCTTTGTTTGTATTCCTGGTCCTCTACTGGACCTCTTTCTCTCTGCCAGGGCAACTGCAGTCCTCTCAGCAAGGATGGATGAATCAAGTTTCCACCAACTTATGGTCATTACATTTTTGGAATAATGTGTGATGAATGTGCTTCTGTGCTTGTGTTTAAATGTCAAGCTCAGACTCAAAGTCTAAACCAGGGTTTCCCAACTGGTGGCATTCCAGGTGACTACCTCATGAAGCTGGTTGAGAGAATGCCAAGAGTGTGCAAAGCTGTCATCAAGGCAAAGGGTGGCTATTTGAAGAAATATATATATATATATATATATATATATATATATATATATATATATATATATATATATATATACACACTACCGGTCAAAAGTTTTAGAACACCCACTCATTCAAGGGTTTTTCTTTATTTTTTACTATTTTCTACATTGTAGAATAATAGTGAAGACATCAAAACAATGAAATAACACATATTAAATAATGTAGTAACCAAAAAAGTGTTAAACAAATCAAAATAGCCATGATGACAGCTTTGCACACTCTTGGCATTCTCTCAACCAGCTTCATGAGGTAGTCACCTGGAATGCATTTCAATGAACAGGGTAAAAGGGTAATTTGTGGAATTTATTTCCTTCTTAATGCATTTGAGCCAATCAGTTGTGTTGTGACAAGGTAGCGGGTGGTATACAGAAGATATCCCTATTTGGTAAAAGACCAAGTCCATATTATGGGAAGAACAGCTCAAATAAGCAAAGAGAAACGACAGTCCATCATTACTTTAAGACATGAAGGTCAGTCAATCCGGAAAATTTCAAGAACTTTGAATGTTTCTACAAGTGCAGTCGCAAAAACCATCAAGCGCTATGATGAAACTGGCTCGCATGAGGACCACCACAAGAATGGAAGATCCAGAGTTACCTCTGCTGCAGAGGATAAGTTCATTAGAGTTACCAGCCTCAAAAATTTCAGCCCAAATAAATGCTTCACAGAGTTTAAGTCATAGACACATCTCAACATCAACTGTTCAGTGGGGACTGTGTGAATCAGGCCTTCATGGTCGAATTGCTGCAAAGAAACAACTACTAAAGGACACCAATAATAAGAAGAGACCTGCTAGGTCTAAGAAACATGAACAATGGACATTAGATTGGTGGAAATGTGTCTGGAGTCCAAATTGGAGATTTTTGGTTCCAACCACCGTGTCTTTGTGAGACGCGGTGTGGCTCAACGGATTATCTCTGCACGTGTAGTTTCCACCGTAAAGCACGGAGGAGGAGGTGTTATGGTGTGGGGGTGCGTTGCTGGTGAAACTGTCTGTGATTTATTTAGAATTCAAGGCACACTTAACCAGCATGGCTACCACAGCATTCTTTAGCGATGCGCCATCCCATCTGGTTTGGGCTTAGTGGGACTATCATTTTATTTTCAACAGGACAATGACCCAACACACCTCCAGGCTATGTAAGGGCTATTTTACCAAGAAGGAGAGTGATGGAGTGCTGCATCAGATGAACTGGCCTCCACAATCCCCCGACCTCAACCCAATTGAGATGGTTTGGGATGAGTCGGACGGCAGAGTGAAGGAAAAGCAGCCAACAAGTGCTCAGCATATGTAGGAACTCCTTCAAGACTGTTGGAAAAGCATTCCAGGTGAAGCTGGTTGAGAGAATGCCAAGAGTGTGCAAAGCTGTCATCAAGGCAAAGGGTGGCTATTTGAACTGACATCTGTGCCCAGTGGGTATGCTTCAGATAACTTACATGATCAACAATTTGCTCTGGTAGTACTTCATTGCATTTATAAGGACTCTCGGTTCCTCTGAAGTAATTACATTGTTTGGAATGAAGCTTGAAAAAGATTGTTGAACTCTTTCCCCAAGTTCTCAAGTTGTCCCTCCTGCCTCATAGCTCTGTTAGTAGTGGTAGTAGTGTGTGACTGACTGTACAGTATGATAATCTTACTAAGATACCTGTTGGCCTGTTTACCACAGGCCAGGCAAGGGGAATGTGTTTTTCTTTTTATTATATTGTGGCTGATTTTGAGCTCTGTCTGACATGGTGTCCATTGTCCAGTTAACACTAAGCCTGCTCACAAGGCCGTGTTGGACCAGGGCTAAAGCCATCCCACCACCGAACAAAGAGCAGGGCTTTACCAGGGGGACACCCAAACTGCTGACTGTCAACTTGGGCTAAAGCGGCCCCATTCTGTCCCGTCTCGCTCCTGTCGGCCTCCCTCCCTCCCTCCCTACCTACCTCCCTCTCTATCTATCCCTCTCTCTCTCTCTCTCTTTCTCCCAGCCTGGGACCCTCTTTCTACACGCTAGCCCAGAAACAGCCAGGTCTTCTACCAGCCTACTGACAGACAGAGTGCTAACCTTCAGATAATTATCTATCCATCCAGTTGCACCCATCTCTCTTTTTTGTTTGTTTCTCAGTGTGTCAAGTGTGTTTGTGTGTGTGTGCTCTTTGGGTTTGTGTCTATTTGGACCATGTGTGAGTGTCTGCGTGGGATATTCAGAGTCACCTGGACACCCTCTTCCAATGCAGGTCAGTAGGGATGGGGGACGAGTGATGAGGGATCTGCTGTTCATTAGCCTTGTTGTGGTTCCTAGTGATAGACATTGCTTTGTTGAGTTGCATTCAATAGATGAGTTTCTGGTGACACAATATTGATGAGTAACAACATCATTGACTTATTCTGTCTTGAATCAAATCTATTGGCTAATCCAATCTAGTTTTATTTGGGGAAATGTGTGTTCCAAAATTGCTTTTATTTCACAGGAATGTTATTTTTTTATGAAGAGATGCAACTAAAAAAAAATCTTAGTTTTAACCATAGACTTGCTTCAATGCCGTGCTATGTGGTAGCACTAGCAACCCCTCCCACTCCAGTTGACCTCCCTTCAGAAACATCACAGCCAAATTCCATCTCTTGCTCTTGTTATTTATGTTAAAGAGTGGTTCCCCACCAAATCTCTTGACTATAAATATACCTAGACGGAGGGCCAGATCAAGGTGAAATGAGAAGAGGATATGAGCATTGTTTAGCTGACAGTTGTGTTAAGTTAGTATAACCTTATCTGGCAGACATTCCTGGTGTTATATGACGTCTGTGCTGGCTTATCTACTGAGATCTGTTTCCTGCCTGTGTCTTCCTAAATGGATGGATGTTGTTGTCCTGGTCTGAGACAGGGATCCACAGCTGGAAGGGATGCTCAGCAGATTTATGTTTTCTGGTTGCCATGTTTTTACATTTCATATTAGTTTTACCATATAAAATGTCTGGGTTTCTGCCCTCACAAAGTGCAGTCATGTTAGCTAGCTTGAAGAAATGATTTTCATCCCATCATCTATAGATGCTGGGCTTGTGTCCGCTCGGTCTCTGTTTTTTTTCAGTACACACACGCACACACACACACACACACACACACACACACACACACACACACACACACACACACACACACACACACACACACACACACACACACACACACACACACACACACACACACACACACACACACACACACACACACACACACACACAGCACACACACAGCACACACACACACACAGCACACACTGTTAAAGACCAGACAGCCATCATGAGGCCACATGTGACCAACCTCTGGAGTCAGTCAATACTATGGGCTGCAGCTGTTCCCAGAGCACAGCCCATCCCAGATCCCAGTGGGGTTGTTTTCCCCTGTAGCCCCCCGCAGCCAGCCTGCTCCGGTTTCCTGGCCCTGGCACAGCGAACCGCTGACACGAGGGGATTGCTGGGCCACTGGGACACTCTGTTCTGTGCCAAGCCAGCTGCCCACCTCACCTCACCCCCTAATGTTCCGAGCCCCCCTGTCTAAATCCTAGTTTTGTGTTAGTGGCGGAATGCAACAATGACAGCGTTAACACAATGCAAGCGGCCTGATCCCCCTGGCAACATCCAGCGGCGGGCTTGTGTCCCTGGCCAGGGTCTGGGCTCACTGGGACCACCTGTGTGGCTCACATGGGGGTCCAGCTGGCAGAATGGAGGCTATCACTCCATGTCTATGCAGGCATGGTGGTTACTAACCACCACAGCACTCACTTTGACTACCTCAGCTCTGCCAGCAGGGCAGTTTATTACAGGCCATCAATACGCACAGTACACTCAGTGTTAAAATCACAACAACAGCTGCTCTCCCCAGAAGAGTCACACTTTCTCTAAATTAAGACCCAAGGCCTGTTCTTATTTTGAGCTCTAGGAATAAAAATAGCCCCACAACAGCAGCTCCGCTATCCCAGATCAAAACAATTCCTTTTGTTATTCCTCCACTTTGTTTGACTCCTCAGGGAATTTAAATGTCACCAGCAGCCAGGCAGGCAGTTTACATGTCACTGAAGAAGAGTAGTCTCCTGTCTTTTTCTCAAATCTGCAGCAGGAGAAAGCTCATGCCAATCTGACTGAGTCCTGTCAAAGTTTTTGGCACCTTCCTCCTCCCCCTATCTTGATAGTCCTGCCCCTCACCTTCCTAATATGGGGGCATCCCTTTGCCCTTGTCCAATCAGTGCTCTCGTTACGTCCCACCTAGAGATGCCATGGGGCTTGTCCAGATTTCCCAACTGAGGTTTCAGTGAAGGGACATGCTGGCTGGTAACAGGGTGATCAGGAGAGAGTGAGTGAGAGTTTGACAGAGAACAGTGTGTGATTTCAGATCTTCTACCAGGTGAATCTCTCACCTCTACCCAGGGAGGAAGCACACTGTGACAGCAGTATCAACCAGGTAGGATTAGTCTCAATCTCACTACAGTGGAATTGTCTTAGATCTGAGAGTTTGTGGACAGTGCATATGGAAGAGGAGGATTGTTGCAGTGGGTAGGTGCCGGTGGTGCAAGTATCTCAGGTTAGGATAGTGGCAGGACTGTTTTTAACCTCTGTGTTATTGCTGTTCAACTGTTTGTACATAGTGCAGAATGGAATCAAGATTACTGGTGGTAATATACTTTAGTCTTGTTCATGTCATATTTATTCAACTAGTTATCTGTATTGTTGTTTGAGAATATTATTTCCCCCCCTTATTTTATAAAAAAGTTTGTCCAACTGTGTTGTGCAGCACAGACTGAAGTCTGGAGACTGCACATTGCTAGGTATTGAGAACATAGCTATTCTTTTTTGGATAAGTGCACAGGCCATTTAGAAGGACAAACGCCACTTGTATTGTTGATAGCATAGGGCTATGTTACCATACAATATGCTCAGCATGGTCGTTGTGGATTGCTGCTGCCTGCTGCTGTTCCCGCTTGCATAGACTACTGATGAGGTAGCAGCACGCGATTGTTTCAAACACTCCGTCTTAATTTTACACACGGGCAACAGCTGCAACCAGCCGGTCACAGGATCTGAGTGTTGCTCCCCAGCCCAACAGCTTGGTATGCCATGGCAAGGTGGGTAGAATGGTAAACACGCTATGGAGGGCAAGACCAACCCAGAGTTAAGGCTAGGTTGGAATGACAGTAACAGGCATATAAGTATTATGTAAAAGAATAAGCTTATCTAAAAGTTACTTTCAAGTTACTTTTCCTCCCTCTGGTTCTCAGGCCACTGGTGACCTTGTGCTTTGGAAAAATTTGAATGTGTTGCTCATTTTAGAGGTGTTAATGTGTGCTTTGGGAATCTTTTAATGTAGCTATTTAAAAACACTCTTCAGGTTTAAAAACCTTAACAATTTTAAGGTTACGTTTATTTTCTAAATCTATGTAAGCCAACGAATGTAACAATTTATATGGCTGCTCGTTAGGATGTTCGGTAAAAACTCCTATCTGATTTGGAACTGTGTGTGTTCCCAAAGCCCGCTCCTCCCTTTGATGGCATGTGTTGAATGTCTGTGTGAGTGATCCCCCTGCCATTCCTCTGAGGACTGGGGGGTCAAATGTGTTAATGGGACACCAGCACCATCCATGGGGGTGGGGGGACAGTCTGCTCTGGAGTTATTATCACTGCAGGGACCTGTTATGAAGGTTGTTGATATACTATAGATAGATGTTTAAGCCACTGCTAGCGGAGTGTAATGCAGGCAGATAACCCTCCCCAAATCCAGTCTGAAATAGGCTGTATCTTACCCCCTACAATGCTGTGGATTCAGCTAAGCCAGAGGCTTATAGATATATCATAAGACTGATTTTTATGTAAATATGAGCGTTTATGGGAGTTTTTATTTACTGGGAAAGTGTAGGATTCCAGGGTATAATATCACAGGAATCCTATCCTGTTTGAGCTGTATGGGAGTGTGACAGAGTTAGTATGAATTAATGTGTATAAGAAAATGAATTATGACAATTTCCTAGCGACAGGTTTCTTGAGCAGTGGGCGGGTCTGTAGTAGACCAGGAAGTAGCAGGGTCAAGAGGCGGTTGGGCGATTTGGAGGAAGCTGGGGAAACTCAGAAGGAAACACAGTTTGACACAGGGAAACTGCCATCAAAATACACAGATAAAAGCTGGATTTAAGATTAATGTCAGTGCTTTGAATACATTTATTTATCACCCAACAGTGCTGTATTTGACATTATCATGGGAAAAGGAGGGTTGTTTGTGTCTGTCCTCCTTGTTGAGTATTTATCTCACAAAGTATCCCGGTTTCCTGTTTACAAAGAGGCATTTCCTGTCCGCCTCAGGGTGTGGCTGATTTCTCCATCTGAGCTTTCAAAGGACAAGAAGACCCTCTCTATGTCTGGACTTCCATTCCCATAGTCCTCTTCAAAGACAGACATCTCTGGATGAGGAGCCTTAATAACCGTGACTGGCCAAGACAATCCCATATTCAGGTCAATGTTACATGTTAGTTTTGTATATTCAGGTTGTGCATTACCTGTATCCACCTTACAATTCTGAAGAGACTACAGACTCTGCAAAGACTCTAATGTCTGATTTATATTCAGGGAGCACATGATGCATTAGGAATCCAGGTTGGGTACTGCTATACTATACCTGTCACTAGCGTCATAGGACTGATTACCTCCATGTTTAGACCATTTTACATTTTTAGTCATTTAGCAGACACTCTTATCCAGAGCGACTTACAGTCACGTGCATACATTTTCAAACTGGCCCCCCGTGGGAATCGAACCCACAACCCTGGTGTTGCAAACGCCATGCTCTACCAACTGAGCTACAAGGAGGCCAGACATGTATGTATGTATGTATTCACAAGTCACACAGACACTGAAACCATATTCTGTCCACATGCTGACTTATTAGCAGTCCAAGGCAACTGCTAGTGAAGAATATAATACACCACAATTAATTATAGATGTCTCTTGTTTCATAATGTTCGGTTTTTAAATAGGATATTGTGTCTGAGGTATATTTTTGTACCTTATGGTATAACAGTAACACAGTGTGGTCCAAATGAACAGTTTATAGCAGGAGTGGGCAATCATTTCGGCTCGAGGGCCACATTTCAAAATTCAGCGGAGGGTTGCGCATATTTTTTTACGGACCGATTTGTTAATCAAAAGCAATTTGTGGCCCAGAAAAAGTGGTTATTTGAAAACGTATAGTTCCATTAGAATTTCTACATACTTTCGGTTTAGTTTTAGACATTCAAAAGTGTCCTGGATAGTTTTCTTTAACCAAAAATAATCTGTTTTGTTTAAAGTCTCAGACATTTCTGGGAATGCCAGCTATGCCGAGTAGGGCTTTCCCTTCACTCCCATGATAAACAGGGAATTGACAACGTCCAGCAGTGAACATTGTGTTTTGCATTTTTTCACCACAACTCAAGCTGGCATAGGTCCCCTCTACTAGAAGTAGTCCATCTTCATGGGAAGGTAGAGATCAATAACTGACGAAAACATATGGGGGCATTTGGTAACACTAAAATCTATTTGTAGCAGTTTTATGAGGTCTGTTCATGAATCATAATGTGCCATGGCAATGAACTGTTTGAATAAACTGTTTCTCCAAATTAAATTGCTTTAGAATAACTTTATCCCTGAGTCGTACACACACTAACCACTTTTTCTCTGTAAATCTTGATTCTATTTGGTTGATATATTTGCACGTCAACTTATTACAGGAATAGTATTGATTAACAGCGTACACAAAGGGTCCTTTCTCGTCATCCTGGGTCTCATGACACTCATTGAATTAACACCAATCAGGTTAGCTTTCTCCACACAGCAGGTCTGTAGCTGCTCTGTGTGTGTCTTAATACTACATACTATGGCTGTACATATGGGGTAACTGGTGGAAGACTGTCAATGTGATGGTTACTGTAGATGACTCTCTAATGTTTTCAGTCCAAGTGAAATAGATTTTCTTGCCACTATGGAGGATGCTCTTTTAGTTGCTTAGTCGCTAACCCAATTACTGCAACTTTCCAAAAGATGAAGAAAACAAACACAATTTATCCTCTGCAGAATTCCATTAGTATTTGGACATGGTGTCTAGATGACTAGCCAAATCAGTGTCCAAAGTGACTGACCTGGACGCCCCTAGGACTCAACTGCTGCTAAATATATACAGAGCAAACAAGACACACAGCGCTTCCTATCAAAGCTATGTTTACTGTATGTGGGGACATTTAAATATTCTTAAGGTGAATATATTAGGCCCATTTCCTACTACATATTAGCACACACATTGTGTATTTGTTGACACGCTGTGAGTGAAACAGCCTGGTCTCCACTGCTGAAAGCATGTCCCTGAGACCTCTCTTGATCTGGGTGTTTGTTCTATTTGCTTGTAGTTCTTTGCCTTGAACAATATTCTTATTCAGAAAGACAATTCCAGCATCAAACACTATGATGGAAAATGGTAGGTCTATGCAAAGAACTCGTTTGTGCAGGTATATTTAAAAGGGTACATTTATGAAAGCAATGCAAAGTACCATACCAATGGGAACAATAGTTGAGTTCCATGACATAAACCTGACTTCATAACCACTCCACAGTATAGCCAAATAGAAACATATTTCAATTATAATTGGATTAGATATTGCTTAATTGGAGATTAGATAACTGATTTTACTTGTATTACTCTGGCATTGTTGTTGTTGCACAATCCGGCAAAAACAAAGGCACACATCACAAGATCCCATTCTTATCCCATTCCTAACTAGTGTCCTGACTGACACCCTGCTGAGTCTGGGATCAGGCTGTTTGATGTTGGGAGAATGTTAGTGAACTGTCCTCTCCTTTCCCATATCCTAGAAGCAAATAGCTGACCCCCAAGTCAAGGTCTATTACTTCATTATCAAATCTAATAGAGGAAAACCTAATCCTGAGAACCTGTTAGATGAATTAGGTGTAAAGTCTCAATGTATAGGACCAATGAGTTTAAAAAAACATTGAGAACATTGAGGACACCAGATTTGACCAGCGAACATATCATGAGCACAAACGCACACAGACAGTACCATATCCTTCTCCAATGTTCATTTGAAACCTGTTAATTTACCACTGAACATAATTACAATCCCATAATGCGAAATTAAACAGATGGGTTGCCAGATTGGAGGTTAGGTTGTTTTTCTGTATTGGACTGTAGTCTGCAGGTCCCTCTCAGCTGAATGGAAGGGATCCATGCCATATAGGTCAGTCAGTAGTAAGCATGCAGATGTGGCTCAGAGAGAGCTGGCTCTATATAAAGAAAGTGGTCTGAGCTATGTGGAGCACTCACAGGGTAGAGCAGGGAGCACTCTGGGCCAGCTGCTTCTTTCACTCATACACAAATTATGCTAATTTAACCATTCCCCTATTTGTTTAAAATGCAGTTTGTAGCCTATTGCTACAGTGGCAAATATTAAAATAAACGCTTATTCCGAATTAAACAAACACTCCCACCTCTGTGTCATGGTTTAAAAAAATAAAATAATGTGGACAGTGCACTGTTTGACAATCAGATGAAAACATCATGACTAGTTGTGTTCATGTGTTCATGCCACATTAAAAGGTCATACATTTCTAACGTTAAAAATGTAAATGACGTCTTTACGATTAGGCCCATCAAAAAATGTCAAGCTCATGCACACATACGGTAGGAAGTCCCATGAAAAACATAAAGACCTCCCCGAATGTCACGGTATAATTTGAACTCTGCTTTACCTGGGTATTATGGACATGTGCTAAGTATTGAATGTTTTTAAATCAGCTCAAAAGTTGTTTAATTTAGCTATGTCAAGAAGTTAGATCCATTTAGCTATTTCTTGATACTGGTATTAACATTATACAGATCCTAAAAGATCAGATGCGTAACAGCCTTATTATTGCAATGTCCAGTACTCATGAAGCATTCTATCCAAGGCGGGTGTCCCTGCTTTCACAACATTTAGCTATCCTGGACAGGAGCACTCTGAATCTCTGTAATTTGTTCTCATGACCGGCTGAGATACCCGACACTCTGACACCACCCATAGAGGCATGAGAAGTATGCTGACACTGAATACTGGATCCCCTTGATAAACACACACACACACATAAACACACACGCCAAGACTGATCAAAAAGCCATCACATGAAACCAAAAGGGTAGGGCATGCATGACATTGCTGGGGACCAAACCATATAGTGGAAAAAAAGTCAAGTGCCTCCTACCTATAAGTAGAGGGGTATTGAAGGGCTAGGGTGGGTGGTGCAGGGATATGCAAAACCATGGAAATAATTCCAAGAGTGCCATAGCAATGCACCGCAGTCTGAGAGGCCGGTCACTAAATCAAATGGTTGGAAATCCATGGGAATGCCGCAATACCTGCGTCAAGCAAAAACAAATTAAATAGAGAATGTATAATCTTACATGCATGTGTGTATCCATGTACTGTATCCATGACATTATGTCATGCCAATGTAGCAGTGGGGTCAAAAAAGACAAAGTAAAGCCATTGATGATATCTATGAAGTGATATAGTCTTGTTGAGATCTCTGATTTGTCCTCTGTCCGTGCATAACACGCCAACATTGACACAATCTCCTTCTGTTTGCAGACTCTGACAGAGAATTGGAAGAAAGTCATGTATTTACCCAGGCCAGAGAACCAGCCGTGAGTAGCCACTATCTGGCTTTCACTTGTTCCAGAAATGCTATTTACCATATCTGAGGTGGTGTACTGCAGTGCCATTTACTAACCTGCTGAACTTGGTCTCTCCTCTACTGAGCCAGGTGAAAGACAAAAGGCGTTCTCCCCCTTCAGACAGGCCTCCCACTGCCCCCCACACCAACCCTCACCACAGTGCCTCCCCAGAGGACCAGGAGAGCCCAGAGAGAGTGGTGAGTGGAGACTGTTTGGATACCCTAACACACTCAAGCCAGGGAAGGTTAGGATAGGATGTACTTTAATGTCCCAGAGGGGGAAATTGTCTTAGACACACAGTACTGCTGTATACAAAATAGACACTGTACATTACACACTCAACATAATACAAACATTGCATGTTACCCCTGTCATGCACATTGTACACTTCTCAGACAGTCACATACAGAATACATATTGCACATTTCCCTTACATTCTGTCCATGGCGTACTAACCCAGCTCACTTTATGATAGACGTGGGAATGAAGGAGTGCTTAGACCTGTTCAGCTTTCATGTATGGACCCTATAGCGTCTGAGGGGAGGAGCTGGTACTCGGAATGAAGTACATGGGAGGGGTCTAAATATTAATAAGAAAATAAAACAATACACTGTGTGTTTATGGACATGCAGTCACTGGCGTATAATATTTTCATATCACTCGTATATCCTATTTTTTTAAAATGTTGAAGCATTTCAGAATTGACAACAGTATTATGCATTATAATAATGTTTACGACATATCCTCTAGTCCCCAACACCTGTGCATATTTTGAGGTGTGCAAACACAAGAGGTCAATTGTTGTTGCCACTGTGACCTGCCACCTGCTGTATGAAAACAGTGGCATCTCTGCTGAGCTTGGCTAAATGAATGGTTGTTTATGTTGAGAGAAGCGACCAGGGGAGAGAATGACTTCAGCAGGTTTTGACAGTGTCATTGTACTTCAGTCAGTGAGGTTGGGGTCAGGGCTGCAGCTAACATAGAGCTTATAGAGTATGTAATATTCCTATGTCCAAGCCCATGTGATGAGAGAAATAATGGCTCTAATCTCATAATGAGTGTGGCTATAATGAAGGTATTCTGTCAATTCCTAATGGGTATTTTCTCTCCATATCCCAAAGCATTAATTGGCTAATTCAGTTGGTGCAAGCACATACACACACACATGCATCAAGCTCATTGGGGTTCAATCCCCTATGCTTACAAGGTAATTTACCTGCCAAATACTTTTATCCAAAGGACTTACAGTTAACACACAATGACCTATATTGTATGTGGCCCATGCAGGACTTGAACCCATAATGGAACTATTGTCATTACTATTACGGTCCAATCAACTGAGCCATCAACACAGACACAATGCTTCCTTCCTTCTAGGTTCAGAAAGAGAAACTACATGCAGAGCTGAAGCAGGTGCTGAGTCTGAAGAGAAGCCACCTGAAAGAGACCTCTCATTTGGCCCAAGCAGAGATGGATTCCTCAACAGAGGCCCAAGCAGTGGTAAAGAGCCAAGAAACAACTAATACTCATGAAACAGTAACCATGTTGTTTGCTGATATCACTGTAGATATTTACACAAGCCTAGAAAACGCTCAGAATCGCATGCCATTCTACTGTTTACATTTGAAGACAAGAGAATTGTGAGGAAACCCTCTCCTCTGGTGTGTCTTTAAAGGAGGAAACTGCATCTGAGGTGGTGGAGGTTGTGGTGGAGACAGAGGCTGAGGCTGGAGCCAGCGGCTACAGTGTCACAGGTGGAGGGGAGCGAGGCATCTTCATTAAGGACGTCCTTAAAGACTCCACTGCAGCAAAGCATCTTAGCCTCCAGCAAGGTAACTGGATGGGGAAATTAGAGTTGCATGAATATAAAGCTATGAGACACAGCTGAGGTAAATGAGTTATGGTCTAGTTTAATAGATAAAATAGAAATGAGAATGTTAAACAGTAAACTATTCGAACATAAATTCATTCCATACTTAGAAATAACTGATAAAATGCAATGTTGAAACCATATTGTTTCTCCCCATTTGTATCCCTTCCTTGTATAACTTCCATTAAGTGTACTGTGTAATTTATTGTAAGTAATGTCATTGATCAATCACCTTGTTCTGACGTGCATACTGTACATTATCTTGTGCAAATAAAATGGAAACATCAAAATGCCATGTCCTTTCATATCCTTCCTTTGATTGTCAAAAGCAAACCACAACTATAAGACTTCAATATTTCCCCCTGTTCTCTTGATATCATTTGTGCTGTGTGCATATTAACTTTTGTCTGGTTGGTTGGTGTCCTTGCAGGAGATCAGTTGCTCAGTGCAAGAGTCTACTTTGACAATGTGAAGTATGAGGATGCCCTGAAGATCTTGCAGTGTGCAGAGCCTTATAAAGTCTCCTTTTTCCTGAAGAGGACCATCGCTGGCGCTGATGTCACCATGCACCCTGGCGCCACCAGCTTGGAACTGAAAGGACCCAAAACCAAGATGCAGAATATGGTACGGCTATGATAATATTTCTAATTGCCAATTTGACAATGAGATATACAACTGGGTATTCCAGATTATCATACTTGTATCTCTGTTGCAGAGTGTCAAGAGCATCAAACCTTTCAAAGTGAAGAAAAAGAGGGGAGGACGTTTTGGATTGAAAAGGCTGAAGGAGAACAAGAAAGGGAGCACTGGAGCAGAGTTGGAGATGGAGGGATCATCTTCCAAGGTGGAGCTCAACCCCGCTGACGTGGAGTTTGCCTTCCCCAAGTTCAAGTTGAGGAAGGATGGGAAGGCAGAGGGAACTGAGCAGCATGGAGGAGTGGTCGCCACTGGCAGGAAGAAGAGGATGCTAAGGTGTCCTAAGATGAAAGCAAAGGGTGCTGAGGAGGCTACAGGAGAAGTTGACATGACACAACCACAGGGACAGGCAGATGTCTCCCTGCCAGATGTGCCTGGAGCTAAAGTCAAAGTCAAAGGAAAGGGCCACAGGTTTGGAATTCATTTCCCTAAAACAAAAAAGACAAAATCGGACACTGCCTTGTCTGGAGGGTCCCTGGAGCTGAAACCTCCTGATGTCAAATTCACACCACCCTCAGTGGAATTCAGTTTGCCATCTGGAAACAAGGATGTTGACCTACCGAAACCAGAAGTGAAAGTCAAGGAGGGGTCAAAGTTTATGCACCGAGAGGTAGAGCTTTCATTAGGACTCTCCTCAGCCCGTCACTCTGATGAAATTGATGGTGAGATAAAAGCAAAAGGTTTAGCTGAAGGAGTTGAAGGGTCAACAGGCCTGTCTGGCATTAAAATGCCAGCTATTGACATCTCTGCACCCAACATCGATCTACAGCTGGACACCCGACATAGAGTGCCAGACGAGATAGAGGGACCCTTTTTTAAAGGGTCAAATATATCCATGCCCAAAATGGACATCTCATTACCAAAGATTGGCTCATCTGAAATGGATATTGAAGGTCCAGAAAAGGGTGGAAAAAGTAGCATACCAACTGTTGACATTTCACTGCCAAAGATGACATCAGGAGAAGCCAATGTTGATGTGGAAGGACACATTGGAAAGGGAGGCAAGTTCAAAATGCCAACTTTCAATGTTTCTCTTCCACAATTCAAGTCCTCAGAGGAGGACATGAATATAGAGGGGCCTGAAGTCAAAGGGGAGTTCAACATGCCAAAAGTTGACCTTTTACGCCCAAAAGGTAAAGCAGGGGGTGAGGTGGACATTGAAGGATATTTAGGAAAAGGAGGTACATTTCAGCTGCCCACATTTGACATTTCTCTACCAAAAATGAAGTCATCAGACAGAGAAATTAATGTAGAAGGACCTGAAGTGAAGGGTGGCAAAATTCAAATGCCCTCTATTGACATACCTCTCCCTAAAGGAAAAACAGAGGGGAATATTAACATTGAGGGACATTCTGGAAAAGGAGCCAAGTTCAAAATGCCCTCATGTGACATTTCTCTTCCTAAAATGAAGGGTGATGCCAGTTTAGAGGGACCTGAATTGAAAGGGGAAAAGTTTGAAATGCCCACACTTGATATTTCCCTTGCCAAAGGAAAAGCAGAGGGTGAAGTCAATATTGATGCAAATGTAGGAAAAGAAGGAACGTTCAAAATGCCCACATTTGATATCTCTCCTCCAAAAATGAGGTCGTCAGGAACAGAAGTCGATGTAGGAGGGCCTGAAGTAAAAGGAGGAAACTTCCACATGCCACAAGTAGACATTTCACTTCCCAAAGAAAATTCTGGAAAAAGAGGGACGTTTCAAATGTCCTCATTTGATGTCTCGCTTCCAAAAATAAAGTCACCAGAGGGTGACATAAAAATAGAAGGATCTGATGTGAAAGGCAGCACATTTCATATGCCCACTATAGATTGTTCACTTCCAAAAGGAAACACAGAAGGGGACATCAGTGTTGAAGGAGATGCATCTAAAGGCAGAAAGTTTCACATGCCTTCACTTGACATTTCTCCTCCAAAAGTGAAGTTACCAGAAGGTAAAGCCAAAGTAGAAGGCCCTGAAATGAAAGGTGGAAAGGTTGAGATGCCAAATATTGATGTTTCCCTTCCAAAAGGCAAAACAGCGGGAGAAGTTAACATTGAAGGCCATGTCAGTAAAGGGGGCAAGTTTAAGATGCCCAAATTCGGCATTTCTTTCCCGAAATTGAAGTCACCAGAGGGTAAGGTCAACATAGAAGGGAAGGTTCACATGCCTACAATTGACATTTCACTACCAAAAGGAAAAGCGGAAGGTGACATCAATGTTGAAAGAGATTCTGAAGCAGGAGGCAAATTTCATATGCCTACATGTGACATTTCCCTTCCAAAAATGAAGTCACCAGAATCAGATATCAGTTTAGAAGGACCAGAAGTCCAAGGAGGAAAGTTTCATATGCCAACAATTGACCTTTCCCTTCCCAAGGGAAAGGGAGAAATTGACACTGAAGGACATTCTGGAAAAGGAGGCAAGTTCCAAATGCCAGAATTCGATATATCACTTCCAAAAATGAAGACACCAGAAGCTGAAGTCAGCCTAGAAGGCCCTGAAGTCAAAGGGGAGAACATTAATATGCCAACGATGAACATTTCTCTTCCAAAAGGAAAAATGGAAGGTGAAGCTAAGGGACATGCAAGCAAAGGGGGCAAGTTTCACATGCCCTCAATTGACATTTCTCTTCCAAAAATGAAGTTGCCTGAAGGTGAAGTCAAAGTAGAAGGCCCCGAAGCCAAAGGGAGAAAGATTGTAATGCCATCGACTGATATTTCACTTCCCAAAGGAAAAATGGAGAGGGAAATTGACATTGAAGGTCATTCTGGAAAAGGAGGAAGATTTCATATGCCTACATTCGACGTTTCCCTTCCAAAGATGAAGTCACTAGAAGCAGATGTCAGTTTAGAAGGACCGGACGTCAAAGGAGGAAAGTTTCATATGCCAACAATGGACTTTTCCCTTCCCAAGGGAAAGGGTGAGATTGACACTGAAGGACATTCTGGAAAAGGAGGCAAGTTCCAAATGCCAACATTGGATATATCACTTCCAAAAATGAAGACACCAGAAGGTGAAGTCATCCTAGAAGGCCCTGAGGTAAAAAGTGGGAAGTTTGAAATGCCAAAGATTGATATTTCACTTCCAAAAGGAAAAACAGAAGGGGAAATAGACATTGAAGGGCATTTGGGGAAAAAAGGAAAGTTTCACATGCCCACATTCGACATGTCTTTACCAAAAATGAAGTCAAATGATGGTGACATCAAATTAGAGGGGCCAGAAGTGAAAGATGGTAAAATACATATGCCTGCCATTTACATTTCTCTTCCAAAGGGGAAGGCAGAAAGTGATCTTGAGGTTGAGGGGCATGGTGGCAAGGGGGGGGGGGAGTTTCACATGCCCTCACTTGACATTTCACATCCAGAAATTAAGTTACCTGAGTGTGAAGTCAAAGTAGAAGGCCCCGAAGCCAAAGGTGGAAAGTTTGAAATTCAAAAAATGGATATTTCACTTCCAAAAGGAAAAGCAGAGGGAGAAATTGACATTGAAGGATATTCTGGAAAAGGAGGACGATTTCATATGCCCAAGTTTGATGTATCGCTACCAAAAATGAAGCTCCCAGAGGGTGACGTCAAACTAGAGGGACCGGAAGGGAAAGACAGCAAAATACATATACCTAACATTGACATTTCTCTTCCCAAAGGGAAAACTGAAAGAGATCTTGAGGTTGAGGGACATGCAAGCAAAGGGGGCAAGTTTCACATGCCCTCAATTGACATTTCTCTTCCAAAAATGAAGTTGCCTGAAGGTGAAGTCAAAGTAGAAGGCCCCGAAGCCAAAGGGAGAAAGATTGAAATGCCATCGACTGATATTTCACATCCCAAAGGAAAAATTGAGAGGGAAATTGATATTGAAGGACAGTCTGGAAAAGGAGGACGATTTCATATGCCAACATTCAACGTTTCCCTTCCAAAGATTAAGTCACCAGAACCAGATGTCAGTTTAGAAGGACCAGACGTCAAAGGAGGAAAGTTTCATATACCAAAAATGGACTTTTCCCTTCCCAAGGGAAAGGGTGAGATTGACACTGAAGGACATTCTTTAAAAGGAGGCAAGTTCCAAATGCCAGCATTGGATATATCGCTTCCAAAAATGAAGACACCAGAAGGACAAGTCAGCCTAGAAGGCCCTGAGGTGAAAGGTGGAACGTTTGAAATGCCAAAGATTGATATTTCACTTCCAAAAGAAAAAACAGAAGTGGAAATAGACATTGAAGGACATTCGGGGGGAAAAGGAAAGTTTCACATGCCCACAATTGACATGTCCTTACCAAAAATGAAGTCAAAAGATGGTGACATTAAATTAGAGGGTCCAGACGTGAAAGGCAGTAAAATACATATGCCTAACATTGACATTTCTCTTCCAAAGGTGAAGGCAGAAAGTGATACTGAGGTTGAGGGGCATGGTGGGAAAGGAAGAAAGTTTCACATGCCCTCATTTGATATTTCTCTTCCAAAAATTAAGTTACCTGAGGGTGAAGTCAAAGTTGAAGGCCCTGAAGCCAAAGGTGGAACGTTTGAAATTCCAACAATTGATATTTCACTTCCAAAAGGAAAAGCAGAGGGAGAAACTGACATTGAAGGACATACTGGAAAAGGAGGAAAGTTTCATATGCCCTCATTTGATGTGTCACTACCAAAGATGAAGCACCCAGAGGGTGATGTCAAAGAAGGCCTTGAAGTCAAAGGGGGGAAGTTTGAAATGCCCAAAATTGAAGCAGAGGGTAGGAGTGGAGTCAAGTTACCAACTGTTAAACTGCCAACAGTAGACATATCTGCACCGAAGGTTGACTTAGACTTTGGGCTGTCAAAAGCTAAAGAAAATGATAGGGAAGAGATGGAGCTACTAAAAGCAGAAGGTGGTAGGCCATCCTCTGGGTCAAGTTTTGACATGCCAGATGTCTCTCTCAAAATGCCAAGATTTTCTCTCCCTAAATTTGGTAGAAAGTCTAGTGGAGATGTAAACCTAGAAGGATATGGCACAGAGGCTGATATTGATATTAGCCCCCCACGAGTGGATGGTGAGGACAGACCAGCATCAATGGAAATAGGCGGAGATGGAAAAATAAAAGGTAAACTAAAAAAGCCCAAAATGAAAATGCCAACATTTGGAATATCTAAGAAAGATGTATCAATAGCCAGCCCTGATGTAGAAATCAAGGCAAAAAAGGGGAAAGTGGACATTCCAAAGCCAGGGATCAGTGTAGAAAATCCAGAGGACAAAACAAATAGAAAATATAGACTAAAATTCCCAAAGTTTAAGAAGTCATCTCCTAAAGGTAAACTACCAGAGGGAGAGATAGATGCCTCATTGGATAGTGGAATGGAAGGGAAAGGTGGCTTTCATGCACCCGATGTTACAATCAAAATGCCCAAGTTCTCCATGCCAGGGTTTGGCTCAAAGGAGACAGACTTTGACAGGAGTGGGCCCAGTGCTGAACTAGATACCAAAGGAAAGGTCCGAATGCCATCAGTGGAGATATCCTTGCCAGCTGCCAAGACATCTGAGCGAGAAGTGTTACTCCCAAAGGCTGAGGTGGATGTATCTGAGGCTGACATCAGAGGTTATGAAGGAAACCTGAAAATCCCTAAAATGCCAACTATTGATGTATCAGCACCCAAAATTGATCTAGATGTAACTCTGCCTAAAGTCAAGCATGAAACAGAAATTGAGGGGGAGGGGGGCAAATTTAAGATGCCAAACATCAAAATGCCTGATATAGATTTATCACTTCCTAAAGGAAAAATTGGTGACATTGATGCATCCAAAGTGGAAATTGAGGGAGGGGGTGGAAAATTCAAGATGCCTGGCATTAAAATGCCAAAGGTAGACATATCACTTCCAAAAGGAAAACATAGAGAAATGGATGTATCCAAGGTGGAAATTGAAGGAGAAGGTGGAAAATTAAAGATGCCACATATGAAAATGCCAAATGTTGATATATCACTTCCCAAAGGAAAAAGTGGAGGGATTGAAGGACCAGAGATAGACATTGAAGGAGGGGGCGGAAAATTCAAAATGCCACATATGAAAATGCCAAATGTTGATGTATCACTTCCCAAAGGAAAAAGTGGAGAGATTGAAGGACCACATATGGAAATTGAAGAAGGGGGTGGAAAATGTACGATGCCACATATGAAAATGCCAAATGTTGATATATCACTTCCCAAAGGAAAAACTGGAGAGATTGAAAGCCCAGACATGGAAATTCAGGGAGAGGGAGGAAAATGTAAGATGCCACATATGAAAATACCAAAGGTAGACTTATCAATTCCGAAGGGAAGGTCTGGAGACATCAGTGCACCAGAAATTGAAATGGAAGGAGGAAAATTCAAGAGGCCACATATGAAAATGCCACATTTTCATATATCACTTCCCAAAGGAAAAAGTGGAGAAATTGAAGGACCAGAGATGGAAATTAAAGGAGGGGGAGGAGAATTCAAGATGCCACATATGAAAATGCCAAATATTGGTATATCACTTCCCAAAGGAAAAAGTGGAGACATTGAAGGACCAGACATGGAAATTGAAAGAGGTGGAAAATTCAAGATGCCACATATTAAAATGGCAAATGTAGATATATCACATCCAAAAGGAAAACCTGGAGACATCAGTGCACCAGAAATTGAAATGGAAGGAGAAGGTGGAAAATTACAGATGCCACATATGAAAATGCCAAATGTTGATATATCACTTCCAAAAGAAAAAACTGGTGATGTTAATGCACCTGAATTGGAAATTGAGGGAGAGGTAGGAAAATTCAAGATGCCACATATGAAAATGCCAAATATTGGTATATCACTTCACAAAGGAAAAAGTGGAGAGATTGAAGGACCAGACATGGAAATTGAAAGAGGAGGTGGAAAATTGAAGATGCCATATATGAAAATGCCAAATATTGATATATCACTTCCAAAAGGAAAAACAGGAGAGATTGAAGGACCAGAAATGGAAATTCATGGAGAGGGAGGAAAATTCAATATGCCACAAATTCAAATGCCAAAGGTAGACTTATCAATTCCCAAGGGAAAGTCTGGAAACATCAGTGCACCAGAAATGGAAATGGAAGGAGGAAAATTCAAGATGCCACATATTAAAATGCCAAATGTTGATATATCACTTCCAAAAGGAAAAACTGGAGACATCAATGCACCAGAAATTGAAATGGAAGGAGAAGGTGAAAAATCCAAGATGCCACATATTAAAATGCCAAATGTTGATATATCACTTCCCAAAGGAAAAAGTGGAGAGATTGAAAGACCAGACATGGAAATTCAGGGAGGGGGTGGAAAACTGAAGATGCCACATATGAAAATACCAAAGGTAGACTTATCAATTCCAAAGAGAAAGTCTGGAGACATCAGTGCACCAGAAATTGAAATTGAAGGAGAAGGAGGAACATTCAAGATGCCACATATGAAAATGCCAAATATTGGTATATCACTTCACAAAGGAAAAAGTGGAGAGATTGAAGGACCAGACATGGAAATTGAAAGAGGAGGTCGAAAATTGAAGATGCCATATATGAAAATGCCAAATATTGATATATCACTTCCAAAAGGAAAAACTGGAGAGATTGAAGGACCAGAAATGGAAATTCATGGAGAGGGAGGAAAATTCAATATGCCACAAATTCAAATGCCAAAGGTAGACTCATCAATTCCGAAGGGAAAGTCTGGAAACATCAGTGCACCAGAAATGGAAATGGAAGGAGGAAAATTCAAGATGCCACATATGAAAATGCCAAATATTGGTATATCACTTCCCAAAGGAAAAAGTGGAGACATTGAAGGACCAGACATGGAAATTGAAAGAGGAGGAGGAAAATTCAAGATGCCACATATTAAAATGCCAAATGTTGATATATCACTTCCAAAAGGAAAAACTGGAGACATCAATGCACCAGAAATTGAAATGGAAGGAGAAGGTGAAAAATCCAAGATGCCACATATTAAAATGCCAAATGTTGATATATCACTTCCCAAAGGAAAAAGTGGAGAGATTGAAAGACCAGACATGGAAATTCAGGGAGGGGGTGGAAAACTGAAGATGCCACATATGAAAATACCAAAGGTAGACTTATCAATTCCAAAGAGAAAGTCTGGAGACATCAGTGCACCAGAAATTGAAATTGAAGGAGAAGGAGGAACATTCAAGATGCCACATATGAAAATGCCAAATATTGATATATCACTTCCAAAAGGAAAAACTGGTGATGTTAATGCACCTAATTTGGAAATTGAGGGAGAGGGAGGAAAATTCAAGATGCCACATATGAAAATGCCAAACATTGATATATCACTTCCCAAAGGAAAAAGTGGAGAGATTGAAGGACCAGAGATGGAAATTGAAGGAGGGGGCGGAAAATTGAAGATGCCAAAGGTAGACATATCACTTTCGAAAGGAAAGTCTGGAGAAATTAGAGCACAAGAAATGGAAGTCGAAGGAGGAAAATTCAAGATGCCACATACGAAAGTGCCAAATATTAATATATCACTTCCCAAAGGACAAAGTGTAGAAATTGAAGGACCACATATGGAAATTGAAGGAGGAGGTGGAAAATGTAAGATGCCACATATGAAAATGCCAAATGTTGATATATCACTTCCCAAAGGAAAAAGTGTAGACATTGAAGGTCCAGACATGGAAATTCAGGGAGAGGGTGGAAAACTGAAGATGCCACATATGAAAATACCAAAGGTAGACTTATCAATTCCAAAGAGAAAGTCTGGAGACATCAGTGCACCAGAAATTGAAATGGAAGGAGAAGGAGGAATATTCAAGATGCCACATATGAAAATGCCAAATATTGATATATCATTTCCAAAAGGAAAAACTGGTGATGTTAATGCACCTAATTTGGAAATTGAGGGAGAGGGAGGAAAATTCAAGATGCCACATATGAAAATGCCAAACATTGATATATCACTTCCCAAAGGAAAAAGTGGAGAGATTGAAGGACCAGAGATGGAAATTGAAGGAGTGGGCGGAAAATTGAAGATGCCACATATGAAAATGCCAAATATTGATATATCACTTCCAAAAGGAAAAACTGGGGATGTTAATGCACCTAATTTGGAAATTGAGGGAGAGGGAGGAAAATTCAAGATGCCACATATGACAATACCAAATATTGGTATATCACTTCCAAGAGGAAAAACTGGAGAGATTGAAGCACCAGAGATGGAAATTCAGGCAGAGGGAGGAAAATTCAAAATGCCAAAGGTAGACATTTCACTTTCGAAAGGAAAGTCTGGAGAAATTAGAGCACCAGAAATGGAAGTCGAAGGAGGAAAATTCAAGATGCCACATACGAAAATGCCAAAGGTAGACATATCACTTCCAAAAGGAAAAACTGGAGATGTTAATGCACCTGAATTGGAAATTGAAGATGAGGGTGGAAGATATAAGATGCCAGAAATCATACTGCCAAAGATAGATATTACAATGCGTGGTGGAAAATCTGGTGACATTGATGCTGAAATCAAACAGCCCAACGCTGAGGCAGAAGGAAAGATTAAAATGCCTTCGATTGGTTTACCAAAGTTTACAACTCCCGACCTTGATTTGGACATGAATGTTGGAAAACCCAACCATGGAGCTGAGGTTCATGGGAAAAGTTCAGACAAAACTGGTTCACATTCAGAGGGAGACCATAAGATGAAAATTAAAATGCCAACAATAGACATAGAGTGCCCAAAAGGAGATCTGGAGCTGGATATAGGCTTCCACAAAGCTGAGGGAAAGAAGGACAGAAAAAGAATAGAGTTGCCTGACTTAGACCTTAAAACTTCTGGTACCAAAGTTAAGGGGCCAAAAGTCAAAGGCACGAAATTCAAAATTGGAATGCCAAAAATGAAGCACACTGGAGATCAAGCATTAGATGCAGCCACAAATAAAACTGGGAAAGAGAAGGAAGGGGTCAGTGGTAGATGTATGATTATGAAGACAAAGCTTGGCAAAGGTGCAGATGTGGAGGCAGATGCGGAGCCAGGTGGTTCTGTGTTGCCAAACATCTCCCTCCCAGATGTGGGCTTCTCAGTATCTAAAGGAGCCAGTCAAGAGGGTGAACTTCATGGTCCAGAGATTAGTGCTAAATTGCCCAAATTCAAACTCCCTAATGTGGAGAGCTCAGGTCCTTCAGTAACAGGCCAAGGAGGAGCACAAATCAACAGCGGACAACAAGAAGACAAAGGTGGTATCAAGTTTCAAATGCCAAAGGTTACTCTACCCTCTGTGGGGCTGAAGAGCAAACAAGACTCTGCCGAGCCCACTGGCACAGATGCCAGCATAGAGAATAGATTCACATTACCTAATCTTGGAATCAAAGCCCCCAAAATATCAGAAATAGACTTTGATATTGGAGCATCTCAAGCTGGGGACCATGGGGTAGATACAGGTACAAGACAAAAAATCAAAATACCCAGGTTTGGGGTGGCTTTACCTGCTATTTCTTCACCTGAAGCTAGAGTACATTTGAAGGACCCAGAGGTTGAGAATGAAGGCCCTAAAATGCCCAAAGTTAAAAAAGCTGTATTTGTTTTGGTGAATCCCAAAACAGACCACTCCACTATGTCCACTATATGGGAAGCAAATGTAGAGTCTGGAGAGGCAAAAATCAAAATGCCAAAGATCAAAATGAAGCCGTCGTTTGGAAAGTCAGAATCCAAGGAAAAGAGTGCTGCTTTGAGCATTGAAGGAGATGTGGATGGAGAAGACAAGTCAAAGGTTGCAAAGCTAAAAATGCCCAAAGTCACCTTCTCTCCAGGCAAAACAGGTTCATTTGATGTAACCCTAAAAGGGGAGGAGTCTAGTTCCAGCCTCAATGGTGAGAAGGATCCAACATTCCAGAATGGATCCAAGGAGGATAAAGCTAAGTTTGGGAAGCTCAAGCTTCCAAAGATAGAGTTCTCCTCACCATATTCAAAAATAGGCAGTGGAGAAGAGGACCTTGAAATGAGCACTAAGCTTGTCAAGGAGTCCTCAGGAACTGACGGAGAAACCAAGGGGGTGAAAGTGAAATCAGGCAAAATGTCCTTCTCGGGATTTAAGAAGAAGACCACAAAAGGAGAGGAGGAAATTCAAGACAATGTGGTGTCCTCTTCGGTCAGGACAGAAATGCTAGATCGGGATAGTTCAGAATCACCAACGCCCATGGTTTCCATTGGCCTTGTACCAGGAAAGTCTAGGGGGCAGGCAGAGGCTGAGAGTAGCAAGATGGAGATGGAAGGAGAGCAGTCGACCTGGTTCAAGGCCCCCAAATTCAACCTGAAACCCCACTCAACAGGAATCCTCCACATTACACCAGAAGGTTCTCCCCAGGGCAGCAGATCCTCGCTCCAGTGCCAGGGTGTAGATGAAACTGCTGGTACCTTCCGGCTCCAGATGCCTAGCATGGGGTTCTCCACCCAGGAGGTGTCTGAGGAGAATGTAACCACAACAAAGGAGGGAACCGTAACCGTGGTGACAAAGACGACAAAACATACGGTAACAGAGTCCAGAACTGGTCAAACCCACACATCGCTATCCCATTGTAATTACTGAAGTCCGAAGAGTAATATATTTTTCCTCTGTCCTGATGTGACGTTTGTTTTTGTAACTGTTCCTCCACGTTTTTTTTTCTATTTTAGTCTTTATCAACTTTGATAGTTTTACTGGTTTAAATCTGAATGTCAATTCCTTATGTGTTGTTGTTCATATCTTTTTTTTGCAAAAATACCACACATTTTAATTTCTGAAAGGAAATGTCTATTTTCAATGCCTTCCCATTTTATTTACAGACATTTACTTGGGCATGATTGTAGAATTAGACTGACAAAGAACACAAACCAATTTACCAAAAGCAATTTATATGTAAATACATTGATATGTTGCCTGCTTTCAGCAGTAACCCTTAATGAAACATGTAATTATTTTCATATTACTGATGATAGGAATAGTAATAAGGATATTAGTGATTTGTGTTAATGTATCTGAGGCTTGAGGATGGTGTGAGATTTGTGGTTTTATCATTGACTTCCTTAAGCTTGTTTTTTCTTTCTGATTTTTGTAATTATACCATACATTGAAATGTAAGATTAAAGGCTTCTACAATGCAATACATTTCAACACTCTCTATGGGAATCAAGATAAGTAGACAAAACCTAAAATAATAGGAAACTATCATCTGATATTAAGCCATGGTTTAAAGAAACAGAATGTCCTCTCTTTAATTGAAATATTTCAAAATGAATGCAAAACCTCTTGGACAAAACAATGTCTCAATGTCTCCATTGAGACTGTTTATTTTTCCTTTTCTTTTTTGGTGAGTTAGAAAGTAGCAATTCAATGCGTGTGCTAAACTGCATGTGAAGAGTCTCAGCAATCCTCTGTCAAACAAGTTTACAAGTTTTCATTAACCAGATTTAACGCCTGTTGGAGCTGAAAATTAGAAATAACAATGTAGAATGGTGCATGACAAGGAGAGAACATGTTCATGAGCAGATAACACAGTTTAACAGTATTTATATGTATAGAGAGATTTTTACAAATACCTCTTTGATTAGCTTGTTTTCAGTGCATATGGCTTCACAATAAGCAGTTTTCAAAGCAAAGTGTTATCAAGTGGCATTATAAATAATGTTGTTAAGAGATCATATTATTAATAAATCTTAATATTCTTAAGAAAAATACAAAAGTTGTATCGTCTTCCATTTTATTGTCTTTCTAGGCGAACAGCACTCTCTCCTGTCAAATACAGCAGACAATTCAAACATATTTCAACACCTTGTCACACCATTGTCATGGGCCTTTTATCAATTAGATTTTCTCACGTCCTGCATCCTCTCTCCTCAGTCCTCTCTTGCCTCCTTTTTGGAAAAAGCTCAAAGTTCAATTAGGAGAGTCAGGGAGAAGAGAAACGGATGGAAATGTCCTTGCTTGAAATGAGATGGTCCTTCTCCATCAGCCTGGTTTCATAGACTAGACGTAACATAGTAAACGTAAATCCGGTATACTTAAATTAGTATGATATGTTACGTTTGGTATGGTTATATAATACAGAAGGTTACTTAAGGCAAAAACAAAACGAGGGAGGGAGGGCGTATAACGTGAACGTCTAGCAACCAAAAGGTTGTGTGTTTGAATCTCATCACAGACAACTTTTGCATTTGAGCTAATTAGCAACTTTTGTAACTACTTACCACTTTTTAGCTACTTTGCAACGACTTAGCATGTTAGCTAACCCTTCCCCTAAGCCTAACCCTAACTGTCTTGTATTGCACACTTTGTATAAAAATAATAAATGCAGGATGACAGGATCTTTATAAAAAGTAGCTCCTTCTGCGGCGCGGACATGATACGACCAACCGTTCAGTGTCAGCTGGCTGGATGACGACTGCTGGTTTCCAGTAGCCATGCTCCTGGATTCTGATTGACTCTCCATCGTGCAGTGGTGGCAGTGGTCTAGCTGACCTGTCATAGTATCCCTTTTTCTGTTGTTGTCTCTGTGCACATTTTGCATTTACTTCCTTGTACTGTAGCTGACGACCAATGGAGGCTGCTGAGGGGAGGACGGCTCATAATAATGACTGGAACGGAACAAATGAAATGGCATCAAACATATGGAAACCATATGTTTGATGTATTTGACACCATTCCACTTATTCTGCTCCAGCCATTACCATGAGCCCATCCTCCCCAATTAAGAACCACCAACCTCCTGTGCTGACGACCTCGAGCTGCAGCTGCTGGTTGGTGTTGGGAAGGATTGAGCGAAGTCTGTGGCTCATCAACGCTGGGTTGGTGACTTGAATTTGTCAACTGGAGTGTTGTGGTACTCAAGAAGACTGAGGTAGGGGTCTCTCTTGTCTGCTTTTACTTTGTCTATGAGTGACTTAGCAATCTAAACAGATTCTTCAGCAAGGCTTTGAGGGTAATGTGGGCTTGTGGAGATGTGTATGAACTCCCATGCTTTTGAGAAGGATTCAAACTCCTTTGGATTTGTAACAATCAATTTCAATCAATCAATTTTATTTTATATAGCCCTTCTTACATCAGCTAATATCTCGAAGTGCTGTACAGAAACCCAGCCTAAAACCCCAAACAGCTAGTAATGCAGGTGTAAAAGCACGGTGGCTAGGAAAAACTCCCTAGAAAGGCGAAAACCTAGGAAGAAACCTAGAGAGGAACCAGGCTATGAGGGGTGGCCAGTCCTCTTCTGGCTGTGCCGGGTGAAGATTATAACAGAACCATGCCAAGATGTTCAAAAATGTTCATAAGTGACAAGCATGGTCAAATAATAATCAGGAATAAATCTCAGTTGGCTTTTCATAGCCGATCATTAAGAGTTGAAAACAGCAGGTCTGGGACAGGTAGGGGTTCCATAACCGCAGGCAGAGCAGTTGAAACTGGAATAGCAGCAAGGCCAGGCGGACTGGGGACAGCAAGGAGTCACCACGGCCGGTAGTCCCGACGTATGGTCCTAGGGCTCAGGTCTCTCAGTTGGCTTTTCATAGCCGATCATTAAGAGTTGAAAACAGCAGGTCTGGGACAGGTAGGGGTTTCGTAACCGCAGGCAGAACAGTTGAAACTGGAATAGCAGCAAGGCCAGGCGGACTGGGGACAGCAAGGTGTCATCATGCCCGGTAGTCCTGACGTATGGTCCTAGGGCTCAGGTTCTCAGAGAGAAAGAGAGAACGAGAGAATTAGAGAGAGCATACTTAAATTCACACAGGACACTAGATAAGACAGGAGAAGTACTCCAGGTATAACCAACTAACCCCAGCCCCCGACACATAAACTACTGCAGCATAAATACTGGAGGCTGAGACAGGAGCGGTCCGGAGACACTGTGGCCCCATCCGAAGAAACCCCGGACAGGGCCAAACAGGAAGGATATAACCCCACCCACTCTGCCAAAGCACAGCCCCCGCACCACTAGAGGGATATCCTCAACCACCAACTTACAATCCTGAGACAAGGCCGAGTATAGCCCACAGAGGTCTCCACCACAGCACAAACCAAGGGGGCGCCAACCCAGACAGGAAGATCACGTCAGTAACTCAACCCACTCAAGTGACGCACCCCTCCCAGGGACGGCATGAAAGAGCACCAGCAAGCCAGTGACTCAGCCCCTGCAACAGGGTTAGAGGCAGAGAACCCCAGTGGAGAGGGGAACCGGCCCGGCAGAGACAGCAAGGGCTGTTCGTTACTCCAGAGCCTTTCCGTTCACCTTCACACTCCTGGGCCAGACTACACTCAATCATATGACCTACTGAAGAGATAAGTCTTCAGTAAAGACTTAAAGGTTGAGACCGAGTCTGCGTCTCTCACATGGGTAGGCAGACTGTTCCATAAAAATGGAGATCTATAGGAGAAAGCCCTGCCTCCCGCTGTTTGCTTAGAAATTCTAGGGACAATTAGGAGGCCTGCGTCTTGCGACCGTAGCGTACGTATTGGTATGTACGGCAGGACCAACTCGGAAAGATAGGTAGGAGCAAGCCCATGTAACGCTTTATAGGTTAACAGTAAAACCTTGAAATCAGCCCTTGCCTTAACAGGAAGCCAGTGTAGGGAAGCTAGCACTGGAGTAATATGATCAAATTTCTTGTTTCTAGTCAGGATTCTAGCAGCCGTATTTAGCACTAACTGAAGTTTATTTAGTGCTTTATCCGGGTAGCCGGAAAATAGAGCATTGCAGTAGTCTAACCTAGAAGTAACAAATGCATGGATTAATTTTTCTGCATCATTTTTGGACAGAAAATTTCTAATTTTTGCAATGTTACGTAGATGGAAAAAAGCTGTCCTTGAAACAGTCTTGATATGTTCGTCAAAAGAGAGATCAGGGTCAAGAGTAACGCCGAGGTCCTTCACAGTTTTATTTGAGACGACTTTACAACCATCAAGATGAATTGTCAGATTTAACAGAAGATCTCTTTGTTTCTTGGGACCTAGAACAAGCATCTCTGTTTTGTCCGAGTTTAAAAGTAAAAAGTTTTCAGCCATCCACTTCCTTATGTCTGAAACACAGGCTTCTAGCGAGGGCAATTTTGGGGCTTCACCATGTTTCATTGAAATGTACAGCTGTGTGTCATCCGCATAGCAGTGAAAGTTAACATTATGTTTTCGAATAACATCCCCAAGAGGTAAAATATATAGTGAAAACAATAGTGGTCCTAAAACGGAACCTTGAGGAACACCGAAATGTACAGTTGATTTGTCGGAGGACAGACCATTTACAGAGACAAACTGATATCTTTCCGACAGGTAAGATCTAAACCAGGCCAGAACTTGTCCGTGTAGACCAATTTGGGTTTCCAGTCTCTCCAAAAGAATGTGGTGATCGATGGTGTCAAAGGCAGCACTAAGGTCTAGTAGCACGAGGACAGATGCAGAGCCTCGGTCTGACGCCATTAAAAGGTCATTTACCACCTTCACAAGTGCAGTCTCAGTGCTATGATGGGGTCTAAAAACCAGACTGAAGCATTTCGTATACATTGTTTGTCTTCAGAAAGGCAGTGAGTTGCTGCGCAACAGCTTTTCTAAAATTTTTGAGAGGAATGGAAGATTCGATATAGGCCGATAGTTTTTTATATTTTCCGGGTCAAGGTTTGGCTTTTTCAAGAGAGGCTTTATCACTGCCACTTTTAGTGAGTTTGGTACACATCCGGTGGATAGAGAGCTGTTTATTATGTTCAACATAGGAGGGCCAAGCACAGGAAGCAGCTCCTTCAGCAGTTTAGTAGGAATAGGATCCAGTATGCAGCTTGAAGGTTTAGAGGCCATGATTATTTTCATCATTGTGTCAGGAGATATAGTACTAAAACACTTAAGTGTCTCTCCCGATCCCAGGCCCTCGCAGAGTCTGTGCAGATCCAGGACAGCTAAGCCCTGGAGGAATACGCAGATTCAAAGAGGAGTCCGTAATTTGCTTTCTAATGGTCATGATCTTTTCCTCAAAGAAGTTCATGAATTTATTACTGCTGAAGTGAAAGCCATCCTCTCTTGGGGAATGCTGCTTTTTAGTTAGCTTTGCAACAGTATCAAAAAGAAATTTTGGATTATTCTTATTTTCCTCGATTAAGTTGGAAAAGTAGGATGATCGAGCAGCAGTGAGGGCTCTTCGGTACTGCACGGTACTGTCTTTCCAAGCTAGTCGGAAGACTTCCAGTTTGGTGTGGCGCCATTTCCGTTCCAATTTCCTGGAAGCTTGCTTCAAAGCTCGGGTATTTTCTGTATACCAGGGAGCTAGTTTCTTATGACAAATGTTTTTCGTTTTTAGGGGTGCAACTGCATCTAGGGTATTGCGCAAGGTTAAATTGAGTTCCTCAGTTAAGTGGTTAACTGATTTTTGTCCTCTGACGTCCTTGGGTAGGCAGAAGGAGTCTGGAAGGGCATCAAGGAATTTTTGTGTTGTCTGAGAATTTATAGCACGACTTTTGATGCTCCTTGGTTGGGGTCTGAGCAGATTATTTGTTGCGATTGTAAACGTAATAAAATGGTGGTCCGATAGTCCAGGATTTTGTGGAAAAACATTAAGATCTACAACATTTATTCCATGGGACAAAACTAGGTCCAGAGTATGACTGTGGCAGTGAGTAACAGGGGTCATTGTCAAATATTAAAGTCTCTACGATGCCATGCCTGGCAAAGGCTGCTTTCAGCTTGTGGATCACAGCTGTGGGTGTGGTGCTGTGAAGACTGCTGAGTTCAAAGTATCCTTGATGTTCCAGGTGAACAGGTCAGTTGCCACGACCTGCCAGGGTCTGTCTGGGATACGGTGAGGTATCATGGGCTCTTTATTCAAGAGAGGTTGGGCATTTTCCAACAATGTCCTCTATTTGTTTGCACATTCCAGGCCAAAACAAAATATACTGTGCTCTCTGTTTGCACTTTTCCAAGCCCATGTGTCCGGCATGGATCTTTACCAACATCTCTTCTCTGAGAGTGGCAGAAATTATGATTTTCTCTCCCTTGAAAACAATTCCATTGATCTGTGACAGTTCATCACGATGGTTCCGTTGCTGACAGGTGTATAAAATCGAGCACACAACCATGCAATCTCCATAGACAAACATTGGCAGTATAATGGCCCATGCTGACGAGCTCAGTGACTTTCAACGAGGCAGCGTCATAGGATGCCACCTTTCAAACAAGTCAGTTCATCACATTTCTGCCCTGCTAGAGCTGCCCCGGTCAACTGTAAGTGCTGTTATTGTGAAGTGGAAATGTCTAGGAGCAACAATGGCTCATCCGCAAAGTGATAGGCCACACAAGGTCACAGAACAGGACCGCCGAGTGCTGAAGCTCGTAGCGCATAAAAATCGTCTGTCCTCGGTTGCAAAACTCACTACCGAGTTCCAACCTGCCACTGGAAGCAACGTCAGCACAAGAGCTGTTCATCAGGAGCTTCATGAAATGGGTTTCCTTGGCCAAGCAGCCACACACAAGCCTAAGATAACCATGCGCAATGCCAAGCGTCGGCTGGAGTGGTGTAAAGCTCACCGCCATTAGACTCTGGAGCAGTGGAAACGTGTTCTCTGGAGTGATGAATCATGCTTCACCATCTGGCAGTCGAATCTGGGTTTGGCGGAAGCCAGGAGAACGCTACCTGCCCCAATGCATAGTGCCAACTGTGGAGGAGGAATAATGGTCTGGGGCTGTTTTAAATGGTTCAGTCTAGGCCCCTCAGTTCCAGTGAGGGGAAATATTGATGCTACAGCATACAATTACATTCTAGACGATTCTGTGCTTCCAACTTTGTGGCAACAGTTTGGGGAAGGCCCTTTACTGTTTCAGCACGACAATGCCCCCGTGCACAAGGTGAGGTCAATACAGAAATGGTTTGTCAAGATTGGTGTGGAAGAACTTGACTGGCCTGCACAGAGCCCTGACCGCAACCCCATCGAACACCTTTGGGATGAATTGGAACGCAGACTACGGGCCTAATCGCCCAACTTTAGTGCCCGACGTCACTAATGCTCTTGTGGCTGAATGGAAGCAAGTCCCCGCAGCAATGTTCCAACATCTAGTGGAAAGCCTTCCCAGAAGAGTGGAGGCTGTTATAGCAGCAAAGGGAGCACCAACTCCATATTAATGCCCATGATTTTGGAATGAGATGTCCACTTACTTTTGGCCATGAAGTGTAACATATTTTTTGCAAAATTCATAACATATTGTACGAAATGCAATTGGTAACATATTTGACAAATTGAAATTCGTAACATATCATACAAATTGTAATTCGTAACATATCATAAGGAATGGATGATGGATATCGACAAATTAATACATACCATACGAAATGTAACATATCATACTAATTGGTGTGTTCGGATTTACATTTACTATGTTACGTCTACCCCTGAGTCCAGGTTGTCTCCACTAGGGTTTCATTAGGCAAATTACGTTTACAGGGCTGGATCCCAAAATAAATGTGCAAAAAAAGTGATCAATACAAATTAAGTTAGTTGTGCAATATATTTGATAGATTTATACATTTTACAGTAAGTAGCATATTGTTTTTAAATGTGTGCATGTTTTTCTCCTCTTTTAAAACAAAAGCTGATTCAAAGGGGGTTTGGCAGATTTCAATACTCTTCCATGGTAGGATACACCTGAGTATCCTGATGAAAGGTGGCTATTGATAAGGGGGGGACAATTCGATTTGCCTACTAACGAATTGACACCATAGAGAATGATAGAGGCCTCTAGTGGCCAAAAGGCCATACAGTGCCTTCGGAAAGTATTCAGACACCTTGACTTTTTCCACATTTTGTTACGTTACAGCCTTTATTAAGTAAAATAATTTCCTTAGCATTCTACACACAATACCCCATAATGACAAAGCTAAAATAAGTTGTAAGAAATGTTTGCAAATTTATTAAAAACAAAAAAACTGAAATAACTTCTTTACATAATTATTCAGACCAATTGCTATAAGACTCGAAATTGAGCTCAGGTGCATCCTGTTTCCATTGATCATCTTTGAGATGTTTCTACAACTTGATTGGAGTCCACCTGTGGTAAATTCAATTGATTGGACATGATTTGGAAAGGCACACACCTGTCTATATAAGGTCCCACAGTTGACTGTGCATGACGAAAAAAAACATCCATGAGGTAGAAGGAATTGTCCGTAGAGCTCCGATACATGATTGTGTCCAGGCACAGATCTGGGGAAGGATACATTTCTGCAACATTGAAGGTCCCAAGAACACAGTGGCCTGTATAATTCTTAAATGGAAGAAGTTTAGAACCACCAAGACTCTTCCTAGAGCTGGCCGCCCGGCCAAACTGAGCAATCGGGGGAGAAGGGCCTTGGTCAGGGAGGTGACCAAGAACCCAATGGTCACTTTGACAGAGCTCTAGAGTCCCTCTGTCGAGATGGGAGAAACTTCAAAAGGACAACCATCTCTGCAGCACTCCACCAATTAGGCCTTTATGGTAGAGTAGCCAGACTGAAGCCACTCCTCAGTAGAAGGCACATGACAGCCCGCTTGGAGTTTTCCAAAAGGCACCTAAAGACTCTCAGACCATGAGAAACAAGATTCTCTGGTCTGATGAAACCAAGATTGAACTCTTTGGCCTGAATGCCAAGCGTCACGTCTGGCGGAAACCTGGCACCATCCCTACGGTGAAGCATGGTGGTGGCAGCATCATGCTGTGGGGATGTTTTTCAGCGACAGGGACTGGGAGACTAGTCAGGATCGAGGCAAAGATGAATGGAGCAAAGTACAGAGAGAACCTTGATAAAACCTGCTCCAGAGCGCTCAGGACCTCAGACTGGGTCGAAGGTTCACCTTCCAACAGGACAACGACCCTAAGCACACAGCCAAGACAACACAGGAGTGGCTTCGGGACAAGTCTCTGAATGTCCTTGAGTGGCCCAGCCAGAGCCCGGACTTGAATCTGATCAAAAATCTCTGGAGAGACCTGAAGATAGCTGTGCAGCAACGCTCCCCATCCAACCTGACAGAGCTTGAGAGGATCTGCAGAGAAGAATGGGAGAAACTCCCCAAAAACAGATGTGCAAAGCTTGTAGCATCATACCAAAGAAGACTCAAGGCTGTAATAGCTGCCAAAGGTGCTTCAACAAAGTACTGATTAAAGGGTCTAAATACTTATTTAAATGTGATATTTCCGTTTTTTTTTTTTATAAATTAGCAGAAATGTCTGAAAATCAGTTTTTGCTTTGTCTTAATGTAGGTTGATGAGGGAAAAAAACGATTTAATCAATTTTAGAATAAGACTGTAAGGTAATAAAATGTGGAAAAAGTCAAGGGGTCTGAATCCTTTCCGAAGGCACTGTATTAGCATGGGCAGCGCCATTGATGGCTTCCACCATTTTAATGTGGTGAACTGGGTGGGACTTCCAACTTTGTTGGCTGATCCCTCCTGGTGACCCTGTTGGAGTTATGTCCAACCGGGTCATCAGGAGGGATCAAACAATAGTGAAGATGAAAATTGACTACTTCAAATTGGAGATAGCCTCAATGGCACCCATGCTTTCACAAACGCCAGTAATGGCATGAATACAATGACGAGGCCTCTTTCCATCTTCATGATTGACACACTCCTCGACCATTCAACCACATCGATTTCCGGGTCACGTAGGAGAGAGGACGGGGGAGAGAGGACGGAGGAAAGTCTTTTGCCCTCAGATCAGCCTCAATTCGTCGGGTCATGGACTCTAAGGTGTCGAAAGTCTTCCGCAGGGATGCTGGCCCATGTTGACTCCAATGCTTCCCACAGTTGTGCCAAGTTGGCTGGATATCCGTTTGGTGGTGGACCATTCTTGATACACACAGGAAACTGTTGAGCATGAAAAACTCAGCAGTGTTGCGGTTTTTGACACAAACCGTTGCGCCTTGCACCTACTACCATACCTGTTCAAAGGCACTTAAATATTTTGTCTTGCCCATTCACCCTCTGAATGACACACATACACAATCCATGTCTCAATTGTCTCAAGGCTTAAAAATCCTTCTTTAACCTGTCTCCTCCCCTTCATCTACACTGATTGAAGCGGATTTAACAAGTGACATCAATAAGGGATCATAGCTTTGACCTGGATTCACCTGGTTAGTCCATGTCATGGAATGAGCTGGTGGGGCGGCAGGTAGCTTAGTGGTTAAGAGCGCTGTGCCAGTAACCGAAAGGTCACTGGTTCTAATCCCTGAGCTGACTAGGTGAAAAATGTGCCCTTGAGCAAGGCACTTAACCATAATTGCTTTGGATAAGAGCGTCTAAAATGTTTTGTACACTCAGTGGCCTACTTATTACAAAACATAATTTTCAAATCTATCATTCATCTAGGCTCCATATGGCACATTAGTCATTAGTGCGTAGGCATACATCCTAATGCAGTACTATGTGCTGATGTACAATCATATTCTAGTCTAGTCTATGCAATACGTGTAATTGTAATCATCATCACGTGTCGCTTTTGTGTCTACTCGATTTTATGCCGCGTTCAAGTGCTAGTCGGAACAAGGAAACTCGAACATTTTCGACTTGCTAACTGGTTGAAACGCAGCACGTGTATAACTCCCATCAGTTAGCAAGTCGAACTTTTCCGAGTTTCCGGTTGCTAACTAGTTATACATGATACTGCATTAGTTCCGACTAGCACGTGAACGCAGCACATCTCACGAGTGGGCTGCAGAGATGATGCGATGCTGCGTAGGCTACATGTGTGAGTGGGATGCAAGTATCTTGCCGCGGACATTCTGGTTGCTGGGCGCACGGACTGTAGGCTACTGCGGAAAGCATGCATCTGCTGGCTGGCTTGAATAAGCTGAGCAGAGAGACTCACAGAAAAATGTGATTTTATTTTTTAAACATCCTTTTGACTTAGATGCAGGCAGTGTGGACCTCTTCCACCTCTAAATAAATTATAGTAGATTATATAAACCCTCGTCGGCCGATGCTCAAGGAGTCGTGTTCGTGGGAGACGCATAAAAGGGTCGTATAGACCGACGCGAGTCAAATACGACAATTATCAAAGGAAGGTTGAGGTGAAGCAAACAACACGCAATCGCAATTAGATGTCTGGGAACATCTAGCTCTGAGAGTCTGAGTATGATAAGGTAAGAGAAGCAAGCAAGGACGAGTATGACTATTGAGCTGTGGTGGCTATTTAACAGCGTCCTTTTAAAATAAAAAAATATTGTGACTGTTTTGGGTACACTGATGATGATTTTATTGTGTGAATAGCCACCTTCCTTATTAAATATTCATACTGTTGGCTTTAAAACAATTGATGCATGTTGAATGCCCGTTTGCGCAGCGTAGCCGATTAAAACTCTGTTTCTGGGCTAATCATACATGCATCACCTATATAGCCTACTGTACCATATAAACCATGGTTTATATTAATAACATTGTTTGTTTGGTCAAGAACCTCCACTTCATAATATATAATGATAATGTCCACTATAACTATACATTTTATGTGAACAAATGTAAGCTCTTTGTGGTTTAAAAATTAGGCTTTCTAAAGAACAAATTAAACTTGAGCACATAAAATACGAAGAATTTGATGGAGCCCCAAAACACCAATCAAAATGGGTGGTAAATATTGTGTGAGGGTCACTACATGGTTCACACACAATGCCAGCCATTCAATCTCTCTTGTGGGCTCTTGCATGTATTGATTTGTAGCTTTATTTGATTTTGAGAGTTTTTGTACAGTAACACCCTTTAAAAAACGAGCTATTGCATAATGTTTTCAATGATATATCTCTGATCAAATGTTTGTTTCTCCTCTAGGTTGTTTATGGAGACTGAATTGGTTTACGTGTCTGACACCCTTTGATAGAAATACTCTGCATATCTGGATGGAGAACAATGTTGACAGCACTGTCACTGAATATTACTCAGAAACACACAGCGCATCATTACTTTGAGTGTATATTCTTCAGTCGTTGAAGCCTCCTTGTTAAGGTACATAGAAGTTTGAAGATTACACATTAGCTAATATTTTTATACTATCTTAATCATCTGAAGCCTGCAACAATGCTCCAGCAGAACAATAACAACAACTACCCATGCCTGGAAATGTCTGGCTCCCCCAGGGAGGTGCTGCAGAAGTGCCAAAAAAGCAATCTTCCCTTCACCAGACGCTTGGAGCTTGGGGACATGCCCTTAGTCAAGGGCCTTCGGGCCTGGGCTGCGTGCTACAAGAACCGCAGGAGGGCAGCACCTCCCCCTAGGTCCCAAGGAACGTGCCCCAGGCCTGCAGATATCTACCCAGTGGGACAGTGGGGCAGGCTGGGTTATGGTCTGGGTCTACCGCTGGACTCCAACTATGCCTCCAACCCCAGACAGACAGGCCTGGGGGCACTGGTGACTGTGGCCACATTGAAGGCCTCTGAGGGAGGTGGTCAGACTCAGACACGCTGTATGTTCCTCAAGACAGAGGGTGGAAGGTGCCTCTACTCTACGGGCAGCCCAAGGACCTGCACTCAAGGTCTGGCCCCTCAGTCCCCCTCCATGCTGGTGGGCAGCTGGCTGAGGGATAAAGTGGGGGGGGTCAGGGACTCCTCCGCCGTGGGGAAAATGGGTGTGTGGGAGATGGGAGGAGCCCCGGGGTCGTACCAGGTCAAATCGCGGTCAGCCCGGAGGTGGAGGACATCCTGCAAGCCTGTGGTTCCCATCCAGGCGAGAACACTCTTGAGCAGGGAGGAGTCGGGCGAGCACACCCTGGAAGGGAGCCAGGAAAGCAGGGACAAAGGGGAGTTTCCCACAACTGGTCCGAGTGGAAAACAAGACAGAGGGAGTACTAGAAGCCCCAAATGCAGTCACGCTCAGACGAAGACCTGCACCCAGTTTCACATGAGGAGAGGAGGGCAGGGGAGCAGTGGTGGTCAGAGGGAAGCTGCTTCTGTATGTGAGCAGGGTCAGTCGAGCTGCGGTGTGGAGGGGATTAAGGAGAAGGAGAAGGAGAAAGTGAAGGATGGGACTGGTCTCACCCGGTCTAAGCCCTGTGACTCCTGCCTGCCTCCAGACAATGCTGACCCAGAAAACTGCAGCAGTGACGTCGGGGACTGGGGAAAGCCAGACGGCCCACAAGCACGGGAGGGGCTGCATCCTGAAACCTCCCTCAACAAGGAGCACTTCCAGGACAAACTATGGGATAAAGACATCCATACTGGAGGCAAAGATGTGGCCAGTGGTATCATGAGACATGTGGAAGACTTTGATGGCATGGTGGATGCTGTGATTGGGTTTGTGGATCATATCAAGTCTGCAGAGCGTGATTCTGAGAGTCTAGGGGGGACAGGGGGGATAGCTGAGGGGGAGCTGCCCAACAGGTGGATCGATGTTCAAACCTCAGAGAGACACTGCTGCTCTGAGAGAGGCTGCATCAAAGCCTGCTCCATTCAACCACACAGCCCAGCAGGGGGAAGCATTTCTACTGCTACTGATGAGACTGGCTATGGTCAGATAAATCAGGAAACTAAATCAGATAGTCAATACAATAAGCTTTGTGAGAAATGTCTGCCAGAAGAAAAATATGTGGATAAAGAAGGGTTACAGAAATCTGTGCATGGCCTCTGTGAGGAAGAGGAGAAAGAGGGGGAGGAGGGGATCCAGTCAACAGCACCAGAAATTAGGGAGCTCTGTGGGGAGCATGGAGAGATACTGCCTGAGGTCAGGAGCACAGACGATGAGGCCAGGCTGGTGAGGGGAGACATCACATCCCAGAGAACTGAGCCTCACCTGGCAACAGAGGAGCATGAGTCCAAGGAGACATGTAGGACGGAAGAGAGGTGTTTTTCAGTTTTACCAGCTACCCTGACTGAGGAGGCCGTAGGAGGGTGGAGGGAGGCAGGGACTGGGCAGTTTAATTCTCTTTTACGAGGCTCTGCTGTTGCTTGCCCTGCTACCTCTGTCACACACTGGCCGCCTAATCCGGCCTCCTCAGGAGCCATGGCAACAGGCCTCCCTGCTCCGAATGGGGGGCAGACAAACGCTGGAGGTGGGGCTCTGGTGCCTCTGCTACTGAGCCCAGAGGAGCAGGAGTGGAAGAGGGGCCGGGACGAGAGCAAGGTGGCCGCCGACGGGGGGTTCCTGGATGGGGGGCCGGAGGCGGAGGGGGAGGATGACTTTGGGCTTTTCATGCAGGCAGAGGAGCAGCCGCCCTGGGACGACAGCTTCATTGCATCACCCCTAGTGCCTTCTGGGAAAAGTGAGAGTGTTGGTAAGTCCCTAGCTTAGATCTGTTAAAGACATCCAGACACTACACATACATAACAGAAACTTCTAATGACTATCACATGCTCCAGTTAGATTATGCAAATGTTACAGAGGCAGCAGTAACAGCAAAACATGAAAAGGTTTTTGAAAACCTCAAAGACAAGAGCTCTGATGTGAACAGTAGCGGTAACTCTCTTTGCTGTGGTTTGCACCATGCGGCAGCCAGGGCATGTAGAGGCGTTGCTCCCGTTACTAATCAGTTAGTCTGGTCTGACCTGGATTCTTGAGGGCCCTCTCCCAAACTCATGTGAAGGTATTAATTATTTAAAGCGCTGCCGGGAATGTAGTGCTAGTGCTATCGGCTTTGAGATGTAAGCCGTGTTAGCTTCAGTACATGGGGCTCCATGTTTAAAGATACAGAGACCCAGGCAGGCAGCTCCTCCGCGATTAGGAGAGACCACGCAGGGTGACAGCCCATCCATCACGTTCCATCCCCATGTAACCTCAAACATCATGAAAGACAAAACTCCCAATCATTAGTGTCTAATGGTAATAACAAAGGTCTAATCATTGTTGTTGTCATGATTATGTCATATGTCAGTTAAAGCCGTGGCACTTGCGTTGGCTTTTAACCAAGGGGTGTAAATCAGGTGTTTAAATATTGACACACTTCACAAAGTTTCAAAAACTGTTGTCAGGTTATAGATAAATAACAGGTCAGCTACCAAAACAAAGTACTTTATTTGTTGCCCGTTCAGGTCATTTGAATGAGGGCAGCATGAAAAATAGCTGTCTATTTGGAGCATACACCTGGTCCCTGCACTTTAAAGTCTACTCAGTGCATGGAATACAGATCATATAGAATCAATAGAAACTAGCTAGTGTCTAATGATTAATTTCTGATGCCCTCAATGTTCCCATGCAGCACTTGAAAACCATTCCATCACCAATGAGTCTACCCATTGGACCTCAGGTTGGATAGACAGCTCATTCCAACAATCAGAGCATGCCTGGACAGCCTTCCCAAAGGATACAGCGGGAGAGGGGCAAGACACAAGAGGACAGTGGTGGCCCACAAATGCTGTGGAGGAGACAAGGGGCAGATTCTCTGCCAAGGAAAATGTGGTAGGCCTTTAAATCTTTCCTCAGAAGTGACTACAAAAGACAAGGAGTCAACTTCTTGCATATTCCTATTTCCTATATCTCCAGGAATACATGGTCCATGGGACTGACTGTAAATTATACATACACATTATTTCTTCATCTTTCATTATTTCCATCTTTCAGAACAATGTGTTTGTGGAGGCCTTCCCGTCACTGTCTACTCCCCTGTATGATTGTGATGCTGTTCCCATGCTCAGCCAGCTTCTCAGAGGCATCTTGGATCATGAAAGCTCTGCAGAGGATCATGGGTAAGTGGGTCAAGAGATCATAATGATATTTTATAAAAATTCAGCTCAGGGAATGATTTGGAAGTTTGATCCTGTATTAGCAGAAAATCCTACTTCTATTTCTTCTCAGCTCGGATGTTAAGTCCGTTACAAGCATAATCTAGAGTCTTTACAGTTTTACAATTCATTAAATTGTAATGGTAAGGAGCATTCTGAGATGGTTGTTATATACACTGCTCAAAAAAATAAAGGGAACACTTAAACAACACAATGTAACTCCAAGTCAATCACACTTCTGTGAAATCAAACTGTCCACTTAGGAAGCAACACTGATTGACAATAAATTGCACATGCTGTTGTGCAAATGGAATAGACAACAGGTGGAAATTATAGGCAATTAGCAAGACACCCCCAATAAAGGACTGGTTTTGCAGGTGGTGACCACAGACCACTTCTCAGTTCCTATGCTTCCTGGCTGATGTTTTGGTCACTTTTGAATGCTGGCGGTGCTTTCACTCTAGTGGTAGCATGAGACGGAGTCTACAACCCACACAAGTGGCTCAGGTAGTGCAGCTCATCCAGGATGGCACGTCAATGCGAGCTGTGGCAAGAAGGTTTGCTGTGTCTGTCAGCGTAGTGTCCAGAGCATGGAGGCGCTACCAGGAGACAGGCCAGTACATCAGGAGACGTGGAGGAGGCCGTAGGAGGGCAACAACCCAGCAGCAGGACTGCTACCTCCGCCTTTTTGCAAGGAGGAGCAGGAGGAGCACTGCCAGAGCCCTGCAAAATGACCTCCAGCAGGCCACAAATGTGCATGTGTCTGCTCAAACGGTCAGAAACAGACTCCATGAGGGTGGTATGAGGGCCCGACGTCCACAGGTGGGGGGTTGTGCTTACAGCCCAACACCGTGCAGGACGTTTGGCATTTGCCAGAGAACACCAAGATTGGCAAATTTGCCACTGGTGCCCTGTGCTCTTCACAGATGAAAGCAGGTTCACACTGAGCACATGTGACAGACGTGACAGAGTCTGGAGACGCCGTGGAGAACGTTCTGCTGCCTGCAACATCCTCCAGCATGACCGGTTTGGCGGTGGGTCAGTCATGGTGTGGGGTGGCATTTCTTTGGGGGGCCGCACAGCCCTCCATGTGCTCGCCAGAGGTAGCCTGACTGCCATTAGGTACCGAGATGAGATCCTCAGACCCCTTGTGTGAGACCATATGCTGGTGCGGTTGGCCCTGGGTTCCTCCTAATGCAAGACTATGCTAGACCTCATGTGGCTGGAGTGTGTCAGCAGTTCCTGCAAGAGGAAGGCATTGATGCTATGGACTGGCCCGCCCGTTCCCCAAACCTGAATCCAATTGAGCACATCTGGGACATCATGTCTCGCTCCATCCCACCAACGCCACGTTGCACCACAGACTGTCCAGGAGTTGGCGGATGCTTTAGTCCAGGTCTGGGAGGAGATCCCTCTGGAGACCATCCGCCACCTCACCAGGAGCATGCCCAGGCGTTGTAGGGGAGGTCATACAGGCACGTGGAGGCCACACACACTACTGAGCCTCATTTTGACTTGTTTTAAGGACATTACATCAAAGTTGGATCAGCCTGTAGTGTGGTTTTCCACTTTAATTTTGAGGGTGACTCCAAATCCAGACCTCCATGGGTTGATAAATTTGATTTCCATTGATAATTTTTGTGTGATTTTGTTGTCAGCACATTCAACTATGTAAAGAAAAAAGTATTTAATAAGATTATTTCATTCATTCAGATCTAGGATGTGTTATTTTAGTGTTCCCTTTATTTTTTTGAGCAGTGTATATTGCCGTCTGGTGGAAGAAATTATGACCTTCAAGATAGCACCAGAGATAGCATAAAATGTCACCACCACCCAACAACTACCCTACTGTTTGAACCCATGACCAGAGATAAGCTGCATATCAGACAATATTTCATGCACTGAATCAGTATTGGTTTAGTGATAGATTCACAGATTCACAATGATTTAATAGGCTGTGGTGTTATTCATAACTGTGGCGCTTACTTCTTCCATTAATTTACTTTACATGTCTTTGTTTGTCTTGTAGCTTACTTGATAGGTTCCATGACCTGAACAATATATTTGGCTTGAAATATAAGAGGGCAAATGCTGTTTCCCGTGAATGTCTTCTACAGTCGCTACATTTGGGCCAGTGTAACACAGTGAGTATTTACATCTGTAGTCAGTGTAATGCATGGTTAAAAGTGATAATAGGCCTACTCTGTTTCATATTATGGGGCTGAAATTATACAGCCTAATCTTATGTTACAGCCTTATGTTAAAAAGCTATACTATCACAATGAAAAATGCTACAGCATGTTAGACCAAACTGAATGTATAATGGGTCATGCATCATAGTATGACATGGTCATTTGACCGTTATCTGCACTGGCACTCGGAAACAAGCAAATCATGACTACAGTTAATGTAAATTTAGAAGAGTCATCATTTGTTCACCTCTGCAGGAAAATATGACTGGGCACCGAGCAGCCAACTACAGTCCCTCTCTTGGCGTCCCCTTGTCCAGTCAGCATGCACAGGCCTGTGGGAAGAGACGCTTATCTCATGATGTCAACAAGAACATCATTGAATAACCAAGATTTCCACTTTCCCTGACTGTCAACAGCACATTGTCTTTACTATGCCCTTCCATGCCAAACCACATGGGTCACGGTCTTCATCTCCATGGGGAGAAATAACTAAACATTTCACAAGATTCAGAACTCAGAGGATGATCTCTCCTTGGACCGACTGGACCACCTGACTATCTGGTGACCCTTAATAATGCCCTGTTTCGCTTTACCTTCCCTGGAATTGGATCAATAGAGGCATACCTGTGACAAATTGGATAGAATGAAGCACTAATTATAATTTTTTGTCTCACAGATATTCCTAAAATACATGGAAATGTTTACATTCTTATTAATCTAATTCTTAGGGACTATAGGAAATGTTAAAGTAAGTAGTGTTTGTCAGGAGAAGTGGATGTCTATACCCCTATCCCCCTTTGTTCACTCCCACCCTCTTTCTCACACACACTGACATGGACACACACAACAAACACACACTATCCTCTCCCATCATGTGGTCTGGCTCAACTGTGCCGGTGACAACTGTGGAGCAGCATATACTGTAGGTTTAGCTAACATTGGAGCTCACATGGATCACAGCTCATTTTCTTATTATCACAGTAAACAATGACCATGTTTACTGAAATGATTACCTTCAAATTGGGGTGTTTCTGGCTGTCAGAATTACATTGTTTTGTGCTGGCAAAGAGAAAATGTGTTATTTTACCAGTACAAGCTTGTTTTAGATCACAAAAAAGCAATCATGTCATATTAAGATTCTATTTGTTTGTCTCTTGATTTTTTGTTTTGTGGGCAACCCGGGGTAACTCAGTAGGCCTACAGAAAATGTAGTGGATGTTTGTCATTTGTACATTATATGTATTCCTCAAGAAAAATACAGATTTTCTGAGTTGTTCAAACTGATAAAAATAGATTGTCAACTTGTTAATTGATGTAATAAAATGATACAGTGATTGCTGTTTTCCATCCTCAAAGCTTTTGCTAATGTTATGATATACTGTATAATTTTAAAGTACCTAAACGGTCATCTTATTTGGGTGTTTGACACAATACTCACTACAAACCAAAACAGCAACAAAAATAGTAAAATAGTACCCCACAGGCTACACGTGTCTGTCAATTAGAATGGTCTACGCCACTTCAATAAAGTATCATGGGTCAAAGGTAAACCACACTTGCAAATGACATACTTTGAATTAGCACACCATCACCACTGGCAAGACTGTGCAAAGTAAGCCTTCAAGTCATTACCTAATACTGCTAATGAGGAAAACTGACAGAGCAATGCTATTCTCAGTTTATGCCCACTCTAACCTTATGGCCAAGTATGCACCTTACCAGAATGGCAAATTTGTGACTTCTTCAATGTATGATGATGACAGGTAAGGGGCCCAAGGGGAGGTCATGTACCAGATGCTGGTCTGTGGTCAGGGCCGGATTACTGAACGGGCACGCAGGGCACGTGCCCCAGCGCCCCTGACCTCTAGTAGGCCCCCAACCCACTGGAGGAAATTTGCTTTAAAACTGCACAATTTTCTCTCAGCCTCATGCCAAAATGTGAAGAACAGCATGAGATGATCTATAAAACTGCACATTCTTCTCTCTGTCCCATGGCACAATATGTAGAATTGGAATTTAAAACTGAAAAATTACCTCTCAGCCTCATGATAGAATGTGTAGAATAGCATTATAAAACGGCCATTTTTTTTCTCTCTCTTCCCCATGGCAAAATGTGTTGAAATGCAGGAAGTTAGTTGTTTTCCCAAAAAAATCTAATGGTTTGGGGCCCCCGGAAGGTAGGTGCCCCGGGGCCCCAAAAGCAGTAGTCTGGGGCTGTCTGTGGTGCTGAATTGGTTAATAGGAACTTGCTGAGTCAGAGGATCTGTTTTCACCAGATAATGTGGCATTGATTGTGTTATTGTGAAAATATGCGAGTGGCCTTAGATGACCTTTTGGCAAGCTATCAAATTAAGTCAACAGGGTGTTTGCCTAATGGCACTATGCACATTGTCCTGCTATAATGCAGTGCATGGTTGGCAATAAGAAAAACATATCTTGGTGATGTTATTTTCTTCAGCTGCATCATGTGATCCGATGGCTCCCCTAATCACATGTATTTGTTTTACGTAAAAGCTCAAGGCGGAGCAATCTCTGTCTGCAATAACAACTATATGAAGCCATTATGGACATATGAACCTAGGAGAGTGAGGTGATATGCTCTAGTTCCTTTTTGGCCATTTGGCCCCTCCCATAGGTCCTCACTTTAGTGTTCACAGATCATCCAAGACTGGATAATTTAGTCTATAGGTTCACCTAGGGATTGCTGGAGCCTTTTCCCTATATTTTCCCTATATTTTCCCTATCCAGTCTAGTAAACACCAAAGAGAAACCCCTGGGAAAAAGGGTAATGAAAGGGGCAGAAAATAAAATGTGTTGTAGCCAACCTCACTGTTTGTGGATCAGCTCTTGGTCTATTTTCTGGGGCTTATTCAGGGGATTGAAACGTTGACATCGTTGCAGATAGAAATAAAACGTAAAACACCAAGAACATGCTGTTATCATTAGGAACAGTAGGGAGCAGTGTATTCTCAAAATGTATATCTGCAGCGTTCTAGGCGTTTGAACACACCCCTGTCAAACTTGTAACAGTGGGGTGGAGGACAGCCTAAACTTAAAACTTGAGGAGACGGAGGCAGGGAAGTAGGCTACAAAGTAACAGTTTGGCGGATGACATTGACAGCAGAAAAAAAAGGAAATGTCTTCGGGGTACAAATCTTGGATACTGCTTACAGGTTTTATACTATTCTATGTTGCTTATCTGTTGCTTGGAGCGCTCGTTTTCTCCACCATCGAACGGCCGGTGGAGGACAAACTAAAAAGTGACATACACGTCCTGAAAGAAGAGTTTCTCAACCAAAGTTGCGTCAATGCAACATCACTTGAAAACTTTTTGGAGAAAGTTTTACAAGCCAATAAGTATGGAATATCTATCCTTCCGAATTCTTCTGCGAGTTCAAATTGGGACTTGGCTTCCTCTTTGTTCTTCGCCAACACTTTAGTAACGACAGTCGGTAAGTAAATAGTTTATACTTGTCTTTGTTAGGCCTACATCGTTTCCGTTTTGTTTCGGCTGGTACGTATAACACAAATCCATATAGCAATTTCTAAACAATTTAAGTGCTAATATTGCAAAATACTCAAGGAAACACTGATTGTTTACAGATTACAATTACAGTTCCAACTGGGTATTTGTTTGTACTCAGTGACCAAAACATGCCACGCGTCAATGGGCCCGTTTGATTTTCAGGTAGCCTTGCCCCAGTATCAGTGCCTTAGAAGTCATTAGAGCAGGGATGGGCAACTGGCGGCCTCCTTTTGAAGGCCCTCAGATCAGTTTCCACTGATTCAGTCAGGTTCTCAACCTACTGTAATTTCGAAATTTGGTTGTGCATCAGCAGTTTTACTCAGTCACTGATAGTCAGTCAATTAGCCCATGTCAGCTAAAATTTTTTACATTGCTAAATCAGTTTAGCAGCCAGCTATCTAAACTTGTTATCATGGTTGAATTACTGGCCCTGGGGCCCCCATTGATTTTGTAAGTTAGTCTCACTCAAATATAATTTCTCTCCACACTATGTCTAAATGTGTAGAATTGCAGGAAATTAACTGTAAAACAGCTCATTTGACTCTCCGCCTAATGGCGAAATTAGTAGAATTGCATGAAATTTGTTTTAAAATTGCTAAATCTATTCTCCGCCCCTTGGCAAAATGTGTAGAATTGCATAAGATTAACTCTAAAACGTAAAAAAATCTCTGATAAGCAGACCTGCGAGCAACTGCGGTCTCTCATGATGAGTTCAGATTTAAGTACCTTTGAATGGGGTATGGTAGTAGGTGCCAGGCGCACTGGTTTGTGTCAAGAACTGCAACGCTGCTGGGTTTTTCACGCTCAAGTTTCCTGTGTGTATCAAGAATGGTCCACCACCCAAAGGACATCCAGCCAACTTGACACAACTGTGGGAAGCATTGGAGTCAACATGGGCCAGCATCCCTGTGGAATGGTGTTCCTAATAATTGGTATACACTGTTTATATAGTGAAAACAATAGTGGTCCTAGAACGGAACCTTGAGCAACACCGACACTTACCATTGAATTGTCAGAGGACAAACCATCCACAAAGACGAACTGATATCTTTCCAACAGATAAGATCTAAACCAGGCAAGACCTTGTCCATGTAGATCAATTAGGGTTTCCAATCTCTTCAAAATAATGTGGTGATCGATGGTGTCGAAAGCGGCATTAAGGTCTAGGAGCATGAGGACAGATGCAGAGCCTAGGTCTGACGCCATTAAAAGGTCATTTACCACCTTCATGAGTGTGGTCTCAGCACTATAATGGTGTCTAAAACCAGACTGGACGGTTTCGGATAAATGATTTGTCTTCAGGAAGGCAGTGAGTTGCTGAGCAACAGATTTTTCTAAAGTTTTTGAGAGGAATGGGAGATTCGATATAGGCCGATAAAAATTTGTTTTAATATATATATAAATATTACTGCCACTTTTAGTGAGCTTGGTATACATCCAGATGATAGGGAGACGTTTATTATGTTCAACATAGGAGGGTCAAGCACAGGAAGTAGCTCTTTCAGTAGTTTAGTTGGAATAGGGTCCAGTAGACAGCTGGAAGGTTTAGAGGCCATGACTATTTTTGGTGAATGTGTCGAGAGACAGGATAAAAAAACTAAAGTGTCTCCATTGATCTGAGGTCCTGGCAGTTCTGTGCAGACTCGGGACAACTGAGTTTTGGAGAAATACGCATATACTAAGAGGAGTCTGTAATTTGTTTTCTAATGATCATGATGTTTTCCTCGAAGTTCATGAATTTATCACTGCTGAAGTGAAGGCCATCCTCACTTGGGGAAGGAATGCTAGTTTTCAGTTAGCTTTGCGACAGTATCAAAAATAAATGTTGGATTGTTTTTATTCTCCTCAATCAGGTTGAAAAAGTAGGCTGATCGAGCAGCAGTGATGGCTTTTTGATATTGCACGGTACTGTCTTTCCAAGCTAGTTGGAAAACTTCCAATTTGGTGGCGCGCCATTTCCGTTCCAATTTTTGGAAGCTTGGTTCAGGGCTCTGGTATTTTCTGTACACCAGGGAGCTAGTTTCTTGTCAACATTTGTTTTTGTTTTTAACGGTGCGACTGCATCTAGCGGATTACGCAAGGTTAAGTTTAGATCCTCAGTTAGGTGGTTAACCCTTTAGAACCCGTAGCAGCCGTCAACTGACTTTAAAAAAATTACTATAGTGGCCGCGAACTGCATTGTTTTTCTAACAATATCTGTGTCAATATAGCAGAATTAATTTGCTAACAACCTATTGTGGTATTCTCCTGGCTGTTGTCATCAACCAGAAACAGGGTATCACTTAAAAAATCACTTAATTACTCAAAATGACGGTGCCGGCGCGTCCACAACTTTTCTTCTTCTTTTAAGTTTTATTGGCGATCACACAATTTAATGTGCATCTCGCCACCGACTATGCGGGATGGAAACAGGATTCCCCCCCAAAAACGGAACTACCAAAAAATAAATCAAATGAATAAAACAACTTTTCTGTTAAAAATAAATAAAACAGATCTGATCCCTACACGGGCTCAAGGGGACCCTTTACTGCAGCCACAATACTGTCTATTTTCTTCGACTTCTATGAGACTTGTGCTGTACAGTTTATAACTGTGGCAATGAACGCAACAAAGTCCACCTTTTTAACACACAGGGTATCTTTTGTCCGGCAGCAAACATTTACTACAGGCTGTGGTGTATCCAGTACCATCTCTTCACTAGCATCACTTGTTTTCTCAATTTTAATCGCCTCCGCATAGGAGATTCGATTGACCACTCTAACTTTTGCCAACTCAATTTCCTTCACCCTTACAGGGAACTCAGGATCATGATCCCCACCAGCCTTTGAAAGGCTGGTCATGGCTCACATCAACACCATTATCCCAGAAACCCTAGACCCACTCCAATTTGCATACCGCCCCAACAGATCCACAGATGATGCAATCTCTATTGCACTCCACACTGCCCTTTCTCACCTGGACAAGAGGAACACCTACGTGAGAATGCTATTCATTGACTACAGTTCAGCGTTCAACACCATAGTGTCCTCAAAGCTCATCACTAAGCTAAGGACCCTGGTACTATACACCTCCCTCTGCAACTGGATCCTGGACTTTCTGACGGGCCGCCCCCAGGTGGTAAGGGTAGGTAACAACACATCTGCCACACTGATCCTCAACACAGGGGCCCCTCAGGGGTGCGTGCTCAGTCCCCTCCTGTACTCCCTGTTCACCCATGACTGCATGGCCAGGCACGACTCCAGCAACATCATTAAGTTTGCCTACGACACAACAGTGGTAGGCCTGATCACCGACAACGATGAGACAGCCTATAGGGAGGAGGTCAGAGACCTGGCCGTGTGGTGCCAGGATAACAACGTCTCCCTCAACGTGATCAAGACAAAGGAGATTATTGTGGACTTACAGGAAAAGGAGGACCGAGCACGTCCCTGTTCTCATCGACGCGGCTGTAGTGGAGCAGGTTGAGAGCTTCAAGTTCCTTGGTGTCCACATCACCAACAAACGATCATGGGCCAAACACACCAAGACAGTCGTGAAGAAGCCACGACAAAGCCTATTCCCCCTCAGGAGACTGAAAAGATTTGGCATGGGTCCTCAGATCCTCAAAAAGTTCTACAGCTGCACCATCGAGAGCATCCTGACTGGTTGCATCACCGCCTGGTATGGCAACTGCTCGGCCTGCGACCGCAAGGCACTACAGAGGGTAGTGCGTAGGGCCCATTACATCACTGGGGCCAAGCTTCCTGCCATCCAGGACCTCTATACCAGGTGGTGTCAGAGGAAGGCCCTAGGAATTGTCAAAGACTCCAGCCACCCTAGTCATAGACTGTTCTCTCTGCTACCGCACGGCAAGCGGTACCGGAGCGCCAAGTCTAGGTCCAAAAGGCTTCTTAACAGCATCTACCCCCAAGCCATAAGACTCCTGAACAGCTAATCATGGCTACCCGGACTATTTGCACTGCCCCCCCACCCCACCCCATCCCCCTCTTTTACGCTGCTGCCTCTCTGTTTATTATTTATGCATAGTCACTTTAACTCTATCCACATGTACATATGACCTCCATTACCTCGACTAGCCGGTGCCCCCGTACATTGACTCTGTACCAGTACCCCCTGTATATAGCCTCCCTATTGTTATTTTATTTTACTGCTGCTCTTTAGTTATTTTTTACTTAACACTGCATTGTTGGTTAAGGGCTTGTAAGTAAGCATTTCACTGTAATGTCTACACTTGTTGTATTCGGCGCATGTGACAAATAACATTTGATTTGAATTACAACACCGTCGTCCTTCTACAAACCTTTCTTCAGTATACTCTGTTCGTCTGCACACACTTGAAACATGGCCAAATCCTTTACAATTCTTACACTGCAGTAGTTTGGGGACGAAAGCTCTTACGGCGTTTCTTACATAACCAAGCTTCACATGCGTAGGTATTGCTCTATCAAAAAACAACAGGACCGACAGACTTTCTTATTTTTCTTGATTCACCCAGCGGGTCATACGCCGGGCACCAACCACACCAGGAATTCTCTTCAGGTATTCAACCTGAACATCCGTCATCACCCCTGAGATGACTCATTTGACGTGTGTTCTACTCCAAAGTTAAAAACACAAAAATTATATTGTCCGGATTCTTTTGAGGCCCACTGCAATTTTCCTCTGCTCTTCAGAAATACAATGAATCAAAATAAGACCACTCCTGGTCACTCTGACAGACTCCACTTTTACAAGTGCATACTTCACCATTTTCGACACCTCAATCGTGTTTCCCACATACGCATCCTTACTCAACAAACGCATCCCAACAAGAAGCCATTCATTATAATTTACACACGGATCCTCCACTCCAATTTTAGACAATATCCTTTTTGTTCCAGTTTTCGATATTACTGTTGTCCATTCAGAACATTCGTCTTCACCAAATTTACTCGACGCACTGCTTAATTCGAACTCAGCATCCACTTCTGCCATCTTCCCATCTCCCAAATGTTGACTTTCTTCCCTCATTGACTTTTCACTGTGGAAAAGGTTGTATCTCTGTTGTTTGGTGATATGGATTCGAACACGTGATGTCGAGGTGAGTGAGTAAACAGCAGATATGTTTGGTGGTGTTTGATGCTGTGAAATTTGGGGAATAGCTCTCAGATTAGCAAATCCTCTCATGATCACTTGGTTGGTACAGGCGAGCACATCATCGGTGGAGCAGGAGCTCAAATGATTGCTCTCTGTCTCATGGAAATAGTTGCAGTGTTTAGCTGTATATAGTCAGCTAACTAGTTGGTTATTTTGTCTTGTTTCTACCTATGTAATTCATATGGCCCAAGCTGCTTGCTATAGCTAGCTAGCTAGTCTGTCAGGCAAGAAAAGTTGTGTGTGGCGGTAAATTTGGGCTGTGCTTGCGAAGCGTCAACCTCAGCTGTCACTTTTTTACTAGCTAGCCAGCCATGCAGACTACCAGCTAACTAGCCACCGAAGTGGAGATTAGAGTAATTTGTGTTTATCTGTTGGACTTAGGTCATGGTTTGTCATGTTTGCAAGGTACAGATATTCATAGGCTATACATTGCCTCGCTTTCCTATTATTTGACAGTTTAGCTGTCGTGTTAGGGTAGATCCCTGTGCAGTGGAGCTCATATGATATTGAGTTACAATGATATTTGTTTACATAGCCAGCTAACAAGTTGCTTGTTTTGTCCTGTTTCTACCGAAGCAATTCATTTGGAAACTGTCCCAGCTTCGTAACTAATGAGCTAACATCTGTAGTTTGTCTGTCAGGCAAGAAAATGAGAGTTGGAGGCAACATTGTGCTTCGCTCACAATGCTGTCACTTGATCGTCTCACTCCCTCCCTACAAAGACAACCAGCTAACTTTGTTTGCCCATCGAAATAGATGAGGAATTATTCTAAACCTGTTTGGCTAAATTGCACATAGTCATCTTTTATTTTACTTTCAACTTCCTAAATAAATAAACAGTAGTTGATGTGTTGAATCTGTAAACTGTTGTGCCACATACTTTGACTTCGTATCATCTATGAAAAGTAATCTGACCATGCATCTTGAAGTGTGAGTACCCTAAATAGCCTTTATGGTTATAATCTGACCCATTTATGAATGTATTTTTGTGTACTCTATCCTGTCTGATTATCCTTCATTCTGACATACTGTACATATGCACACCATTAACTCCGAAACAATCTGTCCACTAAGGGCTTCATAAAATAATTTTGGTTGATTGATTGAAAGTGCTGTATAGCATCATAATGGGTGTGGGTGGGTGGAATGGGAGGCGTGTAACATCACACAATTTATTATGGAAACCCCTAAGAGGTGATTATTAAGAAGAGAGTATGTGTATGGTTGAGAAAAAGAGAGATGGAGAGAGAGAGAGAGAGAGATGATGTTTCTGACCACAATTGTATCCTATTTGTTGCGCCGCTCCTCTCCCTCTCTTATTCTGTTTCTCTTAGGTCAGTGAAAACGAGTGAAGTGGTGAGTAGAGTCAGGGCTCAGCAGCAGAAGGCAGGGAGTAAGAGGAGTTAAAGATGATCTGAGGCCCAGCCTAGTCCTAAAGTGACAGTGGCAGGGGTTTTAGAGCTGTTTCTAAAAGTGGTAGGATTGTTTCTTTTTTTCAGATCTGTTTTTGAACACCAACCTGTCTGTCACCACATCCAATTCACTGAATTGTTGTCAAAGTAGGCTACTATTTCTACATTTTGTCAGGCGTAGTCTGTTTTAAATCTTATTGAGAGATGTTATCTACATTTTGAAATAGTGTCTGAGTAGTTATTTGCATTTTTACATTGTTACAGAAGTAAGAATGTTTGTCAATAAAATAACCTACTTTCAGAGGGAAAAAATCAATCTAATACTTGTTGCATTTACTGAATTGTTGTCAAAGTACTATTTTTATATTTTGTGCCACTTTGTAGGATGAGGCCGTGCTTCAAGAAGTGTCATGTCATGGTTGTAGGCTAAATTGTGTACGTTTTAAAAATTGTCTCTGACCAGTTGTGTTTTGTATATTCTCTCTTTATCGGTCTCTATCTAATACTTGTTGCGCTCACTGAATTGTTGTCAAGTAAGCTACTATTTCTACATTTTGTGTCAGGCCTGGTTTGTACTAAATCATATTGAGAGAGAGGTTATCTACATTTTGAAATAGTCTCTGAATAGTTGTTTGCATTTTTACATTGTCAATCAAATAGACTACTTTGTGTGGGTTTTGAAACACTTTCTGAATATTGTCCTCTGGTCACATTTTGGAATCTTTTAAAAATATTTATATGTAAATAATATTTAGGTATAATATAGTATACTTGGTACATTACATTTTGAGTGAGTAATTTAGTCAAATTTACTACAGTTGAAATACTATAGGGCTTTTTGTTGTGTCGAGTGTTAATCTTTACACAATAGAAGACAACATTTGTGTTATTCCTTTTGACATGAATGTGGTGTCATATTAAAGAAGAGGTTGTTGCTATGTCTGTTTGTTTGAAATGTGTGAGGAAAATTAGCTATATCTAGAAAATCCTCAGTAATCTACGGCAGCGTTCTAGAGTTCTATTGGGGTCTAAATGGTTAACAGATTGTTGTACTCTGACGTCCTTGGGTAGGTGGAGGGAGTCTGGAAGGGCATCTAGGAATCTTTGGATTGTTCGAGAATTTATAGCGCGGCTTTTGATAATCCTTTGTTGGGGTGTAAGTGAATAATAATCATTATTATTAATTAATTTTTTATTAAACAAAATACAAACAATACAATAATTACATTAACAAGACAATACAACCATAAGAATTTAGGATGATGTACATAACAATACTCAAGCGAATAATTTTTTGTGATTGTAAATGTAATAAGATGGTGGTCCGACAGTCCAGGATTAGGAGGAAAAACATTTAGATCCACTATCTATTCCATGGGACAAAACTAGATCCAGAGTATGATTGTGGCAATGTGTAGGGCCCCGAGACATATTGGACAAAACCCACCGAGTCTATGATTGCTCCAAAAGCCTTTTGGAGTGGGTCTGTGGACTTCTCCATGTGAATATTGAAGTCACCAAAAATGTGAATATTATATGCCATGACTACGAGTTCCAATAGGAATTAAGGGAACTCCATGAGGGATGCTGTATATGGCCCAGGAGGCTTGTAAACAGTACCTGTACAATTGATTGAGAAGGCTGCATAGATTTCATGACTAGAACCTCAAAAGAAGAAACCAGTCTTAATTTTTTTCGTAAATTTAAATTTGCTGTCATAAAGGTTAGCAACACCTCCGCCTTCACGGGATATGATCAAATCAAATTGTATTTGTCACGTGCCGAATACAACAGGTGTAGACCTTACCGTGAAATGCTTACTTACAAGCCCTTAACCAACAATGCAGTTCAAGAAAACTGTTTACTAAATAAACTAAAGTAAAAAATAAAATAAAAGTAACACAATAAAATAACAATAACGAGGCTATATACGAGGGATACTGGTTGATCACTAGTATAACCAGGAGGAAAGGCCTCATTTAACACAGTTAATTCATCAGGCTTAAGCCATGTTTCAGTCAGACCAATCACATCAAGTTTATGATCAGTGATTAGTTCATTGACTATGACTGCCCTGAAAGTGAGGGATCTAACATTTAAGTAGTCCTATTTTGAGATGTGAGGTATTATCACAATCTCTTTCAATAACGACAGGAATGGAGGAGGTCTTTATTCCAGTGAGATTGCTAAGGCGAATACCGCCATGTTTAGTTTTGCCCGACCTAGATCGAGGCACAGGCACTATCTTGATGGGGAAAACTGAGCTGACTACACTGACTGTGCAAGGGGTGGACTCTACTAAGCTGGAAGGCTGGCTAACAGGAGTTAGAGCCCTGTCTATGTTGATAGATAAGATGAGATCACCCCTCAGCTAGGATGGAGTCTGTCACTCCTCAGCAAGCCAGGCTTGGTTCTGTTTGTGGGTGAGTAGTGGTTTTAAACTACTTGAGTAAAAATAGTTTTTTAGGGTATCTGTACTTTACTATTTATAATCTTGACAACTTTTAATTCACAACATTTCTAAAGAAAATAATGTACTTTTTACTCCATACATTTTCCCTGACACCCAAAAGTACTTGTTACATGTTGAATGCTTAGCAGGACAGGAAAATTGTCCAATTCACACACTTATTAAGAGAACATCCCTGATCATCCCTACTGCCTCTGACCTGGCGGACTCACTAAACACACATGCTTTGTTTGTAAATTATGTCTGAGTGTTGGAGTGTGCCCCTGACTATCCGTAAAGAAAATGGTGCCATCTGGTTTGCTTAATATAAGGAATTTGAAATTATTTATACTTTTACTAGTGATACTTAAGTATATTTTTACTTTTAGACCTTTTACTCAAGTAGTATTTTACTGGGTGACTTTCACTTTTACTTGAGTCATTTTCTATGAAGGTATTTTTTAAAACTTTTACTCAATTGGGTACATTTTCCACCACTGCATGAGTCCCAGAAAGAGGGCCAATTATCTACAAATTCAATATTTTGGGAGGGGTAGAAAACAGTTTTCAACCCTGCCCTGAACCTTAGTCACTGTCACTAGCCGGCTACCACCCGGTACTCTACCCTGCTCCTTAGAGACTGCTGCGCTATGTATAGAGTCATTGCACACTGGTCACTTTAGTAATGTTTACATACTGTTTTACAAACTTTATATGTACAGTATATACTGTGTTCTAGTCATGGCTCATCCTATATAACTACTGCTATACACACCTTTTCTATTCACATACTGTCTATTCACACACCATTCACATACAGTGGGGAAAAAAAGTATTTAGTCAGCCACCAATTGTGCAAGTTCTCCCACTTAAAAAGATGAGAGGCCTGTAATTTTCATCATAGGTACACGTCAACTATGACAGACAAAATGAGTTTTTTTCTCTCCAGAAAATCACATTGTAGGATTTTTAATGAATTTATTTGCAAATTATGGTGGAAAATAAGTATTTGGTCAATAACAAAAGTTTCTCAATACTTTGTTATATACCCTTTGTTGGCAATGACACAGGTCAAACGTTTTCTGTAAGTCTTCACAAGGTTTTCACACACTGTTGCTGGTATTTGGCCCATTCCTCCATGCAGATCTCCTCTAGAGCAGTGATGTTTTGGGGCTGTCGCTGGGCAACTCGGACTTTCAACTCCCTCCAAAGATTTTCTATGGGGTTGAGATCTGGAGACTGGCTAGGCCACTCCAGGACCTTGAAATGCTTCTTACGAAGCCACTCCTTCGTTGCCCGGGCGGTGTGTTTGGGATCATTGTCATGCTGAAAGACCCAGCCATGTTTCATCTTCAATGCCCTTGCTGATGGAAGGAGGTTTTAACTCAAAATCTCACAATACATGGCCCCATTCATTCTTTCCTTTACACGGATCAGTCGTCCTGGTCCCTTTGCAGAAAAACAGCCCCAAAGCATGATGTTTCCACCCCCATGCTTCACAGTAGGTATGGTGTTCTTTGGATGCAACTCAGCATTCTTTGTCCTCCAAACACGACGAGTTGAGTTTTTACCAAAAAGTTCTATTTTGGTTTCATCTGACCGTATGACATTCTCCCAATCCTCTTCTGGATCATCCAAATGCACTCTAGCAAACTTCAGACGGGCCTGGACATGTACTGGCTTAAGCAGGGGGACACGTCTGGCACTGCAGGATTTGAGTCCCTGGCGGCGTAGTGTGTTACTGATGGTAGGCTTTGTTACTTTGGTCCCAGCTCTCTGCAGGTCATTCACTAGGTCCCCCAGTGTGGTTCTGGGATATTTGCTCACCGTTCTTGTGATCATTTTGACCCCACGGGGTGAGATCTTGCGTGGAGCCCCAGATCGAGGGAGATTATCAGTGGTCTTGTATGTCTTCCATTTCCTAATAATTGCTCCCACAGTTGATTTCTTCAAACCAAGCTGCTTACCTATTGCAGATTCAGTCTTCCCAGCCTGGTGCAGGTCTACAATTTTGTTTCTGGTGTCCTTTGACAGCTCTTTGGTCTTGGCCATAGTGGAGTTTGGAGGTGGACTGTTTGAGGTTGTGGACAGGTGTCTTTTATACTGATAACAAGTTCAAACAGGTGCCATTAATACAGGTAACGAGTGGAGGACAGAGGAGCCTCTTAAAGAAGAAGTTACAGGTCTGTGAGAGCCAGAAATCTTGCTTGTTTGTAGGTGACCAAATACTTATTTTCCACCATAATTTGCAAATAAATTCATATAAAATCCTACAATGTGATTTTCTGGATTTTTTTCCTCAAGTTGTCTGTCATAGTGTACCTATGATGAAAATTATAGGCCTCTCTCATCTTTTTAAGTGGGAGAACTTGCACAATTGGTGGCTGACTAAATACTTTTTCCCCCCACTGTACATATACTATTTATATTCTGGACTCAGGAAGCTAATTTCCTGCAATTCTATCCATTTTGCTATAGGGTTCAAATCAAATCAAATTGTATTTGCCACATGTGCTTAATACAACAGGTGTAGACCTTACAGTGAAATGCTTACTTACAAGCCCTTAACCAACAATGCAGTTTTAAGAAGAAAAAAAAGTGTGAAGTAAAAAATAAAAGTACTGTGTTTTGTACTGTGTATTTATATACTGTATTCCCGACCATAGCTCATTCTAATATTTCTACTACTGTACATTGCATTTTAGTTACACTGTTTATACACACCACATATTTATTGATATACTGGATTCTTGACATAGCTCACTCATAGATAATGTATATACTGCTGTACATAATTCCTAGTATATCTTGTGTAAATTCATCCAGTCTAGATGCATATAGATTACCGTTGTTAATTGGATTTGTTCCGCCATTTCTTGATATCTTGGTCTTTCTGTTTTGTTTTAAAAATTAATTTGTTTACCTGTTTGACATTTTACTGCATTGTGAGGAGCTAGTAACATTTCGCTGCAACCATTATAACATCTGCTAAACTGTATGTGACCAATAAACTTTGATTTGTATTGTGACCGTGTTTGCTTTGTCTCTGTATTGTGTTACCTACATTCCTTTGTCCCAGGGCGGTTTACTTTGTTCTTTGCATCAATTGAGCTGTTTTTGCTCTCGTTTTTAGTTTAAATATACACCGAAGTCAAATCTAATGAAAATGCAGCAAATGCTATTTTATAATTGTGAGTTTACATTTACATTTACGTCATTTAGCAGACGCTCTTATCCAGAGCGACTTACAAATTGGTGCATTCACCTTATAGCCAGTGGGATAACCACTTTACAATATGTATTATTATTATTATTTTTTTTTTTTTTTGGGGGGTGGGGTTAGGGGGGGGTAGAAGGATTACTTTATCCTATCCCAAGTATTCCTTAAAGAGGTGGGGTTTCAAGTGTCTCCGGAAGGTGGTGAGTGACTCCGCTGTCCTGGCGTCGTGAGGGAGCTTGTTCCACCATTGGGGTGCCAGAGCAGCGAACAGTTTTGACTGGGCTGAGCGGGAACTGTGCTTCCGCAGAGGTAGGGGAGCCAGCAGGCCAGAGGTGGATGAACGCAATGCCCTCGTTTGGGTGTAGGGACTGATCAGAGCCTGAAGGTACGGAGGTGCCGTTCCCCTCACAGCTCCATAGGCAAGCACCATGGTCTTGTAGCAGATGCGAGCTTCAACTGGAAGCCAGTAGAGTGTGCGGAGGAGCGGGGTGACATGAGAGAACTTGGGAAGGTTGAACACCAGACGGGCTGCGGCATTCTGGATGAGATGTAGGGGTTTAATGGCACAGGCAGGGAGCCCAGCCAACAGCGAGTTGCAGTAATCCAGACGGGAGATGACAAGTGCCTGGATTAGAACCTGTGCCGCTTCCTGTGTAAGGCAGGGTCGTACTCTCCGAATGTTGTTGAGCATGAACCTACAGGATCGGGTCACTGCCTTGATGTTAGCGGAGAACGACAGGGTGTTGTCCAGGGTCACACCAAGGCTCTTTGCACTCTGGGAGGAGGACACAACGGAGTTGTCAACCGTGATGGCGAGATCATGAAACGGGCAGTCCTTCCCCGGGAGGAAGAGCAGCTCCGTCTTGCCGAGGTTCAGCTTGAGGTGGTGATCCGTCATCCACACTGATATGTCTGCCAGACATGCAGAGATGCGATTCGCCACCTGGTTCAGAAGGGGGAAAGGAGAAGATTAGTTGTGTGTCGTCTGCGTAGCAATGATAGGAGAGGCCATGTGAGGATATGACAGAGCCAAGTGACTTGGTGTATAGCGAGAATAGGAGAGGGCCTAGAACTGAGCCCTGGGGGACACCAGTGGTGAGAGCACGTGGTGCGGAGACAGATTCTCGCCACGCCACTTGGTAGGAGCGACCGGTCAGGTAGGACTCAATCTAAGAGTGAGCCGCGCCGGAGATGCCCAGCTCGGAGAGGGTGGAGAGGAGGATCTGATGGTTCACAGTATCAAAGGCAGCAGACAGGTCTAGAAGGACAAGAGCAGAGGAGAGAGAGTTAGCTTTAGCAGTGCGGAGAGCCTCCGTGACACAGAGAAGAGCAGTCTCAGTTGAATGACCAGTCTTGAAACCTGACTGGTTTGGATCAAGAAGGTCATTCTGAGAGAGAGATAGCAAGAGAGTTGGCTAAAGACGGCACGCTCAAGAGTTTTGGAGAGAAAAGAACGAAGGGATACTGGTCTGTAGTTGTTGACATCAGAGGGATCGAGTGTTGGTTTTTTGAGAAGGGGTGCAACTCTCGCTCTCTTGAAGACGGAAGGGACATAGCCAGCGGTCAAGGATGAGTTGGAGAAGAGAGGAGGGGATAGGGTCAAGCGGGCAAGTTGTTGGGCGGCCGGCCGTCACAAGTCGCAAGATTTTATCTGGAGAGAGAGGGGAGAAAGAAGTCAAAGCATAGGGTAGGGCAGTGTGAGCAGGACCAGCAGTGTCATTTGACTTAACAAACGAGGATCGGATGTCGTCAACCTTCTTTTCAAAATGGTTGACGAAGTCATCCACAGAGAGGGATGTGGGGGGGAGGGGGAGGAGGATTCAGCAGGGAGGAGAAGGTGGCAAAGAGCTTCCTAGGGTTAGAGGCAGAGGCTTGGAATTTAGTGGTAGAAAGTGGCTTTAGCAGCAGAAACAGATGAAGAAAATGTAGAGGAGGGTGTGAAAAGATGCCAGGTCTGCAGGGAGTCTAGTTTTCCTCCATTTCCGCTCGGCTGCCCGGAGCCCTGTTCTGTGAGCTCGCAATGAGTCATCAAGCCACGGAGCAGGAGGGGAGGACCGAGCCGGCCGGGAGGAGAGGAGGGTTGAGGAGGCAGAATCAGGAGATTGGAGGGAGAAGGATTGAGCAGAGGGAAGAGATGATAGGATGGAAGAGGAGAGAGTAACGGGAGAGAGAGAGCGAAGGTTGCGACGGCGCATTACCATCTGAGTAGGGGCAGAGTGAGTAGTGTTGGAGGAGAGCGAGAGAGAAAAGGATACAAAGTAGTGGTCGGAGACATGGAGGGGAGTTTAAAATGCACTTTTCCCTGTTCATACAGGGTCATCTGTGGAAGGAATTGTTTTTGTGTAAAGTTTTATTCAGGAATATTTAGTATTGAGTAGCAAGCAATGCTCCCTTTCATCAACCTTTTTTTGATTTATTTTTATAAGTGAGTTCCTTTGTGTGTAGTGGTCTGCAGGCTATATTAGGTTAAATATGAGATTTCCTCTTACCCTCCAGGAGACTAACATAACTTTTGAGTATCTCATGAGATGAACACAGTACAAGCTTTGTCCTCCTCATAGGCCTCATTTAGAGTTGGACCTGAAAGGACAGGGCAGCTCTAACCTGAAGTAGTTTTTTGATTTTTCTTACAAATCAAATCAAAGTTCATTGGTCGTGTACACAGATTTGCAGATGTTATGCTTGTTTCTAGCTCCAACAGTGCAGCAATACATTTACATTTTAGTAATTTAGCAGACGCTCTTATCCACAGCGACTTACAGTTAGTGAGTGCATAAATTTTTTAAAATATATTGTTTTCATACTGGCCCCCCGTGGGAATCGAACCCACAACCCTGGCGTTGCAAACGCCATGCTCTACCAACTGAGCTACACAGGACAATACCTAGCAATAATAAAATAAAACACAATGCACACAATATATACTTTAAAAAGATAGCCCTATTTGATAAAATACCAAGTCCATATTATGGCAAGAACAGCTCAAATAAGCAAAGAGAAACTACAGTCCATCATTACTTTAAGACATGAAGGTCAGTCAATACGGAACATTTCAAGAACTTTGAAAGTTTCTTCAAGTGCAGTCGTAAAGACCATCAAGCGCTATGATGAAACTGGCTCTCATGAGGACCGCCACAGGAATGGAAGACCCAGAGTTACCTCTGCTGCAGAGGATAAGTTCATTAGAGTTACCAGCCTCAGAAATTGCAGCCCAAATAAAAGTCACAGACACATCTCAACATAAACTGTTCAGAAGGGACTGTGTGAATCAGGCCTTCATGGTCGAATTGCTGCAAAGAAACCACTACTAAAAGGACACAATAAGAAGTAGAGACCTGTTTGGGCAAAGAAACATGAGCAATGGACATTAGACCGGTGGAAATTTGTCCAAATTTGAGATTTTTTATTCCAACTGCTGCGTCTTTGTGAGACGCGGTGTGGGTGAACGGATGATCTCTGCATGTGTAGTTCCCACTGTAAAGCGTGGAGGTGTTATGGTGTGGGGGTGCTTTGCTGGTGACACTGTCTGTGATTTATTTAGAATTCAAGGCACACTTAACCAGCATGGCTACCACAGCATTCTGCAGTGATACGCCATCCCATCTGGTTTGCGCTTAGTGGGACTATAATTTGTTTTTCAACAGGACAATGACCCAACACACCTCCAGGCTGTGTAAGGGCTACTTGACCAAGAAGGAGAGTGATGGAGTGCTCCATCAGATGACCTGACCTCAACAATCCCCCGACCTCAAACCAATTTAGATGGTTTGGGATGAGTCAGACCGCAGAGTGAAGGAAAAGCAGCCAACAAGTGCTCAGCATATGTGGGAACTCCTTCAAGACTGTTGGAAAAGCATTCCAGGTGAAGCTGGTTGAGAGAATGCCAAGAGTGTGCAAAGCTGTCATCAACGGTGGCTATTTGAAGAATCTCAAATATAAAATATATTTTTATTTGTTTAACACCTTTTTGCTTACTACATGATTCCATATGTGTTATTTCATAGTTTTGATGTATTCACTATTATTCTACAATGTAGAACTTAGTAAAAATAAAGAAAAACCTTTGAATGAGTAGGTGTGTCCAAACTTTTGACTGGTACTGTGTGTGTGTGTATATATATGTATGGCATTTTTTTCCTATTTTCTTGCATTACAACCTGTAATTTAAATTGATTTTTATTTGGATTTCATGTAATGGCCATACACAAAATAGTCCAAATTGGTGGAGTGAAATGAAAAAAATAACTTGTTTCAAACAATTCTAAAAATTAATAACGTAGAAGTGGTGTGTGCATATGTATTCACCCCCTTTGCTATGAAGCCCCTAAAATAAGATATGGTGCAACCAATTACCTTCAGAAGTTGGTTAGATTGCACACAGGTGGACTTTATTTAAGTGTCACATGATCTCAGTATATATACACCTGTTCTGAAAGGCCCCAGAGTCTGCAACACCACTAAGCAAGGGGCACCACCAAGCAAGCGGCACCATGAAGACCAAGGAGCTCTCCAAACAGGTCAGGGACAAAGTTGTGGAGAAGTACAGATCAGGGTTGGGTTATAAACAAATATCTGAAACTTTGAACATCCCACGGAGCACCATTAAATCCATTATTTAAAAATTGAAAGAATATGGCACCACAACAAACCTGCCAAGAGAGGGCCGCCCACCAAAACTCATGGACCAGGCAAGGAGGGCATTGATCAGAGAGGCAACAAAGAGACCAAAGATAACCCTGAAGGAGCTGCAAAGCTCCACAGCGGAGATTGGAGTATCTGTCCATAGGACCACTTTAAGCCGTACACTCCACAGAGCTGGGCTTTATGAAAGAGTGGCCAGAAAAAAGCCATTGCTTAAAGAAAAAAATAAGCAAAGACATATGGTGTTCGCCAAAAGGCATGTGGGAGACTCCCCAAACATATGGAAGAAGGTACTCTGGTCAGATGAGACTAAAATTTAGCTTTTTGGCCATCAAGGAAAATGTCTGGCGCAAACCCAACACGCTCAAGTTTTCAGTTTTTTTGTCTTATTTCTTGTTTCACCCCCAAAAATATTTTGCATCTTCATAGTGGTAGGCATGTTGTGTAAATCAAATTATACAAACCCCCCAAAAATAAATTTTAATATAAATATATATACACACACACACACACACACACACACACACAGTATATGGACACCCCTTCAAATTAGTGGATTCAGATATTTCAGCCACACCCGTTGCTGACAGGTGTATAAAATCGAGCACACAGCCATGCAATCTCCGTAGACAAACATTGGCAGTAGAATGGCCTTACTGAAGAGCTCAGTGACTTTCAACGTGGCGCTGTCATAGGATGCCACCTTTCCAACAAGTCAGTTCGTAACATTTCTGCCCTGCTAGAGCTGCCCCGGTCAACTGTAAGTACTGTTATTGTTAAGTGGAAATGTCTAGGAGCAACAAGGCTCAGCCGCGAAGTGGTAGGCCACACAAGCTCACAGAACGGGACCACCAAGTGCTGAAGCGTGTAGTGCGTAAAGATCGTGTCCTTGGTTGCAACACTCACTACCGAGTTCCAAACTGCCTCTGGAGCAACGTCAGCACAAGAACTGTTCGTCGGGAGCTTCATGAAATGGGTTTCCACGGCCGAGCAGCCGCACACAAGCCTAAGATCATCATGCACAATGCCTCGGCTGGAGTGGTGTAAAGCTCGCCGCCATTGGACTCTGGAGCAGTGGAAACGCCTGTTCTGGAGTGATGAATCACGCTTCACCATCTGGCAGTCCGACGGACGAATCTGGGTTCGGCGGATGCCAGGAGAACGCTGCCATTTCAGGTTGTTAGTGATGTGCACGCCATGGAACTTGAAGCTTTTGACCCTCTCCATTGGGGCTAGGTCTGGATGGGGGCATGTTCTCTCTGCTGTTTCCTGTAGTCCACGATCAGCTCCTTTGTTTTGTTGCAGTTGAGGGAGAGGCCTTTCTAGAATTTCTATTTTTTGGTTGGAAACAGGAGGTAGCTTAGTTTATTAGTCAAATTAACTTTTGAGAGGGGTGAGTGAGTCACGCTTTTCAGACAGATTATTCAAAACAGTCTACTCTTGAAATGAAAGAAATCAGTCCTTAGGTAGCCTACTTGAAGAAAGTTTCAGCTTGTTACTGGTTCACCTTTTGATTGTTTGCTGATTCTGTCATTGATTGTGTTCACTTTCATTTTGTTCAATGATAACCTACTTGTTCCCATCATAGCTATAATTTGCTGGATGGCGAGACCACTAACCTCTCTCTGGCATCAGCATGTTATCTGCTATTGTACTGTGTGTTTGCTTGCATGGGATCCTAATAACTTCTTACCTCTCTCTCTCTCCACCCTCCCCAGGATATGGGCACACTACGCCCCTTTCGGACACGGGCAAAGCCTTCTCCATCTTCTACGCCCTGCTGGGAGTGCCCTTCACCATGCTGGTGCTCACCGCCTGCGTCCAAAGGCTCATGCACCTGGTGACCTACGGGCCCATCGGCATGTGCCGCCAGAGGATCGGCCTGGACCCTCTCGCCGCCACTGCCGTCCACTTTGCCATACTGCTGCTGTTGGTGGTGCTGGGCTTCTTCGTGGTTCCCGCCGTGGTGTTCAGCCACATCGAGGACACCTGGTCCTTCCTGGACGCCATATACTTCTGCTTCATCACGCTGTGTACCATCGGCCTGGGTGACTACGTGCCCGGCGAGAAGCCCGGACAGAAGTTCAGGTCGCTCTATAAGATCTCTGTGATGGGTGAGTCATGAACTAGTCTGTGTGTTTTGATAACAGGGCGTGGGACACTGACACTGCTCATGACACAGCTCAGACTAAATTCTGTGATACTCATTTACTCATTCAACTTAAATATTGGTGTTCATGATGTTGAGTTAGAATTTTTTGCACTGAAGTCTCTATCCTTTGACTAGAAAACAAGGAAATAATAGTGTGAACAGTGACGGAATGCATCAATGTTTTAAGCAGAGGGATGTGCATAGGTATAAGTGGACTTGACCGTTTTGACCGTGTGCAGACACTTGAGTGAAGTGAGAGACGCTCGGCCCAACACCACCTCTCCAGTACTGAGATGAGCTAGACTTTCACACCTCGGATGTGAGAAATGGTGCCTCCTGAGTGCTCCTCCTCCCCTCAAGTAGTGCATTCCGGTCAAAAGGGTCCATAACGTCCAAGGAAGCGATTTTAAGAACTACTAAATGCTGTTTGTTTTAGTTTTAAAATGTGCTTATTATAAGATATATTTGAAATACTCATCATTTGAAGATGAGAGAGGACAGAACACCTCTGCTCTACATTGTGCTCAATGTCTAGACTTCTTGTGGGCCAAATGTCAGGTGATATTAGTCAGAATGATGACTCTGCATGACTTTCCCGATAACCTGGTTCAGCCGATGAAAGAAAATGGATGCATTCCTTATCCCTGTGTTGACCCTAGACATGCAATTCTGATACTGCAAATATGAAATATGGTTTATCGTTTGAGTATATTTGTACATTTGTAGAAGTCTAAGGAGGCCCTCTTGTGGTTTTCAGGAGGAAACTAAACGGTGTCACACCACTGCCCCCTTCATGTATCTCACAATGTCTGTGGTTGGTTGGTATACTGGATGGGTGAATTTGAATTGGGCTGCTTGCAATGTGTGGTGCGATTGCTCTCAACTTAAGGGCATGTTGCAGTAGGGAGTCAAGGATACCATACCACACCGCCATCTACCCCACTTGTACTTGGAGGGATTTCATATTGTCACATGACATTTTATCTAAGTCATGCTCTTAGTTTTTAAGGTATAATTGAATTACCCTTTTATTCTCTCTCACAATAACCTGACTGTTTAGAGCCTAGTGGTGTTTGTTGTACTCTGTGGTCATTGTGGTGGCTGGCTCTGTGGCGTTGTCTCAGGGTCCGCGCTGTGCTTCAATACGCAGCATGTTGCCTTGTTTTAGGGCCCTTTGTTTTGGTTGATCATCTCACATGACCTGGATTTTAACTTTTATTTAAAGCTTGTTCATCACACTTTCCCCTTTTTCTTTTTATGTCATATGGTCCAGCACCATCCTCAGACAATTGCTTTAATTTTGGATGTAATTCTCATTAAAGGTTAAAATCTAGGTAATCTGACATGATCAACCAAAACACAGGGCCCTAACTATGTAGGCCAGATCCCCCAGATTATTAACCTGATTGGTTGTTCTCGTTTCCTAGGAGGATTAGCAACTACTGGAAAATAAGTTGTTTTGCTCATATCAGAATACACTTATCAAAAAATACCCCACAACATGGCATGACAGAATTTAAGTCACAAGGGAGGTGTAAGTCTACTCCGCTTACTGACCTCCACTGAAACAACTGTTTAAACAAATTAACCATGATATGGCATAAAAGCATAACTGTATCGTGAGGAAGCCTGTTGAATAGTTGGCCTTCTTGTCAAGCAGGAATACACCACGAGCACAACAGTGTGGTGAGTTTGTGCTTTGTGAGACAAGTGACTATGTCCATATATAATGCTTCTTCCCACAGCGTATACTTGCTCATGGAGCTGATGTTGAATTAATGTTGTGCCCTCTGTCCTCTGCAGTGTACCTGTTTGTAGGGCTGATGATGATGTACCTGGTCCTGCGTACCTTCCACCGGATGGCCGACCTGCATGGCCTGACTTCTTTCTTCCAGCTCCCCCATTGTGACGAGGATATAGAGGAGGATAAGGAGCCCATCATCGAGGCCGGCCCTGAGGACCAGCATGAGGCAGAGGCCTTGGCCAAGCCCCTGGATCCTGCCTCCCAGACCTCCTATAACACCATCAACCGATAAGGACTCATTCCACTCTGGCCCGTTCTCCTTTACATCAGTCAGGTCAAACAGCTAAACAACAGTCACTGTTTTACAGCAACACAGGGATGAGTTTAAAACCTGACCCTACATAGGCACCAAAGACTATCTTTACCGCTGTGAGGCAACTCAGGGCTCAGGTCAGACCTTCCTGCTATGACAGCTCAACTAAAATAAAAAGAAACAAAACTCTACAGATGCAACAGTGCACCCAGTTGACACTTGGCGAGGGTTGTTCGTCAAGGTGGGAAAAGGTTGTTGTTCCATAACCTGCAGAGAACACTCCTGGTTAGGACTGATGAGGATTATTTATCACTTTATGTTGTTGTTTCAGACCAAAAATATATATAAGTTTAGCATAGACCGATATTTTCTTGTGGATGTATTTTCATGTACCCTTTTGTGGTTTTAGGTCAGGGTTGATCAAGGAAGGTCATATAGAAATATCAGATATTTCAAAACTAAACAAACTCATTATAGTGGCCATCTTTGAAATAGTTAGTTGCCCCTCCCCAGTAACTAAGTGAAAAAGCCATTGCTTGAGACTTTTTCTTGAGTCATATGATGGAGCACATTCCCAGGACTAGCGTGGGCCTTCCCAGCATCGTTTGGCTTTGTTTTTGCCTGTGGTATAACATGATCATGTGTTTCAAATCAATTCTAAGTATATCATCTGAAGGATAACAATTTTAGGGAACAAAAGGATTGAAAATAAAAACCAAGTATCTGTGTTCTGATGTGTAGTTGTCTATTGTTCAATATTAGGATTTGTAGTAATCAATTGTTCAACGTTAGGAAGTGTCATTTCTGCTATGTGACAGAGCATGTATGAAGTTTGTCCATCTTCAACAATGTATGTAGCAACTGACAATGTAATAACAGCCAATAATGTAATGGCTGCTAATAATGTAATAACTTTTTCATTTATAATATAATAAATGCTGATAATGTAATAGATTGCCAATAATGTTTATAACGCTAATAACGTTTTTGTGCATAATGTAATTATTACATTATGTGTTGATTATTACATTATGAAGTGGGTAACTTTTATGAATGTAATAATTTTAACCAATGTAATAACAGAATTACTCAACTAAATTCACTATTGTTTTTTCATGCATATCAAGTGTCATGCTTCAGTAATAGTGGACTACACACCACACCACATTCCTGAATCCTTATTTGATATTACCAAGGGAATGTAATTGGACAGTATATTAAACCAGTGGACTAATGTTGCCCGTACTCATGTTTCCCAGCAGACATAAACGGGGAGATCATGGCATTTGAATTCCAACACATTTAGATATGACAACAGTTTGGGAATGTATTATTATCTGTTATATCTACACAAGAACAGAACATATGTAAAATGGCGCCATGAAGGCAACTTTGTATACTGGTTGACCTGAAAAAGAAAAGGTGTAACACTTCCATATGTGAGGCTCATGAGGACTGTGAAGGCAGATATTGAAAGTAGTGGAAAAAACAGATTTTGGCCTTGGACCAATGGGTTAAGGGTGAGTGAGTGTCTGACATGAGTCTGGTTTCATCTCTGTAAAGCAAAGTAGCCTGGTCTATCCTGAGATGAGGAGTGAAAATCCTGTTTAATATTTTTGTGATAATTACAATTTGTCTAATCGCATGACTGAAAGGTGTCTTAAAATTGAGCAGTTGTTTTTTTCCTCTCTGACGGCACTGGATGTTTGCAAGGTCAGAATGGAAGTGCAATAGTAACCCCCCTTGCAAGTCTGTTGTGGCAATGGATGCAAATGCAAAATGTTTCTTAATATGCATGCCATTAAAGAAAGAGTGATTTTAGGTTATTACATTATTGGTTTAACTTATTACACTATTGATGTCTGGAGCGTATATTGAGATATTTAATTAAATAGTGATCCATTCTGACTACTACACTGAACAAAACTATAAACGTAACATGTACCGTGTTGGACCCATGTTTCATGAGCTGAAATAAAAGATCCCAGAAATGTTCCATACGCACAAAAAGTGTATTTCTCTCAAATTTTGTGCACAAATTAGTTTACATCCCTTTTTTATTACTTTTATTTAACTTTTATTTAACTAGGCAAGTCAGTTAAGAACAAATTCTTATTTACAATGACGGCCTACCAATAGGCAAAAGGCCTCCTGCGGTCACGAGGGCTGGGATTAAAAATAAAAATCATGACAAGTGAGACCTAAGACAACAACACAGCATGGCAGCAACACAACATGACTACAACACGGTAGCAGCACAAACATGGTAAAACCTTGTTGGGCACAAACAACAGCACAAAGGTAGGGACAATATATCACGCGAAGCAGCCACAGCCATACATGTTAGTGAGCATTTCTCCTTTGCCAAAATAATCCATCCACACACAACGTGTGGCATAACAAGAAGCTGATTAAACAGCATGATCATTACACAGGTGCACCTTGTGATGGGGACAATAAAAGGCCACTAAAATGTGCAGTTTTGTCACACAACACAATGCCACAGATGTCTCAAGTTTTGAGGGAGCGTGCAGTTGGCATCCTGACTGTAGGAATGTCCACCAGAGCTGTTGCCAAAGAATTGAATGTTCAATTATCCACCATAAGCCCCTTCCAACGTCGTTTTAGATAATTTGGCAGTATGTCCAACCGGCCTCAGACCACGTGTATGACGTCATGTGGCCGAGCGGTTTGCTGATGTCAACATTGTGAACAGAGTGCCCCAGGGTGGCGGTGGGGTTATGGTATGGACAGGCATAATCTACGGAAAACGAACACAATTGCATTTTATCAATGGCAATTTGAATGCACAGAGATACCGTGACAAGATCCTGAGGCCCATTGTCGTGCCATTCATCCACTGCCATCACCGTGTTTCAGCACGATAATACACGGCCCCATGTCGCAAGGATCTGTACACAATTATTGGAAGCTGAAAATGTCCCAGTTCTCCCATGGCCTGCATATTCACCAGACATGTCACCCATTGAGCATGTTTGGGATGCTCTGGATCGACGTGTACAACAGTGTGGTACAGTTCCCGCCAATATCCAGCAACTTCGCACAGCCATTGAAGAGGAGTGGGACAACATTCCACAGGCCACAATCAACAGCCTGATCAACTCTATGCAAAGGAGATGTGTCGTGCTGCATAAGGCAAATGGTGGTCACACCAGATACTCACTGATTTTCTGATACACGCTCCTTTTTTTAAAGGTGTCTGTAACCAACAGATGCATATCTGTATTCCCAGTCATGTGAAATCCATAGATTAGGGCCTAATACATGTATTTAAATTGACTGATTTCCTTATATGAACTGTAACTCAGTAAAAATCTTTGAAATTGTTGCGACGTAGTCTACCACCAACTCGGATGAGCTCTCCGGACTCGTCAAGCTCAGGTGACAAAGTAAGTAGGCGACTGCTGGACGGGACAGGTTTACCAGCTTTCAGGAGACGGAGCTCATGCGTAGTGCCTTCTAGAAGCTCCTTCCATGTGGTACACTGGCTCACATCTGGGTCTTGGGGACCAGCAACTGCAGTGACACAACAAAAGGTGGAGTTCAGACATGTCCTCTTCAGGATGAGCGTTTGGCTTAGCTGGCCACTTGTCTGGACTTTGAAGGAGAAACGGTGGTCCTTGGCTCCATTTGTTGGGCTCCGCAAGGTCTTTCAGAGTCTTGCCTCTTGTGATGTCATCTGCGGGATTCCTCGCCGAATCTACATAGCGCCATGCACGGAGGTCTGTAAGTTCTTGAATCTCGCCACCCGGGTTTCTACAAAAACTTTGAAGCGGCAGGATTCCGACTGCAGCCACATCAGCACAGTTGTGGAATCTGTCCACAGGGTGGTCTGGTCAATCTTCAGGGTAAGCTCTTTCTCTAGCAGCTTGGCAAGCTGGCCTCCAGTTACGGCTGCACAGAGCTCCAGTCTTGGCATGGAATGTAGTCGCTTAGGAGCAACTCTGGACCTGGCCATCAGGAATGACAGGTAGGTCTTGCTGTGACTATCTTCTGTCCTCAGGTACACGACAGACCCGTAGGCCTTCTCTGATGCGTCACAGAACACATGGACCTCTCTGGTGACACTCGACTGGTAGACATCTGCAGGTACGTAGCACCTAGGCAGGGTGATGCGTGGCAGGATCTGTAGCTCTCATTCCCAATTGTTCCAAGCCTGGAGAAGATCTTGAGGGAGAAGAGGGTCATCCCAGTCCCGATGTTTATCCAAGAGGCACTGGACCAACACTTTGGCTCAGGTGGTGTACGGCAGAATGAACCCAAGGGGGTCGTACTGGCTGGCGAGAACCTTGTACACATTCCGCATGGTCGGCACTCCATAGTCCATGGCTCGATGCTTGTACCCCAAGGTGTCCGACTGGCAGTGCCAGCTGAGGCCTAGGGTAGTCTCAGGTGAATCTTCTTTCTCTTGGGCAAACCAAAGCTTGATGTTGTCTGATCTGGCCTCCTTTGGTAGGTGATTGATGATGCTTGGCATGTTGCTGGCCACTGGCGTAGCTCAAACCCGCCGGATGCCAGGATCTCTCATAGCTTGTCCACTAGCTGTCTGGCTTCTGCTGGGGTTGGCACGCTCTGAAGGCAGTTGTCAACATAGAAGCACCTCTCTATGGAGAACCGAATATCTTCGCCAGGCTTGCTGTTTTCTGTGACATGCCTCTGGAGGGGCAAAGATTGCACAGCATGGGATGCATGTGGTGCCAAAGGGAAGCACCTGCCACTCAAAGATGTCAGGGGGCTCTTCTCTCTTCATGTCGCGCCACACAAACCGTAGGAGGGGCCTATCTTCAGGCAGGAGGCGGAGCTGATGAAACATCCCCTTGATGTAGCCACTGATCCGACGGCGTGTTCGCGGAACCGCAACAGTAATCCCAGGAGTGACACACCCAAGGTAGGTCCTGGCAGCAGGGATTCATTCAGGTTGAGAGCCTGGAACTGGTAAGAGCAGTTGAATACGATGCGATTCTTGCCGTTGTGACTCACCATGTGGTGGGGGATGTACCACGATTCTTCTTCTTAACTGAGCCTGCCTGCACCAGCTTCTGTATCTCAGCACTGTAGGCTCCAGCTCTCTCTGGATCCTTAGCAAGCCGTCTCTCCGTGCTTCTAAGGCTTTGCATCACCGCTTCCTTAGGGGCTTGGAAGCAGGTCGTGTCTCTTTTGCGCAGTAGCGGGGTGGCATAGCGAAACACTCCGTCTACCTCTATGCGTGCGGTCTTGGTCTCGAGTAGGTCGACGGCTTCCTGGTCCTGCCTCGACCGGAACACCTCTTTCTCATTCTGGAACGGTAAGGTGTCAACCTGCCAGAGCTTCTCAACGCTCCTGAACAACTCAGAAGTTGGGGGGATGATGGACATCACTAAACACTGCTGTGGCCGGAGGTGTTGCTCCACCAACCTTGCCTGAAGCGTCCATCCAAGTCTGGTACAAGACCCAACCTCACTGTTTCGATGGGGGTGATCAAACAAGGATGATCTGCACCAATGAGGACTAGAGGCTTGGCGTTGATGAACGGCTGTAGGGGGAGACCAACCAAGTTCTTGTACCTCTTCAGAAGGTTGGTCACTGGATAGGAATGGTCTGCTAGTCCATTCGCGGTGAAGGCCCCTTTGTTCTGGAAACTGGTCTTGGGTTGCGAGGCAGGAGAGATGCGGAAGGTCACTGATGCACCACGGAGGGTCTGGATGTCCTGGCGAATGGTTCTGAGGGCTAGTTCTTCTGGGGTCCCCTGTAACCTTATCTGCAGCATCTGGAAGGAGCATGGTACGCTCGGACCCGTCATCCAGAATAGCGTAGGTGTCGAGGGTACGGTCTCCATGGTGTAGGAGCACCCTGATCACCTTCAGTAGGATGCTATTACAGTCAGCTGGTCTGTCTAGGTAAAGCACGTCTGTGGCTGTGATTACCAGGCAGCTCTCCTCTTTTGGTGCCTCTTTGGGGTTCTGGCATTGACCTTGTGAAGGACTTGTAGATGCGTTCCCTTGTAGAGACCGCAGGGCTTCTTGAGGGTGCACTGGGATGCCTGTTGGTCCCTTCCACAACGCCAGCACTTCTTGTTGGTCTTGATCCACTCTGTCACTTGCTCCTTGGTGAGCATCTGGATGGCTGAGCACTGGTTGAGCTAGTGCTCAGGGTTGTTGCAATAAGGACAGTATGGCTTCGCCTTGACTTTCTTCTTGCTGGCAGCCGAACTGTTGAATGCTGAGGCAGCGGCTCCACTCTCTGGGTTGTCTTTAGCTCCATGAAGGATGGATGTTGCACAAGTCTGTCCTTATGCCCTTTGATTGATGACTGGCCATCATAGTCTTGACACCAGGACTCGTACTGTAACCACTGAGAACTCCAGTAAGGTGTATATGGTACCTGGCTGATGAAACATGCGACAGCGGAAGTCTGACCTCATCTCAGGTGGTAGCTTTCTGAGTACACGTGCCACATGAGATCCACACATCAGCTCTATGTCGCCATCTGGACCCAGTGTCCGGAGCATGCCCACTAAGGACCTGTAGTGCAAATTTCTCGAAGGCAGCTGTATCTCCACGGTGTACATCGGGAGAGTCCATGACACTGGCTACCTTCTTCAGGGCGACATGATGTGGCTGTCCAAACTTCTCGTTCAGGGCTGCCATGGTGTCTGAGTAAGGCTTGGGGGAGTTGAGGTATGAATCTGCCACTAGGCAGGCTTCTTCTAGCTTTAAGTGATCCACTAGGATCTAATACTTGAAGAGCTCGTTCCCGTCAGCTGGCAGGAGGTTCCCTAGAGCGATCTTCAGGCAAGTGAACTCACTTGGGTCTCGGCTGTTGAATTTAGGGATGGTTGGCCTAGGCCCTCTGTAGGTCTGCACTTCTGCTGCGGCGGTGAAGCCTCTAGGGGGCTGCGGATGGGGTTGAGGGTCTGGCCTAGGTATCCATGGAGCCTGACCTGGTCGGCGACCTGATGGGTGCGCTGGTTGCCTTTGGCAAGCGGCTCTTTGTGGTTCATAGGCTGCTACATGAGGGTGAGCCCTAGGAGGAAAATACTGCCCGGTCACTGCACCGACGTAGCGCTGTGAAGGTGCAGCACTGGCCTGGTGAAGAAGTTGGCTATAGTCCACATCAGGGTGGTAACTTGACTCTCTGGGACACGGTGAAGGTGTAGCCTTTCTTGGAGGGTGGCCTGGAGTCTTGACTACTGATGCTGGTCTGCTCTGCTTAGTAGCTGCGGAAGTAGCCTGATCCCTCATGACTTTGAGCTCACTCATCATCTTATCCAGGTGGTCTACTAAAGTTACTTGTTCTTTCTCTGACTGCTCTGATTCTTCCTCTGTAGGCCATAGTGGTGGATCAGGCCACTCAACATCACATTCCTCTTCATCCTTATCGCACTCCTCACTGAACTCTTCCTCTAGCTCAGGTGGGGGAATGAGGTGGACTGGGAGAACCGATTCAATTCGTACAGCGAGGCCAGACTGTTGTTGAGTAGACTTTGTGGGGGTGTAGCTGGCTGCAGTTGGGATAAGGGTGGCTGGAGACTGCAGACCTTGTCCACAAGCTTCCTAATTTCCTGTTTAACTCTGTCAAACTTGGCGAATTCTCTCTGTACGGCTAGTTGAGAGATACACAGCTTCTCGTTCTCTTTCCGGATCTCCTGTAGCTCTGCTTGGTAAGCTATTGGCAGCTTCCTGTGTTCCCGGTAAGCGTAGGGTGTGGAGGCTTCTCTGCTTACTTCCATGTGCTCTCTTTTTTTCTGCAGGCTGTGGGCTAGCTGGGGTTCTGGACCATAACATCTGTGGTGATGGCTCTGATGGTCCCTCTCTGGGGCAGCATCCCATTGAACCTGGCTAGTGGATGAGGTTGCACATGATGAGGTGAAGGGGGTCATCTTGGCTGCTCCTTAATGATGAGAATACCACTCTTCTTCCTGCCCATGTACATCATACCGTGCTGTGCTATGGTGTGGTGAAGCGTGCAGTCTATGGCTCACATAGCCTACCTTGTAATCTTGTAGATGCTGTGGTGGCTGTGTCTGACACTTCGGACGAACTGCTGGCTGTGTGAAAGCTTCACTCACGTAGTAGTCTTGCATCTTGCTCCGGGAGAAAGCACTGCAGATCTTGCTTGAAGGACCACAATGTAGTTGAGGACTTGGTGGACTGTATATTCTGTAGAGTTAGGTTTTACTTAGCACTATGTGTTCTCTCCCAGGTGCTTGTAAGGGCACAGATGACAGACCGGTAGGATTCCAGTTGAGGTTGTTTAATGACGCTGATTCACAGTGCAGTAACGGCACAGCACAGCACAGTGTATGGCTTGACAATTGTGTTAACCAAGAGTTTGTGTGGTTCTGAAAAGGGCAAAATTAAATACAATAGTAAATGGCAGGTATAGGCTTAATACAACCTCCAATTACATAATATATAAATAATATGGCTACAATTGGTTATCTGCTGCACAGGGCAATACAACCTAACAACATGGCTGTAACTTCAATAATGAATGATCAGAGGAGTGCAACTACACAGCACTACTGAGCAGCACCATCATCCTCACACAACTGCATGAACTTTAATGTATAATGCATCCACAAGGCTCATTGCTAACAAAATACCCACATAATCTATACAGTATACATCCATATAACCACAGGGCATATAAGACTAGACACTGAAATGCTAAATGTCTGAAATGAGATGACAAACAACAGGGTTAGCAAGCTTACAGTTGCTAGCTCGCACGTGAATATGCATAACAAAAGAGTGAGTCCACAACACATGAATTGTAAGAAATATGAACTCACATTTCTGAAGGACACACACTAGCCTAGGCTAAAACAAAGAATGCTAACTAAAGGTAATCACAGGAGATGGCTGGAACTTATCACAGCTTGTGTACTTCCTCTAGTTACTTCCTTCTCCTCAGAGATCATCCAGCATGCTCTGCTCCACATCACCGGTAGGCGGAGCTACAGCTCTCCTATGATGAACACATATTTACTCTCAATAGTCTTTCGTACAGTATGAAACTTTTCACATGCACTTTAACAATTCAACAGCACAATTCCACCTGCACTTGCATCGTTGCGAGGCACTTGCGTTGTTCTCACACTTATGTCCACTAGAGGTCAGCACGGTACATTGAGTATTTTCTCTGGCTGCTTGCTAGTGTTCTGCAGCACAAACCCATTTAATTTCAGAATGTATAAAAAATATGAACATGGTGTTTGCATAAATTTGACAGCGCACTTACATGTCTTTCATTATAAAATGTCAGCATAATTTGCTTTTTCAGGGCATTAAGCCAAAATACATTATATAAACAAGAATAAAATAAAAAATATATAAACTGCCATTGTGGAACATAAAGATCATATTTAGCTGAACATTTTAATATGAAGTTTTCATAAATAACTCATCCTTTGAACCATTTATGACCCTGGTTAGACATTTTCTAAAAATGACACACAATAGACCGTAATTAAATCTTTAATGATGAAACTGCCACGTCCGTTTGGGATATTACAACAACCAAGTTACTGCAAGCAAACACTATTTTTCCCCCATCATTGCGAGCACGATATAACCAAACTGAGGAATTCCTCTATATTAACTTAAGCTGTTATAATCTGATATTGAACTACTGGTAAGCATCATGACATTTCACAGCCAGTTACTCGGGTTAAGGTAATATTTGTATTTCCTAATGGCTGAAGCTAGCTGTAAGCTAGTGGCACAGCTCAATATGTAGCCTAATTATGCATACTGGTTAGGCAAGGTAGGGTACTACTACAAAACATACTGACCAATTCAATACAGTATTATTGTAGTTCAGTTGTACTTTTGTGATATTAAAGGATGTGAGAATGTGTTCAGTATTGACCCTCGACTTACTGGAGTAAGACCAGTGAAGGGGATTTCTTCACAGAAGACATTTCCCCTCAAGTTAGTGTTTTTTCACATAAAAAATGTGTAATTTACCTTCAATTCAATTGATGCCTGAGGTATGTAATGATATTCCAAAATTCCAACTGTTTGAGTCAATCCTACCAACTAATTAATTTATTTGACATCAGTCTGAACTGCTTTGCTATTAGGAACATCCTACAATATCATCTATTGATATAGCTAGGCATAAGGAATATTACGTTTAACATTTAAAACACCACTACTAGAAAAAGTAGGCTAGTCTCTCATTCAGCTTTTTCTTCTTTTGTATAAAAACAGCGCATTTCAGTCATTAAACCATGTAATCAACTGGACAGAGTAAACACTCAATTTCAATGTCTTGTTCTCTTTATAATGTCTTAATTTCCTCAAAGTTCTGGTGATCAAGACTCTACCAATATTTCCATGATGTGCTCCAGCTCATTCAGGTCCCTGAAGCTCTGGGGGAGAAGGGAGAGGGTGAAGTGGACAGAACGGAGGACAGAGAGGGTAAGTACTTAAGCAGCTCGTCACTGGCTGCAGCAGAGAGTGCTTGGACCCCCATCTCCCTGTCAAACACAGACGTGTCGATGTCATGGAAAAGTTCATCCAGTTTCACATCCTGCAGGTAGCTGGAACACATTACCTCCTCCACACTACCAAAAGCCGCCCCCTCTGAGGTTCTACACCCCTCAGAGCTTCGTTTGAGCCCCAGGTCTCCAGGTAGGTTCTCAATGGACCTGAAAGGTGTCCTCTGAGGTGCCTGAGGACCTAGCCCTCCATCGACAGTCAAGTCTAGTTCTTTCAGAATGGAGGAGACAGCAGCTGACACGGAGAAGTCACTCTCTGAGGACATCCAGACATCCTCCATGTCCTCGACACCTGAGGCACTGTTTACAACACCCAGACCAGACTCCCTGTGGAGGCAGGGTTTAGATGGGACCATGGGTGGCACTGGTCCTGCCAGGTTAACTAACTCATATGGAGGCTTGTTTTCTAGGTGTATGTGCCGCAGGGTGTTGGCTATCAACACGGAGCTGCGCAAACTAGGCTCCATCAGCTCCTGCCCGCGGTGGTACTTGTCAAGGGAGATGCCGAGCACTGACTGCCGCTGGCTTTCCCAAGTGCAGCTACACATGCACCCCACGACATCATCGAGTTTGCGCTTCTGTCCCTTGGATTTCATCCTCGACCTAACGTAGTTAGCTAGATGGAGAACACAAAACTTGATAAGAATATTTAGAGATCACATCACGACACGTTAAATGGTAAGTTGACTGCAGTAATATAGCTATGTCCCGGTGATAGAAATTAATGGCTAGATAGCTAGTAGCTAGCTAACGTTGGTTAGATGACTAACTTAGTAAGCTAGCTAGTAGCCAGCTACTACAGTAGCGTTCTCTCCACTACCTACTTTGTCGCAATTTGGCAAAACAACAACAAACCTGTCGTACGCAACTGTTCGTCTGTCTTCAGTTATCTTTTCGATATACAAAAGTAATGAATGCTGTTAGGTACACTTTTTTAAATATGTTTTTGCCTAGCTCGGCGGCTCGGTACAAAACCCACCGGCAAACTAATTTAAAAAGAAAACATGTTCCCGCCCGAGATGTAAGTTTCACTAGAGATGAAGAGACGAAAGGAGAGGTTTCACTCTTGCCAAAATCTGACCAACAGACCAGGCCGGGGTTTGATAAGTCAATGAGAGAAGTGAAAAATTATTTCTTAGTTCTTACTTTTCTCGAAATCTAAAAGCACAACCTAGATTCGAGCCAATGTCTTAAGTAGTTGAACATATTGTTACTCCAACCTCGTGAAAGTAACAAACTGAAACGTTTTCATTTTCAGTCAAAAACAATTTTATATCGAAGGAGTGCCTGTGATTTGACGGCCTGCACATGCGTAGTTCGGTGCAAGACGACCGTTGGACCCGATGACGTTTTTCTACGCATGAGTTTAGCTAGCCAACGTCACCATGACATCGCCTACAAGGGTGTGTTCGTAAATTGCCTCCAGTGTTACAGAGTGAGTTCCAGGTCATTCATACATTCAGAGCGTTGTCAATATTTGGGTGTGTTTTGTATTTCAATAAAAATAAAAAACATGAGTTTATGATAAGCAAGCAACTTTCATTGGGTTTACAGTAGGCTAGGCTATTTTGACAAAGCTAACTATGGACTGTCACGAGCTACATTGCTCAAAAAGTTACTGAATGGTTTGTATACCCATGCTACTGTGATATTAGGCTACGCAAGTCATTACATGCCTACCTGTTTGTCTCTATATTTAAGCAGAAAGTTTCCAATATGTTTGTCTCATTCGCCAAATTAGATATTCAAACTCGTCAGAATTGCAGTAGATAAAGGAAATGTCATCTACAGTGTTGACAGTGGTGGGATAGTACCAGCAGTCTCTAAGCTTTTGTTTGAAGTGTTCACATAGTGTATGTGACACCTCTAGAGATGGGGAATAGTGACCCTGTATGTGAGTGTCCTACTGCCTTTGCCAAGAAGCCTTTAAGACTTTCATGGCACAGGTCAGGTGCTAGTTCACCTATAACCACAGTTTTTGGTTCAAGCTCCATTTCAGCTGTTCACCCTCAATAGCTACATAGTGCCAGCAAATACCTCTGATAAATATTGTTGACATGTTTTTCTAGAGAGTGTGACACATAAAGACTGCCACCTCACAACTATGTTGTATTAGAAAACTCTTTATTTCAAAAGCTAGCTATAAAATGATGACATCATATGTTCTTAGGAATATAAACATTTGTAGTCTACATTTGTTGGCATAGCACACGATCAGGCTACAAGTAGGCCTAGGCTATCAATAACACATAGGCCTAATTGATGACTCACTTTGCACTCATACATACTCAGTCAACATTCAATTGCTGTTGGGTTAAAATAAAATATAAAGTCAAAGTAAAATCGATATTTGAAAGATATTGGCTATGAATCAAATTAAACAGTCTGCACAAAGTATGAGACCCACACACAACTACAAAGATGTTTAACATATTACAATTTTTATACATTATAATATCCATTGTCAAGATAAACTAAATAGTTACAAAACATTAGCAAAAGCCAAAGCTGCTATTTCTTTCAAGCAAGAAAGATTGGCCTGTAGAAAGAAGATCTAAGTTGCTGTGTCTGATAGGCCAGCTGTCTTAACTGCTTTATGGAAACGGAGAAAGGAGGGCTCTGTCTTGTTAGGGTTAACTGTACTCCCCACAAATCCCAACGGTCTTCCTGTCCCAGTCAGAGATGGACAAGCACTTGACGAAGAAGTGTCCCAGGTCATATTTGGAAATGACCCGCCCTTTCAGCATGTTCTCTGTCACTGTGTACTTATCAGTCAAAGGGAGGTTATCTGTTGGGAATAGCAGTGCATTTATATTTAGCAGTGCAATATAAGGCACCTAATATTATTACATATTCAGAAAATGTTTACTCAATATGTTTGTAATGTTTAATATCAGTTGAATAACACGAATCCATCCAGTACATTCCCACTGGGCACACACTTTGAATCAACATTGTTTCCACGTAGTTTCAGTGAAATTACATTGAACCAGTGTTGAATAGACGTTGAATTTACGTCTTTGCCCAGTGGGTAGTGCGTGAGGAAGGATGATAGGCCTATCATGTCATCACTGGAACCACTTACAGTATGCGACTCTGGTAGTACAGTACTACATTTCTACTGATTCAGGAAATGGGGAAGGGGGACGACTAACCATCGATGTGAGGGGGCATGACAGCCACAAAGTCCAGCCCTGACTCCTTCAGCACCATGTACATCCTATCATGGTCCTCTGTGACTGGCAGGAGCCTGGGTGGCACTTTAGACCGGTCCCATAGGAGGAAGGCTGTGAAGCAGAGATGGGGACAATATAATAATATGGTTTCTTTATGGTAGTTTATTGGAAGTTGGAAAGATGCTGTGACCCTGACTGTCCAAGATTCCTCTGTACCTGACATGCAGCCAACTGCTTTGCGGATCCCCCGAGCTTTCATGGCGTCTAGGATGTTTCTGGTTCCTTCTGACATAATTGTTGTGGGACCTGTGGATTGCAACTGAAACATGAACATACTGACCATTATCCTGGCCTAAGCATTAAATGGTGTAGGCCTACTTCAGCAACCCTAGTGCAGTTAGTTACAGCAACTCACCCTGAACATTATTACAAAACATATTTTACCTCAAAGCAGAAAACATGTTTTAATAAGACTCCTGAACACTTCCATTTTGATTTGCACTTCAAGATAGATTTCAGCTTGTATAACGTATCTGTTATAACTTGGTTTTATTCACACAACTGCACATATGTTTTTACTAACTTAAAATTCCTATAGCCTACTAATGAAAGATTGCCTAAACTTACTGAGGTCATTCCTGGTGCCCAGAATGATGATAACAGCATCCTGACCCTCCATGGTCTTCTTCACATCCTCCTTATTGAGGACATCTCCCACCACCACCCTGCAGGCTTTGTGTTCTGCAGGCAGCCTGGCAGGGTCTCTCACCAGCACTGTCACGTTGTAACCTGTGGATAATGAAGTACAGAGAAGCATTATGAATTTATTGACTAATCTTATCATCTACCAATGATCCAGAGGGATTTGAGTCTGATGGGAATATGAAGATGAGAGGAATATGTAATGTAGGCAATCGGTTAATTTTTTATGAATGGATCTCAATTCTAGAGCATAGCCGTGGGTCTAATTGATTAGGCCATCCTAGTGTTCTGGATAAGCGCGATAAGCGCGATAAGCGGACAGCGGACTTTATCGAGTATCTGCTGCGCACTGCAATGCACTCATCCCAATCATGAGTCAGCAGAACCCTATAACGACTTGCATGACTCAACACTTTTGTCCCGTGATCTCAGAGCAAGGAAACGAAAACACTTGTTAATCAAATAAGCCAAATTATATCTGCTTATTTTAGCACTTTTGCTATTATTTTGAAACGATGTAATTAATCGAATAGAACAGATCAGATTGGAAGAGAACAGAAAACAACAACACAATATAGAATAAAATAGAAAATAATAACTTTTTTTCCCCCCAGAGGAAGGCTGTGGCAAATAGCTCAGATGACCATTGATACTTCCAATTACACTAGTATAGCATATTATAATGGCAGATGTCTGCTGTCCTATAGCATTGCATAGGAAATCAGATGAATAACGTTCAGCATAGTTTAGGAACAAGGCATAACACTCCGATCACTTTTGGACCAGGCTACACAGAAATCGCTATATGAGGGATTGTGTAAATAACCTATAATCTACAATAATTAGTAAATTCTGTCATTTAGAAACGTTGCCTACCCGCTGCAACAGCCAGTGGTAATGTCACCAGTCCGGTCATTCCCGTGGCCCCAAATATTGCAACATTCTTGATCGATTCTGACATAATAACAAATTGAGAAACTATCACTGGTCACGGAAGAATGTTACAACTTCTTGCTTCGTTGATCGTGTGCAACAATGTATCTGAAAACATACATGCAGAATGAATCTCTTTGACACTTTGAGAAACGCCCCTTTTAGATAACCAAAAAAGGCTCACTTCCGTAACAGACTCCTCCCAGCCCCATCAATTAAAGGAAACGCACACAGTCACAACGGGGCAGTAATTGTGCAGGAGTCCTGTTTGATTTTTTTGTCCGTTGATCAATCCAGATCAGCTATAGTGCACTGTTGATTTTCTTGGCAAGATATATTCCTTTTAGAGAATTTCAACTCATGTATTCTGTTTTTCTCTGTCTGGAGATCCAAAGATCTGAAAGGATGGCATTTCCCAAAACTCTGTCAAGAGACTTGCGAATCACCTTCATTACACTTCAACCTCCTCCACCTTGCGACAGCCATCCGGGTTAAGGCACCAATGTAACTGACTGGGATTCGAACCATCTCCTTTGTTCCACATTGTGAGCCACACGAATGTGGTAGCCCACTGACCTAAAGCCTGCAGGCATTAGTTCGGGGAGGTGCTATTGTAACGGAGTTAAGAACGTGCGGTAAACTCACTCAACAGCTAGCTTGAAATGTCGCTGATGGAGCTGTATAATTGGTACCTTTTGTTTAGCTCAAACGTTGTCAAGGTGGGCGGACATGTGTGTTCCAAAGCAGAGGATCACTGGTTCGAGCCCGGTATTGGGACAGTGGAGGAAGCTAAACTGTTAGCAGCACACTGACGTCCGTTTCACTATTACACATCTTCATGTCTCTGGCAAGGTTATGTGAATGTGGTTCACATAGTCTCGCTTGTTAGACTCACGGCGGGTCTGACTTAGAATATGTGGACAACTACAAATACCTAGGAGTCTGGTTAGACCGTAAACTCTCCTTCCAGACTCACATTAAGCATCTCCAATCCAAAATTAAATCTAGAATCGGCTTCCTATTTCGCAACAAAGCCTCCTTCACTCATGCTGCCAAACATGCCCTCGTAAAACTGACTATCCTACCGATCCTTGACTTCGGCGATGTCATTTACAAAATAGCCTCCAACACTCTACTCAGCAAATTGGATGTAGTCTATCACGGTACCATCCGTTTTGTCACCAAAGCCCCATATACTACCCACCATTGTGACCTGTACGCTCTCGTTGGCTGGCCCTCACTACATATTCGTCGCCAATCCCACTGGCTCCAGGTCATCTATAAATCACTGCTAGGCAAATCCCCGCTTTATCTTAGCTCATTGGTCACCATAGCAACACCCACCCGTAGTATGCGCTCCAGCAGGTATATCTCACTGGTCATCCCCAAAGCCAACACCTCCTTTGGCCTCAATTTCTTCCAGTTCACTGCTGCTAATGACTGGAACGAACTGCAAAAAGCTGGAGACTCTTATCTCCCTCACTAACTTGAAGCATCAGTTGTCAGAGCAGCTTACCGATCACTGCACCTGTACATAGCCCATCTGTAATTAGCCCACCCAACTACCTCATCCCCATATTGTTATTTATTTTGCTCATTTGCACCCCAGTATCTCTATTTGCACATCATCTTCTGTACATCTATCATTCCAGTGTTAATACTAAATTGTAATTATTTTGCACTATGGCCTATTTATTGCCTTACCTCCATAACTTACTACATTTGCACACACTGTATATATATTTTCTATTGTGTTATTGACTGAATGTTTTGTTTATCCCATGTGTAACTCTGTGTTGTTGTTGTTTTTATCGCACTGCTTTGCTTTATCTTGGCCAGGTTGCAGTTGTAAATGAGAACTTGTTCTCAACTGGCCTACCTGGTTAAATAAAGGTGAAAAAATAAAATACAAATAAATAAAAGATCAGTCCAATCAATAATAAATAAATAAAAATAAAATAAAAACGGCGATACAGTGGCTGGGGGAAGAGACGGTTCAGAGAACCACCTCTGTTACATAACATAGGCACACTTTTCCTTCATAGATGCATGCCATAAGATCTTCCCTGTATGAAATGCTCTTCATTAGGTGACATTAATGTAATTTATCGTCGACGAGAGAACAATTACTGTAGGTTGAAGTAGATACATTTTGATGTCACTTCAGGTACAAAGCTTTTATTTAGGAGAGAACAATTACTGTAGGTTGAAGTAGATACATTTTGATGTCACTTCAGGTATAAAGCTTTTATTTAGTTATCCATAGATGTTTCGGGGTGGGTGTGCTTTTTAAAAATTAATATTGTTTTTTAATTCAGATTTTTGTCAGGGGGTGCTGCAGCACCCTCAGCCCTCCTACTTCCCGCTACTATGTAGTTATCAACTGTTTATTATCAGTTTATAAACCAGTAATACAATGAGTTTATGTGGATGTACTTTTAATAATATGCCTACTTGCCAATAATTCCACTTATTTTAAGGTACTTCCCAGTATGACATGAACTAAATTCCAATAGTTTCAAACTACATGTTCTCAAATGAAAAATGTCCACGGGGAATGGAGGGGGGCATCAAAAACATTCAAACAATTTCATAGAGATAGGAAAAAAATTATAGTGCATCTCTATTTCTAAGGAAAATAATCGTAGTGCATCTCTATTTCTATCTGTAAACCCTAGACACCATTTATATTGGGTAAAGTATTACTGGAATTCATAGTTTTTGTGTGCGCGCCCCCCCACCCTCTCTCTCTCTCTCTCTCTCTCGCTATACGGAGGTGGGTTCCTTCGCCGCACTAATGCCGAATTCTCTCTAGCAGTATCACGAGTGGAGGGAGAGGGAGCGCGTAGGCTATCAAGTGGACAGGATATCCGAGCCCACCGGCTTGGACTATTTGTTCAATCATCTTTGCCTGGCTGCAAGACACCTTTCATGGCAGTCCCGTGGTCCCACTAGCCACAGCATGGAATTGACATGTATAACCGCATTATCTGCCTTTATTAGCCAGATATCTTTATACTGATCCCACAGTCCGATTGAGGATATAGGCTACTTGACTACTATGCCAGCGAAGAAACACGGCGTCGCGAGGCTCTGTTCATAATTTGCTCACTGGTTCATTGATACAGGCACCACATCGACTGATTTGACGTCTATTTCGGTGAAAAACAAACCCACATCTGGAATTGGGGTTAAGGTAAGGTCGTTGTAGCATATGCTGCATGTCTATATTTTTAAAAGCCATTTCAAAGATCATTGAGCATGAACAATTCGAGGTGCCTGTTTTCGTGGGAGATGCAGCAACACCGGCCTGCATTGGCTAAGGCTACTGCAGTGATTCAAAAGGGTCGTATTTTATGCTGTTTTATTTGATTTTGCTGGGTATTAGGCTTATGCTTTTGTTTAGATCACTTGTGTTTGCCAAACATAATAGTTAGGCTACTATTTGTGCGTAGGCTTTGAATAGCAAATATGGACAGGTTAGGATAGGCCTTATACAATATTTAATTATTTAGTATTGGTCCATGCATGTTCCTGATCATTAAACGCACAGACGTGTATTACATTTGCATGACACTTTTAGAACATTCATTGCATCTCACAATGAAGCCTTATTCTTGAAATAAGTAGCCTAAGGCGGCACTAACTAACATGCTTGTACATATAGTAGTCTATAGCCATATGGAGCTTAGGCTACGTTATTTGACTGCAACTACAGTAAAAGTAGTCCAAATGTAAATGCTATTTTATCCAACAGCAGATTAGCCATATGACAATTATAGCATAGACTATGTCGTTTTAATGCAGCCACTTTCTTGCTTAAAGTGTTAATTCAAAGAAAAGCACCATGCACTTGATATGGGATGGTGCAGGGGACGGTGATCATAGCCTACGTGCGGTATGGACCAAGGAGACAGCGGTGGTACGGATGCAGGTCGTGTGTGTCATTTTAAGGTTAAAAGCGATTGCACAAAAGGGAGTTAAGCAGCCTGACAACATGTTTACCTTTCCACGCATATTCCATAAAAAAAATATATGTCATTTATATCCTATTTTGCCCTGCCTTCTTACACGCAGGCATGCACAGAAAACTGCGTCGACACTGTAGTAGCCCACCTCACCATCACCTTGGATAGGCACCACTTGGCACTAGGCACTACTATTAATGATAGCCTAATTATGCAGGTTTTAAATGAGAAATCTTGATCTAATGTGCGGAGCTTTTGTGTGGATCAAGCCTAAATTCTGTTCACTGAACTATCGATTTTTTTGTTGACCGTATGGCTGGGCGTAGCCTGTTCTACGGATGTCAGTGTTGTTAATGTTGGTCACACACAGCTGTTTAAATTGTGAAATAACTTGAGCGATCCGTTGCAACACAGTCAGTGGCGTGCTGTGACGTCACGCTACTACCGCTGGCGCTGTCCATTGTACTGATCTGTCATTGGACGCAAAAATGTCAAATTCAGACTCTTCAGCAAAGTTTGTGGGCAAAGGCAAAAGGGATGTCAAGAAACCCTTTATTCTGAATGCAAATGAGAATTTATGGTTTAACGTTAGCATATTTTGACATCCAGTCTTATAGGCCAATGTTGCATGACTTTGAAAATAATCGTTTGACAAGGCCTGCTGTCCTAGTAGGCCTATGCTAGCCATTCAAACTGACACTGCAGGCTACATTGTCCTGTGCTGAGACAGTGATTGATACACGCCATTGATATTTTCAATATTTGCAGATAATTTTTTAGATCTGCATAGTCTACTTCTGGAAATGTGATGCAGTATAACGTCTGATAGGCTAAAGTTAAGTTGTTTCAGATAAAGGGCTTACACGAACTGGTGTTTTTTTTGTTTGTGTTCTGGGTCTTCTGTCCCTTGAACACAGTAGACTATGGGACCTATTGTCTTTACATCTAAACAAAATAAAAGGCCTGGGTCTCTACTGATACTATGGAAGTGTGCCTTCAGAAAATGACCTAGCCATAAAGCCAATCCTCCAAGTGTTCTCCATTGTACGCCAATTGACCGCAATATTGTGTGGAAAGTAAAGGTCAAAGTAAAAAATGTCCTCTGATACACACATCTGTGTAAAAGATGGATGAAAAGCTGAATGTAAAAGGAGGGGGGACCAGTAAGATGAGGAACCAGTCCCCAGCCTGAGGGGACAGAATTAAAGGTCCTCAATTCTGTGGTGTGTAATGTGGTGTGGCATCTGTCTATGCTCAGGGGAACTTCTTCCTCTCTTCTGTTCTATCCTCTTCTTTCCATAGTGGCTTAGTTTCTTTAGCCTCCTAACTCTTTACACAGTGAAGAGAGCTAGGGGTCAGGGTGTCACTCTCGTACCAGTCGGTAGAGCATGGCGCTTGCAATGCCTGGGTTGTGGGTTCGATTCCCATGGGGGACCAGTATGAAAAAGTACCAAAATGAATGCACTCACTACTGTAAGTCGCTCTGGATAAGAGCGTCTGCTAAATGACTTAAATGTAAATGTATCTATTCCTGGAACTGAAATTATTTACAAAAAAAACGAACTGCTTCACTTTGATGATTGTCAAGACGTGTTCAATTGATTGTGTACTGGAGGTGGATTTTAAGGGAGAGACATATGTTCACTTGGAATTCTTAGCAACACTACGTTTAGATTCTAAAATATTTTTAAAATGTTCTGTATATTTTACAGTATCAATGCTTTGCAAAGGGGGAACAAATGTAATTAAGACTCATGACATATTTCTGCAAAGAGGGGCTACTCAGGATAGAATCAACCCAGTCAGATAATAATTTAATACAGCAGAAAGAGATCCCTAAAATAATTCTGCATTTCCATACATCTTAAATAAAGGGCAGTTTGTGTAGCCGGACATTTCTGCAATGGTTTCCATAGCTCCTCAAAGGACCTCTGCTTCTCTCAGACAGGAAGTAGGAAGTGAGAAGGTCACAGGCAGAGCACTACTGGAGCACCTGGCTTGTTGCCAGGGAATTATTTTTGCGGTGAGGAGGTTGAGGAGGTGTTAGGTGTTGTGAATTACCGTACCAGAGCCATCCTTTCCAGAAGCATGTTTGGAGCAGTGGGAAAAGGGGATATACAGCCTGAGTCTCACTCCATGCCGGCAGGCTGGAGATTTATAGTTGTAGCCAGGTGACACAATGTATCCAAAGAGCAATAATAATGTTGAGTGCTTTGGAGGAGAATGCTGAACAAGGGCCAGAAACCATTGAAGCAACTGACTAAAACAAAGATGGTCAATCTGAATTGTGCCTATGTCACTATAGACTATTGCAGTATCTACAATTGATTGGAGCTATAAAGGGCAGAGGCAGTCTGTAAAGAACAGAAGCAGCAGAACACAGCAACACAGAAAATGATCAGGGCCAGACTAACCCATAGAGAGAATCCTGAATGTATGTTCAGACTCTTGTGGTCTGAATTGTGGCCACAGCATGGCTTATCCTGCCCTGTAGTATGCACATGGTGTAGCAAGAAACAGTAAGGACTCAGTGTTTGCTAAATTTCAATGGTTATACCCTTCCTGCCATGGTGGTTGTGTTGTCAAAGGTGCAGTTGACTGTCTGACCTTTTCCCAGCACCAGAGGGATCAAAGGGCTTAGGCATGTTGCCTTTTCGTGTCTCTTGTGGAGGTGACATGGACATGTATGCAACCCTGTGTCGTCCCTTGTTGCCAGTCAATCTGTTGCTTAATTTTAGTCTGATCATCATTGGATTCGCTGTTGAGAGCTAGCCTGATCACCACTCTAGCTGTTACCCAGCTAGATGTATGCTATGTAGGCTGCTGTTATTCATGGCAGAAACAGTCTGGCACCCCGGATAGTGAATTGTCTGTGAATTGTCCCCGTAGCAGCAGAAGCATATGTGGGCTGGATTATTGCTGGAGAGCAACAGTGTTGTTGTTTCAGTGTGGAGCGTCTTGGATATGTGAGAGGGGCCTCTGGCACGCTGAGACACTGACAGCTGTGTTTGTTTCCCAGTTAGAACCACATCACGTCAGTCAGTGGGATCCTTAAGCTAAAAGACTGTCTTATTAGGGGGACACCAGGTGGTGGGTCTAGGAAAGGCCTGCTGGGGCGACCTAAGGCTAGCAATAGCACAGGCCGATACGTTTGACAGGAATGACAGTGTGACAGTTTGGCTGGAGCCTTAATGCATTGGCGACCATTGTGGCTGTATGGTGGCCTACTGTCAGTGTGTCATCCTTCACTATACAGTACATGACCATGGAATTATAATGTGCGTGTGGTAGTATGTGACCTACCACCTGGTTTTGTGGCTCAAGGGTCTAGTAGTATCTGGTGGTATGGGATTGTAGGACACACCAGCTTCCTGAGCGGTCATGGAGATGTACTGCTGACGCCTCCGGGTGCAGTCTCTGGAGCTACTGTAGGAGGCGCTCTGGGTGTCCAGGGGACATTCTGGTGGGGAATGAGACAACCAACTGGAACGCGTTGAGCTGTGAAACATCAGACTCATGCTTCACTACACCCCCCTCTGCGTCTCCCGCACACACACACACATACATTCTCCACATCTGGAGAGGAAGGGGGCTGTGGTGTGATTGTTACAGTAGCTCTCTCTAAATCAGAATTACACTGAACATTGAATTTAGACCTAACTGAATTTCACTGAGCATAGAATTTAGGCCTATCTGAATTTCAATGAGCATTGAATTTAGGCCTAACTGAATATCACTGAGCATTGGATTTAGGCCTAACTGAATTTCACTGGGCATTGCATCGATCCTTTGACCTGATCTGAGACAAATTTGATCATATAGAAAGATGTGTAAGTATGATCTCAGTATGATGTCAGTATAATATCAATATGATCTCAGTATGCTCTCAGTATGCTCTCAGTATGATCTCAATATGATCTCAGTATGCTCTCAATATGATCTCAATATGATCTCAGTATGCTCTCAGTATGCTCTCAGTATGATCTCAGTATGCTCTCAGTATGATATCAGTAAGATCTCAGTATGATCTCAGTATGCTCTCAGCATGATCTCAGTATGCTCTCAGCATGATCTCAGTATGCTCTCGGTATGATCTCAGTATGAAATGTATTTACTGTACATTTCCAATTGATTCCTGAAATATTATATTTTTTATTTATTGATGACCTCGTTTCTGGAATTGAGAATACTCTACTGATGGGTGTGCTGCGTTTATATTTTTCAGAATGTCTGTATGTTGGGCTCATCATTCTATAGAAGCGGATAGTGGAGGTCCCTCTGGTGACATGGAAATGTCTGTGAGGCTTTTTTGACATTTTCTTTTGTGTCTCACTTGGCTGCTTAGTTGTCCAATATTTGTTGCCATTTCTTTCTGACTCAACATTTATTTCTTGATGTATTAGATGGTTGTGAATGGTTGTGTACAACAACACTTGCAATAGGAAATAAAGAGAGAGAGAGGGAGAGAGAGAGAGAGAGAGAGAGAGAGAGAGAGAGAGAAACAAAAAAGAGAGAGAAAAGAGAGAGAAAGAGAGAGAGATAATTACACTCCAATGGATCATGATCGTGATCCAGTGTGCGAATTATGGGGGGCCAAGGGGGGCTCTACCCCCGGAATCAGACGTGAGCTCCCTGAAATGCAACAGAAGTCAAACTTGGTGGGTCTTGTCTTTAATCGAACCATTATCATGTTTGTTTAAAATGAAATGTTGTACTGCTACAGTGGTAAATATGAAAATGAAAGCTTAGTTCAGGTTCTTTCAATCACATTCATCTCTCTACTCTGCCTGTCTCCTTCTCTGTCTGTCTTGAGCTTTCACTAACAAACTTGCAACATTGTATTGACTGGGTCAAGCCCACTAGCGAACTTGCAACATTGTTTCAACTGTATACTAAGTATTTTACCTTTATTTAACTAGGCAAGTCAGTTAAGAACAAATTCTTATTTACAATGACGGCCTACACTGGCCAAACCCGGACGACACTGGGCCAATTGTGTGCCGCCCTATGGGACTCCCAATCACGGCCAGTTGTGATACAGCCTGGAATCGAACCAGGGGGTCTGTAGTGACGCCTCAAGCACTGAGATGCAGTGCCTTAGACCACTGCTCCACTGGGGAGCAGCGGTCTGCAAGTGATAGCTAGCTAGCTAGTAGGAAGGCAACGATAGCTAGCTAGCTTGCTTTGAATACCTTCACTCACTGGACCTCATCTACCGAGACCTGAAGCCTGAGAACCTGCTCATTGACAACCAGGGATACATACAGGTAACAGATTTTGGTTTTGCAAAGTGAGTGAAGGGCCGGACCTGGACGCTGTGTGGCACTCCGGAGTACCTGGCCCCCGAAATCATCCTTAGCAAAGGTTATAATAAGGCAGTGGACTGGTGGGCTCTGGGCGTGCTGATTTATGAGATGGCTGCTGGCTATCCTCCTTTCTTCGCTAACCAGCCCATTCAGACCAATGAGAAGATTGTGTCAGGGAAGGTGCGCTTTCCCTCCCACTTCAGCTCGGACCTGAAGGACCTGCTGAGGAACCTGCTCCAGGTGGACCTGACCAAGCACTTCGGCAACCAGCGGAACGGAGACAACGACATCAAGAGCCACAAGTGGTTCGCCACCACTGACTGGATCGCCATTTACCAGAGGAAGGTGGAGGCACCGTTTATTCCCAAGTGCAAAGGCAACCAGCAACTTTGACCACTATGAGGAAGAGGAAATCCGAGTCTCCTTCACAGAGAAATTTGGCAAGGAGTTTGCCGAGTTCTAGGCCCAACCAGGAGTAGCGGAAAGAGACAGGGATATGGAGAGAAAAGGCGGGAACAGAAGGAACTGGGAGGAGAGAAGCTGGACAGCTAACTTGCATTTTGTAATTACGACATCAACAATGTAACCCCCCCACCCCCCAAATGAAGAGAGAGTGAAAAAGAAGAGAAAAGACCTGAAAGAGCCAGCAGTGTTGCCTTTTCTGATTGTTTCTCACCTTGTTACTTATCTTTTCCCTCTTGTGTTTGTGGCAGGGGTAGAAGGGGCAGCGGCTACACTCCTCTCTCTTCAGTTGTTTTGTATCTTGGCAGAGGCGTAGAGACACATTTTGAGCCATTGCAGGCAGATTGAGGCATTGATGTTCTGTTCTGGTACTGAATCTAGGCTCCTCCTGAGTGGGTCCTCTCTACAAGCTTCTAAATGAACGAGGGCATCTCATTCTTGTTTTGTAATCGTCCACCCACACCTATCTTGTTACCCCAGTTCCCCCCCTCTGTCTCTCCACCCTGAATCTGTCCAAGCAATACCAAGTCCAACAGATGTGCCTATCATAATGCCAACTGGTTGCAAAACCGTGTCGAAAGCATTGGTGCAGAGCTTTGGCTATTGGTGGCATCAGCCCTTGTGCCCTTTCTAGTTGAAAGGTTGACACTCTACTGCACACGCCTTCTGTCCACTCGTTGTGGCATGATTATTGGGTTCAGAGGATTCTCTCATCGCTTGCAGTTCAGGCAGTGCTGACCACTTTTGATCAGATAAACGACGATTTGTCTCTTTTCATTTAGGTCTTACTACTTTTTTTTCAGGACCTGTGAAAAATTGTGTACATGACCATTTCTAATGTTAATTAAGTCTATATTTTCCTCTTCAACTGAATTTATTAGAGCATTTTAAAACCTTTTTGAGGATAATTGTGTCCTCTTAAGTCAATCTCTGTGCTTGTGTGTTAGTGTTCAAGGGTGGGTTAAAAAGCAGTGATTTGGCAGTGACTAACATAATGATCACACACTTCTCTCACTATTGTTTATTTAAATCATAGCACATTTCTACATGTATGTTGATATATTATAGAAAAATGTGAATATCCATATTTTTTCCAAAGTTGTCTCTTAGCTGTGAAACCGAAATGAATATTTCAGAAATAAACAAGTATGAATTCTGCCAAATTCGCAAAAGTAAAGACATTGCTTACGCAAACATGTTTGTCAGTTAACTATGAAGGTGGTGGTTTTAATACGCAGGAAAAAGTAGCAAAATGTTTCAGCAAAATGATGCATGTTATTTTTGTACAATATCACTTTTAAAAGAATGATGTGATAGGACGTAAAGCTCTGGTCGTGGTGAGGTACCTGAGATTGTTCAAACTGACTCTCACCTGCCCCTTTTGTAGGATGAATCAAGGCCCACTTTGTATCTGCCAGAAATCATGTTGTCATTTCATTCAGTGTTCAGTTAGAATGGTTAATGCTGATTTAATCATGTTAATTCACCAGCTCTGTTCAACTTGCTGTTGGCCTTTTTACTCTTACATACCCTGAAATCATCATCTTCAAAAGGAAACTCAGTCACAATGTGTGACTGTTGGAAGTCAGCATGTGAATTTGTGAAATTATTTTCCTTTTCCTCATGAGAAGAAATGTATAACAATTTGATTTATGGATTTTGAAAAGCTATAGTGTGATTTTTATTTTATTTGCAATGTCATCTTTTTGAATGCAAGACAATCGCAGCCCAAATCTCACCAATGGCTGGTTTGTAGATAGAGGTGCAATGACGGAACACATTGACATGGTTTATTTGATTTTCAACGAGGCTTTGTTTTCCCCACAAGCTTTTATTTGGGGTAATAAGGTTATATTCATTTCCTATGTAAACACAATGTTGATGATTCGGACCCCCACCAGCCTTAATTAGGCACCACACATTGTGCACCTCCTGAAAATGCATTTCTTGTATTTGATAATATACAGTATTTGTCCTTCAATCAGTTTTGTCATTAAGTCTATTGTAGTATGGCTTATTTCTACCGAATGTTCACAAATCACATTTTTGAAAATGATTTGTTTGACAATCAGAAGAAAACATGACTGGTTGTGTTCATGCCTCCTTAAAAGCTAATAAATGTTTACCGTGAACCCTATCAGTCCAGAGATCCCAGCAAAAATCGTCTTTCATTCATCTGAGTTTCGTTTATCTGCATGTCCAGCCCTTATATCCAGCCTCACAATGAAGTTTTATACCATTTTCTTTTCAGGATAACCAGGGCTACAAATAGAACACAAAACAATTTGACATAAATAGTTGCATTCATGAGTTTGACTAAATTTCATTTAAAAAATAAGGTCCGCCAATGCAAAAACCTGATAAAAATGAATTTATATGAATGCTGTAAGTACAGAAATTGTTTGCTCACTGGGCAATTAATATCCAACTAGTCAGTGACAACTGTGTGGAGTTTGTAGTTTGTGACAGCAACTATGTGAGCTTATTACAGTATAGACACTATGTCCTGGGATTTCCAATGATCTTCTATGTAAAAGAACCCCTTACCTTCTAACGACTTTTGTGTAACTTGTGAGAATGGGTTGCATAGAGCAAAACATGTTACATGTCCGTGTTCGTGAGAGTATCAGCTTTTCATAGATATCTTTTCATAGATAGCTCAAACTATTCGGACTCTACAGACTTTTTTTTGTATAAAAGACCGATTTAGCTCAGCCCCCATTAATCACACAGACCTTCTAAACACACAATGTTTTAAACACACAATGTTTAAAAGGGGTAAGAAGTCCAAAATGTGCCGGCGATACGGGGGGACTCATTGGGTTAAAATACATGTCTTTACTATAGGTCATATTAGGCCCATAAAATAGGAAGTCCTGTGAAAAAGATTGAGACCCTCGAATGTTACGGTATAATTCACACTCTGCCGTGATCCCAAGCCTTCGAGTTTCAGTAACACAGACCCCTCTCAGCTTCATATTGAATGATCATCTTATTTCCATAATCCTCAGAAAAGTCGATTTACACAAGTCTAGAATATTTCAACCTTTATAATTAGTAAGAGTACTGAGCATGTATTTAGTGTTTACTCCTGCTATTCACATCTTGACTGCTTTTTCAGAGGAGGGGGCAGCTGAGCAGGAAATACATATTTATTTTGTATTGTCTTATCTGCCAATATGTCATAGTGTAATATTTTTTATATTTTGGTCCATTAAGTCTTTCACTGATGTTTAGTGTTGTTAGTATTTGTTGTGTTTTGTATTGTATTATCTATCCCATACTGGTAGTGTTTGTTTTATGTGGACTGGGGACCCATCATTAAACTGTATGGTTTTGGTGTTGGATGCTGAAAGGGAAATTTGGGGGATGGGAGGAAAACAGAGGAGCGGAATCAGGGGTTGAGGATTGGGGGAGGGGGATTTAAAAAATCTTTGTGCTTTGTGAGGTGCCTCAAGGACAATAGCTGGTATTGTAACAGAAAATAGTTCAACCTCGCTCAGTCTCCCATTGCAAAGAAAGTACATTTTACCCCTCCCAGATTCCCTCCACACTTACAGTTGAAGTCGGAAGTTTACATACACCTTAGCCAAATACATTTAAACTCAGTTTTTCACAATTCCTGACATTTAATCCTAGTAACAATTCCCTGTCTTAGGTCAGTTAGGATCACCACTTTATTTTAAGAATGTGAAATGTCAGAATAATAGAAGAGAGAATGATTTATTTAAGCTTTTATCACATTCCTAGTGGGTCAGAAGTTTACATACATTCAATTAGTATTTGGTAGCATTGTCTTTAAATTGTTTAACATGGTTAAAGGTTTCGGGTAGCCTTCCACAAGCTTCCCACAATAAGTTGGGTGAATTTTGGCCCATTCCTCCTGACAGAGCTGGTGTAACTGAGTCAGGTTTGTAGGCCTCTTTGCTCGCACAAGCTTTTTCAGTTCTGCCCACAAATTCTCTATAGGATTGAGGTCAGGGCTTTATGATGGCCACTCCAATACCTTGACTTTGTTGTCCTTAAGCCATTTTGCCACAACTCTGGAAGTATGCTTGGGGTCATTGTCCATTTGGAAGACCCATTTGCGACCAAGCTTTAACTTCCTGACTGATGTCTTGAGATGTTGCTTCAATATATCCACATAATTTTCCTTCCTCATCATGCCATCTATTTTGTGAAGTACACCACTCCCTCCTGCAGCAAAGCACCCCCACAGCATGATGCTGCCACCCCCGTGCTTCACGGTTGGGATGGTGTTCTTCGGCTTGCAAGGTACCCCCTTTTTCCTCCAAACATAATGATGGTCATTATGGCCAAACAGTTCTATTTTTGTTTCATCAGACCAGAGGACATTTCTCCAAAAAGTACAATCTTTGTCCCCATGTGCAGATGCAAACCGTAGTCTGGCATTTTATGGCAGTTTTGGAGCAGTGGCTTCTTCCTTGCTGAGCGGCCTTTCAGGTTATGTCGATATAGGACTCGTTTTACTGTGGATATAGATACTTTTGTACCTGTTTCCTCCAGCATCTTCACAAGGTCCTTTGCTGTTGTTCTGGGATTGATTTGCACTTTTCGCACCAAAGTACGTTCATCTCTAGGAGACAGAAAGCGTCTCCTTCCTGAGCGGTATGATGGCTGTGTGGTCCCATGGTGTTTATACTTGCGTACTATTGTTTGTACAGATGAATGTGGTACCTTCAGGCGTTTGGAAATTGCTCCCAAGGATGAACCAGACTTGTGGAGGTCAAACATTTTTTTTTCTGAGGTCTTGGCTGATTTCTTTTTATTTTCCCATGATGTCAAGCAAAGAGGCACTGAGTTTGAAGATAGGCGTTGAAATACATCCACAGGTTCACCTCCAATTGACTCAAATGATGTCAATTAGCCTATCAGAAGCTTCTAAAGCCATGACATCATTTTCTGGAATTTTCCAAGCTGTTTAAAGGCACAGTCAACTTGGTGTATGTAAACTTCTGACCCACTGGAATTGTGATACAGTGAATTATAAGTGAAATAATCTGTCTGTAAACAAATGTTGGAAAAAATACTTGTGTCATGCACAAAGTAGATGTCCTAACCGACTTGCCAAAACTATAGTTTGTTAACAAGAAATGTGTGGAATGGTTGGAAAACGAGTTTTAATGACTCCAACCTAAGTGTATATAAACTTCAGATTTCAACTGTATACTTGAACATGTCCATATTCATACTTACATGAGTATAACATGACAAAGAGCCAGAGGGATTGGGGATAAGGGCAGTAGCTCTCTGGTTGATTTATTGTACTGTTTACTGACGGCACTGCTCTGATCTCATCCCACTTGATGTGAAAGAGACACAATATGAGCCAGTTGTTTCAATAAAGTTATTTTTTTAAAGACATGATAAGGGAAGAAGAGTGTGCCAAACTCCCTCTGTTATGTATTTTATGCAAATGATGAGTCATGAATGAGAAATTATTATGAAGTATCATAAATGTTCTTGATAAGCAAATGGGTGAGTATTGAATGAGGAACTCTCCTACTGTGTGTCTGCAGGGTTGCTCGGGGAAATAGGCGCAATGGCCAATGCCTCCACAGACCTGGACAACGCGGAGGCCCAGCGCCAGCTCAACAACAACAACACCCGTCTGGCCGGCAGCTCGGGACACTGGGAAACCGAGGTGACCAGCTCCAAACTGTTTGAGTGTTCCCGCATCAAGGCCTTGGCAGGTGGGTGGATAGAGAGACTAGACCATACTGGACTTGAGGAGCAAGAGCACCTTCACCTGTCTCAGTCACAGCTCCATCACTCACAAAACACACAAGCTTCATAGACCCCCCCAGTATACCTGATGGAGGTTTACATTTGTGGAAGGACTTGATTCATGATCTATCATACAGGGGGCTACTGACAAGGAGGTATGGTTGATATATCAGAGCCAGTGTTGTATTACTTGAGTCCAGGACCAGTGGTGACTCGGACTTGGACTCGGACTGGACCAGTAGTGACTGGGGACATGACTCAGATATGAGGTTTAGTAACTACATCACTGATCAGAGCTCTATCCTGATGAACTAAAGAAGTAGGATCTTAATTTGATCACTCTTTTGTTGCTGAGAATTTTCCTGCACAGCAGGAAACGCAAACTTGTAGTATATTCAAGGTTAAAAAAGGATTCTAAAGTTTGTAATTTCTACTTTCAAATGTCAGACTTGATTTGCCCTAACATAAAATGGATCAACACCACACAAAAATGTCCATAAAATTCCACATGATAATTCACATTTCCTGTTGCTGCAGGTTTATTTTCCTGCTGTAGCAAACTGGCTCAAATTAAGATCCTACGTCTGTAAGCCTTGTGTGTATCTAATTTCTCCTGCAGAAGAGAGAGATGCTGTCCAGAAGAAGACCTTCACTAAGTGGGTGAACTCCCACCTGGCCAGAGTGTCCTGTCGGATCGCTGACCTCTACAACGACCTCCGAGACGGCTACATGCTCACCAGGCTGCTGGAGGTGCTGTCTGGGGAGATGCTGGTTGGTCAACCCATTCTCTGGTTCACAACCTCAGTCAACCTTTAAGTCAGTAGATGCTAGGAGAACAAACACAAACTATTCAACAAAGAGCTCTGCATTGTAGTTATTTTTGTTCCAAATATTATTAAGTCATGTCTAAATGTTTCATGAATGTTGTCAGCACTGCAGCTATATGTTATGTGTAATTGTATGAGAATAGGAGTCAGCATAATGTGGTTTGACAATTGGATGGGAACAGCATTTGCGTTCTTTGCCATTGTGTTTTTAATGAGAAAAATATTGTCTTACTATAAAGGCATTGAGATCAAAGCCAGTATTTCCCATGCAGATTGCTGTGACCAATCAAGCATTACTCCTCTCACAATTCCACTGTTGTTCCCTCTCTCATTCCCTCCTTACCTCACTGTCCTCTCACCCTTCTCTCCCTCCCTCCTCCCCTCCCCCATCCCTCCCTCCCCTAGCCGAGGCCCACGCGGGGTCGCATGCGGATCCATTGCCTGGAGAACGTGGACAAGGCCCTGCAGTTCCTCAAGGAGCAGAGAGTCCACCTGGAGAACGTCGGCTCTCATGACATCGTCGACGGCAACCACCGCCTCACCCTTGGCCTCATCTGGACCATCATCCTTCGCTTCCAGGTAGTGACCTAGCCCACACGTCCTGGTGCCTGGTGTTGTCTGTCTCTGTGGTTTCTGTTGTGGTTGTATTTTGGATGTACATTTTTTTATTTCGTCATGCAGCCAACTCCTGTGGGGCCGTTCCTGTACCCTGTTGGGATTGTCCTTAAGACCTGCTGCTAGCTTAACCTCTGCTGAGGTATTTTGGGCATCCAGTTCCTGCAGGCCTGTGTGTGGTTCATGTTGAGGACTGTATGTTTTAGTGCTGTGTAGCTCTATTCTTTCTTTGTCCCTGTGGGGTACTTTTGAACTCAGTCAGCATGTGGATGATGAACCTTATGTGGGTGTGCACCATTGTTTCTACAAACTCCTGTTTCTGACTGGTGCATGTTCTACGATATGACATAATAGACAATCTGCCCAAAGAGTCAGGAAGAGTCTGGTGGACCAACGTGTTAAACATGGCCTTCTTTAGCCAATACAGAATGACCGGCGTATAGGCATTAGCGTAATCTCCCACAAAGTACTTTACTCAGTAGGTCACTCACATATAATTCTATGGGCACTCCCACTAAGGCAGTGGTCCACAAACTTTATTTGGCCTGTGACCCCATTTTGATATTTCAAAAAATGTGCGACCCCACCATGTACAAAAAGGGATGTAATCAACAGCCAATGTTTACTTTTTTAACTGGGGCTATGACAGTCTATTACAAATCAGTCACAACAGGCATGCTGGTTTCAGCACTGTCTTAATTTAGGAGCGAAAGGGCATAAATCAGAATGATTTATAGACTGGCCAAAAGACTGTATGGAGAAGCCCTGAAACATGCCGCGTCATCACTGTGTGACGTTACTAGCAAAGCTTGAATATCACTCTGGTCCTGATCGTAGTTGGATCTCAAACAGGGACGTACTGTCTGACATCTGCCTCAGAGACATACTGTACACATACAATGGGCACAAGGCCTTACAGGACGCGATACCACAGACAAGTGACAGTCATGTAAGTAGCACAAAATCGTTTGGCTTTTGTTGTCGCTTCAGGACAGTGGTGGTCTCAGCATAAACGCATGTCTTGCATTATTCAAATCAGCGTTACTCTGTAAATATGATTCAGGGACATAGGCTAGTGGTGCCTAGGGTCTCAGGAGGAGAGGCTAACATGGCATAGCTTATCGTTCTGCCTTCTAACAGTGATTACGGGTTAGCTGGGGCACTTTTGGCCGGCATCCCATTCTACTGCACTGACTGTGGAGCCAGCGAGTCGATGGCCTCTTCAATTTTGCATGCAGTGAAAGAGGAGCGCGTTATTGGAAACTGATTTGTGCTGTAGGGAGCAAGGGGTGTTGCTCTGGGCGGGGCAAGATGCAGTCAGCGCCAATCCTCCTCCCACACCTTCCCTCCTTCTCACTCTGCCACTCCTCCTTCCTTCTCTGTCACCGATTCTGCAACCGTTTGTGGTTGTCTCATCACTCTCTCGTCACACTCCTCTTTTAGTTTACTACGTCTCTCCTCCCTTTCTGTCTCTCTCTCTCTTTCTTTCTCTCTATTCCTTTCTCTCTCCCTCTCTTCCACCTCTCCCCTACCCTTGGACTGTTTCAGTTTACTTTGCCCAGTCAGCAGGTAAGGCCTAGCCACTGCAGCAGGCAGCAGACACAGCGAGAGAAAGGGGGGAAAAGAGGCCTCCAGGAGGTAAATGATCTCCAGGAGCCGATTTGAAGGCTCTAATAAACACTTGATACCTTCATTATGTTTAGTAACTTAACTATTCCATTCTAGTTGCTTCGCTCAGTGTCGTTGTGTTTGTGCTACCTAATTGTGACCTGCGTGGTGTATGCCTCTCTGTCACTGTCAGACAGTTTGTTTCTCTCAGGGATCTTGTTTGTTGTTGGATGATATGCACTGCGAGCAAGGGTATTTCAAATCTGCCTGATCTGAAATATGAGCAGGTAAGGTACATTTTAGAGATGGAATGTCATCATTGGCTCTTGTGAAAAGTCAGTTTGGTTCTGGGCAGCAGTTCATTTGAACTATAGTTGTTCAGTTTAACATACCGGTAGTGTTATCCTATCATAATTTAATCACAAATAACCGTTCCTTGTAGGTGGAGACTAAACCGTGTATACATGCAGTATAGTCCTATAAACCTGCAGTTGCTTTCCAGTGTGAGTGAGCGTGTATGTGAGTGGATGAAGTGCGATTGGTTGAAATGGGTGATCTAGCAGATTCTAGGGTGTCAACCCCCCCATTAACATGTGTCATGTCAGGGTGACATGATTGGGCCAATGGCTGTCATAGATGATGAGGGCGCACAGTGATGTTGTCATGATTCTGTGGCCTTCCTCCCAACATGACAGGCACTGTGTGTGAGTTAGTGATGAGACATGCAATGCAGTTGTGTGACTATTGGGGTGTATTCATTACGTCTTGCAACGGAAACCGCTTACCATTTAAGAACCAAACGGAAGCAAACAGAGCAAATGGAATGAAATGGGGAGGGACTACCTGAATTTGTCCAATAGAAACTCTTGTTTTCCGTTTAGAGTGAACGGTTTCTGTTGCAAAACATTTTGAAACAGACTAAACTGTTTGCAACAGAATTGGCGTAATGAATACACTCCTGGTGTGGCTGTTGAAAGGCACTGGGTTTTGGGTTCAGAATGTTTGAAACTGACCAGCAATATGGGTGTGTTTCCTAACTGTTTTCTTCTCAACCTCATAGTAATCTGGTGATCTTACTGAACTGAGGACAGTTTTGAGGCTGGTTCCTTGACCGTGGTTGTTGGTCGTCTGCTCTCCTTCCCTGTACATACAGATCCAGGGGATTAAGATTGAGTGTGACGACAACAGGGAGACGCGGTCGGCAAAGGATGCCCTGCTACTCTGGTGCCAGATGAAAACCGCTGGGTGAGTGTCTTAATTTAACCAAAAGCCAAAATTGAACAGTTTCCACTTTCTATACATGTCTTTAAGGATGTTGAGTTGTTTTACTTCCATTGTTACATGCAATGTCTTTAGTTAGATAGCATATACAGTACCAGTCAAAATTTTGGACACACCTACTCATTCAAGGGTTTTTCTTTAGTTTTACTCTTTTCTACATTGTAGAATAATAGTGAAGACATCAAAACTATGAAATAACACATATGGAAACATGTAGTAACCAAAAAAGTGTTAATCAAATCAAAATATATTTTATATTTGAGACTCTTCAAAGTAGCCACCCTTTGCCTTGATGACAGCTTTGCACACGCTTGGCATTCTCTCAACCAGCTTCATGAGGTAGTCACCTGGAATGCATTTCAATTAAAAGGTGTGCCTTGTTAAAAGTTAATTTGTGGAATTTCTTTCCTCCTTAATGCGTATGAGCCAATCAGTTGTGTTGTGGCAAGGTAGGGGTGGTATACAGAAGATAGCCCTATTTGGTAAAATACCAAGTCCATATTATGGCAAGAACAGCTCAAATTAGCAAAGAGAAATGACAGTCCATCATTACTTTAAGACATGAAGGTCAGTCAATCCAGAAAATGTCAACAACTTTGAAAGTTTCTTCAAGTGCAGTCGCAAAAACCATCAAGCGCTATGATGAAACTGGCACTCATGAGGACCGCCACAGGAAAGGAAGACCAAGAGTTACCTCTGCTGCAGAGGATAAGTTCATTAATGTTAACAGCACCTCAGATTGCAGCCCAAATAAATGCTTCACAGAGTTCAAGTAACAGACACATCTCAACATCAACTGTTCAGAGGAGACTGTGTGAATCAGGACTTCATGGTTGAATTGCTGCAAAGAAATAAGAAGAGACATGCTTGGGCCAAGAAACATAAGCAATGGACATTAGACCGGTGGAAATGTGTCCTTTGGTCTGGAGTCCAAATTGGAGATTTTTGGTTTGTGTCTTTGTGAGACGCAGAGTAGGTGAACGGATGATCTCTGCATGTGTGGTTCCCACCGTGAAGCATGGAGGAGGTGTGATGGTGTGGGGGTGCTTTGCTGGCTTTGCTGGTGACACTGTCTGTGAAGTATTTAGAATTCAAGGCACACTTAACCAGCATGGCTACCACAGCATTCTGCAGCGATACGCCGTTCCATCTGGTTTGCGCTTAGTGGGACTAGAGTTTGTTTTTCAACAGGACAATGACCCAAAACACACCTCCAGGCTGTGTAAGGGCTTTTTGACCAAGGAGAGTGATAGAGGGCTGCATCAGATGACCTGGCCTCCACAATCCCCTGACCTCAACCCAATTGAGATGGTTTGGGATGAGTTGGACTGCAGAGTGAAGGAATAGCAGCCAACAAGTGCTCAGCATATGTGGGAACTCCTTCAAGACTGTTGGAAAAGCATTCCTCATGAAGCTGGTTGAGAGAATGCCAAGAGTGTGCAAAGCTGTCATCAAAGCAAAGGGTGGCTACTTCAAGGCAAAGGGTGGCTACTTTGAAGAATCTAAAATCTAAAATATATTTTGATTTGCTTAACCCTTTTTTGGTTACTGCATGATTCCATATATGTTATGTCATAGTTTTGATGTCTTCACTATTATTCTACAATGTAGAAAATAGTAAAAATAAAGAAAATACTTTGAATGAGTAGGTGTGTCCAAACTTCTGACTGGTACTGTATGTATTGGAACAATGGTTGTGAGTGTGTTCTGTGTCAACTGTCCCACAGGTACTCTGAGGTCAACATCCAGAACTTCACCACATGCTGGAGAGATGGTCTCGCCTTCAACGCTCTCATTCACCGACACAGGTCAGCATTGGCTAAACAAGCAAGTCTTGTTTTAAAAGATGTATTTATGTGACCATGTAGAAAGTGAACTAAGTGACCATACTTTACTACAGGCCTGATTTGATTGAATTCCATAAGCTGATCCGGTCCAATGCCACACACAACCTCCAGCAAGCCTTCAACATTGCTGAGCAGAACCTGGGGCTCACCAAACTCCTGGACCCTGAAGGTAAGACTGCACAAAGAATTGAAATAGCAGCTAGACAACCTCCTCAACAATTCATGGACATTTGGTAACATATATCTCAAACATGCAAACCATCACAGACTTTCAGCTACAGTGACCATAGTTGATATTTTACACTACTAAAATGATTTCATGTGAAGGTGTGATTATGTTATATAGTGTATGTGTGATGTCAATGTCTGTGTATTGTTGTCCCTCCTGTGTGACTCTGCAGACGTGAATACGGAGAACCCAGATGAGAAGTCGATAATAACCTATGTTGTGTCCTACTACCATTACTTCTCCAAGATGAAAGCCCTTCGAGTAGAGGGCAAGAGAGTGGGAAAGGTATGAGAATGCTGACACACACTATTTAACCCTGGATCCTGCTGTACATGGTAAAACAGTTGTCATTGGAACCTGTGTAAATATATTATACAGTATACAGTGATATACAGTATATATACAGTGATATGTACTGTATGTTATGAACACATGAGTAACATGAGCGATATGTATGTCATATGTTTTGCACACGAGTGTAGTTGTGTAGGTCAAAACAAACTGATAACGATTCAATCCATTATCAAATGCTATTAAACAAAAGTTATGAATTAAATCACTAAATGTTTATGTGTTATACAGGTCTTGGACAATGCCATTGAGGGTCAGAAGATGATCGATCGATATGAGGCTCTGGCCTCGGAGCTCCTGGAGTGGATCGAGAAGACCATAGCCATCATCAGCAACCAGAAGTTTGCCAACTCCTTAACGGGTGTTCAGCAACAGCTTCAAGCCTTCACCACCTACTGCACCATCGAGAAGCCCATCAAGTAAGTCAACACTGTGCAAATGACACATAAAAGCATAAATTATATAGCATAAATTATTTTTCTATCTAAAGTGGTCCCATTCATACACCAGAGGGTTTCAAACTTCAAACTTTTGCTTTATACAAATATCACTAAACAATTTTGGTTGCTTTAGTTTAAGGACAGGATTTAGGTTGAGTCAATAGTTTCATCCTTTTATAGTTTTAGATAGTTTTATAGTTCTTATAGCTTATAGTTTTATGTTATTTTCTCAGGTGAATGCCCCCAGACAAATGCTTTTGATTTGTCTTATTCCAATTTGATATGTGGTATATACCATAACTGTTGCAGTATTCAACTAAAACCACACATTGATGGGTGTGGGCACTTTAGTATCAGCAGGAGTATCACCATGAGGCCCCAAGCTGGTATGTCTGGCATAATTAAGCACCCAGTTAGCCGTGCCATATGACTCATGCCCTATTTGACCAAAAGGGACTGGATCTAAGTGATGTGACACCCAAATGTGTCTCCAGCCCCTTTCTCTCTGTGGCTAGAGGATAGACATCTCCTATGGTGACTAGTATCTCTGAGGCCTTACTCGGCTTCTCACCCAGCCTAGTTGCCCTGGCAGCCCTCGATGGCCAGAGGTGGTCAGCCATCATATGACTCTGAAATCTGCTCGGTGATGACTCAGCGATGACCACTTATTATTTTGAATTAGGTTACAATTAGACAGTGTGTGGAGGTAGGCCACATGTAATAATGAAGGCCTTTGATGTGAAGGTCAAGCCTGCAGGCAATGTCACAGAGAATCTATTGATGAATAGGGTAACTTATAGGGCTGGCACAATGACTGTATGATTGTGTAACCGACGATTATGGATGAAGACCGAAAATAACCGTCATAGCCGTTTGTTTTGTGTGGAACAAACAGCTGGCTGAAGACAGGGTGGCCGGGAATTCGTGCAGGATTCAAACAATTATAACGGTGACCGCGGTCATTTGGCTGACCAATAACCATCATCCAAAATTCCATGACCGTCACTACCCTAGTAACTTAATAATAGGAAAAAATACATTTCTGTTATCAATTCTGAGCAGATGATTATTTTAAGTTACAGGATCTGGGATACCTGTGATTTTAGGTTTCAAATGGAGCCCACCTTGTGCACAGTACTGTGTCTCAGGATGTTTGTGAAACACACTTTCTGTCTTGTGCTAGGTTCCAGGAGAAGGGGAACCTGGAGGTGCTCCTCTTTACTATCCAAAGCAAGCTCAGAGCTAACAACCAGAAACCATACGTGCCTCATGAAGGGAAACTCATCTCTGATATCAATAAGGTAATAAATACTGGTATAAGTGGGAAAAGGAGTGTCTCAAATACCTGAACAGATAATGCAATAACTGGACAGGTCTTGGCAAATATAAAATCCTTCTCTATCAGTATCAGGTTCTTTAAAATGTAGCAAATCAGTGAAAATGACTCCTTTTTATGTTTGTTATCATGCTGCATTGTGGGTAAATTTCCCTCTGTTTTTCATTTGGCTAGGCGTGGGAGAGGCTGGAGAAGGCGGAGCATGAGAGAGGCGTGGCCCTACGGCAGGAGCTGATTCGCCAGGAGAAGCTGGAGCTGCTGGCACAGCGGTTTGACCACAAGACCACCATGAGACAGGCATGGCTCAATGAGAACCAGCGCCTCGTGTCTCAGGTAGGGACCACAGGGCCGAAGTGACTAATGCCTCTATCATATCACACAGGGGCCATATCCTGACAGTCTTATAGCAATAGTTTTATAGCTGTGGATTGAGAATGAAATGTCTTTAGAATGTATTTTTAGAACCAATGGCAAAGTATTGTATAACATTAATTACTTTTAAATGGACATTGGTATATTAAGATTTATTTTCCTATGACTGCATTGCCCTGACTGGGTAAACCCTTACACAATCACCTGCCTGTAGTTAAGTGAACCTCTGCCTGACTGAATGTCTCGTCCCACCAGGATAACTTTGGCTACGACCTGCCAGCGGTGGAGGCCGCCATGAAGAAGCACGAGGCCATTGAGGCGGACATCTCGTCGTACGAGGAGCGCATCGGGGTGGTGGTGGAGCTGGCTGGGGAGATGGAGACGGAGGGCTACTACGACATCCGACGCATCTCGGCCCGCAAGGAGAACATCCTGGGCCAGTGGAGCCTGCTGAAGGAGCTGGTGGTGGGGAGGAAGGCCCGGCTGGAGAAGAACCTGGCCCTGCAGAAGACCTTCCAGGACATGGTCTACATGATCGACTGGATGGAGGACATGCAGGTGAGACAAGTATTTTGTCATGCATTTTACATTACATGACCACTATACTATCTCTAAGTTGTGTCGACTCAACAGCATAGACTGTGGGTTGACATTCGTGTACACATGAAATTATAATGTGGAGATACAGTACATGAAAAAACAGTGAGAAACCCTTGAGACATTGACTTTTAGGTTTTAGTACAGGCAGCCTGGTCAGTGGAAGCACTGCTGAGTGTCAGGAAGGTGACCAACGTCCCTCTCACCACAGGTCCAGCTCCTTTCTAAAGACTTCGGCAAGCATCTGCTGGAGGTGGACGACCTGCTGCAGAAACACAGCCTCCAGGAAGCTGACATCACAGTGCAGGCAGAGAGGGTGCAGACCCTTAACACAGCCGCTCTCAAATTCACCACCATCGAAGGTAAGACATCAGATGGCTATGTTCACAGATCATCTTCAGTGAGAAGTGGAATGTGCCTTGATAACAACTTGGTGATTTTGAGGGAGGAAATATTTGGATATGATAGGATTAGAAATACTGACTATTGCTGTTATGTCTCCCATGGTCCCGGAAAAATGCACAGTTAAAAAAAAAAAGAATGTTTTGTATTAAGAGTGTGTAGGATTATAGTTTACTGTACATTGAGTGGTGAAAATGGTCATGGCACTTCCAGAGAGACCCACAAGAGGGCAAGCATGACTTTCCACAACTTATCTTCTGAAGATCCATTTACAATACAGAAGTTAATTAATTTAGTTTTTTTCAATTTTGGGGATATTACCTAGTTATTTTGTAAAACTTTATGCCCATTTTATATCAGTAATAGTGTTTTGTTTACATGCAAAGTTAATTGAGTCTTTAGATACAGTCCCCCATAGACATCTCTAATAAAGACATGTACATTGAGTGCTGTCCCCTGTCCCCTTTCCCCTATTCTCGCTCCTTCCCAGGCTACCAGCCCTGTGACCCCCAGGTGATCTGCAACCGGGTCAACCACGTCAGCACCTGCCTGGAGGAGCTCAAGCAGCTGGCAGCCAAGCGGCGCTCAGAGCTGGAGGAGTCACAGCACCTCTGGGCCTTCTTCCAGGAGGTGGAGGAGTCCGAGGCCTGGATCCGCGAGAAGAGCTCCATCCTGGCCGCCCAGACCTGCGGCAAGGACCTGAGCAGCGTGCTGCGGCTGCTCCAGAAACACAAGACCCTGGCTGGGGAGCTGCTGGCCCGCCGCTCCCTCCTCCAGCAGACCATGAAGAAGGGTAAGCAGATCCTGATGGAGAAGAGCTTCGGCACGGGGAGCATCCAGGAGCGCATCATGGAGGTGAAAGGGGAGTGGAAGAGGCTGGAGGACCAGGCGGCGCAGAGACTGGGCCACCTGCAGGAGGCACTCAACTTCTTCCAGTTCAGCACGGAGACGGACGACCTGCTGGCCTGGCTGCAGGACGCCTACCGCCTAGTGTCCAGCGAGGACTTTGGCCACGACGAGTACTCCACCCAGTCGCTGCTCAAGAAGCACCGGGGTGTGCGCGAGGCCGTGGACAAGCACCGGCTGCATGTAGTAACTCTACGCAAACACATGGTGGCGCTGCCACTGCACTACCGGGAGCTGGACGAGGTGCAGTCGAGGATGGGCGAGGCAGAGCAGCTGTACGCCGAGGTGGCCGAGGTGGCCGTTCTGAGGCAGCAGTGGCTGCACGACGCGCTGGCCGTCTACCTCATGTTCAGCGAGGTCAACGCCTGCGAGGTGTGGATCGACGAGAAGGAGCAGTGGCTCAATAAGATGGAGGTTCCAGAGAGGCTGGAGGACGTGGAGGTCATAGCCCACAGGTACAGCTCCTGTCTGGGGTGGAGATCATAGGGAGAATGCTAGATTTAAGTCATGCTTCTAGGTATAAAGTTGGTCATGCATTTTTAGGGAATCCGTTACTTGAACCCTCCCTCATAAGGGCGACATAACACTGTCATAACAATGACCAAGCATATGTCATAACTAGCTGATGGCCATATTGCATTTAAAACACACATTCTCTCTACTCTCATGTCACACTCTCTGTAGGTTTGAGAGCCTGGACCAGGAGATGAACAGCCTGATGGGAAGGATCCTGGACGTGAACCAGATAGTGCAGCAGCTCCTGGACAGTGGTCACCCCAGCTCTACAGAGGTCAGAGGCTGTCAGGACCACCTCAACAGCAGGTAACCCACCCCACTGTTCTCTGACTGACCAACTCTGGGGTGTATTCACTAGGAACCAAACAGAAGCAAAAGGCTAAAACAAGGAAGGACTAACCTGAACGTTACCAATAATAATGTTTTGCTACAGTTTGCTATGGTGTGCACTAATGAATGCACCCCAGGTCTACTCCACTACAAGACATAACATAGACATACGGGTCTCTCTGTTTACCCACACAGCACCAATATGTGATGAAAATGTGACTTATCTGCATTGTGTAATAACATGGGAATTCATCAACACAGGTAATTTATTACAAAACTAAACACTACATAGGCTGCATTTATACAGGCAGCCCTATTCTGTAAAGAGCTGATCTGATTGGTCAAAAGACCAATTAGTAAAATATATATACACTACCGTTCAAAAAGTTTGGGGTCACTTAGAAATGTACTTGTTTTCCATGAAAACATACATGAAATTAGTTTGAATAGGAAATATAGCAAAATGCATAGGAAATGTAGTCATTGACAAGGTTAGAAATAATGATTTTTAATAGAAATAATAATTGTGTCCTTCAAACTTTGCTTTCGTCAAAGAATCCTCCATTTGCAGCAATTACAGCCTTGCAGACCTTTGGCATTCTAGTTGTCAATTTGTTGGATTGGCTTGATGGGCACTTCTTACGTACCATACGGTCAAGCTGCTCCCACAACAGCTCAATAGGGTTGAGATCCGGTGACTGTGCTGGCCACTCCATTATAGACAGAATACCAGCTGACTGCTTCTTCCCTAAATAGATATTGCATAGTTTGGAGCTGTGCTTTGAGTCATTGTCCTGTTGTAGGAGGAAATTGGCTCCAATCAACACAAGGTATGGCATGGTGTTGCAAAATGGAGTGATAGCCTTCCTTCTTCAAGATCCCTTTTACCCTGTACAAATCTGCCACTTTACCACCAACAAAGCACCCCCAGACCATCACATTGCCTCCACCATGCTTGACAGATGGCATCAAGCACTCCTCCAGCATCTTTTCATTTGGTCTGCGTCTCACAAATGTTCTTCTTTGTGATCCGAACACCTCAAACTTCGATTCGTCTGTCCATAACACTTTTTTCCAATCTTCCTCTGTCCAGTGTCTTTTGCCCATCTTAATCTTTTATTTTTATTGACCAGTCTGAGATATGTATTTTTCTTTGCAACTCTGCCTAGAAGGTCAGCATCCCGGAGTCACCTCTTCACTGTTGACGTTGAGACTGGTTAGAGACTGTTTGCGCTGTTCTGTGAAGGGAGTAGTACACAGCGTTGTACGAGATCTTCAGTTTCTTGGCAATTTCTCGCAAGGAATAGCCTTCATTTCTCAGAACAAGAATAGACTGACGAGTTTCAGAAGAAAGTTATTTGTTTCTGGCCATTTTGAGCCTGTAATCGAACCCACAATTGCTGATGCTCCAGATACTCAATTTGTCTCAAGAAGGCCAATTTTATTGCTTCTTTAATCAGCACAACAGTTTTCAGCTGTGCTAACATAATTGGGTTTTCTAATGATCAATTAGCCTTTTAAAATTATAAACTTGGATTAGCAAACACAACGTGCCATTGGAACACAGGACTGATTGTTGCTGATAATGGGCTTCTGTACACCTATGTAGATATTCCATTAAAAATCAGCCATTTCCAGCTACAATAGCCATTTACAACATTAACAATGTCTACACTGTATATCTGATCAATTTGATGTTATTTTAATGTACCAAAAAATTGCTTTTCTTTTGAAAACAAGGACATTTCTAAGTGACCCCAAACTTTTTAATGGTAGTGTATATATCAGAATTGGGATGCCTGTAAACGCAGCCATAGAAACACATCTGTCAATCCATGTACAGCACATGGTGCATAGTGCATTGATGATTTTTTTTTCAAAGTGGCCCAGTTACCTCATTCTTAGCTCATTTCCTGCCATATAAGGGAAGGGAGGAGGGTTGATTAGAAGAATCTGGTCCACTGTTCTTATTTGGCCCAGATCGGGAGCTACAGAAGCCATGATGATCACATGCATGCTCCCTGCTGATAGACCTGGAACCTAATTGGACCAGAGACCCTAGTGACACCATGGTGCCACAGGCAGACAGATCTAAGGCCAGGGCCAGGGTAGTGGATGATGGTTTTGGTGAAATGCTACTGTGGCCTAGTTCCTCCTGATCTTGGCATACATAGCCTATCTCAGGGTGACCATCTGTGTCGACTGCCTGCCACACCGGGTGCAAGACCAACCTGCCCAAAATGTGTTCTCTTTGGCTTTACTATATTCTCCCTCAGTCTCAAACTGTTTTAGTTATGACGAAATATAGCATTCATGGATATTGTACAGCTCTATTATATAGTTTAGGTAGACTTCGGCCTCTCTTCTTCAGGTTTGCTTAATGTTTTGACCATATCTGGTCAATGGTGCTACATGATAATGCTACCCTTTGAAGCCTCTGGCTATAGGGTTCTGGCATGACGTCATGTTGGATATGCTTCGCTAAATGAGTATAATTCATGCCTGTTCTTTTGCATGGGGACAATATTTGTTGGCCTGGAAACAGGCTAGACACAGCCTGTGTCAAGAAAAAGCCAAAACCCTTTGAGATGCAAATGACAACTAACACACTAAACCAATGTCCCTTATTAATGTATTAGATCAATTGCACTATTGATTCCATTATCTTGGGCTAAATGAAAATTGTAACAATATTTCATACTTAGTGTATGTTTTAGTATACTGACTGAATGATATGTGAATGTGAATTATAAGCAGACAGTGGTCCTCTGTAGCTCAGCTGGTAGAGCACGGCGCTTGTAACGCCAAGGTAGTGGGTTCGATCCCCGGGACCACCCATACACAAAAATGTATGCACGCATGACTGTAAGTCGCTTTGGATAAAAGCGTCTGCTAAATGGCATATTATTTATTATTATTAAACTGATGCAGACTAACCCTGCCCCATCCCCTCCCCTGTGCCCCTGTCTGACCCCCCATCCCCTCCCCTGTGCCCCTGTCTGACCCCCCATCCCCTCCCCTGTGCCCCTGTCTGACCCCCCATTCCCTCCCCTGTGCCCCTGTCTGACCCCCCATTCCCTCCCCTGTGCCCCTGTCTGACCCCCCCATCCCCACCCCTGTGCCCCTGTCTGACCCCTCCCCTGTGCCCCTGTCTGACCCCCCATCCCCACCCCTGTGCCCCTGTCTGACCCCCCCATCCCCACCCCTGTGCCCCTGTCTGACCCCCCATCCCCACCCCTGTGCCCCTGTCTGTCTGTCCCCTCCCCTGTGCCCCTGTCTGACCCCCCTTCCCCACCCCTGTGCCCCTGTTTGTCCCTTCTAGGTGGAACCGCATCGTGGAGATGGTGGAGCAGAAGAAGGACCACCTGGACTCTGTACTCCGTCTCCAGAACTACCTGCTGGAGTGTGCTGAGATCAAGTCCCAGATCCAGGAGAAGCGCAAGGCCATCGACGCCACTCAGTACGTGGGCAGTGACCTGGGCGGGGTGCTGGCCCTGCAGCGCCGACTCTCTACCATGGAGGGGGCCCTGGCTGTGCTGGAGCCCAAGCTGCTTCACCTGCAGCAGGAGGCAGAGGAGCTGGCCATCTCACACCCGGCCAAAGCCATGGAGGTCCTGGAGCCCTTCGAGGGCATCAGTGTGGAGTGGGAGGAGCTGAAGCGCACGCTGCAGGGCTGCGAGGACTCTCTGATGGTGGCGGGGCGGCTGCAGCAGTTCATCCAGGACCTGGACTCCTTCCTGACGTGGCTGGTGCAGACGCAGACGGCGGCAGCTAGCGACGAGCTGCCCAACGCGCTGGAGGAGGCTGAGAGGCTGATCAACCACCACGCGGCACTGAAGGAGGAGATCGGGAGGTATGAGGAGGACTACGAGCGGCTGCAGGCAGTCAACGAGCTGCTGGAGGCCGAGGAGGCTCCGCTACCCTATGCTGCGCTACAGCAGTGGCTCCAGAAGCTGGATGTGGGCTGGAACAAGCTGCTGGAGATGTGGGAGAGCCGGAGGGAGGTGCTGGTGCAGGCGCACATCTTCCACCTCTTCCTGAGGGACGTCAAGCAGGCCGAGGCCTTCCTCAACAACCAGGTCAGTTAGCCTCTTGTTGGACATCCCAACACCAATATATCTATTAGCAATGTCTAGTAGTTAGGCCTACATACTGTATATTATGTGGTGAGAAAACACAATGAGTCAATTAATCCCAAATCATCTTTAGCTAATCTGTGTTATTAGTCAGTAATTCATATTAAACATGAATAGCTAAAGACGGTACAATATGACTTCTGACTGTACTAGATATGGATGATGTGGAAGCACAGTGCTATTACAGTGAGGGTCAGTGCTATTACAGTGAGGGTCAGTGCTATTACAGTGAGGGTCAGTGCTATTACAGTGAGGGTCAGTGCTATTACAGTGAGGGTCAGTGCTATTACAGTGAGTGGCCAGCGTTCTATTTGCTGCTATGCTGCCAGGGAAAACCCCAGGCCTGCACTCTTAGAAAAAAGGTGGTATCTAGAACCTAAATGGGTTCTTCGGCTGTCCCCATAGGAGAACCCTTTGAATAATCATTTTTGGTTCCAGGTAGAACCCTTTTGAGTTCCATGGAGAACCCTTCTACATGGAACCCAAAAGAGTTCTACCTAGAACCAAAAAGGGTGTGGAAAGGGCATTGTGGAAATGATCAGAGGGTTGCTTTAACAGTTAAACACAGCACAGCATATGCCTGTGATCCCTAGCCTAGATGTAGAATTCATAGGTGGCTCTATAGCAGGAAATCCAAGCAAGATGTGCTATTGGATATGACAGCACCACCAATGACCAATCGTAGACCTGCAACATTGCAGACCTGCAGCAAAACTAATAACTATCTGCTTGCACACTATTATGATGAAGGCAAAGCTTTGTCAATTTGGTCGTCACTGTGCGTATTAGGGCTCACATGCTTGAGTGTCTGTATGTGGGTGTTTATACAGTACAATGCATTAGGTTAAAATGTCAACACATAGTTAATTTAACATTTTTGGCACATTGTTTTGCTTTTATATTCATGTACAGTATATCTTCCTTTATTGTGTCATGTGTACGAGTATGTACAGTATAATGGTCTATCTATAGGTTATGCTATGCATGATGGAATATATACACAACTTTATACAGTGCACTCCATTGCAGGGTCTTTGCATGCTCTATTCCAGTTGAAATGTCAAAAGGCATGCATTTCCCCCGACTTCTCTGTCTGTGTGTCAGAGCATGTCTGTTCTGGTTTGCTAACAGACCTTTACCACAGACCCAGTTCTCCCTTAGACCCTACGGGCACAAAGGCCAACGGATTTCTTTTTGAATAACTGTCAAACAGGGTGCCATGACTTGTTTTTGGTCTTTCACCCAAGTTTCTCTCAACCAGTGTAACGTGTATCTGACCAGACATGTAGGAATGTACTTACACTATCGCTTTACTTCATGTGTAATTGTGTTGAACACAACAATTCAGCAGTCACAATTCAGACATCTTGGTAGAGCTTTGTTGTATGAAATTGAACCTGAGAGGGCTGCTATTTTCATGCCATCCATTGATCAGCAAAACATTTGAGTGTTCCTTGCCAATAATGACTGAAACCTGACCTCATTATAGTCCTTAGAGATCAGTATATTTATCATTCAGCAAAATAGAATCTGCACCTTTTGCATGTACTAAATATGCTAATGTAGTTATTGGTAAAATGCCATGAGATGATACCCATGTCTGTGAGCAAGGTTTTCCCCACATACTACACAAGAGCTTACCACAGTAATATTCCCATTTTCTCTTTCAGTTTTCATTCTATTCCCTCTACTCTCTTGTACATTTATAAACTCTTCACTGACGTGTGGTTCTGACTCTGTCTATTCTCCCTGACCCCTCCAGGAGTCAGCCTTGGCTCACGTTGAGCTCCCCACCACGGTGGAGACGGTGGAGGCTGCCATCAAGAAGCACAAGGACTTTACCACCACCATGGAGCTCAACCTGCATCGCATCAAGGCTGTCATCGAGGCCGGAGAGAGCCTCATAAGCCAGAGCAACATCTACTCTAACCGCATCAAGGAACGTGTGGACACCCTCGCTAACAGGTGGGTGGCGACATAGGATTGTTCTAGTCTGACCATGCCACTGTATATCAAAGCCATTTACAATCTTTCTTAAACATCTCTGACTATGAATAGAAGAGGCATGAAAATGAAATGTGAGGCTAGTCCGACCCATATAGCAGCATGACTGAATAATCATCTGTCCTTATTTATACAAGGGAGGGTGCTGTGGTCAAGTCTGAAACACATGAGGTATAGGTAGATGTGTCACTTGTCACTTAGCAGAGGCACAATACCATATATGAATGCAATATGGATATTGAAATATAAAATGTTATATTATAGTGATAATGAACTGGTCTTGGTAGCAGCTGGGCTTCACAAACACAATGGTACACAGAGGAGACAAAGCATAAGCAACTGAAAAGAAACTCCCCTTGTTGATACTTGCCTTAACAGCATAGCATGAAATTCATACTGATTGGTGAGGCAAGGAGGGGCCTAGTTACCCTATGTTCAATTCTCCACCCCAACAATAGAATGGGGCGACCACATGTTAGGGAGATATTTAGATGAGACCGTTGGCCGACTCATGTCTTTACAATGGATTCACTGTTGTTCACTGTTGTTCGGTGTGCTGCACCAAATCCATCTACATAATAGAGTTACAGTTGCAGATACCAGTAGAGTGATTGATGCACTGTGTGAATGAATCGAGCAGTGTGTCAATGAATGGCTCTATGTTTCTCTCTTCCACAGAGGCAACCAGAACCGGGAGCTGGCCCAACAGTGGCTGGAAAGGCTCAACGGCCAGTGGGGGCTCCAGAGGTTACTACAGGACTGCCACGAGGTAGGACACAACATGAATAGTGTTGGGGGTTAGGGTTAGGGTTAGGGTTAGGGTTAGGGTTAGGGTTAGGTAGGACACAACATGAATAGTGTTGTCATAACCAACACTGGCATATCAATGGAATAACCAATGGGAGGAAGTAGGGATTAAAAAAAGGGCTTGGGTTCAGAGCTGTACTGTACTGTACATGGCTCTGCTTGGGACCACAGGGGGTCAGGCTTAAACCTCCAGATGGATATCGTGTTGCTGGATCCTTCAGTGATATACAAAAACTCTGCTTACCTGAAATTGAATGACATCTGGAAGACATGTGGTGAGGTCTATTGCTTCCTCAATCTTTATATCAGGGATGACAACATTTTCTTTTCTATGTAAGTTAAAGGATTTGAGCCAGCCGGCTGCTGTGTTAGATGCTTAACTTGGGGATGTGAGTGACAGACGAACTTGACTCATCTGAGGTTTTGATGTGATTAGATGTTGTTGACCTGCTGGTTCTTTCTGACTGCACAGTCAACTTCTGGCAAACCCCTTCAGAGAGGCGGACCTAGTTGATAGTCGGTGGATACTTGTCATTTGGTTGTAAAGGAAGATGATGCTTTGCTGTGACATGACTTTGACTGCCATGTGTAAGCTGTGCTGTGTGTCTATGGGTCAGGAGAGCCATATTCAGTGTCCAGTGCCCAACCTGGATGTATCAGCTGTTCAAAGGGTCTCATAGTCTGCCCCAGAGCTACCTTACCTAACCCAGAGCTTTATTCCATTTCTGCAACTTTCTCTCTGCGTGCCCTGCATTGATTCACTCGGTCTCCCGGTCTAAGCACTGCATCTCAGCGCTAGAGGCGTCACTGCAGACCCTGGTTTGATTCCAGGCTGTATCACAATAAAATAAAATAAAATAAAATTGTATTTGTCACATGCACCGAATACAACAGATATAGACCTTACAGTGAAATGCTTACTTACAAGCCCTTAACCAACAATGCAGTTTTAAGAAAGAATACAAAAAAAATCACACAAAAATACAATATAAAATAATTTGAAATAAAAGTAACAAATAATTAAAGAGCAGCAGTAAAAATAACAATAGTGAGGCTATATACAGGGGGTACCGGTACCGAGTCAATGTGCGGGGGCACCGGTTAGTCGAGGTAATTGAGGTAATATGTACATGTAAGTAGAGTTATTAAAATGACTATGCATACATAATAAACAGAGAGTAGCAGCAGCGTAAAAGGGGGGAGGGGGAGGGGAGGGGGGGGAGGGCAATGCAAATAGTCTGGGTAGCCATTTGATTAGATGTTCAGGAGTCTTATGGCATGGGGGTAGAAGCTGTTTAGAAGCCTCTTGGACCTAGACTTGGTGCTCCAGTACCGCTTGCCGTGCGGTAGCAGAGAGAACAGTCTACGACTAGGGTGGCTGGAGTCTTTTACAATTTTTAGGGCCTTCCTCTGACACCGCCTGGTATAGAGGTCCTGGATGGCAGGAAACTTGGGCCCAGTGATGTACTGGGCCGTACGCACTACCCTATGTAGTGCCTTGCGGTCGGAGGCCGAGCAATTGCCATACCAGGCAGTGATGCAACCAGTCAGGATGCTCTCGATGATGCAGCTGTAGAACCTTTTGAGGATCTGAGGACCCATGCCAAATTTTTTCAGTGTCCTTAGGGTGAATAGTTTTTGTCGTGCCCTCTTCAAGTCTGTCTTGGTGTGCTTGGACCATGTTAGTTTGTTGGTGATGTGGACACCAAGGAACATGAAGCTCTCAACCTGCTCCACTACAGCCCCGTCCATGAGAATGGGGGGGCGTGCTCGGTCCTCTTCTTTTTCCTGTAGTCCACAATCATCTCCTTTGTCTTGATCACGTTGAGGGAGAGGTTGTTGTTCTGGCACCACACGGCCAGGTCTCTGACCTCCTCCCTATAGGCTGTCTCGTCGTTGTCGGTGATCAGGCCTACCACTGTTGCATCATTGGCAAACTTAATGATGGTGTTGGAGTTGTGCCTGGCCTTGCAGTCATGAGTGAACAGGGTAAGATGGAGCCATGAGGAGGAGGAGGCCTGGTCACCCATTGATCTGACCTGACTGTGGACTGGAGGCAGAGGCTCATCATCTCTAATAGCAATGATACACTGGAGTCCATTTGATGAGCGCCATTCCTATATTTCCCGTAAGCTGCTGCCTCCCAGTCTCCACGTGGCCCCAATTAATTTGGAGTCCCAGGGGGGCTATCTGCCTGTTACCCCCACTGATCTCTCTGGTCAGGAGGGCAGCACCCAGGGGTGGTCCCGGCCGCCAGAGAGTAGGATGCCGAGAGGTTGAGGAGAAAAGCGGAGTTGGAGAAGAATATGCCATGGACCCTTTAAACGAAAGCAGAGCAGTTAATCTATCAAACCACAAAGAAATAATCCCTCCCTCCCGCCGTATTTCTCTGTCCCATTATCTCACCCCCTCCGCTCAGTGATGTAATTTCAAGTGCAGAGCATTCTCCCTGGTGACGCCTCACAACATTGTAGGAACTCTCTCTCTCTCTCTGCAGCTCGCCCACTCCCCCTTCCCTCCTCTCGCCCCTCCTCTCTCTCTCTCTCGCTAGCTCTCCCTCGCTGGCTCGATCCAGTGCAAGCTTTCTATTACCTCGCTCTGCTCAGCCACTGCAGCAGCAGCAGGGTCGGGGAAACTGGGGCTAGTTACAGCCCGGAATACAGCCGCGTGCAGCTGGAGGAGGCAAGGACTGCAGCAGAGGGAAAAACCGAGAGAGAGAGAGAGAGAGAGAGAGAGAGAGAGAGAGAGAGAGAGAGAGAGAGAGAGAGAGAGAGAGAGAGAGAGAGAGAGAGAGAGAGAGAGAGAGAGAGAGAGAGAGAGAGAGAGAGAGAGAGAGAGAGAGAGAGAGAGAGAGAGAGAGAGAGAGAGAGAGAGAGAGAGAGAGAGAGAGAGAGAGAGAGAGAGAGAGAGAGAGAGAGAGAGCAAAAGGGGTGGGGGTTGGGACTGGAGAAGAAAGACAATAAGAATGTTATAGAGGAGTCGTGAGGTGCTCTGAAGAGAGACGAGCGTGTCTGGATTTCTTTGGAGGAGCCAGAGGAGCAGAATCTCTCCCCTCCATCCTCCCTCCTCAACACTATCAAACGCCAGCCCCCTCTTCCCACATCCCATTCCTCCCTCCCTCTCCTCACAGCATCACTAACCACAACCACTGAGCCTCCAGGCCATCGCTGATGTTTCCAAATCCAAGGCCGTCCTCCACCAGCCTGCTCGCTGTAGGTGGGGGTTGAATGAGGGGAGGAGGGGAGGGTTCATGGGGAGGGGCAAACCTGCTCCTGGAGCCTGCCATTTTATTGTTTTGGGGAGATCTCTCTCTCTCTCGTCACTGGTCCGTCTCCTTTTTGTCTATCTCCCTCTCTCTGGATTGAACATACCAGCCACAGCAACGCACCACGGCAACACAGCAGCAGAGAGGCTAGTGCAGCCTCAGCCTCATTTTATATCAGTTTTTTGGGGGGAGGAGCAGCTTTGCCTTGCTGCTTGTTTGTTTTAATTCCTGCAGCATCTCTATCTGACTGTGGAGGATTTGTGCTTTATTTATACCTGGATGGGCAGGTCGAGGATGTGGATACATACGGCCACCCATCACAACCCTATGGGCCGTTCCTGTTAAACGCTGCCTGCCGGTAAATGGAACCAATTTCTCGTTAGATGTCAGGGGAGTAGCAGTCGAGGACAGGAGAGTCCAGAGGATGGGGGTGGAGATATGTGGGTGGCAGGCAGGAGATAGAAATATATTATTCTTTTTATATTGCTTGTGCTGATGGTGTTGAATGAGCAGGGATATTTGCAAGTCATTTTGTATGTTTGGCCTTAAATGTAGTAGTCAGCTTGCTTTTATACCTAATGTGCCAGTGGATTATGTGCTTGTGTTGAGGTGTGCTTGTGCGTGTTCTTTGTACATGTGAATGAATTCCTGTTACCATTGTGTATGCTTGTGTGTACAACACGTGTTTACATACATGTGTCTTCTGTATGTGTTTAATATGCATGTGCTTGACCTTGTGTGTGTCTCTGTGTTCATGTGTTTGGATGATTGCTTTTCTATTATTTTCTATGGGTGTTTATTTTTGACCAATTGTTTGCATTTATCTTTTAGTTTTTCACATGACTATGGTCATATGTTCAGCCTGAATACGTCTCTGTGTGTGCTTGTACAGGTATTGTGTATGTGTGTGTGTGTACGTGTGTGTGTACAGACACGTGCCTGCATATGTGTGTGTGTGTATCTATGTATGTAGGCATATATGCTACTCTGCATACATCTGTTAGTAGCCTTCATTGACCACCTAGATGACAGTACAAATGCATTGAGTGGCAAGATCATCCTGTACTGACAGCTCTGTCCCTTGTCCCTCAGCTTGGAGACTGGGTGGCAGAGAAGATGCTCATGGCTCGTGACACGTCCCGCGATGAGACGCAGAAGCTGCACAAGAAGTGGCTGAAGCACCAGGCCTTCATGGCCGAGCTGGCCCAGAACAAGGAGTGGCTGGAGAAGATTGAGAGGGTGAGTACAGTAGAGTACAGTACCACTGGGGCTCTACACAGAATCAGGGGTGGGTATCTACCATGGGCTGATGCTCAGGAATGGGGAAGGGAGGACTGAGCTAGCTGCTCTATTGGTGGTGGTGGAGTTTTGGGTGTGTGCTGGTTGGGGATGGGGGGCACGTTAGTGTCAACTCATTGTTGCTATGTCATTTGTTTTGTTTGTAGGATAAAAATACAAAGTTCCTTGTTACAATGTGATCAGACCAGCATATATACTGTAAATAATCACATAACAATATTATCTGCAATATTTGTGGTTCGTAATGATTTTATATGCTCTTATATGATTTCTTTTGCAATTCATTATTTCTAAGCCTGTTCCGAGTGTGACACAGCAACAAGCATAAACTTGACGAGAATTACCATTTGGTTTACCATTAGTTGAATAAAATCACAATCACAGGCACTGAGAGCTGATGGTTGATTGTGTCAGTGAATAGTCTCTAAGAGCTCTGATGAAACCAGAGATGCCCTGATGCTCACCACGAACAGCTTTGCCTAAAATCTCCACTGGTCACATCACCACATCATATCTGTGGGCCCTGCCTGCCCTATCAGATTGATACAAACTGTAACATCAGTGGGATTTTTTCTTTAGGCAAGTTGTACAAGTACACCCACTGGCTCGGATGTGGCTCATTATACCCTGTTATATCGAGCCAATTCCTCCTAACCGGAACAGGGTTGCACTAGATGCACATGAAGTTGAGTGGAAAAGCGAGTGTTTTCACTGAACACTGTCAGTATGTGTACACTGTGCAAATGGATTTGGGAACGTGGAGGCCATTTAGGCCTAGGTATATACAGAAGTGTAATGCAGTGACGTCATCGAGGCTGAGTCTAAGTGGTACGATACATTATGGATTAAAATGCAGGTAATCTGCATAGGTAGATACTGGAGTGTTATTGGAAAGTGCTTATTGCAGCTACTGTACAAGGGAACGATTGCTTGGAGGCACACCCATGCCCATGCCTATGATCTCAGTAGAATAATAGGCAGCATGTTGTCTGCATATAGCTCCTCTTACAGGAAAGTATTTCTAGGTACAGTATGATTAGCCACATGTCTCCCATTGATGTTGTGTACCCAAACAGAAACACAGTTTGCTCCCCCGGGGCTCCGGCATAGCGTTGGTGGGAAAACAAAATAAACACGTTGCGACAGACACCCTAAACGCACCGTAAAACACAGCTGTACTGTGTGTGTGTGTCTCATCTGAAGCCATGCCAACTGGTGGCCTGCTCTGTGTGTTTGTGTGAGAGAGTCTGCGGGTTGGAATGCCTGATATCTTGAAAATCTGAAAATTATTTAAAATATAGTATTTACAGTGCATTCGGAAAGTATTCAGAACCCTTGACCTTTTCCACATTTCGTTACATTGCAGCCTTATTCTAAAATGGATTAAAAAAAAATTAAATCCTCATTAATCTACACACAATACCCCATAATGACAAAGTGAAAACAGGTTTTTAGAAATGTTTGCAAATTTATACAAATAAATACATATATATATATATACCTTATTTACATCAGTATTCAAACCCTTTGCTATGAGACTCGAAATTTAGCTCAGATGCATCCAGTTTCCATTGATCATCCTTGAGATGTTTCTACAACTTGATTAGAGTCCACGTATGGTCAATTCAATTGATTGGACATGATTTGAACGGCACACACCTGTCTATATAAGGTCCCACAGTTGACAGTGTATGTCAGAGCAAAGACCAAGCCATGAGGTCGAAGGAATTGTCCGTAGAGCTCCAAGACAGGATTGTGTCGAGGTACAGATCTGGGGAAGGGCACCAAAACATTTCTGCAGCATTGAAGGTCCCCAAGAACACAGTGGCCTCCATCATTCTTAAATGGAAGAAGTTTGGAACCACCAAGACTCTTCCTAGAGCTGGCCGCCCGGCCAAACTGAGCAATCGGGGGAGAAGGGCCTTGGTCAGGGAGGTGACTAAGAACCCGATGGTCACTCTGACAGAGCTCCAGAGTTCCTCTGTGGTGATGGGGGAATCTTCCAGAAGGACAACCATCTCTGCAGCACTCCACCAATCAGGCCTTTATGGTAGAATAGCCAGATGGAAGCCACTCCTCAGTAAAAGGCACATGACAACCCGCTTGGAGTTTGCCAAAAGTCACCTAAAGAACTCTCAGACCATGAGAAACAAGATTCTCTGGTCTGATGAAACCAAGATTGAACTCTTTGGCCTGAATACCAACCGTCACATCTGGAGGAAACCTGGCACCATCCCTACGGTGAAGCATGGTGGTGGCAGCATCATGCTCTGGGGATGTTTTTCAGCGGCAAGGACTGGGAGACTAGTCAGGATCGAGGGAAAGATGAACAGAGAAAAGTACAGAGAGATCCTTGATGAAAACCTGCTCCAGCACGCTCAGGACCTCAGACTGGGGCGACGACCGTAAGCACACAGCCAAGACAAAGCAGGAGTGGCTTCTGGACAAGTCTCTGAATGTCCTTGAGTGGCCCAGCCAGAGCCTGGACTTTAACCCGATCGAACATCTCTGGAGAGACCTGAAAATAGCTGTGCAGTGACACTCCCCATCCAACCTGACAGAGCTTGAGAGGATCTGCAGAGAAGAATGGGAGGATCTTCCCAAATACAGGTGTGCCAAGCTTGTATCGTCATACCCAAGAAGACTTGAGGCTGTAATCGCTGTCAAAGGTGCTTCAACAGAGTACTGAGTAAAAGGTCTGAATACTGATATTTCAGTTTTTTATTTTTAATACATTTTTACAAAAATGTCTAAAAACCTGTTTTTGCTTTGTCATTATGGGGTATTGTGTGTAGATTGATGAGGGAGAAAACAATTTAATAAATTTTAGAATAAGGCTGTAACGTAGCAAAATGTGGAAAAAGTCAAGGGGTCTGAATACTTTCCGAATGCACTGTATATTATGGATGAATCTAGGTTGGAATCCAGACATGTTTAGAACCACAGTGGTTCATGAATATATCTTTGCTTGACAATTTCAAACACAGACCAACTCGAGACGTGGAGTTTTATTTATGATTCAGGATAATGACCATGGTTTTGTTCTCAGATTGAGACTTGAATATCAGATATGCCTTAGAAAGATCTCAGTATTTTAGAAAGTGTAGCCTTTATTCAGAATATTTAAACCTACACTGCATGGCTTATATTAATACTGTAGGCTATACCATCATATTGAATAACAGTGGAGAGGTTTCGCATTTGGCATTCATAATTTTTTTAATGGATGAAAACTTTCTATTGTACTTGCACAGTACACATTTTTCTATAAAACCATATCAGAATAGTTTATAATCCTGACTGTTTTCCCTGGTATTCTGTCTCATATATTTTCTCATCTGTGTTGGTCCACTCTGACCTGCCTATAGATATCCCTCTGTAACGGCAACACTGAGATCCCCGTAGGCGAACGTAGCCCTCTGTAAAGAGCAAGTTGGTGGTCTCACGTGGGTGCAAGACTATTTCATAGAGCCAATGTATAGCTAAGACTACCCAAAGATCTCCTGAGGGGACAGGCCTAGCAAGCTGTAGCTGTGATAAATCTGTTGGGTCGGCGCTAGTGTTACAACCATATTGGTTTGAGTTAGGGTAGTCCTGGGAAACATTATTTTCCCCCTCCTAGATTTTCAAGAGCTGTGTTCTCTATCGAACAATTTACCTCAAGCAAATCAGTAATATATGTGAAAGGGTCGAGGACTGTCTCCAAGGTTTTGAGTAACCGAAGTCTAAGCCTTTATAGCAGCTAGAATCTCTGGTGTTATTGAACCTCCCAGCCTTCTGATGCAGGTGAGCCTCTTACCCTGTAACTGTCAGTGTTCTAAGCTGATTGACATTTTTACGTGGTGGATTTTCTCCCCGACGTCACATGCCGGCAGCTGTTGGAAGGTGCAACTTTGCCAAGTGGACGGTTATGTGGCCGCGCTTGCAGTGGTTGCCAGGCAACAGCCTGTCCCCTCCCGGCGTACCTCATGAGAGAAGGTAATTTGTCCAGCAGGAAGTGACATATTAAAGGCTAGTGTGAAGAGTATCAGAAAATGTATGACTGTACAGATAAAGTACGAACAAGTATGAAAATGTATGCACTCACTACTGTAATTACATGGATCTGATGCAGGTGAGAAGGTTACTTGGCTACCCTTAGTGCTAGGTCTGTATATGGCATCTACAACTAGGGTTCTTGTTTCTGAATAAAATGTCACACCCATGTCCACATCCACCTTGATATTCTGAAAATCAATAAAACATAGTTGATGGACATTTTGTTACATGATGTTAAATGTGAGAATGACCGGTGTCTTTGGGAGTCTAACCTAATTTTGGATGTGCAGAATTGAAGATGCTTAAAAGAGGGGATTGTAATCATTGGATCTAGTGCTTGTCCCTGCAGTGTGTAGAAATTGTTATAAATTGGGCCTACCACTGTTTCTCTCAACGCTATTGATACCCAAAGCCCAATGACCTCTTATTTCACTTTCCTTTCCCCTCGTTTTTCAGATAATTAATTGACCTCATTATCTACATTAAGTATGTGAATCTCACCCGTCTATTTCCTGGGCCCCTCATTATTATTATTATAAGGGACCTCCGGGACAAGTTACAAAGGTGACTCTCTCTCTTTTGTTTCAGAGTGTGTGTGTAGTATGTGTGTGTGTGTGTGTGCATCGTGCATGCGTGGGTGTGTTCTGGGTTATGTATGATGTAAAGCATTCATCATTATCAGTAGCTACCCTGACACTACATTAATAGTGATGCCATAACAACAACATAAGCACTGCATTTTATAATTGGAACTCCATCTGTTAGGTCTCTGGCGTCCCGCGACTAGTATTCTACACACACGCTCACACTCTTTTTTTAACCCCTTTGGGAGTAGAGTTTGACCCCTGTGTTTTTGCAGGCGCTTTTTGTTTTTACATGGGGCGTGTGAGCCGAGAGGGAGAGTGAGCAGAGAGCAGGCAGAGAGAGAGAACAGTCAGAGCCTCCTAGACTACAGCACACGGTAGGGAGGTAGAGGGAGGCAGATAGACTATTATGTCATAGAGTTCCATGTTCAACACTGTCAGGACATTGCTAATACACAGCGATCACAGTGTCCTCATTGGAACATTGCTATAACACTGTAGCACTGATTCTTCACAATATCTTGGCAACATTTTTGCTTTTCTTAATACAGGATACTGTGCTACAATATTACAGAAAGCCAAGTGTATCATGTAGGCTTGTAAAGTTGACCAAGCGGTAGGATTTTAACAGTGAGGAGGCAATAATGCAGATCTGATTTTTCTTGCCAGATTGAAGTGAAGATTTAGCCAGCGACGGTACAACATATACAAAAATAATCCACTGGACATTGCAACACAAGGAACATAAACTAAATCAAATAGAGCTCAAACAATTGCTCAGGTTTAAATAATACCTGAAAACCCAGAAGCATGCCAACTTGACCCCTTCTCTCTCTCTAACAAGGAAATGACAGGGTTTAAATAATGTATTTGACCAATGAGAACAACCCAGTTGACATCATGATCATTATGGGTAGTGATATTTAAACCCTGTCACAAGGCATGAAATACCAAACAACATGTTCAGTTAATAAACGTATATGTATTTTCCTAGCACACACTTCAATGAAGGTGCTATTCCATGCTTTAGAGCATAAATACAATATGGGATATTAACATGTACGTCCCCCCGAGATAAGCTACTACTGCATTACCTGTACCATTAACCATGCGCTGGAGTGCGCCCATTTGCCCTGTCAATTCTCAGACCAGGAAATTAACAGAACCCGTTTCAATCAACGAGAAACACCAAGGTAATCATTTACATTTCTTTAGATTAACCTTAACGTTTCATTTGTCAAACATGCTCACATTGTAGTTATACCTTATGATCGATAAATACATGAACATAAAGGGCACTATTTTGACAAACCTAAAGTAATGGTAAATCTTAGCGCTGGCTGTAGCTTTATATGTTACAGGTTTTTGCCATTTTCACAAACAGAATTATGGCCGCAGTAGCTGGTGGTGGCGCGGAACGGTTGGGTTTTGATGAATAAACAAGTTGTGGGTTTATCGAAGCTTGGCCCCTCACTGGCCAATCAGAGCGTTGTCATCAACTCCAATTAGAATGTTAGTCCGTTATAGCCTAGTTCGTTAAATAGACCGCCCCATATTTGCTAAATATTTGTAACATGTTTGCAGTCCACATTATTCTAATTGCATTGCTTCAACATGGAAATATATTGTAAAACATTATAGTTGTGCTGGTTGGCGCGACTATAGTATGCATTGGTTGAAGCTCAATGTTAAATTCAAATCTCCCAACCATCAGTGTCGATGAAAATTTGCAAATCAACTTGTTTGGAGGTACGCAACACCATCTCCACCTCTTGTCATGCTCTGAGAACTACTATACCGGATTTCTGACAGGGTCGTTAGCATTAGGGTCATCAGACAATGTTTTGCCCAAACCTAGCTCAAATTCTAGACATTGCATTAAAACGAGGCTACATCGTCCATAAGGTGACCATTAGACTTTGAGCCATTTGGACTGAATACGTTTTTAGGTGCAACAGTTTTGATTAAATTCACAATTTACCGCTCTCACATGCACAATTCTGCCCAATATAAACCAGTGATGTGCGATCTTTTTGTAGCATTTCTGACAATGCAAACATATTTTCAGCCGAATCTCAGAGTTATAAAACCAGGTGCAACTCGGTTGCTGCGCAACAGTAGCAGCTAGCTTGTAGAAGCCTAGCAGCTGTAGCTAGCTAACTAACACCAGTTGAATGAGAAGCAAAAGGAAGGTAGCTAGCAAGATAGGTTTATTGAACTATGGGAGGTTTTTCATATGGCTGAAGTCATGTGTAATCTGCTGACCTGGACACTTGCGTGTAATCAGAGCATAAACAAATAAGCTAGCGAATGTCCTTGGCTGCTATTATAGCCAGTTCTATATCGGGGAGCTCTGCTCCTAATGGTTTACCCTCTGCCCTAAGGCAGCAGCAGCCTGAGACAAAATTATGCACACACCTACAGCCAATAGGAGTACAGGTGTCCCTATAAGAGGGGGTGCCTCCCCTCAATCAGCCTCCCTTTTTCTTCAGCGACTGGATGACTAGACTGAAGAGCCAAGAAGAGACGAAGCACGAAGACTCAGGACGAAAACGCCGTTGATATTCCAGTCATCAACGTCGTCTAAATGAGCACACCGGGAGATTTTCCACCCCCAAAAGCTCTTTTCAGAGCTCAGTGCAGATGCACTTCCATGGCGGCCGGTGACCACCACGACTTATGTTTCGTGTGTTTGGGATCCCAGCATGCCAAGGAAGGCGTCTGCAGTCCCCAGAATTGCGCCTCCTGCGCCCTCCTTTCTTTAAAGGAGAGGAAGCAGCGTTGGGTGTTTTTCAGGGAGGACATCCCCCTTGAGGATGTGTTGTCGATACTAGCCTCTGCTTCAGAGGCGTCGTCCGACGGCGCAGACTCAGGGGAAGATAGGGATTTTGAGGAAGGGTCTGGCATTCCAATGGAACAGTCGGACCCCGTCCCTCATACTTTCAAGCCCCCCTTTCCTTTGGAGAGCGAGAGGGCTTGTAGTCCCTATAGCGAAGGGGGATACGAGCTCTGAGAGATCAGAAGCTCTCTCTTTCGCTGCAGCCTCTCTGAGAGCGGATTTTCCGGGTCTCATTGAGAGAGCTGCTCAACGGCTGGCAATAAAGCTGCCCCCTCTTCCCTCCGCACCGGAGGTTGATATGATGGAGGGCGGTCCTTATTCCAGGCCAAGGAAGGCGGCAGAGCCAGTGGCTCCTGCCATGCCTTCTTTGGCTAGGTACGTGGGAGGCTCGTGGGAGGCACCTTTAGCGGCGCGTTCGCCTGTAAAAGCGTATCTCCCATTCACGAGAGTGGAAGGAAGGCTTCAGGGTCAGGGAATCCCCAGGTTAGAGAGCGCCATGGCGGCGTATCTCGTACCGGGTTCGAGCCCTTGGCCCTCTTCCAAGAAGGCCACGTTGCCATCCCAGAAGGACCGACTCACAGCGTCGCTGTTAGAGAAGTCTTTTGGGTTGGGAGCCCAAGCTGTAGCAGCAGCTAACAACATTGCCCTCTTGGCGGCCTCTCTGTCCCGTTTAACCACGGGTAAGACAGAGATGGCACCGGAGGAGGTGGAGGAGGCGTCCAGAATTTCTGGCGCCATACTCCACCTTACACAGGCGTCCGCAGTCTGCGCGGGGAGATCCATGGCCACTTCGGTGGTCGGGGAACGACACCTCTGGTTGTCTTTGACTTCCATGAAAGAGGCAGACAGGACGTCTCTCTTGAACGCCCCCCTCTCTGACGACGGCCTCTTTGAGGTCGCAGCTGGAAGAGCACGGCGCTTGTAACGCCAAGGTAGTGGGTTCGATCCCCGGGACCACCCATACACAAAAAAAAAAATGTATGCACGCATGACTGTAAGTCGCTTTGGATAAAAGCGTCTGCTAAATGGCATATTTATTTTTTTATTTAAAGAGGCGACGGAGCGTTTTTCGAAGTTGGAGGAGGAGAAGAAGCAGTTGGCCAAGCACCTGCCGTTGGCAGGACGACTCGGCCCCCCTCCTCCCCAAAGGCCATCTACCTCCGCCCCTCTAAGTAGACCGGGGTCTACGACGAGGCGGCGTAATCGGCGTCATCCGGCGGCCACGAGCAGCAAGGGAGCGGGCTCGGCCCTCCCAGCAGCTACGGTAGCCCCACTACAGCCGGCGAGGGAGGTGTTGAGGACGCCGACCTGGCCCTCCAAGGGAGGCAAGAGGAGGCGTACGTGACGGGACGCGGGGGAGAGGATGGAGGACGCATCGATGGTGTCGAACGTGCCCACTGTTCCCCCCCCACCCTTCGGTTGAAGGGACGGGTGCTGATGTAAATGCTTTTGTTGATGTGTTTAATAAAGAGTTGGCTCCACCTGACTTTGTCAAAAAAGAGCCTCTTTTCCATAATACGTCCGAGAGCGTTCAAATCTCACCCTCTCTTCCTTACCACTCTAAGAGCCGTTCAGCCCACCGAGGGTGCGTTGCTGAACAGGCACTAAGAGTAGGTATCCAGAAGACCTCAATCAGGTCGTCACATCACACTTCACGTATAAGAAGTGCTTTACATAGAAGGCAGCAGTCCCGGTCAGATTCTGACATGAGGACGCAGCCGCTATTTGGGGATTGCGCACTAGTACAGACTAAGGTCTCCACTAGTACGAGCCAGACTCATGCTGCGTTCACGGAGGGCCCGATTACCGCGGTCACCAAGGTGCCCAGAGTATCGGCGCCCCCAGGCATTGTAACACAGCAGCTATCTGGGGACGGCGCATTATCGCAGACCAAGGTCTCGGTTAATGCGATTCAGACCCATGCTACGTTCACGGAGGGCAGGATTACTAGCGTTATGGGTATAACCAAAGTATCAGCTCCCCTGACAGAACGAGCCAGTACTCACCACACTGAGCGTGAATCAACCCACCAGGGGTGCAGAGTTGAACACACACAGAAGGTGAAAGTTAAGAAGGTATCAAGGCGCCGCCGTGTTTTACCTCATAGAGACCTCATACTACAGACTTCTAGGAGTACTGTAGTGAAGGGCTCTGATAGCGAATTGCAATCACCTAAGATGACGCAATCGCTTGCTGGGAATGGTGCCCTGCCGCAGGCTGTGGCCTCGGTCAGCGCAATTCAGACCCACGATGCGTTCAAGGAGGGCAGGAATACGACGGTTACGGGTTTAACCGACGTCCCTACTCCTCTTTCTTTCTCAGAACGCATTTCCTCTCCCTTTCACGGGAGGCCCACCTTGGGCTGTTCCACCACTTCAATGTTGGGGAACAGTGGCGGTAAGGGCCATAGAGGAATACAGGTCGCGCCCAGCCACTTTCTCTGCATTGCTGGCAGTGGCGAAGAAGCTGCACCCTCTCACGCTGGCTAGAACAGACGTTGCAGAAGGGTTATGCTCTCCAATTCCACCGGACCCCACCCCCGTTCAGGGGAGTGGTGGAGACGGTGATGAAAACGCCAGACAAAGTGGCCGCTCTGATGACAGGGATTACGGAACTTTTGGCGAAGGAGGCAGTGACAGTAGTTCCCCGGGAGCAAAGGAACAAAGGGCTATATTCGCCTTATTTCCTAGTGCCCAAAAAGACGGGGGGAGTGAGGCCGATTTTGGATTTACGCATTCTCAACGAGAGCATAACCAAACGGCCCTTCCGAATGCTAACGACAAAACGTCTGCTGGAATGTGTCCAGAGAGGGGACTTTTGTACGAGCATAGACCTAAAGGACGCGTACTTTCATGTGCCGGTTCAGCCGCGTCACAGGAAGTTTCTGCGGTTCGCCTTTCAAGGGGTGGCGTACGAATACACGAGGATGCCATTTGGGTACGCCCTGGCACCTCGCACATTTTCCAAGTGTGTGGAGGCGGCATTGGAACCGTTGCGTCGTCAGGAATACGGCTACTAGCCTACCTGGACGACCTACTGGTTCTCGCCCGTCAGCAGAGCTGGCGATCACTCACACAACACAGACAGTGATGCATCTCACAAGTCTGGGGTTCGCTGTGAATTGGAAAAAGAGCGCGCCCTGGCCCACTCATCAGATTGTCTACCTGGGGATACAGCTAGACACTGTGAGGATGAGGGCTCGAATTTCGGACCCCCGAAGGGTAGCCTTGTTGCTAGCCCTAAGGAAGTGTCGTCCGAATCACACGGTGACGGCGCTGTCGATCATGTCACTTTTGGGTCTCATGTCGTCAGCCCACTCTGTGGTTCCGCTGGGACTCCTGCACATGCGCAGGACGCAGCGATGGGTCGCCCAACTAAGACTAGACCCATTGCGTCAACATCATCGGATGGTGGTGGTTCCCCTCTCGCTCAGTGCAGACCTAAACTATTGGAGAAACTCGCGCGTTCTCACGCACGGAGTCCCGATAGGAAAGGTGTCCTCTCACATCCCAGTATTCACGGATGCGTCCCTGACGGGATGGGGAGGGACATGTCAGACACAAGCGATAGGAGGTGTGTGGCCTCAATCAGGTTGTCACATCAACCTCCTGGAGTTGGAAACGGTTCGACTGGTTCTGACCCACTTCGCGTCTACCCTTCGGGGTCGCGATGTGCTGGTCTGGTCAGACAACCGGACCACAGTAGCCCACATAAATCGCCAGGGCGGAGTCAGGTCTCCTGCTCTCCATCGGGCGGCAGAGGAATTGTGGCTGTGGGCTCACGAGCACCTTCGCTCATTGAGAGCAGCACACATTCCGGGCTACTTGAACGTAGGAGCAGACCTCATGTCAAGAGGGGGTCTTCGAGACAATGAGTGGTGTCTGCATCCAGACATTGTTCTCCAGATTTGGGAATAATTCGGGAAAGCCGAGGTGGACCTATTCGCGTCACGCGTGAACGCGCAATGTCCTCTGTGGTTCTCTCTGAGGGAACAGGACGAACCGCCACTGGGAAGGGACGCCTTTGCGCACCAACCGTGGCCGAGAGTTCTCCTGTATGCATTCCCTCCGCTGTCCTGCATTCTCCCACTGCTAGCCAGGGTGAGGTCAGGGGGGCTGTCAGTGATACTGATAGCGCCCGATCGCCCGGGGGCTCCGTGGTTTGCGGAGATGAGTCAGATGTTGATTGCGCCACCTTGGCCAATTCCACATCGACGGGGACGCGTTGTCTCAGGCGGCTGGCACGATAGGGAAATTGCCCATAATCGGCCAACCACTGAAGGCCTGGCTGCTGAGAGGGACAGGCTAGAGCGCCGTGGGTTATCTGATGCAGTGATCAGGACCATACAGGGTTCACGTGCCAGTTCCACTTCTAAGATGTATGCCAGTAGATGGAACGTGTTTTCACGATGGTGTGTCACACAAGGTGTGGACCCCATGAGCTGTCAGGTGGAAAGTATTCTCTCTTTTCTGCAGCTCATGTTTGATAAGCAAAAATCGCCTGCCACGATTAGAGTGTTTGCAGCAGCGATTTCAGCTTGTCATGAGGGTTTTGGCAGAGACAATGTCTTTAGTCACCCTCTAGTGAAACGCTTCCTATTAGGAACGCGGCGACTTAGGCCAACACCTAGAGTCACGCTTCCTCAGTGGGATTTGACTTTGGTACTCGAAGCGCTATGTAAGTCGCCGTTCGAGCCATTGAATCAAATACCCCTCAAGATGCTGTCTATCAAGACAGCACTGTTGCTCGCTTTGACTACAGCTAAGCGGGTCAGTGATTTGTGTGTTCTTTCGACGAGACCTGACTGCCTGGCCATCAATGGTGACCTGAGCAGAGCAGTGTTACGTCCTAACCCGGCATTTGTGCCTAAGGTTATTAAGAGTTCATATAGGTCACAGACCGTGGAGCTGTGGGCTTTTTCTCCTCCTCATAGAGAGAGGAGTGAGGAGAAGCTCCATCGCCTGTGCCCGGTACGCGCTTTGGCGTGTTACGTCGAGCGCACAGCAGCGATTAGGTCATCGCCTCAGTTGTTTGTGTGTCACGGTGCGGCTGCACTAGGTAGACCACTTTCAAAACAGAGGCTGTCTCACTGGCTTTGTGAAGGCATTGAGACAGCTTATGAGGTAGCAGGGCGGCAATTGCCTCAGGGTATCAGAGCTCACTCCACTCGTGGAGTAGCGGCTTCTACTGCCCTTTTTAGAGGAACAGGAGTAGAGGATATCTGTAGAGCAGCATCCTGGTCGACGCCGTCTCCATTTATCCGTTTCCATTTCTTAGATATGTCTTCTAATTCTCTGGCTCGATCTGTACTCAGCGTGGCTGAAGTGAGATCTTGAGCAAGAAAGAGAGGAGAAGCAGGACTGTGGACACAGGTTTCCATCAGGTCCGCTTTGGTTAGGAAGACGTGTTTTTGACAGATGTGTTTTCTAACTCTTTGGCTCGGTCTGTACTCAGCATAGCTGAAGGGAGATCTGGAGCTAGGAAGAGAGGGAAAAGCAGGACTATGGACTGGGTTTCCATCAGGTCCGCTTTGGATAAGAAAACATATTTTGTGACATGAATCCTGACTGACAGGATCAGTACAGTAGAGGCATGCGTTGATTAACAGAATATGAGGTCATCTATCTGCTTGTTCAGTTAGTATGACTCATGTTTTTGTTCCTGCCCACTAATCTCTGGGATTCCATTGAGTGAGTGAGGCGGTCTACCGCGTTCATAATGTAGAGTGACACTTGATGTCATTCCATTAGTGGTCGGTAGTGTTTTCACAGGATATTGAGGCACATCTATCTGCTAGTACAGATTAGTATGGCTTCTATTCTGGTGATCTGCCCACTAGTCATTGGCATTGCCATTGGACTAGGTGGGGCGGGGTTTTTTAACCGATGACGCGGTATATTGTGACACCCGTGGGGTTTTTAGTTGCAGTACTGCGGGACTCGGTTGCAGCCATTGCTAGGCTTGACTTTCTCGTTTCGATGGGAAGTGTTAGGCTCGGCAGGGAGTACATTTTGGAGCGCTACGCTCTGCCTTAAACCATTAGGAGCAGAGCTCCCCTATGGGGCGGAGCTCCACGATATAGAACTATTAGTTACCGGAGTGTAACTCCAGTTCTATGAGTGGAGCGGAGCCCCATAGGACTTAAGGCCCTGCCGACCCTCTCTAGTCTCGCTGAAGAAACATATCTCGGGAGGCTGATTGAGGGGAGGCACCCCCTCTTATAGGGACACCTGTACTCCTATTGGCTGTAGGTGTGTGCATAATTTTGTCTCAGGCTGCTGCTGCCTTAGGGCAGAGGGTAAACCATTAGGAGCAGAGCTCCCCTATGGGGCTCCGCTCCACTCATAGAACTGGAGTTACACTCCGGTAACTAATCGTTAGATACACCGAACTTTGGGAAAACTGCCACGCTGCTAATTTATAATGCATGCGCACACCAGAACAGACGTGTCGCTGTTAGAAGATCCAGAGCAAATTCTATCCCTTACCTTATGCATTAATGTCAATGCAATTGTCTTCTTGTCATTATAATCCACATTTGCACTGACTGATCAACACAGTGTCAAGTTACTTTTCAATGTGTTCCCGAAAACCTGAAGTCACCATCCACAAGTAAAAAGTAGCAGGGGTGCGAAGCATCCAGGTAAAATAACAACAACATCATAATGATCATTGCTTGCTTGCCAATGCGACCTGTGCGCAGTCAAAATAAATGCTTGCCGACTTAGTTAGCTATGTGATAAGATGAAACTGTTTTAGACTTTAAACAATCAAGAGAAATAAACATTCAATCAGTACTGAGTGAATGACCAAAAACATCACATTATTGTGGAAATCCTCAGCAACCCGCCTACACATTGTTGGAAGTACAATAGACCAACATACAGTGCCTTCAGAAAGTATTCTCATCCCTTGACTTTTTCCACATTTTGTTGTGTTACAGCCTGAATTTAAAATGTATTAAATTGAGATTTTGTGTCACTGGCCTAGACACAATACACCATAATGTCAAAGTAGAATTATGTTTTTAGACATTTTTACACATTAATTAAAAATGAAAAGCTGAAATGTCTTGAGTCAATAAGTATTCAACCCCTTTTTTATGGCAAGCCTTTTGAAGGAGTCAGGCGCAGGATGGTAAATAACAGAATACAGAGTTTATTCCGGAATACAGAGTTACGTAGAAATGCGTCAAAACAGTCCAGTGCGCAAAACAGGCGCACTGGAACAAAACAGGCACACAGGGAAAATATACCCCGGCAATACAAAATACACGTAGCTCAACCGAGCTACTCTCTCCTCACATTAAACAATCACCCACAAGGACAAGGGGGCAGAGGGAACACTTATACACGTACTAATGAGGGGATATGAACCAGGTGTGTGTAATAGACAAGATAAAACAAATGGAATGATGAGATGAGGAGCGGCAGTGGCTAGAAGGCCGGTGACGACGAACGCCGAAGCCTGCCCGAACCAGGAGAGGAGGCAGCTTCGGAGGAAGTCGTGACAAGCCTAAATAAGTTCAGGAGTAGAAATATGCTTAACAAGTCACATAATAAGTTGCATGGACTCACTATGTGTGCAATAATCGCGTTTAACATGATTTTAAAATTACTACCTCATCCCTTTACCCCGCACATACTGTACAATTATCTGTAAGGTCCCTCAGTCGAGCAGAGAATTTCAAACACAGATTCAACCAAAAAGACCAGGATGGTTTTCCAATGCCTCGCAAAGAAGGGCACCTATTGGTAGATAAAAAAGCAGACATTGAATATCCCTTTGAGCATGGTGAAGTTATTAATTATACTTTGGATGGTGTATCAATACACCCAGTCACTACAAAGATACAGGCTTTCTTCCTAACTCAGTTGCCGGAGAGGAAGAAAACTTCTCAGGGATTTCACCATGAGGCCAGTGGGGACTTTAAAACAGTTACAGAGTTTAACGGCTGAGGATGGATCAACAACAGTGTAGTTTCTTCAAAATACTAACCTAAATAACAGAGTGAAAAGAAGGAAGCCTGTACAGAATATTCCAAAATATGCATCCTATTTGCAATAAGGCACTAAAGTAAAACTGCAAAAAAATGCAAAGAAATTAACTTTATGTCCTGAATACAAAGTTTTATGTTTGGGGCAAATCCAACACAACACATCACTGACTACCACTCTTCATATTTTCAAGCATGGTGGTGGCTGCATCATATTACGGATATGTTTGTCATCGGTAAAGACTAGGGAGTTTTTTTAGGATGAAAATAAATTGAATAGAGCTAAGTACAGGTAAAATCCTAGAGGAAAACCTGGTTCAGTCTGCTTTCCAACAGACACTGGGAGACAAATTCACCTTTCAACAGGACAATAACCTAAAACACAAGGCCAAATATGCACTGAAGTTTCTTGCCAAGATGGCATTGAATGTTCCTGAGTGGCCTAGTTACAGTTTTGACTTAAATTGGCATAGTAATCTATGGCAAGACTTGAAAATTGCTGTCTAGCAATGATCAACAACCAACTTGACAGAGCTTGAAGAATCTTAAAAAGAATAATGTGCAAATATTGCACAATCCAGGTGTGCAAAGCTCTTAGGTGATTCTAATATGTATTGACAAAGGGTTTTGAATACTTATGTAAATTAGATATTTCTGTATTTCATTTTCAATACATTTGCAAACATTTCTAAAAACAAGTTCTCACTTTGTCATTATGGGGTACTGTGTGTAGAGGGGTGAGAAAAAAATAAATTTCATAAATGTTGAATTCAGACTGTAACACAACAAAATGTGGACTAGGTCTAGCAGTATGAATACTTTCTGAAGGCACTGTTGCTACAGTAGTAGGTCAAAGCCGTGTGCTGGAAAACCTTGGTAGAGCATGGGTGAAGTAGGCATTGTGGTGCTCATGTGAATGTCATACATTTTTCAGCTTCAGACCAATGCCTACTTCTCACTTAAAACATATTTTTGTTTTTGTTTTTAATAGGCTATATCATCTGCATTGATATAGGGGCTAGGCCTACTGTAAATTGCAGTCTGGACATGGACATGCCAAATGTAGTCAATAAGTAAGATTAAATTCACAAAAAAAGGCAGTGTTTAATTCTAATCAATTTCTAATAAAACGAAACAAGGACTTGTTTTAAATAAATGTTTAAATACAGTTACAGTCACCATAATTGCTCCCTATGGGCGTATAATATAGACAACGCAACATAGACTATGGAGGGTTTTACACACATCCAAACTTTTCACAGGAGCTGGATAAAGATCCAATATAAAGAGAAATGGACAATGTCCACTCACCGTTATACTGCTCGCAAATGTAATGTTTTATAAACATCATGAAACCATCTTACAGATCATATTTGCACTTCAAAATTACATTCAAGCCGTGTACGTTCTCACCATTAACCCATGGACGATGAATCTTTCTAATAAGTTTGGTTTTTAATCAGATTATAAAAAACAATCAATCTGTTTTTTTTTTTTTTACCAACAACAATATTTCCAAATAGGATCGGGTCAGATGCATGATATCATAAATCGCATCTCTCGTTCCATGAGCATAAGGCAATTTGTGTACACGTAGGCCTATGGGCTCTTAGGCAGGAGTCATGGATGTTTGTCCTATCCATTCAATATAATTGATTAAATAGTATATACTAACCCTACAATAGGCGTAGTTATAACAAACATGTAGCCAATCTTTCTTTCTTTTTTGCATGGAAATATTCGTCTACACAAATTGCATTCGTATTTAGAAAATGCACTGCATGTTCGAGCCGTAGACAATTGGACATTGCCCAAACGTTCTAATAGGATTAGCCTACCATCGCCGTTGATATGGCCTGTTAGTGACTTTGCCACGTGAAAGGTAAACAAACGAACAGGCAAATAAATAGCCTACAAGCACAGCGATCGGAATGCCAGTGTTTATTTATTTATTGTCATTTTAGTAGACGCTCTTATCCAGAGCGACTTACAGTTAGTGAGTGCATACATTTTTCATACTGCCCCCCCGTGAGAAACGAACCCACAACCCTGGCGTTGCAAGCGCCATGCTCTACCAACTGAGCTACAGGGGACAGTTAGGTCTAACAGATGAAAGTGAAAGATGCCATTTAAAAAAAACAAAATGATCAAGGAAAAACAATAATAATAGTCTATTGAAATAACTTCATGTTCCTAAACAGACTTCCTACAGTCACTGACTCCTTTCATTCAATGGGCATCGCATATAGGCTTAATGAGTCCAAACTTTTCACAGTAGCTGTATGGACAAAATAATGTCCAACATAAAGACAAAACGGGAATGTCTGTTACACGACGGGCGGGCCATAGGGGTCCGCCCCCCCCCCACACTTGAGGGAATTTAGTATTAAATATACGTACTGTAGGCTAATAATAATTGTGCCCTGCCCTCCCATGCATTTCATATGCCCCCATTAAGACTGAGGTCTGGCGACGGGTCTGGTCTGTTAACTGTTTTGCTGCTCGTGATATATTAATAAAACATTGGTTATAGGCTACTTATTAGGCTACTGTGCACCTCCGCTGGGAAAATCGATGCCATAACCAATTGCATTACTGCAAAGACCAGCTTTTGGTGAGTCTTAAATATCACCAGTAGCGTTGCTTGAAATTGGCACAATGGCACACGTTTTTAGGGTCACACCTCAAATATTTCCAACCCTTCCACCTCAGCGCAAGCGAGCCGATATAAGACAGGTAAATTACCAACCCTGCCGCCAGGGTTGGAAAATAGAAGAGCACAGGCTTTTGCTTTTACATGTCAAAATTGCCAAAGAGTGCGCGTTTGACACTAGCGATGCCTTTAACGCCAGCCGAATATAGAGCCCAAAGAGTTATATACTGGCTTGGGCGACTCACAACAACAGGTTTGCACGCTCAACCAATTGTCGGCGAGCGACCACAACCTCTAACATGTTTATTTACTTCCCCAGGTGATCAACCATCAAAAGGACATCGCTATCCACACATAAATATTCCATTAATAAATGTGCTTCCCATAATCAGTTTCATAAACAATGTCTGGCTTCATTATAAGGCATGGCTTTAGATCAAGTGACGAAGGACATAGGACAATCTTCACAAGGCTTGATATTTCCTTAAAAACACTAATTGATACATGTTGGCCACTCTTGGTGCCTGCTGGCACGTACAGTATGGCCATGGCACCCCCAACAGAATCACGTGACTGTGTCTGGTCCTCCCAGGCAGATTTATGCCTCCAGGCCTTCACACATGGAGTAATATTGACACAATAGCTTCCATGGACACAACCAGCCAAACACAATTGCCACACTTTATGTAATTATCACTCAATAACAGATGTTTGATATTGCATACATGATCACATAGTGATGATTCTTTTTTTTCATTGCCATCTGTTGTTTTCGTGGTCATTATGGTAATTCTCATTTTCCCTGTCCTTTGGTTACTAATTAACTTGTTTTGAACATTATTCTGCCCATGTCTACGAGTTGGGTAAAATACCCTTGCTGCCCCACTCATCTGGAGATCAAAAAAGCAACATATGCATGATGAGATATTATGGCTCTGTTGGGAGTGTGTCCCTTCACAGTGCAGCTGTGGTGTGGTCTCCAAATGATGACATCCTTAGTGTGGGCTGATCATGAGAAGACAGATAGAGACGGATCAGAGGGAAGAGGATGATCCACTGACGGTTCAGCCGTCAAAGCAAATGTCCTCCCAACTGGAATATACAAAATAGATATTTCAATGGTTTCTTGTTCTGAGCCTTAAGCAGAAACAGTACTGTGTTTCAGAGGAACGAGACTCTGATGTTTTTAACTGAGCACAAAGTGAATTAACTAACTAGCATTTCAATCATTCCACATGAAATGCACACTTATATCCAATCAGTGAATTACATTACAGGGGCTTAAAATGCAAATAGATTTTTTTGGGGGGCCCGGTCCTATAGGCTCTTTATGGTGCCTTGGGGAAACGGTGAGAGTTCAGGCAGGCCAGACTTGTTTCATGTCCTTGAGCGTAATATCTGTGGGCTCTGCTGTGCTGACACACTCAGATGCAGCCTCTCCCCCCACACACAGCCCACCTGGCTGCTGTGTTTCCATGGCGGCGAATATTAAGTGAGATGATTGCGTAGTTTACAACCCCCAGTGCTCAGAACACTTGCGTGCACTCAGGCGCACAGGACAGAGCTGGAGAGAGATGGAGAGATGGAGAGATAGAGGATGGACTAAAGAACATATGTTGGTAGAGAGAGAGAGAGAGGTGCTGCAGAGAAAGGGAGCGAGTGTATGTCTGTCTGCCTCTCCCCTCTCTTGAGTCTGTGATGGTGTGTCACGGCAGGCAGCAACTCAGTGTGCTCTCCTCTCATTCGCTGGCTGAGTCTCTGGGGTTGCGGTTGTTATGCGATTAAGCTGGGCTTACTGGAAAGAATCATGACTAAGCAGAGAGCTCTTACATATGTATCTATTCTGAAAACACCTGAGTGTGTCATGAATGAAATCAACAAGAAATGAGTCAATCCTGAAACCTCCAAACCAAACCGATGAAGACAGACAAAGGAGAGATCCCCATACCAGATTATTCAATCAGAAAGTAAAATGATGATAAGAGAAGCGTGTTTTATCTGTGAGCTCTGACCTCTAAAGGTGAAGTGGTTTTCTGGGCTGCCAGGGCAAAGCCAGACCTCGTAACCCAATTTGATATGCACTGATGGGGCAGAGTCAGGAGCAGCTGGTCTGGAGCCCAGGCTGTAGCACTCAGGCCTCTTAAAGGTGAACCACTGAATCACAGCTCATGCTTACAAGCTAACAATGGAAGACAAATAGTACATTTTCTTTGTCATTTTATGTGGTTGCTTCGAACCCATTTTATTTACCTACCAGATTAAGGATATAGGGAAACCATAGCCAACTCCGTATCAATCAAATTTCCATCAGCAGGTGTCACAAAGTGCTTAAATGTATGTTCCGATATGGTAAACTGCCAACGTGGTGGTCACAAATTGTTGCTAGCTATGATGGAACTATTTACAGAATGATTTCAATGGATAAAATCCTATATTTATGGCAGTAGATTGTTTATGACTCCAATGTCATATATCCATAAGTGATATAAATATGACTTTATTTTCATGTTATTATAACTTCCACTCATCAATGTCTAATAACTCTAACCTATTTCCCCCCTCTCCCTTTCTCTCTGCTCCCCCCCATGCTCCCTCTCCCTTACCTAACCTTCAACCCCCCATCCTACATCCTCCAGGAGGGCCAGCAGTTGATCCAGGAGAAGCCCGAGCTGAGCCCGGTGGTGCGGAGGAAGCTGGGGGAGATCCGGGAGTGTTGGCAGGACCTGGAGAGTACCACCCAGGCCAAGGCCCGCCAGCTGTTTGAAGCCAACCGGGCCGACCTGCTGGTGCAGAGCTACACCAGCCTGGACCATCGGCTGCACCAGCTGGAGGGACAACTGTGCTACGTGGACCAGGGTCAGGACCTGACCAGCGTCAACAAGCAGCTCAAGAAGCTCCAGGTCTCTTCCTCTTCATTATATGGTCCAACTACTGTTACAGTTTTTGGTTTTGGTGATGGTTGGTTAGGAATAGTTGGGAATATCATTGGGTTTGGTGTTGCTATTGTCATACATAATGAAAATGTAGGTTAGGTTAAAGCAATTGAATATCGCAGTGTATCTCTATATATAAAAACCTAGGGTTGTTCTGTGTGAATTACTAATCCTTTGTCATCCATTTTCTCTGAATGCCATGCTGTTTTCTCTTCATTTAAGTGCCTTAAATGAGCCAGGCTGTCATAGGCTTTTGTTTAACAAAAGCAATTGGCACTCAACGTATCACCAGTAAGCTTGGCCTGCACTCCAATGGGCTGTCATTGGAGAGTCAGACCATTCCACCCAAAGCATGGCTTTACAATATATACTGGGTTAAAGTAACTGTCCAGTGTTTCCAGATTTCTATTAAATATGTCCTATAATTAATTATAATATGAGTTTAAAAATTGTGTATGTTAAAAAGCAGCTTTTCTGTGTTGGAATGGTGTGGGTGTACCCCAACAACAGAATGGTGTGGGCGTATACCGGTCAAAATAAATATTCATGCTAGTAGACCACTGATTGGCCAGCTCATCCTCCTCAGGAAATAGCAAACATTTTATAAACGGTCTGTTTGAGATACACGCTTGAGGTGGTTTTTTAAATGTATTTTTTTTATTTAATTTTTTGCTTTGGCCACAAATACGAGTATAGGATGAGTCAACAACATTATTTGGGTATGAGTTAACAGCCTATGCTACATTTTAATAAACATTAATATTGATGCTAGCCAACAATCGATACAGTAGGAGGAGGTTCATGCTTTTTACTGTCCAGTATGCTCAACCCCTGTTCTTGTCATGAGCCCTCTCACTCCACCGGGTTACCACCTTAGTTTGTTTCCACTCTGCTCACCACTCTCTCTCTACTCAGCCTAACTAGCTCCACCTGTCCCTGCTCTGCTCGGCTCTAATTACTCTGCCAGCTGCGCTGCATTACCCACTAACCTCTCCCAGTATTTATAGCCCTGTCTTTCAGCTCTCCTTTGTCAGATCGTCTGCAAAGCTCACACCCCGGAACCTGTGTGCTCGCGCTTCTGGCTCACCCTTGTTTTGTGACCCCGGACCTGCCTGATTCCTGGATACTCTTCTGCCCCAGGAAAACCAGACCTGCTTCCTGCCATTACGACTCCTGACTACTCTTCGACCCCGGTAACTCTGACCAGCCTTCTGCCTTGCTACAACGTATTTGGATTTCCCTTGAACTGTACTTCTGCCTGTTTTCATCCGCCCCGTTGTGTCTGTGTTTCCTCCCCCAGGACTTCTGGACCACCAACCACCGGCGTCATCGGGCGCATCGCTGCCACTGGGGGGAGGCACAGACCCAGCACATCGGACGGGAGAACCCCTGGAGCCTTCACTCACTCCCTACATCCCTTTCCCCTTAAGTTTAAATAAACTTTCTGGTGTGGCGCAATTGTGGTCCTCTTGTCGTCTGTCTGAACCGTGACAGTACGATCTGACCATCATGGACCCAGCGCACACTTCCCCCGACATGGAAACCGAAGAACCTGAGCAACCCACCGCCATGCTACGCCTGGAACACACTGAGAGAGAGCTAGGCCGCATGAGCGGCGACATCACCTCTCTGCTTCAGGCCGGCTACCAACAGCATCAGCAGTTCCAGCAGCACCAGCAGCAGTCCCAGCAGCAGCAACAACAACTCGCCATGATCATTCAACTCCTCACCAACCTGACCCCAGCCAGTCTGCCCACCAGCCCTGCCCCCGAGTTACCTGCCCCGGTCATTGCAGCCGCTGCTCGGAACCCAAGATTGGAAACCCCGAGCGGTTCAACGGCGATTCAACCCAGGTCCGGCCATTCCTGACTAGCTGCCGACTTCAGTTCTCCTTGCAGCCAAGGACCTTCGCCACGGAGGGGGCTAAGGTTGGGTATGCCATCACTCACCTGACGGGCCGAGCTCGACTCTGGGGAACAGCAGAGTTCGAACGTCAAACCCCCGCATGTGCAACCTTCGACCTGTTTGCTGAGGAGATGCTGAAGGTGTTTGACCTGGATTCACCAACCGCAGAGGCGTCTCGTGAACTGTTCAGTATTCGACAAGGCAGACGTACAGTCGCAGACCATTCCATCGACTTCCGAACCCTGGCTAGACGAAGTTCTTGGAACACACCATCGTTGGTGGACGCGTTCTTCCATAGTTTGGCTGACTATATCAAGGACGAGTTGGTCTCCCAGGAACTGCCTTCCACTCTTGATGAAGCCATCGCACTGACTGTCAGGATCGACAGTAGGATACAGACCCGTCGTCGTGAGAGGGGGCGCCAAGGTCCACCTACTACCGGCATTCGGAGAGATCCGACTGGGTTCCTGTCATCTACTGCCACTCACCCAGGTCAGCTTGATCAGTCTGAGCCTATGGAGATTGGGCGAGCCTCTCTCACTCCTGCAGAGCGCCAGCGACGCTTCACCTCAAACCTCTGCCTCTATTGTGGAGGTGATGGACATCGTGTGGTAACCTGCCCTTTAAAGGGCCGAAGCTCACCGGGCATAGGGGGAGTCCGGTTGAGTTCAATGACCATCCAGTCCTCCGACCGCAAACCCCTGCTGCAAGTTCACCTCCGCCTCTCTGACTCAACTCACACCCTGGCTGCTCTGGTGGATTCTGGCGCCGAAGCCAACATAATGGACATCAAGCTGGCACGCCAACTGGGACTGGAGAACCTCCGTTTGACACCTCCTATTCCTGCCCGGGCACTGGACGGACACTTACTCGGATCGGTCACTCATGTCACGGCCCTGGTCTCGATGGGTCTGTCCGGAAACCATCAAGAAACTATCCAGTTTCACCTGCTCCCCTCTCCAGGCCAACCCCTCATCCTGGGTTACCCATGGCTCCGCCCGGCACAACCCTCAGCTCGACTGGGTGACCGGGGTGATCAGGGAGTGGGGAGAGGACTGCCACCGAACCTGCCTGCTTGCTGCCGCACTACCCCCTCGGCCAGTACCTACTAACTCCGCTCCTGACCTCTCCAATGTCCCAGAATGCTACCATGGTCTCAGAGAGGTGTTTAACAAGGCTAGAGCCACACTCCTCAGATCCGTTGCCAGCTACACTACCGGGGCCAACCGTCGGAGAATTCCTGCTCCCACCTACCATGTTGGTCAAAGGGTGTGGTTGTCATCGAAGAACCTGCCACTCAGGGTGGAGTCGCAGAAGCTGGCACCTCGGTTCATTGGCCCATTCCCTATCATAAGAGTGATTAGCCCAACTGCTGTCCGGCTCCAACTGCCTAATTCCCTGAGGGTGCACCCCACTTTCCATGTGTCTGAGATTAAGCCCATCCATGAGAGTCCGCTGGTCCCTGCTGCGCCTGGTCCTCCTCCTCCACGGCTCGTCGATGGTGGTCTGGTTTACACCGTCCGCCGCCTGCTTCGGTCCAGACGGAGGGGTAGGGGTCTCCAGTACCTCATTGACTGGGAGGGCTATGGACCTGAGGAAAGGACCTGGGTGCCAGCTAGTCGGATTGTGGATAGGACTCTCATCACCGCTTTCCACCAACGGCATCCTGATCAACCTGCAATCCGTAGGGGGCCGCCCCAGAGGGATCCCTAACCGTCCTGCCCGCTCGGCTTCCTGTCCTGTGCCTGATCCTGTCTCGGGACCTGTCCCATCTCCCGACCACGGCCCTCCGGCTTCCTCCGAGGATGAGGACGTTCGCTCGGACCGTTCGGAGGAGTTCTAGCCCTCCTCCGGCTCCCCTCCTCCCGCCCGGCGTGGTGTTGCTCTTGGGACTTCTGGGGCCGTCCCCTTGGGGGGGGGGTTCTGTCATGAGCCCTCTCACTCCACCGGGTTACCACCTTAGTTTGTTTCCACTCTGCTCACCACTCTCTCTCTACTCAGCCTAACTAGCTCCACCTGTCCCTGCTCTGCTCGGCTCTAATTACTCTGCCAGCTGCGCTGCATTACCCACTAACCTCTCCCAGTATTTATAGCCCTGTCTTTCAGCTCTCCTTTGTCAGATCGTCTGCAAAGCTCACACCCCGGAACCTGTGTGCTCGCGCTTCTGGCTCACCCTTGTTTTGTGACCCCGGACCTGCCTGATTCCTGGATACTCTTCTGCCCCAGGAAAACCAGACCTGCTTCCTGCCATTACGACTCCTGACTACTCTTCGACCCCGGTAACTCTGACCAGCCTTCTGCCTTGCTACAACGTATTTGGATTTCCCTTGAACTGTACTTCTGCCTGTTTTCATCCGCCCCGTTGTGTCTGTGTTTCCTCCCCCCCCCAGGACTTCTGGACCACCAACCACCGGCGTCATCGGGCGCATCGCTGCCACTGGGGGAGGCACAGACCCAGCACATCGGACGGGAGAACCCCTGGAGCCTTCACTCACTCCCTACATCCCTTTCCCCTTAAGTTTAAATAAACTTTCTGGTGTGACGCAATTGTGGTCCTCTTGTCGTCTGTCTGAACCGTGACAGTTCTGTCACTACTACTGGGTCCACCACACAGCTTATCATTTCATCATGCATCTCTCGTTCTCCTCTCTAACAGCATGCTGCCGCTAAGGGCTGCTTACAGTTCCTTTTCAGCCTACCATTGTGCTTTGTGTACAGTACGCTCCACCACCCAACCTCCATCCAGGGGTACAGTAACCTTTTCACTTCAGTTCATTTCTCTCATGGGTACTCTAATCTTCTCCTTTCATTTCTTTCCTTCATTTCCTTTCCTTTCCTTCCTTTCCTTTCTTTCCTGTCTTTCCTTTCCTTTCCTGTCTTTCCTTTCCTTTCCTTTCCTTTCCTTTCCTTTCTTTCTTTCTTTCTTTCTTTCTTTCCCTTCCTTTCTTCCTTCCTTCATTTCCTTTCCCTTCCTTCCTTTCCTTTCCTTTCCTTTCTTCCTTCCTTCCTTCCTTCCTTCCTTCCTTCCTTCCTTCCTTCCTTCCTTCCTTCCTTCCCTTCCTTTCCTTCCTTCCTTTCCTTCCTTCCTTTCCTTCCTTTCTTTCCTTCCTTTCTTTCCTTCCTTCCTTCCTTCCTTCCTTCCTTTCTTCCTTTCTTCCTTCCTTCATTTCCTTTCCCTTCCTTCCTTCCTTCCTTCCTTTCCTTTCCTTTCCTTTCCTTCCTTTCCTTCCTTCCTTCCTTCCTTTCCTTCCTTTCTTTCCTTCCTTTCTTTCCTTCCTTCCTTCCTTCCTTCCTTCCTTCCTTCCTTCATTCCTTCCTTCCTTCCTTCCTTCCTTCCTTCCTTCCTTCCTTCCTTCCTTCCTTCCTTCCTTCCTTCCTTCCTTCCTTTCCTTCCTTTCTTTCCTTTCCTTCTTTCTTTCTTAATTTCTTTCTTTATCCCTTTCGTACTCTAGTTTTTCTTTTTTTTCTTTCTTTCTGCTTCCTTCCATCCACTACCACTCACTCATCCTGTCCTGCTGTTCACTCTGTGATCTATGGTGTGAGCAGAATCACTGTCTCATCCCTGATACTCTAAACTTTAGCTTCATATGGAAATGTATGAAAATCTCCACTCCACTGTGTGTGTTTGTGTCTGTGTCTGTGTGAGACTAAGAAATTGTTCTATCTATTAATTCAAGGACCATTTCTGTCAAAGTTAGAAATAATGTTCAATTCCCATGTTTTATCTTATTTGTGATTCAATGCATATGCATTGGGGTAACATTTGTGTATAAGCCAATAGAAAGTGTGCTTATTCTCGTGCTAATCTCTGAGAATGTCAGGGGATTCATTTAACCATATAAAGGTACTGAGGCAGCCATCCCGAATGCTCTTTTCCTCACAATTTCTAAGAATTCCCAAAGTCAAATCATCATGTGAATTCGTAAGGGATTGATCGGCCTCATTCTGCCTCCTACTCTAATTCACTTTACCATGGCACTCATGCAACATCTCTTTGTATCTGGCCCACTTTTCAAAGTAGTTAGCCTCAGTGACACTACTCCACCTCTCTGGTGATCTCAACCTGATGTTTGTGTCCCAAAATGAGTATCACTGCCTTAGTGAGAATACCCATCCCCCTCAGAATTACCTGACAGCTATATGGCCACTCTGGAGGAGTAATTGCCTTGTAGTCAATTGCAGTAGATCTAACTGCTATCATCCAAACACTTCTCATGCATTGTTAAGACAGACCAATAGAGCAACTTATCATGTACACATAGGAAAGCCATCAGTGGCTGACTCCTGAGTTGGATGTTGTCAGGATATTTTGGTGCGAGGGGATTGATACAGGAACCAATGTATCCTCTCCAAACTCACCAGGCCTCTCGCTGTCCCATGGACTTCCTCTCTCTCTCTTTATTTTCTAACCTGTCCTTCCTCCTTCCTTCACTCACCCCTCTTCAAACGCTTCAATTCCATCCCTCTTTGCTTCTATTCTATCTCCTCTCTCACTCCCTCTCCATTCCCTCGCTCCCTCTCTCCAGACGATGGAGTGTCAGATGGAGGAGTGGTATAAGGAGGTGGGGGAGCTGCAGGTGGCGGCGGCCTCCATCCCCCAGCAGGGCCAGGTCATGGACACGGTCAGTGAGCGCCAGGCTGCCGTGGAGACGCGCATCGTCCGCCTCATCGAGCCGCTCAAGGAGCGCCGGCGCATCCTTCTGGCCTCCAAGGAGGTGCACCAAGTGGGCCGGGACCTGGAGGACGAGATAGTGAGTGGCCGTCCTGATCGACCCCCATTTATACCCACGCACACTTACAGACACCCGCACACCTCCCTCAGTCTACTCGGACCACTTCACGTATACATTTGCTTCCAGAAGTGTGACTTACAAGTGCCATCGACAAGGGTAAAAGTGTTGCTTATGTTGGTGACTAACCCCCTTTTTTGTTTGTGAAAGATGTTATCTTGAAGAAAGATGTATGTAACTCTGAACTGATGCTGGTGATAACCATTGAAAAGTTACCAGTGTTTGCAGGTGCTTCTTTGATAGTTTAACATGTGATGTGTTTGCAGCTGTGGGTGCAGGAGCGGCTGCCTGCCGCCACGTCTCAGGAGCACGGCTCCAGTCTACAGGCTGTGCAGCAGCTCATGAAGAAGAACCAGGTGAGTGGCAGCTAGTTGAGGCTAACCACATCATTACAGTACATGTCTATCATACTGTAACATATCTAACTGGACATCGTCTCTCTGTTTCCCCCCCAGACTCTGCAGAGGGAGCTGCAGGGCCATCGGGCGAGGGTGGAGGACGTCCTGGAACGAGCTAATGTCATCGCCTCCATCCGCAGCCCCGAGGCTGACTGTGTGCGGGCGGGCCTGGAGCAGCTCAGCGGGCTGTGGGGCCTGCTGTGGGCCGAGACAGAGAGAAGACAGCTGGTTCTGGATGCCATGTACCAGGCCCAGCAGTACTACTTTGACACGGCCGAGGTGGAGGCCTGGCTCAGCGAACAGGAACTGCACATGATGAACGAGGAAAAGGGCAAGGTAGGAGGCTAGGAGCCAATCACCAGGCGCTGATGTACTTAATCTGCCCAGTTACCTTTTTACAGTAAGAGATGATTGGCTTTTTGGAAGAGGGAAAAGTTGTATCTGCATAGGTGTAATGCAATGTAATTGTGTCCCTCCAGACATCAGCAACTGTACATGAACACCAGTGGAGGCTGCTGAGGGGAGGACAGCTCATAATAATGGCCGGAACGGAGCAAATGGAATGGCATCAAACGTGTTTGATACCATTCCACCTATTCCGCTCCAGCCATTACCACGAGCCCATCCTCCCCAATTAAGGTGCCACCCTCCTGTGATGAACACTGCACTTGAATCGTTAGCATTTCAAAGTTTGTGAGAATGGACTGTAAGTGTGTTGTGGCCTCCCCCTCAGGATGAGCCCAGCACACTGCAGCTACTGAAGAAGCACCTGGTACTGGAGCAGACGATAGAGGACTATGCTGAGACGATAGGCCTTCTCTCCCAGCAGTGCAGACAGCTACTGGAGATGGGACATCCAGACAGGTCAGTGTTGGTGCCCCACAAACCTGTCACCACACTATTACCAAGGCTTTCGTGGGATCGAAAGTTGGTTATAGCAGCTCTAAAGTGAGTGTGCCAGGAAATACACATTTAAAATACTGCCTTAAAAGCTCAAAGGACATCCCCTATATGAGAACCAAGGATCTCAGTTTGTGACTTGATTGAAGAGGATCCAGGGCCTCTACAGTCTTTGTCTACTGGGTGCTGAGGAGTAACCCGGTAGTAAATGGCAGACTGCTTGATGACATAACCCCTGTAGATAAGGTAGGACAGTACAGTAAAGTAGGCCAGTCATAGACTCCTGTTGTTCTGTTATGGCAGCAGAGTGATTCATGGTAACAGCAGGGTCAGCACTGGGTCCGTAATACTACTCTGTCTCTGTTGACAGTGCTAACGCTAACGGTTCTATCATCTTAGCTCTTAGCTGTTAGCCAACGCTAGACCTGCATCTCTGCACTAGTAGGGTATGGTTTTTCTATGGGTTTGTCTCATGTTGTTCAGTTTGCTTTGTAAGTCTTCTCCTCCTCACATTTACTCCTTCTGGAAACTCAACACTGGAAAACCAGCTCATGGTTTTACATGTCAAAATTAGTTTCACTTCAGGATCTCAGCTCCCACGCATTCCCCCTCAATTTCACCCTGTGTTTACTATGTGTCTCAAACCCTGTATCTGGTGTGTGTTTGTGTGTGTGTGCGTGTGCTTATGTGTGTGTGTGTCTCAGTGGGCAGATCAGTAAGCGTCAGTCTCAGATGGATCGGCTGTACGTGTCTCTGAAGGACCTGGTGGAGGAGAGGAAGTCTCGTCTGGAGCAGCAGTACTGGCTCTACCAGCTCAACCGCGAGGTGGACGAGCTGGAGCAGTGGATCGCTGAGAGGGAGGTGGTGGCCAGCTCGCCAGAACTGGGACAGGACTTTGAACACGTTACGGTCAGTGGGACCCCTCTCAGAGCCTGAATGGACAAAGCATTCAACATTATGATAATCCTGGTGGTCCTCTGTAGCTGAGTTGGTAGAGCATTGGCGCTTGCAATGCCAGAATAGTGGGTTCAATTCCTGGGACCACCCATACGTAGAAAATGTATTCACGCATGACTGTAAGTCGCTTTGGATAAAAGTGTCTGCTAAATGGCATATATTGTTATAGCGTGTGTCTAAAAACTGTTGGGAAGGGGTTTAATATGGCTCAAAGAATGGCACACAGTACACCGTATTATTGCTTAGTAAGGAAGTAGTATGTATTTCAATGCAATTTGTTTCGCTAAGTAGCCTATTACTGCTTTAGCAACAGTGCTTAGCTTGGCTAAACAGATATTGATCATCCCTTCATTCCTCTCCTCCTCTCTCCTCCCTTCAGATCCTGCAGGAGAAGTTCACAGAGTTTGCATCGGAGACGGGCAGTATTGGTCAGGAGCGTGTGACGGCGGTTAACCAGATGGTGGATGAGCTGATCGACTACGGCCACGCCGACGCCGCCACCATCGCCGAGTGGAAGGACGGCGTTAACGAGGCCTGGGCCGACCTCCTGGAGCTCATGGAGACCCGGGCACAGATGCTGGCTGCCTCGCACCAGCTCCACAAGTTCTTCGCCGACTGCCGCGAGGTAGCCTTTCTACCATAAGAAGTGCTACGGGATATAGGTCTGTGTCGTGTTTTGATGTGTTTCTGTTGGTCTGTTATCACATTGTATTGCAGGTCTTGGCCCAAATCGATGATAAGCAGCGGAGGCTGCCTGAGGTGCGGGCGCGCCAGGGTGGCACTGCCAACACCAGCACCCTGCAGAGGCTCATGCACAGCTTCGAGCACGACATCCAGCTGCTCGTCACTCAGGTGAGGCCCCGCCCACTATCATTTTATTTTATCTGCACATAAGGCTAAAAAGGAAGACAGAACAAAACAATCAGTCAATGTGGTAACACTTCACATTAAGTTTCCCTCATACTTATTCAGTAACACTGTCATTACTACAGTAACTTTTACACAGTACTTTTAGTTATTCCTATGTCATTTACCACCCGTCCCGGTCTGTCTGTGTCCAGGTGAGGCAGCTCCAGGAGAGTGCGGGTCAGCTCCGGACCATCTACGCCGGTCAGAAGGCTGAGGCCATCGCCGGCCGGGAACAGGAAGTGATGCATTGCTGGAAGGAGCTCTTGACTTCCTGTGAGGAGTGCCGAGTGCAGATCACCACGGCAACAGACAAGCTGCGGTTCTTTGGGGTGGTGCGAGACCAGATCATGTGGATGGACAGCATCATCTCTCAGATCGGCACAGGGGACAATCCAAGGTATATGAGTGGACATGGTCACAATTGTATATGTATGGTTTAGGCCATACGCATTTGATTAAAGTGAGGCGAGCAAGAGAAAAAAAAGAAAGGGAAAGAAGTTGACCCTTTTGTTAAAATACTATAGGCCTAGCAACCTTAGTTCAACACCTAGCGACCTAGGTGAAGCTGAAAGACGCATAATGTACTTCAGCTGTAATCCAAAAGGAAGTTGTGTATCTCTTTACTGGAATATTGTATTTTTATTAATTTTTTTAATGTGAAGGGGGCATTCGTTAAATATTCAATTAAATGTGTTTGGCCTTATCTATATTTACAGTTTGTATGTATAGTGTATCTCATACTGCTCTATCTCATACACATGTCCATCTATTAAATGTGATTGATCTGAAAGTTCAGGGGCCTGTTTTGATTTTGTGGCATTATCATAATATAATTCAAAAAGGGAACTCATTTATGTTACGAAAATGCAAAATATGGAGAGCTGCACAGAGAGATGCAGAGAGAGCACAGACCACTGATATAAAAAATTATAATGAAAGAATGTCAAGCAATGCACTGTAAGCAAGTTTTAATATAGCAATAAACAGTGTCATTTTTAAAATGGCTGCCTGGTGGTGTATATGGGGCTGACCTGGCCCTTGTCTTCTGGGGTGTGTAACCCTGTGCTCTTCTCCCTCACTGTCAGCATTCCCCACAGCGATATAACGGGCTCTGGACTCTCTGGTCCTTTCAGGGATGTGTCCTCAGTGGAGGTACTGATGAACTACCACCAGAGCTTGAAGAGCGAGGTGGAGGCGCGCAGTAAGAGTGTGCTGCAGTGCATCGAGATGGGCAAGACGCTGCTGGCCGCGCGCAACCCTGCTGCTGAGGAGGTAACAGCACTGTTGCCAGGGTTCTGCCATAGAACATAGAGGATGGTACTGTAGTTTAGATTACATTTACAATCACTAGTTTAGATTAAACTCAATGGAAATACTATGTATTTTTAGATCAAGGAGAAGCTGGATACGGTGGTGGCCAAGCAGTACGAGCTGTCTGAGAAATGGGACAAACACTGGGAGGTCCTGCAGCACAGTGAGTCCCTCTGACTTTACCTGAATGTAACTACTCTAGTACCTGGCACCTCGAGTCTCTATTTGATATTATCCCAAGTCATTCCATAATTAATTTTGAACCACAGTAAGCTACAACTGAGCAACACTGTGTGTGAGATTTGATTCCCGTTGTTCTCAGACACTGAGTTCCTCTTTCTCCTCAGTGCTGGAGGTACACCAGTTTGCCCAGGAAGCGGTGGTGGCCGAGGCCTGGCTCACGGCCCAGGAGCCATTCATCAACAGCAAGGAGTTGGGCGCCAGCGTGGATGAGGTGGAGCAGCTCATCCGCCGCCACGAGGCCTTCCGCAAGGCCGCCGCCACCTGGGAGGAGCGCTTCAGCTCACTACGACGCCTCACTACGGTCCGTCACTATCCCTAGCTAACTAACACTCCCCTTAGCTGATGCCGTCTTTCTTCTGGTTGCTTACAAGATGTTGTAGAGCACAGATTGTTTGAAGTGACTTGTCAATTGGCTTCATGTTTACGGTATGGTTAATTTTGTTGTAGAAGAGATTCTAATATGAAGTGCTGATGTTTAGTTAACCTCGATTTGGTTCCAGGTGGAGAAGCTGAAAGCAGAGCAGAGTAAGCTCCCTCCCACCCCCCTGCTGGGTCGTAAGGTGTTCCTGGACCCCCAGGAGACGTCCCCTGCACGGAGCCAGGGCTCCCCCCTGATGAGACGGATCCTTTATGAGCAGGCTGAGCCCAGAGCCGAGAGGCCCCCCCAGGATCCCTCGCCCTCCTCCGTGGCCCACCGCCTGGGATCCACCGTGGCCAACTACACCCCCATACTGAATGGCTCCAGTAGCTACCGCAGCAGCCTGGAGGCCCGTGCCATCCCCGTGATGGGGGGAGTGGTTGGGGGTGTAGTGGGGGTGGCAGCCGGCCTGGGAACAGCCACTATGGAGGCCAGAGGGGTGGCAACAAATTTAGGGACCACTGCTGCCATGGAGGTCCGAGGGGTGGCAGCAGGGTTTGGGACTTCCACCTCGGAAGCCAGAGGGTTGGCAGCAGGATTGGTCACCCCCGCGGTCGAGGCCAAAGGGATAGCTGCAAGCTTGGTGACTGGTGCAGCTGCCGCAGTGGAGGTGAAAGCCTCGCAGTACCTCCGGCAGCCTAAGATCAAACACATGGACGACATGGTGACGCCCATGCTGGTGGCCTGTAGGCTGGAGAAGGCGAGAGAGAAGGAGGTGAGAGAGAGGGAGCAGAGAGAGAGGGAGAGAGATATTGGGTTAATGGAGCCCGCGCCGGTGATGCCGGTGATGGCCGAGGTGGTGCTCCAGGAGATGGGGATGGGCAGGGAGAGGCTGAACAGCGAGCCCAGCAGCAGAGACCACCGGGCAGGGAGCAGCCGGTCGGAGCCCCAGCAGAGAGACAGGGACAGAGACAGTAGGGACAGTAGGGACAGTCACAGGGAAGCCAGGCTGGAGCGCCAGCACTCTAGTGAGGCGCTGATGATCCAGGCGCGGCGGGATGAGCTGCCCCAGGAGGTGTGGCGGGAACGGGCCGAGCGCAAAGAGAGGAAACTGGAGAGGCAGACGTCCAGCGAGCAGGAGGGCCACGGACACGAGGGCCGGAGGAAAGACCGCCACCGGACAGAGAGACAGGAGTCCAGTGAACACGACACAGCCAAGGAGCAGTCAGACAGACGTTCTACGTGAGTACCTCATTGCTCCTTGGTGTCATTAAGTGCTGTTTGCAGAAAGGTGTATCACTTTTTGTCTTGGCTGATTACAGGGAGAAAAGGTCAGGCGGCCAGACCTTGTTTGACATAGTGGAGCAACTAAAAGAGAGAGAGGCAGCAACGGTGAGTCTTCTGTTCACCAACTATGCCGCCTTTATTACACAGATAGAGTTATCTATACACAAATAATATTGAGAGTGTTTAACGGCTACACGTTGTATTTAGTCTAAGCTCTGCCCTCTCTCTTCTTTCCTCAGGCCCGAGGGGAGGTCCCTAAAGTGCCAAACGGTGTGCCAGAGAAGTCTTCCGGACGTCCAGACCGGCCACGAGCACGGGACCGCCCCAAGCCCCGGCGGAGACCCCGGCCCAAGGACCCCTCTGCAGGAGAGGCCACCACCACCCGGCGGTCGCGCTCGGCGCCAGAGCCAGGGATGGCCCAGAGCGTGAGCCCCTCGGTCCCCCAGCCACCCAGCCACACAGCCCACCACGAGGGCTTCCTCTTCCGCAAGCTGGACATCGAGACCATGAGGAAGAGCTCTAACAGGTGGGCATCCAGGTTCCTAACGGGGGAGTCTGACAAAACAACAACCAGGCATGATCTTCTGAGCATGCTTAGCTAACAAAACAACTGACTTTACCTACGAAATGTTCAATTGGTGCATGTCACTGGCATTAACATATGTTCCAGCATCTGATTGGTGCCATAGTTCTCGGTCAACATATGCTCCAGCATCCTATTGGAGCTTTAGCACTGCTCTAACATACTGTATGTTCAGGCATTCCTATTGGAGCTTACGACCCGAGTTGACATATGTTCTTGTAACCTATTGAAAATAGAATTCTGGGTTGACATATGTTCTAGCATCCTATTTGAAAATAGCTATTTGCTTTAACATATGCTCTTCTAGCATTTTATTGGAACTTCAGATCTCTGTTTAGCCTCTGATCAGAAGTGTATCAGAATGAGAGTTTAACCAAGAGATAGCCACCAGCCATTCCACTGCTTGCAACATGCATGGTGCCTAACCAACACTGGCCCTGACGGAGAGCAGTCTGGTTGATGGATGTTGTTGCTGGGCCTAAGGTCGAACCTGGTGCTGGTTCTGGCCCATAGCCAGTACGATATGCAGCCATAGCCAGGCTACCCGCACAGGTCCCTGCAGAGACCCACACATCACTCCGCTTCCTCCCGAGAGACGTTTCGTTCAGTCGGCCATGCTTGGTGGCCTACCATGGGTCTCTGGCCCCGGAGACTGAACCGTCCGCCTCTCACTGCTGCACTGCCCCCTGGAGGCCATGGCTGACACGCAACGCAACAGACTCATCCCACAAATGAGTCCCACTGCTCACTCACCAATTGGATGAATGTTTCTGATGTACATGTAATGCTATGTACATGCCAAGGTAAAGCCTAGCTTTTTATGTGTGTTACACTCAATCGTCTTAAGAGGTGAGATGAATGTTCACTAATACCAATACTGTCATTTAACCAAATTCTCTGTTTTTTTCTCTCTCCTGTTGCTCCTTGCTGCTGGCTGTTCTTCCTACCTCTCCACAAAGGTAAGCCACGTGTATGCACCTATGCACGCTACGATCGGCGGTTCATTGTTTGTTCGGCAGTGTGTTCCCCCTCGGCCCACTGCGGCCAGTCATCTTGAACGCCCCCAGGTGAGTGAGGTTAGGTGGCATTAAGCCTGTGGTTGGTTTTTGCTGAACACGCCCCGTTTTCCCCCCACTACAGCAGATCCTGGGTCAACCTGTACTGTGTGCTCAACAAAGGAGAGATAGGCTTCTATAAGGATGCTAAGAACACCACCACACCTTACAACAACGAGCCCATGCTCAACCTCGGCCACTGCCACTGCGACGTCACCCTTGGATACAAGAAGAAGAAAAACGTCTTTACGCTTAAGTTAGTACTCTGTCTTCTAGGCACACTGTCAATCAGGGACATGTTGTTTGTCTTGTCTACTGTATAGATAGCCTTTTTGTGTGTTACCCTCAACTTCTCTGTCCTTCTGTTTCAGAACGAAAGACGGAAGTGAATTTCTGTTCCATGCAAAGGATGAGGTAAAAAGGCGTTCAAAAGTTGACTGCTCTTTCATGGAAATATAGTCATATAATAGCAATGTGATTCTGTAGTGTTTGTCCATGTGCCAAATAACTTTCTTTCTGTTTCTCGCCATTTCTCTTTCCCTTTCTTGTTCTTTATCATTCGTCCTGTCCCATGCTCTCTCTCATCTCCCTTTCTCTCTCCGAGTCACAGGATGATCTAAAGGCCTGGACCACCAACATCAACAAGAGCATCGCAGAGCATGAGGAGATTGCCAAATGGGGTCAGCCCCAGCCTACTACCTCATCCACGGACGAGGGCACGCGCCGCGACGCCAGCAAGGCCGATAACAAGTCAGACCGGGGGGAAAGGCCGCAGAGGGCCGAGCGCTCTGAGAGGTCGGATAAGGGTGAGACCAAATTGGACACCAAACGTTCAGAAAGGTCCAGCAAGAAGAAATGAGTTTGATGTTGTACGCTGGGTGGGGGAAAGGGAGAGGGGTATAAAAACTCCCAGTCAAGACCCATCCCTTTCACCTCATCCACCTGCTTCAGTTTTGTTTAGTGTCGAAAAAGACAGGAAAATCACCCTGGTGAACTGACATGAGGGATTTGAAGCACGAATATCAGTGTGCCCCTCCTCGTTGCCCTCTCTCTTTATCTCTGTTGCTCTGAGTGTGTCAGACCTGGGCACTAACACTTCTTGCCCGGCTCGTTCCACCTCTGCCCTCTGGTGGTGACATCGGTGCACTGCAGAAAGCAGATGCTCTTGTAAGAGATGAGCTGTATCTGTATGTAACTCTTGTCTGTCTATTTATGTATTGTATGTCTAGAACATCCAATCTTATACTCCCAAACAAAAGAGAATGAAATATGCCTAAATGTTTTTCAAAACTGGCCTCTTTTTGGAGAACAATTATTTTCTGTTGTTTCCTTTTTTGTATTTCTGCTCGTCCACTTTGCCATCATTCTTTTCTGGGCTCTCTTTTCTCACTTTTGGGATTTTCTTCAGTAGGAAACTGTAATATCATCAAACTCATCCAAATTGAATTTGTACAATTCAACATTGAGCCAGAGGAGAAAGAGAAGAGGCAGGTAACATCAGCCTTCACAAGCTTGTTCTGGCTTTTGGATGGATGAGCTGGAACCTTTACCCGGAGGCTGGCCCCCACGGCCATACTCCGCTATGCCTTCATCTGGGGCCCCCGAGAGGCCCCCAGGGACCCAGCAGCCATAGCCACCCAACACCAGAGGGACAGGACTGGAAGCCATCTAGCAAGACATCAAGCCTCCTCCTTCCTTCTCAAAGACCATCAGACGGTGGTAACCGCACTCCATTTACCCAGTAACATTATTTTTGTCCATTCAGAAAATATCACAATGCTTTTTATAGACAGTCAAAAAAGATAAATGAAGTTGTGTGTGTGTGTGTGTGTGTGTGTGTGTCTGTTCAGCTGCTCACCACTCCCAGGGTTTTCATAGCTCAGGTTTTTTTGTTCACATCTGCGTCCTCAGTTCTCCCTCAGTCTTCCAGGCACTGCCATTCCACAGGCCAGGCTTCTAACAGCTCAACTAACCACAAGAGTTGATGAGGACACAGCAAGGATCTAAGTTCAGGGGCCACACAGAAATGACACGGTGCCGATTGGTCACTCCAAGGCCTCAGGAGTGCAAGTCGATGTCAATTGGATGTAAAGAAAAGCTTCCTACCTTTTGGTTGAATGAATCACATGCATGTCTTGCTTGGGATAAATCTCTTATTGAGAGGCTTTGCATAACAGTCCGATCCTATGTTCCTCTCACAGTATGTAGCTATCAGCAATGATGTTCACGTTTGTTCCTCTCCATGCATCATACAATAAAATGATATGTTTGTCTTTGCACTGCAAAGCCATATTTGGTAATGGGAAGTCTTAAATTATGGAAGCTAACGGACAAATCCTTTGCCTGTTCCTTACGTCAGAGATTTGTACAGAAGTGAGAAGTGATGATGACGAGAGAGTGCAGTGCAAATATCATGAAATCTGTTCTGAGTAGCTTTTTCTACCTTGTTTTTTTAAACACATTTTATGCATCTATATAGGCGTGAATGCCAAATCAATGCAATCAATAACGCATGTTGGACACAACAAGGCAAGGATCAACAGAACTTATTTTTGAATGAACATAACTATCACATGGAATGTGAAATACAGTACAATATATGACACAGGACACAGTCAGATAGGGCACTGTGGACATCTGTGAGATTCTGTGGTGAATTCTGAGATTCGTATGACACACTTTACAGAGTAGCATACAGTACAGTTATCATAGTGTAGTGGGAGGATACTAGCAATAAACTGCTAGTATGCTGAATTCTTGCATTCAGGAGTTTCACTGTGCAGTATTCACTACTGTCTATTGTTTAGAGTATACTTATCTTGCCTGGGCAGCTCATATGGAGGATGTCTCATTCCAAAAACAATATGCTCAATAAAAACGAGTTGGTTTCAACTTGATGTACGTAATTATCTTAGTTCTGAGTTAACACTAATTTGGATGTCTCTGAATGGTATCTTTGTTTGGAAATGTTGCCTACCATTGTACTCTCTCTGAGTACTGCTGACACAGATATCATATTTGTATGCCATAGTCTCACTCTAAACAGATGGTATGCAGTCAAAGTATTATGGTGGCTTAGGGAGGTTGACAGGAACTTAGTGTTGATGCGAATAGAGAATTTATGCAACTATTCCTTTGCACTAAAACGCTCCCCCGTTGCACAGTGCGATTGCTTGAGGAGCAGTGGTGCTTAAGGGTCCAAGAGGGAAATGTGTTTATTTGATTACAGGATAATGAGGTTTGAATTATCTTCATGAATGAACATTAAGTACACTAGCCTGAAAAGTATGAGAGTATCATGTTCAACCATGATATGAAATATTTCACCTTGCAGTTTTTCATGCTTGTCTTGCTTGTTACACATTACAAACAGCTGGTATTCCAGCTACAGTGCGAGTTTCACAAATCTATCACATCCTAAAACCAAACATGCCTATACAATATTTCATCCAATTATTCATGCTAAGGTTTCATTCAGTAGCTATCTGGATACATTACCAGTAGTCATTTTCTAAATGTGGGCCAGCAAGTCTGTTGTCATGGCCAAGGGCCCGATCCATGTTATCCTGTACTTTTCTGTTTGACAGAGGGCAATTTGAGCTTATAGACTTTCAAATTACAAACCAGCTGGATGTTGTTAATACCTAGAAAGCACAATTTTATAACCTGCAGTTGATATACACACAAGCATTAACTTGTCATAGGGAGACTTGTGAGAGGAATCCCATTATTGATACAATGCCTCTGTATTAGCCATGATGTTTCAGTAATGTTAGAACATTGCGTAACTGGGCATCTGGAATGTGTGATGTGCGTTAAGTCCTGGAGTGCTTCCTTCATAAAAGCATTCACACCTCAACCGTTACAAATCAAAAGTCCAATGCTATTATAAACTCAAATCCATATTTTCTAGAATACGTTTTCTTTTTCATTTCAGGGAATAATGATTACATTGCTGTTTTCATCCAGAATGTTCCATTGCTATTTGTTGACAAAGTCCATGCTCAACACCTACCGTTCATTTCCTGACCTTTGACCCTAGAGCACCACTGCTTTTAGGGAACTACTGAATGGATGTTTTGCAAAGTTCAACAGCTTGATGACCTGTACAAAATGTAATTGCTTAAAGTATTTTCTGTAAAGAAAGAATTACATTTTTTCTTTGGTGTGAAAGGGAGAAAATGTTTGTGGGGGGTTTTCAACACATTTAAATATCCATGGGGCAAATGGTTCATTTGTACAACATCAACGGAAAACATCACAATATCAGGACAAAGAAGTTGCATGAATTACATAGTCCCTATTATGATACTGCTCTGCATGTTTTGAAGTCTCATCCCGCCACTATACAATCACTGTACAATAATGGGGTGACACACTTACGTACATGGAAAAGGTGAATGTATAAAACAGATCCAACTTAAAATCATTGACTCTGTACAGTCGTTTCTTTGAATTGAATAATACAAATTGTGATATTGAAAAAAACACTGTGTTGTTTATTTTGTTTGCATATGAAGTTCAATGCCAACGTCTTGTCAATTGGCTCTACAAATATACGCAGGCCAAAGGGCCATGTCGGACCAATACTAATTCCAGTTACATTCACTCTTCTTTGTATAATTAGAAAAAGGTGTAAAGTATTTACTGTATTTGATACAACATGTTTTAGTATTAACACTGCTCATGCATAAAACCATACATTTATGTATCACTGCTACTACAGCTAGGGACAAAATAGCAGCAAGTCCACATAATATTATTGAAGCTAACACCTACAGACCTTCAAACATCTTATCTGTTCACACAGTTTTATATGTATTGAATGAATAATGCTTTGATTAATTGTGCTAATGGTTTACAGACATGCTGAACAATGTACCTAGCAACTTGGAGCCCAGTTGTGAGGGGAACTTTCTGTTTCTACCTTCTGTCTGTTATGTCACTGTCACCTCCACCCTGAGTAGATACACTATATATACAAAAATATGTGGACACCCCTTCAAATTAGTGGATTCTGCTATTTCAGCCCCACCGGTTGCTGACAGGTGTATAAAATCGAGGGCACAGCCATGCAATCTCCATAGACAAACATTGGCAGTAGAATGGCCTTACTGAAGAGCTCAGTGACTTTCAACGTGGCACCGTCATAGGATGCCACCTTTCCAACAAGTCAGTTCGTCAAATTTCTGCCCTACTAGAGCTGCCCCGGTCAACTGTAAGTGCTGTTATTGTGAAGTGGAAATGTCTAGGAGCAACACTGGAGCATCAAAGTGGTAGGCCACACAAGCTCACAGAATGGGAATGTCGAGTGCTGAAGCGCATAGCGCGTAAAAATCGTCTGTAACACTCACTACCAAGTTCCAAATTGCCTCTGGAAGCAACGTCTGCACAAGAACTGTTCGTCGGGAGCTTCATGAAATGGGTTTCCATGGCCGAGCAGCCGCACACAACCCTAAGATCACCATTCACAATGCCAAACGTCGGCTGGAGTGGTGTAAAGCTCGCCGCCATTGTCCTCTGGAGCAGTGAAAAAACTTTCTCTGTAGTGATGAATTACACTCCACCATCTGGCAGTCCAACGGACAAATCTGTGTTTGGCGGATGCCAGGAGAATACCACCTGCCTCAATGCATAGTGCCAACTGTAAAGTTTGGTGTAGGAGGAATAATGGTCTGGGGCTGTTTTTCATGGTTCGGGCTAGGCCCCTTAGTTCCAGTGAAGGGAAATCTGAACTCTACAGCATACAATGACATACTAGTTGATTCTGTGCTTCCAGCTTTGTGGCAACAGTTTGGGGAAGGCCCTTTCCTGTTTCAGCATGACAATGCCCCCGTGCACAAAGCCAGGTCCATACAGAAATGGTTTGTCGAGATTGGTGTGGAAGAAATTGACTGGCCTGCGCAGAGCCCTGACCTCAAACCCCATCGAACACCTTTGGGATCAATTGGAACGCCGACTGCGAGCCAGGCCTAATCGCCCACATCAGTACCCTACCTCACTAATGCTTTTGTGGCTGAATGGAAGCAAGTCCCCGCAGCAATGTTCCAACATCTAGTGGAAAGCCTTACCAGAAGAGTGGAGGCTGTTATAGCAGCAAAGGGGGACCAACTCCATATTAATGCCCATGATTTTGGAATGAGATGTTAGACGAGCAGGTGTCCACATACTTTTGGTAATGTAGTGTATATACTGACCAGATCATATGCATCATGTCAAACGTTGATTGTAGCCCACAGTGAAAACAGTGATTGGGTAAACTGCGCCTGTACCTTGCACCCCAGAACACCTGGTGGCGTCGTGGCAATGACGATTTGGTTGTTGTCGACTGTCAGAAGAAGAAGGAGGTTCTGTTTCAGGAAGTTGTAGCAGGAACAATTATGTGGCTAACGTTGTCGTTGGCTAAATACTTTTTGTGATGGATTAACTCACATATTTACTTTGTGGGCAATGCATGAAGATTCCCACAGTTTAAAATATGGCAAGGACCGGAGACATTATCCATCTAAACGTTGGAGGAAAAAGGTGAGGACTGGGATTACTATGAATAGCTAGCTACCGGCAGCTAGCTATTGTTGGTGGGTGGATGCTAACTAACTATCTAACAGTTGTTGGCTGGCTAACTAGATAGCCAGATATTTTGAGTAAGAAAATACCGTTAGTAACATTGTCCTAAGTTAGCAAACTAACTACTGATAGTTAGATATTTTTCCAGCTAAACTATCTTTCTCTGACAGTAACGTTAGCTATTGACGTTACAGTGTAGCTGGAACGTGCAAAGCTAGCTAGCTAAGGTAATATTAGCTTGCTAGCTTCTTAATGGTTTTGAACTTGATCAAACTTGAGGCAGTGTGTATGCTCATTTGAGTGATCATGTTGTTTCAGGTTCAGCACCTCCAGACAGACATTGACATGGGTCCCAGACTCCTTTTTCTCAAGGTAGGTAGCTATCTATTTATTTTGAGACATAGGCCAATGCCTTTATTAAAGTCACAAGTGTCTTCATAATGACTCACTCCAACTCATTCATTAACCCGGCCATAGTGATGGCATATGGTAATTAGCTGTAACATCACTCAGTAAGGTCTAACTAGTGAGTTGTGTTGTCTCTGCCAGTCTTCTAAGTGGGAGGATCTCAACCTTGAAGGATGAAACTGGAGCGGTAAGTTGCCTGAAATCGATGGAAAAACCTAGGCTATGTGTATATAAACCTATTTGATATTGGCAACCACTTAGGCCTAATTATAACACATTTGTAATGTGCTGCTGATCTTGTTCTCCCACAGATCTTCATAGATCGGGACCCATCTCTCTTTACTCCTATACTGAACTTCCTGCGTACCAAAGAGTTGTTTCCCAGGTGCTAATTCCTTTCTTTACATTTGTTTACATTTAATAAGTAATATATATATATATATATTCAGCCTTGATGGCAAGTTGTCTTCCAAATTTGATTTCTTAACCTTTCTTTTTAGGTCCATAAATGTCCACCTGCTCATGCATGAAGCTGAGTTCTATGGAATCACTCCGTTGGGTAAGAAAGTAGCCAGTAGCTAGTCAAATACAGCAGAGAATGAGAGGCTGTCTTTCTTTGTATGTATTAGTGTCTGCACCTTGGTTACTTTTTTATCTTCCTCAGTGCGTAAGCTGCAGCTTTGTGATGAGCTGGACCGATCCTCCTGTGGAAACGTGCTCTTCAATGGTTATCTCCCACCTCCAGGTAGGCTGATCTATTCTAGATTTGAATTCACTTCAAGGACAGGCAAGGTTTGTGTTAAGTTTGATGTCCTGATCGTCTCCTCCTGTTGACCAGTGTACCCAGCGAAGCGGAGGAACCGTCATAGTGTGGCGGGGCCTCAGTATATGGGTAGCCGTGCCTTGCCCATGGAGAGAGCTCCAGTGAGACGCAGCAACACCATGCCACCCAACCTGGGCAACGCGGGCATACTGGGTAAAGCAATGATGGAGGAGAGGATAAGTGGTGGTAAGGCCTCGAATCACATACACATTTAACATACACATACACATTTTACATACACATACACATTTTACAAGCGTTTCGCTACACCTGCAATAACATCTGCTAAATAAGTGTATGTGACTAATACAATTTCATTGAAAAGATGCAACAAAATGCTAATGCTGTAGTTCCCTCAACAGTGCAGTACAATCATTATCAATAATAACAATTAAAAAGTCAAGTAAAAAATAACAAGTAATAGTAGAGGTAGTATGCATGTGACAAATGGGAAATATCGCTTAATGTTTAAACTGCAATTTGTTTGATTGTTTTTTCGGTTAAAATAAAAAAATTAATAAAATTCCACGTCAATTTACAATGCAGAATAATGGTCCTATTACGAATGTATGACCGCAAGGGCTGGGCAATGAAGTTATATCTACCGTAGTCATATACCCTTGAAAGAGCCTCGGCTACGGCATGTTTGTTTGTCTGGGTACACTACGGCTTTTTAAATGCCGACACGAAACCTTCTCTGGAGACAGTTTTGAAGCGCCGCTGAACGGGCATTTTACTTGTCTGTAAAGGAATGCCGCATCTGAAGCCGGACTAACGTCCATCACTCGGCGACCAGAACTGTCAATCAAATAATCTCGAGCTGTTTGCTCCCAGCCTTGCTGCCTGCACACACCACTCTCTCTTAAAAAATTACTTTAAAGTTTGTTAAATACCGTGACTTACCAAACCATTTAGTAGAAAGAAAACACATCTTCCTCTAGGAATCTACTCCTAAAATTCAGTATTTTTGGAACGGAGGAGCCTAATTATTAGGCTACATTAATTCAGGCTATTGTTCATTTAGACCATATTCAGGCCATATAAGTTTAAACCTGTGCTGCTGTTAAAAGTTTGAGTAGCCAATAGCCTACTAAATGAATACAGGCTATTGCAGCCTATAGCCTATTAGATTCTGGGAATTGTTTATTTAAGTTTAATTAAACTATTTGGTTATGTAAACAATATTAAATGTAACTGTATTTTGTTATGTCTGCTATAGGCTTTCATTAGGTAATTAGAAGGCTGTTTTTCATAGCAATTTGAAGTTGTCAGTGTTGCTTTGTGAAAATAAGAAGAGAGGCCTATCATTCTTAATTCATGGCATGGTTTCCTTTTATCTAAAATGGTGAATATAGATGCAGACATTCATTCCTGCAGGGAAGGGGAATGGCCTAACAGCCGATTGTGGCTCCAAAAAACTGACCCGTGCAGGTGTGTGTGTGTAAGTTTATGTGTAAGGGGTTGGATGTGTGGGGAGTCAGTGCAAACAGTCCCTTAGGTGCATATATTCTCAAGGTGCAAATAGTCTCAAAGTGCAGGTCTGTGCAGGGAGACAGCTAGGGTTAGAGTGAACCGTCCGTGGCTTGGGTGACTCGAGTCCTTGACGATCTTTCGGGTCAGTGTTTTTACATTGTATTTAGCTTCATTATTCCTATGAATATGTCTTGTCTGGTTGCACTGTATTGAAAGTAAAAGCTCTAACCTGGACCCATTCTTTGTTAAGGGAATATTATCAACAGGATTGTTCACTTTCACTAACACCTGTTCCTCTTTCCCTTCCTACACAGCTCAGGTTGCAGACCCAGGCATGGTCCGCATCATCTGTGGCCACCACAACTGGATCGCTGTGGCTTATGCCCAATTTGTTGTTTGCTACAGGTAAGGGCACAGGACTTCCATGCATGGTGTCACAGTGCCATATGAATCAGTCATTTGGTGTGTTATTAAGGACCATAGAGGGTATTAACTGTGCTGTCCTCTTACATCAGAGTGAAGGAGTCTACGGGCTGGCAGCAGGTGTTCACCAGTCCCCGTCTGGACTGGGTGATTGACAGGGTGGCGCTCAACGCCAAGGTGATGGGCGGCTCCCTGGGAGACAACGACAAGATGGTGGCCGTGGCGTCGGGCACAGAGATCATCCTCTGGACTATCTGTCCCGACGGCAACGGCAACGAGATAGGTCAGTTTGCAAACGAATGAACGCACAACTCTAAAAGGAAAGCATGATATAGTTTTTATCACTCAAAATGTTTGTTGACTTGTCATTAGTATTTTAAGAGACCACTTTATAGATAGTTCCGGGTGCTTATGTAAGGGCCGTGCTAATAGGTCTCCATTGTACATGCTTCCCTCCAGGTGTGTTCAGTCTGAATGTCCCTGTGGAGGCTCTCTTCTTTGTGGGGAACCAGCTTATTGCCACCAGCCACACAGGGAAAGTGGGAGTATGGAATGCAGTGACCAAACATTGGCAGGTAAAGTTGTGTCCGTACATTCTATAAGAACGTCATGTCAATAGAACATATAATCATATTATGTGTAGTAATAATATATGTGGTCCTGTATGGCCAGGATTGTGGGTTCGATTCCCGGGGCCACCCATATGTAAAATGTATGCACACGTGACTGTAAGTCATTATATGTGTATTGTACATCAGTTTTTCATGTTTTCCATTTCTCTTTCTCTTCTCAGAATCAAGATGTGGTTCCCATTAATAGCTATGATACTGCTGGTTCCTTCCTCATTCTAGGCTGTAACAATGGGTCCATATATTATATAGGTAAGGGAAGTCATATTTTCTAACTATGATGCAGTAAAGGAAAACTATTAAAATGAGTTTTTCTGTATAGAAAATTGCAGTCACAACGTGTTTTTGTAATACATCATTCAGTATAAGTATATGAATACACTTGCAAAATATAGACCTCTCATTGACGTGATCTTGTCAACAGATGTTCAGAAGTTTCCATTGAGGATGAAGGACAATGACCTCCTAGTGACAGAGTTGTACCGCGACCCTACGGAGGACGCCATCACTGCTCTCAGTGTCTACCTCACGCCCAAAACAAGTATGTCTGCCTGTTTCGATTTTGACCTTCACTGAAATTAATAGCTTTTTCTGCATGTTTTTAAGGATTAGCAAGTATCAATTAGTCAATCATGGTTATTCGAAATACAATCTTAATAGATGCATGGTGCAAAACAATCATTTTCTGAAAAACATTTATGGTCAGCAATAGTAATTTTATAGGCAGTATAATTTTATAGGTAGCTGGCAGATTTTGAATGGTTCCTGGTGGCGTTTCGCTAACTCTTGACCTTTACCCTAACCTCAATCCCCTAACATGAACACTAACTTAAACCAATTTCGATCCTAATGCCTCACCTTAACCTTTGGGTCTGCCGGCTGACTATCCACTTCCGTTTCTTGATATGCACGGTACATAACACAGCATGCATTGAGGCTAAAATGGTGTATGGGATAAAAGTCCCCAATGTGTCGTCAGGCGACAGCGGCAACTGGATCGAGATCGCCTACGGGACCAGCTCGGGCACGGTGCGGGTCATAGTGCAGCACCCGGAGACAGTGGGCTCTGGGCCCCAGCTCTTCCAGACCTTCTCAGTCCACCGCAGCCCCGTCACCAAGATCATGCTCTCTGAGAAACACCTCATATCAGGTGAGAATGGTTGGCCAGGAGCCTCCATGTTCTAGGGTTGATCGTACATTTGCTGTGTATTCTACTGTCTCTGCTTGCAAGCTGTTGGATATTATGCATATTATTAGCTACATTTCTCATTAGGATTGATTGTTTTGTCTTTTCCGCTGTTAGCTGACATAGCATTACGTTAAACATCGATGTTGCTGACAAAGCAGCAAACATTGGTCGTCCAAGTTCAGTGCAGAAGATGGGCCCGTCATGCAGATGTTTTTGGGCTAACCCTGTTCTGTCGTGTCGTCAGTGTGTGCAGACAACAACCACGTGCGGACCTGGACGGTGACTCGCTTCAGGGGCATGATCTCCACCCAGCCAGGCTCCACCCCCCTCACCTCCTTCAAGATCCTCTCTCTGGAGGACATCGACGGCCACGGGGGCTGTGCTGCCGGCATTGAGATAGGTGAGCAGAAAGAGGTCAGGGGTCAAAAGTGGACACTGGTTTAAATGTTCAATTGAAGTTAACATTTAGAGGTGCAATGAGAAAGGACTGTAATGGTACGTACTGAGTGTTGTTCCTCTCTAATAGGTCCGTATGGAGAGAGAGACGACCAGCAGGTATTTATCCAGAGGGTCGTCCCTGACACAGACAAACTCTACGTGCGCCTCTCGTCCAATGGAAAGAGGGTGTGTGAGGTGCGCTCTGTGGACGGCACCTCCATCACCTCCTTCATGGTCCACGAGTGTGAGGGGTCCAGCCGCATCGGCTCACGCCCCCGCCGCTACCTCTTCAGTGGCCACGCCAACGGTAGCATCCAGATGTGGGACCTGACCACCGCCATGGAGATCGCAGGGAAAGTGGACATCAGGGGTAAGACAACCCACACTCTAAACACATGGCTTTTTGTGTTGACTGGTTTTATTAAGTGATGTGTCATAGACATTGTGCTGTGTCTCTGACTGTCTCTGTCTGGTTGTCCCTCAGCGCTGGGCGGCCCTACAGAAGAGGAGCTCCTGGAGCTGTTAGACCAGTGTGACCTGGCTCTAACCCGTACACCTGACATGAGTCCTGCTGCCTCCTTCACCCACTCCTCCACCCCCCGAGCCTCCACCTGCAGGTACACCACACACCATTGCCAACTGCCCATGCAATCAGGCACGTTACATGTCCCAAACAGCTGCATTTGTTAACCCACTGATGCTATCCTTTTTGCAAGATTACATCATATTCAGGGCATAAAATTAACACCCGCCACCCACCAAATGCGGGTAGATTTAGGTATTGGAGGATAAGAATGTCTACTTCACCGGGGGGTGTTCAATTGGCAGGGCTCTACAGTGTGAGCATTACATTCACATTTGTGAATACAAATAGTCAAAAGTATGAGCATATGTGCGAGTTGCGATTTCTAGCAGAAAAAGTAGTTGTTTTCAAAGTATAGTATTTATGCTGTTTTGTTTGTATTTGTATTTTGTATTTATTATGGATCCATATTAGTTCCTGCCAAGGCAGCAGCTACTCTTCCTGGGGTCCAGCAAAATTAAGGCAGTTATACATTTTTAAAAACATTACAAAACATTCATAACAGATTTCACAACATATTAAGTGTGTGCCCTCAGGCCTCTACTCTACTACCACATATCTATAACACAAAATCCATGTGTACATGTGCGTATGTTATCGTGGGTTTGTATGCATATGCCTATGTTTGTGCTGCTTCACAGTCCCTGCTGTTCCATAAGGTGTATTTTTATCTGTTTTTTAAATCTAATTTTACTGCTGGCATGAGTTACTTGATGTGGAATAGAGTTCCATGTTGTCATGGCTCTATGTAGTACTGTGCGCCTCCCATAGTCTGTTCTTGACTTGGGGACTGTGAAGAGACCTCTGGTGGCATGTCTTGTGGGGTAGGGATGGGTGTCCGAGCTGTGTGCCAGTAGTTCAAACAGACAGCTCGGTATATTCAACATGTCAATACCTCTCACAAATACAAGTAGTGATGAAGTCAATCTCTCCTCCACTTTGAGCCAGGAGAGATTGACATGCATATTATTAATGTCCAAGGGCCAGCCGTGCTGCCCTGTTCTGAGCCAATTGCATTTTTCCTAAGTCCCTCTTTGTGGCACCTGACCACACGACTGAACAGTAGTCCAGGTGAGACAAAACTAGGGCCTGTAGGACCTGCCTTGTTGATAGTGCTGTAATGAAGAAGGTGGAATAGATGCAATGCAGTCACGACTCGGAGAATGCAGAGCAGCGCTTTATTATAGACAGACTTCTCCTCATCCTAGCTACTGTTGTATCAATATGTTTTGACCATGACAGTTTACAATCCAGGGTTACTCCAAGCAATTTAGTCTCCTCAACTTGTTAAATTTCCACATTATTCATTACAAGATTTAGTTGAGGTTTAGTGAATGATTTGTCCCAAATACAATGCTTTTAGTTTTTGAAATATTTAGGACTAACTTATTCCTTGCCACACATTCTGAAACTAACTGCAGCTCAATAAGTGTTGCTGTAATTTCAGTTGCTGTGGTAGCTGACGTGTATAGTGTTGAGTCATCCGCATACATAGACACACTGGCTTTACTCAAAGCCAGTGGCATGTCGTTAGTAAAGATTGACAAAAGTAAGGGGCCTATACAGCTGCCCTGGGGAATTCCTGATTCTACCTGGAGTTTGTTCGAGAGGCTTCCATTAAAGAAGACCCTCTGTGTTCTGTTAGACAGGTAACTCTTTATCCACAATATAGCAAAGGGTGTAAAGCAATAACACATACCTTTTTCCAGCAACAGACTATGATCGATAATGTCAAAAGCCGCACTGATGTAGCTCAGTTGGTAGAGCATGGCGTTTGCAATGCCAGGGTTGTGGGTTTGTTTCCCACGGGGGGCCAGTATGAAAAAATCAATAATAATAACAATAATAATGTATGCACTCACTAACTGTAAGTCGCTCTGGATAAGAGCGTCTGCTAAATTACTAAAATGTAAATGTAAAATGTAAAACAGCCCCCACAATCTTTTTATCATCAATTTCTCTCAGCCAATCATCAGTCATTTGTGTAAGTGCTGTGCTTTTTGAATGCCCTTCCCTATAAGTGTGCTGAAAGTCTGTTGTCAATTTGTTTACTGTAAAAGGGCATTTTATCTGGTCAATCACATTTTTTTCCAAAAGTTTACTAGGGGTTGGTAACCGGCTGATTGGTCAGCTATTTGAACCAGTTAAGGGGGCTTTACTATTCTTAGGTAGGGGAATAACTTTTGCTTCCCTCCAGGCCTGAGGGCACACACTTTCTAGTAGGCTTAAATTGAAGATATGGCAAATAGGAGTGGCAATATCGTCCGCTATTATCCTCAGTCATTTTCCATCCAAGTTGTCAGACCCCGGTGGCTTGTCATTGTTGGTCGACCATAATACTTTTTTCACCTCTTCCACACTTACTTTACGGAATTCAAAATTACAATGCTTGTCTTTCATAATTTGGGCAGATACAGTGAGGGAAAAAAGTATTTGATCCCCTGCTGATTTTGTACGTTTGCCCACTGACAAAGACATGATCAGTCTATAATTTTAATGGTAGGTTTATTTGAACAGTGAGACACAGAATAACGAAACAGAAATCCAGTAAAAACACATGTCAAAAATGTTATAAATTGATTTGCATTTTAATGAGGGAAATAAGTATTTGACCCCTCTGCAAAACATGACTTAGTACTTGGTGGCAAAACCCTTGTTGGCAATCACAGAAGTCAGACGTTTCTTGTAGTTGGCCACCAGGTTTGCACACATCTCAGGAGGGATTTTGTTCCACTCCTCTTTGCAGATCTTCTCCAAGTCATTAAGGTTTCGAGGCTGACGTTTGGCAACTCGAACCTTCAGCTCCCTCCACAGATTTTCTATGCGATTTAAGGTCTGGAGACTGGCTAGGCCACTCCAGGACGTTAATGTGCTTCTTCTTGAGCCACTCCTTTTGTTGACAGTTATTTTGTGTTTCTTCCATTTGCGAATAATCGCACCAACTGTTGTCACCTTCTCACCAAGCTGCTTGGCAATGGTCTTGTAGCCCATTCCAGCCTTGTGTAGGTCTACAATCTTGTCCCTGACATCTTTGGAGAGCTCTTTGGTCTTGGCATGGTGAAGAGTTTAGAATTACATTTACATTTACATTTACACATAGAATCTGATTGATTGATTGCTTCTGTGGACAGGTGTCTTTTATACAGGTAACAAGCTGAGATTAGGAGCACTCCCACACCTGGGAGCCAGAAATCTTTCTGATTGAGAGGGGGTCAAATACTTATTTCCCTCATTTAAAATGCAAATCAATTTATAACATTTTTGACATGCATTTTTCTGGATTTTTTAGTTGTTATTCTGTCTCTCACTGTTCAAATAAACCTACCATTTAAAATTATAGACTGATCATTTCTTTGTCAGTGGGCAAACGTACAAAATCAGCAGGGGATCAAATACTTTTTTCCCTCACTGTATACTTGGACATGTAGTGTCAGCATTTGTTGCTGGCATGTCATGCCTAAGTTTGGTAATCTTGCCAATGAAAAAATTATTAAAGTAGTTTGCAATATCAGTGGGTTTTGTGATGAATGAGCCATCTGATTCAATGAATGATGGAGAGGAGTTGGCCTTTTTGCCCAAAAGTTCATATAAGGTGCTCCAAAGCTTTTTACTATCATTCTTAATGTCATTTATCTTTGTTCCATAGTGTAGTTTCGTCTTCTTTTTATTCAGTTTAGTCACATGATTTCTCAATTTGCAGTACGTTTGCCAATCGGTTGTGCAGCCAGACCTATTTTCCATCTCTTTTGCCTCATCCCTCTCAACCATACAATTGTTCAATTCCTCATCATCCATGGGGATTTAACCGTTTTTACAGTCCTTTCTTAATGGATGCATGCTTATTAGTAACTGGGATAAGCAATTTCATAAATGTGTCAAGTGCAGCGTCTGGTTGCTCGTCATTACACACCACAGACCAACAAATATTCTTCACATCAACAACATAGGAATCACAACAAAACTTCTTGACCTCTTATACACAATATTAGGCCCAGCCTTTAGAACTTTGGATACTGCTTTCTGCAGCATTAGTAAATATATGATCAATACATGTTGATGATTTCATTCCTGTACTGTTTGTAACTACCCTGGTAGGTTGATTGATAACCTGAACCAGGTTGCAGGCACTAGTTACAGTTTGAAGCTTTCTCTTGAGTGGGCAGCCTGATGAAAGCCAGTCAATATTTAAATCACCCAGAAAGTATACCTCTCTATTGATATCACATACAGTGGGGAGAACAAGTATTTGCTACACTGCCGATTTTGCAGGTTTGCCTACTTACAAAGCATGTATAGGTACACTTCAACTGTGAGAGACGGAATCTAAAACAAAAATCCAGAAAATCACATTGTATGATTTGTAAGTAATTAATTTGCATTTTATTGCATGACATAAGTATTTGATCACCTACCAACCAGTAAGAATTCCGGCTCTCACAGACCTGTTAGTTTTTCTTTGAGAAGCCCTCCTGTTCTCCACTCATTACCTGTATTAACTGCACCTGTTTGAACTCGTTACCTGTATAAAAGACACCTGTCCACACACTCAATCAAACAGACTCCAACCTCTCCAAAATTGCCAAGACCAGAGAGCTGTGTAAGGACATCAGGGATAAAATTGTAGACCTGCACAAGGCTGGGATGGGCTACAGGACAATAGGCAAGCAGCTTGGTGAGAAGGCAACAACTGTTGGCGCAATTATTAGAAAATGGAAGAAGTTCAAGATGACGGTCAATCAACCTCGGTCTGGGGCTCCATGCAAGATCTCACCTCGTGGGGCATCAATGATCATGAGGAAGGTGAGGGATCAGCCCAGAACTACATGGCAGGACCTGGTCAATGACCTGAAGAAAGCTGGGACCACAGTCTCAAAGAAAACCATTAGTAACACACTACGCCGTCATGGATTAAAATCCTGCAGCGCACGCAAGGTCCCCCTGCTCAAGCCAGTGCATGTCCAGGCCCGTCTGAAGTTTGCCAATGACCATCTGGATGATCCAGAGGAGGAATGGGAGAAGGTCATGTGGTCTGATGAGACAAAAATCGAGCTTTTTGGTCTAAACTCCACTCGCCGTGTTTGGAGGAAGAAGAAGGATGAGTACAATCCCAAGAACACCATCCCAACCGTGAAGCATGGAGGTGGAAACACCATTCTTTGGGGATGCTTTTCTGCAAAGGGGACAGGATGACTGCACCTTATTGAGGGGAGGATGGATGGGGCCATGTATCGCGAGATCTTGGCCAACAACCTCCTTCCCTCAGTAAGAGCATTGAAGATGGGTTGTGGCTGGGTCTTCCAGCATGACAACGACCCGAAACACACAGCCAGGGCAACTAAGGAGTGGCTCCGTAAGAAGCATCTCAAGGTCCTGGAGTGGCCTAGCCAGTCTCCAGACCTGAACCCAATAGAAAATCTTTGGAGGGAGCTGAAAGTCTGTATTGCCCAGTGACAGCCCCGAAACCTGAAGGATCTGGAGAAGGTCTGTATGGAGGAGTGGGCCAAAATCCCTGCTGCAGTGTGTGCAAACCTGGTCAAGACCTACAGGAAACGTATGATCTCTGTAATTGCAAACAAAGTTTCTGTACCAAATATTAAGTTCTGCTTTTCTGATGTATCAAATACTTATGTCATGCAATAAAATGCAAATTAATTACTTAAAAATCATACAATGTGATTTTCTGGATTATTATTATTTTTTTTTTACAGACCTCTACATGTTTTGTAAGTAGGAAAACCTGCAAAATCGCCAATGTATCAAATACTTGTTCTCCCCACTGTATATTATCAAGCATTTCACACGTTATCCAGATACTGACTGTTAGCACTTGGTGGTCTATAGCAGCTTCCCACCAGAATGGGCTTTAGGTGAGGCAGGTGAACCTGTAGCCATATTACTTCAACAGTATTTAACATGAGATCCTCTCTAAGCTTTACAGGAATGTGGTTCTGAATATAGACCGCAACACTGCCTCCGTTGGCATTTCTGTCTTTTCTGTAAATGTTATAACTTTGTATTGCTACCACTGTATCATCAAAGGTATTATCTAAGTGAGTTTCAGAGATTGTCAGAATATGAATGTAATGTGTTACTAGCACATTATTGATTTCATGAACCTTGTTTCTTAAGCTACATATGTTAACGTGGGCTATTTTTAACACTTTTCTGGGATGCTTCATTATTTTTCTTGCTTTACTGGGAAGCTTAGCAGAGGTAGACATACTCGGTTTATTTTTATTAGTGCAGGGTGAGCTGCACACTGTGGACTTCCTACTAGGGCACACCACCTCAGTGCTAACAGTATTACTCTGGTTCATAGGCATGTGATTACTGCATACAGTCGTGGTCAAAAGTTTTGAGAATGACACAAGTATTGGTCTTCACAAAGTTTGCTGCTTCAGTGTTTTTAGATATTTTTGTCAGATGTTACTATGGTATACTGAAGTATAATTACAAGCATTCCATAAGTGTCAAAGGCTTTTATTGACCATTACATTAAGTTTATGCAAAGAGTCAATATTTGCAGTGTTGACCCTTCTTTTTGAAGACCTCTGCAATCCGGCCCTGGCATGCTGTCAATTAACTTCTGGGCCACATCCTGACTGATGGCAGCCCATTCTTGCATAATCAATGCTTGGAGTTTGTCAGAATTTGTGGGGTTTTGTTTGTCCACCCGCCTCTTGAGGATCGACCACAAGTTCTCAATGGGATTAAGGTCTGGGGAGTTTCCTGGCCATGGACCCAAAATGTAGATGTTTTGTTCCCCGAGCCACTTAATTATCACTTTTGCATTATGGCAAGGTGCTCCATCATGCTGGAAAAGGCATTGTTCGTCACCAAACTGTTCTTGGATGGTTGGGAGAAGTTGCTCTCGGAGGATGTGTTGGTACCATTCTTTATTCATGGCTGTGTTCTTAGGCAAAATTGTGAGTGAGCCCACTCCCTTGGCTGAGAAGCAATCCCACACATGAATGGTCTCAGAATGCTATACTGTTGGCATGACACAGGACTGATGGTGGTGCTCACCTTGTCTTCTCCGGACAAGCTTTTTTCCGGATGCCCCAAACAATCGGAAAGGGAATTCATCAGAGAAAATGACTACCCCAGTCCTCAGCAGTCCAATCCCTGTACCTTTTGCAGAATATCAGTCTGTCCCTGATGTTTTTCTTGAAGAGAAGTGGCTTCCTTGCTGCCCTTCTTGACACCAGGTCATCCTCCAAAAGTATTCGCCTCACTGTGCGTGCAGATGCACTCACACCTGCCTGCTGCCATTCCTGAGCAAGCTCTGCACTGGTGGTGCCCCGATCCCGCAGCTGAATAAACTTTAGGAGACGGTCCTGGCGCTTGCTGGACTTTCTTGGGCGCCCTAAGCCTTCTGCACAACAATTGAACCTCTCTCCTTGAAGTTCTTGATGATCCGATAAATGGTTGATTTAGGTGCAATCTTACTAGCAGCAATATCCATGCCTGTGAAGCCCTTTTTGTGCAAAGCAATGATGACGGCACGTGTTTCCTTGCAGGTAACCATGGTTAACAGAGGAAGAACAATGATTTCAAGCACCACCCTCCTTTTAAAGCTTCCAGTCTGTTATTCTAACTCAATCAGCATGACAGAGTGATCTCCAGCCTTGTCCCCGTCAACACTCTCACCTGTGTTAACGAGAGAATCACTGACATAATGTCAGCTGGTCCTTTTGTGGCAGGGCTGAAATGCAGTGGAAATGTTTTTGGGGGATTAAGTTCATTTTCATGGCAAAGAGGGACTTTGCAATTCATCTGATCACTCTTCATAACATTCTGGAGTATATGCAAATTGCCATCATAAAAAATGAGGCAGCAGACTTTGTGAAAATTAATTCACAAAACATTTGACCACGACTGTACAATAGCTGTAGGATCAGCAGAGGCATTCCGGGCAGTAAGAGGGACATAAATTAGGTTATTTACATTGTGTCTTCCAACGCCCCTAGGATAATGTACATTTGCTGAATCAATATGACGACTCAGCAACACAATGGTAGGGATTAAATGAGCTGGACTTGGGTAATTGATAAGTCATTGTCTCAACGCAGCCTTATAATGCTGTGAAAGGATCCAAGAACCCAAATGATTTGGGAGGATCCCATCCTCTTTATAATCCGAGCTTTGTTTCCAGAAGGTATCAAATTTGTCAATAAATATTACACCCACAGAGCTGCAATAGTCGCGTAGCCAGTTATGGAGGGCTAAACGTCTGCTGAACCGTTCAATGCCACGAATTAGGGAGGGCAGAGGGCCAGATATTATGGGGCGTTTGTTGGTGTCAAGTAGAGACCAATCAGTAATTTAAAATCCATCTTCATCTGTTCTGAGCTGCCCTTTCATCGCTGCTAATCGCACAAAGAAATAAGAATCCTACATCCCACCTCGCGCAACAACAGCTTCGCGCACTGTATGTGAAGCGCTGATAGATTCATTTTTTTGTATGTGAAGCGCTGATAGATTCATTTTTGGAGGCGCTGGCATAAAACTTGGTCTAATTTACTCAAAGTGAGACGTTGTCCTCGTGTTTCTTGGCTATTTACATTGTTTTGTTCACAAGCTTGGTTGTTTTTCAATGTTAGTTTGAATCTGCTGCTTCAACTGATAGAGAAGCGACGTTGTCTACTAACATCCCAAATTTTACACACTCAGGACATGACTCGATTAGCCCCGTTACCACGGTAACCTTCCGCCCTTAAAGGGGCAGCTGAACATTTTGTCTCATCTGATATTTTGGTTAAAAGAAAAATGAAATGAAATTGAGCAATATACCACATTACTTCTTACTAATACATTTCTTGTTTTAAAACATTACAAAGCATGATCATCTGTTTTTAAATGTAATTATGGAGAAACATTATTTTGGCTGGTAAACAATCTAAGTGGCTGGTTGATTTTTTTCATCTACCTGCCACAGTGGCTGGTGGAACCAAAAGTACATTTTAGGCCCTGATCATATTCTCTCTGTTTATCTTGTCTCTGCAGTTTGCAGTCCCAGCTGAGTGAGAGCTCCAGGGAGCGTGGGGCCAGAGGAGGTGTGAGCAGCTCGTGTCCCTTCTCTGGTAGCCTGCCCCGCCAGGCCCCTCCGGTGCCCCTCACCAAGCCCCGGGACATGGCTCTCTCCATGGCGGGGTTGGGCCTCCAGCCCCACCACCTAGGTCTGAGCCAGGCCTCCCTCAGCAGCAGTGGCAGCCCCCGGCCCGGCCGCACTGCCCTCCAGGACAAAGACCGGGACGGTGGCATGGGGTCTCTGCGAAGGGGCAGCTTCGTGGAGCGTTGTCAGGAGCTTGCCAAGGTCTCGGACTCTGCAGGAGGGGCTGAGGGGGGCACGCGGCGCAGCCTGGCCGTATGCTCAGAGTTGGAGGCTAGACTGGGCCTACGGACCCCCGCCTCTTTCTCCAGCCCCCCTACAGCCTCTCACGCCTCATCTTCATCACTGCGGCGGCCACAGCCCACCTCACCCAGCCCTGCCCCTGCTACAATCGTAAGTCCAACCCGCTCCCAGACCCCTGTGTCGCCTCGTCGAGCTGGCACCTCCCCTACTACAGAAGCCCCGCCCCCGGAGGCTGCAGCAGCCACTCCAGAGAGCTCCTTCCCTGTGCCCCCCACCAGTCCTAAACCCCCCATGAATGAGACCAGCTTCTGACTGGCTCTGTGATATATGAGTGAGTGGACTAACTATGGACGCTTTTGGTGTTTCTGAGCATGTGTGGTTTAGTGATGGCACGTATTGTCACATGTATGGACTTTTCCTTGTTTAGCATCAAGGATGCATATCAAATGTCATTCCTCTGTTTTCAAAAGGGTCAGCTGTGATGTAGACACGATTCATATACAACATATCCAAATTGTCAAATTGTTGGTGATACACAATGTAACTCTAGCCATGTATGAAGGTGTTCGGTTGCATTTGGTAGAGCAGTGCATTTCATTAAATTACACTGAACAAAAATATAAATGCAACAATTTCAAAGATTTTACTGAGTTACAGTTCATATGAGGAAATCAGTCAATTGAAGTAAATTCATTAGGCCCTAATCTATGGATTTCACATGACTGGGAATACAGTAGGGTCGTGGATCAGAAAACCAGTCAGTATCTGGTGTGACCACCGTTTGCCTCATGCAGCACGACACAGCTCCTTCGCGTAGATGATCAGGCTGTTGATTGTGGCCTGTGGAATGTTGTCCCACTCTTCAATGGCTGTGCGAAGTTGCTGCATATTGGCAGGAACTGGAACACGCTATCGTATACATCGATCCAGAGCATCCCAAACATGCTCCATTGGTGAGATGTCTGGTGAGTATGCAGGCCATGGAAGAACTGGGACATTTTCAGCTTCTAGGAATTGTGTACAGATCCTTGCGACATGAGGCTGTGTATTATCATGCTGAAACATGAGGTGATTGCAGCAGCTGAATGGCACGACAATGGGCCTCAGGATCTCGGCACTGTATCTTTGTGTATCAGTGGAGGCTGGTGGGAGGAGGACGGGCTCATTGTAATGGCTGGAATGGAATAAATGGAACGGTATCAAACACATCAAATAAATGGAAACCATGTTTGACTCTGTTCTATTTATTCCATTCCAGCTATTACAATGAGCCCATCCTCCTATAGCTCCTCCCACCAGCCTCCACTGCTGTGCATTGAAATTGCCATCGATAAAATGCAATTGTGTTCGTTGTCCGTAGCTTATGCCTGCCCATACCATAACCCCACCGCCACCATGGGACACTGTTCACAACGTTGACATCAGCAAACCGCTCACCCACACGACACCAAATACGCTGTCTGCCATCCTCCCAGTACAGTTGAGACCGGCATTAATCTGTGAAGCGCACACATCTCCAGCGTGCCGGTGGCCATCAAAGATTAGCATTTTCCCACTGAAGTCGGTTACAACGCCAAGCTGCAGTCAGGTTGAGACCCTGGTGAGGATGAAGTGCACGCAGATGAGCTTCCCTGAGACAGTTTCTGATAGTTTGTGCAGAAATTAAGTTATTTGGTTGTGCAAACCCACAGTTTAATCAGTTGTCCGGGTGGCTGGTCTCAGACGATTCCGCAGTTGAAGGAGCCAGATGTGGAGGTCCTGGGCTGGCATGGTTAAACGTGGTCTGCGGTTGTGAGGCCAGTTGTACGTACTGCCAAATTCTCTGAAATGACGTTAGAGGCGTCTTATGGTAGAGAAATGAGGATTCAATTTTCTGGCAATAGCTCTGGTGGATATTCCTGCTGTCAGCATGCCAATTGCACGCTCCCTCAAAACTTGAGACATCTGTGGCATTGTGTTGTGACATCTGCACATTTTATTGTCCCCAGCACAAGGTGCACCTGTGTAATGATCATGCTGTTTAATCAGCTTCTTGATATCCTACACCTGTCAGGTGGATGGATTGTCTTGTTGAAGGAGAAATGCTCACTAACAGGGATGTACACAAATTTGCGCACCAAATTGCGAGAAATAAGCTTTGCGCGTATGGAAAATTTCTGCGGTCTTTTATTTCCGCTTATGAAACATGGGAGCAACACTTTACATGTTGTGTTTATATTTTTGTTTAGTTTATAATAGTCAGCTTTACAAAAAATAAGATATTGTTCCTGGTTATTTGAATTTAAAGGGACTTTTTCAACCTCATATTCATCATATTCAGCACCAAACCAGTCTACAAATGTGAAAACGGCACGTTTCAATGAGCTGTGGTTAAAAAGATTTTTAAAAAATCTCTGTGACATCACAGTGTAAGATTTAAAGGAAAAAGTGGTGATTTTCAAAACCTGCAACGAGTTTCAAGCCCAAGGGAGGGTATTTTCTTGCTCCCCACGTCACCGCAAATCTCATAGTGTTTGAAAATCACTGTTTTTAAAATGTTTTAACTTTTGATGATGCCATCGGGTAGAACTTTCAGATGGGACATTAAACGTGTGTCCTGACTCTCTGTGGTCACTAAAGATCCCATGGCACTTATTTTAAGAGTAGGGGTGTTAATCCCTGTGTCCTGGCTAAATTCCCAGTCTGACCCTCATACCATCATGGCCACCTAATCATCCCCACCTTCCAATTGGCTTATTCATCCCCCCCTCCTCTCCCCTGTAACTATTCCCCAAGTCGCTGCTGTAAATAAGAATGTGTTCTCAGTCAACTTACATGGTAAAATAAATAAAATAAAACCTTTAACTTTATATTTATTTCTACCAAACTTAGAAATGTGCCACTGTTGACACTGGAATTGTGCTGGAGAAAAGTGGTGAAATTGCCTTTTAAGAGAAATGCAATGACATGTAATAGTCTTAACCCCACACTGGGTTCCACCATCATGGGGTTGCAGGCTGAAGTGATGTATAGGCCTACACCTCTAAAAGTTTCTGATATCCTCTACAGATTTCTCTTTCACAGTCTTCCTGCTTTGCACTACTGTTGGCTTTCTGTACCTTAAATGAGTCAACAAGCCTACTGTACACGCAGTATCAATGTGATGATTGTTGAAGAGGAAACTGATGGAGAATCTATAGATCAATGATAGACGTTTTATCATTCATATGTTTAGTTACATCTGACTAACTTACTGCCATTTTGGATCATTCTTTTTCAAGTCTTCCTCCAGATCACGACCCTGTGTTGTATATCTTCCCCAATGGGTTATGACCCTTTTACCAAAACTTTGTTGCAAGGACAAGCAACTTGATTGTGGAGGGATTGGTTAAGAGTTGTGATTGGCGTAAGACACATTTTGTTATGTTGCACTTGAGGTATGAGTGCCTTAACGTAATAAAATAATTCATACTGTTTTTATATTTTGTTCATATTAACCTGTTTTCACGTGTTTGTGTATTTAATGGTTTATGTTGCAATGTTAAAATAACCGGGCTAATTGATATGGGACTGACAACAAAGTAGTTCAGCAGTATTTCCTGTTGCACTAAAATGTCAGATGAAGATGTGTGTTCAAATTTGTCTCGTCTCTGTTTACTGTCTTGTCTAATACTTGTCACTGTTTTGTTGTCTTTCTCACTTTGGTAGCATTTGTTTTTCTCTGCAATTCCGTGTTATGTCACATAAATGAAGCAGAAAGTCATATTGTTCAAACTCTTCCAGTTATGTGTATGTTTGTGTCATTGGTTAAACTGGCACCACCTTGAATGTTTTGTGGAATTGTACGAAACCAAAGGTAGTCATTTAACCCATTATCCTATGTTGTTTTTGTACATTTTATTTCTATGCTATTTTCTGACTATCTATATATATATATATTTTTAATCATCTTAAATGGAAATATAACATTGAATGTTTTGTGTCTGTCTGTAGAAAGTACATCTGTCTGTCCATTAACTAACAATAATAATAATAATAATTTTGTCAACAGTGGGATTGCTTTGTCAGTAGCAGAATGTTACCCGAGGATGCTGCGAGTGCATTTCATATACAGTACCCTTGACTGTACTTTTCTAAACTGTTCTTCATAGATCGAATAAAACTAATTACAGTGAGCCTACTTTGTGGTTCAACATGAAACGCAATGTTCACTCTCCAACGTCTGTGACACCAAACACATGTAATTCCAAAAGCATTTTATTCAAACACATACAAACTAGTATGAAAGCAGTTCATGTCTTTGTACAGCGATCATGTAATAAATAAATACATAAATAAATAAAATACAAATGTCATGGCAAATCACCTTATTAGTACAGTATGATAAGGCAGGTAAGTCAAAAGAATGTGCTGTTTGTAATGATAGCAGTACTAATAGTTTGGTTCAGCCTGGCTAACAGTTGCAGAGGCCTTTGGCTATGTGATATCTAGTTACCAGAATGCATGATCAATAACCATAGTGCTATTATGTTTTCACATGAGTAACATCCTTTCATATTGACTGAATATCATGGCTTGAAAATCCCTATGATATAAAAAAACAATGTACATACTCTCCTCTGGAAAAAGTACCAAAATAAATGAATCTACTAGATTGCATTACAGATTGCACAATAGCAATGTAAAGGTAATTTCCGATTGAGCTGACAGGAAGGGGTTTACCATGAATGCAGTCTCCGCTAACGCGGGAACATTGTCTTTAAATTTAAATCACACTGTATAGTTGAACTTCCGTGATAGGGATTGAATAGAGCCGTTGTCTTTTACCCTAATAAGAAACAAGATCTATCACTTGTATACGTTGTTCTACTGTACGCAATTCTCATAAGTCAGTCTTGTTCCATGACACCTTGACTTGTCATAAAACTGAACCACCAAGCCCTGAACTTTTGACCCCACAGCAATGGGGCACCTGGTTACGGTTTGTGTGGGCCAATGGGAGGTTAGGTGTAGAACAGTCATATTTTAGCATCCAGCATCTCCAGGAAGAGTTTGTGCATGGGCACGCGGCCCTCCAGGTGGAGCCGGCAGAAGGTGTCCACGGCGCGGTTGGCAGTCTGCCGGAGCAGGGGAAGGGTCATGAGCAGCTTGCCTGCCCGGTGGAGCTCCGCTGGATGCTGGGAGCTCTCATACTCCTGCAGGGCCTCATGGAGTCCGTCCTGGAACTGCTGCACTGCTTCTGCACTCTCCAGGTTCTCTGCATCTGTGCGGGGAGAGACAAGGTCAAGGGAGGCCTGTGGGTGTTTGGGTGTGGGTGGAATCGGGTGTTAAACCTCCCCTTGTTTCGGCACGACAGCGTGTCAGATTCCATTGTCCACCTCATTTGTTTCTCCATTGAGGGCTAATGGACGGGCCAACGTTAAGTTGCATGCAGCCGACCTTCATTTTTCCTGAAAGGACTGTAAATGTAAAAACAAGGGCTCCCTCCTCTGATCCTTCTAGCCACCTCAGGCGGTGTGACTGCCCCGGAGTGTCAGGCTAACGCAGCCAGACTCGCCTAATGGATTTCTGAATTCCTGTGATAATTTGCAGGGTGCTGGGAGGCAGATGGATTTATTGATCAGGGCTGAGGGCAGAAGCTGCCTTCTCACTGCTAGGATATTGATCAGTTTCCACTTGCTGTGGTCTGGGGACAACAGCGGGAGCCGGGAGGGAGGGGGTGGGGGGGGGGGGGGGGGTGGTAAGAGAAGTGAGTGTTGGAGAACAGATTTGGCAGAGGTCTAGACCTCGCCTCTCTGTCATGGTGGTCTGAAGAGTGACAGTTGTACAGAGGTGATTGAATAATGATTCATCAACTAAAATGCGTAGATTTTTTTGTTTTGCACACAAGTATGTGGTATAACATGGGTGCTACCGTTCACAGAATGACCCCTTTATTTATGACTCCAATAACAAACAAAATACAACATGTTAGTCATTATATCAAATTATTAATGGTAGTTTAAAATTTTAATTTAAGTGGAGGGCTGATACTGACTCAGGTAATGCTTTGAGAATGTAATTACTAAAATACGAGACCTGTGAGGAACGTTTGCCAATATGGGGGCTCTAGCCACGCATTCATTCCCTGACAGCTAGTAGCTTTTCAAGTCATTGACCATCATTTAACAGCCTTGCCTTGCTAGGGGACCTGACCCTGGAGAAAAAGTGTGTTCAAGGACACACCCTGAGGTAAAGGCACTGTGGATCACACTTAGGGGCTCTTTTCAATTTGTATCGCTGAAGCGATTGCACGATAAAATGTAAAGGTCATTTTTGATTGAGCCGACATATGCAGCGTTTACGTGAATACAGTCTGCTAATGCGGCAACATTGCCTTTACATTTCAATCATGCTGTAACGCTGAACTTCCACGATACGGGTTGAATAGAGCCCTAACTCTCTCCACAGTCCTGAAGGAGTGGCTGTATGTAGGGCTGCCTGAGAACGGTGCAGTAGATTTTGTGCCAAGTCAGTGTATTGTAAAGCTCAATTTAACACAATTAATTATTGTAAGCAGTAGCCAGGCAGGTTAGATAGTAGTACATATTTTTGGTAGTTCTGCAATTCTTATAATGCTTTCTAATAGGGTTTGTACAAAGGTACAGCTAGGTCTCTTGAGTTTGTTTTGTCACAGCTGACAACACCGAACTACTGATAACAGATATCCAGTGCATGCCATGTATTTAGTACCTGAGTTGGCGAGGGCCATAGCCTTGAGAGTGACCACCTCCTCTTGGCTCAGGTTCATCTGCTGGTACTTGGTGGTCAGCTGTCTCAGGGCAGTGTAGAGGTCATAGAGGCCGGCCGCTTTGCACTGGGCCTGGTCCAGACGCAGGTTCCCAGCAAACACTAGCTCCTCCCCATAGCCCAGAGACTGAGACACCACTGACAGCACCAGCGTCTCCATCCAACCACTCTGCAGCAGGGCCATCTGGTCCACCAATGAAAGGGCAGAGAAGCCTGGAAGGGCAAGTATGGAAACGTAATACTCCATAAGTTCTCACAATATAAAAATAAAACTTTGTCCATTTGTGCCAGTGTAAAATGGCATGGCATAGTATTTTTATTTAACCTTTATTTAAGCAGGGAGTCATGCTTATTTAACATGACATACAAGAGCAACAGGAGTGGGTACCTGGGATATGCTTTGCCCAGCCAATCATGACCAGGAGTTCCCTGTTTAGGAGGTCACACAGCGTCAGCAGAGCTTTAAGGTTGTCATCATTGGTTGAGTTGTCAGGCGTGGCACACAGGGGGGCTGGCTCTGTCAAGAGGAGCTGGGAGATCACTTTGTTTCCTGAAAGAGGTCAAACAAATATATTAGTAATATACTCTAGTGTACTCCCCGTTTGTAACTGACAAGGCTCTTATTGGAGTGTGTGAGTGCTGCATGACAGAGGGTACTCACCGTTGGACTTGAAGGGGTGTGTGTATGGGGCCTTCATATATAGAGATAGGCCAGAGTCCCCCCTTCTCTTGTATTTCTGACGTCCTCCTCTGACTCGGTCCATGCGAACACCTGTAGTGACACAAACATGATAATCAGTGATCATCATGTTTCCTCATTGACTGATCCTCAATCCCCAAGTCAAGAACAGATTATGGGAAATGTACAGTACTACATAGAGCCATGGCTACATGTAACTCTATTCCACATCAGGTAACTGATGCAAGCAGTAAAATCAGATTTAAAAAACAGATAAAAATACACCTTATGGAACAGCGGGGACTGTGAAGAGACACACACACACAGGCACAGACACACGCTTACACATACACATGATAAGACACGCTCTCTACACATGTACACATGGATTTTGTGTTGTAGATATGTGGTAGTAGAGTAGTAGCACTTAATGTGTTGTGAAAAGTGTTATGAAATGTAATGTCATGTAATATTTTAAATTGTATATAACTGCCTTAATGTTGCTGGACCCCAGGAAGAGTAGCTGCTGCCAAGGGGATCCTTAATAAATACAACTCTAAGTCAGGCTGTATGTGTTCTGTGGGCCTGTACGCTTAAGCATTTCAGTTTATTGAGCCCAGTGATTCCATTGAGATGAGTTGATGAGTTGGTCATCAAGTCTCACCTTCCTTCATCATGCCGGCACGCAGGCACTTCTGGAAGCGGCACGCTTGGCAAGACTTCCTACGACGCTTGGTGATCTCACAATCATTCATCACAGGGCAGCTGTACTCAATGTTACCTGGAAACACAGAAAGTACAGCTCTGTTTACACCCCGCCCTCTATACTTGTGGTTACCAGTCAGCAAAGCCAATGTCTCAATAATGTAATCCAAATGGTGATACAGTATCTTTCTCACAGTGCATTTTTTATGCTTATCTTTTCAGTCAGCCTAAAGGTCAAATTGGCATGTTGTAAATCAAAGTGTATGTTTAGGGGGTGTGCCACCATGGCTAACCCTTGCCATCTGGTGGTTTACTGAGTTTCACTGTCTGTGGCACCATGACATAAGTCAATTGCCTCTGTGTTCGCTGGCACCCTGAGCTTTCACACAGCAATCAATAGAAGCCCAGACAAAATACAGATATTGATTGGCTTTTCCACACTGAGCCTAACTCCCACCACAAGTGTTACAAAGTTTGTACTCACACAAGACAAAAAGCAATTTAATAGAGTATTGACTAATTTCTCCCACCCATCTATACCCAGACAAGCGGGTCTGGATCTGGGGGTGATCTAGGGGCCAAGGGCCCGTCGATCAATGAGCTTGCCCCTCCCCTGTCCCCTGGACCCTGGACAAGAGGCTCTGAGATTAGGGCATCCAAATCACAGCTCCGAACTTTTAACAGGAGATTGGCACCTCTTCAGAGTGCCATTCACAAGAAATGTAAATGTATTGTGTGGTGTTACAGGCGCAATAACACATTTAGCTGCATGTTCATACTTTGAGATGGGCACTGTTGCTAAAAGAATGCATTATGAAAAGTCACTTTTGATAAATGAGAATAAAATAAGTAGATATAGTTATTTTCATTCAACTTCAAGCATACTTGAAATTAGGCACATATTAAAATATTGTTGAAAATCAGTCCTTAATGCATCAGGCGTCACTGGATCAATATCATACGTCAGTTATTTTAATTACTAGGCTATAGCCCTCACGGCCAATCAGTGTAATTTTGTAAATGCCGGATCTCTATTGCAAGACGCATGATTCACCAAAGTTTCGTCAAAATCGGCTCAAAGGAACGTACGAACGTACGGAGACAGATCCACAGATTTCATCGTGGGGGACAATAAATAATTTCTGGGGCCATCAACCAATATGAAGCACATTGAGTCTTCACACGAAAATCAATCCCATAGCTGAGTCTGCGGCTGACAAAACTATTGGAAATCTGTGTATGCTGCAATCAGCCTCATTTGCTCTTCCCCCTCTAATATATTATTGATTATTTTATTAATTAAGATCTAGCCCAGAACTTTGTCATGTCCTAAATGTATCACGCGTGCACGCTCGCACACAGTGCAGGCAACACACACCATCACAGACGGCTTGATTTGATGTTATATCAGGTGTTTGCAAAAACGTATACACTTTTGTTTACCTTGAATTGTTCTCTTGAAGAAAGCCTTGCATGCCTCACACGACGCTACTCCGTAGTGATATCCTGATGCAAAGTCGCCACAAACTAGGCACAGCCTTTTAGGTCCAGAGCCCAGCGACGATAGGTAGTCACATTTGAGGATGGAGTCAACGTGCGCCGAGAGCGCCAAACTGCTCTCCGAGCAAAACTGAGATGCGCCGCTAGAGTCCGGTGCTGCGCCGACAACGCTGCCGCTGCTGCTCGAACTCGGGGATTCCGGGTCCATCGAGTGACCCTGTGAGAATAAACTGTATCCACTGCTATCCGACCTGGGACTGAATGGTGTGGTGCTGTCCACGGCGAAGGTAGGGCTGGGGGGATCCGTCTTGATACATGTATAATCTGGTGAAGGAGCGTCGTCGGTGTTTGAGGAGTCCAACAGGCTGATGGCACAATTGAAATGATCATGACAAAAATATAGTCTAAATCATGCCCAATTATTTATCCTAAGAGCTGCTACAATAACAGTGTGGCATGCAGACCACAATATAGTCTGCCTAATGGGAGGACCACCTAAAGGGCCACCACCTCTATTCATGTTCCCCATGGAGGAAATCAACTTCTGCACTTATTCTACAGACAATTAATAATAACTTTTAAAATAAAAAAATAATTAAGGCTTATCTAATGCTTTAATTAAAATAAACACAAATGAACTGCACACAATTGATGACAATCAGATGCATGACCAATACAACATATCTATGATCACATTAAATTGTTCATTACTTTTATACCAAATATGAATGGCAAGAAAACCCATAAATCTGAAGAATTCTTACTGGTTGTGCTGGCTGAGGAAGTGGATGTTTTCACTCAGGCAAAAATCCTTTAGATCCATATCAAGGAAGAAAGTCTCAAGGAGATTCAATGAGAAATATAGTTGTCAAGGCAGTAATAGTATTCTAGTATTCTGGTTTGGAAGCTAAATGTAGAGAAATAGTGACAGAGTGAGGACACTGAGACAAGGGCCACAGTTATAGCTGCAGGTTTATTTAGCTGAAGCCTTGTGTCATTAGAAAGGGGCGGGGCCTGGATGTCTAATCCTGACAAGTACTAAACCTTTGTTGATGGTTTCATTCTCTTCTCACTTCTATTGTGTTGGGCATACAACATACATATTTACATATTACACACAAGGTATCATTTATACATAGTCAAAGTATGAACAAGATTTGTTAAAAGAGGATTTTCACTGTTCCCTCTTCGTGACAACGTGTTATCAAAGTGAAGTGATAACATGAAATGTTATTGCTTATGATGGAACACCATGCACTATGTCCGTTGGTTTTGCTCAGTTGTCATTAAATGCATTTTACTATTCTTTTTTCCCTTACTCATCTGTTTTCCAGACGCCACCCTTATCTCTGTCATTGTGGAACCAGGATTTCCTTCTTATACTGTTTGGTGTAAACAGAGAAAGCACTCAGACCAGACTCTTTGCATCCAGGTATTTGTTGTTCCTCACAACAAAGTCTCACTTTTAAAAGCTATGAATTGCATATTGGTGACAATAGTATTCTAGTTCCTGAACCAGAACGCTTCCCTATTATTGAAGTATGTTAATTAAGATTTTCCAGTCTCACATAGCCTCACATAGGCCTTTCTCTTAGAAGTGGGTTTGCATGGTTAATCTGTGAAAGTCAGGTAAAGTGAGCTAGAGTGAAAGTGAGAGGCAGGCAGGGGGAATTAGAACAGACCAGAAAACCAAGGGATAGAATTAGACTAGAGAAAGGGAGGGGAGAGAGGGAGTGGAAAGAGAGAGGGGACTCTTACCTGGAACTGGTCAGTAGGTCAGGTACAGGGCTTACAGCTGGTGAGAGGGGAGGGGGTGATGAGGTAGGAGGGTTAGGGTGGCTGGAGGGTGAGTATGAGGAGCCATCCGATGCCAGTGTGTTGGCAAGGGTGCTGAAGCAGCACTTTTGGACAACCCTGATGTGTGAAAACCCTGTGAGGAGCTAGAACATCCAAATCCAGTCATCAGACACCTAAGCCCCGTTTATACCTGGTGTTAACATGAGTCCTTTATTCTGATCTTGTCTGCATTCTGATTGTGCGCACATTTCCAGAAATGTGTCTACGCATGGTATTCAAATGTGTCTGTTATCTGTCTACTGTGTCTGCATTGTGACCACATTTCCTGGTCCCTTCTTTTATGCAATTTTTTTCACAGCTATTCTTTCAAAATAATATGTATTCATTTATTGTAAGACACATATTGATGTAATCATTCAATGGTGCCACCTGTCAATGATTTTAGAGGGTGGAAGAATTATGATTTAAATGATTTCTCTGTCCAGATCTGTCTACACTTGTAAGACATCCAGACACAATGTGTATCTGACTACCTCCGGAGGTGGTTAGGATGATCTGATCACAGTCAGATCACAATGAGTCTTTTGATTGTCTACACCTGTCCAAAAATGTGGGCCCAATCAGAATGTGGAAAAGATCAGGACAAAGGACACAAGTTTGAACCAGGCGTTGCTCTAGATACCTGCTTCACCTGCATTACTGGTATTAGCTGGATCCCAATAAGTGAGCTATTGCTGTCATCATCACTTTGAATTGTGTACACTGTTCCAAAATAGATTATCAAAAAAGAAAACTATTGGATTATATAGAAAAAGATTAATCAATCTTTTTGGGATATTATGTATACCAATACATTATGATGATTTTTTTTTTTTCTTCTAAATTGTGGATATTCCAAACAAATACGGTTTTGGCCAGTTCCCTGAAACGTTTACACATGGTATTCCACCATCTCAAAAATATTTGTGAAGAAAGGTTCCAACAGTGGACCACTGATTCCTTTTCTCTTTTGGCACACATTCCCTGCACTTGTCATCCCCCAGCTGTTAAATGTATTACAGCACAGCAGCACACTGACCCTGTTCTGACCACGGTAGGCCCCCAGTACAGGGAGACAGGATTACTGTCTAGTCTGACACTACCTGACACTTCTCTCATTCCTCCTCAGCCGTAATCCAACAACGGCTCCATCAGCACCCAACCCCCCCATGCTCTGTCACAGTGCAGGTCAATGGTACAGACAGGACTGAACTCTCTCTCTCTCTGTGATGGAGCTACTACTAGCCCGTCTGGTCCATTGTCATGATTCCATATCATTACATTGTAGTAATACTAATGCAGTTATTTAGGTACTCTTACTGCATTAATTGTCATTTAATAGAGGCTTCATGGTCACTACATGTTTTAAGGCTGAGTGATATACACTGAGTGTACAAAACATTAAGAACACCTGCTATTTTCATGACATAGACTGATCAGGTGAATCCAGTTGATCGCTATGATCCCTTATTGATGTCACTTGTTAAATCCACTTAAATCAGTGTAGATTAAGGGGAGGAGACAGGTTAAAGAAGGATTTGAGACATGGATTGTGTATGTGTGTCATTCCGAGGGTAAATGGGCAAGAAAACAAACTTAAGTGCCTTCAACGGGGTATGGTAGTAGGTGCCAGGCGCACCGGTTTGTATCAAGAACTGCAACACTGCTGGGTTTTTCCCGCAACTGTGGGCATTGGAGTCAACTTGGGCCAGCATCCCTGTGGAACGCTTTCGACACCTTGTAGCGTCTATGCCCCGACAAATCAATATTAGGAAGGTGTTCCTAATGTTTGGTATACTCAGTGTAATTGTAGACCCATCCAAGTGGGCTATATTTCTAATAAACAAAGGATAAACAATAACAAAGGAACAGCAAATGTGGTTGTTGCTGGTTATTGGTGAACACAGTAATAATGAGGCATTACAATTACTCTGAAGCTGCCACTTACAGTATCTGCCAGCAAGTGGTAAGTGTTAACTCAGGTCTTCCAGTCATGTGGCCCAGATTCAGGATAGGTGATAAGGAAAGAGAACAGACAGAAAAAGCCCAACAGAAAAAGCTGATATTCCGCTAACCCTTGCAATCCGCAAGAGATAATTTAGTACGAAGTGAACCTCCTTAATCAGCTTTGTAGTGTGTGGTGGAGAAGGACTGGCCTATAAAAGAGATTAGACATGGGATCCTTATAAACACTAATGGGAATTAGGGTTAGAGTAGCAGGTAAATGGATTAGAGGCCACAGACCATGAATGAGAAAGGTGGAAACTGCTGTTATGACAAGATAGGGACAGTGATAATGATACTACTCAAAATTTGCCTGGCTACCCAAACTCCTTGTTCCAGCCAAACGCTACACCATGCCCACAGACGTTAGTTTCTTCTCTTCAGTGAGTCTGGATATAAGTACCTCTGTGAGCCTTCACTCAATGGGAACACATTCAGGGCTGTCTGATTGGTCCAGAAACCAATAGGTTGAGCCAAAGCTAGAACACACATGGGTAATGCGGCGGTTTGAAAATGTGTCATTGGCTTTGATACTCTGATTGGTTAGAGACGATCCAATCGCTGATGGCTTTGTTTTGTACAACGCCCTTTGTGCCCCTCGTCACCACAAAGTATGTAGCGAACGACAGAGCAGCGGAATAATTTAGTTTGAGTCATCAGACTAAATCAAAATACTGTGTTATACCAAACCACTGGTTTACTCCCAATGCATACTGAACCAGCTTCCAATATGTTACTACTTTATAACAACTACCATGTAAAGTAAAAGTGTATACAATAAATGTGATTCTTCACAAAGAATGAGATCCAAAAGCCACTTGGCATGGAAAGTGTGCAAATATATTTTCAAATTGTTTTCATTACATTTTACATTTACATTTTAGTCATTTAGCAGACGCTCTTATCCAGAGCGATTTACAGTTAGTGAATACATATTTCTTTATACTGGCCCCCCGTGGGAATCGAACCCACAACCCTGGCGTTGCAAACGCCATGCTCTATCAACTGAGCTACATCCCTGCCGGCCATTCCCTCCCCTACCCTGGACGACGCTGGGCCAATTGTGCGCCGCCCATGAGTCTCCCGGTCGCGGCCGGCTGCGACAGAGCCTGGATTCGAACCAGGATCTAGTGGCACAGTTAGCACTGCGATGCAGTGCCTTAGACCACTGCGCCACTCAGGAGCAAAAATCATAGCAAAAATCATACAAAAATCACTGACAAAACAATTAACAAATACCAGAAACAAATAAAAAAAGTGTACAAAGTTTTGTGTAAAAAGTACACAACGGCTACGTCGTCCACAAATACAGTGCATAGTATTATACCTCTTTAGGTGCTGAAAGGAGGAAATGCTTTCAGGTTTCTTTCAGCTTGTAAACTACATCAGGAAGTAGGAACATTTACAGAGAAGGTTCTACTCACTGAAACAGATATAATTTGGTAAAAATAATAATTTCTCAATTGTAAATATGTACTTGGTATTTTATCACTGATTGTGTATTGATCACACAAACAACATTTCAAATTGTGAATACAAAGTCAACTATCATATATCAGTTTTAAAATACATTCATTCTCATCTAAAAAAAAATCCAAATTGGCTACAAAAGTCTAAAGAAATAAATGTACAGACACGTCAGTGATGTGTAGCTTCCTCTTCTGCATATACATTTCTATAAAATAATACAAGTTATTATTACATAAAGAGTAACTTAACTTTGAACAGCATAAATTAATACAAGAAGCAATCATAAACAAACATCAGTTGGGTTGTAAAATCAACAAATGGAGAGAATACAAGTCACGTTTTTTGTACATTCCAGCTAAAGAGAGCGTTCGTTAACAAAACATCCACAGACAGAGATATTGTCTTAGACAAAGGCTCTGCTCGTCTCTAGCAGTAGCCTGTAATCTTTGTCTTAGAGACTACACTGGCCCCATTCAATAGTTCCTGCCTACCTCAGGTCTAGGCACAGAACGTGGTGTGTTGATCATGATTGAGCTCAAAGTGACCAATCTCAATGGGCCGGATCCTACCTTTAGATACGTGTTCATATAGTTAGGATTTTGCACAATGTACGTTAACCTCTTTTTCACAACTATGCATTTCAACATCATCAATGGAAAGGTTGGCTAAAGGTCATATTTATTTACCTGCTATAAAATAGCAGTCTCAAGTGTATGAGTGTAGTTGAGCTCATGTGTATATATATAATGAGTTGTGTGTGCAGTATAGGACTCAAACCGTATTAATATCAGAGTTCTATGGACTCAAATCTCTCTCAGACACGATATGTCAGTACGTTGACGTTTTCTGCAGAGAACAACCCTCTCAGCTTTTCTCTCAGGTCAGAAAATGGACAGGTGCTTTAGTGAGCCCTTGACAGAGCCTGTAGAGGCCATTGGGGGGCGATGGTGATACACAACACTTCCCCAGTAGCAGATAGGACTGTTGAGTGGGGAAGACAATGTTCAAAGTAGTAGCTGTGCTATGCTGCCACACAGTGGTTGGGCCGACGGGACATGACGTAGCCTCTGTGACACACACAGCGATAGGAGCCGTCTGTGTTGATGAATAGGCCGTTCACACACACGTTGTCAGGAGCCTCACATTCATTGATGTCTGGGCATAGAAGCAGAACAAAGAAACAAGTGAAAACACATACATGTGAATCAGTGAACGTCCAAATGTATATATGTTCCGGTAGATGTGTAAAACGGTAAATCTATACATTTCCCCAGAATGTTCTAGATTCTCCATTGCACTGGTAAATCTAAAGATTTTACTGTAACATAAATGTAAATCTGAGAATAAGAGAATGGCTCTTGCTCTTTCTATGTCGAAGGACTAGTGAAAGGCGGGGAGTTTTCCGTATAGACAATTGCGATTAGTTGAAGGCGGGGAGTTTTCCGTATAGACAATTGCGATTAGTTGAAGGGTTTGTCTTGTGGATTGTGTGAGGAGGGATACCTAGCTATGCAGGCCATGGAGGTCATGTCCAGCTCGTAGCCCTCGTAGCAGTCACATGTATCCCTCTGCCACCCGGATACACCTGCCGTTCTCACAGCTATGCAGTATCCCACAGTCCTCTGTGCTCAGGCCTGCATATGGCTCATATCATCCTGGAGCAGGGAGAGGAGAAGATGGTCAGAACTATGAACAGATAGCTAATCAAACACACATTCTTCAAAGGGCCTAGGTTAAGTTTACATCTTAAAATGGGTGTGTTCGTGAATTCAATCTGGAGTGCCAGGATTGTCTGTTCGTAAATTCTGAGCGTTTCGCTGGACGCTTTGGCCTAGGAGTAGGGTTGATCCGAGCGTTCTGACCACACAACGGCAGTCAAGCACCCAAGCTAACTGGCTAGCGTTGGCTAGCTTGCTAGCTACTTCCAGACAAATGAGAGAACACCTCACTCTGACCATTTTACTCGCCCTAGCAGAGCTGGTTAGGCTGTTTTCATGTTATCAAGAGTGTTGGTGACTGTAACTGTGCTGCTGGCAGCAATTTAATTACGCTTTTTTTCCCAACTGTTGTTGAGCGTTCGTAAATTCATCAGTTACTCTGCGCTCTGACACATTCAGACAAGAATGCTCTGAAATTGGAGTAGATAGCCAGAGCAAATGTACGAACGCACCCAATGAATGTGAAATATTTTGGGTAATGCAGCAGCATTGACAAAATGGCAATAATGTAGTAAATCCAGTAATGTCCAGTAAGCGAGGGCTTACTCTCATAGACTCTCAGTGGGCCTCCACCACCACCACCTCCACCACCCACCTGGCTCCAGTCTGTAAGGGAACAGAGGGAAAGGGGGTCCCACACGCCTGGGTTCTAGCTCCTCCTCCTCCTCCTCCTCCTCCTCCTCCTCCTCCTCCTCACTGTAGGGATCACTGTCCGGGAGGGGGGCCAGACTCAGAGGGAGGCTCTTTGGGCCGCGCCCCAAAGGCAAGCTCAGAACGAGGGTCTGGGAGGGTCCGGAACAGGTGAGAGAGAGCTCACAGCTTGAGCTAATAAGTGAAATTTGAGTAGTGTGGACTCATAAGGTGAGAGTGATTGGGACTCCCGTCTCCCAGTGTGTGTAGTCTTACCCACGGTGAGGCCAGTGGAATTGACACAGCTGCGCTGAGTGTCATCCAACACAAGAGGGGGATCGCAGGTACAGAAGTATGAGCCTAATGTGTTGACACAGATTCCCCCTGGACAGCTGTCCTCCCCTGCCTCACACTCATCAACATCTACCAGAGAGAGAAGGAGAGAGAGAGAGAGAAAGATTTTAGCAACCTACCCATTATGTACATCCATTTAGTTCAATCACAATTATAAAGTCTGGGTCAAAACAGCCCAACATTACTGATAAAGATATGCCACTAACCGATGCACTCCAGAAACACATTGTCGTAGTAGTAGCCAATGGTGCAGGAGCAGGAGTAGCCAGGGATGTTGATACACACACCGCTCTTACACACCTCAGGGTGTAACAGCTTACACTCATCCACATCTGTGAGAAGAGAAGAAGGCCTGGATTATAGGTACAGTATAAGCATTAAGTATGACTACAAATTATGTGTTAAAAAAAGGTCAAATAGGAATGCTTATATTCGTCCTGTTTCACACATGTACAAGTGTGTGGTCTGAAATGGAAATGTGTTTTTTGCCCTCAGAGAGTGGGGTCACGGCGCTCTAACCAACGCTCTAACCCCTTGGCTAAATCAAATCAAATGTTATTTGCCACATGCGCCGAATACAACAGGTGTAGACATTACAGTGAAATGCTTACTTACAAGCCCTTAACCAACAATGCCTTTAAAAAAAAAATAGTAAAATAAAAAAGTGTAGCAGTAAAGTAAAATAACAGTAGGGAGGCTACATACAGGGGGGTACCGGTACAGAGTCAATGTACAGGGGCACCGGCTAGTCAAGGTAATTGAGGTAATATGTACATGTGGATAGAGTTAAAGTGACTATACATAAATAATAAACAGAGTAGCAGCTGCGTGAAAGAGGGGGATGGGGAAGGGTGGGGGGGCAGTGCAAATAGTGAATGTTGACCTGCTTAAAAGTCTTACTCACATCGGCTACGGAGAGTGTGATCACATAGTCATCCAGAACAGCTGATTCTGATGAAGCCAGTGACTGACGAGGTGTACTCCTCAATGATATCTGAAGTATCCCGGGAAATTTTTTTTTTTTGTCATTTAGCAGACGCTCTTATCCAGAGCGACTTACAGCTAGTGAGTGCATACATTTTCATACTGGCCCCCCGTGGGAATCGAACCCACAACCCTGGCGTTGCAAGCGCCATGCTTTACCAACTGAGCTACACGGGACTATATTCCAGTCTGTGCTAGCAAAACAGTCCTGTAGCTTAGCATCTGCGTCATCTGACCACTTTTTTATTAACCGAGTCACTGGTGCTTCCTGCTTTAGTTATTGCTTATAAGCAGGAATCAGGAGGATAGAGTTATGGTCAGATTTGCCAAATGGAGGGCGAGGGAGAGCTTTGTATGCGTCTCTGTATGTGGAGTAAAGGTGGTCTAGAGTTTTTTTTCCTCTGGTTGCACATTTAACATGCTGGTAGAAATTAGGTTTTCCTAGGTTTGAGCGTTTTCCTGTTTACTTATGGCCTTATACAGCTCATTGAGTGCAATCTTAGTTCCAGCATCGGTTTGTTGTGGTAGATAGACAGCTACGAAAAATATAGATGAAAACTCTCTTGGTAAATAGCGTGGTCTACAGCTTATCATGAGATACTCTACCTGCCATGTATGTAAGTAAAACAGTTGTTCCCTTTGTAGATAAATGCTACTGGCCCAGTCACGTATCCTTGTCCGCTGGGGCACAAAGCCTGGTGCTCGGCTGAACAGCACCCACAGTAAACAACAACACGACATATCAGAGATGAACACTTCACTACATCAGGGATAGCTTTTTCTGAGTGGGTTGATAGGTGGATGTGACTCCAGGATTCTACCATAGACATAGATATTGACTTTGGTCTTATACATAGTCATACCATAGACATACAGTACCAGTCCAAAGTTTGGACACACCTGCTCATTCAAGGGTCTTTATTATTGCTATTTTCTTGAAATGTTCCATACTGACTGACCTTCATGTCTTAAAGTAATGATGGACTGTCTTTCTCTTTGCTTATTTGAGCTGTTCTTGCCATAATAATTAAAAATATATATATACCTTTATTTAACTAGGCAAGTCAGTTAAGAACAAATTCTTATTTACAATGGCGGCCTACACCGGCCAAACCCGGACGACGCTGGGCCAATTGTGCGCCGCCCTATGGGACTCCCAATCACGGCCGGTTGTGATACAGCCTGGAATCAAACCAGGGGGTCTGTAGTGATGCCTCAAGCACTGAGATGCAGTGTCTTAGACCGCTGCGCCACTCGGGAGTCCATCTGATGCTCCAGATACTCAGCTAGTCTCAAGAAGGCCAGTTTTATTGGTTCTTTAATCAGCACAACAGTTTTCAGCTGTGCTAACATAATTGCAAAAGGGTTTTCTAATGATCAATTAGCCTTTTAAAATTATCAACTTGAATTAGCAAACACAACGTGCCATTGGAACACAGGACTGATGGTTGCTGATAATGGGCCTCTGTACGCTTATGTAGACATTCCATTAAAATCAGCCGTTTCCAGCTACAATAGCCATTTATAACATTAACAATGTCAACACTGTATTTCTGATCAATTTGATGTTATTTTAAAGGACAAAAAAATTGCTTTTCTTTCGAAAACAAGGACATTTCTATGTGACCCCAAACCTTTGAACGGTAGTGTACGTAAATACATTCTGTGGAGTCATCGCTCGTACCTGTGCAGGTCTTGCCTTGTAGTTTGTAACCTGTGTGGCAAACACACCTGTAGCTCCCAGGAGTGTTCTCACAACGACTGTTGGTGCAAAGGCTGCAGGGGCGACAAACCGTTAGTGCCCTCTATCAAACAACCTGTGGAAAGTTCTACTGAAACTACCTATAACGTTGGTCATTACCTCAACATTTTCAGAAGAAAGGTTATTATTTGGTTTAGTGTATGACTGCTTCAGGACAAGGGGTGTTACCTGAGCATTTTTCATTGAGCAGCCCAAACCCTGGCGGGCAAGACACACACTTGTATGATCCTGGAGAGCTGACACAGGCCTGACCAGGACACTTCAAAGGGTCCTAGTGGAGCAATGGGGGCATTGAAACGTAAAGCCTTTGGCATCTTCATGATTCATCTTCACATGTAGGTCTATATTCAATAGTTAAGTTCCAGGGAACATCCATTGATGTGCCTGCTTGGTTCAGCCTAAAATCCTCTCAGAATAGCCAGTGTATCAGTTTTGTATTGATAGGGTTTGTATTCAATGTTTACAGATAAACAACAATTCACAATTTTGGCAACCACTGTCCTGGCCCTTACAACCAATACTATTTGAGTAAGGGGGTTGATGATTAACTATTTTGGTTGAAGCCAAATGGTGGAAAGAAACAACCTGAGGAAGAGCTATAGTTTAAAAGGAGTGCATAGATATCCATTGCAGTTCAGCGCAGTTCTGTTCACTGCCAGAGAAGCACAGCTGACAGACCAAACAATTCTATAGCCAGCTTGTCTGCCTGACCCTCTCATGACAAAGGCACTCTGGGTTCATTTTATCGGGGATGGGTGGAGTCCATTGTTCTTGTGGACGAGCATCATCAGCCTCACCTGCTGCCCGGGCTACTGCTGTATTGTCCCTGAGGCGCAGCCAAGGCGAGGGCCAGTGGCCGGAGTAATTTATCACCTCCCTGCATAGTCCACCATTCCCAAAGCCTCTGAAAGGGAGAGGGAGGATAACGCTAGAGGTGAATGAGGGACCTGTCTGAATTATCTGAGGACAGCCTGGAATTAGATTATTTTATTTTAACAAGTGTTTTTTTGTTTAAAAGGTCCTTCCCTGCTTAGTGTGCCTAAGCTGTGTCTTCTCAATATTACATTTTCTCTGTGATAGAATAGGAATGATGTAGTGCTAAACATTCCTTCAATGCGGTGGTTTTGTTGTGGGTCAGGTAATGAATAATAGCCTGAATGATGAAAAAGTCCCAAAAATATGAGGACATGAGACTAGTAGACCCTTCATTGTATTCGAGTGATATCCATGGACCAAAACATGGCCCAGATGTTGCCGGAAATCTGTATCCATGAAGACTTCATTCCCTGACAGCTGATAAAACCTCTGCAATGATAATGCCGTTTTTTTCTCTCATTTGAAACAATTCCTGCAAATTAAGACTGGTTTTAAGCTTTTTGCATAATCCTCCAAATCCTGTCCATGCCCAGCAGCAGTACAGAAATCGCTGAGTGCCGTTCCAGAGGCTCGTCTCTCACTGGCTGCCCAAGTTGTCCAACCGCTGAACTACACACACCAATGCAGGAGGATTCATTCCTCCATCATGACCTCGGTCAAACAATCCAGGCTTTCTGCTGGAGCATATTCAGCAGGCTCAACATCATAACAGAACGCTCCAGATTTAACAGGAATGCATAGAAACAAAACACGGTTGTCTATTTGCCACATGACAGCCACAGAATACATTTCAATTCTAAAACTTTGCGTTTCTATCTGGAGCATTCCGAAACATTGCGCCCCCTGGGTGCAGCGCACCTTGCAGATGGTCGGGGTGAAGAGCACCCCTCCTCTCCTTCCTGCTCCTGCTGCCGTTCCTCCTCTGTGGCCAGTGGTCTGGTTGCTGGCTGGAAAGGGGAAGAAGACGAAGCAGAGGTAGAGCAGCGGTAGGAGCCTGAGCCTGTGTCTGAGCTGGAGCATGGTGCCGTCCGTTTACTGACGATGCATCCCACGGAGAAGAGACACCACAGAGATCCACGAGAAGAGCTGATGCGTACGGCACGAAGAGATGTGAGAGAAGCAGAGGGATAGCTAGGGAACTCTACGCTTACTCTTAAGCTTCGTTCAATTACACTCTCGCTCTCTCTCGCAACTTCCGCAGGACGAGGAGGGAAAGGAAGAAAGAGGGAAAAAAAGAAAAACAGACCCAACGCTTCCTTTTTTCCTAAACACACCAACCAAAGAAATGAGTAACTTTGAGGAGGGAAGCGTGTGAGTGCAATATATATTGTGGGGATCTAGATGTGATGACTAGCTTAGAAAGAATGCATTAATGATTAAACATAAAAGGTTTGTACTGTACTGATATAAATTGTTTCACATAACAAGCTGTGATTCATGTGAGGAACGTTAGGGGGTAGGATGAGATAAGACTTGTATTTCTCACAGACACGAACACTGCCTCTTTGTGATCTGTGAACCACTCAAGGACGTGTACTGCAAAAAGGTGCTGACTCTACAGGTTGTGATGATAACAACTTATGCCTGGCAACAGTGTGCAACAGTGGAGCGCCAAGGGACTGGGACCAGCCTGTGCGCCAACGGATAGGCTGAGTAAGTCTAAACCACGCTCAGTCTCTACTCTGATTGGCCAGCAGGCAGCGGGAACTATCTCTGTCAGAGTATTTTAAGAAGAACTCATAACAATGGCTTAGTTCTCTGTCTGCCCTGTGTGGTATTTCAGTGGACCCGTATATACGAACATCATATTTACCATTGAAGGTTTTGCATTAATTAAAATACTAGTCTATTTTAGAAGACGTGTATTGACCTCTTTTGTTCCTAATACCAGATTTGAATTGATGCAACTTAACAATATATTTTAAGCTTTCTTAGGAGAGAGTGCCTGTCCACTTAATTGGAAGCAGTATAGCGAGAATGCTCTGGGCGAGCCTCCAAATACAATGTTTCTAAGGGATCCAATCCATCACCCTGTACTGTTAACTCTTCACTGCAGCCCCTGACCCTGTCTCTGTGCCCTGCCATTATGCTGTAACCGTAATCTGTTTTGTTTCCCCCCTTTTCCTTGTACTCCCCCCTATAGTTTCATAACATGGACCGTTCTGTCATCTGAGGAAGAGACCACAAGGAGGGGGTGGGGGGGTGAGGCAAGGTTTGAGTTTCAGGTCCTCGCTGGCATTGTAAACTGTGGTGGTGAAGTTCTCTCTCTCTCTCTCTCTCTCTCTCTCTCTCTCTCTCTCTCTCTCTCTCTCTCTCTCTCTCTCTCTCTCTCTCTCTCTCTCTCTCTCTCTCTCTCTCTGCTCATAAGGGAGGGGGGAAGAGGAGGGAAATTATTTTCCTTTCGCTACGCATTTTCAGAGATGTCATTTCACAAGCCCCACAGGCTCTTGCATGACATACACAATGTGCATTAAACCTGTTGCGTTACTGAGCCAGCTCATTCCTGAGCAACAGGGGAAAGAAACGTGCACGTGCCATCCATGTGCATCCACGTTGCACTGGCTCACATCACTCTTACCGCTGTAAGCACTGGGACCTGTAGGCCAACTAGGGTGAAATCACATCACTTTCACTACCTGAGAAAACTATAGGAGACAAATGTTAAATAATCCTTTTATGGTCATTCATGGATATAAACCACAGAAATATCCCAAACACATTCGAAAAAGGAGGTTGATGGAAACACCTAATTATTTAGCTAGGAAAAGTAAAGAATGGAAAATATAAAACCAATTGACAAAGAGATTCATTGTAATGTTAAAGTTAGAGCTAAAACTGTATGGTTGTTAGATTTACAAACATGACTTTTTCTTTATATTCACTTATAATTAACCCCGAAACAAAGCTAAGCAGAATTTCCTTGTCGAGTTTGGAAGACAAACAGCTGCATTGGACTGGGCAATATCTCCAGTTTCTGTCACGACTTCGGCCGAGGCTGCCTCCCCTCCTTGTTCGGGCAGGCTTCGGCGTTCGTCGTCACCGGCTTACTAACCACTGCCGCCCCAATCATCATCACAATTGTCTCGTCTTGTCAATCACACACACCTGGTTCCTATCCCCTAATTAGTCTGTGTATAAGTGTTCCCCCTTGTCCTTGTGGGTGATTGTTTATTTGTGGAGGTTATTGAAGCTCGGTGGAGCTCGTGTATTTTGTATCGACAGGAGAATGTTCCCGTGTGCCTTGTATTTTCCAGTGCGCCTGTTTTGTGCCCTGGAGTGTGTTTGATGCATTTCTGCGTAAACCTGTATTTTGCGGATTAAAGCCTGTTATTCTGTGATTTACCCTCCTGCGCCTGACTCCTTCAACACCACCTCATCACAGTTTCACCATATTACTACACCAGTATAAAACCTGGAAGACAGGAATGGGAGGACAGCGAGCGAGGCACACGTCAGCCAACTTCACCAAGGCCCTAGACCACATCAAAGGCTTGGTGAGGTTAAGTGCTGAGAGAATGATGGTTTACTTGAAGCTTATATGGGTCATCAACAAATCAGGGAGAATGACCTAATATAGGTCATGGCGATTGACCAAGCTAGAACCCAGAGAGAACTGGTATCCTAGTGGTTAGAGCTTTTGGCCAGTAACTGAAAGGTTAGTGGTTTGAATCCCGAGCCGATAAGGCTCTGTCGATGTGCCCTTGAGCAAGGCACTTAACCCTAATTGCTCTTGTAAATTGCTCTGGATGAGAGCATCTGCTAAATGACTAAACATGTAAAAAAAAAAATATATATATATCTGAAAGAAACTACAGGTACACTGGTACTATGGTCAGTGGTCATCCCTTATATGAAGTGTCTGAACCACCTGTGGAGGCAGGCTCCCTGCCCCTCTGTTTGTATAAGAGCCCTTTGGCACTGCACCGCTGGTCTGATCCGCACCTGTAGCTCAACCTAGCCCAGAGTGGCGCGTCATTCTGGGCCAGGACTGGGAGGTGGAATACACTGCCAGAAAGAGAGAGGGAGGGGAGGGCCTTGGCGTAGGCTAGGACACACAGTACATTACCATGCTACCGCTGGGATGAGCTGTCTGGGTCTGGAATGTGGGTTCCTGTCTTGCTGGAGGAGGAGGTATTAGTGTCTGCTCAGGACAGGTGTTGTTCACAATGTTTTCTAGTATGGGTCAATGGGTTCACAGCCGCTTGTTTTGCCTCCTTTTTGAGTGTTTTATTAGGAATATTAGCCAATGGAAAAACTGTAGTCCAATTAGCATTCACTTATAACCTTTCAAATACTGCCATAAAAAATGCTCCAAGGTTGGGGTTATTAGCTATATTAAATAGCCAGTAAATCGTACAAATCCGAACACAAAGTTTCAACGTGGAGGAAGCAAGTCCTTTATGTTTTGGTCCTGCAGGTGCAGGATGTTTAGTGCAGCCTGGGTCTCTGTCTCAGTGCACTCAATCCCTCTGTCAGTTGTCCAGACCAGTCCAGTCCAGTCCTACTCACACACACAACCACATGTCCCCCAGATAGGATTATTATTCCAATTACAAACAGGAAGCTATGCTCCATGTACAACAGATTGCCCCTCCGTGCATGGAAGCAACAGCTACCAAAATACTATCAATCAGTCTAGTGGCTCTGTAAAGGACCAAGAATGGAACTGAAGTGTTATACTCTGTGTGTGTGTTGTTTATCTTCATGGAGGTTGAGTGTGTATAAGTATGCGTGAGCGATGGTGGCCTTTGGCAATGGCCTTTAAAGTTGGTCCTGGAGTGCCTTTATGTTTGCAGGGTTTTTCTCCAGCCTTGTTTTAATCAGGTTCAAGGCGAATCAGCAGATCAAGAGATTGGAATATTGGAAATAACTGCCCACATTACATAACAGACTTTGGCTTATGACCCTTAAATGGGGTGTGCTAATTCTTTGTTCGTTTTAAAATTAAGTTTATTTAGTGAGATTACCAAGTGTGATTGACAGGTGCGAAAACTGAAATGACAGAGAGGACAAAACGGGTCAGTATAATAATCACTTCATTGGTCAATGGCCCGGTCAAATCTTAGCCTATAGGGGATTGCAAAGGGAGGGGGAATGAATTATTTCACTTGTGCTTACAATGGCTTTATTCATACACAGCAACTGTTCGTCCACAATGCTCCTGAATGCCACTTAAGAGAGGAGAAGCACTCTCTGACTCCTGGGATGAGGGGGGGAGTACTAAAGCTATTAAACCGATGGAGAAATTTAGAGAAGGACCTTTTACGCAAACATTTGCAGGAATAAAACATCAAAGTGCTTGGGTACTTAAAGAGGTCAGGGGATACAAAAAAACTAGGACCCTCAGCCCTTGTGGAATGTTGACAGATTACTCAACATTGTCAAGGCACTGTCTCACTTCTGGAGAAAAAAAAACTGACCCTTACTCCTCGGACTTGGAAAATCAAGCATTATAGAGTCATACTCTCTCTTTCCATGCAAGACAACATGCTCCGCTCGAGTGACTTTCACCTATTGGATATTAAAAGAGAGTAGGGCATAGTAGTGGTATGTAGATTCAACTGTACAATACTTAGAATGGGCCTTACACTGTTAAAAGCAAACCAGGTTGCTGAGAGAAATATAGTGCTCTTGCTTGTGCTGTTGGGTAAGTGGAACTAATGTGCTATTTTGCTATGATATCATGTCTTGAATAGTGATAGGCCTAACATTTACACTACCCTACAAATCAGTAGTGTAAAGTTGTCAGAGCTTAGTGTCACAGCTAAAAATGAATACCACACGAGACAACTTGCAGTACATACAGTACATAAACTACAGCATGGTTCTCCATTTTATGGCAGGCAAACTAATGCCAGTTGCAAACAGGTCATTTTCTCCTATTAGACTCCACTACTACGGAGTTCAAATCTGAGCTAAAGGGACTGGAACCTCTGATAGGTCACTGGTGCCACAGACATTGTGGGAGACTGTGTCTGCCCTCGTGAAAAATATGCCTGTTTATCCCTTTAGATTAGATTGGTTCCCATCCACCACCACAGAAAGCCATTTTAACATGCCATGAGGTCTTAGGGGCAGGAGATTTGGGGGTTCCCAATAGTTAAACACCGTCCATCATCTGGGCCATTACTGTACTTATGTCAGTGGGCCAAGGAAAACAATGGCGGGATTCAGTGAGGACAGATGCTGGGAGACGAGAAGCAGGTACAGGGAGTGAATATTTAATATAAACAGACAAGAAACAAAACACGGAGAGCGTCTGGACAGGGGAAACATAACAACATTAATGCTGACACCAGGATCAAACTGGGGAACAGACAGATATAGAAGGGGCAATCAACAAAGTGAAGGAGTCCAGGTGAGTCCAATGAGCGCTGATGCGCGTAATGATGGTAACACGTGTGCATAATGATGGGCAGCCTGGCGCCCTCGAGGGCCAGGGAGGGGGAGTGGGAGCAGGCGTGACAGTACCCCCCTGCCCCTGACGTGCCGGCCGAGGCATGGGAGCCTCACGAGCCGGGTGAGGAGCGGGAACCTGTCGAGCCTGACGGGCCGGCTGAGGCATGGGAGCCTGACGAGCCGGCTGATGCGTGGAAGCCTGACGAGCCGGCTGAGGCGTGGAAGCCTGACGAGCCGGCTGAGGCGTGGGAGCCTGACGAGCCGGCTGAGGCGTGGAAGCCTGACGAGCCGGCTGAGGCGTGGAAGCCTGACGAGCCGGGCTGAGGCGTGGAAGCCTGACGAGCCGGCTGAGGCGTGGAAGCCTGACGAGCCGGCTGAGGCATGGAAGCCTGACGAGCCGGCTGAGCGTGGAAACCTGACGAGCCGGCTGAGGCGTGGAAGCCTGCCGAGCCCGCTGAGGCATGGGAGCCTGACAAGCCAGCTGAGGCATGATGTGGGATGGGAGCCTGCCGATCCAACCAAGGCAAGAAACCTCTCGAGCCAGCTAAGGCATGGAAGCCTGACGAGCCAGCTGAGGCATCCCCGGTTCCTTCGGCAACGGCACCCAGACACAACATTACCAACCCAAACAAAACAAAAAAAAACTTCCCTGACGCTTCTGATATGGGTGTCAGCATTCTGTGAGGACAGACGCTGGGACCCGGGAAGCAAGTACAGGGTGATGATTTAATAAATAAAAGACATGGAACAAAACACGGACAGCGTCTGGACAGGGGAAATGAAACAACATCACTGCAGACACTGGGATCAAACTGGGGAACAGACAGATATAGAAGGGGCAATCAACAAAGTGAAGGAGTCCAGGTGAGTCCAATGAGCACTGATGCGCGTAATGATGGTAACAGGTGTGCGTAATGATGGGCAGCCTGGCGCCCTTGAGGGCCAGGGAGGGGGAGTGGGAGCAGGCGTGACAGATCTGGTCACAATGGGTTATCAGGGTCCGTACCGGTCTGAAACTCACATCTACTCACGATAACCTTATCTTATTCCCTAAAGTGTAAACAACTAGGAAATGGGCTAAATCATTCAAAAAAAGTCAGGGTGTTTAGTTTTTAATGTGGACAATTTTCATGGCAAATTCCATGCTATGTTGATAGATGTACCTACACGATTTCCATTATAAAACGCATTACTTTGTCACCACCAGTCCACTTGAAGCAAAGCATTCCATACCAAGACCCTGTTAATCACAACAAGCAGGAACCCAACACAATATGATATTTGATAATTTGCTGCCTTGACCATTATAATATTACTCATCACAACAACCTATGTTATCAGCACATAGTGTGGTCAAAGTAACAGAGGCTGGGGGTCTAAGTGAAGGGCCTTTCTGTACTCACCTGCAGGTGGGTTCACGTGGACGGTGTACTGGCCCTTCTGGGTTTGGAAGCTCTTGACACTGGTGGTCTGGGTGTCCTGTAGGTCTGATGATGAGGCTGATTGGAGCTTCTTCCTCTCTGTCTCGATGTGTTTCATCAGGATGGTGGTCATCTTGTCGCCTCGGCCCCCACGGGCCAATGCCTTCTTTAGCAGCACTGACTGGGCAGCCTGCAGACTGATCAGGGGAAACAACAGACAGTCAGCAGACTGGGCCTCCTTCAGACTGGACAGGAGACAGAACAGACAGTCAGCAGACTGGGCCTCCTTCAGACTGGACAGGAGACAGAACAGACAGTCAGCAGACTGGGCCTCCTTCAGACTGGACAGGAGACAGAACAGACAGTCAGCAGACTGGGCCTCCTTCAGACCGGACAGGAGACAGAACAGACAGTCAGCAGACTGGGCCTCCTTCAGACTGGACAGGAGACAGAACAGACAGTCAGCAGACTGGGCCTCCTTCAGACTGGACAGGAGACAGAACAGACAGTCAGCAGACTGGGCCTTTCAGACTGGACAGGAGACAGAACAGACAGTCAAAAGACTGGGCCTCCTTCAGACTGGACAGGGGAGACTACAGACAGAACGTCAACAAGTACGGTAACTAAGAGTGTGTATCATATAACTCATTGCTGTGCGTCTGTTACTACTGACAGCGATTTATAACACTAGATTGGCAGCCAGCTAAAATCCCTGGCCTAAAGATTTACTCACTATATTATTTACATGGGGGTACATCAGACACACTATTGTAGTGTATTCTGCAAGCAACAATAGCTAGTTCATTCAATTAGAGATGTATTTGATCAGCATCAACTCTCCTACAGCATCTGCCAAGAAATGAAAGAAATCCCATGACATGTTCATCCATGTTTTTTTTATACACATTTATTAGTTTATCAGCTTGTTGGGGCAGACACACTGACTAGGCCGGGGACTTATCGGCCAGACTCCATGTCTTTCTCAAGCCCTAAGGTCTTCTTGGCCCAGGGTTGTTTGGCAATTCACAGTTTCCATGGCAAATGAATAAAACGGGGGCAGGAGTTTAGCCAATGTTGTAAGCAGGGTCTGGATTACTTTTTTGATATTGCCCAAGTAAACCTGGTATCATGCATTTACAGTACATTTGAATGTACCAACGGCACTCTCAATAGAGTACACACACACACACACACACACACACCTCACCCACCTTATTTTTACTCAATCATACAGCAATACCATTTTAGTACGCATTGTAAGCCTGCAACCGAGATTGTATTTCTCTGCAGTCATTTTTCTAACACACCCTAAAAGTCTGCTCAGACTTTATATTTTTCACACTGGATGAGTGAGTCTCAAGTGAGCCATGAGAGCAATGTGTCTGACATACTGTAGACCGTAACACAATCATAAAAACATTCACCTTAAACATTCACCTTAAAATAGTGTTTCACTGCACTAAAGCAGGAGCTGGATGTATGAAAGATAGTTTTACGGAATGGAAAGCCTGTGTAAAAGTAGGGCAATCGTGGGCAGTTGTTATTGGAGAGAGGCACTATATCAAATTAGTAATTACCAAAAAATATACAGTACCAGTCAAAAGTTTGGTCACACCTATTCAAGGGTTTTTCTTTATTTTTACTATTTTCTACATGGTAGAAAAATAGTGAAGACATCAAAACTATGAAATAACACATATGGAATCATGCAGTAACCAAAAAAGTGTTCTTCAAAGTAGCCACCCTTTGCCTTGATGACAGCTTTGTACACTCTTGTCATTCTCTCAACCAGCTTCACCTGGAATGCTTTTCCAACAGTCTTGAAGGAGTTCACACATATGCTGAGCACTTGTTGGCTGCTTTTCCTTCACTCTGTGGTCCAACTCATCCCAAACCATCTCAATTGGGTTGAGGTCGGGTGATTGTGGAGGCCAGGTCATCTGATGCAGCACTCCATCACTCTCTTTCTTGGTCAAATAGCCCTTACACAGCCTGGAGGTGTGTTGGGTCATTGTCCTGTTGAATAACAAATGATAGTCCCACTAAGCGCAAACCAGATGGGATGGCGTATCGCTGCAGAATGCTGTGGTAGCCTTGCTGGTTAAGTGTGCCTTGAATTCTAAATAAATCACAGAAAGTGTCACCAGCAAAGCACTCCCACACCATCACACCACCTCCTCCATGCTTCACGGTGGGAACCACACATACGGAGATCATCCGTTCACCTACTCTGCGTCTCACAAAGACGGCGGTTGGAACCAAAAATCTCACATTTGGACTCTTCAGACCAGGACACATTTCCACCGGTCTAATGTCCATTGCTCGTGTTTCTTGGCCCAAGCAAGTATTTTCTTCTTATTGGTGTCCTTTAGTAGTGGTTTCTTTGCAGCAATTCGACCATGAAGATCTGATTCACGCAGTCTCCTCTGAACAGTTGATGTTGAGATGTGTCTGTTACTTGAACTCTGTGAAGCATTTATTTGTGCTGCAATCTGAGGTGCAGTTAACTCTAATGAACTTATCCTCTGCAGCAGAGGTAACTCTGGGTCTTCGTTTCCTGTGGCGGTCCTCATGAGAGCCAGTTTCATCATAGCGCTTGTTGGTTTTTGCGACTGCACTTGAAGAAACTTTAAAAGTTCTTGAAATTTTCCGGATTGACTGACCTTCATGTCTTAAAGTAATGATGGACTGTCATTTCTCTTTGCTTATTTGAGCTGTTCTTGCCATAATTTGGTATTTTACCAAATAGGGATATATTCTGTATACCACCCTTACCTTCTCACAACACAACTGATTGGCTCAAACGCATTAAAAAGGAAAGAAATTCCACAAATTAACTTTTAAGAAGGCACACCTGTAAATTGAAATGCATTCCAGGTGACTACCTCATGAAGCTGGTTGAGAGAATGCCAAGAGTGTGCAAAGCTGTCATCAAGGCAAAGGGTGGCTACTTTGAAGAATCTCAAATATAAAATATATTTTGATTTGTTTAACACTTTTTTGGTTACTACATGATTCCATATGTGTTAGTTCGTAGTTTTGATGTCTTCACTATTATTCTACAATGTAGAAAATAGTAAAAATAAAGAAAAACCCTTGAATGAGTAGGGGTGTCCAAACTTTTGACTGGTACTGTATATTTGGCGCACTCTCTACTAGGGTTGGGCGGTATCCAGATTTTCATATCGTCACACCATCCTTCTCTCATCCCGGGATTTACGGTATTACCGGTTTAGTACACAAGGGGCACTAAAAACGCAAAGAAAAGTCCATTAGCCGTCTATTACCAGAATACTAACAGAATTAGCACAAATAATAGCGAATTTCCATAGAGGCTGCTAGTGAAATATTCTAACGAGTGCAAACGAAAATAAACAAATTGCAAAGACAAGAAATCCAGCTCATAATGTTAAACGTATATAGGTAGTAGCTAACAAATATCATTTTTGGTGAGTTTGGAAATGAATAAGCAAATGTGAATGAGAGACATTGTGCAAATGAACAAAGTTTTGACACATGCTTGTCTGAAGGAACAACACTGGCTCTGGAGCAGCATGTAAACAAACTGTGTCTGTGTGGAGCCTGCCTGCCTGCCTGCTCTGCTCAGAGAAGATGGGGGAGGAGCAGACTGAGGGGACGAGAAGGAGAGGAAAAAAACTCAAGGAAATCAAGATAGCCGTGGCAGCTGTACAGATGACTCATCCAAAAAGCTTTGACTTCTCAAACACAGCAGAAAGCTAACACTATATGATGCCCCGTCTCCTTATTAATTTAGCCACTTACTTAGCTAACTAGCAAGTTAAACCAAATACACAGCTGGCTCAACTGTTCTGGGGAACTACGGTAAGCCTCAATGTAAAATAATGTGACAGGTGAAATGAAGAACGCAATCTGCTTTATCTCCTAATGTATTGCACAAGTTGACTGCAGGTATTTACTTAAAAAGTAGCTACAAATATGACAATTTATTGAAAAACTTCAAAGAAATAGTCACAGGATGGAAAACCATCCCGTGGCTATTTCCAAATACCCTGGTATATGATATATATGGTATACGGCCCAAGACTACTATCTCAAGGGCTGACCCTTGAAAATTATTTGGTTTTGTAAAATTAATAACAGCACCGAAATCTTGATTTAATCCTAGTACCCAAATTAGTTTGACAAACTCCAGTGAACCAATAGATTATACATGTCCCTTTTGGAAATACATATAATAAACCAAGTATATCGCTATAATGCTGACCAAACCACTTGCGTTGCATGTGCGAGTGTTGCAAATTCAATTTACACATACATGTTATTCAATCATTTCATCCAAACTGCTCGCGGGCATCTGCGTAGCCAGGCGCTAAAATAGAACTTGAATGTTTCATGTGTGTTTTGACCTGTCCCCAAATTAATATAGTTGGTTCACAGTTGGTTTTGGTATTTTTACCTGTGTGTCATGAACCGCTCTGGTGGAGATAGACAAAATCAACAGCCATGGTCAGCCATGTACGAATATCTCGTAGCTGAGAGACACTTGAACGTTGAAGTTGGAAATGTTTTGGTGATAGCATCATTTTGATATTCCCCAGCTGAACATGTAGCCCTGACCTGCACTTCACCGACCATAACTTGTGTGTGTGGAGGGGGGGAACAGAACTTGAAACAAACATCCAAAATCAAACAGGTTCAATGGAGGTGCATCATTGGAGTAGGGATAAAGCCAGTGTTCTTCATTACAGTGAGGAGTGTGGTGACTGCAAAACCAAACAAATGGTAGGCCAGTTCATTCAAGCCTGGGAAATCATAATTGGGGTGACAGACCTCAGTCTATGTTACAGGCTCCACCATACCAAGTTAATACATGCTCCTCCCATAGTCCTTAATAAGGATATCCACCAAATCCCTATGTTTTAATGCGATCACTGTTACTTAACAAGTGGTTCAATTATCTTGAAAGATCTGGAAAGTAATCTCTCAACACATTGATAAACAACAAGTTGAGAGCATGTTGACATTTAGTGTGTCACTAGTCCATCAGCTGGACTTCAGCCTACTGTGCCTGCTGCAACGTGCTGGCATTTCAATAGTCTATTGTGTGTATGGTGTTTATCTAGGGTCGACCCCTTCCTTCCCCGGCTGAAGTCAGTGCACTGCAGCCAGGTCCACTCTGCAAGATGGCACTCCTAGATTACCGCACTGCTTTCATACACACAGCTCCGTTCTGCCTAATTGAAAACGCTCCGTCGTGTCATAGCCCACTCTGTGGGGCAGACTTCAATCCGCGCGACGCCGTTCCCAGATTACAGCACTGTTTTGTCAGACGGTTAGCGGTTCGGCCTTGTTTCAGATGCCTGTCATTCTGTGGAATTCTAACAGAGTGCACTGTGCCTGCATACAGGGTGATCTTACACAGAGTCCACCTGTGGCCGAGCCACTAGTACAGCACTGTATTGGCCTGTTAGGAGTATTTACCTACATTCCATACAGCATTTACCTTCTTATGGATACTTGTTGAGTACCATGGACGTGGTGAATCAGCGCAAAACAATGAAAATAGTTGGAGTAGAACCCCTTTTAGCGTGTTCCAGAAACCTAAATCAACTCAGAGTAACTTGAAAACCAGTTGGAGCAACGTGCCACCATAAGAGGTTTAAAAGCTTTGGACAGGGAATTCATTTACCTAAAAACATTATGAAACTATTTGGACACGTCGCTAAAATTCGATCTAATATCCTGATCCCTGGGTGTTGTTGCTGGGCAGAATGATTAAGAGACAAGGGAATAGAGATAGAGAGATAAGGAGAAGTCCAACTATGCAGAGGCACTGGGGTCATATAATAATATGCCATTTAGCAGACGCTTTTATCCAAAGCGACTTACAGTCATGTGTGCATACATTTTTATGTATGGGTGGTCCCGGGGATCGAACCCACTACCCTGGTGTTACAAGCGCCATGCTCTACCAATTGAGCTACAGAGGACCAGACTTAGGGCTTATGTCTAACAAATAGGGCTTATGTCTAACTGTCTCGGGACCAGACTAAACCCAGACGTGTGTGTGTGTATGTGATGACAGGGAGCAGGGAGCCGGCCTGGTGGTCTGAAGCATTTAACTTGACTTAGACTGGACAGCAAACAGAGCAGAGATGGATGGTCAATGGACAGTGGTTGTACCTATTCCATCAATCTGACCTACATCAGCACAGTCTAGCAGATTGCATGTAGTCCTATAGAATGGCCATAGTAATGCATAGTAATGCATAGTACATCATCAGATTGCTTTGGCTTTGGTTCACAGTAAACACAAACGTGCTCCCATTCCATGGTTTGAGTCAAAGCAGTGTACTAATGCCCCACATGGGCTGCGTCCCAAATGGCTCCCTATGTAGTGCATTACTTTTGACCAGGGTCCATAGGGCTCTCCATCCTTTCCAAGACGCATTCAATCACTCCTGGGTTTAACTTCTCCACTGTGTGTTTTTTTCCTCTCCAAAATACATGATTTCATTGTACACAGACACAAACACAAGGCTCAAATCAAACAACACTCCCTTAAATATTTTGAATGATTGCTTTGTTTGTAGTGATGCATGTGACATAGGGTGATGATGCGCTAGCTTTGGCTGGAGCAGCAAATTGGTTTGCCACAACAATACAAGACACACAATCGCCTAGTAGTCAAGAAGACATTTGTTATGTTGTAAATGTCAACAGCCTTGGTATAAAAAACTATGTTGAGGTCGCTGGTCGCCACTGCAACAACATACAATTTCACTATCAACATAATCAGAAACGATTATGGTGATTCAGTCCAAATTCCCACAGAACTGGACGCCTCAGGCCTCCAGTGGATATCTCTTTTGCAGACAGTGTTTTTGCTGCTTTTGTGAATGAGTAGCAGTGGCTGCTGGGGGTTGTAAAGGGAAACTCTGTTTTCCTCATTAGTCCTCATTGGAGACAGCCTGTACACAGCTAGGGGCAATGTTCCTCACCAATATGAAACAGCTACAGTAGACTGTAAGTGACTGGCCTCAGTTCAGTAAGTGATAATGCTATATAGATCTCTCTAGCACTACATGTCTTGCAGGATATGCTGAATCACTACACAAGGCAGTATGGTGTATACATGAAATAACTAACATTGCAGTATGGTATACATTAAATAACATTTACATTGTTGTGTTTTTAACCAACTTCAACAACGCTACAAGACGACTGCTGGCATTAAGATTGCACTGAATGAGTTGTACAAGGCCATAAATCAACAGGAAAACGCTCATCCAGATGCAGCGCTCCTAGTGGCCGGGGACTTTAATGCAGGGAAACTTAAATCCGTTCTACCTAATTTCTACCAGCATGTTATATGTGCAACCAGAGGAAAAAAAACTCTAGACCACCTTTACTCCACACACAGAGATGCATACAAAGCTCTCCCTCGCCCTCCATTTGGCAAATCTGACCATAACTCTATCCTCCTGATTCCTGCTTATAAGCAAAAACTAAAGCAGGAAGCACCAGTGACTCGGTTAATAAAAAAGTGGTCAGATGACGCAGATGCTAAGCTACAGGACTGTTTTGCTAGCACAGACTGGAACATGTTCCGGGATTCTTCAGACAGCATTGAGGAGTACACCACATCAGTCACTGGCTTCATCAATAAGTGCATCGATGATGTCGTCCCCACAGTGACCGTACGTACATACCCCAACCAGAAGCCATGGATTACAGGAAACATCCGCACTGAGCTAAAGGGTAGAGCTGCCGCGTTCAAGGAACGGGACTCTAACCCGGACGCTTATAAGAAATCCCGCTATGCCCTCCGACGAACCATCAAACAGGCAAAGAGTCAATACAGGACTAAGATTGAATCGTACTACACTGGCTCTGACGCTCGTCGGATGTGGCAGGGCTTGAAAACTATTACAGACTACAAAGGGAAGCACAGCCGCGAGCTGCCCAGTGACATAAGCCTACCAGACGAGCTAAACCACTTCTATGCTCGCCCGAGGCAAGCAACACTGAAGCATGCATGAGAGCACCAGCTGTTCCGGATGACTATGTGATCACGCTCTCCGTAGCCGATGTGAGTAAGACTTTTAAGCAGGTCAACATTCACAAGGCCGCAGGGCCAGACGGATTACCAGGACGTGTCCTCCGAGCATGTGCTGACCAACTGGCAAGTGTCTTCACTGACATTTTCAACATGTCCCTGACTGAGTCTGTAATACCAACATGTTTCAAGCAGACCACCATAGTCCCCGTGCCCAAGGACTCTAAGATAACCTGCCTAAATGACTACCGACCCGTAGCACTGACGTCTGTAGCCATGAAGTGCTTTGAAAGGCTGGTCATGGCTCACATCAACAGCATTATCCCAGAAACCCTAGACCCACTCCAATTTGCATACCGCCCCAACAGATCCACAGATGATGCAATCTCTATTGCACTCCACACTGCCCTTTCCCACCTGGACAAGAGGAACACCTACGTGAGAATGCTATTCATTGACTACAGCTCAGCATTCAACACCATAGTGCCCTCTAAGCTCATCACTAAGCTAAGGATCCTGGGACTAAACACCTCCCTCTGCAACTGGATCCTGGACTTCCTGACGGGCCGCCCCCAGGTGGTAAGGGTAGGTAACAACACATCTGCCACACTGATCCTCAACACGGGGGGCCCCTCAGGGGGTGCGTGCTCAGTCCCCCTCCTGTACTCTCTGTTCACCCATGACTGCATGGCCAGGCACGACTCCAACACCATCATTAAGTTTGCCGACGACACAACAGTGGTAGGCCTGATCACCGACAACGATGAGACAGCCTATAGAGAGGAGGTCAGAGACCTGGCCGTGTGGTGCCAGGACAACAACCTCTCACTCAACGTGACCAAGACAAAGGAGATGATTGTGGACTACAGGAAAAAAAGAGGACTGAGCACGCCCCCATTCTCATCGACGGGGCTGTAGTGGAACAGGTTGAGAGCTTTAAGTTCCTTGGTGTCCACATCACTAACGAACTATCATGGTCCAAACACACCAAGACAGTCGTGAAGAGGGCACGACAAAGCCTATTCCCCCTCAGGAGACTGAAAAGATTTGGCATGGGTCCTCAGATCCTCAAAAAATTATACAGCTGCACCATCGAGAGCATCCTGACTGGTTGCATCACCGCCTGGTATGGCAACTGCTTGGCCTCCGACCGTAAGGCACTACAGAGGGTAGTGCGTACGGCCCAGTACATCACTGGGGCCAAGCTTCCTGCCATCCAGGACCTCTATACCAGGCGGTGTCAGAGGAAGGCCCTCAAAATTGTCAAAGACTCCAGCCACCCTAGTCATAGACTGTTCTCTCTGCTACTGCACGGCAAGCGGTACCGGAGTGCCAAGTCTAGGTCCAAAAGACTTTTCAACAGCTTCTACCCCCAAGCCATAAGACTCCTGAACAGCTAATCATGGCTACCCGGACTATTTGCACTGCCCCCCACCCCATCCTTTTTACGCTGCTGCTACTCTGTTAATTATTTATGCATAGTCACTTTAACTCTACCCACATGTACATATTACCTCAACTACCTCAACTAGCCGGTGCCCCCGCACATTGACTCTGCAACGATACCCCCCTGTATATATAGCCTCCCTACTGTTATTTTATTTTACTTCTGCTCTTTTTTTTTCTCAACACTTTTTTTGATGTTGTTTTATTTTTACTTTTTTTGTTAAAAATAAATGCACTGTTGGTTAAGGGCTGTAAGTAAGCATTTCACTGTGATGTCTGCACCTGTTGTATTCGGCGCATGTGACCAATGAAATTTGATTTGATTTGATTTGACTCTTACAAGGCACATGAAGAGAATAACATTAACTATTGCAGCCTTTCTTAAACTATGGGTTGCGACCCAAAATGTCTCTAGGTCCCATGGCAAAACGTGTAGAATTTCAGGAAATTAACTTTAAAACGTTTTCTCTCCGCTGTCAACAGGGGGGCCACTAAAATATTTTGCCCACGAGGTGTGACATGTTGTTTACGGACCCCAAAAGGGGACATGTTTTCATGAGCATGGGTCCCAGGACTAATTTCTCATTTGGGTCCCAGGCTGAAAAAGTTTAAGAACCCCTGAACTATTATATGAATGATGAACATTAAAGTTTCCAACAGCAGTCATCCACCAACAACTCTAATTTTGGCAAAAGACTTATGGAGACTAAAAGCTTTATTTCAGAGCATAAATATGTATTTCTTTCACAGGCAATCCCCTTGCAAGCCTTCAAGGGCTGTTTGGTCTCTTTCCCTGACTCACTCTGACCTTTGTCTGCATAATTAACGGTTTTGAAAATAAAATGCTAGAACCACATGTAAAAACCACATCTCTTTACTATGAACAAGAACGCATGCACATACACACACACTCACACACTCGCTCCATTTGCAGTACAGTATTAGTTCCACTATGATTTACAGTAGATTTGATTTGGAGAACAGTTCCACCTGCTGCCTATCATGGGTAACTCCACTCCACCGTCAATTTTAATAGAAGCCTGCTTTCACATTCCACAAACTTAAGGGTTACCTCTTTATCAGTTGAGGCTACAAAATATTGTCACCACTGGATTAAGTGTGGGCTTTTTATTTGTTTACTAAAAGTTCAGTTAGCTGCCAAATTAAATATTGATGTTAAATAAAATATGATCTGGTCTTGCACACAAAACAATGTCTTCATCTTTTTGTCAACTTCTATTTTATACTGTACTCTATCTAAACCCCTGGGCTGGCACTGAGCCAACCCTTTCTACCATTTGGCAAGGTGCCCTGATCCCAACACCTGCGCTGCATCAGGTGGACCAAACCAACCGCCACAGACACTCTGACTCTGCACCTGTGGCCAACATTCTGGGCTAACCCAGGCTGACTGGAGACTGGCACTTCAAAGCCAGCAAACCGAGAGGAGGAAGAGGAGGAGGAAATGGAGGAGTAGAGAAGGGACTAAATGGCACAAGCTGGTGATGCAGAAAATCAAGGTAGTGCACAGTGAAGAGAAGTCAAAAACTCACGTAAGAGGTTGCCAGCGCACAGTGTAATATTTCTTGGTCTCTGGGTTGGTGGTGCTGGCTGGTGTCCCCTCTGTCCTCCATGCGGCTGTGGTCTCAGCGGGCACTGGGGTGGTGGTGGTGGGGAAGACGGTGGTTGGTGAGAGGGTGGTGGTTGGTGAGAGGGTGGTGGTGCTGACCATGGGGCTGGTGGGGCGCAGGAAGGCCCAGGGCAGGCCTACGAGGCCGTAGGTCACGCTTGCAAACTCACAGCGGGCCCCGTAAAAGCCTGTTCGGCATTCACAGATGTTGGGCTGCCTGCACACGGCTCCGTTGTGGCAGCGTGGAAGGCGTCTTGCTTCAAGTAGGGGGCGAGAGAGGAGGAGAAGGTTCATAAAACCAGAAGAGTGGACTGTGGTTGAGAGGGCTAAGATACTGGAGCAGAAACTCAACCGTAAGAGGACAACTGCTTCGACCACCTTGTGCTGCACATTTTACTATCTCAATAAAAACTCAGTAGGACAAACAGCTTAATGTGCATTGTAACTTAACAACAAAAACAGCCAATGGAGGAACGGTCAAGGTTTCACTCCTCTGAAATAAATTAAGGAATGAACAGGGGAGAGGAGGGAGAGAGCCATGGTCCTGGACACAGGGAGGGGGTATTCATGTATACACAATGCAGCCCCCCAGCCCCCAGCCCCTAGCCCCCAGCCCCCGGCCCCCCAGCCCCCAGCCCCCAGCTCTTGGTTTCTCCCATCATCCCTGTCTGGGCGTCATTGTACCCGGGCCGAAACCCCTGGAGGGCTCCAGTAATGGCCCAATTGCCACAGACAACAACAGCGCATCCCAAACCCAGCAGCTTACCACAAATCTCCTGGCCGCCTCCATGAATATCAACAGCGATGGGCACCGCTTACTGACATTGTTTCAGTAGAACCCTTTTTCTCCATGGCTTTTTCGCACGAAGGCTAGCACAATGTGGCCAAACAGAAATGAGACTCAAAGTGCACAGTGGACTGAATATAAGTAAGAGCGGACATCCGCATAGTGGTTGTTTTGGCGGTGCTGAACGTGGAACTGCGTAAGGGCTGTCAAATGCGCAAGCGGCGCCTGGCATTACAATGCCATTAGCTGCAATGAGTCGCATTAACAGAAATCCCATGCAGCCTGGTTTACAAATTTGAACACTGGAATGTGAGATGTAATCTACACCTCGATTAGGCTGATAGAAATCCTCATTATTTTGTTTAATGATTTTCAATTTTAGAGTCATATTTCTATATAGCCTACACTTTCTCGTTCTGAACGTCTAACGCGAGTGGGACAGGTGTGGTTTCATGACAATGATCAGAAGAGCAGCTGCTCACTGATTTGACAGCTCCAACGCAGTTCAACCTCTGACAACGCCAAAACTTCAGCTATGTGGGTGTCGGCTATCACAGGTTAACGCTTGATCTGATTTAATCTAGGCCTAAATCTGCTTCCACTTCAGAGTTCCCTTCTCAGTGTGGCTATTATATTGTATCAATAAACCTCAGAGGGGGAAAGGAAGTATGGGTATATATTTGTGTGCATTCCTGCCCTGGTGTGTGTGTGTGTGTGTGTGTGTGTGTGTGCGTGCATGCGTGCGTGCGCCTGTGTGCGTGCGTGCGTGCCTGCATGAATGTGTTTGACAGTGTGAGATTCACAGTGAGTTTTTGCTTCCTTTAGAGTGCAGAGCCGTGCTATGCCGGAATGCTAAGCCAGGTTGTTTTGACATGACGCTGGCCCTTTAAATCCCCTGGATCAAGTAAAGGTGTTCAAATCCCTGTAAACAAGGCTTATGGAGGTGTGGATTATAATGATAACGCCACAGAGATGTGTTGGAGACGGACATGAATAGGAGCTCTTCCGTTCTGCAAAGGTCCTGACCTCTTCTCCGTGTACAGCATGGTGTGTAGACAAAGCAGGGCCCGTATTCATAAAGCATCTCAGAGTTACATTACTGATTTATAATCAGTTCTGCCTTTTAGGTCATAATTAATATGATTTTATGGACAGGGGGGGTGGATCTGATCCTAGATCAGCACTCCTACTCTGAGACATTTTAAGAATATGGGCCCAGGCCTGTTAGGGGTTTAGCTAAAGGCCTGCTGGTCCAGGGTCAAGTCCAGGTTGGGCCACCATCACAGACCACTATGGCTGTGTTTACACAGGCAGCCCAATTCTGATCTTTTTCCCACTAATTGGTCTTTTCACATCCTATATTTTTCAGAGCTGATCTGATTGGTCAAAAGACCAATTAGTGAAAAAAAGATCAGAATTGGGCTGCCTGTGTAGACGCAGCCTAAGACAGGCTCTTCAAGACCAGAGGTGCTCAACACTATCAACACATGATATATTCACTTTCATAACATATCGAAACATATCGATACTGGACACTTTTTGCTACACCCTGCAAGCCTACAGGTGTCCTATCTTAATTTGATCAATCTGTTGTTGCAGAGAATTTTCCTGCCCAGCAGGAAATGGAAATTGTAGTGTATTCGAGGTTTAAAAAGGTCTGTCACGGCTTCCTCCGAAGCTGCCTCCTCTCCTTGTTCGGGCAGGCTTCGGCATTCGTCGTCACCGGCCTTCTAGCCACTGCCGCTCCTCATCTCATCATTCCATTTGTTTTGTCTTGTATATTACAAACACCTGGTTCATATCCCCTCATCAGTACCTGTATAAGTGTTCCCTCTGCCCCCTTGTCTTTGTGTGTGATTGTTTATTGTGGAGGTTAGATTAGCTCGGTGGAGCTCCTTGTGATTTGCCCTCCTGCGCCTGAGTCCTTCAAATCACCCACTACAAGGTCAAATTAAGATAGTATATCTGTAAACTGTGTAGGTCTTGACTGGAATTCACATTTGCTATCCACACCCCCACCATAATCAGAAAATGATGATACAATGAAATCATACATGCTCCAGATGTCTGACTGAGTGAAATGGGAGGAAACACAGGTTGGACTGGGTTCTGCTGATGTTGGATGTAACATTACAACTTCCAGCTGGGTGGAGAGAACATTCCATTGTCCTATAGAGCATGATTGATGCTCTCTCGCTCCTTATTAAACCAACTATTGACAGCTTGTCGTCTATATACAGTACAGTACTGGGAATAGACCATTCACAAGTACCATGATAGAGATTGTTGTCATCAGGGGCGTCATGCACCCCTAAAATCTGAGGGGGCACAAAGTACGTGAGGATGGTTGGGCGCTGGTCCGGAAGGGGGCTAGGCCTGAAACAGCTTTTTCCTGCAATCTAGAGCCATAATCACTACGCTTAATTCTATGTTAGAAATATGTATTTTTCTGCATATCTAAGCATACCTCTTGAGCTGTCTGTATCCTGCTGACTGGAGGTTCTTTTAAATGTTTTTACTAAATATGCTTCTCTGCTCAAATCTGGGTAAAAATAATGAAAGGAATGGGAGTCTTATTCAGAACATGTAGTTATTGCTTGCTTTTCTAAAGTCTACCAGCCTTGCCAGCAGGCATGCCAGCTAAGATAAATCTGAGGGGCATGTGCCCCTGTGCCCCCTATGGGCATGACAACTCTGGTTGTCATGGTGGTATAAGGACAGCCATCCCTACTGTATAAGGCGGCTCCTAGCAAGAAAACAAACTGATTTATGCATGTTAAGATATTCCATGATACGGTATGGCAAGATCTTTAAATAATATTTCCCCAACAATGTGGAACAACATTACACATAATGGAAGGGCTGACAGTCCTGCTATGCTTGGAGAAACGTCAGTGGAGATGAGAAACGTACGTTTGGTGCATTTCTGAGTCTTGGGTGAAACGGTCCATCCGTGGCAGCACCTGTTTCCACATACGTTAGGCCTGCAGAGAGCATGGGAGAGAGACAGACAGCCAAGTCTACAGGAATCTGTGCAGGATTAGATCACTGCAGCAGTCAGGGGCGGACTGGGACCAAAAATCGGACCTGGCATTTCTAACACACCGGCCCATTATTTTCCTTAAGGCCCTCACACCGGACCATTTTTTCCCTCGAGGCTGCCACAACAGCCCATTTGTTCCTTGAGGCCACCATAATTAGCCAGATAACAATCATTTTGCGCAGAAAATCCAAGTTAGACAGGCCCACTAGGCTAAAAATGGACCAGCACATCTGGCATTTGCCCGAAATGCCAATGGCAAGTCCGCCCCTGGCAGCAGTTATCACAGTACATAGTTCAGGTTATGCTTAAAGACTGGAACCCCACACACTCAAAAATCACAGACACTACTGCTTTATAACATAGTTCAAGGTCATGAATACAAAATAAATCACTTCATTTGATCACAAAAGGATCTAAACACGGTCCTATTTTTACAACTCCCTGGATATTCATGAAAAACAACTTGGGCCCCCCAGAAATGTACTGTTGCTTCAGTGTGGAACAATGAATACCTCCTTGTCTTTACACTTGCCTTTGGACGTAATAGATTCAGTTTGTTTAAAACGGATGCTATGAATATGAATGGGGGGCCATGGTGTGGTTGCCCCGTCCCGTGCACAATGCATGACAGATATTGTGTTCCCACACTGGTCTGGCCGTATCTGTCTGTCTCTGGGCTAGCCGCTTGCCCTCTCTCCTCCACAGATTGGGTAAACAAAACCGGATTTAGGGTCCTCTGCAGAGTCTTGTTTCTGGGGCGCCCGCCAGTTTATCCAGAGGGCTTCTGGGAGAAGAGGCAATTAGCACGCGAACACAAGCCACGTTGACGACGCCCACTTCAAAGTGACAGCTCCCCTTATACTGCCTTTGTGGTATTTGCTAATTAGTTACAGCTTTCTGGCTTTAAAGTGTGTTTGCAAATAGTGGGCCAGGAGCCTCTTCCAACAGGGACTGACTGGGGGTCTGCATAGGGGCAGAGACAGGGCTTCTATTCAAACCCAGCAGTGTACTCACCCAGAGGAAGGTAAGCCTGTCTGGGAGACTGGGAATGACCTTTGACCCCAGGCCAAGTTGGAGGCTAATTCAGCAGATGTCACTGCCAAAACAGACTCTGCCAGACCATTATTGCGCCGGAATTACAACAACATCACCGCTAAATTGCTGATCTTTCAGTTTGGACACCATCATGAAGACATTTTGTAAAGGATTTTTTAATTGACCAGTAACATCCAATCGATCTCAACAAATGATGTGCAAACTTCCTAACCAAACCCAAACACGTAAACAGGACTGTGATAGGCATAGCATTGTTGTCTCTGACTGACAGTTCCCTCCCGATCTGACAGCTGAATGCAGAAGCCACTGGCCGTTTTGTCTCTAGTCGAGTCTTAATGCAATGCTGACACTGCTCTAATACAGTAGAAGAATCCAGAGCCCATGTGTTTACAGAGCTAAGTGGGACCTGTCGTCTGGTTGGAGGAGCCACCCCATTAAGAGCCTGCATACTCACACTGCTCCCATCCACTGCCATAGGCTATCCATCTTTCTATCTTGAACCACTTCTTCTGGTGACTGAGCACTGATTCTGAAGTACCTGACTCTTAGACTTTCTATCCTCTCATCTACGAGGAGGTATTCTAAAGGCTCAGACTGAATGATGATTCTTTAGTTCTAGGTCTCTCTGCTCTGGAGTGGGACTAATGTTCTTGAACACGTGAGACTCCGAGAGCTTCTGTATTGTGGCATGTGTTGTGTTAGTGCCTATAGCACCTCATAATACTGCAATGTTTCAGAGGAGCTCTGTGGCTGTGAATAAAAAGGCTCTCACAAAGAAAGCCATAGTTACTCAGTCACACTCTATAGGTTCACTGCAGCTCCACCAAGTAAATTCATGCTCTTGTTCTAGCAGAGTTCAGGGATTTGTTCCCACTTCCCTCCACTTCACCCCCGTGAGAAGATCAATAATATATTTGACCCTCTTTTAAATGATGTGGGCTGCTAAAGATCCTCATCAAAGAGGTTTTGAAGCGATGCCAGTTTCCGGGGAAGATCTGTCGCTCAGTTCACTCCCCTAAGCCCGGGTTGAACTGCTGAACCACCACTCTGTGGCCGGCTAGCGTGACTAACCTCAACGCAAACACCCCTCATCCACCCTCCAGTGACTGTGAAAGTACTCCCATTTACCCCCTCGGGCCCAACCTGCACCCTCACCCCAGAGCCCCCCGAGAAGAACAACAACAGTGATTATTTTGGACATTCAGCCAGGCTCCTTCTGTGCATTGGGGCTAAATACAGCAGAGTGGGACTGTCGTGGCCCCCAAAGAGAAATGGCCTGTTGGTGATAAACTAGTACACACAACAAATGTATCTCAATTAGTGAAAACATATGAGTTGAGGCATTCAAATAATCCAAATAAGGCGGTCTGGAAAAGGGGAAGTAATGATTAATCCTATTCATTGCTTAGAGAGCTTGTGCACGGTTTTACACTCATGGTATGACCAGAAGTACTGTAATGTGCCAATGCAATGGGATAATCTAAATTCCTCCCCTAGCTTTAAGGATCAACATTTCTTCTGCAGGTCAGGGGAATACTTCACCGGATGATAAATGTGTTGAGTCTCTAATCTGGCCATAGTTCAGAAAGTGGCAAACTCCATGAACTGTTTGTTGTGCATGAAGTGCCATTTCCCAGTCCTGTGTGATTTGACTTTGGCTCCATTTATCACTTGTTGTCATGCACTTGAAGCAAAGGTGCAGTCAAGTCACCATATATACATCTATAACTCTTATGTCAAATAGAAGAATTTCACACATTCCAAGAGGGACTAGTGCAAGCATACATACCTGTGTACATGTTTAGGATGTAATAACACTGACATTGGATTGTGGCCTACCATGTTGATGGATAATTGAAACAGATAGCTTGATGTAGGCTACCCATCAGAAAAAAATAACTTCAAAGCACAAGTAATTCTGTTCTGTAGCCTGACTTTCCATAGGACAATAATTGACAAGCCATTAGACAAAATAGTAAACCCCAAAATGTTTACTGTCTTAATCAAAATGTTCATGAAACTATCAAATGACAAAGGACACTGAAACATGGACTGATTCTCTATACTATAGGCCACGTTATGTAGGCTATTGTAAAACACCTGCTTTTGACTGTCGGGCTCCAGAGTTGTAAGCTACCATTTATCACTGGCTACTCACCCATTTAACTGAAGTGTCATATTAGTTGCGTATTTCCAGTGTTTCTTTCCATTCAAATTGAACTGTTTCCGTTTTAATTTGGGTTTTGAAATAGTCGTCATCCTCCACTGAGTGTGATAAAGTTGATAATTCACGGTCGCGTGGTGGTACCTGCCTGCGGTTCGCCTCTACACCCGCTGCATCTCGTGCACTCTTTTATAGGCTGAACGCCTCACTAGTGTCCCAGATTATTTCAAAAATGTAAGAAATTAAAGAAATGTCAGCCCAAGAACGAAAAAGTTAGCATATCTCCTGCTTGACATCTTTAGAGGTATCTTCTGCGTTACAAATCGACCCTATAAATAATCAAAGAGCAACAGAATTGCCAGGAAATTGTTAAAAATAAAATAAAATGTAGAAACTAAGAAATATAAAACATTTTATGCAATAGGTGAGCCAAAACAAAATCATATAAAATTAGAGCACATATGTCTTAGTTTAGCCTATTTTTGCAAATGCAATTAATAGGCTAGATTATCTACTTTTCAAATAGAAAATAAACTCGACTATTCAGACTCCACTATTAGTTATTGCATTACTCGTAGCCTACCCCAGGAGCTTCAGAAAATGGTAAAGTTGGTTTAAAGTTCGGTTTAAAAACGTTGAGCCAATGGGATAGGAGTTCTAAAATATAAGGACAGCACAGCCAATCAGATATGTGTAGAACCAGTACATAGAAATGGAAATAGAGGGGTAACCACCACAGCCTACAGAAGAGTCTGCCTGTGTCTATGCTACAAGCATCCTCGATGCAAGGACGTTTAACAATAATACCATTTTCAACAGCACACTCACATAGTTCCAATAAGATTCAATAAGCAATTGATTTATTGATTTTAGTCGTTTAACAGACGCTCTTATCCAGAGCGACTTACAGGAGCAATTAGGGTTAAATCAAATAAAATGTTATTGGTCGCATACACATATTTTCAAGACGTTGTCGCAGGTGCAACGAAATGCTCGTGTTTCTAGCTCCAAAAGTGCAGTAATACCTAACAATACAAAACAATACACACACATCCCTTTTTTTTTTAAGAAAGGTGTTAAAAAATATCAGGATAAACAGAGTTTTCCAAAACAAATACAAATATATCAGGATGAGCAATGTCAGAGTTATGGAACATAAATATATATGTATATGATGGTGTGTGTAGATATTATGGACAGTATATGAGTAGAAAATGTGTGTACATAAGTAGTTAGGCCTACATAGGATGTGCCTTGACTAGAATACAGTACTGTATATGCATATGAAGTGGGTAAAATGGTATGTAATCATTAAGTGCCTTGCTCAAGGGCACATCAACAGATTTTTCACCTAGTCAGCTCAGGGATTCAAACCAGCAACCTTATGGTTCTGGCCCAATGCTCTTAACCACTATGCTACCTGCCACCCCATCAGATGTTTTCTTTCTCAGTGGCCCTTCATGATTTCCAACATGTAGGCTATCATGCTGTCATGATGCATGGTGTACTGGAATGTAAACATACCAAAAGGTTGAGCACAGTCCCAATGATTCCAAGGATGCCATACACCTCCTCCATGTCCCTCCTGGATTCACTTGCTCTGTTACCTGAGAGAAAGAAGGAGTGGAAAAGGAAGAGTTAATGAGAAGTTAAGGTAACATTTATTTGCAGACCAAGTGTTGTTTTAGGTAAGATGACCCCGCTTAGGTAAGATGTTTGACAGATCTACAAATAAACTATAAAAGTTCATGATTATAACAGTTCAAGCTTTGCTCAGACTGAGACAGATAGGCTACATCTGAAATGTATCGAAACACCCTCTGAAGCTGAAGCATGTCTACCACCAATGATTTGGTGCTGTTGAATTTGAAATAGGAGAACAATTTGCAAATGTGTAGAGGTGAAGGGTATTCAAAAAGCCACTAGATGGCAGCAATGGTACAGCTATGCAAACTAATTGAGGCAAAGGACAGTTTCTGATTGTATAATTTTTCATGCTTGATAAAGATGCTGTTTCACAAGTAATGACAAGTGAGACAGTAATCTGAAATACTTGAGTAATACGATGAGTGGCAAGTAAAGTGAATGAATCAACTGTCTTTGTTTTAGCCTATTGTATGTTTTTGGCAGAGTCGATATATTGCATTTTGCCTGATGATGCAAAATGCATCATATGATGCAAAACGTATCATCACGATGATGTGGCAACTGACACTTTGCTTCGTGAAAATCCTATATCTTGAAAACTTGACTGCTGACATGCAAAACATTTTGGAACTGTATGAACAGTGGACGAATGAAAAAATACCCAAATAGTTTTTGAGTGGATTTTTCCTTTAACGTGAAACTGGGATGTAAATTAACGCCTAGGCTTCAGAGAAATGACAATGATAAATACATCTTGCAGGGGGATCATTTAATATAAGATAAATGCCCATGAAACTATTCAGCACGGGGACAATCAACCCAGCCCTCAATCACAGGGCCTCTCATCGTTTCCCTCTAGGTCTTGTTGAGATGCTTAGACACTGGCTGAAAGTGTGAGTAAACATTTGAGGTATTGTATAAAAGTTCAAATACACTGAGTGTACAAAACTTTAGGAACACCTGCTCTTTCCATGACAGACCAGGTGAATCCAGGTGAAAGCTATGATCCCTTATTGATGTCACTTGTTAAATCCACTTCAATCAGTGTAGATGAATGGGAGGAGACAGGTTAAAGAAGGATTTCTAAGCCTTGAGACAATTGAGACATGGATTGTGTATGTGTGCCATTCAGAGGTTGAATGGGCAAGACAAAATATTTAAGTGCCATTGAACGGGGTATGGTAGTAGGTGCCAGGCGCACAGGTTTGAGTGTGTCAAGAACTGCAATGCTGCTGGGTTTTTCACGCTCAACAGTTTCCTGTGTGTATTAAGAATGGTCCACCACCCAAAGGACATCCAGCCAACTTGACACAACTGTGGGAAGCACTGAAGTCAACATGGGTCAGCATCCCTGTGGAATGCTTTCGACACATTGTAGTCCATGCCCCATTGAATTGAGGCTGTTCTGAGGGCAAAAGGGGGTGCAACTCAATATTAGGAAGGTGTTCCTAATGTTTTGTACACTCAGTGTACATAGGGAGGGCCTCAGCCTGGCACTCTATGGAGATAACGTTTTTGCAGCATTAGAAACCTAAGACCCAGGCTTAAGTATAAGCTTAGAGACATCCCAGTTCCCTTTTGATGTGACATGTGACTGATATTGGACTAAATTAGGAAATTAGAGAGGATGAACCTCTAATCTCATGGTTGCCACAATCAGCCACAATCCCATGCATGGTGTGGATAGCCCCCCCAGGGGGTGGATTAGCATTAGCTAGGGGAACTGAAAAGCTGTAACCACTGGCGAGGGAAATGAGAGAGGGGTCATTCTTAAACCTCTAATGTAACTCTGATTAGCTTAGACTCCAACTATAATCATAATCACCCAAACACCCCCTTCCCCATCTCTCGATATTAACCTGAGCAATCAAAGCTAGCTTCATTATCTTTGTCAGGGCTGTTTCACGCCTGGGAGCTTCCCCGGCCTGCCCAGTGCTCTGCCTGTAAGACTCCACATTCCCTGGGGCCGTGGAAATGTGCTAATGAAGACAGTGGTGGAAATAGTGAATTACCCTGGGATATCCTATTGTATATAGCTTATATCGCTGCAGGCTCCATCTTTCAATGGCTAACAATCAGTGGAGAAAAGCAGGCCTTTGATCTGATTGATAAGGCATTGGTACTAGCATTGCAGTGGCACATTGACATTTCTTTGTGTAATGATACCATTAAGACAATTACATTCACATTACATTTAATCTCTCCCATGACTGAAAAAGGCCCCTGCAACAACGGTATCTTTTATTGGCCGTCTTGGACCAATGAGATCTCTATGACTCCAGATCCAGCTAGCTGTATGAACTATGGTAAAGAGGGAGGGAGTGAGTTGAACCGCAAGCAAATGTACGTAGCATGGAGTTCCATGAGTCCCTACGGTGTATACACACCCACTCCACTATTGGTATGCATAGAGGCATCTTTATTCCCCTGCTCTCTGTCTTCTGTTCCATGCGAGTGCCTTATTTGGTTTAGCCTTTCTCTCCTTCCTCTTCCTGTCGAAAACAGGGATTTTTATAGTCGCAAGCTGGGAGAACTGAGCAGCATTTTGCTCGAGGAGAGTTTCAATGTGGAACAGGCTTGATAGGGGTAATGATGCAGATGGTAATTGTGCATGAGTGAGTTTGAGATTGTGTATGCGACGTGTATTTGTGTGTGTCTGTTTGCATACAGCATATGGTTTGTGTACAGGTCATGGTGCGTGTGTGTGTGTTGGGATGTGGGTGGTAGCCTCGAGCCACACAAACCCTAGGAAGTTTTTTTCTGCTCTGGCTTTTCATAAACATTAGCTTATTGATTTAATTTATGCTGGAACTTGAGCTACATGCACAGCTTAGAATAGAAGTGATCAAAATGGAACAAAATTGCCTCTTGGGAATTTGCACTACTGTACTGTGGACATCTGTTGAAAGTGTGCAACTTTGATGTCTGGTTACCTCTAACATTAATTTGATATACAGTTGAAGTCGGAAGTTTACATACACCTTAGCCAAATTCATTTAAACTCAGTTTTTTTACAATTACTGACATTTAATCGTAGTAATGCCGCAGCCCGTCTGGTGTTCAACGTTCCCAAGTTCTCTCACGTCACCCCGCTCCTCCGCACACTCCACTGGCTTCCAGTTGAAGCTCGCATCTGCTACAAGACCATTGTGCTTGCCTACGGAGCTGTGAGGGGAACGGCACCTCCGTACCTTCAGGCTCTGATCAGTCCCTATACCCAAACGAGGGCATTGCGTTCATCCACCTCTGGCCTGCTGGACCCCCTACCTCTGCGGAAGCACAGTTCCCGCTCAGCCCAGTCAAAACTGTTCGCTGCTCTGGCACCCCAATGGTGGAACAAGCTCCCTCACGACGCCAGGACGGCGGAGTCACTCACCACCTTCCGGAGACACTTGAAACCCCACCTCTTTAAGGAATACCTGGGATAGGATAAAGTAATCCTTCTACCCCTTCTTTAAATTGTTTAACTTGGGTCAAACGTTTCGCATAGCCTTCCATAAGCTTCCCACAATAAGTTTGGTGAATTTTGGCCCATTCCTCCTGACAGAGCTGGTATAACTGAATCAGGTTTATAGGCCTCCTTGCTCGCACACGCTTTTTAAGTTCTGCCCACAACTTTTCTATAGGATTGAGGTCAGGGCTTTGTGATGGCCACTCCAATACCTTGACTTTGTTGTCCTTAAGCCATTTTGCCACAACTCTGGAAGTATGCTTGGGGTCATTGTCCATTTGGAAGACCCATTTGCGACCAAGCTCTAACTTCCTGACTGATGTCTTGAGATGTTGCTTCAATATATCCACATAATTTTCCTTCCTCATGATGCCATCTATTTTGTGAAGTGCACCAGTCCCTCCTGCAGCAAAGCACCCCCACAGCATGATGCTGCCACCCCCGTGCTTCACGGTTGGGATGGTGTTCTTCGGCTTGCAAGCACCCCCTTTTTCTTCCAAACATAACGATGGTCATTATGGCCAAACAATTCTATTTTTGTTTCGTCAGACCAGAGGACATTTCTCCAAAAAGTACGATCTTTATCCATGTGCAGTTGCAAACCGTAGTCTGGCTTTTTTATGGCGGTTTTGGAGCAGTGGCTTCTTCCTTGCTGAGCGGCCTTTCATGTTATGTCGATATAGGACTCGTTTTACTGTGGATATAGATAATTTTGTACCTGTTTCCTCCAGCATCTTCACAAGTTCCTTTGCTGTTGTTCTGGGATTGATTTGCACTTTTGGCACCAAAGTACGTTAATCTCTAGGAGACAGAATGCGTCTCCTTATTGAGCGGTATGACGGCTGCGTGGTCCCATGGTGTTACTTGCATACTATTGTTTGTACAGATGAACGTGGTACCTTCAGGCGTTTGGAAATTGCTCCCAAGGATGAACCAGACTTGTGGAGGTCTACAATTCTTTTTCTGAGGTCTTGGCTGATTTCTTTTCATTTTCCCATGATGCCAAGCAAAGAGGCACTGAGTTTGAAGGTAGGCCTTGAAATACATCCACAGGTACACCTCCAATTGACTCAAATGATGTCAATTAGCCTATCAGAAGCTTCTAAAGTCATGATATCATTTTCTGGAATTTTCCAAGCTGTTTAAAGGCACAGTCAACTTAGTGTATGTAAACTTCTGACCCACTGGAATTGTGATACAGTGAATTATAAGTGAAATAATCTGTCTGTAAACAATTGTTGGAAAAATGACTCGTGTCATGCACAAAGTAGATGTCCTAACCGACTTGCCAAAACTATAGTTTGTTAACAAGAAATTTGTGGAGTGGTTGAAAAACAAGTATTAATGACTCCAACCTAAGTGTATGTAAACTTCCGACTTCAACTGTATATTATGTAACTTCTTCTCCTAAACATCTTCTAAAGTATAACACGCTGAATGCTTTATAGCAGCCCATCTCTCCCCAGTCCTCCCTCTTTCCTCTCTCTTTCTTTTTACTTATCTGAATTGTCATCTTCAGCAGGCTGGCTGTGATACAGGTGTCTCCACAGAGGCAGTTGCTTAGCAACCACCTGCTGCTTGATTATGGGTTAAGTCAGACCCAAGGATATCCGGTAACGGGAGAAAGAGGTGAGTAGAGTGTGTTTGTGTGTGTGAGTGTGTGTGCACATCTGTCACGTCTGTGTGTATTCTTATCAGTATTTTCTCTGGGTAAAAAGAGATGGAGGAGTTTAATCCTTTCTGAAAATAAAGGAGTAATACATTAGAAAGGGACTGATCGCCTCCCTTCTGACTGGCCCCCTCCCCGACCATCTCCCATTCCCTTACGTTCTTTTCAGTGCCAACACACTTTCCAATTACTGTAGCCCTTCTATGTCACAGAGAGTGTCTTCTATCCCCTGTGGTCGGCTAATCGAGATCCAATGTGCCCATTCAGCCTACAGGAAGGGTCATTCTCCTCCTCGCCATTACCATGGTTCCAGTTCATTATTTGGTGGCTTTGCTCCAGTTGGCGCAGAACATAAAAAAATAAATTTAAAAAATGAAGTTTCACAACCTACGGTGTTGATTGAAAAAAAAAAATCGGCAATAAAGCTTCAGCTACAGGAAATTATTTTTATTCATCACACCTTGCGACATTTAAATCTCTGATAATGCGATAATGTATGTTTGCACTTTTCTTGTGTGTGTGCCTGTTTGTGTCTGTGTGTCTGTATGTGTACTAGCTGTACCTGTATAGAACATGTAGCAAAGAACGTGAGAAAACCTTGCAGTGTAAATTCTGTTCCATTCATTGTATTTCATCAACCTAATGGCACCAACACCACAAACCAACCCAAACATAAACAGAGACAGAGGCAGAACTGTAAATGCCTCCTCCTTGGTTCCAGCGAGCGTGCTTCCCCATCTGTCAGGCTGTGTACTGGCTGTCAGTGCCCGTGCCCAGATGGTGGCGTTGGGTAGTGGGTATGGAGCTGGAGGCCAGTGGGCCACAGTCCCAGGCACATTGGCACTGGTGCTACTGGAGGACTGCACAGAATACTGCAGCTCATACTGGTGCTATGCCAGAAATGGGGACTGTTATTACGGCAGCACCGATGCTGCTGCTTTACCCGTAGACTAGTTCTGTGGTAACAGCCTTGTGAGTAGTGCTCAAATTGTCCATTTGGGTCATATTTTTAGTGTAATTTGTTTTATTATATATATAACCATAATACTACTGTAACCTAGCACTCCATTATTTATGTCTCTCCAGAGTGTGTGCTGGTATCTTTCTGTGTGTTATTGTGTGCATAACCATGAACATGGGTAATTTATAAAGCATAATTATGAATGGATTTTGGATGCTGTCAGTTAGTAAGCTGTTCTAGGAGCTTTGAAATGGAGAGACAGAGAGAGAGAGAGAGAGAGAGAGAGAGAGAGAGAGAGAGAGAGAGAGAGAGAGAGAGAGAGAGAGAGAGAGAGAGAGAGAGAGAGAGAGAGAGAGAGAACAAACAAAAAAAGAAGGGGGGAGTGAGCTGCTCAACGATAAAAAGGGATTCCACTACAGGTTAACCACCAGGCTTTACATCATCATCTGTCAATGTGAGACGAGAAGCTGGGTATCTGACAGCTAACCAGGTGATGCCGAGAGAAGTCAAGAGAAGGACCGAAGAAGAGAGGGTGTGTAAGAGAGAGAATGATGGATGGATGAGCATATGGAATACGTTTGACATCCTCAGAGAGAGAGAAATAAGACCTATCTGGGATTCTGTGGCTGTTACTCACAACTTCATGTGTCCTCAGAGGAAATCCATGGGTGTCACAGAGGACCAGAGGACAGCTAGACACGCAACTTGACCCACCCGTCACCCTCCCCTCCCCTCAATCCCAGCCCCACATACATTTCTCTGCAACCTCCTCCCTCTCCTCCTTCTCCTGCTCCTTCCCTATCTCCTCTGCTGTCAGTTCAGCAGCTCCTTCGGGGATCTCACTCTTTTTTTTAAATCTCACAATCCGCCTCTCATCCAGTCCCATTCTCATTGGCTTGAATTCTGCTATGGCTACATTCCCAGCACTTTTTGTCACTATGGAAAACGCCTCCTACTTGAATACAGCTCCAACCAGCAGCAGATCTTATTTGGAGAAATAGAAAGATAGAATTGAATAATACATCATTTTGTGGTCGGGAAGACTGTCTACAGGTCCACAACAAGTGCAAAGGATCATATTATGTTTTGTGAAGACTTTGATGCAGAACTGACACTGAGCAGACAGACCTCTGGGACAGAAGATGGGACTTCGACTATATAAAGCAGAGCTAAGACATTGTCCACAGCCTCACGACAAGGACAGTGGGAATCAAGCTCTAACAGCAAGAGTTCCTATCAAATATTGATAGCGACAGGCATGTTGGAAAAGCATACATCAATGTTCCATTACCGGCACAGTGGAAACAAAACAAACCAAAGAGGTTCTTGACACCTGAGGAAAGGCTCAGAGCAGACCAGGTGGGACTCTTCCTTCTGGAGGTTTTGGAGAACTGAAAACAATTGAACCATATACAAAGCCAAGTTAAGGATATATTCTACTTGAGAAGCCAAAGCCATACTTAAAAACATCAGAGTTTCAAAGTGACTGCTTCAGTGAAACAGAGACTAACTGCAAACAAATCTGTGTTGCAGCAGGACATTTGAACTATTTTCCAACAGCGAGAGACCTGGACCAGGAAGAAAGTAGTGTGACGGGGGAAAGGGAGGGGGTGGAGAAAGAGCTTCGCAAGACGGTGGAGACATGGAGAGGATACTGGAATAGCAAAAAAGAAGGGGCATATTGGCTACCCCCCTTGTGCAATGTGTGGTGAGTATACAAGTCATTAGTTGACATCCTGCACATTACAGTCACAGAGATATGGAGAGGCTGTGTGTGTGTGTGTGTGTGTGTGTGTGCATGCGTGCGTACATGTGTGCATGCGTCTGTCTTTGTCCGCCTGCCTATCTGTCTGTCTGTCTGTGCATGATGAGTTTCATTGTGTCGTGGTACTGTACGAGAGGAAAAAGAGAGAAAGATGTTGTCCAATACATCTTCTTAATGTTTATCCAATAGACAAAAAGCCAAACAGAGAAACAGTCACTGAACATGTTGTTGAAGGGTACTATGTAGCTCCCATGGATGAGGAGGTTATTTGTTTTCACTGTCAATTTTATAATAGGGGTTTATTTAGAAGGTGAGCTGGGTCAGAGGTCAGGCTGTTGCTGACTCTAAAGCAGGGATGGGCAACTCCAGTCTTCGGGGGCAGAGTGGTGTCAAACTTTTTCCACATCCCTAGCAAACACAGCTGATTTATGCAAATTGCATGCTAAACTGAAGCTCATGATTAGTTGATTATTGGAGTCAGGAGTGTTAGCTGGGGCTGGGGCAAAAGTGTGACATCAATCAGGCCACCGAGGACTAGAGTTGTTCATCCCTGCTCTAAAGCAGGGTTTCCCAAACTCGGTCCTGCCCCCCCGGTGCACGTTTTTGGTTTTTGCCCTAGTATTACACAGCTGATTCAAATAACCAACTCATCATCAAGCTTTGATTATTTGAATCAGCTGTGTAGTGCTAGGGTAAAAAACTAAATGTCCGCTATGTGATTTCCAGCATCTACAACAATGAGTCCTGTCAGTGTTTCCAATAGGTCATATGGTCAGACAGCTTCATGCTGAAAAGCCCTCAGCTTAAGGCAGAGAATTGACTATCGTTTTGTAAGCACACTCATCCTGTAGGATAATGCTCATATGCTTGCACCTGTGCTGTACCTTTGGACTCCTTTTGACTTAATTTTTTGTTTGTTCTGATAAACCATATCCTTACTTTTGACACGTTTAAAAAATATCAAATTAAGAGTTATGATCGTAATGTGATGTAGCAGATTTGTTTGACATATTGGTATAGAAAATAGGGGGTCTGCAACTTTCCCACTTTGAAAATTCCCATGTAACCGTTTGGTGTCAGCACTGCGTTCGCTCATCGATTTGAACATTTTTGCATTGCTGACAGGTGTGAATTGGCCACCTGGGTGCATGTCCCTATGTCAGAGAGTGTTCTTCAGAAGCATGTCCATCTATCACTATCAACACAGGGGCTTTCATCCAAGACATGTGTGGCTACACAGAACATTCCCACACGTCAGATTCATTCACAGAGCAGCCAGGGGAGGAGAGATTTATCAATCAGAATGTAGCTGGAAGCCACAGGGAAGCAGAGTGGTCTCTGGTCTGTTTTCTCCTTCAAGAGCCTCTACATATCCCCCTGCTTCTCACATGTTATCCTCCAATCTCTCTCTGCAACACCACTCAATCACTAACAATCAATATTTGATTAGATTGAGTCAGTTAAGCCACCATCTCTCAGTTAGAGGATGCATTGCTCCCCCCCAACCACCACCATGACAACCACATACAAATGGTGTTGCCAGTAAATGTCAATTTCATTTGTAGAGAAAGGGAGGGAAATGGGAAAGGGCATGAGTAACCTGCCACCTCTTGAACATTTAAGGAGAGATCCCAAAAAGAGGTCACTGGTGAAGCTAATGGGAATTGGAGTGGGAATAACACCGGAAAAGGGGAAAGCGAGGAATTTAATCCAGTGTCAATCCGCATGCTCTGGTCGGAAGGACGGTTAGTCACTAATCTGAGCGGGAAAAAGCGAAAGATTAACGAAAGAATGGGAAGCGATCTGACAGTCCTCCGTTGGCCCCGGGTGCCACTCTTCCCTCCCACGCTGCCTGTCCATCAGAGCTTATAATGAGGCCTGTGGATGTCTGGGCCGTCATAAGGCTCTGGTTCCTCCGCCATCACTCGCTGTGACTCATCTCGTTGTGTGTGCGTGTGTATGTGCGTGTGTGTACGTGAGTGTGTGTGTGTGTGTGTGTGTGTGTGTGTCTGTGCTGTTTTAGTAAGAGTTCTAATATAGTGTGTTATAGTGTGATCGTTTTTGGAAAATGTCAACACAACAACTATGTCTTTGAGAGGTACATGTACTTTTTTTTTACTTGCCTGAGACCGCCAGACTCTGCCCACTCCAGGCAGTGACCCAGAACAATTACATTATGGCCACATTATGCAATAACCCCTGCATCAGAGGCAACCATGTAGTGGGTGGACAGAGGGAGAGTGAGAGAGGCAATGGATATGATGGCAGCATGGTATCTGTTTGGATGTGTTATGATAGTGCTTTCACATCAGAGGCAAGATAGCCCATGATCATTTAGGTATCGATCAACAACCATTGTTTAGAATGACAGAGGTCTACAAGGCATTCACAAGGCCTCCAATATCTCTGTGTGATGAAGAGATGATGCAGATAATCTGTCGTCAATATGGGGTGGCATAACAGTGTTATCTAAATTGAGAATCCAATACTCTTGCGTTCAGTAAGGCAATATATTGAATTGCAGCTCTTTCAATCCATCGTGTTGTATTGGCATTTTATAAATAGGATTTTGCTTCCTGTTTTCCACCCCCCGGATTTGTCTTAATTCATTCCCCTGACCATTAATTATATATAGATATAGATATACAGTACGTATTGATATGCATTTATTGAAACAATACCTACTCTCATCGGCATTCTTCAGTAAAGGTATCAGCGCTGAGTTAAAATGGAGAGTTTCTAAGTTAAGTGCTGCCTTACTGTAAGTGGTCGGTCAACATTTCAGACCAGAAGGATCTGTCGGATAGCCCCAGAGCCCATGATATGTTGTACTTCTGTAAAATATGCATTATGCAAATCTCATGATTATTTTAAGATAAGAGACAATGTGTGACAGACCTATGAACGATAGAGCGGGGAACAAATCTGAGGTTAGGCATATCTCTGCGTTTCTTATCTCCGTGTTCAAGGCTGTAACCATGCCATTGTAATTTCTTCAGTGCACATATCCAACACTAATATGCTATCCTTTGACACATTTTAGTGTTTCGTCCCACATGAGAAGCGTTTACAGTCATGGTCAGTTTAATCTAATTTTGGCTGCTTTTCTATATTCAGCGATTCATAAATGAACAACAATTGCTTTTGAATATTGCAAAAAATTTCAGAAGACAACAACCTGTTGGTGCCAAGACAATGTTGTTGTTATCTAAACAACTTGCCTTTGGGCAAACAACAACAACGTTGAATACAGAATTAGTCAGGTATCCAGGCTGTAATGGCAGACATGATGGTAGGAGGCGGTTTCATCCATTTCAAATGAGATTCAGCCTACATAGCTGCCAGTAAGTGATACACCAATCGAAAGAACAACAGAGAGGTATCTCATTACTCATGCTTACCAACCATACCTCCATGCCAACAGCATTCCCCTGACAACATAACTCTGATCCAACGTCAGTATGTTGTGCTTCTGGTTTATTTTTGCCCCATTCTGACGACTGAAGACTTGGCACCACACAAGTGGCTGAGCTGTGTGTGCATCCCTCCATTGGAGAGAGATTTTAATCCTGTTATGGGGCATAAACTTTAAACTAGTTCCAGCCTCTATGGATGTCAGAAGGGATAGACCACGTTAATGCAGGACCAAAATACACCACAGTTTGAAGACATCTTCTAAATATATACTACATGACCAAGAGTATGTGGAGACCTGCTCGACGAACATCTCATTCCAAAAATCATGGGCATTAATATGAAGTTGGTCCCCTCTTTGCTACTATAACAACCTCCACTCTTCTGGGAGATGCTGGAACATTGCTGCGGGGACTTACTTCCATTCAGCCACAAAAGCATTAGTGAGGTCAGGCACTGATGTTGGGCGATTAGGCCTGGCTCGCAATCAGCGTTCTAATTGATCCCAAAGGTGTTCGACTGGGTTGAGGTCAGGGCTCTGTGCAGACCAGTCAAGTTCTTCCACACGATCTCGACAAACCACATCTGTATGGACCACGCTTTGTGCACGGGGCATTGTCATGTTGAAACAGGAAAGGGCCATCCCCAAACTGTTGCCACAAAGTTGGAAGCACAGAATCATCTAGAATGTCATTGTATGCTGTAGCGTTACGATTTCCCTTCACTGGAACTAAGGGGCCTAGCCCGAACCATGAAAAACTGCCCAAGAACATTATTCCTCCTCCACCAAACTTTACAGCATTCGGGCAGGTAGCATTCTCCTGGTATCCGCCAAAACCAGATTCGTCCACCGGACTGCCAGATGGTGAAGTGTGATTCATCACTCCAGAGAACGCGTTTCCACTGTTCCAGAGTACAATGGCAGTGAGCTTTACACCACTCCAGCCGACGCTTGCCATTGCTCATGGTGATCTTAGGCTTGTGTACGGCTGCTCGGCCATGGAAACCCATTTCATGAAGCTCCGGACGAACAGTTCTTGTGCTGACGTTGCTTCCAGAGGCAGTTTGGAACTCGGTAGTGAGTGTTGCAACCGAGGACAGACGATTTCTACGTGCTACGCGCTTCAGCACTTGGTGGTCCCATTCTGTGAGCTTGTGTGGCCTACCACTTCGCGGCTGAGCCGTTGTTGCTCCTAGACATTTCCACTTCACAATAACTGTCACGTTCGTTCATCGACAGGTCAGACCAAGGCGCAGCGTGATATGCATACATGTTTATTTGAAACGAATAAACACAACAACAAACTAAACGAACCGTGAAGTCCAAGGTAGACCCAAACAACATACCTTACACGGAACAAGATCCCACAACCCACTAGTGCCAATAGGCTGCCTAAGTATGGTCCCCAATCAGAGACAACGAGCGACAGCTGCCTCTGATTGGGAACCACACCGGCCAACATAGATCTAGACATACTAGATCTAAACATAGAAAATACAACATAGAACATCACAACAAGGAATATACACACCCTGACTCAACATATACGAGTCCCCTGAGTCATGGCGTGACAATAACAGCACTTACAGTTGACCGGGCAGCTCTAGTAGGGCAGAAATTTGACAAACTGACTTGTTGGAAAGGTGGCATCCTATGACGGTGCCACAGTGAAAGTCACTGAGCTCTTCAGTACTGACAATGTTTTTCTATGGAGATTGCATGGCTGTGTGCTCGATTGTATACACCTGTCAGCAATGGGTGTGGCTGAAATAGCTGAATCCACTAATTTGAAGGGGTGTCCACCTACTTTTGGCCATGTAGTGTATCTCTCTTTCTTTTACACTGTTCTGTCTTTCATTATTCCTTCATATTTCCACCTCTGGCTGAATACTGACTCCTAAATATATAATGTTGTGGCACAAGGAGAGACAGCCCAGCCCTGCCAACAGCCAGGAAAAAAAAGCGAGAACTTGAAGTTGCACAAAGCCTTGTAATGGAAGGTTTTACTTTCTAGATCATGTGTAGTACCACTTCTCTCCTGCTGTTTGCCAGTAACACTACAATAGTAGTAACAAACTATATAAGAATGGATCTCTACTCTTTGACAGTAATTAGTGTTGAGTAAAACTGGGAACCTTCCATTATCAACCTCCTCTCTGAGCAGCGGTGACCCGGAGTTCTTTGGTTCTGCCATGTAGGTGTGCATGCTCGCATGATTCCTCAAGGTGAATGGCCCGATGTCGCCAACACTTCATCAATACCTCTCTGATTTGTCTTCAGTGCTTAATGGGTTTGACTGGAAGCCAGCAGCAGTTGTTTATGAACTTAAAGATAGCTAGCTCCCGATCGAGCCCAGTGTACAGAGGTCAATCCAATACAACTCTGCCTGCCAGTGCTAAAATGGGAGAGGGAGCAGGGCAAGGTACTTGGTGCTGTAGGTGTGTATACACAATTACATTTGACAATTTCTCAAAACCTTTCCCATTACACTTGAGGTGTAAAGTGCTCAGATGTACAGTCCATTAGTGGACTGTGTCCTGTGTCTTCAGAAAAACACAAATAAATCGAGGAGTCTGAGCTTGGAGATTTTGGGGGTTGTCTTTAAAGAGGTTTCAGAACGATTAAACATCAAGAAGTTGCCATTAGACTCTTGCAGAGAAAGTGTCTGAATTGAGCTGCACACGCTGCTATTTTGGTCTCATTTGAACGCTGTTTAACTATACTGTAATAGTTTTCAGTTGACTCTAATGAGGACTGCAGATGGAGGTCCATCCAGGCTCCGCCATAAAAGTAGCTTCAGTAGCGTTCTCTCTGTCTCTAACTCCACTGTGCTAGTGCTCTTTAAAGATCAAATTGAAGTGCATTAATCATCGATGGTGTCTCGCTCAGATCCCTTATGATATTAATGTTGCAGGGTGAAGTCTTGTAATCTCAGCAAGCCTATGAACCATCACTAATACATGCTTTCTGAACAGGCCTGTATTGTGTACAGACTGGCTAAGATAGAAAATTGCTACGGACTCAAAATAAGTGGGTTATATGTGCTCTTTTACTGATGATGATTGTGAATATGCCTCTGATAGGCTGGCTGCCATGTCAATCACAGTGTCTGGCCATTGAGGGGTTTTTCCCTAGAGTATCAATTTCCTATCACCTACCTCCGTTTTTTTTTTTTTTTTAAGGGGTTAGATCAGCTTTAATATTGCAGATAGATTGTAACTTCCATCAATGTAATTGTCTGCATCACTTCCATCACATATGTTTATATATATATACACACACACACATATACATACATATAAATACACATATCCTTTTAAAAAATATATTTCCCTTACTTTCCAACCCCACCACCCCTCCCCTGATTAGAGTAAACTAGTGAACAACAACGCTTATAGTCTTCTACTTCCAGCTTATACATACTATATACATTTTATGGACACAGTCATTTTTTCAATAATTCTATTTTGTTTGTTTTTGCTCATGAACTTCCTCTACCCTCAACCTCTCCAATCATTTTCATGATGTCCATCCGGTTTGCTTCTATATGCCACATCTTTCTAACTGTGCTCTTTCACAAAAGCTCGCAACCTATAAACTTATTATGGACACAGTATGCTTTACATTAGTCATCTTGTTGTTATTAGTTGTTGTTAGTTGTTATTAGTCCCATCCTTCAGCTCCATTCAACACCTCCCATCAATCTCCCAACACCATCTTATAGAATAGGTTAGTGTGATCCATATTCTGTGGTGGGTAAATGAGTCAGTATATGCCTGCAACTTCTATGAGGAGCGATATACCTAAAGAAAGTATTTTAATACCATCTACACACAATTATTTTCACTGGACCTGGGCTAGGGGGCCCAGGTCCAGTGTCACTGAGAAAACCCATAGCAATGTGATGCCTATTTTCCTGTAATCAAGGCATTACCAATCCAACAGATACTATCTTGTACAAGCATCAACCAGAGAGAGAGCCTCTCTCTCTCTCTCTCTCTCTCTCTCTCTCTCTCTCTCTCTCTCTCTCTCTCTCTCTCTCTCTCTCTCTCTCTCTCTCTCTCTCTCTCTCTCTCTCTCTCTCTCTCTCTCTCTCTCTCTCTCTCTCTCTCTCTCTCTCTCTCTCTCTCTCTCTCTCTCTCTCTCTCTCTCTCTCTCTCTCTCTCTCTCTCTCTCTCTCTCTCTCTCTCTCTCTCTCTCTCTCTCTCTCTCTCTCTCTCTCTCTCTCTCTCTCTCTCTCTCTCTCTCTCTCTCTCTCTCTCTCTCTCTCTCTCTCTCTCTCTCTCTCTCTCTCTCTCTCTCTCTCTCTCTCTCTCTCTCTCTCTCTCTCTCTCTCTCTCTCTCTCTCTCTCTCTCTCTCTCTCTCTCTCTCTCTCTCTCTCTCTCTCTCTCTCTCTCTCTCTCTCTCTCTCTCTCTCTCTCTCTCTCTCTCTCTCTCTCTCTCTCTCTCTCTCTCTCTCTCTCTCTCTCTCTCTCTCTCTCTCTCTCTCTCTCTCTCTCTCTCTCTCTCTCTCTCTCTCTCTCTCTCTCTCTCTCTCTCTCTCTCAGGGGAACAGTCTTTTTTCCCTCGCGCCTCTGAGAGGCCAGCGTGGAGATGCAGCACCGGGGCCATGTGTGAGTGAGTGATTCCCTGGCTGGGGCCTGGAGCAAGGAGGTGCCACATGTATTTCCCCCTAATTGGGTTGGAAATAATTGTGTTTCACCGCTGAATGGCTAAGTCACATCAGAGCAGAGGGAGGGAGACATCATTGTCTCCCAGGCTTCACCGGTGCCCCCTATGCTGCTACAACATCTGTTGGCTCCTATATTGTTTATTCTGTCTGGCCCTGTGTTGTGCAGCGAGAAGCCAACAAGTGCAGTACAGGAGAGAGTTTGTTACTGTTTTGTCCCTCGATGACAAAGTAGCACAGAACTGCCGTGCCCATGATGAGGCTGGAATTGGACAATAAAACATTCAGTTTGACATGGGCGTCATGTTGAATTAACACATGGGGCTTTTGCATGGAAAGGGACAGGAGCAGGGACCCTGGGCTGTCCAGCCCAACCTCTCACTGTTATGCCGGAACCCTAGCAAGGGTTAACCAAATATGGGTCATCATGAGAAAAAAGTCAAGCTTGATTTTGTTCTTCATTAACTTTTTCATCCCTTGAATAATAGCAAATGCAAGCTTGTCTAAAACGAAACGTAGTCAACGACTGTAAATGTCTGTCTGTCTGTCTGTCTGTCTGTCTGTCTGTCTGTCTGTCTGTCTGTCTGTCTGTCTGTCTGTCTGTCTGTCTGTCTGTCTGTCTGTCTTCTAATGTCAGAATTGGAGACAATGGTAAATGGTAGTATCCCACTCATCTCTCTCCTCCCCATCTGTAGGCATAGCACCCTGTGGGGGTGGGGCTCACTGATGGTAAACATGGTCCCCCACGGCCGGCATGTCTGTCACGCCCACGCCGCAGACCCTGTGGATGACCAAGAGGAGCGCATCCTGGCCGTGCTGGGGATCATCGGGACTGTGCTCAACCTGCTGGTGGTCATCTTCGTCTACATATACACCACCATCTGACGACCACCACCACCGCAATCACCACCACCACCACCATCTGACCACCACCACCACCACCACCACCACCGCAACCACCACCACCACCATCTGACCACCACCACCACCACCGCAACCCCCACCACCACCATCTGACCACCACCACCACCACCACCACCATCTGACCACCCCATCTGACCACCACCATCTGACCACCCCATCTGACCACCACCATCTGACCACCACCACCACCACCACCACCACCATCTGACCACCACCACCTGACCACCACCACCTGACCACTACCATCTGACCACCACCACCACCATCTGACCACCACCACCATCTGACCACCACCACCATCTGACCACCACCACCACCATCTGACCACCACCACCACCACCATCTGACGACCACCACCACCGCAACCACACCACCACCATCTGCCAACCACCACCAACACCATCACCACTGCAACGGTCCAACCAGTACTGGACCACGGTCCAAGCTGACGTGTCACCAAGGGAGAGGGGAATGCATGCAGCGACAGGGAGAAAATGGAGATGGACCAAGAAGGAGTAGGACCAAGCCCGTCAAGACCACCAGTGTCATTGAGCTTTGCCAAAGAAATCTAAGCAGTGCCTGACCATATTGCCATCCATTCCATCTTTAGGCTCAGAAAGGTGAGGAAGAGCAGGCGTATTCATCTACGGACTTTTTGATATCAGAAACATAGGAAACCTCCACCATTTCTTCGATGACAATTCTATTATTTTGTACAGACCCTCTCACGTGTATTCATTGTAGATGTTTAGATAAGTTCACCCTGTTTGATTATTAATTCGCCAAACATTTACCTAACTATGCTCTATTGTTGGCCATTTTGTTCTGAATTAACACTTTATGGTTCGCTAGTGTTAACATTTGTCAACAAGCGCAAAGACCCTGCCCATTGAGGAAGTAATGGAGGATTTTATCCTGGTCAAAATGGCATTGTCACCTGGACCACATTCCAATGCTGAAGGATATGACATTCACCCTCACATAGTGAAAAAGAGAGGCTGTTCACTGAGACCCCAATATTACTGCACTGTACGAGGAGCAGGCCTCAATATTCACTTAATCCTCAACATACTATTTTCTACTAACAAGCTCAAACCTGAGAAGACATGATACCAAGAGAATATCCTTGGAACTCTTGTTTCATACACCTGTTTGAAAATCCCTGTTTGCACACGTTTCATCTTGTGATTATAAATGTTAGCTACAATAACAAAAGAGACTGATAAGAGTCAAAGCTAATTTTTTATCATTATTATACATTTATGATAATTATATTTCCCCACATTTATGTATGACTCTGTCATTAATTAGATTTTATCTTTGGAATGTAATGTGCTTTCACAGAAACTATCCCCTACTCCCACTGCAGCCAACATGCCATTTTCAATTGAAAAGTTGAGTATGGTTTGTCACTGCACCAATTAAAGCAAAATATTGGGTTTCCATTTACAATTGATGTCAGAGTATTTAACCGGTAGGGTATAAGATGTAGCTTTAAGATCCTGCTGTATTGTGTAGCACATGCATTATATTGTCACCTCCGTGAGTTTCACTCATACACTAGTACCACACATGCTTTTTTTGCCCCAATTGCCAATCTTGCTGCAAAAATACATCTCAAATCAATCTTCAGTGCTTCCAGAAGAGTTCAGTACTTGAACAGAACACAGACCCACACTCCTCACCTTGAAAAACACTTGCCTTACTGATGTCATTGAAGAGACACTTTGGTAGCTGTAATGGAAATAATTCCTGATGCTTTTTTTTTTAACACAATCACTTATATTGGTATAATGACATGATTCCAGTTCGTTGTGCCGTCCCATTGAGCTTACACAGTGAAGTGAATCGGAGTGAGGAATAATGGGGATGAACAGAATGGACTCTCTATTGCCAGTTAGACTTACCTAAACCACCCAATACTGTGGCATGTTTGGGCTGATTGTTGTCTAGACCAGTGTTTCCCAACTCCGGTCCTTGAGTAGGCTACCACCAACGGCACACATTTCTGTTGTAGCCCCGGACAAAAACACCTGATTCAACTTGCCAGGGGCTTGATGATTCGTTGACAAGTAGAATCAGGTGAACTTGTCCAGGGCCACAACAAAAATATGTACTGTTGGAGGGTACTCAAGGACTGGAGTTGGGAAACACTGTTCTAGGCTGTAATGCATGGCGCTGTATACTAAATTATACAGGCCCCGTGTAGCTACTCGTGTATACAAGGCCCTGTGTAGCTCAGTTGGTAGAGCATGGCGCTTGCAACGCCAGGGTTGTGGGTTCGTTTCCCACGGGGGGCCAGTAAGAAAATGTATGCACTCACTAACTGTAAGTCGCTCTGGATAAGAGCGTCTGCTAAATGACTAAAAATGTAAAATGTAATACAGTACAACATACAGCTGTACTGTGTCCTATATCATGACAACACAAAGATATTGACTATAAGCATGCTAAAAATAAAAAAATAAAAATATGTTTACACACAGCTAACCATTGAATAGCAATGCTTGATAAAACAAGTAAATTTTATAGTGCAACACATCACTACAAAAGTAATGGAGTCGACCATCCTTTCTTTGTGTGTGCGGGTGTGTACAATATAGTCCAGTATATAGTTAGCTAGCTGCAGTGCAGGGCTTTCTGCCATTATAGAGCTTTTGCTTTGGACCATACGAGAAGTGACCAGGGACCAAATCGGAGGGAAGAGCCCGGAGCAGACTCAAAACCATCTGCTGTCCCTGTGGACAGTGGCACCTCCTCAACCCAGAACAGAGCCAGAGCCAGAATGGCTTCCTTCTCCCTCTCATTATTCCACTACTTAAACTGAACTGACAGAAGTACTTCAATTCAGGGACTCATGGGTAAAATGGAACCTCAGAATGTGAATTTTTGTGAATTTCCTCACTGCCCTGGAGCGTGTCCTCACTGTCCTGTGTGTGCTCAGAATTTCTCAGCACCAATCATTTTACCAGTTTGCATACAGTATTAGGGTGGAAAAATCACTTGGTTTGTGCACTATGAAAATGCATCCTTTTATTAAAATCTAAATTCATTTTTGTTTGATTTCACATTGGTGTGATGGAGCACCTGTTATTTTTCCACAGTGTACGTTTCATTGAATTGTATCTTTCGTCTATGCAGTGGATTTTATTTTATTTCACAGACTTTAACTCTGACAATCCAACTTTATTCATGATGTATGAGCGACCTGCATTTTGGAACTGAAGGGAATATTTGATGGAGGATTCAGATGTGTCTGAACAAGATGAAACAAGTCATGAAATATTGAAATACTGAAATATTTGGTAGTTCTATACAAACAATTTAAAGTCAGCTTTTGCCAGAGGTATACATTCTGTTCATGTTTAAAAGGGGAGAATGGGGCATTATAATGGGGCATTATATTTCTGCATTTCTATGCAGTTGTCTAACTCGTTATATTTGTGTTTGGAAATGTTTGCAAAATTGTGCTATATTACAATGTTGCTACCAAAAGTGTATATATCCTGAGAATAAAACGAATGCCATGAAATCAGCTGTATTTTCATGTATTGTTTATATTATAGAGTATTCAAATAAAAATGGAAAATGGTACCCTTCCTAAAATTTTATTATTTCCAAAGCAAAGGCCATGTTTGCAGCATAATCAAGACGAGTATTCCATACACATGCATTAAAAACACTATAAAGTGTCCAGTTGGTGGCAGAAATACACCTTTTTTGTGTGTAGTTCTCCATAAAACCTCACAGAAGAAGAAGTGAAATAGGAAGTGGGTTTGTCAGTAGAGGGAAGCCATTCTAATTCCATGCGAAGATTATCTATTATATTGATAAGATGGTGGCGCAGCCCAGAAGGCAGGTGTCCATTTTCTCCATTATACATTTCGACAAACTCCATTTGCTCTCACGAAGGATTGTCTAGTATGTAATGTCTCCACATTAAATGTGATATGAAATTGAACATAAAGAAAGGTTGATTTTATTGCTGGTTATGTCAATACAAAAAAGCCTTATTGCGTCTTTATGATTTCTGTTGCTAATCTGTTGCTGCTTTATCATTTCTAATCAAAGCTTTAATATGATGTATTAAAGGTCCTTTGCTTTTTGTTGGGGTTGTGCATATTTATACTCTCTAAATTGCAAAACGGTCTAGGGGTCAAACTATTGCTACACGGTTCCCACTCCTTGTTTTTATATAGCACACTGGTTCAGAAAGGACAGGTGACAGTTATAATTATATTGACAAGATATTCGAGTGACCGGTCTAACAATGGAAATACATGTCCTCAAAGTTGGAAGGGAGGCGAGATCAGGTGGGAACATTCTAGCCAATGAGTGTGAACAACTGGTACACCTCCGTATAAACTAGTTTTTTAACAATGAAGCCACATCTTTGGAATGCCAGACGAGGGTGAAAGAGAATGAGGTGGCCAAAGTCAGGGCTGTCCAGACCATTTCATATGTAGCAGCTGTTGAAAGGGTTGAGGGTTCGAATGGTCCTCCTGAAGAGTCCATGGTGGAAGATAGGCCTTCACTGCAGGCTGCATGGGTTGCCTCTCAGACCCAGATATTTTACAGGTTAAGATGGTGGACTTTGTGGCCTTTATAGCTATGGTGATTAATGGCACTGCCAAGGTGGAGAGGAAGTCCAAAAAGATGGACATCATTGTGGCTGCGGCAGACTGGTTCCGGGATTGGAAGACTTCTCGGCGGAGGAGCTACGTGGGGCACGAGCCGTACCACCCTCTCAGGCTTTGGAGTTTTATTTATTTCCTTTTTTTTGTCAATTATGTGGATTAAGTTAGTTTTCCCCCATCATTTATGTATTTTCTTTTTACCTTGTATTTTCAACCTCGTCCAGTTGGTGGCCGCAATACACCTTTTTGGGATGTAGTCCGCCATAAAACCCACAGAAGAAGAACAAAGTATTATTTTTATTTCAGTTGCCGAAATGCCACGAGTCTACCTATATCAGTGCATTCATAACAACCTCGTGGACTTATTTCCGTGAACTGATTTTTGAGAGGAGTAAACCCTCCATCTTCCTATTTGCTGCATGTCAGAAATGTTTGGTAACTAGGAAACTGTTTATAGTTTTAAAACTTAGTTTTCTCACTCCATGCAAGTGAGAACTTTCTCAAACTTGTAAGGGATGTTGTATTATTTATCAGAAGTTTCCTTTTGTGACTTTGCCATCCAAGAACCTTACCAAAGTGTGGAAGGCTTTTCTAATGCCTACTTGGGTTTTTGTCCTAATGCTAGGTAGCTAAAGCAGCCCATTTAAAGGGGGGGGCTGAACTTCCTGTTTTGGCCTCGTTTTTTTTAGCTTGCTCATTAAGAAATGCTAGCGGCCATGACTGAAGCCAAACGAGAGTTGTCTTGGGGGTGTGGTTTGATGTGGGTGTTTCTTGGGAGTGTCTTTGCCATTCAATCACATCAAATAAGGGCAGTAGTGAGTACATCGAGGTAAGCTAAGCTAGCTTTGCTATGAAGAGCACAACATTTCAAAGTTGGACTTCTCCTCTCCTCACTGACTCGCCATCTCAAGATGGTCAGCTAATTCAGTTGTGTAGAATTTTCTAATTGTCGACAAAAAATCACTGGACAAGTTGATGGAAACATAGCTAGTGACATGCATAGCTCTCTGGGTGAGGTTCTGTCTTAAAGACTCTAGTGTATTACAGGTGCAGTCAGGTGGCAGGAGGGGTGGAGAGCATTACACTCCATCCTGGATATGGCAGAGTTTGCCTCATCCCAAGGCTGATGTGAGATGCAGGAGGATGGCCCTCTTCTCATACCACTCTGTAAGCTACTGACCAATTCAATGTTTTCTCCAGGAGGTCAGTAGACTACAGAGTAATATGACAAGAGTGCAATTGCTGAACTTACTGTATGTAGATATTCTAAAAGTGTTTTGATACGTTTTAAGTGTAACAGTTCCATGTAGAATAAACCTTCATTTACATACAGTAATACTGTAGAAGTAGTGTTCTGCTAATATAACAATGTGCAAATATTACACTTGTCTTTCATCTTCTATTGTCATTCACAGCCGATACAGATACTGTACCTATCAGCACTTTGTCCGGTGCATGCTGGGGCTACCTTGCCAAACATGTCACTCGTCATTCCTTCCTGTATGGTTTCCTGTATAAGACAGGAGTTCCCTGACATGTTTGAAGAATACACAGGGTCCTGCCCCCTATTGATAGTACCATTTGGTTAAAGAATAACACAATACTATTAAAAAGTAATAGATGTCTTGTATAATTTTAAAGCTGAGCGCAATGTCTCTCCCAATTCAGACATCAGTATCAACCTGTCTTTCAGTCAGAGGACTCCATGACCAAAGCCTCACTCCTGTCCTCCATCTGTAGAAAGAAAAAAGTTGATGAGTGACACATGTACTGAAAGGGTGGTATTATCTTGTCGGTATATTCTGTTTGTCTGTCTTTACACTGTTTTATTGTGGCAGCACCATTTCAGAGTCAAATTCCTGTTCATGCAAATGTATCTGGCGAATAAATGTGATTCTGATATTACTAAACACTTGTGATGTACTATCTTATTAGTAATCACCTTTTGTCCCTTCTGAGGTGTTTGCCAGAGCTTGATGGGCATGGCAGCGTAGATCAGCTCCAGACCCCTCTCGTCACAGATACTGGTCATGATTTAGTATTTTATTAGGATTCTCATTAGCTAAAGCGGCACACAAAACCTAATACATAACATTAATAGACAAGGACAGCACAAGGACAGAACTATATACATATTAAAATAAGAATACACACTTTCATACATTTATGGCTTAGAATTCCATGCATCATGTACTCATTATAAACGGCAATACTGCAGCCATTCATTTTCCCATATATTGCATTCTTTGCTGTACTGTTACAATTGCTTTGTCTAAGCAGGTCCGGATATCGTAATCTCATAGCAACCTTGAATCCTGATATCCTAATCTCACAGCACCAGTTCTGTAAACACCAGAGAGAATCTCACAAGATCAGGAACCATCCGTGTCCTTGATTCTTCTGTTTGACGCCAAAACTATGCATAATTATGTGTTTCATAGACTCTACTAAATGCAAGTGCAACACATGAAATCAAGTGGAGTTTAACCAAAGTTATTAACTCCTGCTCAGTTCTCCTGGCGTGAACAGAGCCATATATCATATCGTATGGAGTTGCACCTAAGTTTCACCTCTGCTTTGTTCCCCTGATGTGAACGCAGCAATCTTGTTCGTTAAATTCCCTTGATGTAAATAAAGCTACCTTGTTTCACTAAATTCCCCTGACGTGAATAAAGCTACCTTGTCATCTACAGTTAACACCCGCAATGGGTATCCTGGGGTAAAATATATAATTTATTACAGTTACCACCCGCAATGGGTTTCCTGGGGTAACATTTTTTTACATTAACACCAACTATGGGTTTCATTAGGTAAAATGCAACATTCATGCCTTGAATCGTGTGGAGTTTCCTCCTGCTACAGTTTCAACGTAATGCTTTCCACGTCAGCAACTTGTCTTACATTTCCATTTTCATTTCCCTATATCACATTCTTACCCAGCAGAATACACCAGTCGCACACATCAGTACATATGATTCACACCTAATTTACAAGGGACTGTGGAAGGGGGCACCTCCTTACAACATAGACACATGCATACAAACACACACAGCACTGATTTCATCATTATCTATGATGGTTAGGTGAATTCCAGGACAGAAAAGTGGTAGTATTTTTGCCTTTGACCAGATCAGATGTTACCAATCTGATTAAAGTGTCCTCCATTACTCTGGAGGACACTTTAATCAGGTTGGTCACATCTGGTCAAAGGCAAAAATACTCCCACTTTTCTGTCCTGGAATTCACTTAACCAGCTAGGTAGCTACCTAACTTGCAAATCCAGGTTAGTTAGCTATCAATATCATTGTCCAAGTTGAAATGAGCTGGGTAGTTAGCTAATGTTAGCTAGCTAGTTGGAGTTGAAAAATTATTGAAGGCACCCTGTACCCCACCCCTAGAGCTATCGTACTTCCACTCAAGAGCTGACCGATTTATCTTATGTGATCTGTTTTTCCTTTCTTTTCCGTCTACCGTCTTCAGCAAGTGTTTATTCGAGTTCCCCTTGTTGTACCTCTATTGTTTTGTTGTCCCTAACTGTTATCTATATTTAACTCTCGTGCGTGAAAATGATCTCTGTCTCAAAGCTGGAGTCCACAAACAAAGATGTTCTGCAGAAAAATGTGGTACCAATGAAAAGTGTTCAGATGAAATAGCCAAGGTTCCATTCCGGTCTTGAGACGGAGGTCTGTGTGCTTTTAGGCATTTGCCCTGTGTCTTGTGCATTGTGTGTGTCACCATAGCAAATTGCATGTAATTGATTTCAACACAAAGCCTAAGAGACTGTATCTCCTTTGGGCAATGCATGACAGAGCTGCTACAGATATCTCTCTGTCTATCACATCAGTAAATCCCTAAGGAGCCTGTTGACAATCAGAGAATGGGGAAAAGTAAATTGAGAGCCCCTTTTCCCTGACACCATCATGTTCCAATTGTTTGTGGTCCAGAGTTGCTATGTGGACCTGTCATAGCTTACTGGCTATAGAATGCCCTTTGTGCTAAAGCCACCCTGATTGCCTGTCTGTATACACTTGTCAGCTTAGTTGTGACTGGCTATGGTGGTGAGAGCATTCTCTGTCATTTCACAGAACCCAAAATCTTTCTGGCTAGAGGCAAAAAGTATGTTTTATATGCTACAGCAACAATAGTGAAACTTAACTTTGATATCATTAACCCTTTAGATCTGTAGGTCATCGCGTGCCAAGAACTACACACATAGAAAAGCTTATATGGCTTGTGCCAGTTTATATAATGAAGAGGGGTAACTGTACCGTTATGGAAAAGCTGTGGAGGCGTTTCACTGATGGAGGGTTAGCACCTCAGGGGAGGGTATAGCCGTGGAGGTCATGATCTTTGGTCACATGGGGTCATTGTGTATCAAATCAAATCAAATTGTATTGGTCACATACACATATTTAGCAGATGTTATTGCGGGTATAGCGAAATGCTTGTGTTTCTAGCTCCAACAGTGTTCACAACAATAAACACAATACACACAAATCTAAAAGTAAAATAATGAAATTAAGAAATATATAAATATTAGGATGAGCAATGTCGGAGTGGCATAGACTAAAATACAGTAGAATAGAATACAGTACATACATTTACATTTACATTTTACATTTTAGTCATTTAGCAGACGCTCTTATCCAGTATAATGTAAACATTATTAAAGTTACTATTGTTCCATTATTAAAGTGGCCAGTGATTCCAAGTCTATGTATATAGGGCAGCAGCCTCTAAGGTGCAGGGTTACGTAACCGGGTCGAAGCAACCTAGTGATGGCTATTGAACAGTCTGATGGCCTTGAGATAGAAGTTGTTTTTCAGTCTCTCGGTCCCAGCTTTGATGCACCGGTACTGACCTCGCCTTCTGGATGATAGCGGGCTGTAACGATCCCGGCAGTCTGAGTCGGGTCCTGTCTGTGGACTAGTTTTTCTGCTCGTGATCTCCAGTTTCCCGAGGGTTCTGGAACGCTCCGGGGAGCTCTCTTGATTTCCGCACCTGCATCCCATCAGCAATCTGCACACCTGGTCCTGATCATCACCCTTCTTAGGCTCTGGCCTAACATCCATTCCCTGCCGGATCGTTAGCCATGAACATCACTCGTCCGGAACCTTCATCCAACCTCTGCCTGGTGGTCGGCGGCTGCCGAGCCATGATTGGATCAACCACTGCACCCCTAACAACTAATCAACGCCGCCCGCTCTGCTCCCTGGATTATTCAGCATCACTCTTGAATTTGTAAATAAACACTCACCTTCGTTTCAACTTACCTTGTCCTGGTCTGCTTCTGGGTTCTGGCTTAGTAACTCGTGACAGAACGATCCGGCCAGTAATGAACCCAGCGGACCTGGACGCTGTTCGCCATGCCATTACCCATCAGGAGAAGATGTTGGGCCATCATAGCACGGAGCTACAGGAGATCGCGTTGGCAGTTCGGAACCTTTCTACCGGTCTGACGGAGGTCCAGAACCAGCGCAAGTTTCCGGTGGAGGATCCACTACCGGTTTCACCCATCTCGCCTGCCGCGTCTGGAGCGGTGTCCTTCCGTGAGCCCAAGGTTCCGACGCCGGATAAATATGAGGGGGAGCTGGGAAGATGCCGTTTCTTTCCTTATGCAGTGTGGGTTAGTGTTCGATCTACAGCCCTACTCTTATGCCACAGACAAGGCTAGGATAGCCTTTGTGATTGAGTTGCTGCGTGGTCGAGCGCTGGAGTGGGCTTCAGCCGTTTGGGAACGACAAGACCCCTGCATGGCTTCATACCAGGGGTTCACGGCCGAGATGAGGAAGCTTTTCGACCATTCCGTCCGAGGGAGGGACGCAGCTAGGCGCCTGTTTTCGCTTCACCAAGGAACTCGCAGCGTGGCCGACTTCGTGATCGAGTTCAAGACGTTGGCTGTGGAGAGTGGGTGGAATGAGGAGTCTCTGCAAGCGGCCTTTTACCAGGGTCTGTCGGAGCAGCTCAAGGATGAGTTGATCTCCTATCCGGAGCCTAGTGACCTGGACAGCTTGGTAGCCTTGTCTATTCGGGTGGATAATCGAGTCCGAGAGCGAAGGAGGGAGAAGCAATGGGGTTCGTCCAATCGATCAGCTTCTCAGGTTCCAGTCGGGTCGGGGATTGGACCAGAATACGTCGATCATCGTCCACCACACAGGATTAGTGGAGAGGTCCTGTCTCCCGATTCGGAACCAATGCAAGTAGGGCGGCACGGGTTAACCAAGGAGGAACGCCAACTCAGACGTAGGACTAACTGTTGCCTCTACTGTGGTGGTTCGGGACATTACCTCGCCACCTGTTCCCGGCGGTCGTCAAACTGCGCGGCTCGCTAAAGTTGGGAGGACTTTTAGCGAGCCAGTTTCGACCTCTCAATACCTCTGTCAGACCCCGTTTCCCGGCTACCCTTGTGAACAGGAATCAGAGCTTAGCGATTAACGCTTTTATCGATTCAGGTGCCGATGGAAGCTTTCTTGATGCCGAGTTGGTGGAACAGCTGGGGCTTTCCAAGGAGCAATTGCCGGAAGCCATTGAAGCGACCACTCTGAACGGCAGTAGTCTGGCACGTATCACGATGAGGACTGAACCGGTTAAGATGCTGTTGTCGGGGAATCATTCGGAGATGATTTCATTCTTCATTCTGCCGTCTTCCCATGTTCCTCTGGTCCTTGGATACCCCTGGCTGAAGGAACACAATCCCACGTTCGATTGGGTGACGGGCAAGGTAACGAGTTGGAGCCTTGATTGTCATGCTAACTGTCTCAAGACTGCCTGTCCCCATTCGGTTCCCAGTCAGGTGATTGAGGCTAAACCCCCAGATTTGTCCCTGGTTCCCGAGACATATCACGATTTGGGGGAAGTGTTCAGTAAGCAGAAGGCTCTGTCACTCCCTCCCCACCGACCATATGATTGTGCCATCAACCTGTTCCCTGGAGCGGTCTACCCCAAGGGAAGGTTATACAGTATCTCCCGCCCTGAACGTGAGGCTTTGGAGACCTACATCAAGGAGTCCCTAGCTGCTGGTCTCGTTCGTCCCTCGTCATCACCCCCTGGGGGCAGGGATTCTTCTTTGTGGGTAAGAAGGATGGCTCTCTTCGACCGTGTATTGATTATCGGGGGTTGAATGACATCACGGTCAAGAACAAGTATCCCCTGCCCTTGATGAGTTCTGCCTTCGACTCCTTACAGGGTGCTACGGTGTTCACCAAGCTAGACCTACGCAATGCGTATCACATGGTCCGGATCAGAGAGGGAGACGAGTGGTTGACGGGTTTCAATACACCGATGGGTCACTTCGAGTATCAGGTGATGCCGTTTGGACTGACCAATGCTCCAGCGGTATTCCAGAGTATGGTGAACGACGTCCTGAGAGATATGATCGGTCTCTTTGTGTTTGTTTATCTGGATGACATTCTGATCTTCTCGAAGGAACCTTCCGACCACGTCCAGCATGTCCGGCAGGTTCTGCAGCGATTGTTGGAGAATCGCCTGTTCGTGAAGGCCGAGAAGTGCGAGTTTCACGCCCACACGACATCCTTTCTCGGGTACATCATCTCCAGGGGAGAGATTAGGATGGACCAGGAGAAGGTTAGAGCGGTTCTGGAATGGGCCCAGCCCGGTACGAGATTGCAGCTCCAGAGATTTTTGGGGTTTGCGAATTTCTACCGCAGATTCATCCGGGATTACAGCCGTGTGGCCGCTCCGTTAACTGCCTTGACTTCCAGTATCAGGAGCTTCAAGTGGAATCCGGAGGCGGATCGAGCGTTTCTGGATTTGAAGAGGCGATTCACCAACGCACCGATTCTCTCTCAACCGGACACGGCCCGTCAGTTCGTCGTTGAAGTGGACGCGTCTGATGTGGGAGTTGGCGCCATCCTGTCGCAGCGATGCTCCACGGACAGTAAACTCCATCCCTGCGCCTACTACTCTCGTCGCCTTTCGCCTGCGGAGAGGAATTACGATGTGGGTAACCGGGAGCTTCTCGCGGTGAAACTTGCCTTGGAGGAGTGGCGCCACTGGTTGGAGGGGGCGGAGCAACCGTTTATTGTCTGGACTGACCACAAGAATCTTGCTTACGTGCAATCGGCTAGACGTCTCAACTCCCCGTCAGGCCAGGTGGTCGTTGTTTTTCGGACGATTCAATTTTTCCCTGACGTTCCGACCTGGATCTAAGAACGGCAAGGCGGGACGCCTTGTCTCGGATGTTCTCCAAGACGGAGGAGAGTGGGTCCAAGACCGAGACAATTCTCCCCCGGAACTGCGTCGTGGGAGCTGTTAGGTGGAAGATTGAGGAGGAGGTGATGGCGGCCCTTCGGACGCAGCCCGGTCCCGGTAACGGTCCACCCGGTCGGTTGTTTGTGCCTGAGTCGGTTCGTCCTGCGGTCCTCAAATGGTCCCACGCCAGCAAGATGGCTTGTCACCCTGGCGTGGCTCGGACGATGGCGTTTCTTCGCAGAGCGTTTTTGGTGGCCTGCCATGGCCGAGGATACTCGGGGTTATGTTGCTGCCTGTCCAGTGTGTGCGCAGAATAAGAGTACCAATCGGCCCAGCTCTGGACTACTTCACCCCCTTCCTATTCCCCGGCGACCATGGTCGCATCTGGCCCTGGACTTTGTCACTGGGTTGCCCGCTTCTGAGGGGAACACGGTCGTTCTGACTATCGTGGACAGATTCAGCAAGTTCGCCCACTTTGTGCCAATTGCCAAGCTTCCCTCTGCCTCGGAGACGTCCGAGATCCTGGTTAGGGAGGTTTTCAGGGTCCACGGTTTGCCCAGTGATATCGTTTCCGACCGTGGCCCTCAGTTTACCTCTGCTGTCTGGAAGTCCTTCTGTTTGGCCATTGGAGCTACAGTCAGTCTCACATCTGGTTTTCACCCCCAATCTAATGGTCAGGCGGAGAGAGCCAACCAGAAGATGGAATCCACGCTACGCTGCCTGGCCTCTTCCAACCCCACCTCCTGGGTCTCTCAGTTGCCTTGGGTTGAGTATGCCCACAATACTCTCCCTACATCTGCCACTGGGATGTCTCCCTTCCAGTGCCTGTATGGCTACCAACCTCCCTTGTTCCCTTCTCAGGAGAAGGAGCTCTCAGTGCCTTCTGTTCAGGCCCATATTCGTCGTTGCCACCGGACCTGGCATCGGGCCAGAAAGGCACTCCTTAGAGTTTCGGACCGGTATCAGCTCCAGGCGAATCGTCGCCGGATCCCCGCTCCCACCTATACCATCGGAGATAGGGTCTGGTTGGCCACACGGGATCTTCCTTTACGGACTGAGTCTAGGAAGTTGTTACCGAAGTTCATTGGTCCGTTTGTGGTGGAGAAGGTGATCAATCCGGTGGCAGTTCGACTCAAACTCCCGAGGACGCTCAGAGTCCATCCCACCTTTCATGTCTCCTGCCTCAAGCCTGTTTTCCTCAGTCCTCTGTTGCCTCCTCCGCCTCCTCCTCCTCCTCCTCGGATGATCGGAGGTGGTCCTGCCTACACGGTGCGACGCATCATGGATTCCAGACGGCGGGGCCGGGGTTTCCAGTATCTCGTGGACTGGGAGGGGTATGGTCCTGAAGAGAGGAGTTGGATTCCGCGGCGACAGATCCTAGATGCTGACCTCATCCGTGACTTCTACCGCCTCCATCCTGGCGCTCCGGGGAGTCCGCCCGGTGGCGTTCGTCGGAGGGGGGTACTGTAACGATCCCGGCAGTCTGAGTCGGGTCCTGTCTGTGGACTAGTTTTTCTGCTCGTGATCTCCAGTTTCCCGAGGGTTCTGGAACGCTCCGGGGAGCTCTCTTGATTTCCGCACCTGCATCCCATCAGCAATCTGCACACCTGGTCCTGATCATCACCCTTCTTAGGCTCTGGCCTAACATCCATTCCCTGCCGGATCGTTAGCCATGAACATCACTCGTCCGGAACCTTCATCCAACCTCTGCCTGGTGGTCGGCGGCTGCCGAGCCATGATTGGATCAACCACTGCACCCCTAACAACTAATCAACGCCGCCCGCTCTGCTCCCTGGATTATTCAGCATCACTCTTGAATTTGTAAATAAACACTCACCTTCGTTTCAACTTACCTTGTCCTGGTCTGCTTCTGGGTTCTGGCTTAGTAACTCGTGACACGGGCTGAACAGGCAGTGGCTCGGGTGGTTGTTGTCCTTGATTATATTTTTGGCCTTCCTGTGACATCGGGTGCTGTAGGTGTGCTGGAGGGCAGGTAGTTTGCCCCCGTTGATGCGTTGGGCAGTGCAGTTGCCGTACCAGGCGGTGATACAGCCCGACAGGATGCTCTCAATTGTGCATCTGTAAAAGTTTGTGAGGATTTTAGGTGCCAAGCCAAATTGCTTCAGCCTCCTGAGGTTGAAGAGGCGCTGTTGCGCCTTCTTCACCACACTGTCTGTGCGGGTGGACCATTTCAGATCGTCAGTGATGTGTACGCCGAGGAACTTGAAGCTTTCCACCTTCTCCACTGCTGTTCCGTCGATGTGGATAGGGGCACGCTCCCTCTGCTTTTTCCCGAAGTCCACCATCAGCTCCTTTGTTTTGTTGATGTTGAGTGAGAGGTTATTTTCCTGGTATGCAGCACTTCAGTGGGCTGCTCAATGGTGTCATCACACCGTTCCGTTCATTCCTTCCTTCATTTTGGCCAGCTCACTGATCTCTCCATCTAAATAGGCATTGAAGATGTAATCAATCCTCAAGAACTGCAATAGTAGTTTTCACTATTATGTGATGAAAGTCAGTTTGAAAACTATTTTCAGTGTGAGAGGATGGATTGTCTGACCCAGAGGATGAAGGAGAAGAAGAGGGCTGTAACAACATGACGGACTGTTTACAATGGCACTGATTAACATATAGTTGTCTGGGTGAATTATAGCTCAGGACCAAAACAGATGGGACGGAAGTTTTCATTTTAGTAAGCTGCAGGCATAACAACCCAACCACCCCAACCCGAGCGAAGCATGCATGTACGCACATGCTTTCAAGCAGGCACGTGTGCAGACATGGAAGCATTCACCTCACAAAAGTATATATTTTTAATTATTTGGGGGAAACTTGTGTAAGTGTGTTGATATGATATACTTTGTTGTCAGTTGTCACAGACACTGAAATGTCTTCCTTTGTTTCAACCCTGCCGAGAGACACACACACACACAGAGAGAGGTTGGAGAACAGAATCAATTTAGGAGTAAAATGCCTTGCATGTTGAAGCGTGTGTGTGTGTGTGTGTGTGTGTGTGTGTGTGTGTGTGTGTGTATGACTATTATTACAGTACTGCATGGTTATACTTTAGTCAATACACATACTTGGGAGTTAAATTGGGCCATTGCACCCTCTAGTGTTACTAATGGAGAATACATTACATGAAATGACTGAAATTGACTTTGACAAAGACAAGATGCATGCTTGCCCTCTGCTGGTCAGACAATCATTGGTGAACGTTTGTGATAAGAACTATATGGAAAAGTGTGTCCTTGCGTGTGTGCGTGAGAATCTGGTAGACTTCGGGTTGGCTACTAATCATTTTAGCTGACAGGTAAGTCGGTTGGATGGCTTGTCCTCGAATTGCTTATCAGTGAGGAGGTGGGTTGGTCCCTGAGATGTGTTGACCTCATCACACCAATCGGGCCATCCTCATTTGAGTATACCAACATTTAAGTGGTTACATCACAGCAAAGGCAGGAGGCAGCCACAGGAGAGCACTGACAAAGAAGTGAATGAGGTCAATGGAAAAATTGATTCTGAGTAGAGAGAGAGAGAGTTCTAGTGGTTCTTAGAAAGGCCCTGTTCTGTTTTCACCTTCCGTGCCTGATCGCACCCCAGCATCAATTAGTTATGTACTGCAATGAGATATGATGGCCATTTTGGGTAGGTCAAATTAGGTCACGCATGCCCAAACTTTATGTATGTAGGATGTATTCTCACTGAGAGAAAATACAGTTTTCAAGACTATAAGTATTTTAAACATTTTTGTTGTGGGTTTTTGGCTCTGTGGCCTTGCACAAATCAGATGTCCTGGCTGCATCTCATTGCAAGAGAGAGTCATCTTATTACTGGTTGGTGAATGACCTTTTGAGAGTCAGGGTCTTTGTGAATCCCAGTCCCTTCATGGCCTCAGTACTCTCTGCCTCTTTGACTCCATCATGCTGTCATGTCACACAGCCACTTTCTCTGTGAAAGATGGATGTCAGCGCGACCCAGGCCCAAGCAAGCCATGGGGACACAGATCAGGGTGACGGAGGGTGTTGGATATCCTGTTGGAACAGCGACGTGCGTACGCCGGGTGGGGTGAGGCAGCCCCAGCTGGAACAGATGGTACCGAGCTGCTGCTCAGGGGACTGACGCTCCGCTCTGCTCCATTGAGACCCCCAGGCTCATGACCTTCCCTCCCTCCCTTCCTCCGTCCGTCCGTCCAGGGTGGTCTATAAAGTTGCCCGACTGCCACGACCGGGGGCACAGAGCTGACTCTGGATGCTACTAGAGCTTGTCATCTGCTGCTCTCGCTTTCTGCTGCCCCGTCCCCATCCTCTCCTCCTCTTCTCCCGCTGGAAACAAGGGACATTAGCTATACAGGAAGACCAGGACTCTGGCTCACAGACCTACCAGCTAAATGACTACTGGCAGGAATGGAGGGAAGCCATAACATGTTTTTTTCCTGTGTAGATTTGTGAAGAGATATGGAATTTAGATTGATTCATTGCATTTTATAGTGAGCAGTGTTATTTCGCCTTGGTAAATGTTACATGAATGGATCTGGATGAATCGGTCTCATTCTCAGTTGAATTTATTTTCATGCTCATGTTCTGTGACACTGGAGTGAGTGTTATGAACACTGCCCCTAATTTCCCACCTGCATAGCCTCTCGTTTGACAATTCTCCATTCACAGTAACAGCACATGAAAGCACTGTTTCAGCATATACTGTAGCCTCGGACTCATCTAAGACAGACAATTAAAAAGACAAAATAGCATAAGAGAACTCCTTCCACAGGTATGAAACAGCGCAATGTGACTTGATTTCCTCCTCTTTGTCTCCTCCATATTCTCTGCCTTGCAATCTAACCAAGCCAATGCATGAGGTTATAGTTTCACATTCTCCCTCAACCATCATAAATCCCGCTTGTCAAACGTTTCACCCTAAACCACCCTGCTTCATCTTCATCAACCACTCAGTCATATAATAGGGTGTCTATTCTGTCTAACCACCCTGGTATCTTTGGACTCATTGTATAGGACCTGACCTGGGATCAATGCTTTGTGCATGTTGGTATGTGAATGGTAGTGACAGAGTTTGTTATTGGTATTTATTATGATCCCCATCAGCCGCTGCAAAAGCAGCAGCTACTCTTCCTGGCGTCCACATGAAACAAGACATAATACATAGTACAGAACATTGTTGGTCAAGGACAGAACTACATAAATGTAAAATGCCACACACAGCTTACATATCAGTACATACACACAATATCTAGGTCTAATACATGAAACAGTGCAAATTCCAATACAATATATATAAAATGGCTGTTTGTCTTCACAGTCCCCTTTGTGCAGTAAGGTGTTATTTTTATGTTTTTTTGAATCTGGTTTTATTGCTAGCTTGACTTAACTGGTGTGGCAGAGTTCCATGTAGTCATGGCTCTATTTAATACTGTGCGTTTCACAGACTCTGTTCTGGACCTGGGGACTGTGAAGAGATCTCTGGTTGCATGTCTTGTGTTGTACTGATGAGCAATGTTCCCTCTGAACTGCGCGCGGTGGCCGGGCATCTCCTCCAGGACTGCAGCGCTGATAATGCCAAGCCGCGCAGATACGCAAGAGATTGAACTTCCCTGAGTTCGCCCCATTAATTTGCACTATATAGATCAATGTTTTTCTGTAATTGAATCAACATTATATCATCCCATTTTCAATTAAACAAACCAAAAAAAAGTCTTTAGTCTGTGATTTTGTTGTAGGCAGAGCCAGAGAGCAACTGAATATAATTACATTGGCTGGGTAGCCCACGAGCGGTCTTTCAATCACCCGCAAGTGAATGCGCTTTCCAGATCAGTTAAGATCAGAGCGCAGAGCCGCGTGGGTGCACATTTTTTTGATTTTCTTTGCTAGTTAGCGAGTTATTAACGCAGTTATACAGTGAGGGAAAAAAGTATTTGATCCCCTGCTGATTTTGTACGTTTGCCCACTTACAAAGACATGATCAGTCTATAATTTTAATGGTAGGTTTATTTGAACAGTGAGAGACAGAATAACAACAAAATAATCCAGAAAAACGCATGTCAAAAATGTTATAAATTGATTTGCATTTTAAATGAGGGAAATAAGTATTTGACCCCTCTGCAAAACATGACTTAGTACTTGGTGGCAAAACCCTTGTTGGCAATCACAGAGGTCAGACGTTTCTTGTAGTTGGCCACCAGGTTTGCACACATCTCAGGAGGGATTTTGTTCCACTCCTCTTTGCAGATCTTCTCCAAGTCATTAAGGTTTTGAGGCAGACGTTTGGCAACTCGAACCTTCAGCTCCCTCCACAGATTTTCTATGGGATTAAGGCCTGGAGACTGGCTAGGCCACTCCAGGTCCTTAATGTGCTTCTTCTTGAGCCACTCCTTTGTTGCCTTGGCCGCGTGTTTTGGTTCATTGTCATGCTGGAATACCCATCCACGACACATTTTCAATGCCCTGGCTGAGGGAAGGAGGTTCTCACCCAAGATTTGACGGTACATGGCCCCGTCCATCATCCCTTTGATGCAGTGAAGTTGTCCTGTCCCCTTAGCAGAAAAACACCCCCAAAGCATAATGTTTCCACCTCCATGTTTGACGGTGGGGATGGTGATCTTGGGGTCATAGGCAGCATTCCTCCTCCACCAAACACGGCGAGTTGAGTTGATGCCAAAGAGCTCGATTTTGGTCTCATCTGACCACAACACTTTCACCCAGTTCTCCTCTGACTCATTCAGATGTTCATTGGCAAACTTCAGACGGCCCTGTATATGTGCTTTCTTGAGCAGGGGGACCTTGCGGGCGCTGCAGGATTTCAGTCCTTCACGGCGTAGTGTGTTACCAATTGTTTTCTTGGTGACTATGATCCCAGCTGCCTTGAGATCATTGACAAGATCCTCCCGTGTAGTTATGGGCTGATTCCTCACCGTTCTCATGATCATTGCAACTCCACGAGGTGAGATCTTGCATGGAGCCCCAGGCCGAGGGAGATTGACAGTTCTTTTGTGTTTCTTCCATTTGCGAATAATCGCACCAACTGTTGTCACCTTCTCACCAAGCTGCTTGGCGATGGTCTTGTAGCCCATTCCAGCCTTGTGTAGGTCTACAATCTTGTCCCTGACATCCTTGGAGAGCTCTTTGATCTTGGCCATGGTGGAGAGTTTGGAATCTGATTTATTGATTGCTTCTGTGGACAGGTGTCTTTTATACAGGTAACAAACTGAGATTAGGAGCACTCCCTTTAAGAGTGTGCTCCTAATCTCAGCTCGTTACCTGTATAAAAGACACCTGGGAGCCAGAAATCTTTCTGATTGAGAGGGGGTCAAATACTTATTTCCCTCATTAAAATGCAAATTAATTTATTTCATTTTTGACCTGCGTTTTTCTGGATTTTTTTGTTGTTATTCTGTCTCCCACTGTTCAAATAAACACACCATTAAAATTATAGACTGATAATTTCTTTGTCAGTGGGCAAACGTACAAGATCAGCAGGGGATCAAATAATTTTTTCCCTCACTGTACATAAGTATAGGTCAGCAATGGGGAGTTACCGCTTCTTACAAGAGCACTAAACGTGTAGGATACATTTCAAGCGGTCTTTGAAAAGCCAGTCAGGTAGTGCTCACCTGCAGTGATGTATTTTGAAACAGGCTTGAATATGCAAATAAGCCAATAGGCAGAGGAGTAGCCTACATTGTCTAATTAGCTGTATGGTAATAATAATTAATTGTATTTTGCAAAGTGGTTTCTTGAAACATACAATGTATTTTACAGTCACCTATTTGGCCCATGATGTTACCAACCAAGTAAAAAATCATTAAAGTATGTCAAGCCCTTCAGGTAGTCTAGTGGTTGAGCATTGGGCCAGTAACCGAAAGTTCGCTGGATTGAATCCCCAAGCCGACTAGGTGAAAAATCTGTCCCTGCCCTTGAGCGAGGCACTTCACCCTCTGGGTAAGAGTGTCTGCTAAATGACTAAAATGTAAATAATGTAAAAACGTTTTTAAGAGTCTCATGCAATGTAGGCCTGCATTGAACACCACATATAAGCTACTGCAGGCTATATCATAGAAATCAAAAGCTATTTCCATGTGAAAATGTTATTGGATTTGCTCCATTGGTTTTGTTGGTAGGCCTACATTATGCTCAAATAGTCACAATACCCTATTGGCTACTGTCTAAAACTGTGTTCACTGTAAAGATGCGCCGGAAGTTGCACAAAATTCTCATAACGTTTAAGTTCCCGCTCACAATACCTAAAATTTGCATAGCGCCCCAAAATATGGTAGTGTCCGAACTGTGTCAACTGCTTGAACAGACAGTTTGGTACCTTCAACAAATCAATACCTCGCACAAAGACCAATAGTGATGCAGTCAATCTCTCCTCAACTTTGAGCCAGGAGAGATTGACATGCATGTTAGTGACACTTGCCCTCTGTGTACATCTACATGCTGCTTTGTTCTGGACCAACTGCAATTTACCTATGTCCCTCTTTGCCACACATGACCACACAGCTGGGCAGTAGTCCAGGTGCAACAAAACTAGGGCCTGTAGGATCTGTCTGGTCAACCGAGATGTCAAGAAGGCAGATCAATGCCCTATCATGGACAGACCTCTTCCCATTTTAGCAACCATTGAGTCTGTTTTGACCATGACAGTTTGCTATCTAGGGTTACACACAGCAGTTTAGTCTCCTCAACATGCTCAATCGCCACATTATTCAATAGTAGATCTAAATGAGGTTGAGCGAGTGATTTGTCCCAGAAATTATGCTTTTCGTTTTTGAGATATAGTATTTAGCACCAGTCTATTGCTAGTTACCCATTCTAAAACTGACTGGAGCTCTATATTAAGGGTGTCAGTTATTTATTTTACTGTTGCAGCCGACGTGTATACTGTTGAGTCATCAGCGTACATAGACACACAGGTTCTATTCAAGGACAGTGGAAGGCCATTAGTGAAAACAATGGCCCTAGCCGGTTGCCCTGCGGTACACCACACTCAACTGAATTTGCATGAGAGAGGCTTCCATTAACAAAAACCCTCCTGTGTTCTATTAGATAGGTAATTCTCAATCCATAATAAGGCAGAGGATGCAAATCTATAACACCTAATTTTTTTCAGCAATAGGTTATGATCAATGACATCAAAAGCTGCACTGAAGTCTAACAGAACAGCTCCCACAATCTTCTTACTATCAATTTATTTCAGCCAATCATCAGTCATTTGTGTCGGTGCCAAGCATGTTGAGTGCCCTTCCCTATAAGCATGATGAAAATCTGTTGTTAATTAATTTTCTGTAAATTAACTTTGATCAAACAACTTTTTCCAAAAGTTTGCTAAGCACTTGTAACAGGCTGATTTGGTCAGCTGTTTGAACCATTAAAGGGTGCTTTGCTATTACATTTACGTCATTTAGCAGACACTCTTATCCAGAGCGACTTACAGGAGCAATTAGGGTTAAGTGCCTTGCTCAAGGGCACATCGACAGATTTTTCACCTAGTCGGCTCTGGGATTAGAACCAGCGACCTTTCGGTTACTGGCACAATGCTCTTAACCACTAAGCTACTTGCCGCCCCGTGCTATTCTTGGGTAGCTGAATTACCTTTGCCTCCCTCCATGTCTGAGGGCACACACCGTCTTCTAGGCTTAAATTGAAGATGTGGCAAACAGCAGTCACAATGTATTCCGCTACCAACCTCAGCAATTTACCATCCAGGTTGTCGGTACCAGGTGGTTTGTCCTTATTTGTAGATAGGAATCATTTTTTCACCTCTTCCACACCCACTTTGTGGAACTCAAAACTACAGTGCTTGTCTTTCATTATTTGGTCTATTATGCATGAATATGAAGGCTCAGCATCTGTTGTTTGCATGTCATACCTATGTTTGCTAATCTTGTCAACAACAAAGCTATTAAAGTGGTTGGCAATAAGGGTTTTGTTATGAACAAGTCATCTGCCTCAATGAAGGATGGAGCAGAGTTTGCTTTTTTTGGCTAGAATTTCCTTTAAAGAACTCCAGAGCTTTTTGCTGTCATTCTTTATATAATTTTTTCCATAGTATAGTTTCTTCTTTTTGTTAAGTTACGTGATTTCTCAGTCTGCTGTGTTGTCAGACTAATTTGCTATTCCCTTTACCTCATCCCTCTCAGCCATCCAGTTATTCTATTCATCATCCATCCATAGGGATTTGGCAGTTCTAACAGTCAGTTTCTTGATGGGCGCAAGCAGATTTATACAGTGCATTCGGAAAGTATTCAGACCCCTTGACTTTTTCCACATTTTGTTATGTTACAGCCATATTCTAAACTGGATTAAATCGTTTTTTTTCTTCTCATCAATCTACACACAATACCCGATAATGACAAAGCAAAAACAGGTTTTTAGAAACTTTAGCAAATGTATAAAAAATTAAAAACAGAAATATAACATTTACATAGTACTTTGTTGAAGCACCTTTGGCAGTGATTACAACCTCGAGTCTTGTTGGGTATGACGCTACAACCTTGGCACACCTGTATTTGGGGAGTTTCTCCCATTCTTCTCTGCAAATCCTCTCAAGCTCTGTCAGGTTGGATGTGAAGTGTTGCTGCACAGCGATTTTCAGGTCTCTCCAGAGATGTTCGATTGATTTCAAGTCCAGGTTCTGGCTGGGCCACTCACTGACATTCAGAGACTTGTCCCGAAGCCATTCCTGCGTTGTCTTGGCTGTGTGCTTAGGGTCGTTGTCCTGTTGGAAGGTGAACCTTCGCCCCAGTCTGAGGTCCTGAGCGCTCTGGAACAGGTTTTCATCAAGGATGTCTCTGTACTTTGCTCCGTTTATCTTTCCCTTGATCCTGACTAGTCTCCCAGACCCTGCTGCTGAAAAACATTAACACAGCATGATGCTGCCACCACCATGCTTCATCGAAGGGATGGTACCAGGTTTCCTCCAGACATGACGCTTGGCATTCAGGCCAAAGAGTTCAATCTTGGTTTCATCAGACCAGAGAATCTGTTATGAGAGTCCTTTAGGTGCCTTTTGGAGAACTCCAAGCGGGCTGTCATGTGCCTTTTACTGAGGAGTGGCTTCTGTCTGGCCACTCTACCATAAAGGCCTGATTGGTGGAGTGCTGCAGAGATGGTTGTCATTCTGGAAGGTTCTCCCATCTCCACAGCGGAACTCTGGAGCTCTGTCAGAGTGACCATTGGGTTCTTGGTCACCTCCCCGACCAAGGCCCTTCTCCCCCGATTGCTCAGTTTGGCCGGGCGGCCAGCTCTAGGAAGAGTCTTGGTGGTTCCAAACTTCTTCCATTTAGGAATGATGGGGACCTTCAATGCTGCAGACATTTTTTGGTACCCTTCCCCAGATCTGTGCCTCGACACAATCCTGTCTCGGAGCTCTATAGATAATTCCTTCGACCTCATGGCTTGGTTTCTGCTCTGACATGCACTGTCAACTGCGCGACCTTATATGGACAGGTGTGTGCCTTTCCAAACATGTCCAATCAATTGAATTTACCACAGATGGACTCCAATGAAGTTGTAGAAACATTTCAAGGATGATCAATGGAAATAGGATGCACCTGAGCTCAATTTCAAGTCTCATAGCAAAGTGTCAGAATACTTATGTGAAGAAGGTATTTCAGTTTTTTATTTTGTATACATTTGCAAACATTACTAAAACCCTGTTTTCACTTCGTCATTATGAGGTATTGTGTGTAGATTAATGGGAAAAAAAATATTTTTAGAATAAGGCTGTAACTTTAAAGTAAAGTAAAGGGGTCTGAATACTTTCCAAAATCCACTGTAAATGCTTCAAGTGCAGCGTCAGGATGTTCGTCGTTACACACATCACACCAACAAATATTTTTCACAGCTTCGACACTGCAAATCCTCTTGTATGATCGTTTATAAACAATTTTAGGTCCAGTCTTTGGAACTTTGGTTTTTCTAAATATGGCTATTATATGATAACTATATCCGATGGGTGTGGATACTACTTTAGAGTAGATTTCTGCAACATTAGTAAAGATGTGATCAATACACATGGATGATTTGGTTCCTGTTCTGTTTGTAAATACCCTGGTAGGTTGACTGGTAACTTGAACCAGATTGCAGGCACTGGTTACAACTTGGAGCTTCTTTTTGAGTGGACAGCTTGATGACAATGAGTCAATATTTAGGTCACCCAGAAAATATTTCTCTCTGTTGATAGCGCATAAATTATCCAACATTTCACACAAATAGTCCAAATACTGACTTTTAGCACTTGGTGGTCTATAGCTTCTTCCTACGAGAATAGGCTTTAGGTGAGGCAGTTGTACTGGCACAGCAGCTCATCTGTGAGAGATGTTGCGTGCAGCTCACCATTAGCAGAGTGCCTTTTTTTGTGTGTGATTCTCAGTATTTGGGTATTTCTCACGTGTGTGTGTGTGGTGTGTGTGTGTGGCCTCTTGCACACTACAGAGGAATCGCTGCGCCTTGGGCATGTGCGTCCGTCTCTCCGGTATGATGTTGCTAGGGATAAATAAAGCATATCCCAGGGCAGAGAGAGGGATATCCTCCCATCTAGGAGCCTCCTGGTGGGCATGTGGAAAGCACAACGTGACAGGCTCATTTAGTCTGCCTGATGGCAAGGTAACTGGGAATATGGCAGAATACAAACAGTGTAGCTACTCACTCCGCAAGGCAATTAAACTGGCAAAACATCCGTATAGAGACAAAGTGGAGTCGTAATTAAACGGCTCAGACACGAGACGTATGTGGCAGGGTCTACAGACAATCACGGGCTACAAATAGAAAACCAGCCACATCGCCGACACCGACGTCTCGCTTCCAGACAAGCTAAACACCTTCTTCGCCCGCTTTGAGGATAACACAGTGCCACTGACGAGGCCTACTACCAAGGACTGTGGCCTCTCCTTCTCCATGGCCGACGTGATTAAGACATTTAAGCATGTTAACCCCCGCAGGGCTGCCGGCTCAGATGGCATCCCTAGAGCATGCGCAGACCAGCTGGCTGGTGTGTTTATGGACATATTCAATCTCTCCCTTTCCCAGTCTGCTGTTCCCACATGCTTCAAGATGGGCATCTTTGTTCCTGTACCCAAGAAAGCAAAGGTAACTGAACTAAATGACTATCGCCCTGTAGCACTCACCTCTGTCATCATGAAGTGCTTTGAGAGACTAGTCAATGATCATATCACCTCTACCTTACCTGTCACCCTAGACCCACTTCAATTTGCTAACCGCCCCAATAGATCCACAGACGATGCAATCGCCATCACACTGCACACTGCCCTATCCCATCTGGACAAGAGGAATACCTATGTAAGAATGCTGTTCATTGACTATAGCTCAGCATTCAACACCATAGTACCCTCCAAGCTCATCATTAAGCTCGAGGCCCTGGGTCTGAACTCCGCCCTGTGCAACTGGGTCCTGGACTTCCTGACGGGCCACCCCCAGGTGGTGAAGGTAGGAAACAACATCTCCACTTCCCTGATCCTCAACACTGGGTCCCCACAAGGGTGCGTGCTCAGCCCCCTCCTGTACTCCCTGTACCCCCATATTTGTGAGGTCAGGTTACTTGAGGGTGCATGAGCACCATAGGGAATTAAAGAGTCAGTCCAAGGACACTCTAAATTGGATGTGCAGGAGAGGCTGGAAACAAATTCACCAGACTGTCATGGGTCTAGACACCCAGTGGTCATTGACTCAGGTCAGAAGTACCAGTTTGGTCTCTCTGCTCCTACCCTGCATTAACTTATAGTACCCCCTTTTATTTTCTACAGTCTCTATGGTGCACTAGGTGCATTTATAAGGGACTACCTGCTGAGCACTTTGGCTCATTCCCAATACCCTCCCCCTTGTTTACAAGTGTCCCTTGGTGGGGTAGTGGCACCGAAAATGGAGCAACTAGTGGTAGGGAGAGATCCATAAGGACTAGGGAATGGGACATCACTACATCCCTCACACACACACCAAACTGCCAACAGATACCACGCAATTCATTGACGTCGAGCCTTGTGTTTTTCACAATGCCTGTACTGGTGGCAGTAATAACTTTCCTTATATTTCTCATGTAGCAAATACCTGCTTACCATATGAGCAACAAATGAGAACAGCAGAGCAACAATGTGCCCGTAATGTAGGCTACCCATCCTCTGACTGTGGTTCAATGTGGAGTAGTACTGAAGCAGGACTTTCATTCCATAGCAGTAGGGAGGGCGACTGCACGGGCTGCTGCATAGTCATTATGGGAACTCTTTCTAGAGCACCAGGTTAAAACTCTCTAAATGGTGAAATATGTGATTATTGTAAAGGTTTGCTAGTTTGCTTCATTTACTATAATCCTATATTAAAATATGGAATTATTTTTGCCATATTTAATTTGTATATAGGCTACTTTCCTTGATGTGGACTATGTGTTACTACATTACACAAGCTCACCTTTTGACCACATCGAATTGGGAGGAATTACACATCCTTTTTATCTCATATTGGTGATGTTTGTATAAAAGTTTATAGTCATCACTATGACATAAGATCGATCGTTTAAAACGGATCAATACCTTTGGTGTTGTACTGTTGATTTTGTCACACGCTATGGTTCACAGGACTTAATTTTCTAATTCAAATCTGGCATGGATAATTCTGGGCGGTCTTTCTATAAAAGTCACTGGACACACACCAACACATGGATTTGACAGTCAACCTATTACTTAAATAGCAGCCAACCATTGTCACTGTTAATATCCTATGGCAGGTTGTGATTCGTTGAAGTGAACTAACAGAATTTGTTTTGTTTTTTTAAACCCTTTTCCTTGATGGCAGCCTCCAGAAATCAACATCCACCATTCCAATATATAGATAGAAGCCTTCCACAAATTCTCATCTAACCAACCATGTATAAGTTATTCCAAGTTTCCGTGATGAAGAAACACGATGCATGCTTGCCCTCTGCTGGTCAGAAAATCTGAAGTGAAGGTTTGTTATAAGAACTGCATGGGAAAATGTGTTTGTACGTACGTGCGTGTGTGCGTGAGAGAGAATCTGGTTGACTTCGGGTTGGCTACTAATCATTTTAACTGACAAGTAAGTCAGTTGGATGGCTCTTCCCCGCATTGCTTATCAGTGAGGCGGTGGATGGTCCCTGAGATGTGTTGATCTCATCCCACCAATGGGGCTCATCCTGAGGTCAATGAATAAATGGATTCTGAGTATGCTAAAAATGAGAGAGAGAGTTCTCTTGATTCTTAGAAAGGTCCTGTTCTGTTTTCACTTTATGTTTCTGATAGCAGTGTTTGTGATGCACTGCAAACCTCCCACAGCTGTAGATTACATCCAACCCTGCATCCATTAGTTATGTAATGCAATGAGATAATGGGGCATTTTGGGCAGGTCAAATGAGGTCACTTGTAAACGCATAACTCATCTTTATTTATGTAGGAGGTTATTCTCACTGAGAGAGAATACGGTTTCCAAAATCCCTCGACCACTAGAAGTGATTAAAACAAGTATTTTAAACATTGCTGCTGTGGATCTCCGTTTGGAACAGCGACGTGCGGGCGCCGGGTGGGGTGAGGCAGCCCCAGCAGGAACAGATGGTACCGAGCTGCTGCTCAGGGGACTGGAGCTACATAATGACACTCCGCTCTGCTCCACTGAGACCCCCAGGCTCATGACCTTCCCTCCCTCCCTTCCTCCATCCAGGGTGGTCTATACAGTTGCCCGACTGCCACGACCGGGGGCACAGAGCTGACTCTGGATGCTACTAGAGCTTGTCATCTGCTGCTCTCGCTTTCTGCTGCCCAGTCCCCATCCTCTCCTCCTCTTCCCCCGCTGGAAACAAGGGACATTAACTATACAGGAAGACCAGGACTCTGGCTCACAGACCTACCAGCTAAATGACTACTGGCAGGAATGGAGGGAAGCCATAACATGTTTTTTTCCTGTGTAGATTTGTGAAGAGATATGGAATTTAGATTGATTCATTGCATTTTATAGTGAACAGTGTTAATTCGCTTTGGTAAATGTTACATGAATGGATCTGGATGAATCGGTCTCATTCTCAATTGAATTTATTTTCATGCTCATGTTCTGTGACACTGGAGTGAGTGTTATGAACACTGCCCCTAATTTCCCACCTGCATAGCCTCTCGTTTAACAATTCTCTATTCACAGTAACAGCACATGAAAGCACTGTTTCAGCATATACTGTAGCCTCGAACTCATCTAAGATAGACAATTAAAAAGACAAAATAGCATAAGAGAACTCCTTCCTCAGGTATGAAACAGGTATTTCCTCCTCTTTGTCTCCTCCATATTCTCTGCCTTGCAATCTAACCAAGCCAATGCATGAGGTTATAGTTTCACATTCTCCCTCAACCATCATAAATCCTGCTTGTCAAACGTTTCACCCTAAACCACCCTGCTTCATCTTCATCAACCACTCAGTCATATAATAGGGTGTCTATTCTGTCTAACCACCCTGGTATCTTTGGACTCATTGTATAGGACCTGACCTGGGATCAGTGCTTTGTGCATGTTTGTATGATGCGAATGTTAGTGACAGAGATTGGAGCTGTACCGTAGCCAGTGTAGACAGAGGAGAGAAGGGAGGGCGCATCAGCTCATCTGTGAAAGATATTGCATGCATCTCACCACTTGAGGCTCTTTTTATGTGTTTGTGTGTGTATACTGTATGAGTGCGTGACTCTGTGTTTGTGTATGTCTCACTGTGTGTGTGTGTGTGTGGCCTTTTACACTACAGTGAAATCACTGCACCTTGGGCGTATGTGTCCCTCTCTCCAGTATGTTGTTAGGGATATCCCCCCATCTAGGAGCCTCCTGGTGGGCATGTGGAAAGCACAACGTGACAGGCTCATTTAGCCTGATGACGAGGAACTGAGAGTGAATCAGTTTTAATGTGCAGATGAGTGGCGCTCCCCCAAAAATAATTTAGGGGGTAGATCAGCTTTAATATTGCAGATAGATTGTAACTTCCATCAATGTAATTGTCTGCATCACTTCCAATCCCCCATATGTTTTTTTCTCGTAAATATATATACAGTGGGGAAAACAATTATTTAGTCAGCCACCAATTGTGCAAGTTCTCCCACTTAAAAAGATGAGAGAGGCCTGTAATTTTCATCATAGGTACACGTCAACTATGACAGACAAAATGAGAAAAAAAAATCACATTGTAGGATTTTTTATGAATTTATTTGCAAATTATGGTGGAAAATAAGTATTTGGTCAATAACAAAAGTTTCTCAATACTTTGTTATATACCCTTTGTTGGCAATGACACAGGTCAAATGTTTTCTGTAAGTCTTCACAAGGTTTTTACACACTGTTGCTGGTATTTTGGCCCATTCCTCCATGCAGATCTCCTCTAGAGCAGTGATGTTTTGGGGCTGTCGCTGGGCAACACAGACTTTCAACTCCCTCCAAAGATTTTCTATGGGGTTGAGATCTGGAGACTGGCTAGGCCACTCCAGGACCTTGAAATGCTTCTTACGAAGCCACTCCTTCGTTGCCCGGGCGGTGTGTTTGGGATCATTGTCATGCTGAAAGACCCAGCTTGCTGATGGAAGGAGGTTTTCACTCAAAGTCTCACGATACATGGCCCCATTCATTCTTTCCTTTACACGGATCAGTCGTCCTGGTCCCTTTGCAGAAAAACAGCCCCAAAGCATGATGTTTCCACCCCCATGCTTCACAGTAGGTATGGTGTTCTTTGGATGCAACTCAGCATTCTTTGTCCTCCAAACACGACGAATTGAGTTTTTACCAAAAAGTTCTCTTTTGATTTCATCTGACCATATGACATTCTCCCAATCCTCTTCTGGATAATCCAAATGCACTCTAGCAAACTTCAGACGGGCCTGGACATGTACTGGCTTAAGCAGGGGGACACGTCTTGCACTGCAGGATTTGAGTCCCTGGCGGCGTAGTGTGTTACTGATGGTAGGCTTTGTTACTTTGGTCCCAGCTCTCTGCAGGTCATTCACTAGGTCCCCCCGTGTGGTTCTGGGATTTTTGCTCACCGTTCTTGTGATCATTTTGACCCCACAGGGTGAGATCTTGAACGGTGAGCAAAATCTCCCCCAGATCGAGGGAGATTATCAGTGGTCTTGTATGTCTTCCATTTCCTAATAATTGCTCCCACAGTTGATTTCTTCACACCAAGCTGCTTAGCTATTGCAGATTCAGTCTTCCCAGCCTGGTGCAGGTCTACAATTTTGTTTCTGGTGTCCTTTGACAGCTCTTTGGTCTTGGCCATAGTGGAGTTTGGAGTGTGACTGTTTGAGGTTGTGGACAGGTGTCTTTTATACTGATAACAAGTTCAAACAGGTGCCATTAATACAGGTAACGAGTGGAGGACAGAGGAGCCTCTTAAAGAAGAAGTTACAGGTCTGTGAGAGCCAGAAATCTTGCTTGTTTGTAGGTGACCAAATACTTATTTTCCACCATAATTTGCAAATAAATTCATTAAAAATCCTACAATGTGATTTTCTGGATTTTTTTTTCTCAATTTGTCTGTCATAGTTGATGTGTACCTATGATGAATATTACAGGCCTCTCTCATCTTTTTAAGTGGGAGAACTTGCACAATTGGTGGCTGACTAAGTACTTTTTTTCCCCACTGTATGTTATGTTGGAAAAAATCAGTTGACATAGAAAGAAGTCCAGACGACTAGCTTGATTAAGTCTCCGCCATGTATATCTCACTAGATCAAGATATTTAAGCCTCCATACATCTACTAGTTCTAATGTATCCATGACATTCACGATTTCCTTAAGAGCATGAGGGTGATTGTTTGTAGTGTGATTTCCTTTACGGTCCATTGAGCTATTTAAAACAGTATTATAATCTCCCACCATAATAATAGAGTCTTGTATTGCTTGCAGGGTTGATAATTTATTATATATATTGTCAAAGAAGTGTGGATCTTCATTATTTGGTCCGTAAAGGTTAATGAGCCATATCTGTTTATGGTCCAATAACATATTTAAAATAATCCATCTACCTTGCGTATCTGTTTGGACAATTTGCACATTCGGATCGAAATTACTGTTAATTAATATAATCACCCCTTGTGAGTTTCTTTGCCCATGGGAGAAGTATATTTTGCCTCCCCATTCCTTTTTCCACACAACTTAATCTAGAATTGTTGAATGAGTTTCCTGTGAACAATAGATATTATATACTTTGAGCCATTGGGGTGTGTTTGCTTGTGAGCTTGTGTGTTTGGCGGTGCGATATATTGTCCATGGAAGGTCTGATTTCCTGTGTACTGGTGCCCACTGAGTGAGCGCACAGATCCGTAGCATGGATGTTTAGGGATAGCATTCAACCAGCCTTGTTCAATGATTCATGCCATTTGGGATGGTTCAATGTTCAACCAGAGATACATTTTAACATGTTAGCCTGGCCAAGTGTCTTCAGGAGCTGTCATGTCTATCCTTACCCCCCATCGCTGACATATTTGGTAGGTCAGGTTACTTGAGGGTGCATGAGCACCATGGGAAATGAGTCAGTCTAAGGACACACTAAATTGGATGCACAAGAGGTTGAAAACAAATTCACCAGACTGTCATGGGTGTAGACACCCAGTGGTCATTGACTCAGGTCAGAAGTACCAGTTTCGTCTCTCTGCTCCGGGCATGCATTAACTTATAGTACCCCCTTTTATTTTCTACAGTCCGATTGGTGCACTAGGTGCATTTCTAAAGAATACAAGCATAAATAAGGGAGTACCTGCTGAGCACTTTAAAGTTAGTAATATCCCTGCAGTCAAACCTCTGGTCCATTTGACTCAGGCCCAAAGTGTTTTAAGATGACAAGGTAACTTGTGTTTTAGACAACAGTAAGAAAAGCAAAGTCAATGGAAAGCGCCAACTCTGCAGTTTTTTAAAATGATTTGTTAAAGGCACAGTGCAGTCAAAATTCGGTATTTCCGATGTTTTGCATCATATTGTACAACAGCTGATGAAACTAACACTGTAAAAGTGTGGAAAAATGTGATCAGTGTTATTTTCTGGTTGAAAATACAATTTACAAAGTACCTTCTAAATCAGCAGGTTTTGCATGGGTGGAGTTTTGGCTTGCCTGGTGACATCACCAGGCGGTATAAGTTCATAGACCAATAACAAAGGAGGAAGGTATATAGTATGCTCACTTACTTATTTACTTTATTGTGTATTTCATATTTGTTATTATTTCTCGTTTTCTTTTCACGCAATACATTGTTATTGATTATTGCATTGTTGGGTTTTGAGTTTGCAAGAAAGGCCTTTCACTGTACTTGTCCATGTGAAATCAAAACTTGATACAAAGCGTTCCAATACCAATGCTAGTTTTCAGGTTACATACAGTATCCCTACAATGAAGCCCCTCCAATTAGGCCCCTCTCTCAGACCACTCCCAGACAATCCCAGCAAAATTCTTGCCTGAGATAGGATTTTTTGTTTACTTTTTACATTTTTTTAATGGAAACGCATCATAGTAAAGTACTGAATTGTTACCCAGAAGTGATTTGATATTTAAATAAAAATGTCTGCATTGGGCCTTTAAGCATGGTGAATTTGTATTTTTTTAGAAATCTTAACAGACCATCACTTTGAGAGGAGTTCACATTGATTTGCTGCAGGATATCTGGCAAGCTGTAATGGTCATGGTAGTTGCATGATCTGAGGGCACAACAGCAGCATACAGGCAATATAGTCCCTCAGGAGGACTATGTTCTGCTGTTATGAAGCTGTGATAGAGAAGACTCAAAACATATACTGAGAGTACAAAACATTAGGAACACCTTCCTAATATTGAGTTGCACACCCTTTTGCCCTCAGAACAGCCTAAATTATTTGGGCCATTGACTCAATAAGGTGTCAAGCATTCCACAGGGATGCTGGCCCATGTTGACTCCAATGCTTCCCATAGTTGTGTCAAGTTGGCTGGATGTTCTTTGGGTGGTGGACCATTCTTGATACACACAGGAAACTTGAGCGTGAGAAACCCAGCAGCGTTGCAGTTCTTGACACAAACCGGTGCGCCTGGCACCTACTACCATAGGTTCAAAGGCACTTAAATATTTTGTCTTGCCCATTCACCCTCTGAATGGCACACATGCACAATCCATGGCTGCAGTCAAAACACAATATTTTTACCCCCTTAGCCCTCGTGCTAGCCACTTTCCCTCAGGGGAATCACCGTCAAAGAACTTTGATCGCTCTTGGGGTTAATATGTCCCACAATTCAATGCAAACTGTAGTCACGTGTCAAACTCCGGTGGCCGCGAAGTGTGAAATGTAATCAACACTGCTGCATTTTCGGCATGTCAAACAAAATTATGACGCTAGCTTGCAAAAAAAAATATATATAGATGACACTGATTTTTTGTGTTGGAAAATTCACTTAGTCTCGTAGTGAGGAGCCTATAAAACGTACAGTTGAAGTCGGAAGTTTTAAAACACCTTAGCCAAATACATCTAAACTCAGTTTTTCACAATTCCTGACATTTAATCCTAGTAAGAATTCCCTGTCTTAGGTCAGTTAGGATCACCACTTTATTTTAAGAATGTGAAATGTCAGAATAATGGTAGAGAGAATGATTTATTTAAGCTTTTATTTCTTTCATCACATTCCCAGTGGGTCAGAAGTTTACATACACTCAATTAGTATTTGGTAGCACTGCCTTTAAATTGTTTAACTTGGGTCAAATGTTTTGGGTAGCCTTCCACAAGCTTCCCACAATAAGTTGGGTGAATTTTGGCCCATTCCTCCTGACAGAGCTGGTGTAACTGAGTCAGATTTGTAGGCCTCCTTGCTCGCACAGGCTTTTTCAGTTCTGCCCACACATTTTCTATAGGATTGAGGTCAGGGCTTTGTGATGGCCACTCCAATACCTTGACTTTGTTGTCCTTAAGCCATTTTGCCACAACTTTGGAAGTATGCTTGGGGTCATTGTCCATTTGGAAGACCCATTTGCGACCAAGCTTTAACTTCCTGACTGATGTCTTGAGATGTGGCTTCAATATATCCACATACTTTTCCTTCCTCATGATGCCATCTATTTTGTGAAGTGCACCAGTCCCTCCTGCAGCAAAGCACCCACACAGCATGATGCTGCCACCCACGTGCTTCACAGTTGGGATGGTGTTCTTCGGCTTGCAAGACACCCCCTTTTTCCTCCAAACATAACGATGGTCATTATGGCGAAACAGTTCTAGTTTTGTTTCATCAGACCAGAGGACATTTCTCCAAAAAGTACGATCTTTGTCCCCATGTGTAGTTACAAACCATAGTCTGGCTTTTTTATGGTGGTTTTGGAGCAGTGGCTTCTTCCTTGCTGAGTGGCCTTTCAAGTTATGTCGATATAGGACTCGTTTTACTGTGGATATAGATACTTTTGTACCTGTTTCCTCAAGCATCTTCACAAGGTCCTTTGCTGTTGTTCTGGGATTGATTTGCACTTTTCGCAACAAAGTACGTTCATCTCTAGGAGACAGAACGCGTCTCCTTCCTGAGCGGTATGACGGCTGCGTGGTCCCATGGTGTTTATACTTGCGTACTATTGTTTGTACAGATGAACGTGGTACCTTCATGCATTTGGAAATTGTTCCCAAGGATGAACCAGACTTGTGGAGGTCTACAATTTCTTTTCTGAGGTCTTGGCTGATTTCTTTTGATTTTCCCATGATGTCAAGCAAAGAGGCACTGAGTTTGAAGGTAGGCCTTGAAATACATCCACAGGTACACCTCCAATTGACTCAAATGATGTCAATTAGCCTATCAGAAGCTTCTAAAGCCAAGACATAATTTTCTGGAATTTTCCAAGCTGTTTAAAGGCACAGTTAACTTAGTGTATATAAACTTCTGACCCACTGGAATTGTGATACAGTGAATTATAAGTGAAATAATCTGTCTGTAAACAATTGTTGGAAAAATTACTTGTTTCATGCAGAAAGTAGATGTCCTCACCGACTTGCCAAAACTATAGTTTGTTAACAAGAAATGTGTGGAGTGGTTGAAAAACAAGTTTTAATGACTTCAACTGTAGCTAGCTTCATAAACATATCTTTGGGAATTCTGAAATGTATTGGAATAAATGACCAAACTATGACCAAGCTATGGGTAACTATAGCTAGCTACCTGACAGGAGTGCCTACTAGCCATGTTAGCTTGCTAGGTACATTAATAGCTTTAGGTTGGGTGCTTTTAAGCTCAACTTCAAGATTTCCACCAAGGACGTTGCCTCTCCGATCATCACTCTCCCTCGCCTGGGCAAGGGACATTTAAGGTACGCTAGGATGTGACGATGTATAATGTCATTCAAGGTCTGAAGTTTTAGGGACAAGGGCTGTCTACTTTGAGTTTGGACTGCAGCTCATGTCTCAATTGTCTCAAGACTTAAAAATCCTTCTTTAACCGGTCTACTCCCCTTCATCTACACTGATTGATGTGGATTTGACAACTGACATCAATTAGGGATCATAGCTTTCACTTGGTCAGTCTGTCATATTAAGAGCATGTTTTGTACTCTCAGTGTATCATTCATGAACCGCAACCGTTTTCACAGAACCAGCAACATCATTTACATTTACATCAGTAATAGGGTACATTCACACTTTCTGCCAGAAAGGGGGAGTTATTTTTTAAACTAAACTGCCACTCTGGCTCAGAGAAAACATCATGATGCTACTTTCACAACTACTGCTGGAAACCTGACCCTGCTTCAACCCTGCTTCAAAAACTGCTAGTCCAGAAGTTAAGGGCATTGAATAGTTTTGTTCTGTTTGATGTCTATGTATAACGTCAAATCCAACTAAAACATACATTGTGTTATGTTATGTTTCTCTTGACAATAAATGCCACTTTGCCAGTGGGTGCACCTTAATTGAGGGCTGTGACATAACTGCCTTTCAAAACTACACATTCTGCATAGCACAGTTATCGTCTTGGAAGTGGAAAGAGAAACGGGGAGGTTCTTAATTTTTTTCTTGTCACCCAGAAGCACCATCTGTTAACAACCAAATAGTGTCTTATTTTGAGAGAAGAACAGCAGCTAGTCCTATGGTGCTGTGAGCATTACACTTGAGCTCTTTCACCTCTTTTGTTATTATGAGATGTGTTTAAAAAAATGTAATGGCTTAGAGGTATCCCAAAAAAAGGTGACCTTAAAAGTCTTACTTCAATTTGAAGTCACATGCAAAGGAAATGTATATTTTCCCATTTCATTATGAATTCGAAATGGATTAACAACACAATATGAACTTGAGAAGGCCAGATATGTACTGTGTTTCATAGTACACCACATTTGAAATACAGTACCTTGCCGAAATATATATATTTTTTGTAATACATGAGGAGAAATGCAAAATTGCACTGTATAATCTTTGTTTTCAAGACCTAGGGCAAGTTTCAGAAGATTATTTGGCTCCATTACCCCATATGAAAATCCCTCCCATAAGCAAAATCCGTAACAAGCTCTATTTGAAGTTATTTTCCCATTAATAGAGCAAAATTAGGAATTTGCATGGCAAATCCAATAAGATTGCATATAATACTGCCAGGAGAGGAGAAACCTGCCCTAACTGACCTAGCAACAGTGTCCTATCCATCTCTCCAACAATGGCTTTACCTGCGTGAGCGGGACAAACACGCCATAGCACATGTGCACTGTAGCATTAATGGGTCTCAATGTGATAAATGAACGTGGTAAAGTGAACGAGAGAATACCTCATGTTGAGTGAGCAAAGTAGAGCAGTGATCACCAACCTTTTCTCAGTCAAGATCACTTTCACAGTCAAATAGCAAGCTGAGATCTAACGCTCAGAATTTGACAAAAAAAATGTAACGTTAATAAAAACAGTTCTGTAGGAGTGAGGTTTGTGCAGTAGGCCTAATACATTATCACAGCATATTGGCTATATGCCTGGCCTGCCAATATTATTATTCTCAGAACATATTATATTTCAAAACTCGAGCTTTGATAATGAAATAGATCATTTGGTGTAGCATTTGCGAGGCACAGCTGAGCATGAATTGAAATAATTTGCAAATGTGCTTCTTTTTTTTTTGGACTGGACTGATGGTATCTGCATCTGATGGCCATGCTGCTTTCAAGACAACTGTGAACCGCAGGGCTCTCCAGAGGGTGGTGCGGTCTGCCGAACGCATTACCGGGGTCAAACTACCCGCCCTCCAAGACATATACAGCACCCGATGTCACAGGAAGGCCAAAAAGATCATCAAGGACATCAACCACCCAAGCCACTGTCTGTTCACCCCGCTATCATCCAGAAGGCAAGGTCAGTACAGGTGCATCAAAGCTGGGACCGAGAGAATGAAAAACAGCTTCTATCGCAAGGAACATCAGTCCCGTGTAGCTCAGCTGGTAGAGCATGGCATTTGCAACGCCAGGGTTGTGGGTTTGTTTCCCACGGGGGACCAGTATGAAAAAAAAAAAAACTGTAAGCTCTGGATAAGAGCGTCTGCTAAATGACTAAAATGTAAATGTAAAAAATATTAAAAAGCCATCACTAGCACATTAGAGGACGCCTTTTGAAATCACTGGCCACTTTAAGACATGGAATACTAAATCACTTTAATAATGTTTACATACAGTGAGGGAAAAAAGTATTTGACCCCTCTGCAAAACATGACTTAGTACTTGGTGGCAAAACCCTTGTTGGCAATCACAGAGGTCAAACGTTTCTTGTAGTTGGCCATCAGGTTTGCACACATCTCAGGAGGGATTTTGTTCCACTCCTCTTTGCAGATCTTCTCCAAGTCATTAAGGTTTCGAGGCTGACGTTTGGCAACTCGAACCTTCAGCTCCCTCCACAGATTTTCTATGGGATTAAGGTCTGGAGACTGGCTAGGCCACTCCAGGACCTTATGTGCTTCTTCTTGAGCCACTCCTTTGTTGCCTTGGCCGTGTGTTTTGGGTCATTGTCATGCTGGAATACCCATTTTCAATGCCCTGGCTGAGGGAAGGAGGTTCTCACCCAAGATTTGACGGTACATGGCCCCGTCCATCGTCCCTTTGATGCGGTGAAGTTGTCCTGTCCCCTTAGCAGAAAAATACCTCCAAAGCATAATGTTTCCACCTCCATGTTTGACATTTACATTTTAGTCATTTAGCAGACGCTCTTATCCAGAGCGACTTACAGTTAGTGAATGCATACATGTTTTTTAATTTGTTTTATTTATTTTTTATTCATACTGGCCCCCCGTGGGAACCAAACCCACATCCCTGCCGGCCAAACCCTCCCCTACCTTGGACGACGCTGGACCAATTGTGCGCCGCCCATGGGTCTCCCGGTCGCGGCCGGCTGCGACAGAGCCTGGACTCGAACCAGGATCTCTAGTGGCACAGCTAGCACTTTGACGGTGGGAATGGTGTTCTTGGGGTCATAGGCAGCATTCCTCCTCCTCCAAACACGGCGAGTTGAGTTCATGCCAAAGAGCTCGATTTTGGTCTCATCTGACCACAACACTTTCACCCAGTTCTCCTCTGAATCATTCAGATGTTCATTGGCAAACTTCAGACGGCCCTGTATATGTGCTTTCTTGAGCAGGGGACCTTGTGGGCGCTGCAGGATTTCAGTCCTTCACGGCGTAGTGTGTTACCAATTGTTTTCTTGGTGACTATGGTCCCAGCTGCCTTGACATCATTGACAAGATCCTCCCGTGTAGTTCTGGGCTGATTCCTCACCGTTCTCATGATCATTGCAACTCCACAAGGTGAGATCTTGCATGGAGCCCCAGGCCGAGGGAGATTGACAGTTATTTTGTGTTTCTTCCATTTGCGAATAATCGCACCAACTGTTGTCACCTTCTCACCAAGCTGCTTGGCGATGGTCTTGTAGCCCATTCCAGCCTTGTGTAGGTCTACAATCTTGTCCCTGACATCCTTGGAGAGCTCTTTGGTCTTGGCCATGGTGGAGAGTTTGGAATCTGATTGATTGATTGCTTCTGTGGACAGGTGTCTTTTATACAGGTAACAAACTGAGATTAGGAGCACTCCCTTTAAGTGTGTGCTCCTAATCTCAGCTCGTTACCGGTATAAAAGACACCTGGGAGCCAGAAATCTTTCTGATTGAGAGGGGGTCAAATACTTATTTCCCTCATTAAAATGCATATCAATTTATAACATTTTTGACATGCGTTTTTCAGTATTTTTGTTGTTGTTATTCTGTCTCTCACTGTTCAAATAAACCTACCATTAAAATTATAGACTGATAATTTCTTTGTCAGTGGGCAAACTTACAAAATCAGCAGGGGATCAAATACCTTTTTCCCTCACTGTATCTTGCACCACTCATCTCATATGTATATACTGCATTCTATTCTATAATATTCTACTGTATCTTAGTCCATGCCGCTCTGTCATTGCTTGTCCATATACAGGTAAAAGTCAGTAAATTAGAATATTTTGAAAAACTTGATTAATTTCAGTAATTGCATTCAAAAGGTGTAACTTGTACATTATATTTATTCATTGCACACAGACTGATGCATTCAAATGTTTATTTCATTTAATTTTGATGATTTGAAGTGGCAACAAATGAAAATCCAAAATTCCGTGTGTCACAAAATTAGAATATTGTGTAAGGGTTACATTTTGAAGACACCTGGTGCCACAAACTAATCAGCTGATTAACTCAAAACACCTGCAAAGGGCTTTAAATGGTCTCTCAGTCCAGTTCTGAAGCCTACACAAACATGGGGAAGACTTCAGATTTGACAGCTGTCCAAAAGGCGACCATCGACACATTGCACAAGGAGGGAAAGACACAAAAGGTTATTGCAGAAGAGGCTGGCTGTTCTCAGAGCTCTGTGTCCAAACACATTAATAGAGAGGCAAAGGGAAGGGAAAAACTGTGGTCAGAAAAAAGTGTACAAGCGATAGGGATCACCGCGCCCTAGTCAAGATTGTGAAAAAAACCCATTCAAAAATGTGGGGGAGATTCACAAGGAGTGGACAGCTGCTGGAGTCAGGGCTTCAAGATCCACCACCAAGAGACGCTTGAAAGACATGGGTTTCAACTGCCGCATACCTCGTGTCAAGCCACTGTTGACCAAGAAACAGCGGAAAAGCGTCTCACCTGGGCTAAGGAAAAAAGAGCTGGACTGCTGCTGAGTGGTCTAAAGTCATGTTTTCTGACGAAAGCAAATTTTGCATTTCCTTTGGAAATCGAGGTCCCAGAGTCTGGAGGAAGACAGGAGAGGCACAGGATCCACGTTGCCTGAAGTCTAGTGTAAAGTTTCCACCATCAGTGATGGTTTGGGGTGCCATGTCATCTGCTGGTGTCGGTCCACTCTGTTTCCTGAGATCCAGGGTCAACGCAGCCGTCTACCAGCAAGTTTTAGAGCACTTCATGCTTCCTGCTGCTGACCTGCTCTATGGAGATGGAGATTTCAGGTTCCAACAGGACTTGGCGCCTGCACACAGCGCAAAATCTACCCGTGCCTGGTTTACGGACCATGGTATTTCTGTTCTAAATTGGCCAGCCAACTCCCCTGACCTTAGCCCCATAGAAAATCTGTGGGGTATTGTGAAAAGGAAGATGCAGAATGCCAGACCCAACAACGCAGAAGAGTTGAAGGCCACTATCAGAGCAACCTGGGCTCTCATAACACCTGAGCAGTGCCAGAAACTCATCGACTCCATGCCACGCCGCATTAATGCAGTAATTGAGGCAAAAGGAGCTCCAACCAAGTATTGAGTATTGTACATGCTCATATTTTTCATTTTCATACTTTTCAGTTGGCCAACATTTCTAAAAAATCCCTTTTTTGTATTAGCCTTAAGTAATATTCTAATTTTGTGACACACGGAATTTTGGATTTTCATTTGTTGCCACTTCAAATCATCAAAATTAAATGAAATAAACATTTGAATGCATCAGTCTGTGTGCAATGAATAAATATAATGTACAAGTTACACCTTTTGAATGCAATTACTGAAATAAATCAAGTTTTTCAAAATATTCTAATTTACTGACTTTTACCTGTATGTATATATTCTTAAATTCCATTCCTTACTAATTTTGTGTGTATTGGGTATATGTTGTGAAATTGTTAGATATTACTGCACTGTCGGAGCTAGAAGCACAAGCATTTCGCTACACTCGTTATAACATCTGCTAAACATGTGTATGTGACAAATAACATTTTATTTTATTTTATTTGAACTAGGACAAATTAATGTTTCTATACCAGAGAAAGTGAAATATTCCTCGATATTAAAATAGACAGGACGAGCTGCTAATAATAATTTTAAAAAGCAGGGCTATCAATATACTTGGCTACTCATTCATTGCAGCTGCAGCGCGAGTGGATGTAGGGAGAAGTGCGAGACTCCATGCACTCTCTCGGTCGCATGCTATAGCTACATTACTGTAAAGCATTATCATGAGCTGAGGTGGTGGTGGGAGCGGTTTCAGGGGAGGTTGATGAGTATGATGGCAAGGGGCCAAGACCCGACCCGGGGGTGCCCTCTGCCACTGGTTCATTGGTGCTAATGCAACACGAACAAAACACAAACAACATCACTAGGATGCACGGTGACTGGCGAATTACAGCGAGCATCATGCTTTTCTCAGAAACGTCCGCAAAAGTACACCGCCAATGGTGGTTATGTGACTTCAGCTGGCATGCGAGCCAAAATGAAAATAACCCTTGCTCAAGAGGCGCATACCCACGCTGCACTCTGATCCCCCAGCAGAAAGTAATGGGAAATTGGGATGTGGGTGGATACAGTAGGACGTAGGAAGATTCTCTTGACAGAGAAATCAATAACATTATCAGCTTGGCAATGTTAGAATTGCCTACAAGACAGCAACAATTGTTTACAAAATCTTTCATTTAATTTTCTATTGAACTTCAAAGACTTCATTTAACTATATGCATCTCTCCTTGTAGATTTTCTAGAGCAAAATCCCTCCCTAAGGAGTTTGTAAGCTCTAGCTGATGCCTTTTCAGTACATTTTTAACTGCATTGTTTTCACATGAGTAACTACTAAAGACCATTCAACAGTACTGTACAACACACACTTTTAATCTTTGATCTCCAGCCATGCAACAATATGGCACTAGCTGAAGCAAAACACTGTTCAATGCAACATAAAGATAGCATTTTGAACTTAGACCAAGTGTCCCCTCGTATTCCTCCTTCTCAAATCACGTTGGATCCTGCTCTGGTGAGGAGCTCATGGTGATGTTGGCTATGATGACACAAGTGAGCTGGGTACAGTAGGATGGTGGTCACAGTCAGCAGGGGAACCTCCTCAAGCAGCTGTCCCAGTCCGGACTAGCGTGCGAAGGCATAGCCCTTTCCTGCAGTCAAATGACCTAGTGGCCTCATGGGTGGAATGTTATTCATATTTTTCAAAATGAATAAACATTCTCTTAAAAAAGCCGCCGAAAATCTGGTGTTTCTATGTCAAACGGTCTTCTGTGATGTATATAAAGTGTAATATTGGGATGCAAAATCAACATATTATACATTATATCTGACATGGTACAGGTGTCTTCTTTTTTTAAAGACCATTACCATGTGAGTGAGGTGTATACTTTTGTTTCAAAGTAGATTTAAGACTACCAAGAAACACTGTATGACCCTGATTTAGCCCACCGCAGTTAAAGGTTAAACATCTGTCGGCTAGGGGAGTGTGGTGCGGTTGAGGCATGTTCGTACCTATTACGGTTCGTCTGCCAATGTATGTGTTTAATCATAGGACGCATGAGCTGCTGAGCCTCCACACATCCCACACGGTACCATTATGAATGCTGTGACTGTGATAGAGTGCAGTGAGGTCAATCCCCTTGGAGTAGTAATTCAGGACATACCGTAGAGAGAAGAGAGGTGGGATTTGTTGTCATATACTATTGTTCTGATAATATGTGTAGTAATAGCACATAAGGAGTAGCACTGATACACATTATCTATAGTACTACAGTAGTACTAATAGTAGTAGCTTATTCATATTGGCGGGAGTAACAATGTGTTTGACTCAATAGGGAATATGTACTAATGAAAACTAAACAAATAGTGTATACGGAATAATATATATATATATATTTTTTTTAATGTTTTTTTTTTAGGGGGTAGATCAGCTTTAATATTGCAGATAGATTGTAACTTCCATCAATGTAATTGTCTGCATCACTTCCAATTCCCCATATGTTTTTTTCTCTCGCAAATATATATATATATATATATATACACATACATACACACACAAACATACACATACATATACACATTCATATAAATGCATATACATACATATATATACAGTTGAAGTCGGAAGTTTACATACACTTAGGTCATTAAAACTAGTTTTTCAACCACTCCACAAATTTCTTGTAGACAAACTATAGTTTTGGCAAGTCGGTTAGGACATGTATTTTGTGCATGACACAAGTAATTTTTCCAACAATTGTTTACAGACAGATTATTTCACTTCTAATTCACTGTATCACAATTCCAGTGGGTCAGAAGTTTATATACACTAAGTTGACTGTGCCTTTAAACAGCTTGGAAAGTTCCAGAAAATTATGTCATGGCTTTAGAAGCTTCTGATAGGCTAATTGACATCATTTGAGTCAATTGGAGGTGTACCTGTGGATGTATTTCAAGGCCTATCTTCAAACTCAGTGCCTCGTTGTTTGACATCATGGGAAAATCAAAAGAAATCAACCAAGACCTCAGAAAAAAATATTGTTGACCTCCACTAGTCTGGTTCATCCTTGGGATCAATTTCCAAATGCCTGAAGGTACCACGTTCATCTGTACAAACAATAGTATGCAAGTATAAACACAATGGGACCACGCAGCCGTCATACCGCTCAAGAAGGAGATGCTTTCTGTCTCCTAGAGATGAACGTACTTTGGTGCGAAAAGTGCAAATCAATCCCAGAACAACAGCAAAGGACCTTGTCAGGATGCTGGAGGAAACGGGTACAAAAGTATCTATATCCACAGTAAAACGAGACCTATGTTGACATAACCTGAAAGGCCGCTCAGCAAGGAAGAAGCCACTGCTCCAAAACCGCCATAAAAAAGCCAGACGACGGTTTGCAACTGCACATGGGGACAAAGATTGTCCTTTTTGGAAAAATGTCCTCTGGTCTGATTAAACAAAAATAGAATTGTTTGGCCATAATGACCATCGTTATGTTTGGAGGAAAAAGGGGGAAGCTTGCTAGCCGAAGAACACCATCCCAACCGTGAAGCACGGGGGTGGCAGCATCATGCTGTGGGGGTGCTTTGCTGTAGGAGGGACTAATGCACTTCACAAAATAGATGGCATCATGAGGAAGGAAAAGTATGTGGATATATTGAAGCAACATCTCAAGACTTCAGTCAGGAAGTTAAAGCTTGGTCGCAAATGGGTCTTTCAAATGGACAATGACCCCAAGCATACTTCCAAAGTTGTGGCAAAATGGCTTAAGGACAACAAAGTCAAGGTATTGGAGTGGCCATCACAAAGCCCTGACCTCAATCCTATAGAACATTTGTGGGCAGAACTGAAAAAGCGTGTGCGAGCAAGGAGGCCTACAAACCTGACTCAGTTACACCAGCTCTGTCAGGAGGAATGGGCCAAAATTCACCCAGCTTATTGTGGGAAGCTTGTGGAAGGCTAACCGAAATGTTTGACCCAAGTTAAACAATTTAAAGGCAATGCTACCAAATACTAATTGAGTGTATGTAAACTTCTGACCCACTGGGAATGTGATGAAAGAAATAAAAGCTGAAATAAATCATTCTCTCTACCATTATTCTGACATTTCACATTCTTAAAATAAAGTGGTGATCCTAACTGACCTAAAACAGGGAATTTTTACTAGGATTAAATGCCAGGAATTGTGAAAAACTGAGTTGGAATATATTTGTCTAAGGTGTATGTAAACTTCCGACTTCAACTGTACATATCCTTTTAAAAAATATATTTCCCTTTATTACTTTCCAACCCCACCACCCCTTCCCTAATTGGAGTAAACTAGTGAACAACAATGCTTAGGCCACTACTTCCAGCTTATACATACTATATACATTTTATGGACACAGTCAATTTTACAATAACTCTATTTTGTTTGTTTTTACTCCTGAACTTCCTCTACCCTCAACCTCTCCGATCATTTTCATGATGTCCATCCGGTTTGCTTCTATATGCCATATATTTCTAAATGTGCTCTTTCACAAAGCTCTCAACCTCTAACCTATATACTTATTATGGACACAGTATGCTTTACATTAGTTATCTTGTTGTTATTAGTTGTTGTTAGTTGTTATTAGTCCCATCCTTCAACTCCATTCAACACCACCCATCTATCTCTTAACACCATCCATATTGGATTTCTATTTGCCATATATTTTCAACTGTACTGTGATGTTTTACAAAAGTTCTGAACCTTTCTATTCTCATTGTTTCTACAGGTTGTAAATGGAAAATAAACATTTTTGCTAAAAGTATTATTATATTATTGATCGATTGACTATGACTTTCAGATCACCCAGTAATGCTATCTGCAGGGTTAGCTCCAGGTAAATATTGCAATCCTTTAGCCATTCCTGGACCTGTGTCCTTGTGTAGGCCCCGTGTAGCTCAGTTGTTAGAGCATGGCGCTTGCAGGGTTGTGGGTTCGATTCCCATGGGGGGCCAGTATGAAAAATGTATGCACTCACTTACTGGATAAGAGCGTCTGCTAAATGACTAAAATGTAAATGTGTCCAAAAAAAAAGCTACAAATGGACAGTACCAAAACAAATGATCTAATGATTCTGTCTCTTTGCAGCAAAATCTGGGAAGCTTGTATCCCTCATATAAATAACATTCTATTGGTAGCAAGAATTTTATATAATCATTTAAATTGAAAAATTATATGTTTGGAATCGGGCGTCGTTTTGCGTATCAGTTCATAAACACTATGCCATGGACTCTGTGATGGGTGATTTGAAGGAGTCAGGCGCAGGAGGGTAAATCACAGAATACAGAGTTTATTCCGGAATACAGAGTTACGCAGGATAGTGTCAAACAGTCCAGTGCGCAAAACAGGCGCACTGGAACAAAACAGGCACACGGGGAAAATATACCCCGGCAATACACAATACACGTAGCTCAACCGAGCTACTCTCTCCTCACATTAAACAATCACCCACAAGGACAAGGGGGCAGAGGGAACACTTATACACATACTAATGAGAGGATATGAACCAGGTGTGTGTAATAGACAAAACAAATGGAATGATGAGATGTATGCGGCAGTGGCTAGAAGGCCGGTGACGACGAACGCCAAAGCCTGCCCGAACAAGGAGAGGAGGCAGCTTCGGAGGAAGTCGTGACAGAATCAGTACGTCAAAAAATCTCTTCCCAACTATTTTGCAATCTATATGGGACGGCTGTTAATCCTTTGGTCCTTAAATGAAACTGGTATACTTTTTTATTTATCACAATTTTCTTTAACCAATTATGTTCTTTAATGCAGGGCCGACAGACAAGTTCCTTACTTTTTCCCCCTTCCACTTTCCTCTTCCATTATTGCGGTAATGCTGCAATTATTTGGTTTTAATTTTGGGTAGAGCAGACATTTCCATATGTTGTTGTTAGCTGCATGTGCGACATAACTCCACCAGTCCTACCTATGATATAATTTACGAAGATTATACCTTTTTTAAACATTTTGTCAAAACATAATGGTTTTATATCAATTAGTATATTTGAGTTTAACCACAATTTTTGTTACATTATTTGTTGTGTCGTTTCTGGAGGATTCAATTGAAATTGCAACCAACTTTCTATGGCTTATATTAGAAATAGTGATATTTGGGAGATTATTTCCTTTTCAAATAACTGAAAGTGAGAGGAATACTACTGTTTGCCAAAGGGTAAGTCCCTCCTGATCTGCTCTGTGACTCTCACTCCCACTTTAGGGATACAGTGCCCTTGGCACAGAGCTTAAGGACAGATATCGATTCAGGTTTTAATGAATTTGACCCGATTCCCATTCATCTTAGACAGAAAGGGAGATACAGAAGATGGCAAGAGAAGAGGTCTAAAGCTGTGGCTCACACTCTCAGACAGACTCCATCTCAGGTATCTACACATTGGCAGAGCAATTAGAAAATACTGTACTTCAGTTGGATGTCAAGACTAGAAGCAGCAGCACAATGTGTGTTACATGTGAATAGAATAAGGTTTGGCGTAGGGGACCTGTCAGAAGATTCTAGTACAAATCCAACTCAAAAGGATTTTAAGATAATCCACAAAACAAACTCAACAAACATGGTGTTGCTTGAACAAAAAAGTTGGGGCATAGTATTTGAGATAGCCACACTCATGCAACTGCAACAACAAAGAATGGGAACTTAGATGTGTGTGCGCCAGAATCAAGTTTGACATACGTAGGAATATGGGACCAAATACTCAACTTTTGACTACTTTAATACACATCTAAGTGAATTTGTCCAAACACTTATGACATCTTCAAATGGGGGGACTAGATACATAAAGTGCTTTCATTTCTAAACGGTAAAACAGATACGTATGAAAACACCCTAAAATAACAAAAAAAGGTGACATTCTGTACTGTCGCCTCATATGAAACATTGGATCTCAAATTCAAAATGCTGGAGTATAGAGACAAATTAAAAGTTTTAGCTTCACTGTCCAAATAAATATGTAGGGGAGTGTAACTTCAATGTGTGTCGTTCCTGGTTTTTGCTCAGTAGAGCATCGCCTTCACGAACAAAGAAATGACAGTGACTTCTAAACCTGTGACACTAACTAGGCCAAATCCATTCAGTCATCATCGTGAATCTAGTGATGTAATGTGGAGATTCTGTCGAGCTACATCATGAACCTTACCTGGAACGAGGAGATAGATAGTGACATGTAACCAAGCCATACTAGGCCTACCGGGAGTCAGGTCTTTGAAGTTACAATAGTTCTGATAACATGCTACATTACATTCCAGACCTTTCAACCAATGCCAAAGGGAAGGATTTACACATCACACATCAGTGACCAGTTTAATGTTTGTTTTTGTTTATCATGTATTCTTGTGGGAGAAGCATCTCATTTGGAAGTGAGAGAGGCAATCTATCTGCCAATAAAAACATGTTCGTGAGTGTCCTGGCAGTTGAATAATGTTCTGTTCATAGATTCAGTCAGGCGCCACATGCAGCTTCCTCCTCTCATAATCCAAAATCAGTCAATGCTTTTCCAAATCCAAACATCAATCAAAATGTACAACTTATTGAGGGGAGACATGTACAATAAGTGGCTAGAGGTGTAAGCTCTTTGTGAAGAGAATCTCTGCTAATATGTCCTTGTGCGCTAAATAGACAGATCTGTTTTTGAAAATCACTGAAGCATTCACCAGTTTCCCTGTGGAAAATAACAGGATTTTAGACATTTCAGGCAAAAACTGAAAGGCTTTTTATGACCGATTCTCTTTTGAAATTAAAAACTAAGGGGGGTGAATGGGTAAAGACTCCTTTTTGAAAAGCCACTGAAAACTGTACACTGGGCATCTGGGCTTCAGGGAAGGTGGCCATCATGATTATCTAACATGGAGGCAAGTGCCAAGGGGGTGAAAACAAAAAATGTTATAAAATGACTATATTTAGACGTTGGTTCATGCAGTGATAATTTCAATTCATGTACGTTAATGGACAGCTGTCATGCCAAGCTTCGTAAGTTACACAAGGCTTCAAGAAGGTCTGTCTTTTAAAACAATTCCATTCCCAAATGGAAATTTTGAAGAAGACCACTGAATACCCTAAAGTTAAATCTGTTTTGAAAGGGTGACATGTTTCTGAATCTTCAGAAGATTTCTCTATATGTAATCGTTTCACCAACAGGGGAAAGCTTTACCGTCCCTTCGAAGTAACCCCGAGAGGAATGTTTTCTATACTCATGAGGCCTCTTTCTCTAATCTTAGTACAGAGTGTGATTCCGCACGAAACCCAGACCACAAAATATTTTCACAATTTAATCCAGAGAATAGTCCTTTGAAGGAAGGATTGTTGACATATATCTGACATTTTGTATCTAAAAGCATAATTCAGAAATGATCAAAGTGTGCATATTTATTACATTTTGGCCTTACCCAGGTCTTCTTTAAGGCTACATAATGTTTCATCTGTGCATGACAAACCGTAGTCTGGCTTTTTATGGCGGTTTTGGAGCAGTGGCTTCTTCCTTGCTGGGCGGCCTTTCAGGTTATGTTGATATAGGAATCGTTTTACTGTGGATATAGATACTTTTGTACCTGTTTCCTCAAGCATCTTCACAAGATCCTTTGCTGTTGTTCTGGGATTGATTTGCACTTTTTGCACCAAAGTTCGTTCATCTCTAGGAGACAGAACTTGTCTCCTTCCTGAGTGGTATGACGGCTGCGTGGTCTCATGGTGTTTATACTTGCGTACTATTGTTTGTACAGATGAACGTGGTACCTTCAGGTGTTTGGAAATTGCTCCCATGGATGTCTTGGCTGATTTCTTTTGATTTTCTCATGATGTCAAGCAAAGAGGCACTGAGTTTAAAGGTAGGCCTTGAAATACATCCACAGGTACACCTCCAATTGACTCAAATGATGTCAATTAGCCTATCAGAAGCTTTTAAAGCCATGACATCATTTTCTGGAATTTTCCAAGCTGTTTAAAGGCAGAGTCAATTTAGTGTATGGAAACTTCTGACCCACTGGAGTTGTAATACAGTGAATTATAAGTGAAATAATCTGTCTGTAAACAATTGTTGGAAAAATTACTTGTGTCATGCAAATTAATTACTTAAAAATCATACAATGTGAATTTTCTGGATTACAGACTTCTACATGCTTTGTAAGTAGGAAAACCTGCAAAATCGGCAGTGTATCAAATACTTGTTCTCCCCACTGTATATACACTACTGTTCAAAAGTTTGGGGTCACTTAGAAATGTCCTTGTTTTCGAAAGAAAAGCAATTTTTTTGTCCATTAAAATAACATCAAATTGATCAGAAATACAGTGTAGACATTGTTAATGTTGTAAATGGCTATTGTAGCTGGAAACTGCAGATTTTTTATGGAATATCTACATAGGCGTACAGAGGCCCATTATCAGTCCTGTGTTCCAATGGCACGTTGTGTTTGCTATTCCAAGTTGATCATTTTAAAAGGCTAATAGATAATTAGAAAACCCTTTTGCAATTATGTTAGCACAGCTGAAAACTGTTATGCTGATTAAAGAAGCAATAAAACTGCCCTTCTTGAGACTAGTTGAGTATCTCAAGCATCAGCAACTGTGAGTTCGATTACAGGCTGAAAATTAAACTCGTCAGTCTATTATTTTTCTGAGAAATGAAGGATATTCCATGTGAGAAATTGCCAAGAAACTGAAGATCTCGTACAACGCTGTGTACTACTCCCTTCACAGAACAGCGCAAACTGGCTCTAACCAGAATAGAAAGAGGAGTGGGAGGCCTCGGTGCACAACTGAGCAAGAGGACAAATACATTAGAGTGTCTAGTTTTAGAAACAGACGCCTCACAGGTCCTCAACTGGCAGCTTCATTAAATAGTACCCGCAAAACACCAGTCTTCAACGTCAACAGTGAAGAGGCGACTCCGGGATGCTGACCTTCTAGGCAGAGTTGCAAAGAAAAAGCCATATCTCAGACTGCCCATCTTAATCTTTTATTTTTATTGGCCAGTCTGAGATATGGCTTTTTCTTTGCAACTCTGCCTAGAAGGTCAGCATCCCGGAGTCGCCTCTTCACTGTTGACGTTGAGACCGGTGTTTTGTGGGTACTATTTAATGAGATGTGACTTGAACACTGTGAAGCATTTATTTAGGCTGCAATATCTGAGGCTGGTAACTCTAATGAACTTATCCTCTGCAGCAGAGGTAACTCTGGGTCATCCAGTCCTATGGCGGTTCTCATGAGAGCCAGTTTCATCATAGCGCTTAATGGTTTTTGCAACTGCACTTGAAGAAACTTTCAAAGTTCTTGAATTTTTCCGTATTGACTGACCTTCATGTGTGGTCCTCTGTAGCTCAGCTGGTAGAGCACGGCGCTTGTAACGCCAGGCTAGCGGGCTCGATCCCCGGGACCACCCATACACAAAAATGTATGCACGCATGACTGTAAGTCGCTTTGGATAAAAGCGTCTGCTAAATGGCATATTATATTATATTATTAAAGTAATGATGGACTGTTGTTTCTCTTTGCTTATTTGAGCTGTTCTTGCCATAATATGGACTTGGTCTTTTACCAAATAGGGCTATCTTTGTCACAACACAACTGATTAGCTCAAACGCAATAAGAAGGAAATAAATTCCACAAATTAACTTTTAAGAAGGCACACCTGTTAATTGAAATGCATTCCAGGTGACTCAAGTCTTGTTTTGTATGACGCTACAAGCTTGGCACACCTGTATTTGGGGAGTTTCTCCCATTCATCTCTGCAGATCCTCTCAAGCTCTGTCAGGTTGGATGGGGAGCGTTGCTGCACAGCTATTTTCAGGTCTCTCCAGAGATGTTCGATCGTGTTCAAGTCCGGGCTCTGGCTGGACCACTCAAGGACATTAAGAGACTTGTCCCGAAGCCACTCCTGTGTTGTCTTGATTGTGTACTTAGGGTCGTTGTCCTTTTGGAAGGTGAACCTTCACCCCAGTCTGAGGTTCTGGAGCAGGTTTTCATCAAAGATCTCTCTGTTAATTGAAATGCATTCCAGGTGACTACCTCATGAAGCTGGTTGAGAGAATGCCAAGAGTTTGCAAAGCTGTCATCAAGGCAAAGGGTGGCTATTTGAAGAATCTCAAATATAAAATATAGTTTTATTTGTTTAACACTTTTTTGGTTACTACATGATTCCATGTGTGTTATTTCATAGTTTTGATGTTTTCACTATTATTCTACAATGTGAAAAATAGTAAAAGTAAAGAAAAACCCTTGACTGAGTAGGTGTGTCCAAACTTTTGACATATACATATATATACAGTGAGGGAAATAAGTATTTGACCCTCTGCAAAACATGACTTTGTACTTGGTAGCAAAACCCTTGTTGGCAATCACAGAGGTCAGACGTTTCTTGTAGTTGGCCACCAGGTTTGCACATATCTCAGGAGAGATTTTGTCCCACTCCTCTCGAACCTTCAGCTACCTCCACAGATTTTCTATGGGATTAAGGTCTGGAGACTGGCTAGGCCACTCCAGGACCTTAATGTACTTCTTCTTGAGCCACTCCTTTGTTGCCTTGGCCGTGTGTTCTGGGTCATTGTCATGCTGGAATACCCATCCACGACCCATTTTCAATGCCCTGGCTGAGGGAAGGAGGTTCTCACCCAAGATTTGACGGTACATGGCCCCGTCCATCGTCCCTTTGATGCGGTGAAGTTGTCCTGTCCCCTTAGCAGAAAAACACCCCCAAAGCATAATGTTTCCACCTCCATTTTTGACGGTGGGGATGGTGTTCTTGGGGTCATAGGCAGCATTCCTCCTCCTCCAAACACGGCGAGTTGAGTTGATGCCAAATAGCTCGATTTTGGTCTCATCTGACCACAACACTTTCACCCAGTTCTCCTCTGAATCATTCAGATGTTCATTGGCAAACTTCAGACGGCCCTGTATATGTGCTTTCTTGAGCAGGGGGACCTTGCGGGCGCTGCAGGATTTCAGTCCTTCACGGCATAGTGTGTTACCAATTGTTTTCTTGGTGACTATGGTCCCAGCTGCCTTGAGATCATTGAGAAGATCCTCCCGTGTAGTTCTGGGCTGATTCCTAACCGTTCTCCTGATCATTGCAACTCCACGAGGTGAGATCTTGTATGGAGCCCCAGGCCGAGGGAGATTGACAGTTATTTTGTGTTTCTTCCATCTGTTGTCACCTTTTCAACAAGCTGCTTGGCGATGGTCTTGTAGCCTATTCCAGCCTTGTGTAGGTCTACAGTCTTGTCCCTGACATCCTTGGAGAGCTCTTTGGTCTTGGCCATGGTAGAGAGTTTGGAATCTGATTGATTGATTGCTTCTGTGGACAGGTGTCTTTTATACATGTAACAAGCTGAGATTAGGAGCACGCCCTTTAAGAGTGTGCTCCTAATCTCAGCTCGTTACCTGTATAAAAGGCACCTGGGAGCCAGAAATCTTTCTGATTGAGAGGGGGTCAAATACTTATTTCCCTCATTAAAATGCAAATCAATTTATAACATTTTTGACATGCGTTTTTCTGGATTTTGTTGTTGTTATTCTGTCTCTCACTTTTCAAATAAACCTACCATTAAAATTACAGACTGATCATGTCTTTGTCAGTGAGCAAACGTACAAAATCAGCAGGGGATCAAATACTTTTTTCCCTCACTGTATATATATATATATATATACAGTGGCTTGCGAAAGTATTCACCCCCCTTGGCATTTTCCCTATTTTGTTGCCTTACAACCTGGAATTAAAATAGATTTTTTGGGGGTTTGTGTCATTTGATTTACACAACATGCCTACCACTTTGAAGATGCAAAATATTTTTTATTGTGAAACAAACAACAAATAAGACATTTAAATGTATGGACCTGCTGTGAGTATGCAGCCTAAACAGAGAAATAAATGCGGTCAGAGACCTACTTGAGCAGCACCGCCCCCTCAAGATTCTGAGCCTGCCTGGCAGGGTTGGTCCTACAAAGCCAGAGCCCCCTGATGGGAGAACATTATATACAAGGAAATTCTCAAAGCTGCTAATGAGAACCTTGATGACCTTTTACCTAGCCGGTGGGGATTCCAGTGGGGTGCCCCCACCCAGGTAGTGGCAGTGCTGGCAACACTGGCTGTAGTAACCCATGGGGAGGGGGTCACACTCTGACAATCAGAGAGGGGGTTTATCATTGTGGCCCAGGTGGAACAAAATAAGCAATTGTCTGACTGCACGGAGATGCTTGGGAAAATGGTTACAACAGGGGATCAGAGTGTTTGTGTCTCAGGTGAAGAGGGTGGATCTGATCTCCATCACCTAGGACTTGACATAGATTAAGTAGATTGATCAAATCTCACATTGTTGTCAATTTCTGCTCAATCTGCATGCTTTCTCAATCAGCTTTAACTGTATGTGCACTCGTAAATCAGGTCCTTTCTTGAGTTGGGCTCTGGGATATAACAGCCGTTGAGTATATGATTTTATGGTGGATTGTGGAGGAGGGGGGTTGAGTGTGTTGGAGTATGTAAGTATGTGCGTGTGTGTTTGTCCGGCATCTGTTGTGGGGGTGGGGATGTTGAGGGGAGGGTGGGGGGGGTATGGGATGGACCGCAGGAATTATTTGCTAGGATAATAATTGCTTATCAATAAATAAAATGTAATACAATGGCAATCCGGGTTATATGTTAAAATCCTACGCATGAACTGCCGACATTATTACGCATATTAATTGATAATGATGGAAAATAGGATATGCATATATTATTTTTTTATAGTTGTGTATATATATATATATATATACAGTGGGGAGAACAAGTATTTGATACACTGCCGATTTTGCAGGTTTTCCTACTTACAAAGCATGTAGAGGTCTGTAATTTTTATCATAGGTACACTTCAACTGTGAGAGATGGAATCTAAAACAAAAATCCAGAAAATCACATTGTATGATTTTTAAGTAATTAATTTGCATTTTATTGCATGACATAAGTATTTGATCACCTACCAACCAGTAAGAATTCCGGCTCTCACAGACCTGTTAGTTTTTCTTTAAGAAGCCCTCCTGTTCTCCACTCATTACCTGTATTAACTGCACCTGTTTGAACTCGTTACCTGTATAAAAGACACCTGTCCACACACTCAATCAAACAGACTCCAACCTCTCCACAATGGCCAAGACCAGAGAGCTGTGTAAGGACATCAGGGGATACAATTGTAGACCTGCACAAGGCTGGGATGGACTACAGGACAATAGGCAAGCAGCTTGGTGAGAAGGCAACAACTGTTGGCGCAATTATTAGAAAATTGAAGAAGTTCAAGATGACGGTCAATCACCCTCGGTCTGGGGCTCCATGCAAGATCTCACCTCGTGGGGCATCAATGATCATGAGGAAGGTGAGGGATCAGCCCAGAACTACACAGCAGGACCTGGTCAATGACCTGAAGAGAGCTGGGACCACAGTCTCAAAGAAAACCATTAGTAACACACTACGCCGTCATGGATTAAAATCCTGCAGCGCACGCAAGGTCCCCCCTGCTCAAGCCAGCGCATGTCCAGGCCCGTCTGAAGTTTGCCAATGACCATCTGGATGATCCAGAGGAGGAATGGGAGAAGGTCATGTGGTCTGATGAGACAAAAATAGAGCTTTTTGGTCTAAACTCCACTTGCCGTGTTTGGAGGAAGAAGAAGGATGAGTACAACCCCAAGAACACCATCCTAACCGTGAAGCATGGAGGTGGAAACATCATTCTTTGGGGATGCTTTTCTGCAAAGGGGACAGGACGACTGCACCGTATTGAGGGGAGGATGGATGGGGCCATGTATCGCGAGATCTTGGCCAACAACCTCCTTCCCTCAGTAAGAGCATTGAAGATGGGTCGTGGCTGGGTCTTCCAGCATGACAAAGATCCGAAACACACAGCCAGGGCAACTAAGGAGTGGCTCCGTAAGAAGCATCTCAAGGTCCTGGAGTGGCCTAGCCAGTCTCCAGACCTGAACCCAATAGAAAATCTTTGGAGGGAGCTGGAAGTCCGTATTGCCCAGTGACAGCCCCGAAACCTGAAGGATCTGGAGAAGGTCTGTATGGAGGAGTGGGCCAAAATCCCTGCTGCAGTGTGTGCAAACCTGGTCAAGACCTACAGGAAACGTATGATCTCTGTGATTGCAAACAAAGGTTTCTGTACCAAATATTAAAGTTCTGCTTTTCTGATGTATCAAATACTTATGTCATGCAATAAAATGCAAATTAATTACTTAAAAATCCTACAATTTGATTTTCTGGATTTTTGTTTTAGATTCCGTCTCTCACAGTTGAAGTGTACCTATGATAAAAAATAACAGACCTCTACATGCTTTGTAAGTAGGAAAACCTGCAAAATCGGCAGTGTATCAAATACTTGTTCTCCCCACTGTATATATATAGAGGTGACAGCATTGGAAATGCTTTTGGCGGTTAATCTGCTTCTGGTTTGTGGGTGGAACTGTGTGCTGTTTTCGATGGATGGGGCCTTAGGGAACCGGAGGGACGTGGGTGGGATGCCGATCACTGGGATGACGGCTCAACTTGGGATGGGGAGGGGCTTTAGCGGGGGTATTAGTGGAGAACAATTGAAGGGTTACTCAGTAGCAATGCAAATATCACGGTACAGCTATATGGACACTCAATCATTACGGTATTTTTTATTGGTAAATTTACAAACATATATAATCATAAATAGACTTGAAACTTGTATCTCATTATGGTGTATGGTGAAATAAGTATAGCCAGTTATAATTGTAATGGCTTAGCTGATAATAACAAAAGAAGAACAATATTTACATGGCTCAAAGAGAAGGAATATAATATCTATAGTATACAGGAAACTCATTCAACAATTCGAGATGAAGTTGCGTGGAAAAAGGAATGGGGAGGGGAAATATACTTCTCCCATGGGCAAAGAAATTCAAAAGGGGTGATGATATTAATTAATAGTAATTTCGATCCGAAAGTGCAAATTGTCCAAGTAGATACGCAAGGTAGATGGATTATTTTAAATATGTTATTGGACCATAAACAGATATGGCTCATTAACCTTTACGGACGAAATAATGATGATCCACACTTCTTTGACAATATATATAATAAATTATCAACCCTGCAAGCAATTCAAGACAATATCATTATGGTGGGGGATTATAATACTGTTTTAAATAGCTCAATGGACCGTAAAGGAAATCACACCACAAACAATCACCCACATGCTCTTAAGGAAATTGTGAATGTCATGGATACATTAGAACTAGTAGATATATGGAGGCTTACATATACTGATCTAGTGAGATATACATGGCGGAGACTCAATCAAGCTAGTCGTATGGACTTCTTTCTTATCTCATTCTCATTGGCACCAAAAGTTTAAAAAGTGTTGATAGGGGACAAAATGCGGTCGGACCATCATATAATTGGCATATACATTACTCTTACTGAATTTCCACGTGGGCGAGGATATTGGAAATGTAATCAAAGCCTATTGGATGATAATTTATTTATAATTAGAACAAAGGAATTGATAACTGACTTTTTCCGACATAAGTACAGCAAATCCACTTATTGTATGGGACACCTTTAAATGTGCCTTTAGAGGCCATGCAATTCAGTACTCATCTCGAAAACAAAAGCAATTTAGGTCAAAAGAGTTTATACTAACAAAGGAAATAGAAAGTCTAACAGAACAGATAGATGGCAATAAAAACTGTAACGTAGAGGCTCAGAATAAATTAGAGGAAAAACAAAAAGAAATGGAGAAACTTATTCAAGAAAGATCAACTGTAATATATTATAAAAATAAAGCAAACTGGATTGAATATGGGGGAAAATGCACAAAATAATTTTTTAATCTTCAACATAGGAATGCTACCAAAAAGAACTTAATGAAACTGGTTACAATTGACGGAGTCATCCATGATTCACCAAATGATATTTTGAAGGAGGAAACAAAGGACTTTAAGCATATGTTTTATTTTCAGTCGCCTCCATCTCCTCTAACGGAAGCTAATTGTAGAGATTTTTTTTCTATTGATAATGTAAAATTAACAGCCATACAGAAAGACTCATGTGAAGGTGAAATTACAGAGGAGGAACTTCTGGATGCAATTAAAGACTTTAAGTCCGGGAAAACTCCAGAGTTGGATGGCATACCAGACGAGGTATATCAAACCTTTTTTGAAATAATAAGTGATTAGCATGTTTTAACCACTCCTATGTAAATGGTAGATTATCTGACACTCAAGAAGAAGGTCTGATCTCATTATTACTGAAACAGGATACAAGTGGAAAATATAAAGATCCAGTCTATTAAAAAAATTGGAGGCCCCTTACACTTCAGTGTTGTGATGCAAAAATTCTAGCAAAATGTATAGCGCATAGAATTAAAAAGGTATTGTCGGATATTATTCATTCTAATCAGACAGGTTTTTTACATGGAAGATACATTGGAGATAATATAAGGCAAGTATTGGAAACAATAGAACTCTATGGAAAATATGGGAAACCAGGCCTGCTATTCATAGCAAACTTCGAAAAGGCATTTGATAAAGTATGACTGGAGTTTATATATAAATGCCTGGAGCATTTCAATTTTGGAGAATCTCTTATAAAATGGGTCAAAATCATGTATAGTAACCCTAGGTGTAAAATAGTAAATAATGGCTATTTCTCCGAAAGTTTTAAACTGTCAAGAGGAGTGAAACAAGGTTGTCCACTATCGGCATATCTATTTATTGTGGCCATCGAGATGTTAGCTATTAAAATCAGATCCAATAATAATATCAGAGGATTAGAAATCCAGGGCTTAAAAACAAAAGGTGTAATTGTACGCTGATGATTCATGTTTTCTTTTAAATCCACAACTAGAATCCCTCCACAGCCTCATAGAGGATCTAGATACATTTTCTAACCGCTCTGGATTACAACCAAATTATGACAAAAGTATTATATTACGTATTGGATCACTAAAAAATATAATTTTTACATTACCATGTAGTTTACCAATAAAATGGTCTGATGGTGATGTGGATATACTCGGAATACATATCCCAAAGGAAATAAATGATCTCACTTCAATACATTTTAATAGAAAGTTAGCAAAAATAGATAAGATCTCGCTACCATGGAAAGGTAGCGAGACCTGTCAATTTGTGGAAAAATCACTCTGATTTAACTCTTTAGTACTATCCCAGTTTACCAATTTTCTTATGGTTTTGCCTACGCCTAGCGAACAGTTTTTTAAATTATATGAGAAAAAAATATTCAATTTTATTTGGAACGGCAAGCCAGACAAAATTAAAAGGGCCTATTTATATAATGAATATGAATTCGGAGGACAGAAATTATTAAATATTAAAGCATTAGACCTATCACTAAAAGCTTCAGTCATACAAAAGTTATACTTAAATCCGAACTGGTTCTCAAGCAAATTAGTAAGATTGTCTCACCCAATGTTCAAGAATGGCCTTTTTCCCTTTATTCAGATTAGAACCACTCATTTTCAGTTATTTGAAAAGGAAATAATCTCCCAAATATCACTATTTCTAAAACAAGCCATAGAAAGTTGGTTGCAATTTCAATTTAATCCTCCAGAAACGACAGAACAAATAATGCAACAAATATTGTGGTTAAATTCAAATATACTAATTGACAAAAAAACTTTATTTTTGGACAGAATGTTTAAAAAATGTATAATCTTCGTAAATGATATCATCGGTAGGACTGGTGGAGTTATGTCGCACATGCAGCTAACAAAAACATTTGGAAATGTCTGCTCTACCCAAAATTACAATCAAATAATTGCAGCCTTACCGTAAAAGTGGAAGAGGAAAGTGGAAGGGGGAGAAAGTAAGGAACTTGTCTGTCGGCCTTGCATTAAAGAACATAATTGGTTAAGGAAAACTGTGATAAATATAAAAGTATATCAGTTCACTTAAGGACCAAAGGATTGACAGCCGTCCCATATAGATTGCAAAATAGTTGGGAAGATATTTTTGACGTACCGATCCCATGGCATAGTGTTCATGAACTGACACGCAAAACGACACCGGATTCAAAAATTTGAATCTTTCAATTTAAATTATTATATAAAATTCATGCTACCAATAGAATGTTATTTATATGGGGGATACAATTTTCCAAGCTCTGCAGATTTTGCTGTGAAGAGACAGAATCATTAGATCATTTGTTTTGGTTCTGTCCATTTGTAGCTTGTTTTTGGACACAGGTGCAGGAATGGCTAAAGGATTGCAATATTTACCTGGAGCTAACCTTGCAGATAGCATTACTGGGTGATCTGAAAAGTCATAGTCAATCGATCAATAATATAATAATACTTTTAGCAAAAATGTTTATTTTTAATTCACAATCTGTAGGAGCAATGAGAATAGAAAGGTTCAGAACTTATATAAAACATCACAGTACGGTTGAAATATATACGGCAAATAGAAATTCTATATGGATGGTGTTAAGAGATACAGTGGGGAGAACAAGTATTTGATGCACTGCCGATTTTGCAGGTTTTCCTACTTACAAAGCATGTAGAGATCTGTAATTTTTATCATAGGTACACTTCAACTGTGAGAGACGGAATCTAAAACAAAATCCAGAAAATCACATTGTATGATTTTTAAGTAATTTATTTGCATTTTATTGCATGACATAAGTATTTGATCACCTACCAACCAGTAAGAATTCCGGCTCTCACAGACCTGTTAGTTTTTCTTTAAGAAGCCCTCCTGTTCTCCACTCATTACCTGTATTAACTGCACCTGTTTGAACTTGTTACCTGTATAAAAGACACCTGTCCACACACTCAATCAAACAGACTCCAACCTCTCCACAATGGCCAAGACCAGAGAGCTGTGTAAGGACATCAGGGGTAAAATTGTAGACCTGCACAAGGCTGGGATGGGCTACAGGACAATAGGCAAGCAGCTTGGTGAGAAGGCAACAACTGTTGGCGCAATTATTAGAAAATGGAAGAAGTTCAAGATGACGGTCAATCACCCTCGGTCTGGGGCTCCATGCAAGATCTCACCTCGTGGGGCATCAATGATCATGAGGAAGGTGAGGGATCAGTCCAGAACTACACGGCAGGACCTGGTCAATGACCTGAAGAGAGCTGGGACCACAGTCTCAAAGAAAACCATTAGTAACACACTACGCCGTCATGGATTAAAATCCTGCAGCGCACGCAAGGTCCCCCTGCTCAAGCCAGCGCATGTTCAGGCCCGTCTGAAGTTTGCCATTGACCATCTGGATGATCCAGAGGAGGAATGGGAGAATGTCTTGTGGTCTGATGAGACAAAAATAGAGCTTTTTGGTCTAAACTCCACTCGCCGTGTTTGGAGGAAGAAGAAGGATGAGTACAACCCCAAGAACACCATCCCAACCGTGAAGCATGGAGGTGGAAACATCATTTTTGGGGATGCTTTTCTGCAAAGGGGACAGGATGACTGCACCATATTGAGGGGAGGATGGATGGAGCCATGTATCGCGAGATCTTGGCCAACAACCTCCTTCCCTCAGTAAGAGCATTGAAGATGGGTCGTGGCTGGGTCTTCCAGCATGACAACGACCCGAAACACACAGCCAGGGCAACTAAGGAGTGGCTCCGTAAGAAGCATCTCAAGGTCCTGGAGTAGCCTAGCCAGTCTCCAGACCTGAACCCAATAGAAAATCTTTGGAGGGAGCTGAAAGTCCGTATTGCCCAGCGACAGCCCCGAAACCTGAAGGATCTGGAGAAGGTCTGTATGGAGGAGTGGGCCAAAATGTGCAAACCTGGTCAAGACCTACAGGAAACGTATGATCTCTGTAATAGCAAACAAAAGTTTCTGTACCAAATATTAAGTTCTGCTTTTCTGATGTATCAAATACTTATGTCATGCAATAAAATGCAAATTAATTACTTAAAAATCATACAATGTGATTTTCTGGATTTTTGTTTTAGATTCCGTCTCTCACTGTTGAAGTGTACCTATGATAAAAATTACAGACCTCTACATGCTTTGTAAGTAGGAAAACCTGCAAAATCGGCAGTGTATCAAATACTTGTTCCTTCCACTGTAGATGGGAGGTATTGAATGGAGTTGAAGGATGGGACTAATAACAAATAACAACAAATAATAACAAGATAACTAATAATGTAAGCATACTGTGTCCATAATAAGTATATAGGTTGTATGTTGGGAGCTTTTGGGAAAGAGCACAGTTAGAAAGATATGGCATATAGAAGCAAACCGGATGGACATCATGAAAATGATCGAAGAGGTTGAGAGTAGAAGAAGTTCAGGAGCAAAAACAAATAAAATAGAATTATTGTAAAATTGACTGTGTCCATAAGGTGTAGATAGTAAGTATAGGCTGGAAGTAGAGGCCTGGGCATTGTTGTTCACTAATTTACCCCAAGTAGGGAAAGAATGGCGGGGTTGAAAAGGAATAAAGGAGAGTAGATATATAAAAAACATGGGGGAAGTGATGCAGACAATTACATTGATGGAAGTTACAATATATCTGCAATATTAAGCTGATCTACCCCCAAATGAAATTAAAAAATAAAATAAAAATAAGAACTTGAGTGTTTATAACTATTCACCCACCAAAGTCAATACTTTGTAGAGCCACCTTTTGCAGCAATTACAGCTGCAAGTATCTTGGGGTATGTCTCTATAAGCTTGGCACATCTTGCCACTGGGATTTTTGCCCATTCTTCAAGGCCAAACTGCTCCAGCTCCTTCAAGTTGGATGGGTTCCGCTGGTGTACAGCAATCTTTAAGTCATACCACAGATTCTCCATTGGATTGAGGTCTGGGCCATTCCAATAAATTTTTATGTTTCCCCTTAAACCACTCAAGGTGTTATTTTAGCAGTATGCTTAGGGTCATTGTCCTGCTGGAAAGTGAACCTCCGTCCCAGTCTCAAATCTCTGGAAGACTGAAATAGGTTTCCCTCAAGAATTTCCCTGTATTTAGCGCCATCCATCATTCCTTCAATTCTGACCAGTTTCTCAGTCCCTGCCGATGAAAAACATCCCCACAGCATGATGCTGCCACCACCATGCTTCACTCTGGGGATGGTGTTCTCGGGTTGATGAGAGGTGTTGGGTTTCGCCAGACATAGTGTTTTCCTTGATGTCCAAAAAGCTCAATTTTAGTTTCTTCTGACCAGAGTACCTTCTTGCATATGTTTGGGGAGTCTCCCACATGTCTTTTGGCGAACACAAACGTGTTTGCTTATTTTTTTCTTTAAGCAATGGCTTTTTTCTGGCCACTCTTCCGTAAAGCCCAGCTCTGTGGAGTGTACGGCTTAAAGTGGTCCTATGGACAGATACTCCAACCTCCGCTGTGGAGCTTTGTAGCTCCTTCAGGATTATCTTTGGTCTCTTTGTTGCCTCTCTGATTAATGCCCTCCTTGCCTTGTCCGTGAGCTTTGGTGGGCGGCCCTCTCTTGGCAGGTTTGTTGTGGTGCCATATTCTTTCAATTTTTTAATAATGAATTTAATGGTGCTCCATGAGATGTTCAAAGATTCAGATATTATTTTATAACCCAACCCTGATCTGTACTTCTCCACAACTTTGTCCCTGACCTGTTTGGAGAGCTCCTTGTTCTTCATGGTGCCGCTTGCTTGGTGGTGCCCCTTGCTTAGTGGTGTTGCAGACTCTGGGGCCTTTCAGAACAGGTGTATAGATACTGAGATCATGTGACAGATCATGTGACACTTAGATTACAAACAGGTGGACTTTATTTAACTAATGATGTGACTTCTGAAGGTAATTGGTTGCACCAGATACATATGCTCTTCCGTTAACAAGTTATTTCTTTAATTTCACTTCACCAATTTGGACTATTTTGTGAATGTCCATTACATGAAATCCAAATAAAAATCAATTTAAATTACAGGTTGTAATGCAACAAAATAGAAAAAACTGCACTGTATATTGATATCCAATTGCGATCCAATCTTGTCTCATCGCTGCAACTCCCCAACGGGCTTGGGAGAGGCAAAGGTCGAGTCATGCGTCCTCCGAAACAAAACCCGCTGCTTCTAAACACCCGCTCGCTTAACCCGGATGCTAGCCGCACCAATGTGTCGGAGGAAACTTGCATGCTCCCGGCCCGCCACAAGGAGTCGCTAGAGCGTGATGAGCCAAGGAAAGCCCCCCGGTCAAACCCTCCCGACCCTGGGCCAATTTGCTCCGCCCTATGAGACTCCCGGTCACGGCCGGCTGTAACACAGCCTGGGATCGAACCCCAGACTGTAGTGACAACTCAACACCGCGATGCAGTGCCTTAGACCTCTGTAGCTCAATTGGTAGAGCTCTGTAGCTCAATTGGTAGAGCATGGTGCTTGTAACGCCAGGGTAGTGGGTTCGATCCCCGGGACCACCCATACGTAAAAATGTATGCACACATGACTGTAAGTCGCTTTGGAGAAAAGCGTCTGCTAAATGGCATATTATTATTATTATTATTATTATTAGACCGCTGCGCCACTCGGGAGGCCCTCGACAAACCATTTCTGTATGGACCTCACTTTGTGCTCGGGGGCATTGTCATGGTGAAACAGGAAAGGGCCTTCCCCAAACTGTTGCCACAAAGTTGGAAGCACAGAATCGTCTAAAATGTCATTGTATGCTGTAGCGTTAAGATTTCCCTTCACTGGAAATAGCCCGAACCATGAAAAACAGCCCCAGACCATTATTCCTCCTCCACCAAACTTTACATTTGGCACTATGCATTGGGGCAGGTAGTGTTCTTCTGGCATCCGCTAAACCCAGGTTAGTCCATCGGACTGCCAGATGGTGAAACGTGATTCATCTCTCCAGAGGCTTGTGTGCAGCTGCCCGGCTATGGAAACCCAATTCATGAAGCTCCTGATAAATGGTTGTTGTGCTGACGTTGCTTCCCAAGGCAGTTTGGAACTCTGTAGTGAGTGTTGCAACCGAGGACAAATCATTTTTACGTGCTACGCACATCAGCACTCGCCAGTCCCGTTCTGTGAGCTTGTGTGGCCTACCACTTTGCGGCTGAGTCGTTGTTGCTCCAAGACATTTCCACTTCACAATAACAGCACTTACAGTTGACCGGGGCAGCTCAAGCAGGGCAGAAATTTGACGAACTGACTTGTTGGAAAGGTGGCATCCTATGTGCCACATTGAAAGTCACTGAGCTCTTCAGTAAGGCCATTCTACTGCCAATGTTTGTCTATGGAGATTGCATGGCGGTGTGCTCAATTTTATACACCTGTCACCAACGGTGTGGCTTAAATAGCCAAATCCACTAATTAGAAGCTGTGTCCACATACTTTTGGATATATAGTGTATCCGACTGGCCAGCGGTAGACCTATAGGTGAGCTTGATTTCCTCTCTGGGCCTGCCGGGTAGGCAGAGTCCTACCTTCAGACCCATTGTTTTCACTATATATTCTACCTCTTGGTAGATGTCAACTTTCATTGCTATGCGGACGACACACAGCTGTACATTTCGATGAAACATGGCGAAGCCCCAAAATTGCCTACCCTGGAAGCCTGTGTTTCAGACATAAGGAAGTGGATGGCGGCAAATGTTTTACTTTTAAACTCGGAAGGACCTCAGCGTTACTCTGGACCCTGATCTCTCTTTTGACGAACGTATCAAGAATATTTAAAGGATAGCTATTTTACATCTTCGTAACATTGCAAAAATCAGAAACTTTTTGTCCAAAAATGATGCAGAAAGCTAATCCATGCTTTTGTCACTTTTAGATTAGACTACTGCAGTGCTCTACTCTCCGGTTACCCGGATAAAGCACTAAATAAACTTCAGTTAGTGCTAAACACGGCTGCTAGAACCGTCTCAGCCTGCTGTATCTATGCTGCTATAGTCTATGTGCCGGGGGGCTAGGGTCAGTCTGTTATATCTGGTGTAATTCTCCTGCCTTATCTGGTGTCCTGTGTGAATTTAAGTGTGCTCCCTCTAATTCTCCCTCTCTCCCTCCCCTCCCGGAGGACCTGAGCCCTAGGACCATGCCTCAGGACTACCTGGCCTGATGACTTCTGGCTGTCCCCAGTCCACCTGGTCGAGCTGCTGCTCCAGTTTCAACTGTTCTGCCTGGAGCTATGGAACCCTGACCTGTTCACCGGACGTGCTACATTGCCCCCTGACCTGCTGTTTTCGACTCTCTCTCTCTACCGCACCTGTTGTCTCGACCTTTGAATGCTTGGCTATTAAAAGCCAACTGACATTTACTCCTGAGGTACTGACCTGTTGCACCCTCTACTACCACTGTGATTATTATTTGACCCTACTGGTCATCTATGAACATTTGAACATCTTGAAGAACAATCTGGCCTTAATGGCCATGTACTCTTTGAATCTCCACCCGGAACAGCCAGAAGAGGACGGGCCACCCCTCAGAGCCTGGTTGCTCTCTAGGTTTCTGTATAGGTTCCTGCCTTTCTAGGATGTTTTTCCTAGCCACCGTGCTTCTACATCTGCATTTCTTGTTGTTTGGGTTTTAGGCTGGGTTTGTGTATAGCACTTTGTGACATCTGCTGATGTAAGAAGGGCTTCATAAGTAAATGTGATTGATTGATTGATGAAATGGTTCAAAATGGGAACACTTTGCCTTCCCGGCGCTAGGGCTGCTGAATCAAATAAAATAGGAAGACAAGGCTTTATCGTTAAGGTATCAGAAAAAATATATACTGAACAAAAATATAAACGCAACATGTGAAGTATTGGTCCCATGTTTCATGAGCTGAAATAAAAGATCCCAGATATTTTCCATACGCACAAAAATGTATTTATCTCAAATTTTGTGCATAAATGTCTTTACATCCCTGTTAGTGAGCATTTCTCCTTTGCCAAGATAATCCACCCCTCTGACAGGTGTGGCATATCAAGAAGCTAATTAAACAGCATTATCGTTACACAGGTGCACCTTGTGCTGGGAACAATAAAAGTGCACTCTAAAATGTGTAGTTTTGTCACACAACAAAATGCCACAGATGTCTCAGGTTTTGCGGGAGCATGCAATTGGCATGCTGACTGCAGGAATGTCCACCAGAGCTGTTTAATGTTAATTTCTCTACCATAAGCCGCATCCAACATAGTTTTAGAGAATTTGGCAGTATGTCCAACTTGCCTCACAACCGCAGACAACGTGTAACCACACCAGCCAAGGACCTCCACATCCGGCTTCTTCACCTGCGGGATCATCTGAGACCAGCAACCCGGACAGCTGTTGAAACTGAGGAGTATTTCTGTCTGTAATAAAGCCCTTTTGTGGGGAAAAACTCATTCTGATTGACTGGGCCTGGCTCCCAAGTGGGTAGGCCTATGCCCTCCAAAGGCTCACCCATGGCTGCGCCCCTGCCCAGTCATGTGAAATGTTGTCCCACTCCTCTTCAATGGCTGTGCCAAGTTGCTGAATATTGGCGGGAACTGGAACATGCTGTCGTACACGTCGATCCAGAGCATCCCAAACATGCTCAATGGGTGACATGTCTGGTGAGTATGCAGGCCATGGAAGAACTGGTACATTTTCATCTTCCAGGAATTGTGTACAGATCCTTGTGGCATTGGATGAATGGCGTTGGATGAATGGCACGACAATGGGCCTCAGGATCTCAAAACGGTATTTCTGTGCATTCAAATCGATAAAATGCAATTGTGTTTGTTGTCCTTAGCTTATGCCTGCCATACCATAACCCCACCGCCACCATGGGGAACTCTGTTCACAACGTTGACATCAGCAAAACGCTCACTCACATGACGCCATCCACGTGGTCTACAGTTGTGAGGCCGGTTGGACGTTCCTGCAGTCAGCATGCCAATTGCACTCTCCCTAAAAACTTGAGACATCTGTGGCATTGTGTTGTGTGACACAAATGCACATTTTATAGTGGCCTTTTATTGTCCCCAGCACAAGGTGCACCTGTGTAATAATCATACTGTTTAATCATGGATTAAACAGTATGATTATTATTATTATGGATGGATTATCTTGGCAAAGGAGAAATGCTCACTAACAGGGATGTAAAGAAATGTGTGCACAAATGTACATGTTGTGTTTATATTTGTGATCAGTGCATATCAATATTTACGCATAAAAGCCTTTCCGCTGTCATTTCTGTCATAATTAATTTGACTGACATAAAAAGATCCCACCTTGTCTAGTGTATTTTGTTTTGTTTACATTTGGAAATGATTTATTCCAACATGTAGGCTACTTCACTTGCATCAAAAGGTTGGATGGAAACCTGGTTATAGTTGATATCAAAATGATGATGACCAATACATTTTATTTTCCAATTGTTTCTAGGTCTGCATGAAACAACATAATTTCTTAATCCATGTGTAACCTTAGCTTACTACAGGTCTATGAGGGTAAATCTGGGTAATATCCCTCTGAAAACTAATGCCTAAAATGACCCCATCAACATGTTTTCTATGTCTGAGTTAGAAGCAGGGGTGGACTGGAACCAGTAATAATCTCTGGCATTTCTGATAAACAGGGATTTTTTTCCCCCTTAAGGCCCCCACACTGGCCCATATTTTTGTTCATTGAGGCCCCACTTATTATTATAAGTGACGACAGGCCCACTAGGCTAAAAATGGACCAGCACATCTGTCATTTGCACAAAATGCCAGATGGCCAGTCCAACCCTGGTTACATGGGGGAATAACAGAGCTTGCCTATTTGATGTAAATCCATCTCCAATAGAATGTCCTCCCCTCAAAACATCTGAAGGAAAAGAGGAAGGGGATGTAGGGGTTAGAAGTGTCAAAAGAGTTTAACTGTCAAAGGCAAACTTGCATCAATAATTCTGCAAGGTTGCCATGCACGCCTGCAGCACAAATCCACTCCGGCAGAGGGAAAAAAAGCTCTTCCATTAAGTGTGTTTAGACGAATCAAGAGCGCGCTGTGCCAGGGAAGCATAGTAGAGTGCACCACTGCTGAGACCTCGCTGAAGACGAAGCTTTCCTTTTACTCAATCTTACACACTGTTAGTGTATATTATTTTCTAACAGCCTGTCGATTTCCGAACCACAGTAACCTAATGATGGAGTTATCCTTGATTTCAGCGCAGGTAAGAAACCCTCCGTTCTAACTGTAATATTTTAGAGCTCAATGACATCACGGTGTTAAGGCTACAATTACGCTAATCAAAGTAATGTAGTTAACACTTGTTATGAGATTTCGGATAGGCTTCTGTCTTTCAATCTTGCCTAAATCATAGCACGTGTGGGGCAACAGTAGTCTGCAGTGTCTCACTTACTTCAGGACAGGTGAGTGGCATTTGGATGCAGACAGGTGACCGACATGATACGCGGTGTTGTGCAGCAGCGGGACTCAAAGGGATTAGGCTATTTCTTGCTGTCGGTTAATGAATGGCTGCGGGAAAATGATAACCTCTGGCAAACTGTTCCATTAGGGAAATGGTGCTTTTTTATTGAGTATAAACCCGACAACTTACTACTTTACTGGCATACCACCACTACTATTAACAGCCTAATAATAAGCATAATCATTGTCATACAGTTATAATTAGATGGAAATTACAGCCTAATGATCATGCAGATTTGTCACTGCATTTACCTTTCACAGACATCAGTGTGTGTACAGTGCATTCGGAAAGTATTCAGACCCCCCATTAATCTACACACAATAGCCCATAATGACAAAGCAAAAACAGGTTTGTAGATTTTTTTTGGCAAAGAAAAACAAACAAAAAACATTTACGTAAGTATTCAGACCCTTTACTCAGTACTTTGTTGAAGCACCTTTGGCAGCGATTACAGCCTGGAGTCTTCTTGGGTATGACGCTACAAGCTTGGCACACCTGTATTTGGGGAGTTACTCCCATTCTTCTCTGCAGATCCTCTCAAGCTCTGTCAGGTTAGATGGGGAGCGTCACTGCACAGCTATTTTCAGGTCTCTCCAGAGATGTTCGATCGGGTTCAAGTCCGAGCTCAGCCTGGGCCATTCACAGACATTCAGAGACTTGTCCCGAAGCCACTCCTGCGTTGTCTTGGCTGTGTGCTTAGGGTCATTGTCTTGTTGGAAGGTGAACCTTCACCCCAGTCTGAGGTCCTGAGCGCTCTGGAGCAGGTTTTCATCAAGGATCTCTCTGTACTTTGCACCGTTCATCTTTCCCTCGATCCTGACTAGTCTCCCAGTCCCTACCGCTAAAAAACATTAAAACAGCATGATGCTGCCACCACCATGCTTCACTGTAGGGATGTTGCCAGCTTTCCTCCAGACATGACGCTTGGCATTCAGGCCAAAGAGTTCAATCTTGGTTTCATCAGACCAGAGAATCTTGTTTCTCATGGTCTGAGTCCTTTAGGTGCCTTTTGGCAAACTCCAAGTGGGCTATCATGTGCCCTTTAACCAAGGAGTGGCTTCCGTCTGGCCACTCTACCATAAAGGTCTGATTGGTGGAGTACTACAGAGATGGTTGTCCTTCTGGAAGGTTCTCCTATCTCCACAGAGGAACTCTGAAGCTCTGTCAGAGTGACCATCGGGTTCTTGGTCACCTCCCAGACCAAGGCCCTTCTCCCCCGATTGCTCAGTTTGGTCGGACGGCCAGCTCTAGGAAGAGTCTTGGGGGTTCCAACCTTCTTCCATTTAAGAATGATGGAGGCCACTGTGTTTTTGGGGACCTTCAATGCTGCAGAAATGTTTTGGTACCCTTCCCCAGATCTGTGCCTCGACACAATCCTGTCTTGGCGCTCTACGGACAATTCCTTCGACCTCATAGCTTGGTTTTTGCTCTGACATGCACTGTCAACTGTGGGACCTTATATAGACAGCTGTGTGTGCCTTTCCAAATCATATCCAATCAATTGAATTTACCACAGGTGGACTCCAATCAATTTCTAGAAACATCTCAAGGATGATCAATGGAAACAGGATGCACCTGAGCTCAATTTCGAGTCCTATAGCGAAGGGTCTGAATACTTATGTAAATAAGGTATTTGTGTTTTTGATTTGTAATACATTTGCAAAAATGTATAAACCTCTTTTCACTTCGTCATTATTGGGTGTTGTGTGTAGATTGATGAGGAAAATGTTTTATTTAATCCATTTTAGAATATGGCTGTAACGTAACAAAATGTGGAAAAAGGGAGGGGTCTGAACTTTCTGAATGCACTGTAAATACCCAGTACTATTGCATAATTCCTTTTGAAGTTGAGAGGTTTCCTGTAATCTTGCTGGTTATTGCAACATTTGACATTACCCACCTTATCATTTTTTGAAAGGTGTATACACTGAACAAAAATATAAATGCAACATGAAACAATTTCAAAGATGTTACAGTTCATATAAGGAAATCAGTCAATTGACATAAATAAATTAGGCCCTAATATATGGATTTCACATGATCGGGAAACAGACATGCATCTGTTGGTCACAGATACCTTTAAAAAAAAGGTAGGGGCGTGGATTAGAAAACCAGTCATTATCTGGTGTGACCACCATTTGCCTCATGCAGCATGACTCGCGTAGAGCTGTTGATTGTGGAATGTTGTTCCATTTCTCTTCAATGGCTCTGCGAATTTGCTGGATATTGGTGGGAACTGGAACATGCTGTCTTAGACGTCGATCCAGAGCATCCCAAACATGCTCAATCAATGGGTGACATGTCTGGTGAGTATGCAGGCCATGGAAGAACTGGAACATTTTCAGCTTCCAGGAATTGTGTACAGATCCTTGCGACATGGGGCTGTGCATTATCATGCTGAAACATGAGGTGATGGCGGCGGATGAATGGGATGACAAAGGGCCTCAGGATCTCGTCACCGTATCTCTGTGCATTCAAATTGACATAGATAAAATGCAATTGTGTTTGTTGTCCGTAACTTATGCCTGCCCATACCATAACCCCACCGTCAACATGGGGCACTCTGTTCACAACATTATCAGCAAACCGCTCGCCCACACAACGCTGTCTGCCATCTGCCCGGTATAATTGAAACCGGGATTCATCCGTGAAGAGCACACTTCTCCAGCGTGCCAGTGGTCTGAGGTTGTGAGGCCGGTTGGACGTATTGCCAAATTCTCTAAAATGACAGAGGTGGCTTTTGGTAGAGAAATGAACATTCAATTCTCAGGCAGCAGCTCTGGTGTACATTCCTGCAGTCAGCATGCCAATTGCACACTCCCTCAAAACTTGAGACATCTGTGGCATTGTGTTGTGTGACAAAACTGGACATTTTAGGGTCGCTTTTTATTGTCCCCAGCACAAGGTGCACCTGTGTAATGATCATTCTGTTTAATCAGCTTCTTGATATGCCACAGCTGTCAGGTGGATGGATTATCTTGGCAAAGGAGAAATGCTCACTAACAGGGATGTAAACAAATATGTGCACAAAGTTCGAGAGAAATACGCTTTTTGTGAGTGATTTTGTTTTGCGTTTTATTTCAGCTCATGAAACATGGGACCAACACTTTACATGCTGCTTTTATATTTTTGTTCAGTATAATATCCCCCATCTGACAAGGTAGCACATCTATACACACACACTTAGCAGTTTGAAAATGAGCCTTTGAAGGGAATAATAAAGTACATAGACAAACATGATTATCTTAAAATAATATCCCCCATAGACACTGTCCAAAAACATGATGAAAGGATCTACATAGTTTGTCTGAGTCATTTCCTGGAATTTAGGAGAAAGCGGTTGCTCACATCTTTTTTTTTAGCAATTTGTTCCAATCCCTCTTGTCAACTCATCTTCAAATAATATTTTAAGCAATTTCCGAAGTGTTTCACCCACGAGAATCACTAAATAGTTCCCAGAATGTGTCTTGCCCTTATCCCCATGCAACATTTCAGGGGGCCTTTTACGTAAATATAGTGGAACTGTGTGTAAATTGCATGTTATGTTTCCAAGCAGCTATCTAACTTTCATGAAGGCAAGCAATATTGACTGGACTGGACCAATACATTAGGCTGGACACACTGACATGTTTACAACTTACAGTATCACATTGTTAGTTTAACTACAATAGCCAAGCTTGCGAGTGGTGTGACTGTAGTAATTGCCAATTTAGATATCTCCCTTAGACCACTGATTTTGAGTGAGAAGAGATGGGTTTAGAGACAAAGATAATTGGTATATCCAGTATCCACAGCACTACTGAAGCTAAGGATGCACCTCCAGGTATGATCCAGCACTGGTCTTTCATAGCAACACTGGAGAATAGTTATTGAAGTCCCCGTCCGAGTTCTTATCACATCTCTCCACGTCTGCAGAACCATGGGGCATTCTGAATTGTGCATCGCTCTAGGACCATCAGATCAAAGTTGAGAGTTATATATTTTCTATTTTTCTCATATCTCGCTCTTCGTCTCTCAATATACAGTGGGGAGAACAAGTATTTGATACACTGCCGATTTTACAGGTTTTCCTACTTACAAAGCATGTAGAGGTCTGTAATTTTTATCATATCACATTGTATGATTTTTAAGTAATGAATTAGCATTTTATTGCATGACATAAGTATTTGATCACCTACCCACCAGTAAGAATTCCGGCTCTCACAGACCTGTTAGTTTTTCTTTAAGAAGCCCTCCTGTTCTCCACTCATTACCTGTATTAACTACACCTGTTTGAACTCATTACCTGTATAAAAGACACCTGTCCACACACTCAATCAAACAGACTCCAACCTCTCCACAATGGCCAAGACCAGAGAGCTGTGTAAGGACATCAGGGATAAAATTGTAGACCTGCACAAGGCTGGGATGGGCTACAGGACAATAGGCAAGCAGCTTGGTGAGAAGGCAACAAATGTTGGCGCAATTATTAGAAAATTGAAGAAGTTCAAGATGACGATCAATCACCCTTGGTCTGGGGCTCCATGCAAGATCTCACCTCGTGGTGCATCAATGATCATGAGGAAGGTGAGGGATCAGCCCAGAACTACACGGCAGGACCTGGTCAATGACCTGAAGAGAGCTGGGACCACAGTCTCAAAGAAAACCATTAGTAACACACTACGCCGTCATGGATTAAAATCCTGTAGCGCACGCAAGGTCCCCCTGCTCAAGCCAGCGCATGTCCAGGCCCGTCTGAAGTTTGCCAATGACCATCTGGATGATCCAAAGGAGGAATGGGAGAAGGTCATGTGGTCTGATGAGACAAAAATAGAGCTTTTTGGTCTAAACTCCACTCGCTGTGTTTGGAGGAAGAAGAAGGATGAGTACAACCCCAAGAACACCATCCCAACCGTGAAGCATTGAGGTGGAAACATAATTCTTTGGGGATGCTTTTCTGCAAAGGGGACAGGACGACTGCACCATATTGAGGGGAGGATGGGGCCATGTATCGCAAGATCTTGGCCAACAACCTCCTTCCCTCAGTAATAGCATTGAAGATGGGTCGTGGCTGGGTCTTCCAGCATGACAACGACCCGAAACACACATCCAGGGCAACTAAGGAGTGGCACCGTAAGAAGCATCTCAAGGTCCTGGAGTTGCCTAGCCAGTCTCCAGACCTGAACCCAATAGAACATCTTTGGAGGGAGCTGAAAGTTCGTATTGCCCAGCGACAGCCCCGAAACCTGAAGGATCTGGAGAAGGTCTGTATGGAGGAGTGGGCCAAAATCCCTGCTGCAGTGTGTGCAAACCTGGTCAAGACCTACAGGAAACGTATGATCTCTGTAATTGCAAACAAAGGTTTCTGTACCAAATATTAAGTTCTGCTTTTCTGATGTATCAAATACTTATGTCATGCAATTAATGCAAATGCAAATTAATTACTTAAAAATCATACAATGTGATTTTCTGGATTTTTGTTTTAGATTCCGTCTCTCACAGTTGAAGTGTGCCTATGATAAAAATTACAGACCTCTACATGCTTTGTAAGTAGGAAAACCTGCAAAATCGGCAGTGTATCAAATACTTTTTCTCCCCACTGTATATATAAATTCTAGTCATACTTTATCAAAAGCCTTTTCAAAATCTGCTATGAATACCAGACCTGGTTTCCTAGATTTGTCATAGTGTTCTATTGTTTCAGGTACTTGTCTTATATTATATCCAATGTATCTTCCATCTAAAAAAAACCTGTCTGAGCAGGATGGATAATATCCAACAACACCTTTTTAATTCTATGTGCTATGCATTTTGCTAGGATTTTTGCATCACAGCACTGAAGTGTAAGGGGCCTCTATACTTACCACCTGGGTCCTGTTTCAGTAAGAGTGAAATCAAACCTTCTATCTGAGTACCTGATAGTTTACAATTTTTAGAGGAGTGGTTAAAACATGCTTATAGTGGATCTTTGAGTAGATCAACAAATGTTTCATATACCTCAATTGGTATGCCATCCAGCCCTGGAGTTTTTCAGTTTTTGAGTAGAGGAGAGAGTTTTGGGCTAACGCACATGCAGCGTGCAGTCTCTCCCACATTTTACTGACATAATCCAACACATTTTTAGGGGCACTACTGGGTGTAGGAGATAAGATATGCTCCTTCAACACTTTCAGCGGACCCCGTAGGGTGTGTCCAAACACAAGGTCAGCAGGGCTGAACCCTAAGAACTTGTATTGTTTCCCTACTAGCAAATAGGACAAAGGGCACCCCCTCATCCCAAGCGGTACTGGTATCCATGCAATACTTGCGTAGCATTGCCTTCAGCGTCTGATGCCAGTGTTCGAGAGCCCCTTGACTCTCTGGATGATACGGACTGGAGACCTGATGGGAAATACACAGCGTCTTCAACAAATTAGAGAACAGCTTTGACATAAAATTGGATCCCTGATCAGTTTGGATTACTTTAGGGAGTCCAAACGTAGAGAAGAACTTTACTAGTACCTTCACGACAGTCTTAGCCGTTATTGTACGGAGAATAATCTTTGTCCCTTGCAAACTCAACAAAAGTACAGTGAGATGTTTTTTTGTGGTTCCTGAAGCGCTGTCTATAAGCTTCAGGCACCAACTCATAAGCCTGCAACACGGTAGTTTTAACTGTATCATACTGTAAACTGTCTTCCAGGGAGAGAGCAGCTACTACTTCCTGGGCTTTCCCTGACAATTTACATTGTAACAGGAGCGGCCAAACCTCGGGTGGCCAATGTAGTGCAGCGGCCACACGCTCAAAAGCAAAGAAATAGGAATCAACTTCCGACTCTCGGAATGGAGGGACTAACGCTATATTTTCAAAGTGGGCTTGATGATAAGCAGTTTGTGGAGTCGCACTGAAGCCAGCGTCTAGCTCCAGTTGTCGGATTCTCACCCCCTTTTCCTTTTCAATTTCCATTTTCCTAATTTCAAGTTCAAACCGCATCTGTCTCTCTATCTTTTTGCTCCATTTCTAACCGGGCCAGCCTCACCTTTAGCCTAGCGGTCCCGCTTGAACGACCTGAAGCAGAAGATAAAGGATCGAATCGGGGCAATGTAAGGAGGGTACGAGCAACCCCTTCCTCCGTCCTGTCCTCCGACTTGGCATCGAATGGTCTACCCGTCTCCTCTCCTGAAGCCTCCCGCTCCTTGTCTTGAAATGAGAGAATTTGCTCTCTCACTAAACCCTCCCTGACTAGCACCAAAATCCATAATGGTTAGCAATAGCGAAAATATATATTTTCCGAAACCTCACCAAACTATCAACAGAGGGCGCTTCAATGAACTTGGAGATGGCTGAGGCAGCCATCTTGTCTTCCGAGTGGCGCAGTGGTCTAAGGCACTGCATCGCAGTGCTAGCTGTGCCACTAGATATCCTGGTTCGAATCCAGGCTCTGTCGTAGCCGGCCGCGACCGGGAGACCCATGGGGCGGCGCACAATTGGCCCAGTGTCGTCCAGGGTATGGGAGGGAATGGCCGGCAGGGATGTAGCTCAGTTGGTAGAGCATGGCGTTTGCAACGCCAGGGTTGTGGGTTCGATTCCCACGGGGGGCCAGTATGAAAAAAAATACAAAAAATAATAATAATGTATGCACTCACTAACTGTAAGTCGCTCTGGATAAGAGCGTCTGCTAAATGACTAAAATGTAAATGTAAATGTATACAGCAGCGTCCACACAAACTAAACAAGTCACCCAAACTCACAACCTACCATCAAAACTCAGAGAGCTCAGTGCAGCAGGGTTCGGTGGGTTTAATGGAATCCCGGACCTCTCACACCCGAAGCGAGTATCATACCCCTAGGAGGCTTTAATTGCATCAAGAAGTTCCTCCCCTGCAATTTGACCCTCACAAGTCTTTCTGTACAGTTGTTAATTTTACACTGTTATTAGGAAAAAAAATCCTTACAGTAACTTCAGTTAGTGGAAATGGAGGAGACTGAAAGAGAACATATGCTTAAAGTACTTTGATTCCTCTTTCAAAATAAGTTATTGCTTTGATAATCGTTATGTAAAAGTTTGAAGTTAGAATTTTCAAAAGTTAAGGCATATAAACTCAAACTATCTCCTCCATTATTGGGATGATTTTTCACCTGAGTGAACTTGATGGAAGGGCATAAGCATCTGGAAATAGTTTAATCAACTTCTTTCTTTGGGCAGTTTTTAATCAAGTGGAGGAATGTTCATGAGATGGCTTAAGTAGGGCACAGGCCTATACAGTGCATCTGCTCCATTGCCAAGCTGGTATAATTATAGAAACACACGTTTGACAGCAAAAGCCATCGAGTGCTATGCTTATTAAATGTCTATAGACACAATTTCAAACTTATTTAGTATATAGTCCTCATTCTTGAACTGGAAGTGAGGAAATGTTTCTCCCCGTTTTAGTTTTTGTCCACGTGTGCACACGAGGAACAGTGGCATCGTTTTTGTATTGACAGATCCTGCTTGTATTGACAGATCATGCTTAAGTGTGATTGAAGGAAATAATTTGTTAGTTGAGCCAAAGAGATTTACCATAATGTCTGTGGCACAACAAGGCACACAGTGGATAAAGGTGGAGGACGATGGTAGCTGACAGTGACTTGTAATCATGGTCCTCTGAAGTGCACTTGAAATGTACTAGGTCATCCTCTATCAAGAGATTCACTGTCACAGGCCAACAATCCCCTTCAGAATGTGCATGCGTGCGTAGATTTGCTTGCGTTTGTGTGTGTATGTACATGTATGTGACCAAGTAAGTGCATGTGAGTGAGAGTGCAGAGCATACAGTTCATTCGGAAAGTATTCAGACCACTTCTCTTTTTCCACATTTTGTTACGTTACAGCCTTATTCTAAAATTGATTAAATAAAACATTTTCCTCATCAATCTACACACAATACCCCATAATGACAAAGCGAAAACAGATTTTTAGAAATGTTTGCAAATTTATTACAATTAAAAACAGAATGTTATTTACATAAGTAAACAAGACCCTTCGCTATGAGACTCGAAATTGACCTTTCCATTGATCATCCTTGAGATGTTTCTACAACTTGATTGGCGTTCCCATTAATCTACAAACAATACCTCATAATGACAGGGTTTTAGTAATGTTTGCAAATGTATACAAAATAAAAAACTGAAATACCTTCTTCACATAAGTATTCAGACCCTTTGCTATGAGACTTGAAATTGAGCTCAGGTGCATCCTATTTCCATTGATCATCCTTGAGATGTTTCTACAACTTGATTGGCGTCCACCTGTGGTAAATTCAATTGATTGAACATTATTTGGAAAGGCACACACCTGTCTATATAAGGTCCCACAGTTGACAGAGCATGTCAGAGCAAAAACCAAGCAATGAGGTCAAAAGAATAATCCGTAGAGTTCCGAGACAGGATTGTGTCGAGGCACAGATCTGGGAAAAGGTACCAAAAAATGTCTGCAGCATTGAAGGTCCCCAAGAACACAGTGGCCTCCATCAATCTTAAATGGAAGAAGGTTGGAAACACCAAGACTCTTCCTAGACCTAGCTGCCCTGCCAAACTGAGCGATCGGGGGAGAAGGGCCTTGGTCAGGGTGGTGACCAAGAACCCGATGGTTACTCTGACAGAGCTCCAGAGTTCCTCTGTGGAGATGGGAGAACCTTCCAGAAGGACAACCATCTCTGCAGCACTCCACCAATCAGGCTTTATGGTATAGTGGCCAGACGGAAGCCACTCCTCAGTAAAAGGCACATGACAGCCCTCTTGGAGTTTGCCAAAAGGCACCTAAAGGACTCACAGACCATGAGAAACAAGGTTCTCTGGTCTGATGAAACCAAGATTGAACTCTTTGGCCTGAATACCAAGCGTCATGTCTGGAGGAAACCTGGCAGCATCCCTACAGTGAAGCATGGTGGTGGCAGCATCATGCTGTGGGGATGTTTTTCAGGGACTTGGAGACTAGTCAGGATCAAGGGAAAGATGAATAGAGCAAAGTACAGCAAGATCCTTGATGAAAACCTGCTCCAGAGCACTCAGGACTTCCGACAAGGGCGAAGGTTCACCTTCCAACAGGACAACGACCCTAAGCACACAGGCAAGACAACGCAGGAGTGGCTTCGGGACAAGTCTCTGAATGTCCTTGAGTGGCCCAGCCAGAGCCCGGACTTGAACCTAATCGAACATCTCTGGAGAGACCTGAAAATAGCTGTGCAGCGACGCTCCCCATCCAACCTGACCGAGCTTGAGAGGATCTGCAGAGAAAAATGGAAGAAACTCAGGTTGTAGCGTCATACCGAAGAAGACTTGAGGCTGTAATCGCTGCCAAAGGTGCTTCAACAAAGTACTGAGTAAAGTGTCTGAATACTTATGTAAATGTCATATGTCCATTTTTTTTAATATACATTTGCAAAAATGTCTAAAAACCTGTTTTTGCTTTGTCATTATGGGGTATTATGTGTAGATTGATGAGGGGGGAAAAAAACAATTTAAACCATTTTAGAATAAGGCTGTAAAGTAACAAAATGTGGAAAAAGTCAAGGGGTCTGATTACTTTCCGAATGCACTGTATGTGAATGAGGTAGAGTAAATAAGAAAGCAACAGTGAGGATAAGTATGTTTCAGTGTGTGGCCTTATCTCTCGGGTTTATGTGAACTTCCGGTCAGCTTCATCTGTCTCTGTCCTTAGTTCTCAGTCCTCTGGCCATCACAGCAAATAACGAGTAAATGATTGTGGCTTACAAGCATTGGACCAGACGTCCTTGTTTTCTACCATAGACATCCTCTGTCCAGACTGTAATTCCTCTATGCTCCATGGACTTTTGGATGGGGGGCATATTGAAAGGGTGGGGGACTGGGGTTAGATAGGGTGATGAAGCATTAATAATGTAACAAAATGAGTCACATTGCAGCTGAGAAGGATTGGGATACATAATGGTTGAACTACTCTAATGCTAATAGTATATGTAACCTGCACTCTTGAGTTAGTCATAACACCTAATACAAATTCATCAGGGGGTGGCTTACAAGACCATATAAATATTTAGTGTCCACATTAACAGTGGAATTGTTATTCTTCATGGTCCATTTTGACAATGACACATCAGTCTCCATAGAAAACATAATTGGTTGTACTTTAAATGCTTCCGCAAACTAATCTCATGCAAAATGACTCAATGTTCCTATGCTAATAACTTTAGCAAAAGAGAGCATTACTACTTTCAACTCGATTTGGTTAATGTCTTTGTTTTCTGGGAGCTGAACCAAGGCCATTTAAACCGCTTACAGCAATCGAAGGATTATTAACAAAAATATTTGTCTAACAAATCAGACAATAACATTTTTATATTCTACCTTTTGGGAAATGTTTTATCTGAGAGTTTAATGTCTCTAGCGAATTTGTAGTGGATAAAATAGTCAGATGACTTCTAAAATTGATAAAGAATATGTCTAAAACTTGTATATTATCCACTGACTCACCAGAGCAGGGATGGAAAACTTTGATGGGGGTGGGGGCCACAAAAAATCTGAACTCGTCATGAGGGGGCGCAGTGGTTCGCTGGTTCTGCGTACCCACCTCCATACCCACACATGCAGTCAGAGCCGGCCCTAGCCTTTTGGGGGCCCTAAAAACATCAATGCGGTCCCTCTAGTCGGTAATTCGACCATGATTGCTACAAGTTTAGATAGTCTAGTCAGCTAATTTACCAATCTACTTTTTCTTTGCTGACATAGGCTAATTGAGTGACTGACATAACAAGAGAAACACTGCTAACTCTGAACAGTAAGTTGAGACCCCGACTGAGTTTCAATAAAAAAAGTGTATATACACTGCTCAAAAAAATAAAGGGAACACTTAAACAACACATCCTAGATCTGAATGAATGAAATAATCTTATTAAATACTTTTTTCTTTATATAGTTGAATGTGCTGACAACAAATTCACACAAAAATTATCAATGGAAATCAAGTTTATCAACCCATGGAGGTCTGGATTTGGAGTCACCCTCAAAATTAAAGTGGAAAACCACACTACAGGCTGATCCAACTTTGATGTAATGTCCTTAAAACAAGTCAAAATGTGGCACAGTAGTGTGTGTGGCCTCCACGTGCCTGTATGACCTCCCTACAATGCCTGGGCATGCTCCTGATGAGGTGGCGGATGGTCTCCTGAGGGATCTCCTCCCAGACCTGGACTAAAGCATCCGCCAACTCCTGGACAGTCTGTGGTGCAACGTGGCGTTGGTGGATGGAGCGAGACATGATGTCCCAGATGTGCTCAATTGGATTCAGGTCTGGGGAACGGGCAGTCCATAGCATCAATGCCTTCCTCTTGCAGGAACTGCTGACACACTCCAGCCACATGAGGTCTAGCATTGTCTTGCATTAGGAGGAACCCAGGGCCAACCGCACCAGCATATGGTCTCACAAGGGGTCTGAGGATCTCATCTCGGTACCTAATGGCAGTCAGGCTACCTCTGGCGAGCACATGGAGGGCTGTGCGGCCCCCCCAAAGAAATGCCACCCCACACCATGACTGACCCACCGCCAAACCGGTCATGCTGGAGGATGTTGCAGGCAGCAGAACGTTCTCCACGGCATCTCCAGACTCTGTCACGTCTGTCACATGTGCTCAGTGTGAACCTGCTTTCATCTGTGAAGAGCACAGGGCGCCAGTGGCGAATTTGCCAATCTTGGTGTTCTCTGGCAAATGCCAAACGTCCTGCACGGTGTTGGGCTGTAAGCACAATCCCCACCTGTGGACGTCGGGCCCTCATACCACACTCATGGAGTCTGTTTCTGACTGTTTGAGCAGACACATGCACATTTGTGGCCTGCTGGAGGTCATTTTGCAGGGCTCTGGCAGTGCTCCTCCTTGCACAAAGGCGGAGGTAGCGGTCCTGCTGCTGGGTTGTTGCCCTCCTACGGCCTCCTCCACTTCTCCTGATGTACTGGCCTGTCTCCTGGTAGCGCCTCCATGCTCTGGACACTACGCTAACAGACACAGCAAACCTTCTTGCCACAGCTCGCATTGATGTGCCATCCTGGATGAGCTGCACTACCTGAGCCACTTGTGTGGGTTGTAGACTCCGTCTCATGCTACCACTAGAGTGAAAGCACCGCCAGCATTCAAAAGTGACCAAAACATCAGCCAGGAAGCATAGGAACTGAGAAGTGGACTGTGGTCACCACCTGCAGAACCACTTCTTTATTGGGGGTGTCTTTCTAATTGCCTATATTCACCTGTTGTCTATTCCATTTGCACAACAGCATGTGAAATGTATTGTCAATCAGTGTTGCTTCCTAAGTGGACAGTTTGATTTCACAGAAGTGTGATTGACTTGGAGTTACATTGTGTTGTTTAAGTGTTCCCTTAATTTTTTTGAGCAGTGTACATATATATAGATATATATTCAGTGTATATACTGTATATTGTTTTGAGATATTGATCCGCAGGCCTACAAAAGGGGGGAATTGCCTGCGGGCTGCCAGTTGCCCATTCCTACACTAGAGGAACCAAAGGAGACTTTTACATCCCTCTACTCTTATTGAAAACAGTCAGATGACATGCTCAGTGCCTTCCCTAAGCCACCCAGTGAGAAATAAAGAGCCCCTTACCATCTTACCTCCTGGGGCACTGGCGCATCAGTTTGACGGATCCTGTCTCTTTGGGATCCAAACAATGGCATGGCAAATTGACTCTGCTTGTTCTCATTTGATTTGCATGGCAATCAAATAAATGTGGTCTCTCATCATCAGGGTCGATAACATGGCAAACCTGTTCAATTAATAGGGGCTAACATAGAGGATCAGATGAAGTTGCGTTTATAACCCAGAGCCCTGTTTGAGGAGAAGACAGTACCCTGTGTTAACAAAAATAATCTACGGTTAATTTCCTCACAAAAGAAAGGGAACATACATCCACACACACCAGATAATCTGTCAGCGTTGGAGTAATGGACACAACGCTTTGTGCCGCTCACTGGGAAGAGTGAAGTAATGGAGGATTTGGGAGCTATTCAGGTCTTGAAAAGATGAGGGTGCATTAGGGGAATCCGATTCCCTCAGAATGCCTGTGGACGTTCTACCCTAGTGCCTAATACAGACCATAGGTTTACATACACACCAATAATGGAGGAGAGCTACTTTAGTACAGGAAAATCACCATTGTTATCCACCATCACATGGAACAAACATTGGACATCATCACATCCTCTTTTTGAATGCACAATGCCACCTGACTAGAAATCCAAACATGTGTCTGCTGACACAATTAGGTCCTCAAACTCAGGGGAGCGCCAGGGTGGGAAGGTTATCAAAGATGCATCGGGGTCTTCTGGGTCTGTCTCCACATCAGACATCATGTCTTCAGTTGCCCCCCAAATCAGTGCTTCTCTTCAGCAGAGGGTTCAATTGACTGACTGGCCAGAGCCTGTGAAATTACAGGAGACAATAACTTATTCTGCCAAATAAACAAACGGTCTTGAACACTGGAATCTCAAAAAATCTTTACAAAATAAAGAAGCACACGAACTAAAAGCAGTGGAACAAGTCTCAACTTTTCCAAATGCAGTACTGCATTTAAAATGTATGGATTTGTTTACATTTATAAACTAACCTGTCTCTGTCAACGCTGCCTTTGCTTTTTGATATCCCGTTCCTTTGTTCTGTCCGGGGTGTCCGACGTCTAATGCCGCTCTTTCAGACCAATACCGATTAACAGCTGCATCTGAGGAGTCAGTAGCTAGGTTTCCATCCAATTGGCGACAGATTTTCATGCAAATAATCGGAATAAAGAAAATATGCACATTTTCCCACCAGTGGTGTGTTTCCACCAAACGGACTTGTTGTGGATAAAAATCAGTGCGTAGTGACGTAGTGCACACAAAATGTACTTTTTCACTTAAGCTTTCATGCACCAAATAAAAATCTAAAGTTAAATGTGTTTCCATCACATTTTCAACTCTACCGATAGTTTTGTCACAAACGATTGTGTTGAATAGCAAATGTGCCTACTCTGGTCTTGGCACGTTATTTGTCTAACGGCAGTCAAGCATCGATCATCATGTCACCAGAATAAGACCCTCAATATTAATTGGAGAGGAGCATCAAGGTCACTGTGCACTTTCACCACCCTGTGAAGTTCGTCATAACTTATTTCATCAGTAGCCTAATAAACTGTATGGTTTCCTGAGTCATAGTGGGAGGACCACACACCATATCATAACATGACTCCAAGTTTACTTCAATAAGATGGTTAAATCAATATTTGCGCATAACAACGTTTCCACCACCATTTCTCGCTTTATTAATTTTACCGACACAGAAATATCCCACCATGTCGAACGAACAAATTATCTGTTGACATTTCTTGTACAGAAACTACCTGTTTCCATCACAGCTGTTGTGATTTTTTTTATACGGTATGACTTTACTCGCATTAAATTTGAATGGAAACGTACGTGGTTAGTGTGGATTATTAGCAATGGTTATATCATCAAATTCCTTAAATTGTAAGATGAAGAATTATGTTGGTCAGTCAATGTCTTTGAGACTATTCACCTTCAAAATCTGCCATGCTCCACTCTCCATCCGTGTACCTTAACCTCAGCTGACTGACCAGCAGACCCACCAAAGAGCTCTGAAAAGGAGAAACTCCTTTAGCTTGACACCAACCCTCAAACACGCGCCACTTATGTATACAACCCTCTCGTAGAGGTTGCACGTGCCGACTGTATAGTCGTAATCAAGTGTTTGATATCTGAGAGTTTAATGTCTCTAGATAATATGTAGTGGAGAAAATGGTCAGATAACTTCTTAAATTAAAAAAGAATAAGTCTGGAAGTTGTATATTATCCACTGACTCAAAAGAGCAGGGATGGGCAACTTTAATGGGGGTGGGGGCCACAAAAAATCATCATGAGGGGCCGCAGTGGCTCGCTGGTTCTGCGTATCCACATCCATACCCACACATGCAGTCAGAGCCAGCCCTAGCCTTTTGAGGGCCCTAAGTTACATTTTGCTGGACGTCCCCCGAGAGTGACCCCAGTCGGTAATTCGACTATGATTGCTACAAGTTTAGATAGCTGGCTAGACTAATTTACAAATCAAAAAAATGATTAGCTGACATAGGCTAATTGAGCGACTGTCAGTGACTGACATAAGAGAAACACTGCTGATGAACAACCACATTTAGAAATTGAAAGAAATTCATTAGGCCCTAATCAATGGATTTGACATGACTGGGAATACAGATATGCATATGTTGGTCACAGAAACCTTAAAGAAATGGTAGGGGTATGGATCAGAAAACCAGTCCGTATCTGGTGTGACCACCATTTCCCTCATGCAGCGCGACACATCTTCTTCACATAGAGTTGATCAGGCTGTTGATTGTGGCCTGCGGAATGTTGTCCCACTCTTCTTCAATGGCTGTGCGAAGTTGCTGAATATTGGCGGGAACTGTAACACGCTGTCGTACGCGTCGATCCATAGCATCGCAAACATGCTCAATGGGTGACATGTCTAGTGACTATGCATTTTCAGCTTCCAGGAATTGTGTACAGATCCTTGCCACATGGGGCCGTGCATTATCATGCTGAAACATGAGTTGATGACAGCGGATGAATGGCATGACTATGGGCCTCAGGATCTTGACTGAGTTTCAATATATAAATAAAATATATATTTATATACAATATATATTTTTCATTTTTTGGGATATTGATCTGCAGGCCTACAAAACGGGGCATGGCCTGCTCTCTGCCAGTTGCCCATCCCTGCACTATAGGAACCATAGGTGACATTTACATCCCTCTACTCTTATTGAAAACAGTCAGATGACATGCTCAGTGCCTTCCCTAAGCCACCCATTGGGAAATGAAGAGCCGTGTACCATCTTATCTCACGGGGAACTGGCTCATCCGAGTTTGACGGATCCAAACAATGGCAGGGCAAATTGACTCTGCTTGTTCTCATTGGATTTGCATGGCAATCAAATACATGCGCTCTCTCATGTCGTCAGGGTCGATAGCATGACAAACCTGTCCAATTAATAGGGGATAACACAGAGGAGCAGATTATGTTGCTTATACAACCCAGAGCCCTGTTTGAGGAGATGACAAACCCCCGTGTTAACCAAAATAATCTACGGTAATTCTCTCACGAAAGAAAGGAATCATCCATCCACACACACATCACATAATCTGACAGCGGTGGAGTAATGGACAACGCTTTGTGCCGCTCACTGGGAAGAGAGAAGATTTGGGAGCTTTTCAGGCCTTGAAAAGATGAGGATGAATTATGGGAATCTGATTCCCTCAGAATGCCTGTGGACATTCTACCCTAGTGCTTAATACAGACCATAGGTTTACATACACCCCAATAATGGAGGAGAGCTACTTTAGTACAGGAGAATCACCATTGTTATCCACCATCACATGGAACAAACATTGGACATCATCACATCCTCCTTTTGAACGCATAACGCCACCTGACCTGAAATCCAAACATGGGCCCTTTGATGGATTGTCTGCAATATTAGTTGTATTAACATATTTGGCTTTAGGTAAAGCTGTGAAGGAAAATACAGTCAAATCTAAAGTGTTTTGCTCTGACTACATGTTCAGAACATTTATGTGAGACTTGGTTTTAGTGCTGTAATGTTCCTTAAAAAATTACTTGATAACTCTAAACAATTATTGTGTAGCAGCCTCATCTCCCACCAATGAAATGTATACATGTATATAAATACATTTCATGTGATGTTCTCAGCTCAGTAGTTCTCTCAAGCATGATGAACATGCGTGTGTAGAAAAGCTTAACAGTGCTGACATGTCAGTTCGACAGAGAGGGTGTTAGCAAATTGAGCTGAATAGACTAGGTCAGTGCTTCTCAATTATTTTCTGTTACGCCCCCCCTAGGAAGAAGTAAACATTTCGCGCCCCCCAACTCTCCAGCGCGACTGTAAATAGTATAATTTGTCTATAAAATTGTTATAAGTACACCTCTGCATAACATTGTATCCTTATTAACATTTTAAAAAAGAAAAAAGAAAGAAATATAGATCAATTTACAACAAAGAATAACTTTATTAACATTGTTTTTTAGTCTGTAACAGAAAATACTTAAAGTGCATCAATTTGCCTGAAAAAAAAAAAATGCAATCCTTATTTAAACTGTAAACATTTTTTGATCATTTGATACTGAAAAATAAAATATATAATCAATAAATAATAATACATTCAAATTGATCAGCAACATGAACTCAGGAGCACAATATATGAAACACTTTGACCTATAAAACAAAAATGAATAAAACAATGTGCTGATTTAAAAAAAAATCTAAATGAGGAAGTCAGGATTAATGGCTACAATGAGCACGTTTTGCAGTGCACAGCTTTTCGAAGCAGGGTTTGAAGCATGATACTGCAACTCTCAGCTCCTGCTCAATGTTTAGCTGGGACCTGTACTTGGTCATCAGTGCAGCAACAGCAGAGAAGCCAGTCTCACAAAGATAAGATGTTGCAAAAGGAAGAAGAATGCCCATGGCCCTCTGCCCTAAGAGTGGATACTGCCTCTCTACACTCAGCCAGAATTCACTCAGTGTCTGTGATGTGAACCACAGTCTCAATGTGGAGGGATGTAGCTCAGTTGGAGCATGGCGTTTGCAACGCCAGGGTTGTGGGTTCGATTCCCACGGGGGGCCAGTATGAAAAAATTAAAAAATAATGTATGCACTCACTAACTGTAAGTCGCTCTGGATAAGAGCGTCTGCTAAATGACTAAAATGTAATGTAATGAGTCAGACGTCATATCAATGAACTGGTCCTCCTCTGCAGAGCTGAAACCAGTTGGAGCTGGTGCATTGAAATTATCTCTCACCCAGTTATATTGGGAACTGTTTTCAGGGAAGTACTTTTTAAAGAATCCCATCAGTGATGAAATATGCTCCTTAATATATGGAATCACTGAGGTGGCATCATAGTCAGTAGTGTCAACAAATTCATGCAGGTTCTCGAATGAATCAGTATTTCCTTCATCAAGTCGCCTGCCCCACATTGCAAGCTTTCGAGTGAAAGAGTTGATCTTGTCTGTGACCTGAGGGAGGTGTTTATCTTTCCCTTGAAGTTGTAGATTTAGTTAATTTAGCTTTCCAAATATGTCACTCAGGTAGGCCAGTTTTGCCAGGAAGTTCTCATCCTTAAATTTTTCTGCGAGGTCATACTTGTGCTCCTGCTCCGAAAACATTCTTATCTGCTCTCTGAGCTCAAAAACTCGGAACAAGACTTTTCCTCGTGACAGCCACCTTGCTTCACTGTGAAACAGCACAGCTTGATGTTCAGCTCCCATCACAGATAGCAGAGAAGACTCTTGTTTTTAGTGGTCTGGTGATTGGGGTGTAATGTCTTTAAGTGACGCCTTAATTTATTTGGCTTCATGCTGTCCGCTGCCAACATTTTTAGACACAGTAAACATACCGGTCTTTCCTCGTCTCCCACCGTAGTCACAGTGAAGCCAAGCGCTACATACGCTTCGTCATATTTCCTCGTCTTGGCTTTCGGGAGACTTACGTTTGTCTCATTATCTCCGTCTCTCTCCGCCATTCTTTTCATCCCTGTTAAATATTTTTCCATGGTGTCTCTTAAGGGTTTGTTACCTGCACTTCATATATCCTGCTCTGTGCTGTGTGCTCTTGTTCGGTGCAAAAAAACCCTACTCCCTGCGGCAAAAAAAAGCATGTTCCCCGGGGTCACACGCGCCCCCCCTGGCATCGCTCCGAGCCCCCCCAGGGGGGCGCGCCCCACTATTTGAGAAGGACTAGGTTCAGGACAAGTATGATTAAAGTGAGTGGAAAGACCGGTGTTTGTGTGTGTTTGTGTAAGAGAGAGTACTGTGATCAGTGGTTGAATAAGTACTTGAGTAAAAGTAAAGATACCTTAATAGAAAATGACTCCAGTATAAGTGAAAGTAACCCAGTAAATTACTACTTGAGTAAAAGTCTACAATTATTTGGTTTTAAATATACTTAAGTATCAAAAGTAAATGTAATTGCAAAATATACTTAAGTATCAAAGGTAAAAGTATAAATCATTTCAAATTGCTTATATTAAGCAAACCAGACGGCACAATGTTCTTGTTATTTTCTTATTTACGGATAGCCAGCGGCACAGTCCAACACTCAGACATAATTGACAAACGAAGCATTTGTGTTTAGTGAGTCCGCCAGATCAGAGGCAGTAGGGATGAGCAGGGATGTTCTCTTGATAAGTGGTGAATTGGACCATTTTCCTGGCCTGCTAAGCATTCAAAATGTAACAAGTACTTTTGCATGTCAGGGAAAATGTATGGAGTAAAAGGTACATTTATTTTCTTTAGGAATATGGTGAAGTAAAAGTTGTCCAAAATATAAATAGTAAAGTACAAATAACCCCAAATACTACTTAAGTAGTACTTTAAAGTATTTTTACTTAAGTACATTACACCACTGACTGTGAGTGTGTGTGCTTATGGGTGTGCAGTTGAAGTCCACTGTAGAGCACAGTGGGTTTTTAGAAGTGGGGTAAAACAAGTCAGACAGTAAGCACTGTGTACCCCATCCTTTCTCCCCTCGCTCCAGGCCAAATCCAGTCACTTGTCATGTTCGGAGTGCAATTCCCTTGAACTGGTTAGGGGCTCTTCAATAAAAGAGAACACACGTCCATTTTTATTTCCTGTACGTTTTTGTCAATGAATGTTCTGAGAGCAAATTGAGGACAATATGGCTCACTACAAGAGTAGGCTACACACCGAGACATTGACATGCCATATCAGTGAGATTGGACTTTAAGTGGAGGGAGAGACTGGTGTGATGTAGACAAGCCCAGTGTTGTGTCTGTCACCTCATGAAGACAACCTTTCACCCTCAAGGACATTTAGATGGACAGTTATAATCCCTCCCAAAATCTGTTTAGATCAGTGTCGGAAATTCATCAGTGTCAGTGCTTTACACTTTTCATCTGGGGTAATCTATCTATAGGAAACTGGGTCAGCGCTTTTTCCTATTTGTTTTGTGTATGCTTTTTGTCACATTGACAGTTAAGACAACAGAACGCTACACTATTCGCCCCCAGGGCTCATCTCTTTTTAGCTGAAGCTGCATGAAACATACAATATTTATATTCCACATTTTTGAAGAATAAGTATGCCCAAGACTCCATTGTAGACTTTGATGCCTTTTCTCTTACCGATGCTGTTACCTTTTAAATGTTTCCACCACCTTGTTTTGAGGTGTACTACTAAAATGGGACAAACCGTAAAGTTCTGCAACTGATTACCTATCGCTCAGACAGATGTTACAGAGGGGGAAAACATCTGCTTGCTCTGCAGCCTTTACCCCTCGCTTCTCAGAAGGGGCTGTGGAGACAAGCCCACGGAGAGTGCAATTTATTCTACACAACAGCACTTTAGAGCTGGCTAATTGCACTGTAAAATGTTGGCTCTGGGTAAAAGGGCTTTCTTTGTACTGTAGCAAAGTGGGCTTGTTTTTGTGGGTGTCAATGTATTTTTAACACCCACCCTGTCATAAATGTATGACAGAGGTAGAAGGAGCTGTGATGATGCTGTTAACATGTGACAGTAGAGAGAGAGTTGGTCCATTGTTTCCCAGCGGAGAATGTCATTACGTAATTGGTGCCTTGAATATTTTAGCTTCTTTTTTTGACGGCATCCATAATTCATGTTAATGCAGGCGCAACTCCCTGGTGGTTACATATAAACATTTCTTATTTTCCTTTACTTGTTTTTTTCTCTCCCCCTTTTAAACACGATGCTGACTAAATATTAGTGTCAGATATTTACGAAATACAATTACAACACAGCCTAATGTATCAAAATAAAATACCAAATACTTTTGTGAAGTATTGTATTTAATTAAAATACAAGTACTGTATCTTGTATTTTCAATATACATTAGCAATTTCCCCCCTTAACCTCAACAACATTCTCAGTAATGGGAACAAAAACATTTGACTTGCTATGACTGTGATGTGGTTGTTTACCTACTTTAGTTGAATGCACTGACTAAGTTGCTCTGGATGCTAAATGACCTAAATATAAATAAAAAAAACTTGCAAAGCATGCAGGGTATTATTATTCTAATTAGCTCCACCTCCAAACAAGACCACATTTGAATGACTGGAGATGGGAAAAGATCAATCAAAATGTATGAAAATAAAATACTAAATACTGTTGTCAACAATACATTTTTAAAATACAGAAAATAAATTGAAAGTAGTATAAGATTTTTTTATAGACTATTTAAGTCAAATGTCCTGTGCAGTTGTAAATCGAACAAATACATGTGTGAACACCAAAGTGTTTTTCAATTTCAACTTATTTTAGGAATAGGCCCTATATCATTTTCTATCAGGACTGTTGAAATTTCAAAATACAAAATACAGTTCTATAGAGTATCTTGTTACAAAATACACTGGACTGTAGTTCAGGCCAGGGAAATACAAATTACAAAATACTCAAAAGTTATTTAATACGTATTTCAAATACATTCAACATAAATACTGCCCATTAGTATGACCCCACACCTTCTCCAAGATGAGCTCCCCCCGATTCACGATCATTTCACTGACGTTGGCTCAGAGGGCTCAGGTTGATGAAAGATCACCACAGGCTCTTTTCATGTGACTCCATCTCCTCTCAACCAAGTAATATTACATAAGATCATAATGCAACTACCGCTCCATGTCCTGATTAGCCACCTTCTCTCCCCTTCTCTGAATGGAACAGTGAGTTTAACCTTATTTGTCCATCAGAGCCAAAGCCCACAGCAATTTGCATGTCAGGATGTCCATTGTGCATGTCAGTTGTCCATTGTGTCAACTGTCTTTGCAAGGCTTTATACATTAGTGTAATGATGATATTATTTGAAAAGGGGGACGGCTGGGGAAATGGTGACGTAGTGTGGCTGTACACATGTCAGATCCAGGGTTTGGACAGGGACCAGGTGGACTTTGTTTGTTTGGGCTTTAGATTCCCAGAGAGTTAGCTCTAAGCGACCACATCGTTGTAGATTGACCTCAATGTGTTTACTGAAATCCCACTGCTAAATTATAGACTCACCCCTGTTCCTCTGCTCCCTTTGTCCCTCCCTCATGCACACACACACACACACACACACACACACACACACACACACACACACACACACACACACACACACACACAGTCATGACTTAGCCTCTGTGCACTGATCCAATCGCTGCTCAGTGCTGTCTGAGTACAGCGCTCTCCTTTTAATCCCCCTCTCTGTGGCGAATCAACATTCACAGCGCAGCCTTCGGTGATTCAGCAAGCGGTAGAGAAGTCTACTGAAACAGCCTACAGTAGGTACTCCTGCACTCTTCTTTTTCCCACTCTCTTCCCCCTCCTCAAATATTGTCGTCCCCATCACCCGTTTCCTTGGGTCGACCCTCGACTTTGTTTATTTCGCTGTCCCTGCATCCTCTAACACAACTCAACTTTGTACTTTGCTTGTTTGGCTGACAGTGTGGGGTATTTGGTTCACAGTGCAGTTAGTTTCACTTGAAGCGGCTCTTGAGCTTTCAATCACTCTGCCTTGTGATTGTAATGCACATTGAAGAAAGAACACATGGGCAGAGCATGTTTGGGACATGCTAAACAAAGTACGATTGGTGCATGTGAATTGTGAAATGCATTGGCAAGTTAGTGATGCATGGCAAAATGACCTAGGCTTTTAGCCTTCTAAGCTGGTAGACTAATGACCTGACTCTCATGACGAACTTTACATGGTGGTATTAACATTTAAGCTGATATAACCATCACTTCCATTTTTGCTGGGTTGACCACATTCCCATTTATGTCAGTCATTTCTCTCTCGTGAGAGTGAAGACGTGGTAAATAAATCATTAGACCAGGGACTGTGTGTTGACCTTGAAATGTTATTCTCAGAATTATTCTGACACATCCCTATGTCTTAAGATGTTTGGAATTAGAAGCATGACTTTGCATTCAAACTGTAAACAAACAAGACCAATAGGTCACAACTGCTAGTTGTCTTACTCATTGATGTTGCGATACAATATGGGGTAATGAGGATATATAGATAGTTCAACCACATATAGTTATTTCGGGCTCAGTCTTAACTATGAAAACAAAAAGGGGAACTACAAGCACTCAGATCTCTTCAAGGGCCTTCCTTTATTCTCTGAAAATCTTGGCACTTTAATTAAATATACATATTAAGAGGTTTATGGAGATTTTATAAATATTTTTTACAAACAATTCTAAATGTGATGTAAATGGCATTTATTTTTGTTACAATTTCACTTGTTTTTGAGAAATGTACCCACAACCAGCGATTCATTTCGTAATCGTCATTGTGCAGTATGGGGGCTCTGAAAAAACCTGAACAAAGGCTCCAAAAACACCCCAAAACTTCATTTTTAGAAACTGAAAGCTCTCATTATAGTGATGCATGTTGTTCACATGAAATAGTTTCATTCCGAACCTTAATCACAACGTTATATTCCAATTTGTTGCAACTCGAGCGATACCTCTCCGTCCAGTCTACAGGTAAATGCCAAAATAAAGAAAACACTTGAGTAAATGAGGGGTACAAAGTATATTGGAAGTAGGTGCATCCACACTTGTAAAATCTATGCCAAGGTGCATTGAAGCTGTTCTGGTGTCTCGTGGTGCCCAACGCCCTATTAAGACATTTTATGTTGGTGTTTCCTTTATTTTGAAAGTTACCTGTAGCAGCAGGTTATACGGAGAATGGAACAGCCGGATAGGGGAAACGGTTCGTGTTGCACAAAATGGAATATAACGTTGCGGGAAAAGTTCAGAATGACACAATTCCATGTGTACAACATCTAAAGACCTGCATCACTATACTGAGAGCGTTTAGAAAATGACGTATTTGGGTGTTTTGGATCATTTGTTCATGTTTTTTCAGAGCCTCCGGACATGAGGAAATTAATCGCTGGTTAGGGTAAGTTCCTCAAAAACAAGCAGTTTCTGGACCCCTCATTTACTCAATTGTTTCCTTTATTTTGGCAGTTACCTGTAGACTGGATGGAGAGGTATCGCTCGAGTCGCAACAAAAATATAAATGTGGTTGTAAAAAAGCTCCTTTTAAAGGTTTCTTATAAATTATTGTTCCTAGTCTAAATTGCATCTTAGTTCTTCTTCCCTGTCATCCCTATTGGAAAAATGAGTATCTGGAGCACAACACTTAAATGGAGACATATGATGAATATTTGTGGTAAGAGGTCACTTAAGTGCTGCTATGCATACATGAATAACTATGATGTTCATGATGTTTTATAAATATGTTCAGTCATCCTTCACACAGGCCTCCCCTGTGTGACCATGTGAGTTGGTATTTTCTATTCTCTCTTAGAAGATGATATCTAAACCATCTGGATATTGGATTTTGGATATCATCCAATCTATATTGGATATTGTCTTGGATATTATCTTCCATAATACAAATAATCTTCCATTGTAAGAAATGTCCTTGTTTAGAACTTTCGCTTTGACACCATGGCTGTACCTGAGCCTTAGATTAGGTTTTGTTATTTTTACTGATAATTGGTGAGGTGAGGGAGACGTTATCAGACCGACTGATCATTAAAAGAAGAATTGAATGGAGAACTCTCACCCTGCCTCCACTTCAGTGACAACGTCCGCAGACAACTCTTCCATCCAAACGCGGCAGGTCACATCACCTCTGGTTGCTTTTAAACTAAGTTAAGTAGTCGGGAAAAGTGTAAGGTCTTAAGGCCCTTTGTGGTATGCATGGTGATTGGTCAATCTACATATAGCGCATGTATGGATGGAATGACACCTTCAGAACTTTCCCTGGAACCTAAGCAGGTTATTAACTTTGCTGAAAGGAGTTGCTATGAATATCCAGTGTCCTACTCTATACGGGGGTCTGAATGTTGTGGAGTACCATCAGAGCTTTATTTGGGACCCAGATGTTTGTTGACTGTGATATACGTTTTGGTGGACAGTTCATCTTTAGTTGCCTCAGTGGAACACACTTTTGGCACACACTTCAGCACAGTTAAACACCTGATACCACCAACGGGCCGCAGGTAGCTTAGTGGTTAAGAGCGTTGTGCCAGTAACCGAAAGGTAGCTTGTTCTAATCCCTGAGCTGATTAGGTGAAAAACCTGTCGATGTGCCCTTGAGCAAGGCACTTAACCCTAATAGCTCCTGTAAGTCGCTCTGGATAAGAGCGTCTGCTAAATGACTAAAATGTAAATGTAACTGTAATCATTGTCTGGTGAATAGCATTTGGATAAACCAAAAAACAATAACTCAAAGCTGGAGGCAGCTGGTCATTTGATTTGATGTGTGTGTGATCATCATGCAAAACAACAGCTTCGGGGCCTGTATGTTATTTACGTCAACATTGATCATCCCTGTCATGACACCACACCTCTCTGGTGGCCTTGTGGTGCCCTTACACCCTGCGTGTTCCTCCCGGGGTTTAATAGCACACTGAAATAAAACTGGGATGACATAATCAAAGACATGGTTGTTATTTAGCTGGGATCTCCTCTGTGACAGGAAACAGAAGCCTGTCAGTTAGGCTCCCCGGCCTGCCAGTGAATGCTTGGATCTTTTCCCATTGCCTTGTTAGAGAGTATTAATTACAACTCCTAACAGCGGTCTCTATTGATGAACCTCAAGTCTTAATTTGCTGCTTCCTTCTGTCTGTTTTAATAGGTTTCTCATTGGCCTCCAGGGACAGGCATAGCTCATTGTGAGCCAATCAAAGTAACTTGTCTCATTCCCTCACCGGGTCTGTGTCTCTGTGGTCTTTCACAGTAGCAGAAGGCCTTAGACACATCCTTACCATTGAGAGACATTAGGCAGGTTTCCATTAACCCTGATTTATTCGACAAAAGCAAAAGCAATCAGTGTAATGGAAACGGCAGATATAGGAGACATTTTCTAAAGATCAACAACATTTTTATCCGTTCGACAGGGGTGGATTTTTATTTTGTCTAACTTCTTTATTGTGACAAATTATGATGGAAACTGTTTTTCCAATAAATGACGATTGTACTTTTGAAAGTACACGGGGCACGTGATGTCATCAAGTAATTACTGTATAAGCTCCACTCTACATTTAATTCTAAATGCCTACTGCTTGCAAAATAGAAATGTTTAACTATTTAAAAAATATTTGCAAGACAAGGATTGTCCTGACCTTCAAGAATAACTGAATTGCTTCGCCTTGCTTTCCTGGTTGGCTGGCAAGTTTCACCATCCAATTATTTCAGGAGTGAAAGTTTCACCATGGCACAGACTTACCTAGGCTGTGCGATACATTGGCACATTATAATGATTAGATATTATAATGATTAGATATGGCAAATATTAGTCAATTATTGCATTCTATCCATGCAGGATACCTGAGACATGAAACAGATAGGTGGGAGGGCATACAGGATGTTGCCAATTTATTAATGCGCAATTTGCCTAAATAGGTAATGGAAACACTTCAACCACAACATTTTTATTCAACACAATTATTTTGGGGGTGTGACGTCATTATGTCCAGCTGTTTTAATAGACGTAAGATACACTGAACAAAAATATAAATGCAACATGCAACAATTTCAAAGATTTTACTGAGTTACAGTTCATATATGGAAATCAATCAATTTAAATAAATTAATTAGGCCCTAATCTATGGATTTCACATGACTGAGAATACAGATATGCATTTGTTGGTCACAGATACATTTAAAAAAATGGTAGGGGCGTGGATCAGAAAACCATTCAGTATCTGGTGTGACCAACATTTGCCTCATGCAGTGTGACACATCTCCTTCGAGTAAAGTTGATCAGGCTGTTGATTGTGGCCTGTTGAATGTTGTCCCACTCCTCTTCAATGGCTGTGCGAAGTTGCTGGATATTGACGGGAACTGGAACACGCTGTCGTACACATCGATCCAGAGCATCCCAAACTTGCTCAATGGGTGACGTCTGGTGAGTATGCAGTTACGACACCAAACTGGTGACGACGATGAGCACGCAGATGAGCTTCCCTGATACGGTTTCTGACAGTTTGACAACACTACACAACTTTAATTGTTGTTCAATTGAAACTTTGGTGGACACCAAGTTCTCCCTGATCACTCTTCCTGATAGGAGGTGTAGTGGAGGTAGCCCGGTGGTTCCTCCTGCTTCCTCTCTCTTCTTATAAGTGGCAGATGGGAGGAAGAGAATGATGAACCTGTCCCTTCCTGATGGATCGAGCCTGTCCCCATCTAGACTGGGCAATGAGGCGCGGGGACAAGGAACAGCTAAATGATTGGGCCATCACTGTGTGCAGTTGTCCCGTCTGGCTGGTCCTGCCATATGTTAGAGCAGGAAGGGCCAACTCAGACTTAGCTGATAAATGGATGTGCGTTTTAAGCCAGGCAAGGTGAAGACGGGTGAAGAAGACAGAAAACACCAATAAGTACGTGGAGTGAAAACAAATCTGGCGGTGTCCTCCGAACGTTCTTCCAAATACACAATATATCCAAAAGTATGTGGACACCACTTCAAATTAGTGGATTCGGCTATTTCAGCCACACCCATTGCTGACAGGTGTATAAAATTGAGCACACCGCCATGCAATCTCCATAGACAAACATTGGCAGTAGAATGGCCTTACTGAAGAGCTCAGTGACTTTCATCGTGGCACCGTCATAGGATGCCACCTTTCCAACAAGTCAGTTATTCAAATTTCTGCCCTGCTAGAGCTGCCCCGGTCAACTGTAAGTGCTGTTATTGTGAAGTGGAAAGGTCTAGGAGCAACAACGGCTCAGCCGCGAAGTGGTAGGCCACACAAGCTCACAGAATGGGACCAACTAGTGCTGAAGCGTGTAGCGCGTCAAAATCGTCTGTCCTCAGTTGCAACACTCACTACCGAGTTCCTAATTGCCTCTGGAAGCAACGTCAGCACAAGTACTATTTTTTTTACTGCACCTTTAAATTGTTAATGGGTTTTAATTGTGAGTAGTATAGTTTGACTCAGTAAGTTATTTGAGGACATCTTATATACAAACACTGGTGAGTCCCATAGGAGAGAAGGAGACAATGCCTGACTGTGTTAGATAATATAGGTCATGCAGCTGTGATCGTCAGAATAGGACACAGGGTAGAAACCCCACAGTGACTAACCAGATGCTCTGGATTGTTCTTGTGTTCCCCCGTCTGCCCTCACAGCACTGAGGGTATTTCTGTTCACGTCATACAGTTCACATTATACGTGGGATGTTCCTAATTACCTACATGTCTCACCGATGTGTTTCTAGTCTCATCTCCCTCTCGCTATTCAACTTGATATACCCTTAAAAACACATTTAGTATTCAGTATTTCAATAACTGAGTAGTGGACCATTTTTATTTTTTTATTTTTTATTTAACCTTTATTTAACTAGGCAAGTCAGTTAAGAACAAATTCTTATTTACATTGACGGCCTACAACCTTATGATACCTTATGATATCTGTTACCCTCCAGATGCTATTTTTGGACACAGGGTTACAGAACTGCTGTACATATAGAGGGGTTGGGTTAAATGCGGAAGACACATTTCAGTTGAATGCATTCAGTTGGGTTACAGAGCTGCTGTACATATAGGCTATCTCTGATAGGCTATTATGCTGGCCTTGATCTCTGATAGGCGATTATGCTGGCCTTGATCCAAGTCATTTTCTCATCTCTCTCCTCTTTCTTTTGTCCCTCAGCATTTTCCGTCTGTGAGTGGGGCATTCATGGATTCCCCGTACAATGGCAACACGTCCCTCCAGACCTCCACCTCCAACCTCAACGCCAACTTCTCCCGGCCGACCGAGGTGGAAGAGGAGGGCAAGTACTCCAGTGACGCCATCTGGCTTTGGGTAGCCGTCATTGCAACCATCGGCAACATAGTAGTGGTAGCAGTGGTTTGCGCCTGTGCCTTCTAAGACCCGTTAGTTACAAGCACACAGCCGAACCTCCCTCTTGCCCCCTCTTTCCTCCACTTTAACCTATCCCTGTATTAATTTTCCTCTTGTAAGTGTCCATCCATAATATTAAAGCCAAGGCCCTGTTCTGAGGGTCGACGGAATATGATAGTGAAAATATAGGGACTGGCTTAACTGATGTTCTCTAGGACTATGAATGAGTTTCTAAGACTAGGAATGAGAGAGACAATCCTCTGTAGTTACCATATGTCTCCCACTGTTATTTTTTTAAATGCGAAACGGGGAAGTGAGCTGATGTGGGCTGTGCCTTTTTATAATGAACATGGTAAATGAGTTATGGAAGTGGACAATATGTAAAGCAGCTAAGAGCCTCCCTTCTGCTTTTCAATCGGAGGGTTCTCAGAGGTCAGCCTAAAGGATTAGGGAAGAGTACAGCTGTGAGATCCCCTCTGCCTATGAACCTGAACAGAACACCACAACATATATATTTGTCTGGTTTGTCTGGAGTGGATATGTTGATGCTGCTGTCTTGGTCCAGTTCTCTCTTTAAAAAAAATATTTTTATCTCAACGAGACTAACCTGGATAAATAAGGGTGAAATAAATAAACACCCAATCAGCAGCTCTCGTTGTGACGACCAGTGGAGAAATATGTGACAGATGGTGGCTGGTAGTGGGGCAGAGGGGACAGCGGAGGGGCCCAGGGCAGGCTTGGCAGTGCCCCCAGTACCCAGTGTTCTTTCCTGTGACTGCTGCACCCCTGCACTACCATTCACCATTACTGCTCTGTCCTGTCTTCATCAGCCTGTAAGTGATAGAAATCTACCAAAGCACTTTACAAAACTCAATAAAGTGGGGAGTTTTCTCCCATTTTAACTGCAATGTTCAGTGCCCACCTGTTGCATCTCTGCAGTGGCTGTAGACCTGTGCCAGTTTAACTATGCAGTGATGACATCCCACTGGGCACACACTGGTTGAATCAATGTTGTTTCCACATAATTTCAATGAAATTACGTTGAACCAACATGGAATAGATGTTGAATTGACATCTGTGCCCAGTGGGATAGCTGTGGCTAATGTTTATGAGTGAGACAAATGTATACAAACACAGTATCACCCAAAAGCCAAAAGAGTGAATGAAGTTGTCAGCACAAATCAGATGTTATACCACCCCTGCTGACATTATCTGAAATTACAGAAACACCAATTACATCGAGCCACCCACCATTACCAGACTGCTGCTACAACAGCCCCTAGCTGTCGAGCTAGCAATCAAAAGATGTATCTCTTGTCATAAGAAACCCCATTGCTGTTAACATTAGTTTTTTAGTTGTTGTGCCAGGCAGGCAGAATCTCACATTCCCCTCAGATTGTCTCTCAGTAGACTAGTGTGTGTGGATGGCAGCAGCCCCAGTAGTTCTGTGCTGTGCTGTCTCCCATGCACCCAGTGGAGTGGGACTTGTCAAAGGGCAGGGCTGTAATGAGATGTAATGCCTCTCTCTTTCCTTAAGTGAACACTGACCTCCCCGTTGCGCTGCGGTGATCAGAACAGATCTGATCCCTGCTTCACTCCGCTGCTCTGAACAAAGATAGTGCTTTAAGTGCATTTTTAGAGTGTGACTTCCTCATTTAATCAGTACTCATTGTGATAGAGAGAAAGGGGGAGGAGAGAGGAGTAGACGAGAGGAGTGACTGCATGGGAATTGATTTATAACTGCCAACTTCCATGTCATCTCTTTGAATTACGCAACTTTTTTTGAAGTTGAATGGAAAATTCAATTTCTTTATTGAAACCAACGAATTGGAATAAAAGGTTTTAAGATTGAGGGAATTAGGATCAAAGGTCTGGCTGAGCCATCACTTCACAGAGCCAATTGCCCTGATGTCACTGTACAGTAGAGTTAATGAAAACAAGAGACCGATTCATCATGGCATCTCTGAGTGGTCTTTTTCAGGGTCCTTAGAGAGCTTAGCAGAAACCTGCGGGAACATTAATCCGTTGTCTATTACAATTGCACAGTATGGGGTCTTCATAAGTATCTGCTGGCAATAACTCAAGATGATGCTAACAAGTTAGTATTATACATCCCCCCTATATGTAGTTACTTTAATACAGTAACTATTCTGAAGCAAAATTCATATGAACTAGGTGAGGAATCCCAGTTAGCTATAATAGGAATTTCTTCTACCCTTGTATCGGCTGTGTGCTTTGACATGGGACTGGTTAAGGCTCAGGTGCCCACTGTCTACGGCTCGAATTATGTGCCTGAACTGACTTACACAACTCCTACCCATCAACTGCTTATTGACCATGGATGCCCCTTGACCACCATGGACGCTGGACCTCCTACACACAACAAGACGTCATCACAGCCTCAAGCCCAGGTACCGTATGAACCAGTTTGCAATGTCTTAGGCACGGTTCACCGGACACAGATTAATAAGGCTAGTCCTGGACTAAAAATGGTTTCGATGGAGATTCTCTATTCAGGTTACTGTTTATTCCAGGACTAGGCTTAATCTGTGTCCGAGAAACTGCCCCTTACTGTTTAAGATTTGTTTTTAATTACCGCCTCCATGTAAAAAGTTAATTGTTGTGCTATAGAGTATGCATCTGCCTGTTAAAGGGATTCTTTTTTAGTATTGGGGAACTTGAAGTGATGCTTCATTCGTAATCATATTTGTGTGATGAACTGTGTTTCTTTATTTCTATAAGTCAACATTACTTCAGTCATACTAAGTCTACAGTATATCTTGAGTTTAAACATTCCATTAAGCATGTCATTTCCTTATTCGCTGTAATGGATGAATCTCTTTACGGTGTTAACTGAGAGTATGTGTAGACTTGTAACCATGTATCCTCTACTGCATTATATGATAAATGTTACATTCATAAAGAAATACGACTATGACAATACCCTGCCAGTTACAGCTGTTAAATGGGGGAGACGTGGCCATAGGGTGCTCCCTCCACCAACAGATGCATTTCACCACGTTTGACTTCCTCCCTCCATAGGCCCAGAGGGGACTGAAGTCTGCTTAATCACACCCCATAGAGCACTGCACATCCTCCTTCTCCTTTCCCCTCTGTTCTCTCTCCTTCCATCCATGCAGAGCACTAGACCGTGCTGTCTGCGTTGGCACTGGCCTCTGACCCAAGGCAGGGCACCTCATGCCCACATGCCTCTTCCTTCCCAGGCAGCAAGAAATAGTCTGGCCGTTGCTGGGGAAATGGACAAGTCACTCCTACGAGAGGAGAATTGTAGGAGCAAGGAGCAGCTGGGTATATAAGCGAACACACAATGTAAATGTACCTTTCTGTAACATGGTTGTGATGACAATGATATATGATGTCATTATGTGCGCTCGGGGTTTGTATTCTTTCTTATCTTTCCATACATTGTAAATGTTTTACACCATTTTCTCATCATGGTTATAATTAGCAAATGAGAACATTTATAAGGGCCATTTAAAGTTGAGCTAGTCTTGCTGGGCTAAATTAGGTAAGCTTCAATTTTGGGTTCTATTCAGTCTGTATCGCTGAAGCATTACAGATTGTGCGATAGAAATGTAAAGGTAATTTCCGATTGAGCCGACATATCTAGAGTTTACCAATAATTCAGTCTCCCAAAAAATATAAAAAAATATAAAAAGAATGCAGTCTCCACTAATGCGGAATATTGCCTTTAAATTTAAATCACACTGTAACGCTGAACTTCCATGATACAGATTGAATAGAACCCTAAGGCTAATATTCTATCCAATTATGCTAGTTATAATTTAGCTTTAATTAATAAGCACTGTATTGCTGAATGTCATAGTTATTCACACACACTCAAACATGCTTACTGCTGAGGTATAGCCCTAGACTATGTTGCGTAAATATGCTGGCCCACACTAACTTGGGAGCTCTATAATTCATAAGAATCATAACAATTCTTAAATATTTAAACGCTTTTCAATCCAACATTTCACATATCGTGATATACCCATGTATAAATTGACCAATGACCTTATTGGGGTAATGAAAATATAGTCAGACTTCAATAGGTGTTTCTATATGTTGTTGCCATGGTAACACCCTCCATAGACCACCTCACTTTTGTGGTGTTCTCTGGCTCTGGGTCCTCGTCAGACGCTAAGCATCCCAGCTCTCTTCCTCTGCAGTGTTGCATTACCCAACGAGGCTACGCTGCATGTTTGTTTAGTCGGAGATATGAGAATGCTTCTTGACTTTAGTGCTGCCAGACATCATATCCCTTCCATCCTGATTCACAGCGGCCCCCCTAACCCGGTGGCTTGTTTGTGTTTGTCTCTGCAGACTCCCAGGAATTTTCCATCCTTCCTCGGCCTCCAGGAATATATAGGCTCATTAAAGCAGACTTCCTATATCCTGAGTACAGCAGAAACCGTATGGATGATTAGGGACTGTGACTTTATGAAAGCAACCACAGGGAACCCATAAAGACTACATGGGGGCTGGGAGGAATATTATGGATAGGTGGGACTTGAGAGGTGACAGTAACAGACATCATATTTATGACTTCAACAAATAATACCATATCTTATCCAAGGTTACTTGTAGTTGACTTTATTTGGAATATGCTGTGACTCATGACACTCAAAGGACCTAGAAAGTGAAACCACACTATGAAAAGAGCAACATCCTTCTGGAGTTCTGTACATCTTGTTTTGAAATGGATTTCTGACAGCGATTCACACATTCATTGCAATGAATGAATGGATATTTATCGACTTTGTTGACTCTGAAGACTTGGATTCTACATTTCTGTGCATCCAGTTGCAGTGTTGTAAGTTCTGATACCTCCCTGTAGATGTCAGGGTTACCGCTATTAAATAATGATTAACAAAAAGGCTACTGGCTAAATACAGTCACTGTATTAGTTGAATTCATTCACAATTTTCATTCACAAAAGCATCCTTCAATTACTTCATACAAAATACTGCACAGAGTCACATCACGCAATTGTTTTCAATGACATTTCTAGGGGGGGAACACTTATTGTCTCGACTTTCCATAAATGTATGACCTACTTTGAAAATATATCTTTAAAAAACATTTGGGGGTTTTCTTTTAATTTAAGTAGGTGTGTGTATAATCATGATTGCAGTGTACAGTATAAACAGTATGAGGGTTATTGACACCATTTTTATTTTGAACATGATATTCCAGGCTCATTATTTTGTTCCATTGCTAGATGAACCAAAACACACACACATTGTGGAACGTGGCTTGCATTACAGGAGCCAGGATTCAATATGTGTACCTTATAAGGATAACGGATGTGTACACGTCAGTAAATTAGACCAGCTCTTGTTGCTCATATGCTCCTCATTACCAGTAGTCCCAACATTCAAGCCATGTGTGCATGCTCATTGCAAAGACATCTTAATAAGGAAAACACTTAAATGCAGTTGGTGAGAGACCACATGACAGTTCAACCATCATCATTTTCTTGTGTTTTCAATTTCTATTGTGATGATTTTGATTTAGTATAAGCTTACTTAGCTTGTTTGCATGTATTGTATTACTTCCGTCCCATAATGTTGTTAGTCGACAACTCTGCAAGCTGCATTCCAGTAAGGGATAAATAATGTAATAATCATGATCTTATGGAATATTTATTGGATGATTAATTACTTTGTACATGAACAAATATGTAGAAATAATGTTTACTCGTATGTGGAATATTTTTTGTAAACTTTTTATCGATCATGTACATTTTTCCAATGTGTTAGTAATTCAGTCAGTGCAGAAACATTGCTGCTAAAAGTCTTGATGTATTCTTTAATTTTTTTACACAATCTTGCAAGTGGACAGAAAAGCTTAGAAGTAAACCTGCATAATAAAAACTCTATTGTCTGTTAACCTCATCGTTACCATCCTGTTTAATTCAATTAAATTGATAATAATGTGAAAATGATGGGTTGTCCTGTCAGGTCATTCTTCATTTGCATGTGAATGAATAATATTGGGGTTGAATCCGCAGTGACTAATTTCATCCTTTGAACAAATGCTTTTCCCCCAACTCATAGTGATGGGTTACTCATCAGAATTTAACGAGAGAACTTTGTCTTGTTCTTTCATAATTAGCATTGGCTCTGAAATGGCAACTCCAGTTCAAAACTGAAATCAGCTTATTCGTTCTGGCACAGCCACACTCAAGTGGCCTTCTAGAGATAATGCCCCTTGCAAGGAGATAGACACAAATTGGACTGTTATACTGTAATATGAAATTAATGTGTATTTTCTATCTCTCATATATACAATTAAAACGGGAATCAATTAGTTTCAGTAGCAATTTGACTGAAGCTTAAATCCTGGGCCATTTGAGCAATTTCTTATACTTTCTTTCTCTGAGAGCAACTGGGGTGAACCACGAGGTAAAAGCACTAATCCACCTGAAGTTTTAGAGCTGGAACAACCTTGGATTGTGGGAACTAACTTTGCTTGGCTGATGTTACATAATATGTCAGGAAATGGATTTACATAGGAACTAGCAATATTAGTGCCAAAAGTATTGGTGTCAGCCTGACTCAGTCCGCTGTGGAAAACCCAGTAAATCATCAGGATAAAGGCTAATATTATTTGTTAACGTCTCGATAGGTGGTAAGAATGTACAGAGTGTAAATTACATTTGAAATGCATGCTTGGATAGTTTCATAGTACGTCAAGCAGTTGATGTGTGTAGGTAAGAGACACTGGGTGTGTGTTTGTACAGTTTGGGACGTTTGGGCTCCAGGCAATCCATGATAAGCCATCTGTAATCACGCCACGTATGTCTTTGGGGAGAGAATACACACACACATCAGGAATACCCCTCTCTGTTAGCCCACTGGGCATTCTAAAGCTTAACAAAACATGTTAATTTGTTGCCATCCCCATGATGTCACCCCAATGTACTGTAGAGTAGAGTGCCATCCTCATCTTCCTCAATACAGTCTTCACTGGTCCACAATGAAATATCAATCCTTTATTGATTTTACCACTGAAAGATGCCTTGATTTTCAGGTCAGAGTATCTGGAATGCTATAGTCTACACAGACACAGTAAAACCATATGTAGCTAAAGTGTTCAGTCGCTGGAGCTGGGTTCGAGTCCCTGTCGGAGCTACCCCCGAATTCGCTACATTGATGTCAGAAGTGGGATGGTGCCTGGGAGGCGTGTTCACGTGAGGGACTTTGTATAGAGAAGCGTGGGGACACGGTCTCTCGAAGGAAGGGGGTTGTGTAATATGATAGATTGACACACAAAATAACTCTAAAGCATAATAAAGTCATCTCATACCTTTTTTCACCACTTTTTTCAAGTGTTGAATTTGCATAACAATCATGCAGTCACTGTTTATCAAACCAAACTATAACTTCATAAGAAATTATGCTTAGTGATGCTAAACTAAAGGGTGGATTTGGCTGTGTATCATTCTGAAAGAGCAGCACGGTATACTGGTTACCCCTGAACGACCCCAGACGCTCATCACTTTCCTGGGCAAGCCGAATGCACCCTCTCCCACTCCTTGACTCACCCTGTCTGGCTCTTAGGTTGGAGATAGAGGGAAGCGTCAGAGCATGAAATGCACTGCTCCAGCATTGTCTCCGGAGTTAATGGATACTCAACCCTGAGATGGTAATCTGAGGCAGGCAAGCAAGGAGAGGAAGAGGGCGAGTGGGAACTGGCGTTAGCAAGATTTGCACAGTGTACAAAACATTAGGAACACCTTCCTAATATTGACTTGCATCCCCTTTTGCCCTCAGAACAGCCTAAATTCGTCAAGGCATGGACTCTACAAGGTGTCAAAAGTGTTCCACAGGGATGCTGGCCCATGTTGACAGTTGTGTCAAGTAGTCTGGATGTCTTTTGGGTGGTGGACCATTATTGATACACACGGGAAACTCTTGAGTGTGAAAAACCCAGCAGTGTTGCAGTTCTTGACACAAACCGGTGCGCCTGGGACCTACTACCATACCCTGTTCAAAGGCACTTAAATAAGTGTTTAAGAGACTTGGCTTACTGATATGAGGCAGTACAATTCCTAGAAAGCAGATTAACTCTCTGTGACTCACTTACTCTGGCTCACAGCCGTTTCACCTCAATAAAGCACTAAACACGGACAGCAATGCAAGGTCTGAAAACATCTTAGAAGATGAGTGAAAAAGGAATTTAAAAAGATGATACCGGTTCTTATAACCAATATTTGATTAATGGGCTTCTTATCCAGCCTTTCCTCTAATAATAGCCAATTCAAAGGCTGTCTCGCCTCTTATCGTTAGCCTCAATTCACTTTAGGACAGATTTTCAGTTGATGTCTACAGGTTTTAGACCAATTTCATATCACCAGGTAGTTTACAAATACCTGTTGAATAACGGCAGTAGCCTGTATCAAACACATGAGCATTATCCATGTGTGCTCCATCATATACATCCAGTTTCTTATAAACTATGCCATTGTTTGTGGTGTGTGGAGGATCCATTGCTCTCCTCATTCAGCACACGTCCTGAGTCATTCAGTGAATCTGTCTGAGGCAGTGTAGGGAGGTGTGTGGGAAGTAGAGAAAAGTATGTAGAGGGGGAGGGGAGCCACAGCAGGGTGATATAGACAGGCCGCAATTGGAAAGAATGCCATGTGTCTGTGGAGGACAGAGAGAGAGAGTGAGGGAGAGGACGAGAGAGGGAGAGTAAGGGGAGGAGGGAGCAGAAGGAGGGAGGGAATAGGATCTGAGTGGAGAGTGGAAGCAGCCGGGGCTGACTGCTGAATGAAAGGGCCTCTTGCTCTCCACCACCGTTCGTTTTTGTCCCGCAAAAGAGCACATGTCCAGAGCAAACATAGGAAGCTCTCCAACAGTCAGGCACCAGGGGGAAGGGACAGAATCACCACTACACACAGACCTTTTGGAATTCTGCATCTCTCCATTACTTAGCCCTACAGGTGGCAGGGTGAACTACCATTGCAATGAGCAGGGTAAGTGTAAAGGGAGTTGAGCTGCTGTCCCGGTGGCTGTTGGTCCTACTGGTCCTACTCGCACCCCGACATGGGAACACACACCCCCAGTGCCTGGATTACAAGCCCCCCTTCCAGCCACGGGAGCCTCTGGTCTTCTGTAAGGAGTACGCCAAGTTTGGTTGCTGTGACCTGGAGAAAGATGACAAAATCTCCCAAAACTTCTACAAGATCATGGACTACTTTGACTACTCGGGTTACATGACCTGTGCGAAATACATACGCACCATCCTCTGTCAGGTAAATTGAAGTCTGTCAGTAGTCGGATGTTAGCCAATGCCTCCTTATCTAAAACTGTCCACAAAATTATCCACTATGTCCTGTTCTGAACTGGTTATTTCTTTCAAAGCAGTCAAGGGATACACAGTTAAAAAAAAGGTAGAACCCTTTTTGGAACCGAAAATTGTTCTTCAAAGGGTTCTCTATGAGGACAGCCGTAGAACACTTCTAGGTTCTAGATAGCACCTTTTTTTTCTAAGAGTGCAGGATATTTGTGGAATGGATTATCTTCTTGCATGTTTTTTTAAACTTTTCACTTGTTATAAAATTCTAATTCATCACAGGATATAAACCATTTTATACAGATTAAGCTATCATATTTCATTAAACTATATTTCATTCCGATTTTTACACAGTGGCACCCCCTTCATTACTGAAATGTATGTGAACATCATAATAATTACATACCCCAGGCCTTTCCACATGTGCACGCTGTAGAACAAATTACAGTTGGAGGGATTATGTAAGGCCTTGACTTGTCTGTTCGACCATGAGATAAATCAGCACTGTTACCAATGGTGGATTTTGTGGCCTGAACCACAGTACCACAACATCACTACTGGCTGGATGACTTATTTCTCCTCTCCAATGATGAGAATCGCAGACCATGTGAACGTGTCCTCAGCTTTGTTTGGTTTTGGATCCAGTGGAAGTGAGCTGTTGTGTTCGGCTCTCAGCTCTCCTATCAACCATGCTAAGGTACAGGCAGTGTGGTCAGTGGCTGGAGACCCAATGCCCACGGCTACTTAGCCAGGGTAAACTCTGCTCAATGATGCCCTTTGTCCGGATAGTTATCATATATACAGGGGGCTGCTTGTGATCTGTCAAGAGGCCCACTGACAACCAGCCAAACATCGATTTCCTCTCTGGTCACTGAACAGGATATACAGTATCATATTTAAACTGGAGGGAGGGAGGGAGAGCAGGAGGGAGAGGGAGGTAAGGCGTTTAATCCAGCTGAAGTAGTTGAAGGAACTATAATGTCTACTTGTGGTAGGATTAAGGCTGACTATTGGGTTACAAAACAAATAGTAAAATTGACGTCAACATTTAACTCAATATAGCCTATCCTATACGTCCTTCCCAACGTTGGAAGCTGAGAAGTCTCACATTTACAGTAATCGTGGCAACGTGGAACTTTGAAGGGTTGTCCTATACGATGTGGCACATGTGCACTCTCTCATTACCACCCATCCCTTTTGGAAGGAGGGCCGTTTTAGAGGTTTCTTTGAGTGTATTTATGTTGACTTTGGTGACTCATGGAGAAAAGGAAACCAACACACACAGCTTTAACCCTACCAGCTCACCCTGCACTGTGTACTTAACCATTTTACTACTGTCCTTCTTTGCTCTTTCACAGTGTTTGTTTATTATTATTATTATTATTTTTTTCGTCTTTTTTTTTAGGGGGGTAGATCAGCTTTAATATTTCAGATAGATTGTAACTTCCATCAATGTAATTGTCTGCATCACTTCCAATCCCCCATATGTTTTTTTTTCTCGCAAATATATACAGTGAGCGCCATAATTCACTGGACAGTGACCATTCTTTTGTTATTTTGGTTCTGTACTCTAGCACTTTGAGTTTGAATGGATACAATGACAATGAGGGTGAAGTGCAGACTGTCAGCTTTAATTTGAGGGTATTTTCATACATATCGGATGAACCGTTTACGAATTATAGAAGCTTTTGTACATAGTCCCCCCCATTTTCGGGCATCAAAAAACATTGGACAGTTTAACATAATGTAGAATAAAGTAATCATTGTTAATATTTGGTCGCATATCCTTTGCATGCAATGACTGCTTGAAGTCTGCGATGCATCGCCATCACCAGACGCTGGGTATCTTCCCTGGTGATGCTCTGCCAGGCCTGTACTGCAGCCATCTTCAGTTCCTGCTTGTTTCGGGGACTTATTGCCTTAAGTCTCCTCTTCAGCATGTAAAATGCATGTTCAATTGGATTCAGATCTGGTGATTGACTCGGCCAGTCAAGGATTTTCCACTTTTTGGCCATCAAAAAACCCCTTTGTTGCTCTAGCAGTATGTTTAGGGTCATTGTCTTGTTGCATGATGAAGTGCCGTCCATTGAGTTTGGAGGCATTTGGTTTTATCCGAGCAGATAAAATATTTCTGTAGAATTCAGAATTCATTGTTCTACTTCTGTCTGCAGTCACATCATCGATGAAGACAAGTGAGCCTGTTCCACTGGCAGCCATACAGGCCCAAGCCATAACACCCCCTCCACCATGTTTCATGGATGAGGTGGTATGCTTTGGATCATGGGCATTTCTTTTTTTTCTCCACACTTTTGTCTTTCCATCACTCTGGTACATGTTAATCTTTGTCTCATCTGTCCACAATACTTTTTTCCAGAACTCTTGGGGCTCTTTTAGGTGCTTTTTAGCAAACTGTAATCTTGCCTTTCTGTTCTTCAGGCTTATCAGTGGTTTGCATCTTGTAGTGTACCCTCTGTAGTCCTGCTGGTGTATTCTTCTGCGTATGGTAGACTTTGACACATCTACACCTGCATCCAGGAGAGTGTTTTTGATCTGTTGGGCTGTTATCAGGGGTTTTTTCTTCACCATAGAGAGTATTCTCCGGTCATCCACTACAGTGGTCTTCCTCTGTCTACTGGGTCTTTTGACATAATTGAGTTCACCGGTTGTTTTTTTCTTGTTAATGATGAACAAAACTGTTGACTTGGGCATGGCCAGGGTTTTTGCAATGTTCCTGAATGATTGATTTTCATTTCTGAGCCTTATGACGGCCAACTTCATTTGCATCGACACTGCTGTCTTCCTCATGTTGTCACACCCCAATAACAACCTCCAAAGGCAATAGCAAAGTCTAGAATCATTACTATTCATCAACAGCTCTCCTGCATTCACTAACGACACAAATGAATACACCTGCCTAACGACACACATCTGTGAAGCCAATTTAACAAAAACTTGTAGTACCTTAAAATGGGGGGACCATGTACAAAAGGTGCTGTCATTTCTAAACGGTTCATCCGATATGTATGAAAATACCCTCAAATTAAAGCTGACAGTCTGCACTTCACGCTCATTGTCATTGTATCCTTTCAAACTCAAAGTGCTAGAGTACAGAACCAAAATAACAAAACAATGGTCACTGTCCAATGAATTATGGAGCTCACTGTATATATATATATATATATATATATATATATATATATATATATATATATATATATATATATATATATATCACACATTTATATATATATATATATATATATATACACACATACACATACACATGTACACATACATACACACACATATATATACATACAGTGGGGGAAAAAAGTATTTAGTCAGCCACCAATTGTGCAAGTTCTCCCACTTAAAAAGATGAGAGAGGCCTGTAATTTTCATCATAGGTACACGTCAACTATGACAGACAAAATGAGGAAAAAAATTCCAGAAAATCACATTGTAGGATTTTTTATGAATTTATTTGCAAATTATGGTGGAAAATAAGTATTTGGTCAATAACAAAAGTTTCTCAATACTTTGTTATATACCCTTTGTTGGCAATGACACAGGTCAAACGTTTTCTGTAAGTCTTCACAAGGTTTTCACACACTGTTGCTGGTATTTTGGCCCATTCCTCCATGCAGATCTCCTCTAGAGCAGTGATGTTTTGGGGCTGTCGCTGGGCAACACAGACTTTCAACTCCCTCCAAAGATTGTCTATGGGGTTGAGATCTGGAGACTGGCTAGGCCACTCCAGGACCTTGAAATGCTTCTTACGAAGCCACTCCTTCGTTGCCGGGCGGTGTGTTTGGGATCATTGTCATGCTGAAAGACCCAGCCACGTTTCATCTTCAATGCCCTTGCTGATGGAAGGAGGTTTTCACTCAAAATCTCACGATACATGGCCCCATTCATTCTTTCCTTTACACGGATCAGTCGTCCTGGTCCCTTTGCAGAAAAACAGCCCCAAAGCATGATGTTTCCACCCCCATGCTTCACAGTAGGTATGGTGTTCTTTGGATGCAACTCAGCATTCTTTGTCCTCCAAACACGACGAGTTGAGTTTTTACCAAAAAGTTCTATTTTGGTTTCATCTGACCATATGACATTCTCCCAATCCGCTTCTGGATCATCCAAATGCACACTAGCAAACTTCAGACGGGCCTGGACATGTACTGGCTTAAGCAGGGGGACACGTCTGGCACTGCAGGATTTGGGTCCCTGGCGGCGTAGTGTGTTACTGATGGTAGGCTTTGTTACTTTGGTCCCAGCTCTCTGCAGGTCATTCACTAGGTCCCCCCGTGTGGTTCTGGGATTTCTGCTCACCGTTCTTGTGATCATTTTGACCCCACGGGGTGAGATCTTGCGTGGAGCCCCAGATCGAGGGAGATTATCAGTGGTCTTGTATGTCTTCCATTTCCTAATAATTGCTCCCACAGTTGATTTCTTCAAACCAAGATGCTTACCTATTGCAGATTCAGTCTTCCCAGCCTGGTGCAGGTCTACAATTTTGTTTCTGGTGTCCTTTGACAGCTCTTTGGTCTTGGCCATAGTGGAGTTTGGAGTGTGACTGTTTGAGGTTGTGGACAGGTGTCTTTTATACTGATAACAAGTTCAAACAGGTGCCATTAATACAGGTAACGAGTGGATGACAGAGGAGCCTCTTAAAGAAGAAGTTACAGGTCTGTGAGAGCCAGAAATCTTGCTTATTTGTAGGTGACCAAATACTTATTTTCCACCATAATTTGCAAATAAATTCATTAAAAATCCTACAATGTGATTTTCTGGAGAAGAAAATTCTCAATTTGTCTGTCATAGTTGACGTGTACCTATGATGAAAATTACAGGCCTCTCTCATCTTTTTAAGTGGGAGAACTTTTACAATTGGTGGCTGACTAAATACTTTTTTTCCCCACTGTACATACATATATACATACAAACATGCATCCATATACACACACATATTCTTTTTAAAATTATATTTCCCTTCATTACTTTCCAACCCCACCACCCCTTCCCCAATTGGAGTAAACTAGTGAACAACAACGCTTAGGCCTCTACCTCCAGCCCATACATACTATATACATTTTATGGACACAGTCAAATTCTATAATAATTATATTTAGTTTGTTTTCACTCCTGAACTTCCTCCGATCATTTTCATGATGTCCATCTGGTTTGCTTCTATATGCCATATTTTTCTAACTGTGCTCTTTCACAAAATCTCTTAACCTATAACCTATATACTTATTGTGGACACAGTATGCTTTACATTAGTTATCTTGTTGTTATTAGTTGTTGTTATTAGTCCCATCCTATTAGTATGTATCCCCCATATAAATAACATTCTATTGGTAGCAAGAATTTTATATAATAATTTAAATTGAAAAATTCAAAGTTTTGAATCCGGCGTCGTTTTGCGTATCAATTCATAAACACTATGCCATGGAATCGGTACGTCAAAAATCTCTTCCCAACTATTTTGCAATCTATATGGGACAGCTGTCAATCCTTTGGTCCTTAAATGAAACTGGTATACTTTTTTATTTATCACAATTTTCTTTAACCAAGTATATTCTTTAATGCAAGGCCGACAGACAAGTTCCTTACTTTTTCCCCCTTCCATTTTCCTTTTCCATTTTTGCGGTAATGCTGCAATTATTTGGTTGTAATTTTGGGTAGAGCAGACATTTCCATATGTTTTCGTTAGCTGCATGTGCGACATAACTCCACCAGTCCTACCGATAATATCATTTACGAAGATTATACCTTTTTTAAACATTTTGTCCCCAAAAAAAGTATTTTTTATCAATTAGTATATTTGAGTTTAACCACAATATTTGTTGCACTATTTGTTCTGTCGTTTCTGGAGGATTAAATTGAAATTGCAACCAACTTTCTATGGATTGTTTTAGAAATAGTGATATTTGGGAGATTATTTCCTTTTGTGAGAGGTTGTAATCTGAATAAAGTGAAAAAGGCCATTCTTGAACATTGGGTGAGACAATCTTACTAATTTGCTAGAGAACCAGTTCGGATGGTAACTTTTGTATGACTGAATCTCAAGTCTCAAATCTTCAAGTTGTGGATTTAAAAGAAAACATGAATCATCAGTGTACAATGACACCTTTGTTTTTAAGACCTGGATTTCTAATCCCTTGATATTATTGTTGGATCTGATTTTAATAGCTAACATCTCGATGGCAATAATAAATAGATAGGCCGATAGTGGACAACCTTGTTTCACTCCTCTTGACAGTTGAAAACTTTCTGAGAAATAGCCATTATTTACTATTTTACACCTAAGGTTACTATACATGATTTTCACCCAATTTATAAGAGATTGTCCAAATTGAAATGCTCCAGGCATTTATATATAAAACCCAGTTGTACTTTATGAAATGCCTTTTCGAAGTCTGCTATGAATAGTAGGCCTGGTTTCCCAGATTTTTCATAGTGTTCTATTGTTTCCAGTACTTGCCTTATATTATCTCCAATGTATCGCCCATGTAAAAAAAAAATTTTTTTTAATGGACTGGATCTTTATATTTTCCACTCTATCACAGTGTTTGTGCGTATGCATGTGGTAATACTAGTCTATGGTTGTTTCCATGCTAAAATGTACAATTTGTAACATCACATCTGGCTGCCATCTCTGTGAACAAAAGGCACGTGGAGTTAAATTTGACGGATTGCTGTTGTCAGAGCTCCCCATCCCATCCAACGCAGTATTTCCAAATAATTTAAACAGAACATTATAGTTGGCTAAGTGACTGCATTGTCAGGGCTGCCTGCAGTAGAGGCCAGAGGAGTACAACGTATGACAAAACGAGATGAAACAAGGCAAAGAGCAATGCCCAGGGCCCAGTTGTTTTATTTATTTTCTATCTGGATTAGGATTATTTGCATAGAAATATAATGAATAGAACCGTCAAATCATTGACTTGAATGGGGACTCCCGTTCTAGTCATTCTATTTCTATGCATTTAATCCTATCTGATAGGCGAAATCCAGATAGCTAACGTTTGAAAAACATGGCCCTGTTGATTTTGGGCTGAATTAGACAACACATTATATGGTTAGGGGTAACGCTGGTATGTTTATTACAGAAAGTCATAGAAAGGTAATTGTCAACAAGAGGTTTGTGCCTATGTTCGTCGTAGTTCTATAGCATCTTACATTCAGAGATTCAGTTTTTCACCTTGGATTGTAATTGAAACAAATAAGCATGGCATGATATCAATCCTGCTTTGAGTAGCTTCACTGAACACTGGGCTCTTTTGATACAATTTCTCTGGATAGTTCCATGACATGTAATAAAGAAATGGGACCCAGCATGGCTGGGTTTGTTTGTAAAGACTTGAAAGGGGTGGCACCCTGCTAGGAGATAGCTGGGAAACTATACTGAAAAACAATATAAACGCAACATGCAACAATTTCATAGATTTTACTGAGTTACCGTTTATATGAGGAAATCAGTCAATTGAAATAAATGAATTAGGCCCTAATCTCTGCATTTCACATGACTGGGAAAACAGATACAGTGAGGGAAAAAAGTATTTGATCCCCTGCTGATTTTGTACGTTTGCCCACTAACAAAGAAATGATCAGTCTATAATTTTAATGGTAGATTTATTTGAACAGTGAGAGACAGAATAACAACAACAAAAAATCCTGAAAAACACATGTCAAAAATGTTATAAATTGATTTGCATTTTAATGAGGGAAATTAGTATTTGACCCCCTCTCAATCAGAAAAATGTCTGGCTCCCAGGTGTCTTTTATACAGGTAACGAGCTGAGATTAGGAGTACACTCTTAAAGGGAGTGCTCCTAATCTCAGTTTGTTACCTGTATAAAAGACACCTGTCCACAGAAGCAATCAATCAATCAGATTCCAAACTCTCCACCATGGCCAAGACCAAAGAGCTCTCCAAAGATGTCAGGGACAAGACTGTAGACCTACACAAGGCTGGAATGGGCTACAAGACCATCGCCAAGCAGCTTGGTGAGAAGGTGACAACAGTTGGTGCGATTATTCGCAAATTGAAGAAACAAAAAATAACTGTCAATCTCCCTCGGCCTGGGGCTCCATGCAAGATCTCACCTCGTGGAGTTGCAATGATCATGAGAACGGTGAGGAATCAGCCCAGAACTACACGGGAGGGTCTTCTCAATGATCTCAAGGCAGCTGGGACCATAGTCACCAAGAAAACAATTGGTAACATACTACGCCGTGAAGGACTGAAATCCTGCAGCGCCCGCAAGGTCCCCCTGCTCAAGAAAGCACATATACATGCCTGTCTGAAGTTTGCCAATGAACATCTGAATGATTCAGAGGAGAACTGGGTGAAAGTGTTGTGGTCAGATGAGACCAAAATCGAGCTCTTTGGCATCAACTCAACTTGCCGTGTTTGGAGGAGGAGGAATGCTGCCTATGACCCCAAGAACACCATCCCCACCGTCAAACATGGAGGTGGAAACATTATGCTTTGGGGGTGTTTTTCTGCTAAGGGGACAGGACAACTTCACCGCATCAAAGGGACGATGGACGGGGCCATGTACCGTCAAATCTTGGGTGAGAACCTCCTTCCCTCAGCCAGGGCAATGAAAATGGGTCGTGGATGGGTATTCCAGCATGACAATGCCCCAAAACACACAGCCAAGGCAACAAAGGAGTGGCTCAAGAAGAGGCACATTAAGGTCCTGGAGTGGCCTAGGCAGTCTCCAGACCTTAATCCCATAGAAAATCTGTGGAGGGAGCTGAAGGTTCGAGTTGCCAAACGTCAGCCTCGAAACCTTAATGACTTGGAGAAGATCTGCAAAGAGGAGTGGGACAAAATCCCTCCTGAGATGTGTGCAAACCTCGTGGCCAACTACAAGAAACGTCTGACCTCTGTGATTGCCAACAAGGGTTTTGCCACCAAGTACTAAGTCATGTTTTGCAGAGGGGTCAAATACTTATTTCCCTCATTAAAATGCAAATCAATTTATAACATTTTTGACATGTGTTTTTCTTGATTGTTTTGTTGTTATTCTGTCTCTCACTGTTCAAATAAACCTACCATTAAAATTATAGACTGATCATGTCTTTGTCAGTGGGCAAATGTACAAAATCAGCAAGGGATCAAATACTTTTTTCCCTCACTGTATGCATCTGTTGGTCACAGATACAGTACCTTAAAAGAAATGGGCCTCAAAAGGTGCCATGATGTGATATAGCTTACATTTTGTATAAAATTAAGGCATTTCATACATGCTTTTGTGTATGTTCCTTTTATCAGCTATATGCCCACATTTGTCAGTTCTTACCTACTAGTTTTATACTGTACCCCCTACTCAGACATATAGTGTGGCTGTGCATGACACATACCACCTCCAGATTGCCCCCTTTTTGTTTACATCACTGCCTGGCAATCATGTGATTTGCATAATACATCCAGCAATTTATGGTCAGCAACAGATTTCAAACCTGAGTTGGCCAGTGCTGTTGATGTTAAACACTTTGATGTTGAGTTTTTGAGCAGTGTTCGATGGCACCTTTGAGAGAGCATACCCCAGATTTAAATGGAAGGAAATAAAAAAATTACTCAGTAGAACTCCAAAACACATTATGCCCCCTTTGCTTTAGACTTGGAATCATTATATCATTAATCAGAGTCTTTGTAACGGAATTGTCTCTTTCAGTACCAGTTGTTACAGTGGTTTATATGTTTTGCATCACTGTCCCAATGGTTTACAGTCTCAAAATGGGTGTAATTTTGTGGCTTTGACTTAATAAGGGATGTTCCAAGATGCTTTTAAACAGGCCTTATTTATAGCCAGAATAGTCATTACCGGCTGGTCTGGTGAGTACTGAGAGGAGAAAAGGACAAGCTGAATTTCAAATGTTTTCAAGCCTAGGGAGAGTTCATCATGAAAATAGCTGCACAGTATCATGAACAGACATGGCATAGTATTAACCTGTAGACTATGCTTTTGAAGTTTCAATATGAGATTACACAAAGTGGCTATAGCCCACAGTTTAAGTGGTAGCTCATTATGAAAGTTATCAGCCAATAAGGTAGGTCTACTGATCATTGAGTTTTGCTCATAAGCGTGTGTAGTCTGAGCCCCAATGACTCTGCCACTTTTCAAACAAGGTTTCCTTATCCTTGCAGGAGTGCTCTCCCTACTCTGCCCACCTGTACGATGCTGAGGATGCCAACACGCCCATGAGGGAGCTGCCAGGCCTGTGCGGAGACTACTGCTCTGAGTTCTGGCACCAGTGCCGCTACACCATTAGCCTGCTCACCGACAACAATGCCACGGTGGGCATAGAGGAGGACCGCAATAAGTTCTGTAACTTCCTGGAGCTCAAAGACAGGGAGTACTGCTACCCCAACGTGCTCTCCGACGACAAGCTCAATGCCAACCTGGGAGACGTTCGGGCGGACCCCGAGGGCTGTCTGCAGCTGTGCCTACAGGAGGTGGCCAACGGCCTGAGGAACCCGGTGGCCATGGTCCCCGCTGGTGACGGAACCCACCGCTTCTTTGTGGCCGAGCAGCTAGGCTACGTGTGGGCGTACCTTGCCAACGGCTCCCGTATTGACCGGCCCTTCCTCAACCTGACCAAGGCAGTGCTCACCTCTCCCTGGGCGGGGGATGAGAGGGGCTTCCTCTGCATGGCCCTCCACCCACGCTTCACGGTGGTGCGGAAGGCCTACGTCTACTACTCTGTTTCCGTGAAGAAGGAGGAGAGGATCCGCATTAGTGAGTTCACACTGTCCACTGATGATATGAACCAACTAGACCACTCCTCAGAGAGGTAAGAGATGTATCACCAAATGGCATGGACTGAATCAGAACCTGTGGTGTCATTGGCTCCATTCACATGCATGTATTTGACATTTTGAAACAATACAAATCTGAATGAACCAGCGGATGATGTTTAGTCATGAGTGGTTTTCTTTGTAGAACTATTTTGGAAGTGGTGGAACCTGCCTCTAACCACAATGGGGGCCAGCTTCTCTTCGGGCACGATGGCTACCTCTATATCTTCATCGGCGATGGGGGAAGAGCAGGGGACCCCTTTGGCAAGTTTGGGAACTCCCAGAATAAGTGAGTCACTGTGCTCTATACATTTCAAATGATTTGAGGGGAAACAAATTAAGTAATTTAGCTTATATCTAGCCTTCACACCATGTTGATGTTTTTTGAAGGTCAGAATGATATGTTTGCTTCAGAGACCTACATTTTTAAAGAGTTGAAGATATAGTTATCTTTCAACTAAGGACACCTAAACAGTGGTGTTGGAGTATTAGAGCTAGTAGTGGGCGGAAAGGCTTAATGTGATGCGTCTGGCTCTTTAAAGTATACTTATTTACAGGCATTTAACATAAAAAATTACAGGAAAAATAGGAGTTCAAAAAGTTCAACCTATATCGTGACATCTTTGTTTATGCCAGGAGATATACTGTAAATACAAGCTACAGCAAAGGGACCACAGGGCACCATTAGTATTTTACTGTGTTTGTAAACTGTATTAGTCAACTCCCACATTATGTGACATTCTCATATGATAACATAGTGATACATTATTCTATTTTTAAAGAACGGAAAATCTTTTTGCCCTGGTAAATGTCTAGTAATTATTATATTCATGGTTGACTAATACACGTCGTTTAGATTAACTTTATTTCTGAGTTGTTGTCACTTTGAATGTCATAAACAAGTTTAATATTCCAGAAGATGAATTGACTCCGGAGGGTAGAATAATCTTTTACTATAAACTTTGACTAGAAATTGGCAAGCTCTAGACATTGTGGGAGTGACAAATGTATGGATTAAAGCGCAGCGTTTTCCAATTAACTTTATACAGGACCTTCAGCAATGCCACTCAGCAGCTATTCATGAAAGTGCGATTTTTTTACCTTACTTGTCAATGGTGCCAACGCTTTGGTAACATTGGGAGAGAATCGCCATGTATGACCTCAACCCCTGAGCATTTGACATGACAAACATTCAGCTCAAGGCTATGTGTACATTCATGAAGACAGACAATACAGTTGTTCACAATATTAGCATTGGCACTGTAGGTTTAGCTTTCTCCTGGCAGGGACCAGGGCAGGGGTTGGCATTGCCCAGAATCTACATAGTCCCACAGGGCCATTCAGAAATGACTCAAAGGCAGCCCAAAATGTTTTGCTGAAAGTGACCTACCTCCATAGTTATAACACAATGGCAGAATTGTACAGACAGTGATATAATGAGAAACTCTAAACTCTTCTTTGGGGAAAACATCACTGAACTTTGGACAGTCTGTGTCTTAGAATGCATTTTTATTTTGAACCATGGGCAAGGACAGGGCATAGCAGGTTGTAAGTGAGTGCCACCCCCACATCACGTGGGTCAGTGGCCAGAGTCTGGACCTGCAGTGCCAGGCCAAAGGTAATATTTATGGAGAATAATGTCGGACGATGTCTGGCGTTTTCTTACCATGTGATAATCACTACAGTGTTGCGTAGTTGAGCTTAAAGGGACGTTTACCCCTCCTTTTAAAGACCTGAGTGGTAGAATATCTGCTATTCTGTTCAGAATATTAGGATGTAGATGTAAGAGGAGGCTGGTGGGAGCAGCTGTTGGAGGACAGGCTCATTGTAATGGCTGAAATGGAATGAATGGAACAGTGTCAAACGAATCATAAAAAATATGGAAAACACATGATTGACTCTGTTCCATTAACTCTATTCCAGCCTAAACAATGAGCCCATCCTCCTAACTTCAACAGCAGCAAGACGTACAGTAAGAGCAGGTGCTCTAAATCAACCTTGTTATGCATTATTCTCAGAATAGGGTTATGTCTAGTTCATAGTTGGGTAGCTCTAGTGTATAGCAGAATTCATGCATGCAGAAATAGAGGGATCTTTACATCACAGCTTTACCCCGGGGGCGGTACTTACGGTAAAGGCATTCTATTGAGTTGCATTGGGTGGAAACATCCCTTTTAGCTCATCCCAGAAGAAGAAAGATGAGCAGAGGGTTTCTTGACAGCCAATGAGTGGAAGGCCAGGGATATGAGGGTTGTGGTACCTGCCAAGGCTAATATGTACACAAGACGCTGTGGGCCGCATAATATTATGTGTATATGAGAGAGAGAGAGAGAGAGAGAGAGAGAGAGAGAGAGAGAGAGAGAGAGAGAGAGAGAGAGAGAGAGAGAGAGAGAGAGAGAGAGAGAGAGAGAGAGAGAGAGAGAGAGAGAGAGAGAGAGAGAGAGAGAGAGAGAGAGAGAGAGAGAGAGAGAGAGAGAGAGAGAGAGAGAGAGAGAGAGAGAGAGAGAGAGTGAGAGTGAGAGTGAGAGTGAGAGTGAGAGTGAGAGTGAGAGAGAGAGAGAGAGACCCCTATGTATTTATTTGGACAGTGAAGCTAAAACGATTCATTTGGCTTTATTCTTCAGCATTTTGGATTTGAGACCCAATGTTTGATATGAGGTGACAGCACAGAATGTCACCTTTTATTTGAGGGTATTTTCATATATATGTTTTATTGTTAAGAAGTCAAAGCACTTTATGTATGTATTCCCCCTATTTGAAGGTGTCATACGTATTTGGACAAATTCACTTATAGTGTATTAAATATAGTCAAAAGTGTAGTATTTGATCCCATATTCCTAGCACGCAATGACTACATCAAGCTTGTGACTCAGATTATGTTGTGCCCAGTAGAAATAAATGGTAAATAATGTATTGTGTCATTGGAGTCACTTTTATTGTAAATAAGAATAGAATATGTTTCTGAACACTTCTACATTAATGTGGATTTTACCATGATTACTGATAATCATGAATTAATCATAAATAATGATGAGTGAGAAAGTCACAGAGGCATAAATATAATTCCCCCAAAAAAATATTTTGGGGGTATGATCTTTGTGCATCTATAACTTTCTCACTCATCATTAATCATAAATGTATTTGATGACTGTTGTGATACACCAGCCTGGTCTCGTAACATAGTAAACGTAAAGTTTCAATCTCATCACGGATAACTTTAGCATTTTAGCGAATTAGCAACTTTTCAACTACATACTACTTTTTGCTGCTTTGCAACTACTTAGCATATTAGCTAACCCTTCCCCTCACCCTAACTCTTTTAGCTAACCCTAACCTTAACCCTTTAACCTAACTCCTAAACTTAACCCTAACCCCTAGCCTAGGTAACGTTAGCCAGCTAGCTAACATTAGCCACCTAGCCACCTAGCTAGAATTCTTAATATATCATACATTTAACAAATTCATAACATATTGTACGTTTTGCAAAGTCGTAACATATAATACGAAATGTAATTTGTAACATATCATACGAAATGGGTGATGGGCATCCACAAATTAATATATACCATATGAAACGTAACATATCATACTAAATGGAGTGTCTCAGATTGACTTACAGATTAATACAAAATGCTCTGAGACCAGGTTAAATACACATACACAAATTAAAAACAATGACAGAAGCATACACTAAAATGCTCTTACATTTTCCTATGACTACAACTCAGTTAAACTCCACCCCTGTGTGTGTAGGTCCACTCTTTTGGGCAAGGTGCTGCGTCTCGATGTGGACAACAATGATGACATGGACCCCTACAGCATCCCGTCGGACAATCCTTTCCTGGGGGAGAAGGGCTCGCTGCCTGAGATCTATGCCTACGGGGTGCGCAACATGTGGCGCTGCTCCATCGACCGGGGCGACCCCATCACCAGGCAGGGCCGTAGCCGACTGTTCTGTGGGGATGTGGGGCAGAACAAGTTTGAAGAAGTGGACCTCATCGTCAAGGGTGGCAACTACGGCTGGAGAGCCAAGGAGGGCTTCTCCTGCTATGACAACAGGTTGTGTCGCAACTCCTCTCTTGGTGAGTAGGCTATTCCTCCTACAGGCTTGGTAGAGGTGGCATACTGATTCTCTATGAAGAATCAGTTCATTATTTGGTGAAGAGGTTCAGATATGTATTAAATCCCTTAATCAGTGTAAAATTCTTGCAGTTTCCAAAGCGAGATAGATGTATTATTGTGTTTAATTTTTTCTGCTCAGATGACATCCTGCCTATTTTCGCTTACCCCCACAAACTGGGGAAGTCAGTCACTGGAGGCTACATATACCGCGGCTGCCAGATGCCTAATCTCAATGGCCTCTACATATTCGGGGATTTCATGAGTGGGTGTGTGTTTATACAACATAACCTACATTTATCCAATGTTATACTGATTAATATGCTTTAAATGTTTCATAGAATGTCATGCTTCGAAAAAGAGTTGATACACAAATGTTCATAAAATTGAAAGATCATTACCAAATGTTTCAAATGCATAAAAACAATAGCATTACAATATTATATTTTTGCCCTAAAACTCACTGGACACATGCACAATCTGAGTGACTCCTTGTCTGCCTAGACGCCTGATGTCACTGAAGGAGAACCAAAGCACTGGGAAGTGGGAGTACAAGGAGATCTGTATGGGAAAAGGCCAGACGTGCCGATTCCCCAAACTTATCAACAGCTATTACAAATACATCATCTCCTTTGCTGAAGATGAGGCAGGTAACCTTGACAACTAGCTTTGCATGTTTTTGTGTCTTTTTTTGTTTTTGTTCGTACTGATCCGTACATGAAAAGGCCATTAGGGGATGCATGCTGCTTGTGAATTCACTCACCCAAGACAACCATGGAAAATGGTCTGCTTCTCTGAGTTAATTCATGATGAGCCTCTGCTGCTTTTGAACAGAAATAAAGAAATAACACACCCAGTTCAAGTCCAGTGGTGCACCACTTAGTGCATGCTCTTTAGCTTCAGATAAGTCTCAAAAAGCAAACTTTTTCAGAATGCTTGACTTCAAAGCTGATTTGATTAGAGTGGGAAGGGGTTCAAAAGAAAGGGGTTGTCTTCATTTCACTTTGAAAGTGTTGCATATCTTTGTGCTGGGTCTTAGATCCTTTTTTCCTCTCGTTTCTAGGGGAGCTGTACTTCCTGGCAACGGGAGCTCCCAGTGCGTCTGCCAGAGCAGGGGTGATCTATAAGATAGTGGATCCATCCAGGTATTAAACAAGGGTCACAAGTCCCAACAGCCATCTCGGATTAATGGCAGATTCCCAAAACAGACATACCTTTGCCAGATATACTAATGTCTATTGTCCATCCAATTATTGATGTGGTCTTCAATCCCTCTTTGTTTGTTTAGAACATCTCTTACTTGAACTGTGTAATCAGCAAATGTAATCGCTCTGTGTCACGCTAAGGGAATATCTGCTAAATCTTTTACCTTAACTGCAATTTACTGAATATAATGTGCTCATCTATGATAGAACTGTTCTTCATGTGGTTATGATAACGTATGATTAAAATTACACTATACTGTATTAGTAGGAGATAGAGTTGTCATGGGCAGCATTGAAAAAAATGAATTGTTTGATGGATTTCTCTCACCATCTAGGAGAGCACCTCCAGGCAAGTGCAGCTTCAAGCCAGCGCTTGTCAAGATTAAGGGCAAGCTGATTCACTTCCACCCGAAGGAGGGTAAGTGACACCACAAACAAACACGCGTTCCTTTGCAGGCTATCATGAGTCATAACACATCTCGGTCAGTTGGAGTGCTCTAAAGGGCTGTTTCTCTCGCTTGACTTCCTCTCTACAGAGTTTGTCATTGACAAGAAGCCGACGACCACTACTACGGCTAGAACAACAGCTACCACTACGCTCCGTACTCCTCTGACCACCATGCGCTCTACGACGATGAGACCTAGCTACAGACGTACAACTGCAACCCTGAAGGCTACTGCTAAACCTGCAACGACAAGGGCTACAGTTAAACCTCTAACGACGAGGGCTACTGTTAAACCTGCAACAACACCTTCCAACCCCACCTCAATGCAGCAGAGGCCTACTGGAACCGCTTCACATGCACTGACCACCTCATGGAGGCAGGTAACGACGGCCAGGCCAGGTCATGCCACCACTCCTTCCCGGCAGAGACCGTCATTGTCCTACACCAGGCCCACTGTTACCCTGAAGCCCCGACCACTGTTGACAACTGGAGCCAGAAGGCCCTCTCCACCAACAGCACGACCGTTAACCCGACCACAACCACACGCTACAGTCAGACCCTCTCCACTAGGGGTTACGACCAATCGGCCCCAGACCACACCAAGGCTCATGTACTGGACAGCTGCAACAAAGCCCACCACCCAGAGACCTAACTTCACTCTCTCAAAGGCCCAGGACAAGTTCCTGAAAGGCCAGAGTGACAAGATAGACCATTCCACAGGGAACTGGGTCAACAAGAAGGACCGGGGCTCCAAACCTGGGAAGCAGCGGCGACGGAAGCACCGGGCTGGGTCGGTGCGGCTGATCAGTGCAGAGCAGCTGTCGGACCGTGGGCGGGTGGAGATTTACATACGGGGGGAGTGGGGCACAGTGTGTGATGACTTGTTTAGCAGTAAAGCGGCTACGGTGGTGTGCCAGCAACTAGGCTTCCCTGTAGCCCTGCGTGTGGCTAAACGGGCAGAGCTGGGGGGCGGCAGTGGCAGTATCCTGCTAGATGATGTGGAGTGTGAGGGCACAGAGAGGACATTACTGGACTGCAAACGGGCAAAGGTGGGCAAGCACAACTGTGCACACGATGAGGATGTGGGAGTGGTGTGTGGCTACCACCATGACGAGGATAAATAATGAGCCAAAGGACGTCTGACTGGGGGATTGTTACTACTCTCCTGTGCTTGAACAGAAACTTCCTCTATGTAATGTACTTCAGGGCACAAACTGTGGTCAGACACATCTCACCCCTCTAATCCCCCACACATACTCACGTAAACACACATGCACGTGTGCACGCACACACACACACACACACACACACACACGTGATGATTAACAACAATTGTTGATTGTAGACTAGACTTTCTGATACTTTACTTCAGAGGCATCATCCCTTTCCTTCCCTTCCCTTGCCTCCCTCCTAGAAAAATGTATATCACTTTACAATACTGCCCTCAGCTGGATAAAAAGGCATAAATTTTGTTGAAAACGTTGTTATTTTTTACATTGTATGAATTGATAATCACATCTAGATATATATGTTTTCTTTTTCTTTTTAATAAAAAAAAAACTTTCTACATGTGAAGAAGTGATATTAGTCAAAATAATAATAATAACAATAATGATATAAGTGAGGAAAATGCTGGACATTGTGTGTTTTATTATTGTAAAATTTGACAGATTATATTTGTAAACAGTTTTCAAGGTACAGGGTGCCTTTGAGATTAATAAACTGAGATTTCAATTTCATTCTTGCTCCTCATTTTTACTCAAGCAAGCATACTGCATCACCCATGGAGAACCAGATACAACTACACTGTTACCCAGAGGACTAAAGCTGCGTTCACATGCTTGTCGGAACTAGGAAACTCAGAAATGTCCTACTTGCCAATAGGTTGTAGTTATACACGTGCCACGTTCAACCATTTAGCAAGTTGGGCATTTCCGAGTTTCCTAATTCCGACTAGCATTTGAACGCAGCATTAGTAATGCTGGACGCTAAGGGAGAGGGTGGTTTCATGGGCTCATGGGAAATTGAGAAGTCGTAAATCCGGCATGAATGTGTTCACGTGCTTTTGAAGTCGGAACAATTATTCAACCAATAAGATGTTAGCTAGCTTGATAATCTAGCTAACATTGATAATAATAAAGTTAGCTAGTTTGCCTAACATTGACACATGATCAAAATAGCTATATTCTCCATATTGACAAGGTTGTAAGTAATTGTCAGAAACTGATTTGTTGTAATCTTTTGGTTGATAAGGTAAAAAGGTCAGTGGGGAAACGTCACAACTTGACAACAATATTTATTTGAGTTTCCCACTTGTAATCAGTGGTGTAAAGTACTTAAGTAAAAATACTTTAAAGTAGGCTACTACTTAAGTAGTTTTTTTTGTCTCTCTGCACTTTACATTACTATTTATTTTTACAACTTTTACTTAACTAGATTCCTAAATAAAATAATGTACTTTTTACTCCATACATTTTTCCTGACACCCAAAAGTACCCCTTACACTTTGAATGCTTAGCAGTGCAGAAAAATTGTCAAATTCCAGCACTTATTAAGAGAACAGCTATGGTCATCCCTTCTGCCTCTGATCTTGCAGACTCACTAAACACACATGCTTCATTTGTAAATTATGTCTGAGTGCTGGAGTGTGCCCCTGGCAATCCTTAAATAAAAAATAACAAGAAAATGGTGCTGCCTGTTTTGCTTAAAATAAGGAATTCTAAATGATTTATACTTTTACTTTTGATAGTTAGGCATGGATCGGAATTTACCTAATGGGTACCTGAAGGAAAATGGGGGAGGTCATGCTTTTTCAATTTCAGTCAAGGGGAGGGTTTAGTATATATTTTTTAATCTAGTCCAGGGGAGGGTCATGTAATCTGTAATTGACTAAATGTCTACATTTCACAGTGTTTTAGAATGAGTTGCTTATTAGGCTATATATCGATGTGTGCCCGATGCCGCCCCTAATCTCTGATTGTCTGCTTGGGGCGCAATATCAAGTGCGCCTATAGCCTATTTAGTGTGGTCTCAATCAAATGATCCATAGCCTATAGGCTACAAAGTGCATGCTTGGAGAAGCACAGAGCAAAGTTGTATTTCTAAGATGGCTGCTGGGATGGTGTAAATAAAACTAGGCTGCATTACATACCGCAATGGATATTCCAACCCTGAGCCCGATTATATGAAGTGATCTATAACAGTGCTTTGGGCCGCAATGCTTTATGCTAGGAACAAGCTGTAAAATATCATTTAAGACATGACTCCGATGCATATGGGGATATCATTGTTTCGTTTCTTGGATATACAGAGGCTGAGCTACAACCTTCTATAGTAGAGGAGACAAGAAATGTACTTGGGAAATAATCAAATTCTGTCACTATCAATTGATTAAGGTATTCACTTTCAGTACAATAGAAGATGTTTAAACCCAGACAGCTTTTAGCGAAACGCTTGTGACCTTTTCAAGCGTTCAGGGAGGGTTTAGGTGAAATATATTTTGCTGAAGGGAGGGCTGTCCATTTTCATTTCAGAAAGGTCCGATTTTCTCCATGTAACCCTTATTATAAATAATGTTCACTCCCTTAAGTATATTTTAGCAATTATATTTACTTTTGATACTTAAGTATATTTAAAACCAAATACGTTTAGACTTTTACTCAAGTAGTAGTTTACTGGGTGACTTTCACTTTTACTTGAGTCATTTTCTATTAAGGTATCTTTACTTTTACTCACGTATGACAATTGGTTACTTTTTCCACCACTGCTTGTAATTCCTATTTGGAGGGTCATTCAATTGAACATTTCCACTGGGAACTGGAAGGAGATAGCTGCCAAAAGGTTGAACGTACGTATCATTAGGATTGTAAGAAAAGCCATGCATGCAACATGAAACGTAAACGTTAAATTAGATCTGTAAACACACAAACCCTATGTTACGACTATGAATGAACATTTACACGTTCAATTCTTACTTTATGTCTCCCTTTACTCGGTTACAGATCTTTTTTATATGTACAAACCTTTGTCAGTAATGTGGCATCTGCAAAGGACATGAACCGAACGTAGCTAGTCGAAGTTAGCTAGTCAATCAAGCAACTCTGGCCCAGATGTTAGAGTTGCTTTGCAGCTTCCGGTTTCATTTCCAAAATAAAAGTTTAGAGATTGTTTTAGAACTGCATTCAATAGCGACGTTATACCAGTAGATGGCAGCGCCTTCCGCAAAATACTTTTTAAAAACATTTTTTAAACCTTTATTTAACTAGGCAAGTCAGTTAAGAACAAATTCTTATTAACAATGACGGCCAACCAAAAGGCAAAAGGCCTCCTGCGGGGACGGGGGATTAAAAATAAAAATATAGGACAAAACACACATCACGACAAGAGAGACACCACAACACTACATAAAAAGAAACCTAAGACAACAACACAGCATGGCAGCAACACATGACAACACAGCATGGTAGCAACACATGACCACAACATGGTAGCAACACAACATGGCAGCAGCACAACATGGTAGCAGCACAAAACATGGTACAAACATTATTGGGCACAGACAACAGCACAAAGGGCAAGAAGGTAGAGACAAGGACCAGGGGTGGAACAGTCACTTCTCCTGAGACCCGGGGGCCGGTCGCCTCTGCTGAGGCGTTTGGAACCTGTCGAGCAAGCTGAGGCATGGGAACCTGTCGAGCCGACTGAGACATGGGATCCTGACGAGCCGGCTGAGGCTTGGGAGCCTGTCGAGCTGGCTGAGACATGGGAGCCCGTCGAGCCGGCTGAGGCAAGGGAGGTTGCTTCGGCTGTGGCTTTCGACCTGACATCACCAACAAAAAAACAAAAACATCCTGATGCTCCCCTTTGGTGAGGCGTTATTCTGTAACATGTACGCTGGGAGTCGCGAAGGAAGTACAGAGAGTGAATTTAATAATAAATGAAACACGGAACAAAACAAGAAAAATGAGTAGCGTACAGACATGAAACACAGGAACAGAATCAATAACGCCTAGGGAAGGAACCAAAGGGAGTGACATAAACTCAGCAAAAAAAGAAACTTCCCTTTTTCAGCACCCATCTTTCAAAGATAATTTGTAGAAATCCAAATAACTTCACAGATCTTCATTGTAAAGAGTTTAAACACTGTTTCCCATGCTTGTTCAATGAACCATAAACAATTAATGAACATGCACCTGTGGAACGGTCGTTAAGACACTAACAGCTTACAGACGGCAGGCAATTACAGTCACAGTTACGAAAACTTAGGACACTAAAGAGGCCTTTCTACTGACTCTGAAAAACACCAAAAGAAAGATGCCCAGGGTCCCTGCTCATCTGCGTGAACGTGCCTTATGCATGCTGCAAGGAGGCATTAGGACTGCAGATGTGGCCAGGGCAATAAATTGCAATGTCCGTACTGTGAGACGACTACGACAGCATTACAGGGAGACAGGACGGACAGCTGATCATCCTCGCAGTGGCAGACCACGTGTAACAACACCTGCACAGGATCGGTACATCCGAACATCACACCTGCGGGACAGGTATAGGATGGCAACAACAACTGCCCGAGTTACACCGGGAACGCACAATCCGTCCATCAGTGTTCAGACTGTCCGCAATAGGCTGAGAGAGGCTGGACTGAGGGCTTGTAGACCTGTTGTAAGGCATGTCCTCACCAGACATCACCGGCAACAACGTTGCCTATGGGCATAAACCCACCGTTGCTGGACCAGACAGGACTGGCAAAAAGTGTTCTTCACTGACGAGTCGTGGTTTTGTCTCACCAGGGTTGATGGTCGGATTCACGTTTATCGTTGAAGGAATGAGCATTACACCGAGGCGGGATCGATTTGGAGGAGGAGGGTCCGTCATGGTCTGGGCCGATGTGTCACAGCATTATCGGACTGAGCTTGTTGTCATTGCAGGCAATCTCAACACTGTGCATTACAGGGAAGACATCCTCCTCCCTCATGTGGTACCCTTCCTGCAGGCTCATCCTGACATTACCCTCCAGCATGACAATGCCACCAGCCATACTGCTCGTTCTGTGTGTGATTTCCTGCAAGACAAGAATGTCAGTGTTCTGCCATGGCCAGCGAAGAGCCCGGATCTCAATCCCATTGAGCATGTCTGGGACCTGTTGGATCGGAGGGTGAGGGCTAGGGCCATTCCACCCAGAAATGTCCGGGAACTTGCAGGTGCCTTGGTGGAAGAGTGGGGTAACATCTCACAGCAATAACTGGCAAATCTGGTGCAGTCCATGAGGAGGAGATGCACTGCAGTACTTAATGCAGCTGGTGGCCACACCAGATACTGACTGTTACTTTTGATTTTGACCCCCCCTTTGTTCAGGCACACATTATTCCATTTCTGTTAGTCACATGTCTGTGGAACTTGTTCAGTTTATGTCTCAGTTGTTGAATCTTGTTAAGTTTGCTGAAAATAAACACAGTTGAGAGTGAGAGGACGTTTCTTTTTTTGCTGAGTTTATATAGGGGAGGTAATCAGGAAGGTGATTACCTCCCCTATATATACAGCGCAGGTGTGCATAATGATGGTGGCAGGTGTGTGTAATGAACAGTCAACTGGCGACCTCAAGTGCCGGAGAGGGGGAGAGGGAGTAGACGTGACAGAGAGGGGATATTTACTAATTGACTAAGAGAATGCTAAGTGGATGTACCTGTGAATCATAGTTAAACCATCACTCATTTAGATATCAAAAAGTCACAGACAGTGGATTTTCCGCTTGCCTCTCTCCAAAGCCTCATTATTGCATGGGACTAAATAACTCTATTTGCTGAAACTGCATGTGCAATACTGCATTTGGCATATTATTTCCTAAAGCTATATATAGTATCATAGAATTCAAATATGGCTTAACTTGGTCGCTTTTATGTGGCCATTAAAGGAGTTGGAAACCACTTTCCTTTTTAATGCTTCTGCATAATAAACTCTGCAGTTTCCAACTGCTGTTATTTTTTCATTGTGAAGTGAAGCACATGTACAAGTGCAAAGCATGGAGAGTTGTATTGAAGAGTATGAGGCACAATTGAAAGAACATTGAAATATTTTCATATTGACCTTGGATTGTCCATTGTTGCACCTATGGAGTAACCAAGTGTATTCAACTAAAGTGGAAGTAGAATGTGCAACACAATATAATCACAGTTATTGTATTTTATAGAAAATAATAGAATAGCTATGAGTCCTGCCTGCTAGATAGCTCGGTGTCCTGTGATTGAATCGAAATGCATAGCAACAGTCTTTGGAAGCAAATCCTAATATTTAGACAATATGAAGATATAGTGGCTAGTGAGAGTTATACGTTTTTAGTAGATGTCAATTGTAGGGCCCCACAAGATAATCTGAGAGCAGTCAATATTGATAGATGTGTACATTAGGAAAAGTCAGAGAACAACAAGTTTAAATCCAATGAGAGCAGCCCAACAGCCATTTAATATGAGGGATGATGGTAGGAGACCAGACAGACTTTTGACGAAGGACATATTGTAAAATGGACAACACACGCAAGTGATGGGGGGTGGTAGCCAAAGAGAGGCCAGTGTTCACATGGAGAAACTGTTGGAATATATACAACACACAAACAAACACAGTTTACCTCATCATGTATTTTGTTCTCTCTCTCTCTCTCTCTCTCTCTCTCTCTCTCTCTCTCTCTCTCTCTCTCTCTCTCTCTCTCTCTCTCTCTCTCTCTCTCTCTCTCTCTCTCTCTCTCTCTCTCTCTCTCTAGCTCTTTCTCTCGCTCTCTAGCTCTTTCTCTCTCTCCCGAGCACTGATGCTTCTCTCAATTACGTTAGCCTTAGCCAAGGCCAATCGCAGGCTGGCATTTTGTCTCACAGTTCAGCGCCCGCTATTCCCAAAGGGATCTATTAAGTTATGGACCTCTGTGAGAAAGAGCAGGAGAGCAGGTCTCTGAGTGGATTAGTTAATCAATAATATGTGGAAGCATTGAAATAGATGCATTCATACATTGATATAGGCCAGCTAGTGGGGGGGATGGCCCGTGGGCATTGATCTGGATGGCCTGTGGGTATTGATCTAGATGGCTCGTGGGTGTGCAACTTTTTGTGTCACATATGCACACTCACACACACACACACCAACACTCTTTCTTCTTGCCAATGGTGGAGTATTGTACCCTCTTAGCATACAGGGAAAACCCTGACCAAAAAAGACCATGATTTGTGGGATTTTCACAAAATGTAATACATAGAATGGTTCTTTGGAGGAAAGATTGTTGACATATATTTGAATCTAAAAGCATAATTGAGAAATAATTGATCAAAGTTGGCATATTTATGACATTTTGGCCATACCCAGGCCTCCTTTAAGACTACATAGTGTTTCATCTCTAGATGCTACAAAGCAAACATTGGTTTCATATGTAACTCTTGCTCTGTAAAATTAGTATCAACATGAACATTTTAAATATACCATTTTTGATTTCCAGAGTGGAATCTCTGCTACTTTTAGAGTTATGGTCCAATTTGTAAGGATTACAATGTGAATGTAAGAATGGATTGAAAATGGTCACTTTCTGCTGGTGATTTGCAGGATGTGCAATTATACAAGTAAACGGAGGGCTGTGATTGGTTTACATTGCCTACTGTGCCAACGTGTCTGTATGAAATGGGCCATAACTTTAAAACTAGGATAGATCTCACTCTGGAACTTTGGTATGCCTGTAGAATATATTATGTATTATGTTCAACAATATATAGGAACATTTGCCAAATCAAAAATTTTATATATTCATGTTTATATTTTTCAATATTCAGAAATTAATGTGAAAAAATGTTTTATTGAAATCAAAATACTACTCATATGACACTTAAAGGAGACCTGGGTAAGGCCAAAATGCCATAAATATGCCAACTCAACTATGCTTTTAAATACAAATGTCAAATATACGCTGAGTGTACAAAACATTATGGACACCTGCTCTTTCCATGACATAGACTGACCAGGTGAATCCAGGTGAAAGCTATGATCCCTTATTGATGTCACTTGTTAAATCCACGTCAATCAGTGTAGATGAATGGGAGGATACAGGTTAAAGAAGGATTTTTAAGCCTTGAGACAATTGAGACATAGATTGTGTATATGTGCCATTCAGAGGGTGAATGGGCAAGACAAAATATTGAAGTGCCTTTGAACGGGGTATGCAACGCTACTGAGAAGAACTGCAACGCTACTGGGATTTTCAAGCTCAACAGTTTCCCATGTGTATCAAGAATGGTCCACCACCCAAAGAACATTCAGCCAACTTGACACAACTGTGGGAAACATTGGAGTCAACATGGGCCAGCATACCTGTGGAATGCTTTCGAGACCTTGTAGAGTCCATGCCCCGACGAATTGAGGCTGTTCTGAGGGCAAAAGGGGGTGCAATTCAATATTAGGAAGGTGTTCCTAATGTTTTGTCCACTCAGTATATATTTCTCTATTATGCGTGGGAATACTTTGGAAATTAAGATCACTTGGAGCTGATTTGTTCCGACCCCCCCCCCCTGTCTCAGCCTCCAGTATCTATGCTGCAATAGTCTATGTGCCGGAGGGCTAGGATCAGTCTGTCCTATCTGGTGTAATTCTCCTGTCTTATCTGGTGACCGGAGTGAACTTAAGTATGCTCCCTCTAATTCTCCCAACTCTCTCTCTCTCTCAGAGGACCTGAGCCCTAGGACCATGCCTCAGGACTACCTGGCCTGATGACTCCTGGAAGTCCCCAGTCCACCTGGTCGTGCTGCTGATCTAGTTTCTGCTGTTTTGCCTGTGGCTATGGAACCCTGACCTGTTCACCAGACGTGCTACCTTGTCCCAGACCTGCTGTTTTCGACCCTCTCTCTCCCTCCCTCTACCGCACCTGCTGTCTCGACCTCTGAATGCTCGGCTATGAAAAGCCAACTGACATTTACTCCTGAGGTGCTGACCTGTTACACCCTCTACAACCACTGCGATTATTATTTGACCCTGCTCGTCATCTATGAACGTTTGAACATCTTGAAGAACGATCTGGCCTTAATGGCCATGTACTCTTATAATCCCCACCTGGCACAACCAGAAGAGGACTAGCTACCTCTCGGAGCCTGATGCTCTCTAGGTTTCTTCCTAGTTTCCTGCCTAAATACATTTGATTTGATGATTTGTTGGTCCATCATTACTTTAAGACATGAAGGTCAGTCAATATGGAACATTTCAAGAACTTTGAAAGTTTCTTCAAGTGCAGTCGCAAAAACCATCAAGCGCTATGATGAAACTGGCTCTCATGAGGACCGCCACAGGAATGGAAGACCCAGAGTTACCTCTGCTGCAGAGGATAAGTTCATTAGAGTTAACTGCACATCAGATTGCAGCACAAATAAATGCTTCACAGAATTCAAGTAACAGACACATCTCAACATCAACTGTTCAGAGGAGACTGCATGAATCAGGCCTTCATGGTCTAATTGCTGCAAAGAAACCACTAATAAAGGACATCAATAAAAAGAAGAGACTTGCTCGGGCCAAGAAACACGAGCAATGGACATTAGACCGGTGGAAATGTGTCCTTTGGTCTGGAGTCCAAATTGGAGACTTTTGGATCCGACTGCAATGTCTTTGTGAGACGCGATGTGGGTGAATGGATGATCTCAGCATGTGTATTTTCCACTGTAAAGCATGGAGGAGGAGGCAAAACTGCTCCAGCTCCTTCAAGTTGGATGGGTTCTGCTGGTGTACAGCAATCTTGAAGTCATACCACAGATTCTCAATTGGATTGAGGTCTGGGCTTTGACTGGGCCATTCAAAGACATTTAAATGTTTCCCCTTAAACCACTCGAGTGTTGCTTTAGCAGTATGCTTAGGGTCATTGTCCTGCTGGAAGGTGAACCTCCATACCAGTCTCAAATCTCTGGAAGACTGAAACAGGTTTCCCTCAAGAATTTCCCTGTATTTAGGGCCATCCATCATTCCTTCAATTCTGACCAGTTTCCCAGTCCCTGCCGATGAAAAACATCCCCACAGCATGATGCTGCCACCACCATGCTTCACTGTGGGGATCGTGTTCTCGGGTGATGAGAGGTGTTGGGTTTGCGCCAGACATAGCGTTTTCCTTGATAGACAAAAAGCTCAATTTTAGTCTCATCTGACCAGAGCACCTTCTTCCATATGTTTGGGGAGTCTGCCACATGCCTGCCACATGCATGTTTTCTTATTTTTTTTATTTAAGCAATGGCTTTTTTCTGGCCACTCTTCTGTATAGCCCAGGTCTGTGGAGTGTACGGCTTAAAGTGGTCCTTTGGACAGATACTCCAATCTCCACTGTGGAGCTTTGCAGCTCCTTCAGGCTTATCTTTGGTCTCTTTGTTGCCTCTCTGATTAATGCCTTCCTTGCCTGGTCCGTGAGTTTTGTTGGGCGGCCCTCTCTTGGCAGGTTTGTTGTGGTGCCATATTCTTTCCATTTTTTAATAATGGATTTAATGGTGCTCTGTGGGATGTTCAAAGTTTCTGATATTTTTTATAACCCAACCCTGATCTGTACTTCTCCACAACTTTGTCCTTGACCTGTTTGGAGAGCTCCTTGGTCTTCATGGTGCCACTTGCTTGGTGGTTCCCCTTGCTTAGTGGTGTTGCAGACTCTGGGGCCTTTCAGAACAGGTGTATATATACACTGAGATCATGTGACACTTAGATTGCACACAGGTGGACTTTATTTAACTAATTATGTGACTTCTGAAGGTAGTTGGTTGCACCAGATCTTATTTAGGGGCTTCATAGCAAAGGGGGTGAATACATATGCATGCACCACTTTTCCGTTATTTATCTTTTAGTATTTTTTTAAACAAGTCATTTTTTTTTCATTTCACTTCACCAATTTGGACTATTTTATATATGCCCATTACATGAAATCCAAATAAAATTCCATTTAAATTACAGGTTGTAATGCGACAAAAAAAAGGAAAAACGCCAAGGTGGATGGATACTTTTGCAAGGCACTGTACGTATGTGTATATGTATGTATTTATATGTGTATGTATATGTGTGCGTGTATGTATGTATGTATGTATGTATGTATATGTATATATACAGTCGTGGTCAAAAGTTTTGAGAATGACACAAGTATTGGTCTTCACAAAGTTTGCTCCTTGTGTTATGAGATATTTTTGTCAGATGTTACTATGGTATACTGAAGTATAATTACAAGCATTCCATAAGTGTCAAAGGCTTTCATTGACAATTACATTGAGTTTATGCAAAGAGTCAATATTTGCAGTGTTGAACCTTCTTTTTCAAGACCTCTGCAATCCACCCTGGCATGCTGTCAATTAACTTCTGGGCCACATCCTGACTGATGGCAGCCAATTCTTGCATAATCAATGCTTGGAGTTTGTCAGAATTTGTGGGTTTTTGTTTGTCCACCCGCCTCTTGAGGATCGACCACAAGTACTCAATGGGATTAAGGTCTGGGGATTTTCCTGGCCATGGACCCAAAATGTCGATGTTTTGTTCCCCGAGCCACTGAGTTATCACTTTTGCCTTATGGCAAGGTGCTCCATCATGCTGGAAAAGGCATTGTTAGTCACCAAACTGTTATTGGATGGTTGGGAGAAGTTTCTCTCGGAGGATGTGTTGGTACCATTCTTTATTCATGGCTGTGTTCTTAGGCAACATTGTGAGTGAGCCCACTCCCTTTGCTGAGAAGCAACCCCACACATGAATGGTCTCAGGAAGCTTTACTGTTGGCATGACACAGGGCTGATGGTAGCACTCACCTTGTCTTCTCCGGACAAGCTTTTTTCCGGATGCCCCAAACAATCGGAAAGGGGATTCATCAGAGAAAATGACATTACCCCAGTCCTCAGCAGTCCAATCCCTGTACCTTTTGCAGAATATCAGTCTGTCCCTGATGTTTTTCCTGGAGAGAAGTGGCTTCTTTGCTGCCCTTCTTGACACCAGGCCATCCTCCAAAAGTCTTCGCCTCACTGTGCGTGCAGATGCACTTACACCTGCCTGCTGCCGTTCTTGAGCAAGCTCTGCACTGGTGGTGCCCGATCCCGCAGCTGAATCAACTTTAGGAGACGGTCCTGGCGCTTGCTGGACTTTCTTGGGCACCCTGACGCCTTCTTCACAACAATTGAACCTCTCTCCTTGAAGTTCTTGATGATCCGATAAATGGTTGATTTAGGTGCAATCTTACTAGCAGCAATATCCTTGCCTGTGAAGCCCTTTTTGTGCAAAGCAATGATGATGGCACATGTTTCCTTGCAGGTAACCATGGTTAACAGAGGAAGAACAATGATTTCAAGCACCACCCTCCTTTTAAAGCTTCCAGTCTGTTATTCTAACTCAATCAGCATGACAGAGTGATCTCCAGCCTTGTCCTTATCAACACTCTCACCTGTGTTAACGAGAGAATCACTGACATGATGGCAGCTGGTCCTTTTGTGGCAGGGCTGAAATGCAGTGGAAATGTTTTTTGGGGATTAAGTTCATTTTCATGGCAAAGAGGGACTTTTCAATTAATTGCAATTCATCTGCTCACTCTTCATGACATTCTGGAGAATATGCAAATTGCCATCATCAAAACTGAGGCAGCAGACTTTGTGCAAATGAGTATTTTTGTCATTCTCAAAACTTTTGACCACGACATATATATATATATATATATATATATATATATATATATATACTGTATATTTTCAAAAAAATATACAGTATATATATATATATATATATATATATATATATATATATATATATACTGTATATTTTCAAAAAATTATATGGGGGATTGGAAGTGATGCAGACAATTACATTGATGGAAGCTACAATCTATCTGCAATATTAAAGCTGACAATCTATCTGCAATATTAAAGCTGATCTACCCTCCAAAAATAAATAAATAAATAAAGATTAATGATATAAAGAATGATAGTAAACGCTCTGGAGTACTTTAAATGAAATTCTAGGCAAAAAAGCAAACTCGGCTCCATCCTTCATTGGCTTGTTTATAACAAAAACCTTTGATATTGGCAACCATTTTACTATCATTTTTGTTGACAAGACTAGCAAATGTAGGTATGACATGCAAACAATAAATGCTGCTGAGCCTTCATATTCATGCATAATGGACCATGTAATGAAAGACAAGCACTGTAGTTTTGAGTTCCACAATGTGGGTGTCGAATAGCTGATTTTTGTTTTGCTATCTATAAATAAGGACAAATCACCTGGTACCGACAACCTGGATGGTAAATTGCTGAGGTTGGTAGTGGAATACATTGTGACTGCTGTTTGCTACTTCTTCAATTTTAGCCTAAAAGACAGTGTGTGCCCTCAGACATGGAGGTAAAGGTCATTCCGCTACCCAAGAATAGCAGAGCACTCTTTAATGGTTCAAACAGCCAACCAATCAGCCTGTTACAAGTGCTTAGCAAACTTTTTGAAAAGTTTGATCAAATACAATGTTATTTTACAGAAAACAAATTAACAACAGACTCTTATAGGGAAGGGCACTCAACATGCTCGGCACTGACACAAATGACTGATGATTGGCTGAAAGAAATTGATAGTAAGAAGATTGTGGGAGTTGTTTTGTTAGACTTCAGTGCAGCTTTGATGTCATTGATCATAACCTATTGCTGAAAAAAATTAGGTGTTATGGATTTGCATCCTCTGCCTTATTATGGATTGAGAGTTACCTATCTAATAGAACACAGTGGGTTTTTGTTAATGGAAGCCTCTCTCATGCAAATTCAGTTGAGTGTGGTGTACCGCATGGCAGCCGGCTAGAGCCGTTCTTGTTTTTTGTTTTTACAAATGACCTTCCAATGACCTTGAATAAAGCCTGTGTGTCTACGTACGCTGACAACTCAACAGTATACACGTTGGCTGCAACAGTAAAATAAATAACTGAGACACTTATCTTAGATTGGGTAACCTCAAAAAATTCTACAGCTGCACCATCGAGAGCATCCTGACTGGTTGCATCACCGCCTGGTATGGCAACTGCTTGGCCTCTGACCGCAAGGCACTACAGAGGGTAGTGCGTACGGCCCAGTACATCACTGGGGCAAAGCTCCCTGCCATCCAGGACCTCTATACCAGGCGGTGTCAGAGGAAGGCCCTCAAAATTGTCAAAGACTCCAGCCACCCTAGTCATAGACTGTTCTCTCTGCTACCGCACGGCAAGCGGTACCGGAGTGCCAAGTCTAGGTCCAAAAGACTTCTCAACAGCTTCTACCCCCAAGCCATAAGACTCCTGAACAGCTAATCATGGCTACCCGGACTATTTGCACTGCCCCCCACCCCATCCTTTTACGCTGCTGCTACTCTGTTAAGTATTTATGCATAGTCACTTTAACTCTACCCACATGTACATATTACCTCAACTACCTCAACTAGTCGGTGCCCCCGCACATTGACTATGCAACGGTACCCCCCTGTATATATAGCCTCCCTACTGTCACTTTATTTTACTGTATATATAGCCTCCCTACTGTCACTTTATTTTACTTCTGCTCTTTTTTTCTCAACACTTTTTTGTTGTTGTTTTATTCTTACTTTTTTTGTTTAAAATAAATGCACTGTTGGTTAAGGGCTGTAAGTAAGTATTTCACTGTAATGTCTGCACCTGTTGTATTCGGCGCATGTGACCAATAAAATTTGATTTGATTTGATTTGATTTGATTAGCAATAGGCTGGTGCTAAATATTTCAAAAACTAAAAGCATAATTTTTGGGACAAATCACTCACTCAATGCTAAACCTTCTTTAGATCTATTATTGAATAATGTGGCTCTTGAGCAAGTTGAGGATACTAAACTGTTGGCTGTAACCCTAGATAGCAAGCTGTCATGGTAGAAACATATAGACTCAATGGTTGCTAAAATGGGAAGAGATCTGTCCAGAACAAAGCAGCACGTTTTGCACTTAGATGAACACGGAGGGAAAGTGTCAGTAACATGCATGTCAGTCTCTCCTGGTTCAAAGTTGAGGAGAGATTGACTGCATCACTATTGGTCTTTGTACAAGGTATTGATGTGTTGAAGGTACCGAACTGTCTGTTCAAGCAGTTGGCACACAGTTCGGACACTCATCGGTACAACACAAGACATGCAACCAGAGGTCTCTTCACAGTCCCGAGGTCCAGAACAGAGGCTGGGAAACGCACAGTATTAAATAGAGCCATGACTACATGGAACTCTCTGCCACCCCAAGTAACCCAAGCTAGCAATAAAACCAGTATAAAAAAAAACAGATAAAAGAACACCTTACTGCACAAAGGGGACTGTGAAGAGACACAGCCATTTTATATATTGTGTATTGTAATTTGCGCTGTACTATATATTAGACCTAGATGTTGTGTGTATGCACTGATATGTAGCCTATGTGTGATGTTTTAAATGTATGTATTTCAGTCCAAGCTTCTAAAGGACTATTCTATGGATAAAATGTCATGAAAATCCACAAAACCATGGTTTCATGAGGAATCACTCAGTAAGCTTCTGTATTAGACAAAGCTTAGCTGAAGTTACTTAAGAGTCTTGGTGAATAATAGTTGTTTCAAATGGAGAAATGGCTTCGGTACACTGTCTTTTAAAACATCTGCTCCAAAGGTCTGAGGTGGTGTGTGTGTGTGTGTGTGTGTGTGTGTGTGTGTGTGTGTGTGTGTGTGTGTGTGTGTGTGTCAGTATGTGTTCTTCGGCTTGCAAGACCACCTTTTTCCTCCAAACATAACGATGGTCATTATGGCCAAACAGTTCTATTTTTGTTTCATCAGACCAGAGGACATTTCTTCAAAAAGTACGATCTTTGTCCCCATGTGCAGTTCCAAACCGTAGTCTGGCTTTTTTATGGCGGTTTTGTTGCAGTGGCTTCTTCCTTGCTGAGCGGCCTTTCAGGTTATGTCGACATAGGACTTGTTTTACTGTGGATATAGATACCTTTGTACCTGTTTCCTCCAGCATCTTCACAAGGTCCTTTGCTGTTGTTCTGGGATTGATTTGCACCAAAGTATGTTCATCTTTAGGAGGCAGAACGCGTCTCCTTCCTGAGCGGTATGACGGCTGTGTGGTCCCATGGTGTTTATACTTGCGTACTATTGTTTGTACAGATGAACGTGGTACCTTCAGGCATTTGGAAATTGCTCCCAAGGATGAACCAGACTTGTGGAGGTCTACAATTCCTTTCTGAGGTCTTGGCTGATTTCTTTTGATTTTCCCATGATGTCAAGCAAAGAGGCACTGAGTTTGAAGGTAGGCCTTGAAATACATCCACAGGTACACCTCCAATTGACTCAAATTATGTCAATTAGCATATCAAGCTTCTAAAGCCATGACATCATTTTCTGGAATTATCCAAGCTGTTTAAAGACACAGTCAAATATACTTCTCCCATGGGCTAAGAAACTCAAAAGGGGCGATGATATTAATTAACAGTAATTTCGATCCGAATGTGCAAATTGTCCAAACAGATACGCAAGGTAGATGGATTATTTTAAATATTTTATTGGACCATAAACAAATATGGCTCATTAACCTTTACGGACCAAATAATGATGATCCACACTTCTTTGAAAATATATATAATAAATTATCGACCTTGCAAACAATTCAAGACTATTATTATGGTGGGAGATTATAATACCGTTTTAAATAGCTCAATGGACCGTAAAGGAAATCACACTACAAACAATCACCCTCATGCTCTTAAGGAAATCGTGAATGTCATGGATACATTAGAACTAGTAGATATATGGAGGCTTAAATATCCTGATCTAGTGAGATATACACTGCTCAAAAAAATAAAGGGAACACTTAAACAACACAATGTAACTCCAAGTCAATCACACTTCTGTGAAATCAAACTGTCCACTTAGGAAGCAACACTGATAGACAATAAATGTCACATGCTGTTGTGCAAATGGAATAGACAACAGGTGGAAATTATAGGCAATTAGCAAGACACCCCCAATAAAGGACTGGTTTTGCAGGTGGTGACCACAGACCACTTCTCAGTTCCTATGCTTCCTGGCTGATGTTTTGGTCACTTTTGAATGCTAACGGTGCTTTCACTCTAGTGGTAGCATGAGACGGAGTCTACACAAGTGGCTCAGATAGTGCAGCTCATCCAGGATGGCACATCAATGCGAGCTGTGGCAAGAAGGTTTGCTGTGTCTGTCAGCGTAGTGTCCAGAGCATGGAGGTGCTACCAGGAGACAGGCCAGTACATCAGGAGACGTGGAGGAGGCAACCCAGCAGCAGGACTGCTACCTCCGCCTTTGTGCAAGGAGGAGCAGGAGGAGCACTGCCAGAGCCCTGCAAAATGACCTCCAGCAGGCCACAAATGTGCATGTGTCTGCTCAAACTGTCAGAAACAGACTCCATGAGGGTGGTATGAGGGCCCGACGTCCACAGGTGGGGGTTGTGCTTACAGCCCAACACCATTGTAGTGGCTTCCTTTCCTCTTTACCATAGCCACTGCCCTAGCCTGAAGCGGGGTTGTTTCGGACGCATACAGTCCACACTCAACGTTTCCAAACGGCCAAACATTCAATGAGATCCAGGGATATAGTGCAACAAAAATGTTTATTCTTCTTATCTAACAAAAAGGTATTCTCCAATCAACTTAAAGCAGAGATTACTTGAAATGCAAATACATCATATAATATGACCTGTCTGTCTGTATTTCTGTATGTCTATATGGTCAAAAAACTATACCGCTCCCGCATCTAGCAAGGACTCCTCCCCCGAAGGCCCAACTTCCTGCCTTTATACTAACACAATTAACACAGTACAATGAATGGGCAAGAGGGGGGCCAAAAACTGAGTTACACTAATAACAAATGAATATATCTCAATCCGGTAAATAAATCATAAAGGTACGTACCTAATATTTCATCATATACATTAATATTTAATATATTTACACAAATGTACATGGAGCTCAGTATGTTCAGTCTTTTATACAAAATATGCCCAAATCGGCTCTAACATACCGGCCCCTAATTGTTGACTGCACTGAATGCACAACAATTACTTAATATTCAAACGTAGAGCCAATACAAAAACATTCTATACCAGAGCACCATTACAGTTCATAGCTATATACAAATATACAAGGTGCCATATAGGAAAATAGTCCATAGATCTCAGTCTGAGTTGAAGTGTAAAGGTGTTCAACTTCCAAAAAATGTCAAGAGTTTGACGTCCACAAAATGTATGACATCAAAGAATGTAAGAGTACGACATCAACGAATCAGAGGTGCACGTGATTCAAAGATGGAGCACTGTGTGTGTGTGTGTGTGTGTGTCTCACTTCGTCGCCTCAAGGAGCAGACAGAGTTTATTGATAGGTCTCTGTAGGATATTGGTCTTAGTCTTAACCATGACGCTCCGGACAAGACCTTTGGCCCCTGGCAAAGCCTTCACCACACGCCCCATTAGCCAAGAGTTCCTTGGGGCGGTGTCATCGACGATAACCACAAGGTCACCAGGACTGAAGTTTCTCTTAGTTTTGTTCCACTTGTTCCGCTCCTGCATAAGTGGGAAGATACTCCCCTGATCCATCTCTTCCAGAAGAGGTCAGTGATATATTGTACTTGCTTCCATCTCCTTCTTGAGTATAGGTCACTTCTCTGGAATAGTCCTGGTGGCAGGACTGGCTTTGCTTTCAGATGAAGCAGATGGTTCGGAGTCAGGGGTTCTAGATCGTTAGGGTCATTTGTTACAGTAGTGATTGGTCTGTCGTTCATAATCGCCTCAACTTCACACAAGGCTGTCTGCAAAGCCTCATCATCCAGTACTTGCTCTTTAAGGACTGAATAGAGGATCTTTTTCACCAGTCGGATCAACCTCTCCCATACCCCCATGGTGGGCTCCAGAGGGAGGGTTGAATGACCATGTCACTCCTTCCTTCAGTAATTTATTTTGAATCTTGTTGTGATCCAGCTCTTTCAGAGCTTCTCCTAGCTCTCTGTGTGTTCCGACAAAGTTGGTGCCATTGTCTGTTCTGATACTTGTTACTGGGCCCCTTCGACAGATGAACCTGCGCAGGGCATTGATGCAGGAATCAGTATCCAGATAACTAGCAACTTCTAGATGGACAGCTCGACTCACAAGGCAAGTAAAGATCACACCATACCGCTTCACATGAACGCGGCCTCGCTTCACCTCTATGGGGCCAAAGTAATCTATGCCCACATGGGTGAAAGGCGGCAAATCAGGTGCTACCCGATCTTGTGGAAGGTCAGCCATCTTCTGTTCCCCAGCTCTAGTTTGCATCCGCCTGCAGAAGACACAGCTCTTAAGGATCTTCCTTGCTAAGGAGTTGGCACAGGGTATCCAATATCGCTGGCGAAGTCTAGAAAGCATGTGACCTCTCCCAGAGTGGCCAACCTGCTCATGGATGTGGAGTAAGATCAGTCTGGAGATGTAGGAGTCTTTGGGCAGGATCATAGGATTCTTTAGTTCCGTAGGCATAGCAGCTTTGCTTAACCTTCCTCCTACTCTCAGAATGCCATTGTCAACTACTGGATCAAGCTTACAGATTGAGCCGCTTCTCTTGGCACATTGTTTTCCTTTTACAACTAGTGCAATTTCTTGTTCTCCTTTTCTGGCTTAACTGTAGTAGAAGTCTCTTCAGTTTCAGCATCCAGGCAACTGCTTTCTTCAAGCTGTTCCATGTTGAATAGTACTCAATCAGTTTGCTGGTCGGACTCTTTTCTTCCACACATGTACTGTTTACGATGACGTCTTTTCTCACCTCTGGATCATCTGGAGGGATGGAGCCAAGCTCCTCGGGGACTTTCGGCCATTGTGTTTCTGTTTTCTCCAGGAATTCTGGTCCTTTGCGCCATCTCTTTGAGTTCAGGAAAGTTTCAACATGTAATCCTCTTGAGGCATCATCGGCTGGGTTGTGTTTGGAGTTCAAATACCTCCACTGTTTTGCTTTCGATAGGTCACGGATCATAGCAACCCTATTAGCCACAAAAGTATGGAATCTCTTGGTATCGTTGCGGATGTATTTTAGCACCGACTGGCTGTCTGTCCAGAAAGTTGACTCCTCAAGTCCAATCTGGAGCTCCAACCTTAACATCCTGTCCACTCGCACTGCCAATGTTGCTGCAGCTAGTTCCAGTCTGGGGATCGTCATCTGCTTGAGTGGAGTCACCCTTGATTTCCCCAGTATGAATGCGATGTGGACCTTTTCCATAACGTTTGTGAACCTAAGGTAGCTTGCCGTGCCATAACCTTGTTCACTTGCATCACCGAAGTGATGCAGCTGTGCGGTCTTGATTTGACCAAAGTTCTCCGGCATCATACACCTGTTGATCTGGAATCTGGAGAGCTGGTCCAGCTCTGAGAGCCATCTCTTCCATGAAATAGAGTGTTCTTCAGGGATGACTTCGTCCCATCCACACTTTAGCTTGCAGAGCACTTGAAGAATTTGCTTTGCCTTTAATACGAATGGGGCGAGGAAACCTAATGGATCATAAATAGAGCTGACAGTTGAGAGAATACCTCTTCTTGTAAGGGGTCTGTTCTTGACAGTGACCTGGAAGGTAAACACATCCCTTTCAATGTTCCATCGGATTCCAAGTGCTCTTTCAACAGGCAGCTTTTCTCTGTCCAGGTCCAGTTCTTTTATCTGCTTGGCTTTGTGTTCATCAGGGATAGAAGCTAGTACAGTGCGGCTGTTGCTGACCCACTTGGTCAATTTGAACCCACCTTGAGAGCACACATCCCTGAGGTTTCTTGTGAGAGCTATGGCTTGTTCTTCTGTGGCCACTGACTTGAGGCAGTCATCAACATAGAAGTTGGACTTGACTGTTTGAATTACCTCTTCATCGTACCCCTCACAGTTGTCTTCTGCAGTCTTTCGCAGTGCAAAGTTTGCACAACTGTTGAGAGGACCATTCATCACCCATCCAAAGAGGGTTTTCACTGCATACGGTCCGTTGCCTTGGCTATTTATGATTTGCCAGGGTTCCATTGCCTTTGGAGCATTTACGCCAATCAGAAGTTCGACGTCAGCATCAATCTCCTTCAACTGAACCTCTTTCAGGTATGGCCACCTTTTGAGCTCTTTCTGAGTGGGAATGTTCTCTCTTGTCACTGGGATCTTATGTTGGGTGTAGACCTTTGGTAATGCAAGAAATGTGTCGCCTTCCACATTGCCAATCTCTAATCCAGATATCTCAAAGCTCTTGGTAGGACTCTCCTGCCCCATTGTGCGTAGCAGAATTTCAGTCGCACTGCCTTTAGCTTGCAACTGCCTCATGAGTCTCTCCGTACAAAATGTTGCTGAGCTACCAGAATCGAGAAACGCATAGGTTAACACAGACTTGCTTCCATTTGCCACCTTTACTTGAACTGGCACAATTGCAAGTGCACAATCTGTACCGCCCCGGTATCTTCACCAGCTTCCAGTGAAACAAGAGCACTGCTGACAGTCTCCTCCCGCTTTACTGCTACACCACTCATATCTGCCTTTTGAGATCTAAATCTCTCTCTTCCTTCAATGTGCAGGATAGTGGGGTGCTTTCTTTGACAGCTCTGACAGGTCATCCTTCTTTTACATTCTCTGCTTAAGTGTCCTCTCATCAAACAGCCAAAACAAAGGCCTTTTGATCTCAGAAACTCAACCTTGAATTCATGTGGCTGTGCCTTCACCTGTTGGCAGTCGACCAATAAATGCGCACCAGCACAAAATATACATGAGATACTGGGAGCATCAGAAGGGTAGGTGCCTGGTCTCTTTACTTTGAATGTTTGTTCTTTTAAAGGTTTTTCAGAGTCACAATCTGCCACTACAGCTACTGTAGTGGCAAAGCTGCTTCCCCTACTCTTGGACTTGAACTGCTGTTTAAAGTCAGCTTCTGTTTTGGGTTTTAAAAACCTTTTTGTTGTACAGGGGATCTTGAATATCTCCATACAACGGATCCTGCAGTATTTTGGCCTGTTTTTCCATGAACGTTACCAGGTCACTGAACTGGGCCCTCAGGTGACTTCTCTCTAAAATATCACATGCCATAGACCTCCATTTTTCCCTTAGTTTGTAGGGAAGTTTTGACATGATCAGCTTTATGTTGGAGGGAAGATTAAGCTCTTCCATGTTCTGTAGGTCTTGCATAGCGTTACAGCAACCTCTTAGATAGAGTGCATAACCACCCAGTCCCTTTCCATCATCGGGTTTGATGTTTGTCCAGTTCCAAGCCTTTTCCATGTAAGCAGTGGTGACTTTGATTTCATTGCCAAAGTGTTCCTTTAACAACCTCTTAGCTACTGCATAGCCTCTTCTGGCTTCCATATGCAGACAACTACGGACCAGATCCTTGGGCTGACCAGAGGTGTATTGTTCCAGGTAATAGAGCCTATCCTGGTGACTGCTTGTCTTATCTTCTATACCATGCTCAAATGCACGCATGAATGGCCTAAAGTTTAGAGGATCACCGTCAAACATAGGTATCTCCCCTAACAGGGAGTGTGGCTTGTTTGTGCTGTAGTACAAGGAGGTCAGCAATTTCATTCTGCCTTTGCATGACAGTAGAGAGGTTATCATGGCTGGTATTATGGCCGATACCCGCAGTGTTGATTCTGTGTCGATTGCTAGACCTTGCTGTTGGCTGCTGAAGAGTGTGGTTTACGACTGTTTTCGGAATAGGGTTTGATGGCTTTGTGGTCGGTTGTTGTAAAACTCTTTGTAGTGGGGTCTTTGGAACTGCACCTAATGCAGCAAACTCAACAGGTGATGGTTCAGGTTCCACATAGACCTCTGGTTCCTGTTTCTCAAAATAAGAGTTCATTCCATCTTCTTGGCTTAGTAAATGGGCTGCCACAGAATGGGATTGAGAAGTTGACTCGGTACTCTCCAGGACCTTCAGTTTGGCATTATATGCTGCTATGTCCGTTTCCAGTGCCATTTTTTCCATCCTAACATTCAGTTGAGCTTTCTCCAGTTCCAATGCATGCTTGTCTTGTAATGATGCTTGGCGAGCTAGTAGAGCTGCTCGTTCTGCCTCGGCTTTAAGGCGTTCAGAGGACACTGAGGAAGCAGTCTTAGAATACTTAGTTTTACTTGATATTTTTGACACATTGGAAATGCTGTCATGTGGTTCAATGAGCGTTTGTGGCTCAACTTCAGCCTTTTTCCATATTTCCACCTCTTTCAGGAAATGTTCATAAGTTCTCATTCTTGGTTGATAATAGTTAATGCTCTCCTGTTCCTGTTCCTCCTCTGTGACCAGCTCTAGCACAGATTCATGAGCCTTCTTAAAGTCATTGAGCACAGCATCAAATGCTTCAAGACTCTCATTCACAGTTGCAATGTTTCCTCCATCAACAAGAAGGACTTTTATTTCATTCATTTTGCGTGTACACACTCCAAGTTTGCCTCTCCGGGCTGCATAGAGTGAATTTAGATGCTCCTCTGCCCTCTCCAGTGGAGTCTTATTTGGGATTTCCTCCTCCATCATTCACTTTTAGTTCACTCAATTTACAATGACACGGTTGTTGGTTTGATTGTTAAACGTAATGCCCCTTTAGACCTCCTTTAATCTTTAAAAACACAGTCATCCATTTCAGCATATTGACCCATTTTGAATTGCACATGTGCAAGTTTGGCATTTTAGATGCGTTTTAAACATTTCATCCCGTTGAGGTTTTGTCCCTTTAATGAAGTTTTAACACGCAGTATCTTTAGATCCTTAAGTTGCATTCGTTGCGTTGATGGATTGCATTTCCACGTTAGGCCAAATATTAGATATATGATTAGGCTACATTGTGCATAGGATCTGTGTTTCCCAAACTTAAACTTCTTAATTGTTTTCACAGCGCTGTATTTTGAATTCCATTCCCAAGTTTATCAAACATTCCAATTATAAGCACATTTGCGCTTCCATAATATGCATGATCAAACGATCGCCTTGAACAGGGCAGCTCATTCATTCGCAGTGGTTACTCACGGCTGGCGAAATCTAGGAGTTCAAATCCTTCCAAGCGAGCTGTCCTTATGGTCCGAATGCAATTACAAATAGAACAAAATCCAGCGTGTGTCCGAACCGGAGATTTCCTTCCGGTAGTAATCCTTCACGGAGTTTTTTGACTTGAATGTAGTGGCTTCCTTTCCTCTTTACCATAGCCACTGCCCTAGCCTGAAGCGGGGTTGTTTCGGACGCATACAGTCCACACTCAACGTTTCCAAACGGCCAAACATTCAATGAGATCCAGGGATATAGTGCAACAAAAATGTTTATTCTTCTTATCTAACAAAAAGGTATTCTCCAATCAACTTAAAGCAGAGATTACTTGAAATGCAAATACATCATATAATATGACCTGTCTGTCTGTATTTCTGTATGTCTATATGGTCAAAAAACTATACCGCTCCCGCATCTAGCAAGGACTCCTCCCCCCGAAGGCCCAACTTCCTGCCTTTATACTAACACAATTAACACAGTACAATGAATGGGCAAGAGGGGGGGCCAAAAACTGAGTTACACTAATAACAAATGAATATATCTCAATCCGGTAAATAAATCATAAAGGTACGTACCTAATATTTCATCATATACATTAATATTTAATATATTTACACAAATGTACATGGAGCTCAGTATGTTCAGTCTTTTATACAAAATATGCCCAAATCGGCTCTAACAACCATGCAGGACGTTTGGCATTTGCCAGAGAACACCAAGATTGGCAAATTCGCCACTGGCGCCCTGCGCTCTTCACAGATGAAAGCAGGTTCACACCGAGCACGTGACAGACGTGACAGAGTCTGGAGACGCCGTGGAGAACGTTCTACTGCCTTCAACATCCTCCAGCATGACCGGTTTGGCGGTGGGTCAGTCATGGTGTGGGGTGGCATTTCTTTGGGGGGCTGCACAGCCCTCCATGTGCTCGCCAGAGGTAGCCTGACTGCCTTTAGGTACCAAGATGAGATCCTCAGACCCCTTGTGAGACCATATGCTGGTGCGGTTGGCCCTGGGTTCCTCCTAATGCAAGACAATGCTAGACCTCATGTGGCTGGAGTGTGTCAGCAGTTCCTGCAAGAGGAAGGCATTGATGCTATGGACTGGCCCGCCCGTTCCCCAGACCTGAATCCAATTGAGCACATCTGGGACATCATGTCTCGCTCCATCCACCAACGCCACGTTGCACCACAGACTGTCCAGGAGTTGGCGGATGCTTTAGTCCAGGTCTGGGAGGAGATTCCTCAGGAGACCATCCGCCACCTCATCAGGAGCATGCCCAGGCATTGTAGGGAGGTCATACAGGCACGTGGAGGCCACACACACTACTGAGCCTCATTTTGACTTGTTTTAAGGACATTACATCAAAGTTGGATCAGCCTGTAGTGTGGTTTTCCACTTTAATTTTGAGGGTGACTCCAAATCCAGACCTCCATGGGTTGATACATTTGATTTCCATTGATAATTTTTGTGTGATTTTGTTGTCAGCACATTCAACTATGTAAAGAAAAAAGTATTTCATAAGATTATTTCATTCATTCAGATCTAGGATGTGTTATTTTAGTGTTCCCTTTATTTTTTTGAGCAGTGTACATGGCGGAGACTTAATCAAGCTAGTCGTCTTGACTACATTCTTATGTCATTCTCGTAGGCACCAAAAGTTTAAAAAGTGTTGATAGGGGACAGAATGCGGTCGGACCATCATAAAATTGGCATATACATTACTAATTTATCAAAGCCTATTGGATGATAACTTGTTTTTAACTAGGACAGAGGAATTTATAACTGTTTTTTCCCGACATAACATAGGTACAGCAAATCCCCTTATTGTATGGGACACCTTTAAATGTGCCATTAGAGGCCATGCAATTCAGTACTCATCTCGAAAACAAAAGACATTTAGGTCAAGAGTCCACACTAACAAAGGAAATAGAAGGTCTAACAGAACAGATAGATAGAAATAAAAACTGTAACATAGAGGCTCAGAATAAATTAGAGGAAAAACAAAAAGAAATTGAGAAACTTATTCAAGAAAGATCAAGTGTAATATATTATAAAAATAAAGCAAACTGGATGGAATATGGGGAAACATGCACCAAATTCTTTTTTAATCTTCAACATAGGAATGCTACCAAAAATAATTTATTGAAACTGGTTACAAATGACGGAGTCACCCATGATTCACCAAATGATATTTTGAAGGAGGAAACAAAGTACTTTAAGCATATGTTTTCGTTTCAGTCGCCTCCATCTCCTCTAACTGAAGCAAATTGTAGAGATTTTTTTATATTGATAATGTAAAATTAACAGCCATACAGAAAGACTAATGTGAAGGTGAAATTACAGAGGAGGGAATTCTGGATGCAATTAAATTAAGTCCGGGAAAACTCCAGGGTTGGATGGCATACCATTCGAGGTATACCAAACCTTTTTTGATATACTCAGAGGACTGTTATTAGCATGTTTTAACCACTCCTATGTAAATGGTAGATTATCAGACACTCAAGAAGAAGGCCTGATTTCATTATTACTGAAAAAGGATACAAGTGGAAAATATAAAGATCCAGTCCATTAAAAAAATTGGCGGCCCCTTACACTTCAGTGTTGTGATACTAAAATTCTAGCAAATTGTATAGCACATAGAATTAAAAAGGTATTGTCGGACATTATTAATTCTAATCAGACAGGTTTTTTACATGGGCGATACATTGGAGATAATATAAGGCAAATACTGGAAACAATAGAACACTATGAAAAATCTGGGAAGCCAGGCCTACTATTCATAGCAGACTTCGAAAAGGCATTTCATAAAGTACGACTGGGGTTTATATATAAATGCCTGGAGCATTTCCATTTTGGACAATCTCTTATAAATTGGGTTAAAATCATGTAGAGTAACCCTAGGTGTAAAACAGTAAATAATGGCTATTTCTCAGAAAGTTTTAAACTGTCAAGAGGAGTGAAACAAGGTTGTCCACCATCGGCATATCTATTTATTATTGCCATCGAGATGTTAGCTATTAAAATCAGATCCAGCAATAATATCAAGGGATTAGAAATCCAGGGCTTAAAAGGAAAGGTGTCATTGTACGCTGATGATTCATGCTTTCTTTTAAATCCACAACTTGAATCCCTCCACAGCCTCATAGATGATCTAGATACATTTTCTAACCTCTCTGGATTAAAACCAAATTATGATAAATGTACTATATTATGTATTGGATCACTAAAAAATACAATTTTTACATTACCATGTAGTTTACCAATAAAATGGTCTGATGGTGATGTGGATATACTCGGAATACATATCCCAAATGAAATAAATGATCTCACTCCAAAAAAATGTAATAGAAAGTTAGCAAAAATAGATAAGATCTTGCTACCATGGAAAGGTAAATACCTGTCAATTTGTGGAAAAATCACACTGATGAACTCTTTAGTATTATCCCAGTTTACCTATTTGCTTATGGTCTTGCCTACGCCTAGCAAACAGTTTTTTAAATTATATTAGAAAAAAAATATTCCATTTTATTTGGAACAGCAAGCCAGACAAAATTAAACGGGCCTATTTATATAATGAATATGAATTAGGAGGACAGATATTATTAAATATTAAAGCATTAGACCTATCACTAAAATCTTCAGTCATACAAAAAGTATACTTAAACTCAAACTGGTTCTCTAGCAAATTAGTAAGATTGTCTCACCCAATGTTCAAGAAGGGACTTTTTCCCTTTATTCAGATTACAACCCCTCACTTTCAGGTATTTGAAAAGGAAATAATCTCCCAAATATCACTATTTCTAAAACAAGCCATAGAAAGTTGGTTGCAATTTCAATTTAATCCTCCAGAAATGACAGAACAAATATTGCAACAAATATTGTGGTTAAACTCAAATATACTAATTGATAAAAAATCGTAATTTTTTTTTTTTAAAGGTATAATATTCGTAAATGATATTATCGGTAGGAATGTTGGAGTTATGTCGCACATGCAGCTAAACAAAAACATATGGAAATGTCTGCTCTACCCAAAATTACAACCAAATAATTGCAGCATTACCGCAAAAATGGAAGAGGAAAGTGGAAGGAGGAATAAGTAAGGAACTTGTCTGTCGGCCTTGCATTAAATAACATAATTAGTTAAAGAAAATTGTGATACATAAAAAAGTTTACCAGTTTAATTTCAGGACCAAAAGATTGACAGCCGTCCCATATAGATTGCAAAATAGTTGGGAAGAGATTTTTGACGTACCGATTCCATGAACTGATATGCAAAATGACGCCGAATTCAAAACTTAGAATGTTTCAATTTAAATTATTATACAAAATTATTGCTACGAATAGAATGTTATTTATATGGGGGATACAATCTTCCCAGCTCTGCAGTTTTTGCTGCGAAGAGACAGAATCATTAGATCATTTGTTTTGGTACTGTCCATTTGTAGCTTGTTTTTGGTCACAGGTCTAGGAATGAATGAAGGATTGCAATATTTACCTGGAGCTAACCCTGCAGATAGCACTACTGGGTGATCTGAAAAGTCATAGTCAATCGATCAATAATATAATAATTATTTTCAATCTGTCGAAACAATGAGAATAGAAGGGTTCAGAACTTTTGTGAAACATCACAGTATAGTAGAAAAATATATGGCAAATAGAAATCCAATATGGATGGTGTAAAGAGATAGATGGGAGGGGCTGAATGGAGCTGAAGATTGGGACTAATAACAACTAATAACAACAACATAACTAATGTAAAACATACTGTGTCCATAATAAGTATATAGGTTATAGGTTGAGAACGTTTGTGAAGAGCACAGTTTGAAAGATATGGCATATAGAAGCAAACCGGATGGACATCATGAAAACGATCAGAGAGGTTGATGGTAGATGAAGTTCAGGAGTAAAAACAAACAACATAGAATTACTGTAAAATTGACTGTGTCCATAAAATGTATATGGTATATGTACATGCTGGAAGTAGAGGCCTAGGCGTTGTTGTCACTAGTTTACTCCAATTAGGGGAGGGGTGGTGGGGTTGGAAAGTAATGAAGGAAAATATATTGTATATATACAGTAAGGGAAAAAAGTATTTGATCCCCTGCTGATTTTGTACGTTTGCCCACTGACAAAGACATGATCAGTCTATAATTTTAATGGTAGGTTTATTTGAACAGGTTTATGGTCTTGTAACCCATTCCAGCCTTGTGTAGGTCTACAATCTTGTCCCTGACATCCCTGGAGAGCTCTTTGGTCTTGGCCATGGTGGAGAGTTTGGAATCTGATTGATTGATTGCTTCTGTGGACAGGTGTCTTTTATACAAGTAACAAACTGAGATTAGGAGCACTCCCTTTAAGAGTGTGCTCCTAATCTCAGCTCGTTACCTGTATAAAAGACACCTGGGAGCCAGAAATCTTTCTGATTGAGAGGGGGTCAAATACTTATTTCCCTCATTAAAATGCAAATCAATTTATAAAATTTTTGACATGCGTTTTTCTGGATGTTTTTGTTGTTATTCTGTCTCTCAGTGTTCAAATAAACCTACCATTAAAATTATAGACTGATCATTTCTTTGTCAGTGGGCAAACGTACAAAATCAGCAGGGGATCAAATACTTTTTTCCCTCACTGTATGTTGTTGATGTAAATTGAGAAGAGCATGGGGCCTAGGATCGAGCCTTGGGGTACTCCCTTGGTGACAGGCAGTGGCTGATACAGCAGATGTTCTGACTTTATACACTGCACTCTTTGAGAGAGGTAGTTAGCAAACCAGGCCGAAGACCCCCCAGAGACACCAATACTCCTTAGCCGGCCCACAAGAATGGAATGGTCTACCGTATCAAAAGTTTTTGGCCAAGTCAATAAAAATAGCAGCACAACATTGCTTAGAATCAAGGGCAATGGTAACATCATTTTGGACCTTTAAGGTTGCAGTGACACATCCATAACCTGAGCGGAAACCAGATTGCATACCAGAGAGAATAGTATAGACATCAAGAAAGCCAGTCAGTTGATTATTGACAAGTTTTTCCAAGACTTTTGATAAACAGGGCATAATAGAAATTGGCCTATAACAGTTAGGATCAGCTTAATCTCCCCCTTTAAATAAAGGATGCACCGTGGCTGCCTTCCAAGCAATGGGAACCTCCCCAGAGAGGAGAGACAGGTTAAAAAGGTCAGAGATAGGCTCGGTGATGATAGAGGCTGCAACCTTAAAGAAGAAAGGATCTAAACCATCTGACCCAGATATTTTTTTAGGGTCAAGTTTAAGGAGCTCCTTTAGCACCTCAGACTCAGTGACCATCTGCAGGGAGAAACTTTGTAGCGGGGCAGGGGAAAAAGAGGGATGAGCATCAGGGCTAGTTGCATTAGAAGGGCTGGGAAGTGCACTTATTTCTCATTTGCTTGAATGAGAGCCAGTCAGCCTGAGTATGCGTGTGCCGAGCCTTTCGCCAAATGGAATTCTTGATGTGGAGTAACTCTGCCAGATAGGCTATTATTATTGCAAGATCTGTTTTCCCTTTCAGCTACTACACAGTAAAAAATGGGGTGTTAATATTTCAGAGTAAAGTTATTTTAACCCAGATAGAGTATTTTCAACATTTTTGAGAGTAAAGTTGCTCTATCAGTGGAGTTAAAAGTGAGTGTAAAAATCTGCAGATACGCAGTGACAATTTCAACTCTACAGCAGTGATGAATACCCGCCACTCTGCTTTGCTGAAGTTTGGCACGTACGTTGGTGGAGGAAGATTGCGAAGGAGTAGCTAGGCCACAGATATTGCTAGGTAAGTTACATCCCCGCTTTTTTCAACACCAAACCGGTATTTTTAACTTTACATAATTTTAGAGTTGTGCTTATGTCAAGGTCATATTTTAAGTTACGAGTTCCATGCGGCGGTCCCCCTTGCAGTGACCTCGTCATCAGCCAGCTAAATTAGCTTGTAAGTTCAGATGGTTGACAGTAATAACTGTTATATGATATACCCATGGAATATGTTTGATATTTTTGTGAATGGCTTGCTGTTTCATATGGCTAAAAATAGGTAACGTTAACTTAGCTAATCAGTTCGTTTGAAGGACACCACCGTTTGGCATGAGCGCAGATTATGCTTGTCATGCGGTTAGCTAGCTTGCAATCAGTATCGGTAACTGTCTTTCTTTGTGTTGCAATATTTTCACGAATGAAGTTTGTCAGAATGGTAAATACGTAAAATAACGTTCGCTAACAACAAAACATTTATACAGATAGTATTGTTAGCTAACGTTATTGTATAGCTTCCCAGGCTTCCTTACACTAACGTTAACTGTTTTTTATAAAGCTATATATAACGGTAATGTTAGCATGCTTCTGATAGTTAGCCAGCTAATGTTGGTGTTATAAAACGATAACTTAGATCACTGATTTGCATGACGGGTTTGTTTAACATTGCTTAACCATTTTAATGGTTAGCTACTGTTCGAACTAAAATGGCTAATGAGCTAGCTAACTTTGACACATAGCTAGTTATTTGGTAGCTAATGGGACAATGTGCCTCTAAACTTGAACTAGCCTACACCCATTTGCTGCAGAAAATGGCAGCTTAACGTTATATTCAACCAGCACAACTTTGTCTACTTCAGCCTTTGTAATTGCAGTGTAACGTCTAAGTAATGCATAGTGCATTGCGTAGCTAGTACTACTGAGATAAATGGATAGTTAGCTAACGCTTAGTTGAACCAGCACTAAATGATGATTTTGAATATATATTTTCTTTGTTAACAGAGGCAAAATGCTGTTGCGTGTTCAGCTCGGGGAAGAGCAGAAATACGTCAAGCTGTCTGAGCTGACATTCAATGCTTTCTTGAAAGAAGGTAGGTATAATAGGTTAAAGCAATACATATCACCCTAATGACAAAATAATACAGCATTAAGCTATTATCTTATGACATCTATTTAGGTCTATAGTCATTTCTGCTGTGCTTTATATTTTCAGTAACATAAAATCAGGTGCAGATCCTTGTCTTTCATCATTTTGTGAACACATGAGGCAACCTTAAGTATGAACTTGGATTCTTGTGAGAAGGGAATGCATGTTTTTCTTTTTTTCTTCTTTTTTAACAGTGTGTCTAAAATTCAACATACCAGAAAGCAGAAAGCCAGACATTAAGGTGTATGACCAGTCTGACACAGAAGTTGACTCAGATGTTTTTGAAGAATTAGTAAAGGAGTCACCTGGAACTTTCAGAATCATGCTGGGCAATGGACTTGGTATTCATTCATTCAATTAGTTTTTTAGTTTAAAGGCCAGAATGAGAACCTTTATTGTCTTAAAAATAACAGTTTATTGTAATATGTTTCTATGTTTTGCACAAATTTCATAATGAACAGATACCTCTCATTCATCATCATGCTCGGGTACATCTGATGACACCATCATTCTGAATTTCACTGTGTGTGACGATGTTGAAGAAGTAGCGGCTGGCGAAGGAAGCCAGCCTAAAAGGCCATGCCACATAAACTATGAGGCAAAAGCAGTAAGTGGTGAACATTGCTGTTAAGTCCAATCTGAATGTTATTTCATCATGTGACAGCATTACATATTGTTTTACAATTACGGAAAGCACATTTCTTTCCACCTATAGCTGATTGAAAAAATCCTAACATCAAAGCCTGGTGGTGAACGCATTATGCAAGAGTATGGAAAAACCAAATCTCTGACAGATGCCACCAGAAGACAGATGATCAACATACTTGCTGCTGAGATGACAGAAACACATGGGTAAGCATTAAGCATATAGATGGGCTGTAAAGAAACATTGTTATTATTTTCCGGTTATTAATTATGTAAAATGTGTTGTGCAATATCAATTCAGTGTGATGTTAACTTTGAATTCATATGCTAGGACATCCCCCCAAAAGTGTCAGAGTGATGTATGCACAGGGGGATAGTAGCTTTGTTTCCCTATCTAGAAGACCCATACTCACAACATGGATATGTAAGTAAATGGGTTATTGCAACATTATGCACATATTCACTCTATGAAATGGGAATAGTACTCCTTTATAATTTATTTATAATAATATAGGATCATTACTACGATCCGGAGAGTGGTTCCGGATACCTTGCATGGCGATTGAAGACCATACAAAGAAAAACAGCAGAGGAAAGAGGTGCCTCAGTCAGCAAATCTCCTAAAGGTATGTTTTCTGATCAGTGACATGTAATTATAATGGTGACCTGTGAATTGTACAGAAAGGATTTCTTAACACTGTATTTTGTCTTAAGTTGGTGGGCCAGGCCGTGATCGTCAGCCCTTCACCTATGACAGAGAGCCATCTGATGAGGATGTGGAAGCAGCTATTGCTGTTTTGAGACACTCTGCTGATGAAAACACTGTCCGTGAGAAGATGAAAATGACCTTCATATATCGGCAAGCAATGGTCAACGATGAAGCCAAATCATCAGATGTCTTCTCGGTCTTCCCAAGATTTCTGGACACACCAGGACTGGTATGACAACTTAATTCACTGCATCACCAAAAATATCCAATGAAGAATAAGGTAACACTCATTATTTCTGTCTTTGTGTGTTACATTGCAGATAGAACAAGATTTCAGACTTCTGTTTGGTGAGGCCACAGCCAACAAATTCTTGGAGAAGTGGCCAACCACTTTCAAAGCAAAAGTAATAAAGGAAAGCCATGGACTTGTATCCACCACAGAACTCTTGGATTTGATGCGCAATGCTGAGTCAGCTGCTGAAGTTGAGAATGGTATGAATGAACTGTTTTACTTTTTATGTGGATAATGTAGGTGTGCATTATATGTCCATAATGGTGCAAGTTGTGAATAAGAATGTTATGCTACGGCACAATGTTAACCAGGTTTTTATTTACTTATTTGTAGGCTGGGACAGTGACATGTCTGCCATCTTGCTGCTGCTACATTTGCTACCACCATCTGCACAAGGTAGAAAGAGGCCGGGAAAGATGTCTGCATATCAAGCTGTAGATCAGCTCATCAGATTTCAAAAGGTATGCTTAACAGTTGTTTAAAATATATATTCCATCATCTCAATCTTGTGCACAGTTTGAGGTGATCTTATCTATTGTCAGAGGTTAGTCACCAAAACAATTCTGTTGAATGTGTTTTTTTGTAGGTTGGAACCAGTGTGCAGCAGCATCTTGACAACATCACCCAAAGCAGTCAGCCCTACCTTCTCGCCCAGGGATCCACACAGAGCAGCATTCACTCCTACTTCATTGTGGTTGACAAGCATGCTCTTCCATGCAAGGCAACAGGTTCAGTAGGAGCTTTTGACGAAGTCTTTAAAGCCCATTACGTATTTGGTACGTCATACAGTTCTTCCTTGAGCAGCTTTTTCACTTTTGTGCAAACAACCATCTATAACATCGACATGGGGGGAAACAAAGGAGACTCCTAGAGTTGCTGAGTTGCGAGCAAGAATGGTGTGTTAGTTGAGATAAAACTATGAAGTGTTTTCTTTGCAAAAGTGACCATGGAAGTCCAAACAACCTTGTTAAGCACCTTAAGATAATTCATGGGCTATGTACAGGCAGGACTCTTTTTCTGAAATGTGGTCAAGAAGGATGCTCACGTTCTTTTGGTAGCTTTTCTGGTTTTAGAAAACATCTTAACAAGTGCCACGGAGAAAGTTTAGTAGATTCTATAGAAGATGATCTTTCAGACCCTCAAAGTACCGTCAACACCAGTAATATTTCTCATGTTGAAGTGTCGACTGAATGTTTAGAGGCTGAGTCAGAGTTATCTTCGCCATACATTGTAAATAGTTGTGCAGCTGTTATTTCTGATCTAAAGGCAGCAGGTGTTGGTCAAAGTACAGTAAATACTGTAGTGATTTCCATGGAAGAGATTGTTCAAGATATTCATCAGCATGCTAAAGAAACAGTGATAAAGCATGTATTTAGTAATGAAAGAGAAACAGAAATGTGCAAGAAAGTTGAGGCGTGTTTTGAGGGGTTAGAGAATCCTTTCACAGTTCTAAATTCGGAATACAAGCGATCAAAATTTATGACTGCCAAGTGGGAAATAGTAGAACCAGTTGAATGTGTGATTGGTTCAAGATTTGACACAAGACGAAATAAAAAGACTGGAACATATGATCAGGTAGTAGTTCAAGATACATTCATGTATATTCCAATTTTATCTACACTGCAGTCAATATTTAAAAGTCAGTATTTTGCAGAAATGTTGCAAAGCTCAGCTACCAGCAACTCTAGACTGAGAGATATTTGTGATGGATCTTTTTTTAAAAGTCACCCTCTGTTCTCAACTGAGAAGCAGACAATACAGGTCCAGATGTTCTATGATGATTTTGAGGTCGCCAACCCATTGGGTTCCAAGCGAGGTATTCATAAATTGGGTGGAGTATATTTTACTTTAAGAAACTTCTCTCCAAAATGGAATTCTTTTTTGGCTAACATACACCTGTGCGCCTTATTTCATACTCAAGATGTTAAACGATATGGTTTTAGTGAAATTTTTGCTCCCATTGTTCGAGACATTAAAGTGTTAGAGAGCGATGGTATTGAGATTCCATTATACAGTGGTTATGTACGTGGCACTGTAGTACAGGTAACAGGTGATAATTTGGGTTTGCATAGTTTGTTTGGTCTGGTGGAGTCTTTCAGTGCAAGGTACTGTTGCAGGTTCTGTTTAGCAGAAAAGGAGGACTTTCAAACAGAATTCTCTGAAGATTCTTCCAAAATAGTTTTACGCACCAAAGATATGCATACTGCTCACTGTCAAGAAATGGCTTGTAATCCATCCCTTCCGTATGTTTTTGGTGTGAAAAGGTCATGCATATTAAATTCATTGAGGTATTTTCACACAACTGAGAACTTCTCAGTTGATGTGATGCATGATGTGTTAGAAGGGGTTGGCCAGTACGAATTGAAGTTATTATTTCTGTATTTGAATGAAAAACATGTTACATCAGGAGAAATACATTCAAGAATACAAAGTTTTGATTATGGTTTCACAGAGAGAAATAACAGGCCTGTGACTGTTAATTTAAGTGAAGGATCTAATGATCTGGGACTGAATGCAATTCAGTCCTGGTGCTTACTTAGGAATGTTCCTCTTATCTTTGGAGATTTGGTAACTTCTACTGACCAACACTGGGGCCTGCTTCTTTTATTATTGCAAATAATTAACATTATATTCTCGCCCATGTTATCTCAAGGTCTATGTGTATATTTAAAACATTTGATTGTTGATCACCATACACTGTTTAAGAAGTTGTATCCTCAGAAAAAACTTTTACCAAAGCACCATTTTCTTATCCACTATCCCCGCTGCATCCAGAAAATAGGGCCTGTACTTCATAGTTGGTGTATGAGGTATGAAGGCAAACATAATTTTTTCAAAAAACAGCTTAAATCGTTTAAAAATATTACCAAAACGCTGGCAAAAAAGCATCAGAATCATATGGCATATAGTTGGCGAAGATCAACAACTTTTAGTCGGTTAGATATTGGTCCAGGAAAAATGGTGGCTTTAAATATGGTAAAAGGAGGTTCTGAAATTGCTTTGGCAATGCAAGTGCCCAGTAGCATTCAGGTTATGAAGGTTAATTGGGCTAAACATAATGGGTATGTTTATCGCCCACACTTGGTTATCTGTGGCGAAGTTGACTCTGAAGTGCCCTTGTTTTATCAGATTGAGTCAGTTCTGATAATGTGTGAAAAACTGTTACTACTCACAGTGCCTTTAGTTACAGTAACTTTTCAAGAACATTTCCATGCATATGAGGTGATCAGATCAAAGCATGATTTAGTTTTTTTTCATGTCGACAACCTGCACTACCCTAGACCTTTTGACATACAAAGGTCATATCGAGGAAATGACACAGCTCTCCTTGTTGTGCCATATTGCTTTCTCTGGTGAACATTTTTATGATGTTATACTTCTGTCATAGACAAGGCAATGGGTGTACAATGTAAATTCACGGACATTGAAATTATACTTTTTTTTTCAATAAATGTGGGTGCTCTCATCTTGTATTATTGTGCTTTGTTTTATTTGATAGTATTGATATTTCTATAATTCAGTAACACTACATCATATGATTTAAATTAAAAAAAAAAAAACACTGTAGAGAAATGAAAAGTAAATATCATTACACTTTAAAGTGTCATTTTTAAAGTAAAATTGTAGTTGACTTAACTCTATACAGTGTAATCATATTACTCTCAACAGTGTGATTAAACTACAGTGTTAAATATTTTGACACATTTCATTGTTATTTTTTACACAATATGGAGTAGAATTAACTCTAAAAGTTTTACACTGACCAAAGAGTACATTTTACACTGATTTTGAGTGGGACCAAATGTTATCTGAAACAGAGTTAAATTCAACTCGATAGGAGTTAAATTAACACTTCTGTTTTTACTGTGTACATGTGCTTCATCAACTATTTTGTTAAAAATGTATTTAGAGGCTATTTTTAGAGGCCTGTGAGCTATGGTCTCTCTTTAAGGGGAGCCCTATAATAAAAACAGTTATAAAACACAAATAGAGTTCTAAAATTATTCCGCAAGACACCAGTACCCAAAATGATAGCCTAAATTGCAATGCCTACAAGTTGAAGGCCGATTTTTATTTGGATAGGCCTAAATTAAACATTGAATTATTAAAGTGATAGGCTAAAAACTTTGGAGATTTTAGATTTCAATAAACAAATGGATAAGACTGTTGTATTCTCTTTGATTTAGATCCTTTTGCAACTCAGACAAATGACTGAATGGATGACATACTGACTGACTGAACTGAATGAAGGATGAATTAAATGTACAAATATGTTGGAATGATGAGTTGTACGCATCATGCACGCTCTGCACTTTATTTGGCTAGTAGGCAAAAATGCCTAAATTAGGGTATAATGACTCTATGGCTGCATGCCTCCAGAAGGACATTTTCTGAAGCCGCATGGTGATGTGGTGCTGCATGGAGATCACAAGCTCTTCAACTGGGCAGCAGTGTCGCGATGAAGGGAATAGCCTATACGGAGACTATCTAAGACCACTGCAACAGAGTTATTGTAAAGTGTGGGAATAAGCTTATGCCAGACTTAGCCTATTTTTAACCTCTCCCTTGTTCATTTCAAAGTCCATATGTTCATGACCCAATTCATATAAATCATGTACAATTATTTTTAATTCACATTAACCCCTCCTACAGAATATGCTTCGGCTAGATTTTGAGTGATGAAAAAAACATATTTTGAGTGGCAAAGACTCCAGTGGTCATGCATTATTCATAGATTCACCAAACATCTTTTATTATTCTGTTTCATTATTCCTGGTAGATACTACTGGTTATAATTGCAGACAGACCCCAGAGAATGGGATGGTGCAATATTGAATTAGTCATATTTTGATAAGGTGCATGCATGGGGATGTCCACGTCACCCAGAGATATGCCCATGCTGTAGAGATACACCTAGCGGACTGAAACTTCACTGTTGTAGGCATAATACAGCTGGTGCTATCTAGACTTGCGCTGGCAAACAAATCCATTACATTACCTACCTAAATGTGAAGTAAACTAAACTGAGGAGTAATAGAGAATGGAGACTTTTAACTTGAAAACGTGCAGGATACCTCATTATGGTCTACATTACTTCTGGGTTTTTTTTTATACTGTGTTATGCTTGTTTGCGTAGCACTCATCACAGGCCGTTTGGTGTACGTTTTTTTGTTGGTGAGATGAAACTCAAGAAACTCTGAAAGGTATTATTGTAGCCTATAATGTTGGTCCTTAATCATAACATATGCTTGTATGTTCACAGATGAAATGTCACGTTTACGTTTCATGTCTCACACATGGCTTTTCTTAGGATCATAACAATTTATGTATGGATTTTTTATGATCCTAACAATATGTATGTTCAACCTTTTGGCAGGTATTTGGCTCCATATAGGAGCTTCCGATAACTCCGATGGCATATGAACTCTCAAGAGACAAGAACACCATTGCTCATTATAAACCGATTCACTTTCCCACTCTATATCAGAACCTGATTGGAATCTAAATATGCATTAATTAATTAATTATAGTGGATTATTTCGATTGGTCCACATTTGACCTGGAACGCCACGTCTTTTCTTTCTACGATACTATCATTGGCCAGTTGACTCATGGGTGTGGCTGTGTACTAATTTTGTAGGAAGCATATTAGATTGTTTCATGTCACCGTTTTTATAGACGATATCCCAAATTACCTGTAATAATTGATGGACATGGATTACACAGCAACCCAAAGTGGGTTCAGACAGCGTAAGTTACGTACGTTGATCAAAGTATTGGTAAGACGTCTTGCTTTTTTACCTAGAAATCTAGCTAACGTATGCTAACCGGCATGCTAATAGGTAGCTAGCAAGCTAACCCACTCCATGGCTGCTCTTCAAACCAAGGCTAACCTAACTACCTGGCAAATGTAGCTAGCTAACTTGTTTTCTGTCATATGCGGTGTTTTATCAATCATAACAGCTAACTTCTTGCTAATTTAGCTAGCTAACACCATGTTGCACAAGACTGAGCTAGCTAGCTCGCTGTTAGCCACATTAGATAACATCACCAGATAGCTTTTCATATTCCATGTAGACAGAGAACCTGAAACATGTCTGATCAGCAGCGGGCTACATTATTCAGGTTTACGTTAGAAGGTCGCACTATTCGCTCTTTAGAGTTAGTTACGTTTTTAAGCCTTTACGTACTGCCCGTATTGCATTGCTTCTAAATTGGGACATGGTACTGTGCCTCTGGTTATGTTAGCTAACGTTAGGTTCTTGTTGGTCTCTGCCCAGTGTCCAATCAGAACTTGTCCCCAAGACCGCGCTACAGAAAGTATTCATACATTACAATTTCCATTTGAGTAATTTAGCACCCCTTGATTTGTTCCACGTTTTGTTTTGTTACATACTGATTCCACTGAATTCAAAATGGATTAAAGATATTATTTTTGTTCCACCCATTTACACACAATACCCCATAATGACAAAGTGAAAACAGGTTTTTAGACATTTTTTCTAATTTATTGAAAATGAAGTACAGAAATATTTCATTGACGTAAGTATTCACACCCCTGAGTCAATACTTTGTAGAATCACATTTGGCTGTGATAACAACTGTGAGTCTTTTGGGGTAAGTCTCTAAGAGCTTTTCACATCTGGATTGTACAATATTTGCCCATTATTCTTTTTTTTTTATTCTTCAAACTCTGTCAAGTTGAAAGACATTTTCAGGTCTTGCAGTAGATTTTCAAGCCGATTCAAATCAAAACTATAACTAGGCCATTCAATGTCCTCTTGGTAAGCGACTCCAGAGTATATTTGGCCTTGTGTTTTAGGTTATTGTCCTGCTGAAAGGTGAATTTGTCTCCCAGTGTTTGTTGGAAAGCAGATTGAACCAGGTTTTCCTCTAGGATTTTGCCTGTGCTTATAGCTGTATTCCGTTACTTTTAATCCCCCAAAACTCCCTAGTCCTTGCCGATGACAAGCATACCAATAACATGATGCATCCACCAGTATGCTTGAAAATATGAAGAGTGGTACTCAGTGATGTGTTGTGTTGGATTTGCTCCAAACATAACGCTTTGGATTCAGGAAAAAAAGTTTTTTGCGGTATTACGTAAGTGCCCTGTTGCAAACAGGATGCATATTTTTAAATATTTTATTCTGTATAGGCTTCCTTCTTTTTATACTGTCATTTAGGATAGTATTGTGGACTAACTACAATGTTGTTGGTCCATCCTCAGTTTTCTCATATCACAACCATATAACTGTTGTGGTCCTCTGTAGCTCAATTGGTAGAGCATGGCGCTTGTAACGCCAGGGTAGTGGGTTCGATCCCCGGGACCACCCATACGTAAACATTTATGCACATATGACTGTAAGTCGCTTTGGATAAAAGCGTCTGCTAAATGGCTTATTATTATTATTATTATTATTATTATTATTATTATTATTATTATATTATTTTTAAATCACCATTGGCCTCATGGTGAAATCCCTGAGAAGTTTCCTTCCTCTCCGGAAACTGAGTTAGAAAGGATGCCTGTATCTTTGTAGTGACTGGATGTATTGATACATCATCCAAAGCCTAATTAATAACTTCACCATGCTCAAAGGGATATTCAGCGTCTGCTTTTGTCATTTTTACACATCTACCAATCTGCGCTCTTTTTTACAAGGCATTAACAAACCTCCCTGGTCTTTGTGGTTATATCTGTGCTTGAAATGCACTACTAGATTGAGGAACCTTACAGATAATTGTATGTGTTGGGTACAGAGATAGAATAGTTATTCAAAAATCATGTTAACCACTATTATTGAATAGGGAATGAGTCCATGCAACTTATGTGATTTGTTAAGCACCTTTTTACTCCTGAACTTATTTAGGCTTGCCGTAACAAAGGGGTTGAATGCTTATTGACTCTAGATATTTCATTTTTTTAAAAATAAATTTCTGAAAATGTCTACAAACAAATTTTCACTTTGACATTATGGGGTATTGTGTGTAGATCAGTGACACAAAATCACAATTTAATAAACGTTTAATTCAGGCTGTAACACAACAAAATGTGGGAATAGTAAAGGGGTGGGAATACTTTCTGAAGGCACTGTACTTGCTAAAATTACTGGCACCGCTGTGGTAAGCCCAACAATAGCCTACTACTGGGTGTCCCAATTTGGCAGCATCTTGTGCAATTAAACTTGGGATTTGTAGGACCTGATGGCTGACTTCCTGGACTAGGTAGTACTAGTGACTGAGTTGGCGATTCATTCTGCTCAATAATACTATATACAGTGGGGAAAAAAAGTATTTAGTCAGCCACCAATTGTGCAAGTTCTCCCACTTAAAAAGATGAGAGAGGCCTGTAATTTTCATCATAGGTACACGTCAACTATGACAGACAAATTGAGAAAAAAAAATCCAGAATATTACATTGTAGGATTTTTAATGAATTCATTTGCAAATTATGGTGGAAAATAAGTATTTGGTCACCTACAAACAAGTAAGATTTCTGGCTCTCACAGACCTGTAACTTCTTTAAGAGGCTCCTCTGTCCTCCACTCGTTACCTGTATTAATGGCACCTGTTTGAACTTGTTATCAGTATAAAAGACACCTGTCCACAACCTCAAACAGTCACACTCCAAACTCCACTATGGCCAAGACCAAAGAGCTGTCAAAGGACACCAGAAACAAAATTGTAGACCTGCACCAGACTGGGAAGACTGAATCTGCAATAGGTAAGCAGCTTGGTTTGAAGAAATCAACTGTGGGAGCAATTATTAGGAAATGGAAGACATACAAGACCACTGATAATCTCCCTCGATCTGGGGCTCCACACAAGATCTCACCCCGTGGGGTCAAAATGATCACAAGAACGGTGAGCAAAAATCCCAGAACCACACAGGGGGACCTAGTGAATTACCTGCAGAGAGCTGGGACCAAAGTAACAAAGCCTACCATCAGTAACACACTATGCCGCCAGGGACTCAAATCCTGCAGTGCCAGACGTGTCCCCCTGCTTAAGCCAGTACATGTCCAGGCCCGTCTGAAGTTTGCTAGAGTGCATTTGGATGATCCAGAAGAGGATTGGGAGAATGTCATATGGTCAGATGAAACCAAAATATAACTTTTTGGTAAAAACTCAACTTGTCGTGTTTGGAGGACAAAGAATGCTGAGTTGCATCCAAAGAACACCATACCTACTGTGAAGCATGGGGGTGGAAACATCATCACCAGGACGACTGATCCGTGTAAAGGAAAGAATGAATGGGGCCATGTATCGTGAGATTTTGAGTGAAAACCTCCTTCCATCAGCAAGGGCATTGAAGATGAAACGTGGCTGGGTCTTTCAGCATGACAATGATCCCAAACACACCGCCCGGGCAACGAAGGAGTGGCTTCGTAAGAAGCATTTCAAGGTCCTGGAGTGGCCTAGCCAGTCTCCAGATCTCAACCCCATAGAAAATCTTTGGAGGGAGTTGAAAGTCCGTGTTGCCCAGCGACAGCCCCAAAACATCACTGCTCTAGAGGAGATCTGCATGGAGGAATGGGCCAAAATACCAGCAACAGTGTGTGAAAACCTTGTGAAAACGTTTGACCTGTGTCATTGCCAACAAAGGGTATATAACAAAGTATTGAGAAACTTTTGTTATTGACCAAATACTTATTTTCTACCATAATTTGCAAATAAATTCATTAAAAATCCTACAATGTGATTTTCTGCATTTTTTTTTCTAATTTTGTCTGTCATAGTTGACGTGTACCTATGATGAAAATTACAGGCCTCTCTCATCTTTTTAAGTGGGAGAACTTGCACAATTGGTGGCTGACTAAATACTTTTTTTCCCCACTGTATAGCAAGTTGTTTGATGCAATGGAGATTAATGGGCATAGACTCTATGCTCTATGATAGAGCCCCCAATCTCTCAAGAATCCAAGGTAGCCATGAGCCAGGGGGATCGGTTGGGCTCACTTGGGCCGACGATGTCTCATAGTGATTTTCTTTGAAGGTCTATGTCCCTAGAGTTGGAAAATGTATGATACTAGTGCAGCAATGATAGCTTTCTGTATGTTATCACTCTCTTTCATCACTCCAGCCCATTCATTTTGCCCATAGGGATTTTACCCTATGACAAACAATGTCAGTATACAGCAAGTTGTTGTTCACTTATACCCTTTAATCATATATCATTGGAAAGCATAGATTCACAGCTATCCATCAGACACATTTTCGGAATGTTCAGGCCAACAGAACTTTGACCTTTGACATCTAGGGTACATATCAGAATTTCCTGTATAAATGGCTTTAAGAAGGTAACCCTGATACATTTTAAACTTTGTTTGGTACGTGCTTCTGAAAGGTCTTGAAATTACCTTTCAAATGATATACAATATAACCATCTTTAAAAGCACCAGCTACAACTCATTTTGTATATTGTCTCATTAACGTTAGAATGTTGGAAGCATAGCCATAAAATTCCATGTAATGGGAAAGATATGTTTTTGGATTGTAACTTTGGTGATAGAGGCACCAAATTGCGCAAACACACAGCTATAACAGGGGTTTACAAAGATTTGTAGATACAGGGCCATCATAGAATTCACACATTAACCCCACAGAAGCCTTTTTCCAATATGACCGCCAAACAACTCAATGAGGTCTTATTGGACAATTTCGCATGACCATACCCGTATGAAATATAATTGCAATATGACGAAAAATGTTCATAGTGATGTAGAATATGTCGCTCTGGATAAGAGCGTCTGCTAAATGACTAAAATGTAAATGTAGAATAAACAACCACATGAGCCAGGTGTGCCAGATACAGTATATAAAGATGTTCAATTATTCAAAGAATTGTGGTAAGAATGTCCCCAGAAAGCTTTGCAATATTTCATCTTCAAACATGTAAAATGGATATGTACATGTGAATAGTCATGGATATGAGCAGATTAAAATGAAATACAATGTTATCTAAGTACAGGGATCATCATCTAGATTCAGCATCATCTACATTTTCTTGAGCGGATGGTCAGGGTGCCTTTGGAACTAACTTTCATATAAGAGATAAATCCTTGGTTCGGTTAGTATCGATAATTTTCGGTTTATCGACCCAGCTCTACAGTAGACCACAAGTGAAGATCTATAAATGTGTCTTAGTGTGACTGTTGTTTGAAGTTTCATTGGTCCATTTTGAAATAGAGCCTACTTGTCCTGGCTGACTTCTAGCCAGATATCTCTCTCTGAGAAAGAGGTTCCTAATCTCAAGGGATCTCGTTGTTAAGTATTAATAATAAGATTAGTCTACAGTGCAGGCCAATGAATGTCTGTGAAAGAAGGACAAAGCATAAATTGATAAGAAGAGGCTGGGGTGCCTTAAGGGTGTCCTTCTGCTTAGTGCGTGATGATGTGACCATTCTGCCCTCGGGATAAAACACACCCAGAATTGATGACTGAGAGCAGGGTTTATCTTACACATGGAGTGAAGAGACCCCATTATTGGCACTGTCTGCTTAGGCCAGGCTATTTGTTGCTATGTGTCAATGTGCACTGCATAGCTCCTTCTTTTGCAGCTCAATTTTGTCTGTCCATCAAATGCTTTGGAAGATTGCCGTTTGTCACCTTACAACTTCACATAACATCACAGCTATTAACGATGCATGCATGTGTTACGCAGTACTTGCAGTCTGTATCCCCCACTCCACTGACCAGGATGTGGTTTCATCCTCCTCTTGCGTGACAGATCCCAAAATGAGGATGAGGAACACGTCAATGGACGGGACTGACCCCAGCCAGCTGTTTGACGACACCAGTGCAGCGCCGGGGGTGCAGCCCGCTGGTTTCCCGGGCCAGGGTGTTGGGGCGATAGGCTACCCCGGCCAGACCCTCCTCTCAGACCCCATGTCCAACTTGGCCATGGCCTACGGGAGCAGCCTGGCCAGCCAGGGCAAAGACTTGGTAGACAAAAATGTAAGACTCATGGTACTGATGGTAAATAGTTGTTAGTAAGTAGCAACATGAGTGCCATTTAAGTAGGGCTAAATCGTCTTGGTTTTGCTTCGTTTACTCTACAGCTGGATCGTTTCCTCCCCATCTCCAAGCTGAAGTATTACTTTGCTGTGGACACAGTTTACGTGGGCAAGAAACTCGGCCTGCTAGTCTTCCCCTACATGCACCAGGTACTGCTGACATGTCACCCTGTGTTACTATGGGAACCATCTGGTCACCATCTGTAGGTATTGCTTGTGTCCGTGTCGGACTCAGCTACCAAGCTGATACTGATCTTATGCCCTAGGATGACACTCATTGATTGTGGGACTAAAGAAGATGTATGTTTTTGTTTGTTTTGTTTAGAACTGGGAAGTGAACTACCAACAGGACACCCCAGTGGCTCCACGCTTTGATATCAACGCTCCTGACTTGTACATTCCAGGTAAAGGAGATTTGGTCAAGTCTACCACCCTGACTGAACCAAACTAATAAGACCTGTAACTAGCCTGTTATTGTTTTTGTATAACATTGTTTTATATTCTTTTGCAGCAATGGGTTTTATCACATACATCCTGGTGGCTGGGTTAGCACTCGGAACACAGAACAGGTAAAGGTGGCCAACTTCCACTCACTTTTTTGCACCTTTCGTCCCAGTTTTCTGTATAAAGAGTATCCTGAAACTTGTATCTACCCTAACCTCAACCTCCCCTCTGTCTCTAGGTTTACCCCTGAGATCCTGGGCATGCAGGCTAGCTCGGCCCTGGTGTGGCTCATCATGGAGGTGCTGGCTGTCCTCCTCAGTCTCTACCTGGTCACAGTCAACACAGACCTCACCACCATCGACCTTGTGGCCTTCTCCGGATACAAATATGTGGGGTACGGATGGTCTCTCGCTCTCTCTGACATGATTAGTATGACATTGCGGTTTGTGGTTCTGGATTTTCCTGTCTTTCAACATTGTTGTCGTCTGATTTTTTTTTACAAGTTGAAAGACATAATGGCACATCAACTACTCGGATGAATTGTGAAGGATTCCCTTGTGTGTGCAGGATGATTGTAGGGGTCGGGGCAGGGTTACTATTTGGTCGAACGGGGTATTACCTAACGCTGCTGTGGTGCTGTATATCCATCTTCGTCTTCATGGTGAGTAGCAGGAATAGCTGACTTTAGAATATCATTTACTCCGTTCAATGTCCCCTGCCAGTGCCTTGACTATGCTCATATGTTCACAAGCTTGATTTAGGCTCCCTCTGTCTTGGTCCTCTCTTCAGATCCGCACGTTGAGACTAAAGCTCCTGTCTGATGCAGCAGCCCAAGGCGTGTTGGTCCACGGGGCCAGGAACCAGCTGAGGATGTACCTGACCATGTCCATCGCAGCCGCCCAGCCCATATTCATGTACTGGTTGACCTATCACCTGGTCAGGTAAGACCACGAGCTGACCAGGAGTGTTTCATCTGACATGACACTACCTCTCTATGGAAAGATAAGACGGTTCACTGACCATCACCTCTCCCCACCATTTGCTGCGGAGGTGCGGCGGAGGTGCGGGACACTTGCACGGATCAATAAAAACACACAAATGGCATTGTAGAATCAGCATTGCCAAGTCTCACAGTACAAGTGGAACAGTAGTGTTGACCTGTTGACCTATAGTTTTTTATGTAATTGTCTAAAAAGGATAATTGAGTGCCTTGTCATGTTTTGTATACTGTAATTAGTTAGTTAATTATGTTTTCTAAACATTTGTGAACATATGGTTGTATATTTTGCAATCTAGCTTGGGTCCTCAATCTCAAAAGCTTTGACTAAGCCAAGGATGGAAGAACAGTTAAGGCTAATTTATAGCCTACATAAGTATGCAACGCAATAACGCAATTAGCTACACAAAATGGCTGTCCTGCAGAATTGCATTGCAGAATTTGCCATTTCGCGTGGCTAATTGCGTTCTTGCATTACATACTTACGTTGACTAAAAGGCTTTAGCATAATTTGCCTGTTCCGTCCAGTGAACACAAAAAAAGCACTCTCAATGTCCTTTATTCATAGGATGATGTATTTAAACAGATTTGTGGATGTGTGTTTGTAAATAGGAAAAATGCTTTTTGTACATGTCTGATCTCTTGGTGACACAAACTGAAGCCCAAACAAAGGCTTTCTATCATGTAACAAAGTCAGTAAATAATCTTAAATTACAGCTGATGCTTTTTTTTAAACAAGCTTGACAAAAATACATGAGCATATGACAATGTAATTGATATTCATGTTTCAAACTGGAAAAGGAAATATACAACGGTTTAGATGTTACAATTACTAGCTTCCATTTGAAATGTAGGCTAAAATGGTGTTGCTTTGCCATGCTTTAATTGCTTTTATGAATAATTGATATACAGAAATGGAATAACATGGATCCTCTTATGCTCTACAACCTGATAAATAAACTGAAACTGGAGTACACATTTGTTATGGCTTTTTTTATTTAACTGTTATGAAGCTGAATATGTCTCATGTCCAATATCATTAACACACACTCAAACTTTGATTTCCATTGATCCAACAATTATTTCCAACAGGAAATATGCGTTTATGGACTATGGTTAGTTTGTATCTATATAAGATTAACACCTTAGCCCTTTTCCCTCTCTGCCCCAAGTTAGGATGATATGATAATCAATAAGGACATCTTGACATTAGCAGATGTATTTTACAGATGTTCCTGTCAATCTTGATCCAACACTTGAGAGTCGGTATAAGAGTTGCAAAATTAGCATTCCAAACCAGATGCCTCCTACTCTGCCCCCACTGTCACATGGCACAATCAGATAACAGAAGCCATGGTTTACACCTTGCATTAACATGTGGTTGTTGTCGTGGATTGCTATCTGATCAAGATTTGTTTTGTCTACACATGGTAATAAAATGTGTATCTTATCTGCCACTGCGTACTTATTGTGCCCAGATGCCATGGTCTCTCCCTGTATGCAAATTAATTCAACCTGCCTTGGACCTCCCGTTATGACACAAGCTATATAAATTGACAGAAAACTGCAAACTTTTAGTTTTATACTCATCATTACAGCCTACTTTTGTTATCCAACGATTTAAGACTGGCTGTAATAGGCTACTATCCCAATAACCTCGACGTGTCCACAGCCGTACAAATAAATATTCAGAGAAACTCTCCCATCCCTAAAAAAGTCACTGCACAAACAAGCTGAATATCTGGATGTGTGTACAAAATACAATTATTTCACAGTATAAATAGAAATGACACTTAGACCCTAATGCATACAGTAAAAACCGAAACAAGTTAAGTTACAGAGTAGGCTACAAAGTGCATCTCAGAATGGCGTAACGCATTATCCAAACAGATCTGGACAGGGTTGTTCTTTACCATGGATGTTGTCTTTATGTTATTGTAATCTTGTATTGTAAATAACCTTTAGTATGGGCCTAAACAGCACCAAATGAAAAAAGTGACATGCTGGGAGTACATCTGTGGTTTAGTTTCTTCCTAATAATTGATCAGTGATAAATCGCTAATGAAACCTGAATATGATAACCTATAGAGGGGTGGTCAAATTATGAAAATGCTTGGATAAAAGCGGCAATCAATAAAAGGAGCACGCATGTAAAGCAAATGGCTTCATAAAGGAATAAAGTGTAAATCTAAGTAGCCTAAATAGTCATTTGTATCGAAACCTAGATTATATTGGACAGTGGCCTCGTTCATGCTTACAGAAAGCTATGCGCCTTTACGGAGTCAGTTTGGACATCTTCTTCACTTTATTGATAGCTGGAAAATGCTCAAAGATTCACAGAATATAATATGATAGAATATAATACAATTGAAAAGGATTGCATTATAATACCAATGTATTATTTTCATATATGATAGGCATATAGCAACTGAAATAGACTATTCACCACCCACCCACCGTTGATTCTAGCTAGATCTAAAGGTACAGGTGGAAAATTAGGCCTGTACATTACACTTTGCTATATACTTGTCAGGCACTGTGCTTTTCTGCTGCGACCCAAACATTGTCGTTGGAGTATTATTGTTTCGTATATATTGTATTTTTTAACATTGTGTTATATTTAAATGATTGTGCTACTTTAGGATAATAATCTATGATTGCAAATTGGTGTACAATTTAGTCTATGAACGCGAGAAACCAATAAAACCTACTACTACTACATGGGTTTCTGACCATGTTTTGAGAAAGACTAATCTACATATTTCAGGTGATCTCCGTATAAAACTATTATTTGGTATTATGTTTACTTTGCCATTCAACCACTCAATTCAAGCTGTAAAATGAGATCAGTTATGCCTCTCATAAAGATGGCTGTAGGTAGTCTGATTGGGTAGAGACAATATGGAAGAAAAACACAGTTGTGGTATTGCTTCTCCGATAAATATTATTCTCTACATGTCTGTATACAGAAACTCTCCATAGACAACCAAAGATAATTTATCCATTTGGTTTGATTCAAGTTTTTTTAATTTCAGAGTCCTCGATAGGTTTAAAAAAAAGACAAGTGGTGCAAAATATTGCAAGACAATGTATTTCCAGAGTCATAGTTCATATGTTCATATATTCATACACTACATGACCAAAAGTATGTGGACACCTGCTCATCGAACATCTCATTCCAAAATCATGGGCATTAATATAACAGCCTCCACTCTTTTGGGAAGGCTTTCCACTAGATGTTAGAACATTGCTGCGGGACTTGATTCCATTCAGCCACAAGAGCATTAGTGAGGTCGGGCACTGATTTTGGGATATTAGGCCTGGCTCGCAGTCGGCATTCCAATTCATCCCAAAGGTGTTCGATGGGGTTGAGGTCAGGGCTCTGTGCAGGCCAGTCAAGTTCTTCCTCACCGATCTCGGCAAACCATTTCTGTATGGACCTTGCTTTGTGCACGGGGGCATTGTCATGCTGAAACAGGAACGGGCCTTTCCCAAACTGTTGCCACAAAGTTGGAAGCACAGAATCGTGTAGAATGTAATTATATGCTGTAGCATGAAGGTTTCCCTTCATTGGAACTAATGGGCCTAGTCTGAACCATGAAAAACAGCCCCAGACTATTATTCCTCCTCCACCTAACTTTATAGTTGGCAATATGCATTGGGGCAGGTAGCATTCTCCTGGCATCCGCCAAACCCAGATTCGTCCATTGGACTACCAGATGGTGAAGCGTGATTCATCACTCCAGAGAGCGCATTTCCACTGCTCCAGAGTCCAATGGCGGCGAGCTTTACACCACTCCAGCCGACGCTTGGCATTGCGCATGGTGATCTTAGGCTTGTGTGCGGCTGCTCTGCCATGGAAATCCATTTCTTGAAGTACCCGGTGAACAGTTCTTGTGCTGACGTTGCTTCCAGAGGCAATTTGGAACTTGGTAGTGAGTGTTGCAACCGAGGACAGCCGATTTTTACGCGCTACGTACTCAGCATTCGGTGGTCCCGTTCTGTGAGCTTGTGTGGCCTAACACTTTGTGGGTGAGCTGTTGTTGCTCCTAGATATTTCCACTTCACAATAACAGCACTTACAGTTGACCAGGGCAGCTCTAGCAGGGCAGAAACTTGACAAACTGACTTGTTGGAAAGGTGGTATCCTATGACGGTGCCACGTTGAAAGTCACTGAGCTCTTCAGTAAGGCCATTCTACTGCCAATGTTTGTCTATGGAGATTGCATGGCTTTTTGTGTACTTACTTCAAGAGTGTGCAAAGCTGTCATCAAGGCAAAGGGTGGCTACTTTGAAGAATATAAAATATAAAATATATTTTGATTTGTTTAACACTTTTTTGGTTACTACATGATTCCATGTATGTTATTTCATAGTATTGATGTCTTCACTATTATTCTACAATGTAGAAAATAGTAAAAATAAAGAAAAAACGTGGAATGAGTAGGTGTTCTAAAACTGTTGACTGGTAATGTATGTATTCACACCCCTGAGTCAATAACTTTGGCAGTGATTACAGCTGTGAGTCTTTCTGGGTAAGTCTCTAAGAGCTTTGCACACCTTTATTGTGCAACATATACACATTATTATTTTCATAATTCTTCAAGCTCTGTCAAATTGGTTGTTGATCATTGCTAGACAACCATTTTCAGGTCTCGCCATACATTTTCAAGTAGATTCAAGTCAAAACTGTAACTCGGCCACTCAGGAACATTCACTGTCTTCTTGGTAAGCAACTCAAGTGTAGATTTGGCCTTGTGTTTTAGGTTATTGTCCTGCTGAAAGGTGAATTAATCTCCCAGTGTCTGGTGGAAAGAAGACTGAACCAGGTTTTCTTCTAGGATTTTGCCTGTGCTTAGCTCAATTCCATTTCTTTTTTATCCTGATAAACTCCCGGAGTGCAAATGTAAATTACTTTCCCACATTTATTTGTAGTATTACTTTTGTAGCAAACAGGATGCATGTTTTGGAATGTTTATGTTATGTACAGGCTTCCTTCTTTTCACTCTGTCAAATAGGTTCGTTTTGTGGAGTAACTACAATGTTGATGTTCCATCCTCAGTTATATCCTATAACAGCCATTAAACTGTTTTAGAACCACCATTGGCCTCATGGTGAAATCCCTGAGCGGTTTTCTTCCTCTCCAGCAACTGAGTTAGGAAGGACACCTGTATCTTTGTAGTGACTGGGTGTATTGATACACCATCCAAAGTGTAATTAATAACTTCACCATGCTCAAAGGGATGTGTACCCACCTACCAATAGGTGCCCTTCTTTGTGAGGCATTGGAAAACCTCCTTGCATGTTTGAAATTCACTGCTCGACTGAGGGACCTTACAGATAATTGTATATGTGGAGTAGTCATTCAGAAATCATGTTAAACACTATTATTGCACACAGAGTGAGTCCATGCAACTTATTATGTGACTTGTTCAGCACATTTTTACTCCTGAACGTATTTAGGCTTGCCATAAGAAAAGGGGTTGAATACTTACTGATTCAAGATATTTCAGCTTTTAATTTTTAATTAATGCGTGTTAAACAGATTTGAGAACTTTTGGTAACAGTTTATTTTACAGCCCGGTATTTACCATACACTGTAAAAAGTAATTAGTTCTGCTAAGTAAAAATGTTTATGGGAACCCGTTGCCTAGAACCATTTGAGTAAGTACTGTATGTCAGTGTTGAATACTTAAAGTAATAAAGTGACATCACCACAAATATGGTTGTTGTATTAAGTTCTAAATACTTAAAGGTGCACTATGCAGAAGTCGCGCTGCCATTTCCTGGTTGCTTAAATTCTAATAGTCCGCCTAATATCAGTTTATGTGTCATTAAAAGTTGTGCACATAACCTTGTTGATGGTGGGAATGGCTTGTCTCATTATTGAAGGTCAATTTGCTTGACGGTTTTGATATCCGTTCATCATGGTCAATTACACCTCATAGGACAACGATTACACCTCATAGCACAACAAACTGCTTAATTCTGTTTTAGAAATAGACTTTTCTTTCTTCAAACATGTATACAACATTTTGCAAAAGTATCATTAAGTGAAAAAAATGGCTTTACCCACAATTCTCTAAAAACAGAGCCACGTGGCACTATTACATTTTCATAACTTGCAAAAACTAAATTCTATATCAGCACAACACAGATAAATCAAGTGTTTTTACTCAAATATCAATGTCTGACTACTACTTTATTATTTTAAGTAAATAGTAAAACATAATAGAATCAAGAACAACTTATCTAATAAATGTTTGATTGACTTTAAAATATTGAATAATCATAACTTGTTAAAACTCAATAACTTTAGATTAGCAGAACACAGATGAATAAAGTTATATTTACTCAATAACCTAATATTTGTTAACAGTACTCAAAAACATTAAATGATAAGAACATTGATTGAGTACCACTTATATGATTTGAGTTCTATAGGCAGTTTGAGATGTTTGAGTAAGCATTACTTAATGGCGAACGTGCATAAAGATGGCAGAATCAGATATAATGTAATTGTTTTAGCACTACCCACCGAGTTTTTAAACTTCAGCGCGCAATATGGTTCAATGTGCCAAAACTGGCAATAAATCAGCACAATCTAGTTTTTTTCTAATTGCCAGCATCTTGAAGCTTAAATTGGGATCATGTATACTCTGCCAGTGATCATACAAAAAAATTGTAATGGATATCAATGTACAATATGGCGGAATTTGTGGTAAGTGCATGGGCACCACCATCTTTATGCACCTCCGCTATTGCTTTAATGAGTTAAGCAGTTACTTTATACAGTGCATAGTTAGAAACAACGACGTGTTAAAATGGTCATTAGCTAATTGAATAATAATTACACGTTGGTTTCTTTGAGATTCATTGACAGTGTCACTATGTACTATTTGGTAGCAAGTAGTTACCAATTGTGCTGAACTATTTGAGGTAGGTACCAGAAAGAAGCAATTTTTACCAAAGTTTCTAAAAAATAAGAAAAACTTAGAATGGGGAAACAATTGCTTGAATTAAGCAACACATTTTTTTCCCAATTTTACTTGACAAGATTTCTTGAAATAAGTACAAATATCTAATTGAGAAAGCACTAGTGATCTCAAAACTAGTAAAAAGGAATACAAATATAGCATTATTGACTTGATATAAGCAACAGAGATTCAGTTTCATTGTACAATAATAATAAGGCACAAGTACTTAATACTAGTGTATTTCTTGTCCAGAAATAAGATTATGTTGCTATTATTTGAAACCTTAAACTGATACATTAATACTTCAATCAAGTCATTAGAAATAAAATAGGTTAAAAAAAGATGCAAATGAATCAATTGATTTGACATTGTCTTTTATTATGACAGCTTAAGGTTACAGCATTCTAATTCGGCCTGAACACCAAAACATTGAAGAGATAAAAGTGCTCGACGTTGACTTTTGCACACCCCACCATACCATGAGACATCCATGTCTTCATCAGTGGAAAACATAAATGGTTGAGTTTGATATCATTTAAAAGCTTACAAACAGGGTTGTCAAACTGTTGTATAATTTATTGAAATTAATTTTTTAAATAACAAATGTAGTAATTGTTTTTTTTTACCCTTAAGGTAAATAATCTAAAAATGCATAAACTCCGATTATTTTCATTTTCGCATATGCTTTGGCTTAGACCCTATTTTACATCATCTGAGTTTTTGTGTTGTGCCCACCATCTGTTGAGACACACCATGTTCTTGAATACACGGTGGGTGTCATGTTTTGGCTGATAAATGTACTAAAATGGGAATACAACTGAAATGTAAACTTTCAAATGGTACCACAATGATGGTTGGAGGTCCAGACATCAGAGAATGTTGACTTGAATGGGAATATCTGTTGTCTTAAATTATACTGTCAGTCTTCCGTAGGTTGACATTGGACCAAGTTGACATTGGACCAGCGGCCATCTTTGTGGTACTAATTCTATCCTCCTGATTCCTGATAACAAGCAAAAACTAAAGCAGGAAGGGCCAGTGACTCGGTCAATAAAAAAGTGGTCAGATGAAGCAGATGCTAAGCTACAGGACTGTTTTGCTAGCACAGACTGAAATATGTTCCAGGATTCTTCCGATGGCATAGAGGAGTACACCACATCAGTCACTGGCTTCATCAATAAGTGCATCGATGACGTCGTCCCCACAGTGACTGTATGTACATACCCCAACCAGAAGCCATGGATTACAGGCAACATCCGCACTGAACTAAAGGGTAGAGCTGCCGCTTTCAAGGAGTAGGACTCTAACCCGGAAGCTTATAAGAAATCCTGCTATGCCCTCCGACGAACCATCAAACAGGCAAAGCGTCAATACAGGACTAAGATCGAATCGTACTACACCGGCTCCGACGCTCGTCGGATGTGGCAGGGCTTGCAAACTATTACAGACTACAAAGGGAAGCACAGCCGCGAGCTGCCCAGTGACACAAGCCTACCAGACGAGCTACATTTCTTCTATGCTCGCTTCGAGGCAAGTAACACTGAAACATGCATGAGAGCATCAGCTGTTCCAGATGACTGTGTGATCACGCTCTCCATAGCCGATGTGAGTAAGACCTTTAAACAGGTGAACATTCACAAGGCCGCAGGACCAGACGGATTACCAGGACGTGTACTCCAAATATGCGCTGACCAACTGGCAAGTGTCTTCACTGACATTTTCAACCTCTCCCTGTCTGAGTCTGTAATACCAACATGTTTCAAGCAGACCACCATAGTCCCTGTGCCCAAGAACACTAAGGTAACCTGCCTAAATGACTACTGACCCGTAGCACTCACGTCTGTAGCCATGAAAGGATGGTCATGGCTCACATCAACACCATTATCCCAGAAAACCTAGACCCACTCCAATTTGCATACTGCCCCAACATATCCACAGATGATGCAATCTCTATTGCACTCCACACTGCCCTTTCCCACCTGGACAAAAGGAACACCTACGTGAGAATGCTATTCATTGACTACAGGTCATGCATTCAACACCATAGTGCCCTCAAAAGCTCATCACCAAGCTAAGTACCCTGGGACTAAACACCTCCCTCTGCAACTGGATCCTGGACTTCCTGACGGGCAACCCCCAGGTGGTAAGGGTAGGTAACAACACATCCGCCACACTGATCCTCAACACGGGGGCTCCTCAGGGGTGTGTGCTCAGTCCCCTCCTGTACTCACTGTTCACTCATGGCTGCATGGCCAGGCACGACTCCAACACCATCATTAGGTTTGCTGATGACACAACAGTGGTAGGCCTGATCACCGACAACGATGAGACAGCCTATAGGGAGGAGGTCAGAGACTTGGCCGTGTGGTGCCAGGAATGGCTACCAAGACTATTTGCATTGCTCTCCCCCGCTGCTGCTACTCTCTGTTTATTATCTATGCATAGTCACTTTAATAACTCTACCTACAGTTGAAGTCGGAAGTTTACATACACCTTAGCCAAATACATTTAAACTCAGTTTTTCACAATTCCTGACATTTAATCCTAGTAAGAATTCCCTGTTTTAGGTCAGTTTGGATCACCACTTTATTTTAAGAATGTGAAATGTCAGAATAATTGTAGAGAGAATTATTTATTTCATCACATTCCCAGTGGGTCAGAAGTTTACATACACTCAATTAGTATTTGGTAGCATTGCCTTTAAATTGTTTAACTTGGGTCAAATGTTTTGGGTAGCCTTCCACAAGCTTCCCACATTAAGGTTTGTAGGCCTCCTTGCTCGCACACGCTTTTTCAGTTCTGCCCACAAATATTCTACAGGGCTTTGTGATGGCCACTCCAGTACCTTGACTTTGTTGTCCTTAAGCCATTTTGCCATAATTTTGGAAGTATGCTTGGGGTCATTGTTCATTTGGAAGACCCATTTGCGACCAAGCATTAACTTCCTGACTGATGTCTTGAGATGTTGCTTCAATATATCCACATACTTTTCCTTCCTCATGATGCCATCTATTTTGTGAAGTGCACCAGTCCCTCCTGCAGCAAAGCACCCCCACAGCATGATGCTGCCACCCCCGGGCTTCACGGTTGGGATGGTGTTCTTCGGCTTGCAAGCCGCCCCCGTTTTCCTCCAAACATAACGATGGTCATTATGGCCAAACAGTTCAATTTTTGTTTCATCAGATCAGGTATATTATGCGCCCCCTGCTGTATTAGTAGCAAAACTCTCAAGCTAATTCTGCAATGTTTCTTTCAGCACTTTAGATACATTATGTACCAAACTGTCGGCATAGTACAAGAGGCGTTGGTCCAGTATGAGCTCTCCCTGTGACAGGTCTGTTTTTACAGGCTTTCTGATATGGAATATCCGGGCAACGCTGCGGTCTACATGAACACTGCCCATCTTTGAGTGCAGAAGAGTGTGTACTGTGGTGCTAAACACGGCTCGGGGGTTCACAATGATCTTAAAGTTGTTGGACTCACTGGGGTTGTTGGGCTCCCGGTATACATGCTCCAGAATATTGACCCCTGGGACCCCTTGCCAGTCTGTCCAAGTGGATTGGTTACTCTGTTTTACTGTGGAGAGGAACACATTGTTTTCAAACTCAAAACCCACATCTGGGCCGTATGCCATCTCAAGCTGTGGCAGGAGTTCACCCCAGCTGTCCACGCTGAGCGGCAGGATGAGCTCGTCAATGTCCTGTAAGGCCACGTAGCAGCTCTGGTACATGTAGCGGTAGACGCAGTCGTTCAGTGCAGGGATCTGCCCATAGTAGTGCAGGTCTCCTGGGGAATGGGACCGTTGCCACCCCTTGGACACGTTGAGGTATGAAGTCACAGGCCAGTCGATGACCTCTACGAAGTCTCTCTTCACATAGTGGTCCAGGACTCTCTGAGCAGTTCTGCTGCAGCTGTTCCTGTAGATAGCCACCCGCTGCACGCCCAACAGTCGAAACATCTCCAGGGTCTGCACCATCTGCAGGACGTTGTCAAAGTCAAACATGGTGGAGATGCAGACAGTGAACTCGTAGGGGAACGACTCGTTCCGGGCCCTCAGGTTGAAGACTGGTATGAAAGGAGGCTCCTCGTCTGGCATGTCAATGTAAAGGGCTATGTGGTTGGGGACTTCACATCTATGAGGGACTGGGCACATGATGTCAGCTGTGCCGTAGTCAAATTTATAGTGGTCAGAGTGGATGCTGTAAACAGCTGATGAGTTGTATTTTTGTCCATCACAGCAGAAGAGGCACTGAAACACTACCTTCTCACTACGGAGTACGATGGCGATTATTCGAATCTCCGGTTTGCCACTTCGGTGCTCAAAGTATGCTGATACCATAAATGTATGTGTGCCGGCAATGGCCACTAGAGGGGCTTTCTTCACTGTTGAGCTGCACACTGCCAAAGGTTGGTGGGGGGCTGTTGTTGTCAATCTTCCAGGCCTGGTTGAGTTGACAGTTGATTTGAAGGGGACCAAGAGTTGGTTATATAAGTTGGGAAGTGTGAGGAACAGTATGCTGAGTATAAGGCTCAGGAGAAGGAAACTCAGCCAACTCCTCAGCTTTATCTTGTTTAGTAGAAACCTGCCTGACTTCTTCACACAGCTCCCCCAGAACCCCCTTCCTGAAATGAAGAAACAGGTGTAAGGACTGGGACACATTTACATTTTTAGTCATTTAGCAGACGCTCTTATCCAGAGCAACTTACAGTTAGTGAGTGCATACATTTTTCATACTGCCCCCCCATGGGAATTGAACCCACAACCCTGGCGTCGCAAATGCCATGCTCTACCAACTGAGCTACACATTACATAACATTTTATGATACAACATTGGCTTTGACATTTATCAAGAAAATGTAATGTGGGGAAATAATGTACAAACAAGTACATGAACACTCATTATTCAGGATTGTCTATTATTGTGTAAGCAGCCACAAAGAGATTGTAATATGCAATGTCTCAATGCAACATTTACACTGAGTATACCATGGGGGATCTCTTTTAAATGTTTTCAATATTGACTTCTTAGGGAATAGAAAGGCTGTCCATATAGAGAAAATCTCAGCTCATGGACTGTGTAGGCATGTGTCTGTCTTAGCAGAGGGAGCCTTGGGAGGTCTGTGGGTGGGTCTACAGCTCTGTACAGCAGATAACGCCATTTTGGTATTGCAGGAGATAAATATTTTGTGTTGAAAGAAACGGCATAGGGTAATAAGTCGTGGTGATGTCAAGAACACAGCAGAGTTGCATGAAAGATAAGTCTTCAACACACTAGATTTCACATTCTAATTGTTCAAATATATATGTGTTTGTGTGTTTGTGCGAGAAATAGAGAGACAAAAATGTAGGCTGAGGGAGAATGCATGGCATAGACAGGGGACTTGATGCCAATTCTTGAATGTGTTACTGGAGATACATTTTGAGAGGCCAACTTCTAGTCATTTTTAACCAGATATCCCCACACAAATAAGGAATCAAAAGGTCAAAACATGTATGAAGCCCAAGAAACAAAACCAAGATTATATAAAGACAAGCTGTATGAAAACATCCTCTAATCTCAAAGACAAACAGTCCCTCTTTCTGGAACATTCTGAAATCATTTGACATTTGTACAGTATTTTCCTTCTGTCTTCAATGCAATCTCATAAATGATCACCTTGAGACAGGGCCATGCACATACCCTTGATGGGGCAGGTGCTCAAAGGAAAAAAGCCATTAATATGTTTCTACTGCTCCTGTAGCCAAATTCACCATTCCTTTTTTAACATAGGCCTTTATTTTCTGCGCAAAGAAAACGGCTAAGCAAGCTAGAACCACAGATGAAAGGGAGTTAGAAAGAACCACAAATTCTTTGTTAGAACCAGGTGGAAGCGCATGCATGCGACGAGGACAAGCGCAGCAATGCACTGCCTCGCTCACGCTCGAGGCCGCAGAAGGGCAGGGGAGTGTACTTTTTTCAAGATTAATTAGTTAATTAAAAATGATCTAGTTTGATAGGCAATTTGTTGCATTTGAAGTTACAATATAGAAAAGAGACTAAAAATAAAATAAAAAGAAATTTGTTTTTAAAAAATGCCACCAATCAAAAGGGCAGGTACTCTATCTGTTCATGTGCCTGCTTTGAGAAGCAACACACTTTACTGCAATTGTGAATGAATGCAATGGCACATACTGTATCATGGTATGGTCCACATAGGTACTATTAAGACCGCCTCCTTCTGTTTGCACTAGCAATTGAACCACTTGCAGAAATAATTAGACAGGACTCAAACATAACAGGTATCAGTGTGGTAAACATGAATATAAACTAAACTTATTTGCAAATGATCTCCTGATATACCAAAATTGAAAACTCAATGACCCCCTTGCTAAAGATATTTTCAGAATACTCTAAAGTCTTAAGATACCGTGGGGGGGGAAAGTATTTAGTCAGCCACCAATTGTGCAAGTTCTCCCACTTAAAAAGATGAGAGAGGCCTGTAATTTCCATCATAGGTACACGTCAACTATGACAGACAAATTGAGAAAAAAAATCCAGAAAATCACATTGTAGGATTTTTTATGAATTTATTTGCAAATTATGGTGGAAAATAAGTATTTGGTCACGCACAAACAAGCAAGATTTCTGGCTCTCACAGACCTGTAACTTCTTCTTTAAGAGGCTCCTCTGTCCTCCACTCGTTACCTGTATTAATGGCACCTGTTTGAACTTGTTATCAGTATAAAAGACACCTGTCCACAACCTCAAACAGTCACACTCCAAACTCCACTATGGCCAAGACCAAAGAGCTGTCAAAGGACACCAGAAACAAAATTGTAGACCTGCACCAGGCTGGGAAGACTGAATCTGCAATAGGTAAGCAGCTTGGTTTGAAGAAATCAACTGTGGGAGCAATTATTAGGAAATGGAAGACATACAAGACCACTGATAATCTCCCTCGATCTGGGGCTCCACGCAAGATCTCACCCCGTGGGGTCAAAATGATCACAAGAACGGTGAGCAAAAATCCCAGAACCACACGGGGGGACCTAGTGAATGACCTGCAGAGAGCTGGGACCAAAGTAACAAAGCCTACCATCAGTAACACACTACGCCGCCAGGGACTCAAATCCTGCAGTGCCAGACGTGTCCCCCTGCTTAAGCCAGTACATGTCCAGGCCCGTCTGAAGTTTACTAGGCGACAGGTAGCTTAGTGGTTAAGAGCGTTGTACCAGTAACCGAAAGGTCGCTGGTTCTAATCCCCAAGCCGACTAGGTGAAAAATCTGTCGATGTGCCCTTGAGCAAGGCACTTAACCCTAGTCGCTCTGGATAAGAGCGTCTGCTAAATGACCAATTTATTTAATTTAAATTCTTACTAGAGTGCATTTGGATGATCCAGAAGAGGATTGGGAGAATGTCATATGGTCAGATGAAACCAAAATAGAACTTTTTGGTAAAAACTCAACTCGTCGTGTTTGGAGGACAAAGAATGCTGAGTTGCATCCAAAGAACACCATACCTACTGTGAAGCATGGGGGTGGAAACATCATGCTTTGGGGCTGTTTTTCTGCAAAGGGACCAGGACGACTGATCCGTGTAAAGGAAAGAATGAATGGGGCCATGTATCGTGAGATTTTGAGTGAAAACCTCCTTCCGTCAGCAAGGGCATTGAAGATGATACGTGGCTGGGTCTTTCAGCATGACAATGATCCCCAACACACCGCCCGGGCAACGAAGGAGTGGCTTCGTAAGAAGCATTTCAAGGTCCTGGAGTGGCCTAGCCAGTCTCCAGATCTCAACCCCATAGAAAATCTTTGGAGGGAGTTGAAAGTCCGTGTTGCCCAGCGACAGCCCCAAAACATCACTGCTCTAGAGGAGATCTGCATGGAGGAATGGGCCAAAATACCAGCAACAGTGTGTGAAAACCTTGTGAAGACTTACAGAAAACGTTTGACCTGTGTCATTGCCAACAAAGGGTATATAACAAAGTATTGAGAAACTTTTGTTATTGACCAAATACGTATTTTCCACCATAATTTGCAAATAAATTCATTACAAATCCTACAATGTGATTTTCTGGAATTTTTTTCCTCATTTTGTCTGTCATAGTTGACGTGTACCTATGATGAAAATTACAGGCCTCTCTCATCTTTTTAAGTGGGAGAACTTGCACAATTGGTGGCTGACTATACTTTTTTTCCCCACTGTAGTATTCGCCCCCCCTGAGACAAAACATGTTAGAAAAACCTTTGGCAGAGATTACAGCTGTGAGTCTATTTGGGTAACTCTCTAAGAGTTTTGCACACCTGGATTGTACAATATTTTCAGATTATTATTTTTAAAATTCTTCAAGCTCTGTCAAGTTGGTTGTTGATCATTGATCAAGTTGCCATAGATTTTCAAGCCGATGTAACCTCTACGGGATCGGTGTCCCATATACGGGACGGTTGAGCTAATGTAATTAGCATGACTGTTGTAAGTAACAGCGAACTTTCCAGGACAGAGACATGTCTAGCGGCAGGTAGCTTAGTGGTTAAGAGCGTTGTGCCAGTAACCGAAAGGTCGCTGGTTCTAATCCCCGAGCCGACTAGGTGAAAGATCTGTCGATGTGCCCTTGAGCAAGGCACTTAACCCTAATTGCTCCTGTAAGTCGCTCTGGATAAGAGTGTCTGCTAAATGACTAAAATGTAAATGTATGTCTTATATGGGCAGAAAGCTTAAATTCTTGTTAATCTAACTGCACTGTCCAATTTACAGTAGCTATTACAGTGAAAAAATACCATGCTATTGTTTGAGGAGAGTGCACAACAACAAAAAACGTATCGCGGCAACTGGTTTGGTACATTCACCTCTGAAGGTAAATCATGTACTTACATTCAGTCATCTTGCTCTGATTTGTCATCCTGAGTGTCCCAGAGATACAATGTAGCATAGTTTTGTTTGATAAAATCAATTTTTATATTCAAATGTAGGAACTGGGTTCTACAGTTTGAACCCTTGCTGTCTCTGGCTCCACACCCACCCCGCCCGGCCATCTAGATGTGTGAAAGTTAGTGTATAAGCTAATGATCCATCATGTATGACATTCCTGGGAGTGTGTAAACTTACATTTTGTATTACCATATCATTTTTGCATGTTCTCCATAGTTATGTACTTGAAAATGTATCAATTGACCAATTCGGCACATTTGGGCAGACTTGACACAAAATAGTCTGGTATTGCAATGCTTTACTGGATCAATCTGAAACGTTGCACACACCTTGCTGCCATCTAGTGGCCAAAATCGAAATTGCGCCTAAACTGCAATATTATATTGTGGCCTTTCTCTTGCACTTCAAAGATGATAAAACATATATATACACATGTTTTTTGTTTGTATTATCTTTTACCAGATCTAATGTGTTATATTTTCCTACATTAATTTCACATTTAGATAAATTCAGTTTATTTTTATCCTAAACAACTCCCTAGTCTTTGCTCATGACTAGCATACACATAACATGATGTATCCACCTCCATGTTTGAAAATATGAAGAGTGGTATCAGTGATGTGTTGTGTTGGATTTGTCCCAAACATAACACTTTGTATTCAGGACAAAAAGTTAATTTCTTTGCCAACTCTTTTGCAGTATTACTTAAGTGCCTTTTTGCAAACAGGATGCATGTTTAGGAATATTTTTATTCTGTACAGGCTTCCTTCTTTACACTCTGTCATTTAGGTTAGTATTGTGGAGTAACTACAATCTTGTTCATCCATCCTAATTTTTCTCATATCACAACCATTAAACTCTGTAACTGTTTTAAAATCACCATTGGCCTCATGGTGAAATCCTTGAGCAGTTTCCTCCCTCTCCGACAACTGAGTTAGGAAGGATGCCTGTATCTTTGTAGTGACTGGGTGTATTGATACACCATCCAAAGCCTGATTAATAGCTTCACCATGCTCAAAGGGATGTTCAGCATCTGCTTTCTTTGTTTTGTTGACACAAATTATACAAATTGGTTCCCTTCTTAGCAAGGCATTGAAAAACCTCCCTGGACTTTGTGGTTGAATCACTACTCGATTGAGGGACCTTATAGACAATTGTATGTGTGGAGTACAGAGATGGGGTAGTCATTAAAAAAAATAATGTTAACCACTATTATTGAACACGGAATGAGTCCCTGCAACTTATTATGTGATTTGTTAAGCACATTTTTACTCCTGAACTTATGTAGGCTTGCCATAACAAAGGGGTTGAATACTTATTGACTAAAGACTTCTCAGCTTACATTTTTAAAATTAATTTCTAAGATTTTTCTATGAACAAAATTCCACTTTGACATTATGGGGTATGGTGTATAGACCAGTGACACAACATTTAAATGTATTTAACTTTAAATTCAGGCTTTAACACAACAAAATGTGGAAAAAGTAAAGGGGTGTGTATACTTTCTGAAGTCACCATATACAGTGGGGTCTGAAATGATTGACACCCTTGATAAAGATAAGCTGCTCGTCAAACGTCTCATTCTAAAATCATGGGCATTAATATGGAGTTGGTCCCCCCTTTGCTGCTATAACAGCCTCCATTCTTCTGGGAAGGCTTTCCACTAGATGTTGGAATATTGCTGCGGGGACTTGCTTCTATTCAGCCACAAGCACATTAGTGAGGACGGGCACTGATGTTAGGCGATTAGGCCTGGCTCGCAGTCGGTGTTCCAATTAATCCCAAAGGTGTTCAATGGGGTTGAGATCAGGGCTCTGTGCAGGTCAGTCAAGATCTTCCACACCGATCTCGACAAACCATTTTTGTATGGACCTTGCTTTGTGCACGGAGGCAATGTCATGCTGAAACAGGAAAGGGCATTTCCCAAACTGTTGCCACAATGTTGGAAGCACATAATCGTCTAGAATGTAATTGTATGCTGTAGCGTTAAGATTTCCCTTCACTGGAACTAAGGGGCCTAGCATGAACCATGAAAAACAGCCCAAGATCATTATTCCTCCACCAAACTTTACAGTTGGCGATATGCATTCGGGCAGGTAGTGTTTTCTTGGCAGCTGCCAAACCCAGATTTGTCAGTCGGACTGCCAGATGGTGAAGCATGATTCATCAGTCCAGAGAACGTGTTTCCACTGCTCCAGCAGACGCTTGGCATTGCGCATGGTGATCTTAGGCTTGTATGCAGCTGCTCAGCCATGTAAACCCATTTCATGAAGCTCCCGGTGAACAGTTATTGTGCTGATGTTGCTTCCAGAGGAAGTTTCAAACTCGGTAATGAGTTTTGCAACTGAGGACAGACGATTTTTACGAGCTACGTGCTTCAGCACTGGGCGTTCCCGTTCTGTGAGCTTGTGTGGCCTACCACTTCGTGGCTGAGCCGTTGTTGCTCCTAGACGTTTCCACTTCACAATAACAGCACTTACAGTTGACCAGGGCAGCTCTAGCAGGGCAGAAATTTGACGAACTGACTTGTTGGAAAGGTGGCATCCTCTGACGGTGCCATGTTGAATGTCACTGAGCTCTTCAGTAATGTCATTCTACTGCCAATGTTTGTCTATGGAATTTGCATGGCTGTGTGCTCAATTTTATACACCTGTATAAAATACAAAGAATGAGGCTGAAATAGCCAAATCCACTAACTTGAAGGGGTGTCCACATACTTTTGTATATACAGTACCAGTCAAAAGTTTGGACACACCTACTCATTCAAGGGTTTTCTTAATTTTTAAAATGTTGTACATTGTGGAATAATAGTGAAGACATCAAAACTATGAAATAACACATATGGAATCATGTAGTAACCAAAAAAGTGTTAAACAAATTAAAATATATTTAATATTTTAGATTCTTCAAAATAGCCACCCTTTGCCTTGATGACAGCTTTGCACACTCTTGGCATTCTCTCAACCAGCTTCACCTGGAATGCTTTTCCAATAGTCTTGAAGGAGTTCCCACATATTCTGAGCACTTGTTGGCTGCTTTTCCTTCACTCTGCGGTCCAACTCATCCCAAACCATCTCAATTGGGTTGAGGTCGTGTGATTGTGGAGGACAGGTCATCTGATGCAGCACTCCATCACTCTCCTTTTTGGTCAAATAGCCCTCACACAGCCTGGAGGTGTGTTGGGTCATTGTCCTGTTGAAAAACAAATGATAGTCCCACTAAGTGCAAACCAGATGGGATGGCGTATTGCTGCAGAATGCTGTGGTAGCTATGCTGGTTAAGTGTGCCTTGAATTCAAAATAAATCACAGACAGTGTCACAAGCAAAGCACCCCCACACCATAACACCTCCTCCTCCATGCTTCACGGTGGGAACCACATATACGGAGATCATCCGTTCACCTACTCTGCATCTCACAAAGACACAGCGGTTGGAAACAAAAATCTCAAAATTGGACTCATCAGACCAAAGGACAGATTTCTACTGGTCTAATGTCCATTGCTCGTGTTTCTTGGCCCAAGCAAGTCTCTTCTTCTTATTGGAGACCTTTAGTAGTGGTTTCTTTGCAGCAATTCGACCATGAATGCCTGATTCACGCAGTCTCCTCTGAACTGTTGATTTTGAGATGTGTCTGTTACTTGAACTTGTGAAGCATTTATTTGGGCTGCAATTTCTGAGGCTGGTATCTCTAATTAGCTTATCCTCTGCAGCAGAGGTAACTCTGGGTCTTCCTTTCCTGTGGCGGTCCTCATGAGAGCCAGTTTCATTATAGCGCTTGATGGTTTTTGCGACTGCACTTGAAGAAACTTTAAAAGTTCTTGAAATGTTCTGGATTGACTGACCTTCATGTCTTAAAGTTATAATAATAATAATATGCCATTTAGCAGACGCTTTTATCCAAAGCGACTTACAGTCATGCGTGCATACATTTTTTGTGTATGGGTGGTCCCGGGGATCGAACCCACTACCTTGGCGTTACAAGCGCCGTGCTCTACCAGCTGAGCTACAGCTGGTAGAGCTGTCGTTTCTCTTTGGTAATTTGAGCTTTTCTTTCCATAATATGGACTTCCAGTGGAAGCTGGAAATCAAAAATCTACCTACTAAAAGATGTTTGATTTTATGGTTCTATTTAGCTTCCACTGGAAGGATATCAAGGATCTGGAAGGATTCTGTATGGAGGAATGGTCTAAGATCCCTCCCAATGTGTTCTCCAACTCATAAAACATTTTTAGAAGAAAGGCTCAGTGCCATTATCCTCGCATTGTGAGGTATTGAAATGTATTGTGAACTGAGGTGTCAATAATATTGACCCCTTCCTTTTTTAGAAAAAGAAATTGGTAACACTTGACACCCAGCATCATAACACGTTATGACACGGTCATAACCATGTTATAATATGTTATAATAGGTGACATAGCTTGTCATCACCTGTTATAATATGGTCATAACACTGTCATGACACATATATTTAGACCTGTTGTGACATATATTGCATTACTTTATGGATGGTTATGACACCTACATAAGAGTGTCAAAACCCACAAAACCTACCACACAAGGCAAAACATTGCCTACTTTGTCAACATTGTCAACAGCATGTTCATGTTCTATTACATTTTCTGAAATTGACCATATTCAATTATCATTGTAATTGCGCACACATTGATGTCAGACATGCACCTACCCCAATGCTCTGTTGATGATGACTGGGATGAATGCAGGAGCAGATTTCAGACACCCTCTTTTTGACTGATGATTGACGTAAGGGCATGTACATGATAGGACTATCTGGCTTACAGTGGTGCAGAGTACTTAAGTAAAAGTACTTTAAAGTACTACTTCAATTGTTTTTTTTGGGTATCTCTACTTTACTTTTCTATTGATATTTTTGACAACTTTCTTTTAGACTTTTACTCAAGTAGTATTTTACTGAGTGACTTTTACTTTTACTTTTACTTGAGTCATTTTTTATTAGGGTATCTTTACTTTTACTCAAGTATGACAATTTAGTACTTTTTCCACCACTGCTGGCTTATATGATTCTTGACAGTGTCATAAAGTGTATTTTATGGTTAAAGTTTGACGCCAGACAGAGCCGAGGGCACACTGATAATGTATCTGTGTCATTGGGTGATTCTGTAGCAGCTGATGTTGTGACTTCCTTCGGTGCTATGTGTTCGGTGCTCTTTGTTGTAACTTGTATTATGAAATTGGTTGTTTGGATCCTGGATGCTGAATAAATGAGTAGTGTTCCAAGCCGTGCTGTATTGGCCCTCACAGGGTAATTGCACATTATTTCCCTTTGCTTCTAGTGTAGAATTTAGTTTAGTACAGCGGGGGTTCATATAAGCCTCATTGTCTGCCTGGCTGACCTCAGAAGATTTGTTTCACTTTTGAAATTCAACTTTTTCTGAACCAGGCGAAATTATGCATCAATGTCATTATTATGGATGTATCCAAGTAAATGCCTATAGAAAAAAAGCTCAAACAAACTAACATGCAGCTATTGTACTGTCATTCCAGGTGCAATGTTTGACATGACTGAGTTAGCTGAAGTTGGCTAGCTAGCTAGCAAGTCACAAGAACATTAGTCAGCCTGCATACCAACCATTTTTGTTAGAACGAATGACCAGTCATTTTACATAGCAACTACGCAAAAAGAATGAACAATTGGAGCACATCTGTAACATGACCAAAATAACTAACGACCAGATTTCTGTCCGGACTATTTCCTCTGGTGCAAGAATTCAATTGTATGAATTTACTTATAATAAATATAGTTCTTAATAAAAATGTGTCATTTATTGTTGTTATATTGTATGTTATATTGCATATTGGTAAACTTTTTATAAAAGCAATAATGCACGAGAGGCAGTGCTAGATCATGAATACAGTCACAGGTAAATTGGTTTACTGGCCCTCCGCTTTAGCGTGGGGCCGAACAACGGTATTTGCCTGTGACTGTTGCTGCCTGTCACTGTTGCTAGTATTTCCTAGCTGTGGTCGGAAGTATGACTTTGTTCCATTCATGTGCTTTTTGGTCTGAATAATTCTTCAACCAATAAGATTTTAGCTAGCTTGATAAGCTAGCAAACGGTACTTATAATTAAGTTAGCTAGCTTGCTTAATATTGACAATATGATCAAAGTATAGCTACATTAGGCCTAACCCATATTGTAGTTGTCAAAAACGGATTTGTTGTCATCTTTTGTTTGAAAAGGTAAAAGGTCAGTGGTGAACTGTCAAAACTCGGCAATGCGGGCAACACATTCCCACTTGTAATTCTACACAATTTCTTTGAGTTTCCCATTTTTCTGACTTGAAGGGTCGTTCAAGTGAAACTTCCCAGTCGGAATTAGGAATAACTTCAATAGCACATGAACGCAGCAGTTATTCATGATACAGCAATTTATTGCTAAATATTTTGGATTTATATAATCAACAGCCGCTCTCCTTTTTGTTCACCTGAAAATCCCCTTTATACTGTATATTGGAATCTCCTTTGTTTCCTAATGTCATTGTGTTCAGGTATAATAAGTTATTTTAAATCAATCAGATTCGGTCCAGACTCCCCCAGACCCAACTCATCAGAATACCTCCACCCCATGACCTATCTGGCTATTTAGATCAGTCCGATGTGGTCCTGATGGCACACAGAACAAAGGGGCAGGGGGAGGACTCCTAAATATGTATTCTTTTGAGCTACGATTGGCCTGAAAATTCAAGCCTGATGCTACCTGAGCCCGATAAGCCTTACATCAAAGACATTTTATGGTCCCAAGCCTGAAAAAGCCCAAATGATTGTGCCATTATTCAATACATATAATAAGCTATACCGCACATTTTACTCGCAACAGAAAAATATAAAAGCCCATAGATGTATGCTTTCTTGGGTAAATAAATTAACAAGTTCTAGTAATCTTCTTCTTTGAGTGTGGACTGTATTACTGTACTGTATTGTATTATACTGTATTATATGGACTGGAATTACGCACCTCTTTCAAACCTTAAAGCTGGAAGAGAACATGTGATGCTGATGGTTCATTAATTTGTGCAGGCCTACAAAGTTAGAATTATATGCTAGTCGATTTGAATTATATTTTAAATAATAATTGTACTTTTTAATAATTAGTAGGCTGGCACATTACCTTTCATAGTGTTTCCCCAGATGCCGTACATATCTTCTCTCTCTATCGTTGCTTCATTCCTTTCTTGAGCTCTCACGGTTGAATGAAATTCGTTTTGTTGTCCTTCAATTTATTGTTGTAATAACATGCATGAATACCGGCTCCCGAGTGGCGCAGCGGTCTAAGGCACTGCATCTCAGTGCGTCACAACATACCCTGGTTCGATTGCAGGCTGTATCATAATCCGGCCGTGATTGGGAGTCCTGGGGTAGGCTGTCACTGTAATTAAGAATTTGTTCTTAACTGACTTGCCTAGTTAAATAAAGGTAAAAAATATACATGTATTTATAGGAGTATAGGGTCAGAGGGGTAGCACCGGCCCCACCTGAAATATGATTGGCACTCCCCATTCTCATTGGGTCGGAGTTATTAGGTTAGTGGAAAAATAGAGAGTGAACAAATGTTAATGATGATAAAGCACTGACACGTTGGATATGTGAAGACAGATGAAATCATCAAAATCTATCTTACTGTGTGAATTAAATTGTCATTTTTTGTTTCGTGAAGAGATACACATTTAGATATTTTTTATTGTACTGTAAGTGCTATGGATGTATTTTTTACAGGGAAACTGTGTTATTTTGTTAGTCAGAGAGTGGACGTAGACGTGCATTCCTATTATTTAGATAAGAGTTGGAATGATTAGATCCGAGAACGCGTGTGAATTTCTATGACTTTTTGTTCATTGTTTTGGCCAAACAAAGTGATGTTAATTAGAAGATGGGAGATACTGGGATTTGGCATTCTTGGAAGAATAAAAGATGGGTTGAAACTTTGTTCATGGATAACTTCGCCATATTCAAAGGGATATTCAATATGGCCTTCTTTGCGAGGCATTGGAAAACCACCCTGGTCTTTGTGGTTGAATCTGTGTTTGAAATTCACTGCTCGACTGAGGGACCTTACAGATAATTGTATGTGTGGAGTACAGAGATGAGGTAGCCAAAAATCATGTTAAACACTATTATTGCACACAGAGTCCATGCAACTTATTATGTAACTTGTTAAGCACATTTCTACTCCTGAACTTATTTAGGCTTTCCATAACAAAGGGGTTGAATACTTGTTTAATATTAATTGACTGAAGATATTTCAGCTTTTCATTTTTTATTAATTAGTAAAATATTCTAAATACATAATTCCACTTTGACATTTTGGGTTATTGTGTGACACAGGCTGTAAAACAACAAAATATGGGAAAAGTCAAGGGGTGTGAATACTTTCAGAAGGAACTGTAGGCATTGAGTCAAGAGCATATTTAAGTTCCTGCAAGGAGTGCCTCCATCCTTCTTTTTCATTATATATTCATTGCTGCCAGGTGTTCCGATTTCTTTAGTCTCAATGCCAACAGTCTACTAGCTCTCTCTGCATTTCCATACATTTTCTGCCTTGTTCTCAAGTGGAGAAATATTTTTCAGCACCTGTAACACTTTTGTATTCAGCTCTCATGATGGCTAAATTCCTCTGTCTGTCATCCGTTTAGTCATCTTCACATTAAGCTTTCAATTGATAGCAATCAAAACATCCTTAGTTTTGTTAGCAGCACATGAATAAGATATAACCACATAATGTTTATTTTGAAATCGATTAATATTTGATATCGTTAAGTGTGTCTTGAATGGTGAGCTAAAGAAATGTATGTCTAAGCAGCTCCAAACATATTATTATTTTAAATAAGTGAGTTAATGAGATAGGGTGCAGGCCAGGCAGCAGGCTGTTAGCCAGCCTGCCAGCTTAGTGGAGTCTGCCACTAGCACAGTCAGTGTAGTCAGCTCAACTATCCCCATTGAGACCGTGTCTGTGCCTCGATCTAGGTTGAGCAAAACTAAACATGGCGGGATTCGCCTTAGCAATCTCACTGGAATAAAGACCTCCTCCATTCCTGTCATTATTGAAAGAGATTGTGATATCTCACATCTCAAAATAGGGCAACTTAATGTTAGATCCCTCACTTCTAATGCAGTTATGGTCAATGAACTAATCACTGATCATAATCTTGATGTGATTGGCCTGACTGAAACATGGCTTAAGCCTGATGAATTGAATGTGTTAAATGAGGCCTCTCCTCCTGGTTACACTTGTGACCATATCCCCCACGCATCCCGCAAAGGCGGAGGAGTTGCTAACATTTACGATAGCAAATGTCAATTTACCCCCCCAAAAATGACTACTTTTTCGTCTTTTGAGCTTCTAGTCATGAAATCTATGCAGCCTACTCAATCACTTTTTATAGCTACTGTTTACAGGCCTCCTGGGCCGTATACAGAGTTGGTAGAGCAATTGGTAGAGCTCAATTGGTAGAGCATGGCGCTTGTAACGCCAGGGTAGTGGGTTCGATCCCCGGGACCACCCATACGTTAAAAGAAATTATGCACGCATGACTGTAAGTCGCTTTGGATAAAAGCGTCTGCTAAATGGCATATTATTATTATTATTATTATTATTATTATTATTAGTTCCTCACTGAGTTCCCTGAATTCCTATCGGACCTTGTAGTCATGGCAGATAATATTCCAATTTTTGGTGACTTTAATATTCACATGGAAAAGTCCAAAGACCCACTCCAAAAGGCTTTCGGAGCCATCATCGACTCAGTGGGTTTTGTCCAACATGTCTCTGATCCTACTCATTGCCACAGTCATACACTGGATCTAGTTTTATTGCGGATCTAAATATTTTTCCTCATAACCCTGGACTATCGGACCACCATCTTATTACGTTTGCAATCGCAACAAATAATCTGTTCAGACCCCAACCAAGGACCATCAAAAGCTGTGCTCTAAATTCTCGGACAACCCAAAGATTCCTAGAGGCCCTTCCAGACACCCTCCACCTGCTCAAGGACGTTGGAGTACAAAAATCAGATAATGACCTAACTGAGGATCTAAATTTAACCTTGCGTAATACCCTAGATGCAGTCGCACCCCTAAAAACAAAAAACTTTTCTCACAAGAAACGAGCTCCCTGGTATACAGAGAATACCCGAGCCCTGAAGCAAGCCTCCAGAAAATTGGAATGGAAATGGCGCTCCACCAAACTGGAAGTCTTCCTACTAGCTTGGAAAGAAAGTACAGAGCAATATCGAAGAGCCCTCACTGCTGCTCGATCATCCTATTTTTCCAACCTAATTGAGGATAATAAGAACAATCGAAAATGTACATTTGATACTGTCGCAAAGCTAATTAAAAAGCAGCATTCCCCAAGAGAGGATGCCTTTCACTTCAGCAGTGATGAATTCATGAACGTCTTCGACGAACAGATCATGATCATTAGAAAGTAAATTACGGACTCCTCTTTGGATCTGCGTATTTTTCCAAAGCTCAGCTGTCCTGAGTCTGCACAAAACTGCCAGGACCTAGGATCAATGGAGACACTCACGTTTTTTAATCCTATATCTCTTGACACATTCATGAAAATAGTCATGGCCTCTAAACTTTCAAGCTGCATACTGGACCCTATTCTAACTAAACTACTGAAAGAGCTACTACCTGTGCTTGGCCCTCCTATGTTGAACATAATAAATGGCTCCCTATCCACTGGATGTGTACCAACCTCACTAAAAGCGGCAGTAATAAAGCCTCTCTTGAAAAAGCCAAATCTTGACCCAGCAAATGTAAAAAACTATCGGCCTATATCGAATCTCCCATTCCTCTCAAACATTTTTGAAAAAGCTGTTGTGCAGCAACTCAATGCCTTCCTGAAGACAAAAAAATTATACAAAACGCTTCAGTCTGGTTTTAGACCACATCATAGCACTGAGACCGCACTCATGAAGGTGGTAAATTACCTTTTAATGGCGTCAGACCAAGGCTCTGCATCTGTCCTCATGCTCCTAGACCTTGGAGCTGTATTTTGACACCATCGATCACCACATTCTTTTGGAGAGATTGGAAATCTTAATTGGTCTACATGGACAAGTTCTTGCCTGGTTTAGATCTTATCTGTCAGAAAGATATCAGTTCGTCTCTGTGGATGGTTTGTCCTTGAACAAATCAATTGTACGTTTCGGTGTTCCTCAAGGTTCCATTTTAGGACCACTATTGTTTTCATTATATATTTTACCTCTTGGTGATGTCATTCGGAAACACAATGTTAACTTTTATTGCTATGTGGACAACACACAGCTCTACATTTCGATGAAACATGGTGAAGCCCCATAATTGCCTACCCTGGAAGCATGTGTTTCAGACATAAGGACGTGGATGGCGGCACATTTTCTACTTTTAAACTCAGACAAAACAGAGATGCTACTTCTAGGTCTCAAGAAAGAAAGAGATCTTCTGTTGGATCTGCCAATTAATCTTGATTGTTGTACAGTCGTCTAAAACAAAACTGTGAAGGACCTCAGCGTTACTCTGGACCCTGATCTCTCTTTTGACGAACATATCAAGAATATGTTAAGGACAGCTTTTTTCCATCTTTGTAACATTGCAAAAATCTGGAACTTTTTGTCCAAATATGATGCAGAAAAGCTAATCCATGCTTTTGTCACTTCTAGATTAAACTACTTCAATGCTCTACTCTCCGGCTACCCGGATAAAGCACTAAATACATTTCAGTTAGTGCTAACACGGCTGCTAGAATCTTGACTAGAACCAAAACATTTGATCATATTACTCCAGTGTTAGCCTCTCAACACTGGCTTCCTATTAAGGCTAGGGCTGATTTCAAGGTTTTACTGCTAATCTATAAAGCATTACATGGGCTTGCTCCTACCTATCTCTCCGATTTGGTCGTGCCGTACATACCTACATGTACGCTACGGTCACAAGACGCAGGCCTCCTTATTGTCCCTAGAATGTCTAAGCAAACAGCTGGAGGCAGGGCTTTCTCCTATAGAGCTCAATTTTTATGGAATAGTCTGCCTATCCATGTGAGAGACGCAGACTCGGTCTCGACCTTTAAGTCTTTACTGAAGACTCATCTCTTCAGTAGGTCCTATGATTGAGTGTAGTCTGGCCCAGGGGTTTGAAGGTGAACGGAAAGGCACTGGAGCAACAAACCGCCCTTGCTGTGTCTGCCTGGCCAGTTCCTGTCTCTCCATTGGGATTCTCTGCCTCTGACCCTATTACGGGGGCTAAGTCACTGGCTTACTGGTGCTTTCCATGCCGTCCCTAGGACGGGTGCATCACTTGAGTGGATTGAGTCACTGACGTGATCTTCCTGTCCGGTTTGTCGCCCCCTCGGGCTCGTGCAGTGGAGGAGATCTTTGTGGGCTATACTCAGCCTTGTCTCAGGGTAGTAGGTTGATGGTCTGTTGATATTCCTCTGGTGGTGTGGGGGCTGTGCTTTGGCAAAGTGGGTGGGGTTATAGCCTGCCTGTTTGGCCCTGTCCGGGGGTATCGTCGGACGGGGCCACAGTGTCTCCCGACCCCCTCCGTCTCAGCCTCCAGTATCTATGCTGCAATAGTCTATGTGCCGGGGGGCTAGGGTCAGTCTGGTATATCTGGTGTTATTCTCCTGTCTTATCCTCTGTGAATTTAAGTATGCTCCCTCTAATTCTCTCTCTCTCTCCCTCTCTCCCTCCCATCCCGGAGGACCTGAGCCCTAGGACCATGCCTCAGGACTACCTGGCCTGATGACTCCTTGCTGTCCCCAGTCCACCTGGTCGTGCTGCTGCTCCAGTTTCCACTCTTCTGCCTGCGGCTATGGAACCCTGACCTGTTCACTGGACGTGCTACCTTGTACCAGACCTGCTGTTTTCAACTCTCTCTCTTTACCGCACCTGCTATTTCAACCTCTAAATGCCTGGCTATGAAAAGCCAAGTGACATTTACTCCTGGTGTACTGACCTGTTGCAACCTCTACAACCACTGTGATTATTATTTGACCCTGCTGGTCATCTATGAAATATCTTTTATACCCACAGTCAACTATACATGCCCAAAAAAAACAGACTTGCCATGTCCCTGCGTACAGTCGTAACCGTTGGAGAGGTGTGGCCCTTTGCACAACGATGGATGGGCACAATATCTAGTCCTGGCTGATGGAACTCGGATACCTCCCCCCAATACACATGCACAATAATCCCCAATGGAGAACCTTCACCCCAGACACCTCTGTATAGTCAGTCTGTTGTGTTATGATATGCCGCCAAGACAATATTATGCCCCCTCTCTGCCTCCTCTCTGACCCCTCGTTTCACAAATAAAAGCTAATATAAGGTGGCAAAGTCTATGCTACATTGTAAAGCACTAGATGAAAATGCCTGTTATATCACTGCAACATTATTTCCAGGTGAATAAAAAGGAGAGCAGTAGTTGATTAAATCAATCAAAGACCAATCCAGTTTAATACAATAATTCAGGGAGACGTCTCTGAAACAGAAGCATAGACAATGTCTAACGGGCCTCTTGTTGACTGGCCCTTTTAAGACGGTACTAAATGTTCTGTAAACATCAACCGAGAGGCTTGTACAAAGTCAAAACAAAAGACAGTAACTTTGCCAGCTGCTACAGAATCACACAGTGTTCATAATGTCATCAATACAATAATAATCAGTGTGTCCTCGGTCCTTACACCTTCAGTAGCTCTGGCATCAAACACTATCAAATGATATGAGTACAATCCATGACTTTCAGTATCAGTAAGTCTAGTGACCATCAACCCGAACACAAATGAGTGTAACAAATAGAGCACTGGAAATCATGTGTGTTCCAGAAAGGGAAAACATAAATATAGTTATGATATGGGGGGTAGTTTAGTGTGAGGCACATATATATTTTTGTTTATTATAGATGGACAACATACTACACTTCCACACCTCATCCCCAGGTGGCAGCACCAGCCGGGTCAGGGGGTTAGCTCTGCCAGGAAGCCTTGATAATTACTTAGTTGTGGGTGTTCAGGTTTTATTGACGGTTCCAAAATGGCAGCATCCATGGAAATGTTGCTTGAATCTGAAAGGAATGGAAAATGGAAAATGATGAAATCAACGAATGGAACGAAACAAGCAAAGGTTGTAGTGGAAGACAAGGATCTGTCCAATACTGCATTTCTTGTTGGACTGCATTTTCTGGACAAGGAGGTTCATTTGGAAGATCCCATTTGTGCTATTGAAGACGGTGAAGAGAGCAGTGGGAAAGATTAATTAAATCAAGGTGACTAGAAGAGGCCTTGTTTTGGTTAATTGTGTAGATGAAGAACCGAAGAAGTGTGCACTGGATCTGGCAAAATTGCCCACGTCGGAAGTAACATGTATTATATATGAAGTGTCGTTAGATCTAGATGTCGAGTACCTCATTCAGAAAATCCCAGGAGTGGTCAGTGCACCTGACCCGTATGGTAAAAGGAAGGAAGGAGAAAAGCCTATCGATACTGTTGTTTGAGGAGACTCTACCTGCACAGTGTGGGAATTGCAAAAGATATGGCCACATGTCAAATGTTTGCAGATGGGAGAAGTACGTTATTGAAGAATCTGTGTGAATGGAAAATATTGCATATGTGGTAAGGATAATACTCCAGACTTTTTTGAGTGCTTTGTTAGGGTGAATGAGGTCGAGGTGTCAAGGATCAGAGCTGTACAGCAGATATCCTATGTGGAGGCGGTGAAGAGAGTTGAAGGGGTAAGAGGCCACAGTGCTGAAGAAGATATGGCGGTGGATGCACCACAACCAGTTGCAAATGTTTTAAGTCAATTAAATGATCTGGATACACTCATTGTGAAGAATGTGGATTTTGTAGCATTTATAGCCACAGTTATTAATTGTACTGTACAAGTGTCTAAGAAGTCCAATAAGCAGGACATCATTATAACTGCAGCTGAGACATTTTTGGGGCTCCCAAGACTTCACGGAAAAAGCACTGGAAGGACTACTGTCACCAAGAAAATGTCCCTCACAGGATCCTTCTGAGCCTGTGTAAGGACCTGATTAGAATGTTGGATTTTAACAGAGGAGCATTTCTTTTTGATAGTTTGTATGATTATTTTTTACCCCTAATTATCTCAGCCTCCAGTATCTATGCTGCAATAGTCTGTGTGCCGGGGGGCTAGGGTCAGTCTGTTATATCTGGTATTATTCTCCTGTCTTATCCTATGTGAATTTAAGTATGCTCCCTCTAATTCTCTCTCTCTCTCCCTCTCTCCCTCCCATCCCGGAGGACCTGAGCCCTAGGACCATGCCTCAGGACTACCTGGCCTGATGACTCCTTGCTGTCCCCAGTCCACCTGGTTGTGCTGCTGCTCCAGTTTCCACTCTTCTGCCTGCGGCTATGGAACCCTGACCTGTTCACCGGACATGCTACCTTGTCCCAGACCTGCTGTTTTCAACTCTCTCTCTTTACCGCACCTGCTATTTCAACCTCTAAATGCCTGGCTATGAAAAGCCAAGTGACATTTACTCCTGATGTACTGACCTGTTGCAACCTCTACAACCACTGTGATTATTATTTGACCCTGCTGGTCATCTATGAGACATTTTTTATACACACAGTCAACTATACATGCCCGAAAAAAACAGACTTGCCATGTGCCTGCGTACAGTCGTAAACCGTTGGAGAGGTGTGGCCCTTTGCACAACGATGGATGGGCACAATATCTAGTCCTGGCTGATGGAACTCGGATAACTCCCCCAATACACATGCACAATAATCCCCAATGGAGAACCTTCACCCCAGACACCTCTGTATAGTCAGTCTGTTGTGATATGATATGCCGCCAAGACAATATTATGGCCCCTCTCTGCCTCCTCTCTGACCCCACGTTTCACAAATAAAAGCTAATATAAGGTGGCAAAGTCTATGCTACATTGTAAAGCACTAGATGAAAATGCCTGTTATATCACCGCAACATAATTTCCAGGTGAATAAAAAGGAGAGCAGTAGTTGATCAAATCAATCAAAGACCAATCCAGTTTAATACAATAATTAAGGGAGACGTCTCTGAAACAGAAGCATAGACAATGTCTAACGGGCCTCTTATTGACTGGCCCTTTTAAGACGGTACTAAATGTTCTGTAAACATCAACCGAGAGGCTTGTACAAAGTCAAAACAAAAGACAGTATCTTTGCCAGCTGCTACAGAATCACACAGTGTTCATAATGTCATCAATACAATAATAATCAGTGTGTCCTCGGTCCTTACACCTTCAGTAGCTCTGGCATCAAACACTATCAAATGATATGAGTACAATCCATGACTTTCAGTATCAGTAAGTCTAGTGACCATCAACCCGAACACAAATGAGTGTAATTAATAGAGCACTGGAAATCATGTGTGTTCCAGAAAGGGAAAACATAAATATAGTTATGATATGGGGGGTAGTTTAGTGTGAGGCACATATATATTTTTGTTCAGTATAGATGGACAACATACTACACTTCCACACCTCATCCCCAGGTGGCAGCACCAGCCGGGTCAGGGGGTTAGCTCTGCCAGGAAGCCTTGATAATTACTTAGTTGTGGGTGTTCAGGTTTTATTGACGGTTCCAAAATGGCAGCATCCATAGAAATGTTGCTTGAATCTGAAAGGAATGGAAAATGGAAAATGATGAAATCAACGAATGGAACGAAACAAGCAAAGGTTGTAGTGGAAGACAAGGATCTGTCCAATACTGCATTTCTTGTTGGACTGCGTTTTCTGGACAAGGAGGTTCATTTGGAAGATCCCATTTGTGCTATTGAAGACGGTGAAGTGAGCAGTGGGAAAGATTAATTAAATCAAGGTGACTAGAAGAGGCCTTGTTTTGGTTAATTGTGTAGATGAAGAACCGAAGAAGTGTGCACTGGATCTGGCAAAATTGCCCACGTCGGAAGTAACATGTATTATATATGAAGTGTCGTTAGATCTAGATGTCGAGTACCTCATTCAGAAAATCCCAGGAGTGGTCAGTGCACCTGACCCGTATGGTAAAAAGAAGGAAGGAGAAAAGCCTATCGATACTGTTGTTTGAGGAGACTCTACCTGCACAGTGTGGGAATTGCAAAAGATATGGCCACATGTCAAATGTTTGCAGATGGGAGAAGTATGTTATTGAAGAATCTGTGAATGGAAAATATTCCATATGTGGTAAGGATAATACTCCAGACTTTTTTGAGTGCTTTGTTAGGGTGAATGAGGTCGAGGTGTCAAGGATCAGAGCTGTACAGCAGATATCCTATGTGGAGGCGGTGAAGAGAGTTGAAGGGGTAAGAGGCCACAGTGCTGAAGAAGATATGACGGTGGATGCACCACAACCAGTTGCAAATGTTTTAAGTCAATTAAATGATCTGGATACACTCATTGTGAAGAATGTGGATTTTGTAGCATTTATAGCCACAGTTATTAATTGTACTGTACAAGTGTCTAAGAAGTCCAATAAGCAGGACATCATTATAACTGCAGCTGAGACATTTTTGGGGCTCCCAAGACTTCACGGAGAAAGCACTGGAAGGACTACTGTCACCAAGAAAATGTCCCTCACAGGATCCTTCTGAGCCTGTGTAAGGACCTGATTAGAATGTTGGATTTTAACAGAGGAGCATTTCTTTTTGATAGTTTGTATGATTATTTTTTACCCCTAATTATCTCAGCCTCCAGTATCTATGCTGCAATAGTCTGTGTGCCGGGGGGCTAGGGTCAGTCTGTTATATCTGGTATTATTCTCCTGTCTTATCCTATGTGAATTTAAGTATGCTCCCTCTAATTCTCTCTCTCTCTCCCTCTCTCCCTCCCATCCCGGAGGACCTGAGCCCTAGGACCATGCCTCAGGACTACCTGGCCTGATGACTCCTTGCTGTCCCCAGTCCACCTGGTTGTGCTGCTGCTCCAGTTTCCACTCTTCTGCCTGCGGCTATGGAACCCCTGACCTGTTCACCGGACATGCTACCTTGTCCCAGACCTGCTGTTTTCAACTCTCTCTCTTTACCGCACCTGCTATTTCAACCTCTAAATGCCTGGCTATGAAAAGCCAAGTGACATTTACTCCTGATGTACTGACCTGTTGCAACCTCTACAACAACTGTGATTATTATTTGACCCTGCTGGTCATCTATGAGCCATTTTTTATACACACAGTCAACTATACATGCCCGAAAAAAACAGACTTGCCATGTGCCTGCGTACAGTCGTAAACCGTTGGAGAGGTGTGGCCCTTTGCACAACGATGGATGGGCACAATATCTAGTCCTGGCTGATGGAACTCGGATAACTCCCCCAATACACATGCACAATAATCCCCAATGGAGAACCTTCACCCCAGACACCTCTGTATAGTCAGTCTGTTGTGATATGATATGCCGCCAAGACAATATTATGGCCCCTCTCTGCCTCCTCTCTGACCCCACGTTTCACAAATAAAAGCTAATATAAGGTGGCAAAGTCTATGCTACATTGTAAAGCACTAGATGAAAATGCCTGTTATATCACCGCAACATAATTTCCAGGTGAATAAAAAGGAGAGCAGTAGTTGATCAAATCAATCAAAGACCAATCCAGTTTAATACAATAATTCAGGGAGACGTCTCTGAAACATAAGCATAGACAATGTCTAACGGGCCTCTTATTGACTGGCCCTTTTAAGACGGTACTAAATGTTCTGTAAACATCAACCGAGAGGCTTGTACAAAGTCAAAACAAAAGACAGTAACTTTGCCAGCTGCTACAGAATCACACAGTGTTCATAATGTCATCAATACAATAATAATCAGTGTGTCCTCGGTCCTTACACCTTCAGTAGCTCTGGCATCAAACACTATCAAATGATATGAGTACAATCCATAACATTCAGTATCAGTAAGTCTAGTGACCATCAACCCGAACACAAATGAGTGTAACAAATAGAGCACTGGAAATCATGTGTGTTCCAGAAAGGGAAAACATAAATATAGTTATGATATGGGGGGTAGTTTAGTGTGAGGCACATATATATTTTTGTTCAGTATAGATGGACAACATACTACACTTCCACACCTCATCCCCAGGTGGCAGCACCAGCCGGGTCAGGGGGTTAGCTCTGCCAGGAAGCCTTGATAATTACTTAGTTGTGGGTGTTCAGGTTTTATTGACGGTTCCAAAATGGCAGCATCCATGGAAATGTTGCTTGAATCTGAAAGGAATGGAAAATGGAAAATGATGAAATCAACGAATGGAACGAAACAAGCAAAGGTTGTAGTGGAAGACAAGGATCTGTCCAATACTGCATTTCTTGTTGGACTGCGTTTTCTGGACAAGGAGGTTCATTTGGAAGATCCCATTTGTGCTATTGAAGACGGTGAAGTGAGCAGTGGGAAAGATTAATTAAATCAAGGTGACTAGAAGAGGCCTTGTTTTGGTTAATTGTGTAGATGAAGAACCGAAGAAGTGTGCACTGGATCTGGCAAAATTGCCCACGTCGGAAGTAACATGTATTATATATGAAGTGTCGTTAGATCTAGATGTCGAGTACCTCATTCAGAAAATCCCAGGAGTGGTCAGTGCACCTGACCCGTATGGTAAAAGGAAGGAAGGAGAAAAGCCTATCGATACTGTTGTTTGAGGAGACTCTACCTGCACAGTGTGGGAATTGCAAAAGATATGGCCACATGTCAAATGTTTGCAGATGGGAGAAGTATGTTATTGAAGAATCTGTGAATGGAAAATATTCCATATGTGGTAAGGATAATACTCCAGACTTTTTTGAGTGCTTTGTTAGGGTGAATGAGGTCGAGGTGTCAAGGATCAGAGCTGTACAGCAGATATCCTATGTGGAGGCGGTGAAGAGAGTTGAAGGGGTAAGAGGCCACAGTGCTGAAGAAGATATGATGGTGGATGCACCACAACCAGTTGCAAATGTTTTAAGTCAATTAAATGATCTGGATACACTCATTGTGAAGAATGTGGATTTTGTAGCATTTATAGCCACAGTTATTAATTGTACTGTACAAGTGTCTAAGAAGTCCAATAAGCAGGACATCATTATAACTGCAGCTGAGACATTTTTGGGGCTCCCAAGACTTCACGGAGAAAGCACTGGAAGGACTACTGTCACCAAGAAAATGTCCCTCACAGGATCCTTCTGAGCCTGTGTAAGGACCTGATTAGAATGTTGGATTTTAACAGAGGAGCATTTCTTTTTGATAGTTTGTATGATTATTTTTACCCCTAATTATCTCAGCCTCCAGTATCTATGCTGCAATAGTCTGTGTGCCGGGGGCTAGGGTCAGTCTGTTATATCTGGTATTATTCTCCTGTCTTATCCTATGTGAATTTAAGTATGCTCCCTCTAATTCTCTCTCTCTCTCCCTCTCTCCCTCCCATCCCGGAGGACCTGAGCCCTAGGACCATGCCTCAGGACTACCTGGCCTGATGACTCCTTGCTGTCCCCAGTCCACCTGGTTGTGCTGCTGCTCCAGTTTCCACTCTTCTGCCTGCGGCTATGGAACCCCTGACCTGTTCACCGGACATGCTACCTTGTCCCAGACCTGCTGTTTTCAACTCTCTCTCTTTACCGCACCTGCTATTTCAACCTCTAAATGCCTGGCTATGAAAAGCCAAGTGACATTTACTCCTGATGTACTGACCTGTTGCAACCTCTACAACAACTGTGATTATTATTTGACCCTGCTGGTCATCTATGAGCCATTTTTTATACACACAGTCAACTATACATGCCCGAAAAAAACAGACTTGCCATGTGCCTGCGTACAGTCGTAAACCGTTGGAGAGGTGTGGCCCTTTGCACAACGATGGATGGGCACAATATCTAGTCCTGGCTGATGGAACTCGGATAACTCCCCCAATACACATGCACAATAATCCCCAATGGAGAACCTTCACCCCAGACACCTCTGTATAGTCAGTCTGTTGTGATATGATATGCCGCCAAGACAATATTATGGCCCCTCTCTGCCTCCTCTCTGACCCCACGTTTCACAAATAAAAGCTAATATAAGGTGGCAAAGTCTATGCTACATTGTAAAGCACTAGATGAAAATGCCTGTTATATCACCGCAACATAATTTCCAGGTGAATAAAAAGGAGAGCAGTAGTTGATCAAATCAATCAAAGACCAATCCAGTTTAATACAATAATTCAGGGAGACGTCTCTGAAACAGAAGCATAGACAATGTCTAACGGGCCTCTTGTTGACTGGCCCTTTTAAGACGGTACTAAATGTTCTGTAAACATCAACCGAGAGGCTTGTACAAAGTCAAAACAAAAGACAGTAACTTTGCCAGCTGCTACAGAATCACACAGTGTTCATAATGTCATCAATACAATAATAATCAGTGTGTCCTCGGTCCTTACACCTTCAGTAGCTCTGGCATCAAACACTATCAAATGATATGAGTACAATCCATAACATTCAGTATCAGTAAGTCTAGTGACCATCAACCCGAACACAAATGAGTGTAACAAATAGAGCACTGGAAATCATGTGTGTTCCAGAAAGGGAAAACATAAATATAGTTATGATATGGGGGTAGTTTAGTGTGAGGCACATATATATTTTTGTTCAGTATAGATGGACAACATACTACACTTCCACACCTCATCCCCAGGTGGCAGCACCAGCCGGGTCAGGGGGTTAGCTCTGCCAGGAAGCCTTGATAATTACTTAGTTGTGGGTGTTCAGGTTTTATTGACGTTTCCAAAATGGCAGCATCCATGGAAATGTTGCTTGAATCTGAAAGGAATGGAAAATGGAAAATGATGAAATCAACGAATGGAACGAAACAAGCAAAAGTTGTAGTGGAAGACAAGGATCTGTCCAATACTGCATTTCTTGTTGGACTGCGTTTTCTGGACAAGGAGGTTCATTTGGAAGATCCCATTTGTGCTATTGAAGACGGTGAAGAGAGCAGTGGGAAAGATTAATTAAATCAAGGTGACTAGAAGAGGCCTTGTTTTGGTTAATTGTGTAGATGAAGAACCGAAGAAGTGTGCACTGGATCTGGCAAAATTGCCCACGTCGGAAGTAACATGTATTATATATGAAGTGTCGTTAGATCTAGATGTCGAGTACCTCATTCAGAAAATCCCAGGAGTGGTCAGTGCACCTGACCCGTATGGTAAAAGGAAGGAAGGAGAAAAGCCTATCGATACTGTTGTTTGAGGAGACTCTACCTGCACAGTGTGGGAATTGCAAAAGATATGGCCACATGTCAAATGTTTGCAGATGGGAGAAGTATGTTATTGAAGAATGGAAAATATTCCATATGTGGTAAGGATAATACTCCAGACTTTTTTGAGTGCTTTGTTAGGGTGAATGAGGTCGAGGTGTCAAGGATCAGAGCTGTACATCAGATATCCTATGTGGAGGCGGTGAAGAGAGTTGAAGGGGTAAGAGGCCACAGTGCTGAAGAAGATATGGCGGTGGATGCACCACAACCAGTTGCAAATGTTTTAAGTCAATTAAATGATCTGGATACACTCATTGTGAAGAATGTGGATTTTGTAGCATTTATAGCCACAGTTATTAATTGTACTGTACAAGTGTCTAAGAAGTCCAATAAGCAGGACATCATTATAACTGCAGCTGAGACATTTTTGGGGCTCCCAAGACTTCACGGAGAAAGCACTGGAAGGACTACTGTCACCAAGAAAATGTCCCTCACAGGATCCTTCTGAGCCTGTGTAAGGACCTGATTAGAATGTTGGATTTTAACAGAGGAGCATTTCTTTTTGATAGTTTGTATGATTATTTTTTTACCCCTAATTATCTCAGCCTCCAGTATCTATGCTGCAATAGTCTGTGTGCCGGGGGCTAGGGTCAGTCTGTTATATCTGGTATTATTCTCCCTGTCTTATCCTATGTGAATTTAAGTATGCTCCCTCTAATTCTCTCTCTCTCTCCCTCTCTCCCTCCCATCCCGGAGGACCTGAGCCCTAGGACCATGCCTCAGGACTACCTGGCCTGATGACTCCTTGCTGTCCCCAGTCCACCTGGTTGTGCTGCTGCTCCAGTTTCCACTCTTCTGCCTGCGGCTATGGAACCCTGACCTGTTCACCGGACATGCTACCTTGTCCCAGACCTGCTGTTTTCAACTCTCTCTCTTTACCGCACCTGCTATTTCAACCTCTAAATGCCTGGCTATGAAAAGCCAAGTGACATTTACTCCTGATGTACTGACCTGTTGCAACCTCTACAACAACTGTGATTATTATTTGACCCTGCTGGTCATCTATGAGCCATTTTTTATACACACAGTCAACTATACATGCCCGAAAAAAACAGACTTGCCATGTGCCTGCGTACAGTCGTAAACCGTTGGAGAGGTGTGGCCCTTTGCACAACGATGGATGGGCACAATATCTAGTCCTGGCTGATGGAACTCGGATAACTCCCCCCAATACACATGCACAATAATCCCCAATGGAGAACCTTCACCCCAGACACCTCTGTATAGTCAGTCTGTTGTGATATGATATGCCGCCAAGACAATATTATGGCCCCTCTCTGCCTCCTCTCTGACCCCACGTTTCACAAATAAAAGCTAATATAAGGTGGCAAAGTCTATGCTACATTGTAAAGCACTAGATGAAAATGCCTGTTATATCACCGCAACATAATTTCCAGGTGAATAAAAAGGAGAGCAGTAGTTGATCAAATCAATCAAAGACCAATCCAGTTTAATACAATAATTCAGGGAGACGTCTCTGAAACAGAAGCATAGACAATGTCTAACGGGCCTCTTGTTGACTGGCCCTTTTAAGACGGTACTAAATGTTCTGTAAACATCAACCGAGAGGCTTGTACAAAGTCAAAACAAAAGACAGTATCTTTGCCAGCTGCTACAGAATCACACAGTGTTCATAATGTCATCAATACAATAATAATCAGTGTGTCCTCGGTCCTTACACCTTCAGTAGCTCTGGCATCAAACACTATCAAATGATATGAGTACAATCCATGACTTTCAGTATCAGTAAGTCTAGTGACCATCAACCCGAACACAAATGAGTGTAATTAATAGAGCACTGGAAATCATGTGTGTTCCAGAAAGGAAAACATAAATATAGTTATGATATGGGGGGTAGTTTAGTGTGAGGCACATATATATTTTTGTTCAGTATAGATGGACAACATACTACACTTCCACACCTCATCCCCAGGTGGCAGCACCAGCCGGGTCAGGGGGTTAGCTCTGCCAGGAAGCCTTGATAATTACTTAGTTGTGGGTGTTCAGGTTTTATTGACGGTTCCAAAATGGCAGCATCCATGGAAATGTTGCTTGAATCTGAAAGGAATGGAAAATGGAAAATGATGAAATCAACGAATGGAACGAAACAAGCAAAAGTTGTAGTGGAAGACAAGGATCTGTCCAATACTGCATTTCTTGTTGGACTGCGTTTTCTGGACAAGGAGGTTCATTTGGAAGATCCCATTTGTGCTATTGAAGACGGTGAAGAGAGCAGTGGGAAAGATTAATTAAATCAAGGTGACTAGAAGAGGCCTTGTTTTGGTTAATTGTGTAGATGAAGAACCGAAGAAGTGTGCACTGGATCTGGCAAAATTGCCCACGTCGGAAGTAACATGTATTATATATGAAGTGTTGTTAGATCTAGATGTCGAGTACCTTATTCAGAAAATCCCAGGAGTGGTCAGTGCACCTGACCCGTATGGTAAAAGGAAGGAAGGAGAAAAGCCTATCGATACTGTTGTTTGAGGAGACTCTACCTGCACAGTGTGGGAATTGCAAAAGATATGGCCACATGTAAAATGTTTGCAGATGGGAGAAGTATGTTATTGAAGAATATGTGTGAATGGAAAATATTGCATATGTGGTAAGGATAATACTCCAGACTTTTTTGAGTGCTTTGTTAGGGTGAAAGAGGTCGAGGTGTCAAGGATCAGAGCTGTACAGCAGATATCCTATGTGGAGGCGGTGAAGAGAGTTGAAGGGATAAGAGGCCACAGTGCTGAAGAAGATATGGCGGTGGATGCACCACAACCAGTTGCAAATGTTTTAAGTCAATTAAATGATCTGGATACACTCATTGTGAAGAATGTGGATTTTGTAGCATTTATAGCCACAGTTATTAATTGTACTGTACAAGTGTCTAAGAAGTCCAATAAGCAGGACATCATTATAACTGCAGCTGAGACATTTTTGGGGCTCCCAAGACTTCACGGAAAAAGCACTGGAAGGACTACTGTCACCAAGAAAATGTCCCTCACAGGATCCTTCTGAGCCTGTGTAAGGACCTGATTAGAATGTTGGATTTTAACAGAGGAGCATTTCTTTTTGATAGTTTGTATGATTCTTTTTTACCCCTAATTATTTTGTTTTTGGGATCTTTATTATCCTCCCGCACAGTAGGTGGCGGAATGCACATCCAATTGTTGCTAATGCCATTTTACTGCTAATGCAGTTCTAATTATTTCTCCATGGTTCTGACTTTACCTGCTCGTTGCGCATTGGCTTGTATCAGTCACTTCGCTCGACAATCCGGGCACTACTTCTATGACGATTGACGACGACCATTCAAACATTAATGCATTTTTGACACCAGCTGCTTTTGAGGTTATTAGCCATAATTGTGCAATTCTAAATACTATTTAGTCAGGGGGCCCCCTCGAATGATGAATACAGAGTCTTAATATTTTACAATTATGACTTGAATAAACGTATCAATGTCAGTTTAAGTCACTAATGAAGAATCGCTTAACAATGCAAATCTTATTTATTACCAAAGGTAAATGCTTTATTATCTTCACCACTAGAGGGCAGCACCTCTGCAATAAACCAGGGGATTGTAGTACAAGTAAGTTGCACTTCAGCATAAACCTCATATACGCTAACATCCCTTTGAAAATGTCATAATACTATAAGAACTATTGGTAACTACATCACTTCCACAGTTAGCCATATGCAAATAGATCAAAGGATTATCACAGAACGTGAATACATGTATGGATATGTCTAGGTCTATATATTTATAATGCATATTATCACAAAGTGTATTGGTGAAAGTAGTGCATAAGAATCCTCTTATGGATTACAGTTGGGATATTTTGCATTGGTTTTTCAGTCAGTCTCTTGGATGTCTCCAAAGCTTTGCTTATAACTCTCGGATGAACATGCACACACACCTCCTGGTAAACAGTTGGGACATTCAACTGAAAGACTCTACACCCCTCCCCCTTCTCATAGTCCCCAATAAATCTGCTCCCTGGACCTATGACTCCTCAATGGACTTGCAAATCGCCCTCCCCTGCTTCAGCCCATTTCCATGGGCTAGCATTAGCATACAGATGTTAGTAAGAAAGAGAGAGCAATCTCACAAAGGGCTGCACTCCGAGGAGAGCCCCATGCCTTTTCATGTCTTGCAGTAACCCCCTCCACCCCAACTTTTCAATATAATGGCCAATCACTATTGTCTGGGATTATTCAGCAGTGTGCTAGCACCAGAATGCCAGAACAAACCCAAACAATAAACACACAAAACCCAACTTCTGTTCCCTTCTGTATTTGTTTGTCCAAATAAAATAAAATGTTTGTATCATGTTCTCATTTTGTGCAGAGACAAATTCTTGTTCAATTTTCATCACAAACATTTGATCCTACTATTTTTCCTCTTAGAAAGCATAGGCCTAAAGAATTATAAAACAAGTTATTGTCTGTTATCACTTTTTCTAAAATGAGTAATAATATCACTGTATTGTATAACAGTGATGGGATGAAGTGCAGTGTGCCTCTAAGTATAACAAGTCAGTGAGACAGTGATTTCCAAAAGTTTTATTTTGAACCAAACAGGTAAAAATATATTAAGATAGAAACCGGGATTCATATCCCATGGAATGTAAACAATACACTTAAATTATATAGAAACCAACATAATATAAAACCGACACTATCATTTTTGCTTTGAAAAACAAAATAAATATGTTTTAATTTAACAAATGCAAAGCCTTGTTTGTTTTTCCACCACAGTTAAGGCTAAAAGTAAAGACAATCGCAGTCCTTTCTTGCTGAAGATGAGCTACAAAATAAACTCTTGGCTCACAAAATGCAAGTTCATTATAAGATAAAATACACACAATAATTCATGCCACTTTGACTAATAACAGATGGTGTGCAAGAGACCAAGATGTTGATGTAACCCATATTACTCATACATTGTGGCAACATTGTTTGCCTATTTTATTACCTCACATAACACCACAAATCATGTTTTAATATGATGTAAACAGTCACAAAATTGTGTATGAGAATCCTGTCTCACTGAGTAAGCAAAACTGGATGAATGTTTCAGGGGCTTTGAAACTTGAACTTGAATGTTGAAACGCTGAACCAAAACGAAATGCTGAAATGCACTTGTTGGGTTAGAACATATGAAAGACCTAACACATTCTCTGTAGTATCTTATTATTACCAGTGAGGGCAATACGTGTATTTACTGATTGAACAAGGTAACTTGTAACACAAGTATTGCCTTCATGGGCATAATGACATGGTGGTGGACATGGTCCTGGCAGTGTCTACACTCAAGCAATTCAAAGTTCTAAAGCTACATTATAGCTCAAACAAAGCGAATAGTAAAGCATATTCTTCTGCATCATATACAAATGCATAACACAATCATAAACAAACGGCAAAACATACAAAATAAATACATCTCCAAAAATCCCTATGGTTAGACTACCTGATAATACTGTCAATTATTTGCCTTTACTAAAGGCTACATTTTGTTTACAGTAGGCCTAGCTACATTTTGGGATACATTTCAACATTTACAAGACAAGATATTATGTTCAGCTTTGGTTACACACTAAAGGGTAAGGCTATAAGGAGATAGGTTTGTCCTTATACCATATCCCAAAAATATAATTACTGACCATGTTTTTTTCCCCGAAATGGGTACAGAAAATTCCTCAACAGAACTCTCTCAGCAAAGGCACCCATAGTAGCTAAAACGTGTATACAACAGTATACATTGACGTCATGATATTTAAAAAATATATGTTGCCTAGCTTCACAACATTGAGCAAGAATTCCTCTGCTTGGATGAGAATGCAATGTGCAGTTAAAGTTTAGTCATCTGAGACAGAGAGGCGGCTAAAGATGGGGAGACGTCTGCCCTCAAGACCAGGGGACTCACAACCACTCAGGCTACTGGAGCTGGTGTAGCCTTCCTGGTCGGAGAGAGAGTCCGGTGAAGCACACCGCTGCATGGCAGGTAGGCCGGTGAATGAGAAGGCATTGCGGTGAGAGTTCTGTGCAGCTGACTTTTGCACACCGACAGTTTGGCACTTAGAGTCAGTGATGGCATAAAAGTGAGGGTTGTTGTTAATCTGATCGTTTTCGAAGTCAGATGAGAATGGATAGTTGTGCTTCAGTGTAGCAGGTTCTGGAAACAATGGGGACAGCAGTTCTGGGCTACCTGTGGAGGGCGGGGATGATACCGAGGAAGCCCTGGAGAACAGCATGGGCTCTGGAACCGGTTGGAATCCGGTCAGCGCTTGGGGAGAGGAGAAGCCAGCGAAACTGATGCTGTGACGTAGCAGCTGTGGGCGTTCTCTCATCTTCTGTCGCTGAGGTGGCACTCCGCCATCCGGCCCGAGCTGCTCGTCCGCATTATGGATGAAGTGACAGCGCGCGCCATAGGGGCAGAAGCCAATGGTGTGGAACGTGCGGCAAGGCTCGGTTTTGTACTTCGGGTGCCTGCTCAAGCCACGCTGCTCATCCATGCCATGGGCAAACTGACACTTGGCTCCGTATTTGCAGGTGCCACTCTCCTCATAAGTGCGGCACATTTCGGTTTTGTACCGGGTGGAGATGGGAGGGGAGGGGGCGAGTGACTTTGGAGATGACAGGGAGCTGGTGCTGATACTTAGGCCAGGTGGGGGCATCAGAGGAGGGGTGGTGGGGAGCTGCTGCTCGCTGGACCCGAGGCTGCCAACATGGGCCTCTATCATGCTGACCGAACGGTCCACACGGAATGGGATGTGATTGAGAGAGGAGCGGGGCAACTGTTGCTGGTGTTTCAGGCTCCACTGCTGGTTAGCAGTGTTAGTAAAGGCCCAGTAGGCTGGCTCGCCGATTGGGTCCACACTGCCGCTGTTGAACTTTGAGTTGGGCAGGGTGACTGGGCATAGTGAGTGTCTGCGCTGAAATCCCACAACGCGCTGCATCTGCGTGGTGGCTGGTGCGCCATCTGGCATGTCCAGACCACATAAATTCTATCACACAAGAGAGGAATAAAGTCACATTCCAAGACCGGGGATTCAAACCATGGTCAAGCTAATAAAATGTCAATATATGCTGAACCAAATAAACAGTAAACTGCTAGCAAACACATTAGCCCATGTCAAGTTCCAAAAATTGGCTATAGTGCGCTTGGTTTGGCAAGGAATAAACGACAGATGGAAACCGTTACGCACGTGAATCAGAATGTTTGAAGCCTTTTCTTTTGATAAACTTTGATAAAAAGGCACACATACAAATCCAAGTTTAAATGATTAAATGTTATATTTGATAGTGTATTATTTACCATATAAAATCAAAAGTATAACGTGCTATATAGCCTGATGAACATTTAAAAACGTATTCTTACCTTGCAGAACTCGTCCTCCAGTTCCAAAAACGGCGTTAGGAAGTCGGATGGCATTGTGCTGATGCCTCAGGCAGGTTATCCCACTTCACAGTAGGGTGTGTTCTGTGTTGGTGCAGGAATACGCTTTAATCAAGCACTTCTGAAGTTTCTCAGCCATCTGTTGGAATCCCAATAAATAGTTGAGGAGCCTAGCTCCACCCACATTTTGGTGACAAGGCGTGTCTTACGTGGAGGGGATGCCTTTTGAGTTGTAGTAGTAGGCTTCTCTCCCCCGATTCCCTTTGATATTCTCATGCTGAAACAAATATGTGGAAGTTCATATACAAAACTTTAACATATAGGCCTCCTAAAGCCTATACCTCGTAGTTTAAATATAACTCCAAACAGTCACAGATTAACACTAGGGGTCTATTAGTGGGATTAGTTATGTTGGTCTAAATATTTGTCTAATTACATTTACATTTGAGTCATTTAGCAGACGCTCTTATCCAGAGCAACTTACAGGAGCAATTAGGGTTAAGTGCCTTGCTCAAAGGCACATCGACAGATTTTTCACCTAGTCGGCTCGGGGATTAGAACCAGCGACCTTTCGGTTACTGGCACAACGCTCTTAACCACTAAGCTACCTGCCGCCCCAATTGGCATATTAAATGGACTATATATGCCAATTATGAATTCATTATATGCCACTCTCTTGTGGTTGTAAGTCATGGGAAAGTGAAGCGTCATTATAATTGCACTCATTTTCTTTTATATTTAATTGCACTCATTTGTTTGTTTTTATTGGATATGGCTGCTGCAGCATGGTCTAATATAATATGGGGATGTATTTTGTGGCATGTTTGGCATGTCAAAGGCCCAGATTTGGATATGAAACCATGTCTGCAGGAGAGAGGAAATCTACAATGCCCTTCAACTATGATGTTATTTCAGGTATTCAGTTGTAAATGATACCTTAACACAAGCACAAACCACAACAAGTTCACCACCCTTAAATCAAAGGTCCTGCTGTCAATATGTATTATGTATACGTCTCCTGAGTGGCGCAGTGGTCTAAGGCACTGCATCGCAGTGCTAACTGTGCCACTAGATCCTGGTTCGAATCCAGGCTCTGTCGTTAGCCGGCCGTGACCGGGAGACTCATGGGCGGCGCACAATTGGCCCAGCGTCGTCCATGGTAGGGGAGGGAATGGCCGGCAGGGATGTAGCTCAGTTAAAAGAGCATGGCGTTTGCAACGCCAGGGTTGTGGGTTCGATTCCCACGGGGGGCCAGTATATAAAAAAAAAATGTATTCAGTAACTGTAAGTCGCTCTGGATAAGAGCGTCTGCTAAATGACATAAATGTAAAATGTATTGCATTTTGAGTAAAGTGGGGAGGGGTGGGGTGGGGGAGAGGAAGCAGTTGAACTTTTGGGATTTTTGGACATAAGGTGATGGGAGTACTGTTTTGAATGTTTACAGGAAAGTAGAGGGCAGATGACACACACACATTCACATGTCTGGCAGATAACAGAGGTGGTTATATGAAATGCAACATGCTCCATAACTAACCCTGCTGATTGACTACATGCTATAGGCTTATGTGCTCTTTTTCTAAACCTTATGCACAGAACAGAACACATTCTACCAGAGACCTTGGAGAAAAGTACAACTAGATAGGTTTATTATGTTCACAGTGGGTGCGAGAGCATACTCAAACATTTGGAAGATAGTGTAGGCAAATCCAAGAAGGGCAAATGCTTTCAAAGGATGGGAAAAGCTTCCAAACCCCAACACTTTGAACTGAAACTTAATTTATTTGGCGTTTAGTTCACTACAGATGTAGGATCTTAATTTGATCACCCTGTTCCTGCAATGCAGGAGTCGCATTTATACTTGTACTGTACTTGAGGTTTAAAAGGCCACTTTGAAATTTCAGACTTGATTCTTCCTTACAAAATGTTTTATCAAACCCTACAAAAATATTCATTAATTCAAATCCACATAATTTCCTGTTGCTGCAGGATTATTTTTCCTGCTCTAGCAAACTGGCTCAAATTAAGATCCTACATCTGTATGTCTCCTGATCTGTCTATGCATGAATGTAGGCCTCGTTCTGACTCTTTCCCTCCCTACCTGACATTTGGTGATGCGGACCAAAAACAACCCTAAAACCTACATCATTGTCCGTAGTGCCTGGGTAAACACTCTGTAAACATTTATGTAGAAACTTTCAGTCAACAGAAAGCACTGTCCCTTTAAACCACTATGATTCCTTGTCATCAACGGTAGAGTCAACACTTACCATTCTGTAAGAACGGAGATAGGGCCCAGCAAACAGTCTACTATCCCGGGATGACACTTGTTGTTTTGAAGCAGATAAGGAGGAGGGTTGTTTAATTAGGGCATGAAAAGACAAGCAACTGAAACCAGGGTTGCTGTTTGTCGAGTCACTGTGTCAGTAAACCAGATTAAAGTCTACCTACACAATGACAAGAGACAGTGTCAATTGTCTTTAGTGACAACAGTGAGAACAAACTCACTATACTGCCGGGTGACAGTATATTGCTGTTTTAGGGACTGTCTCATGCAGGAGTCTGATTCATAGTAATAGAGGCTCATTTTAAATGCTCTTTTATAGCTTTATCTCATGTTGGTATCTGTCTATTAGACTTTGTGCATTCTACCACTCTCCTGACACAGTTTATTTTATCACATGTTGTTTTTTGTGAGGCTGTGGAGGTGGAGGGAAAGATGGAGGGGCCTCCACAGCCATAGCCTCTGACAAAGAGAGAGAAGAGACAGGGATGGCCCAACTCCGAAAAGAGACTATTATCAGGGCACAATCAATGTCCTCCCGGAGGCATGGTATGGTTCCACCAATTATACTTGAGCGATGGTGCTCACTGGGGTAACAATGGGATTATGCAGATGCCGGCCTGGGCCTTCTCCATCTGATTGGCCCTGCTGTATGTGAGCCATACCAGAAGGCCTCTATCACAGATTCCTGTGCATGGATCTATAGTGGTGGATGGAGGGAAAGGGCCTTGTTAATGATTAGACAATCAGGTCACAATGGCAGAGCCATCACACAAGAGGGGGTGTAATGGCTGTTATAGTAAGCATCACACAAATGTCTCGCATTTGCTTTTGAACCTCAATGGGTATGTCGCAGCTTCTTTATGGTGTCTGACTCCTAGGACCTTTTTTTGTCTTCGTAAAGCAGCCCACCGATGCATCTCCGAGCTGCTATACAATAGGCATAGTCTAATTCAAAGCCGCAGCAACATTTTGCCAGTTAAATGTTGTTTTCTCTACAAATTATTTATGACTTTTATGACCACAATGACTGTTTCATGAGAATTACAGTGTGGGCACGGTTAAATAACTGTGATGCTCAATGGTTTCCCTACAGCATTTGTGGTCAGTTGCTGTAAAAGTCTGGTGTTAGCCCTTATCTGCCTATAATAATCATGACTGGTAGATGTATTGTTTTTCTTGCAGGAAGGAATGACTTAGTAACTGATTCCGTTGTGCGGTGGCTGTTACATAATCCATGATAACTGCCTGGCTATCAGGGCTGAGAGAGGTAAACGGTAGCAGTGAGGTTTTGGTCCTGACCAGGCCCCACTCCCCACAGGAGAGGAAAACAAGTGAGCAAAGCCTGATGGGTAGTTTTTATACAGGCAATACAGTTAACTGATTCTGTGAATTGATGTTCAAATTTTAGCGGTTGCGGGCGACGGAGAACAGTCGCATTGCAAAAGGGAAACTGTTGGAACTATAAATAAAATGTTTAGGGAGAGACGTATGTCGTCTTGCCATGCTGCTTCTCATTACACATAATCTTAATGTTTTGATTTTGTAATTTAAAACATATTTAAATAACATCACTGTATAATGATAATGAAGAAATAGTTAAAGTAGCTCATAAATTGTCATTACATGATTATCCCAAGCCATAATGGCACTAGCATTACTAGCTAGCTTTCTTGTTGTTACAAAGGGAAGCCTTTTGCTGCTTCTGTTTGAGATTCACAGAGCCTATGTTGGAGCTCCAAACCCCGCCCCCACAGCCTTCACCCCCCAAACGATCCGGGCCTGCCCTCATTGTGCGACCCTCACAAGAGGCCCTTTGTTGTGGCCCTACATATGCCAGGCCAGAAATATGCTCTGCGGCTCAGATAAACATGGCCTGGCTGTAAACACTTCTGGAGCTCTGGAGGGCCAGGTAGGATGGGGAAGGAGGACCATGCCAGGGCCCAGATGCAGGCAGGCCGAGGGATAGCTCACCTTCTCAGCACAGTCAATAGCTACAGGAACAGACATATATACCTGTAGGGTGAGGGCTCTTTCCTGTGTGTAAAGTCCTCAGAGTCTTGTCCCTGTCTGTGTTTTTCTGGGGGACAGGGCAACGTGAGGTTCCCACAGACATCCGCTCAGGGACAAACAAGCCCCTCATTTTAACGCGGGGCTACAGTTTCACAGCAAACATTTGTACATTCACACACAGGTGAAGGATTAGATCATACAAACAACGTCAACAGAGCGGCAACATTGTAAAACAGCCTCACATTGCTGCAGGTTCCCTATTTAACACATAGACCGACAGGAACTTCCCTTGCATTGACTTCCCTGTCTGGGTACTTATTCGGTTCTGTGTACATACATAAGTGTGTTTGTTTTCTGGATGCACTAGGGTTGGTATGATACACGTTACATTTGAAAGGGAAACCAATGGCAACATTGAGGTTAGGTCAGAGAGAGCATCAGGTGGTACGTTAAATGTCTTGTTAGGGTATGAATAAGAACTTAAATCCTTTAATGTCAGAGAGATACCCCTGTCTACTGCATGTGTCGATGTTACATTTTAAGCTTAGCCAATATGGGTTAGTATATGTCCCAACATGTTGACTTTGAGAAGACCCAAACAAACCAGTGATAAACTTGAGAGTTGGGAGAGTATTTCTGCAACACAAGTTATGTATTACTCCCTCTACTGGTATTGATAACCACTTATCAATATCATCTTATGTGTGCCAAGCATCCCTTTAGATGGAAGCCTCCATTAAATTATTGGATGTAATAAGTGTATGAGACTCAGAATGGCAAGTCCCTGTTAGGAAGACACTGCATTAGGTAAAAATGCACCAACCCAAAACAATACGGAGATATTGGTAAGGGAGTAGGGGTTTGCATGACACCTCACATATGCAAATTATTAGGCAATAGATGGGCCACACTGACAATTTAGCTTAGCACACGCTTCCTGAGCCTTCCCTACCTGGCCTTTCTCATGGATTCTGTGTCAATTAGAGCATTTCCATATGCAGGTGGACTTGAATGAATGTGAATGGCTCTGTTTGCATAGGTAGTGCCTATTGTTGTCGCCCAGTGTCTGTATGTGGTCCCAGTAGGGATCACAGAAGGCTATCTCACTCTATGGACTGTGATGTAAGCATGTTCCTATTTGCTATTTCACAGCAATGCGTAACAGTTAAATTGTGAAAGAATTAGTGTTATCCCTACACTGCAAAATAAACTTGTACAAGTATTTCCTGGCTCAATAGCCTAGAATTAAGCAACACATGTTACTACATTATTGTAAATTAAAGTTTAAAAAAATTACTAAACATACAAATAGTTTATTTTGCGGTTTCAGATGGTGGTCGTCCTCGAATCAGTGTTTTAATGGTGTGTTAAAAATGACAAAGGCACTGAACTTTGATGATCAGCAAATGGGGTGACAATCATGTGCCAATGGTAGGTGTGAGCAAGTCATCATGCTACCCATTGCTTCACATTTCTATTCAAAGTCCTGCGCTTTGTGGCATGTTGTCAATTTGAAATCTGCCCTCTGGATACATGAAAAATGTTTTACTGATGTGCATAAATCAGGTCTGTCTATCCCTTTTATATATACAGTGGGGAGAACAAGTATTTGATACACTGCCGATTTTGCAGGTTTTCCTACTTACAAAGCATGTAGAGGTCTGTACTTTTTTATCATAGGTACACTTCAACTGTGAGAGACGGAATCTAAAACAAAAATCCAGAAAATCACATTGTATGATTTTTAAGTAATTAATTTGCATTTTATTGCAAGACATAAGTGTTTGAAACATCAGAAAAGCAGAACTTAATATTTGGTACAGAAACCTTTGTTTGCAATTACAGAGATCATACGTTTCCTGTAAGTCTTGACCAGGTTTGCACACACAGCAGCAGGGATTTTGACCCACTCCTCCATACAGACCTTCTCCAGATCCTTCAGGTTTCAGGGCTGTCGCTGGGCAATACGGACTTTCAGCTCCCTCCAAAGATTTTCTATTTGGTTCAGGTCTGGAGACTGGCTAGGCCACTCCAGGACCTTGAGATGCTTCTTACGGAGCCACTCCTTAGTTGCCCTGGCTGTGTGTTTCGGGTCGTTGTCATGCTGGAAGACCCAGCCACGACCCATTTTCAATGCTCTTACTGAGGGAAGGAGGTTGTTGGCCAAGATCTCGCGATACATGGCCCCATCTATCCTCCCCTCAATACGGTGCAGTCGTCCTGTCCCCTTTGCAGAAAAGCATCCCCAAAGAATGATGTTTCCACCTCCATGCTTCATGGTTGGGATGGTGTTCTTTGGGTTGTACTCATCCTTCTTCTTCCTCCAAACACGGCGAGTGGAGTTTAGACCAAAAAGCTCTATTTTTGTCTCATCAGACCACATGACCTTCTCCCATTCCTCCTCTGGATCATTCAGATGGTCATTGGCAAACTTCAGACGGGCCTGGACATGCGCTGGCTTGAGCATGGGGACCTTGCGTGCGCTGCAGGATTTTAATCCATGACGGTGTAGTGTGTTACTAATGGTTTTCTTTGAGACTGTGGTCCCAGCTCTCTTCAGGTCATTGACCAGGTCCTGCCGTGTAGTTCTGGGCTGATCCCTCACCTTCCTCATGATCATTGATGCCCACGAGGTGAGATCTTGCATGGAGCCCCAGACCGAGGGTGATTGACCGTCATCTTGAACTTCTTCCATTTTCTAATAATTGCGCCAACAGTTGTTGCCTTCTCACCAAGCTGCTTGCCTATTGTCCTGTAGCCCATCCCAGCCTTGTGCAGGTCTACAATTTTATCCCTGATGTCCTTACACAGCTCTCTGGTCTTGGCCATTGTGGAGAGGTTGGAGTCTGTTTGATTGAGTGTGTGGACAGGTGTCTTTTATACAGGTAACGAGTTCAAACAGGTGCAGTTAATACAGGTAATGAGTGGAGAACAGGAGGGCTTCTTAAAAAAAACTAACAGGTCTGTGAGAGCCGGAATTCTTACTGGTTGGTAGGTGATAAAACATGTTGGTCTGTAATACCAACATGTTTCAAGCAGACCACCATAGTCCCCGTGCCCAAGAACTCTAAGATAACCTGCCTAAATGACTACCGACCCGTAGCACTGACGTCTGTAGCCATGAAGTGCTTTGAAAGACTGGTCATGGCTCACATCAACAGCATAATCCCAGAAACCCTAGACCCACTCCAATTTGCATACCGCCCCAACAGATCCACAGATGATGCAATCTCTATCGCACTCCACACTGCCCTTTCCCACCTGGACAAGAGGAACACCTACGTGAGAATGCTATTCATTGACTACAGCTCAGCATTCAACACCATAGTGCCCTCTAAGCTCATCACTAAGCTAAGGATCCTGGGACTAAACACCTCCCTCTGCAACTGGATCCTGGACTTCCTGACGGGCCGCCCCCCAGGTGGTAAGGGTAGGTAACAACACATCTGCCACACTGATCCTCAACACGGGGGCCCCTCAGGGTGCGTGCTCAGTCCCCTCCTGTACTCTCTGTTCACCCATGACTGCATGGCCAGGCACGACTCCAACACCATCATTAAGTTTGCCGACGACACAACAGTGGTAGGCCTGATCACCGACAACGATGAGACAGCCTATAGGGAGGAGGTCAGAGATCTGGCCGTGTGGTGCCAGGACAACAACCTCTCCCTCAACGTGACCAAGACAAAGGAGATGATTGTGGACTACAGGAAAAAAAAAGAGGACTGAGCACGCCCCCATTCTCATCGACGGGCTGTAGTGGAACAGGTTGAGAGCTTCAAGTTCCTTGGTGTCCACATCACCAACGAACTATCATGGTCCAAACACACCAAGACAGTCGTGAAGAGGGCACGACAAAGCCTATTCCCCCTCAGGAGACTAAAAAGATTTGGCATGGGTCCTCAGATCCTCAAAAAATTCTACAGCTGCACCATCGAGAGCATCCTGACTGGTTGCATCACCGCCTGGTATGGCAACTGCTTGGCCTCTGACCGCAAGGCACTACAGAGGGTAGTGCGTACGGCCCAGTACATCACTGGGGCAAAGCTCCCTGCCATCCAGGACCTCTATACCAGGCGGTGTCAGAGGAAGGCCCTCAAAATTGTCAAAGACTCCAGCCACCCTAGTCATAGACTGTTCTCTCTGCTACCGCACGGCAAGCGGTACCGGAGTGCCAAGTCTAGGTCCAAAAGACTTCTCAACAGCTTCTACCCCCAAGCCATAAGACTCCTGAACAGCTAATCATGGCTACCCGGACTATTTGCACTGCCCCCCACCCCATCCTTTTTACGCTGCTGCTACTCTGTTAAGTATTTATGCATAGTCACTTTAACTCTACCCACATGTACATATTACCTCAACTACCTCAACTAGCCGGTGCCCCCGCACATTGACTCTGCAACGGTACCCCCCTGTATATATAGCCTCCCTACTGTCACTTTATTTTACTGTATATATAGCCTCCCTACTGTCACTTTATTTTACTTCTGCTCTTTTTTTCTCAACACTTTTTTGTTGTTGTTGTTTTATTCTTACTTTTTTTGTTTAAAATAAATGCACTGTTGGTTAAGGGCTGTAAGTAAGCATTTCACTGCAATGTCTGCACCTGTTGTATTCGGCGCATGTGACCAATAAAATTTGATTTGATTTGATTTGATTTGATCAAATACTTATGTCATGCAATAAAATGCAAATTAATTACTTAAAAATCATACAATGTGATTTTCTGGATTTTTGTTTTAGATTCTGTCTCTCACAGTTGAAGTGTACCTATGATAAAAATTACAGACCTCTACATGCTTTGTAAGTAGGAAAACCTGCAAAATCGGCAGTGTATCAAATACTTGTTCTCCCCACTGTATATATTTTTACACATTTATAACTGGCTCAATGGATTTATTAAATTGTCCACTCAGTCTTAGAACTGTGTCAAACTTTTCACACCACAAACATACAGCAGGTTGACGTTTATTGTCATGAGACTGAGTGATTTCCCCTTAGATAGGCCAGCTACAAAGTCAAAATTGGCTATATTGTAAAAATTCATGAAAACAAAAATGTGCTTTTTGGTCTTAATTTAAGATTAGACTTAGGCATTATGGTTAGCAGTGTGGTTAAGGTTAGGTTTAAAATCTGATTTTATGACTTTGTGACTGTGCCAGCTATTGACCGCTCTGCAGAGCTGCCTCCAGAAAATGATTCACGATGAAAAACACTCACCTGAAAACATACACTGACCTCCTCTGGCTTTTATTATACAACTCTACCCTCTTCCATCTCTCTCTCCCTTTTCTCATCTGTTCACCAGGCCTTGTTTCATGGTTCCCCAGATTCTTTACTTTCAGCCCCCCTTCTTACACTCCACTTCCTAAAGTGTTTTCCAAAACCCCCTCCCCCACATCAGGAAAAATAACAGCCTTTTCTTGGTAAGGGAAGTCCCTCCCCACACAGTAGCTCTAGCGTCCCCTATTTCCAGTAAAAGTGTGACAAGGCACTGTGGAATGTGTTTGGACAAGAGCCGAAGAGGCGGCTGGACACACACACACACGCACACACGCACACATGCAAACACACACACCCTACATACTGCTTTCGCAGAAGAGTATAGACACCAAAGTGCCACCCCCTCATCCCCTCTCTTCTCTTTCCCGCCAGACCCTTTCCCGATTCCAGGAAACAGCTCCAGCCTTGCTGGATATAGTTTGTGGGTCCTCCCTGCCATATGCTGCCAACTGCTGCCTGCTGTGATGCAACACTGCTGACCATGGAGGACCGAGACGACTCTGGTTGGTTTACAATGTGCTTGTTAAGGTGGTGGAATTGCAGATTTGATTGAATAAAAACAATATTTTTAAATAAGCAATTGCTTTCCCTATGTCTGCATTATTGAGACAAACAGTTGACTATGCAGGATTTTTTGGCTGACAATTCTGTAACATCAAAGTTAGCAATGGAAACGCGCTCTGTAAACAACGACACAAGGGAAATGCAAGACATCAGCCACACGATTGGCAATTGTATTATTTATTCATGCCCCTAAACCAGCAAATGTCCATCTGCACAGGGACCTTAGTTCAAACCTCCAAGCAATTGCTTTCCACAACTGGTGTACTTTAGTTGAGGCACTCTGTGCTCGCGCCATTATTGACGACTGATGCTGTCTGGAGCACACACAAGGACGCACACAGAGTCTGGTTCCCTGGGTGTGAGAATCAGTGAGGTGTAGTTTGGTGTTAAAGGAAACCAGTCTTCTTCTCCTGAGCAGCTGTTGCTGTTATTTTAACGGGGGCCTGTCTCTGTCTGCGCCAGTCTGCGCTTTCATCGCCCTCAGCTGTTGATAGCACGTTCCCTTTCCTGTTAAGGCCCCAAGGTGACAGGTCAAGTTTGATGGCCATGCAATGTGCTTTTGGGAGTTGGACACTGTGACTTCAGAGTCATATTGTAGACTGCCCACATGTCGCAAATGAGACAGATTTCAGTTAGCCTTTTAACACCATTGAGGATTTGTTATGATGTTGATAAAGGTTACTCAGTATTCTATTTGGCTGTTATACATTCATGAACAGATGCAAGAGTAGTACAGCATAATTTGGGTCTGACTATTTGGGACATAGCAATGACTGTAAGTAAAATATAGAAAGAAAACAGAATAAGATACAACTTGCTGTCAGAGCAGTCCCCTGTGGTTTCGAAGTGACTGTGTTGCAGCAGTGGCAGTTATGAATCTTCTAGAACTACTGGAGGAAACGCCTCATCTCAGGAACAGTGCACATCTAAAATAGCAGGTGGGAGTGTTTGACTGTGTCCCCTAGAGCAGGGGTTCTTAAACTTTTTCAGCTTGATACCCAAATGAGAAATTTACCGTCTCCCGTGACTCAAATTGTCCTCCATTGACCCAAATTAAGAAGACATAGTGTGTGATTATAGATGGACTCTAATAACTCGCGACCCACCTCTAACATGCCCAGGGCCCACTTTGGGTCCCGACCCTTAGTGTAAGAAACCCTGCCCTAAAGAGATGCTGTTCTTTACCTTTGGATGATGTCTGAACACAGGCTACAGACCATGTGAGTATTTAGTTAGTGTAACTGTAGGCATTTAGTTGAAGAACACTAACAAGCCAACCATAACTGTCAAAATGATGGAGTAGTGAACATTCATCATATTCACCCTAAATTACATTGATATATATGCATTGTTGTATTGTTATATTGTATGTGAATTCCCGACCCTTTTTCCCTGTGTGCAAAGCATGAATCGTTTATGTAGTTAGGCTGGTTAGGCTGATCCAGCATTCCAGAGCATTGTTCTTCTTCCAATCTATTGTTCTTACTCTGTTTTCGTCATACTAATCTTTCATGCCTCCCCTTGTCCACACAGCGCCTTACTAGAAAGTGGGTTTAACATATGTGAACGATGAAACCGAATAGTACTGAATAACTGAATAATACTGAATTCCTTTTAATATTACATTCGGAAAGTTTAGAGAAAACTCAATCATCATTCATATACAAAATAGAACATTTGACGGTCTTGAAGACTTGTTTCGTCTTCAAGTCGGACAAGTCAGTCAAGGCCTAAGTGCATGAGAGGGGACATGGTTGAAAGTTATAAATTGAGGGGATTTTACTCCTGGATATGGAGGCTTTATTATTATCCTATATGAAACTAATGAGAGTGCACCTGGACATATTACATTATCAAAGTACTTTATGAAAACAAACAGTATCTGCACTGTTGATATTATTTTCTCTGGCTTCAGCCGAGGTGACTTCATATTTGGTTTAAAATATAACCTCCAATATGTATTTTCTTTGAAAGTCCCCGGCCGCCTGGCCCATTGCTTGGTACTTGTTCCGAATGTTTGGAATGTCAACATTACAACCAAAGTTAGAAAACACTGGATAAAACGTGTGGGGTTAGTAAACGCAGGATCTCGACATGTGCCAGACATTTACTCTAAATAGCTGTCCTTTTAAACGCTGTTTATAACCCCCCCCCCCAGGTGGGGTTGGGAATATATTTGACTTTGGGCCTCTCTCTTTCTCTCCTAGAAGCCTGTGTGTGCAGGCAGCGCTAGCTGAGGCCAAGGTCAACATATGCCCTCATAGCCTTCACTGGTCCTGCCCTATAGGGCTCTGAAGGGGGCCGTACAGTGAAAAGTCAACACAGGCCTTTTTACTGTTAATGTTGTCATTACTGTCCCAAAGCGGAGGGGTAGGGGGGCACCTCGTAACTCAACACCAGTTGCAGTGCAGGGACTTTAAAGTAGGGTGGTGTGAGCTCAGCACTTAAGATTAATAGGCTAGTAAAATGATGGAGCGCCTGGCTGTGGGGTAGTTTGTGAGGATGAGTGGTTTGGGGTGTATAGGGGATGGTAGTCTGTACAGTCACACGTGCCTCCTGTCAGCAGGTCCCCAGCCACAAGCACCTGGTGACATAATTGCTGGGTGGTAGACTGGGGGCAAGACCGGGGTGGTGGTGCGGTATCAGGGCTGGAGCACTGATCTGGTCTGGTTGCTCCGGTTCACCCCCATGGCAGCCCAGACACACACACAGACATGCAGACAAACATGGCATTCTTTCAGAAAACACAAGCACTTCTGTCCTTTTCGCAATTTTCTCAGATTGTGTGAATGACGATTTATAACCTGGCTTTGTGGACACGTTGAGAGTCGACATACTGGTAGGAGTAGCGTTTTACACAAACACATACACTACCGGTCAAAAGTTTTAGAACACCTACTCATTCGAGGGTTTTTCTTTATTTTTACTATTTTCTACATTGTAGAATAATAGTGAGGACATCAAAACTATGAAATAACACATATGGAATCATGTAGTAACCAAAGAAGGGTTAAACAAATCAAAATATATTTTTATATTTGAGATTCTTCAAATAGCCACTCTTTGCCTTGATGACAGCTTTGCACACTCTTGGCATTCTCTCAACCAGCTTCATGAGGTAGTCACCTGGAATGCATTTCAATTAACAGGTCTTAAAAGTTAATTTGTGGAATTTCTTTCCTTCTTAATGCGTTTGAGCCAATCCGTTGTGTTGTGACAAGGAAGGGTGGGTATACAGAAGATAGTAAAAGACCAAGTCCATATTATGGCAAGAACAGCTCAAATACGCAGATATAAATGACAGTCCATCATTACTTTAATACATGAAGGTCAATCAATACAGAACATTTCAAGAACTTTGAAAGTTTCCTCAAGTGCAGTCTCAAAAACCATCAAGTGCTATAATGAAACTGGCTCTCATGAGGACCACCACAGGAATGGAAGACCTGCTGCAGAGGACAAGTTCATTAGAGTTACCAGCCTCAGAAATTGCAGCCCAAAAAAATGCTTCACAGAGTTCAAGTAACAGATACATCTCAACATCAACTGTTCAGAGGAGACTGTGTGAATCAGGCCTTCATGGTCAAATTGCTGCAAAGAAACCACTGCTAAAGGACACCAATAAGAAGAAGAGACTTGCTTGGGCCAAGAAACACGAGCAATGGACATTAGACCGGTGGAAAGTTGTCCTTTGGTCTGGAGTCCAAATTGGAGATTTATGGTTCCAACCACCCAAAAAAATGCTTCACAGAGTTCAAGTAACAGATACATCGCAACATCAACTGTTCAGAGGAGACTGTGTGAATCAGGCCTTCATGGTTGAATTGCTGCAAAGAAACCACTGCTAAAGGACACCAATAAGAAGAAGAGACTTGCTTGGGCCAAGAAACACGAGCAATGGACATTAGACCGGTGGAAATTTGTCCTTTGGTCTGGAGTCCAAATTTGAGATTTATAGTTCCAACCGCCGTGTCTTTGTGAGACGCGGTGTGGGTGAACGGATGATCTCCGCATGTGTATTTCCCACCGTAAAGCATGGAGGAGGAGGTGTTATGGTGTGGGGGTGCTTTGCTGGTGACACTGTCTGTGATTTATTTAGAATTCAAGGCACACTTAACCAGCATGGCTACCACAGCATTCTGCAGCAATACGCCATCCCATCTGGTTTGGGCTTAGTGGGACTATCACATGTTTTTCAACAGGACAATGATCCAACACACCTCCAGGCTGTGTAAGAATATTTTACCAAGAAGGAAAGTGATGGAGTGCTGCATCAGATTACCTGGCCTCCACAATCCCCCGACCTCAACCAAATTGAGATGGTTTGGGATGAGTCGGAACGAAGAGTGAAGGAAAAGCAGCCAACAAGTGCTCAGCATATGTGGGAACTCCTTCAAGACTGTTGGAAAAGCATTCCAGGTGAAGCTGGTTGAGAGAATGCCAAGAATGTGCAAAGCTGTCATCAAGGCAAAGGGTGGCTATTTGAAGAATCTCAAATATAAAGTATATTTTGATTTGTTTAACACTTTTTTGGTTGCTACATGATTCCATATGTGTTATTTCATAGTTTTGATGTCTTCACTATTATTCTACAATGTAGAAAATACTAAAAAATTAAGAAAAGCCCTTGAATGAGTAGGTGTTCTAAAACTTTTGACCGGTAGTGTACATGCAAATAGAGAAAAGTTTAAGGCACAAAGATACACACACACACACACACACATACACGCACACACACACACACACACACACACACACACACACACACACACACACACACACACACAGTCTAGTACAACTAATCTTGTGGGGGCACACAATTCAGTCCAATTCAAAATCCTATTTTCCCTAACCCCTAACCCTAAACCTAACCCGTATCCTCACTCGTATCCTTACCCTTACCCTAACCCTAACCCTAACCTTAACCTTAACCTTAACCTTAACCTTAACCTTAACCCTAACCCTAACCCTAACCCTAAACCAAAAACCTAACCTTAACCCTAACCCTAGCTTCTAACCCTAACCCTAAAACTAACCCTAGTTCTTAACCGTAACAGTAAATCTAATTCTAACCCTAAACCCCCTAGAAATAGCATTTGACCTTGTGGGGACTAACAAAATGTCCCCAGTTGGTCAAATCTATGTTCGTTTACCATGCTTGTGGGGACTTCTGGTCCACACACACACACACACACACACACACACACACACACACACACACACACACACACACACACACACACACACACACACACACACACACACACACACACACACACACACACACACACACACACACACACACACACACACACACACACATGCTCTCTGTTGTCTAATGACATATTACCATTAACCTGTCATCTTCTGAATTGTGCCGTCTGGATGTGGTGGCATGTTGGAGTAGAGGGGTTACAGAGTGTGTAGGCTTGTAGTGCTGATAACGGGTTCCCCTCTATGCCCACTTCCATTCGCTCAAATTGATAACCACTGTGCAAGATGTTGTGGTTAACCCAGCCGTAACGGGTGATACCTCGGGGCTAACGGCTCCAACCACTGTCAGTTAGCTCTACAACAACATCGCTGCGAGTGGTTAACCTCTATGTTTGTGTACACTAGAGAGGGTTGAACACATCAAAGTCAAGTCACATAAGCTGTTTGAGGTGATTCCAAATTAACATAAAGATGTCCTGTTACAACTACTCATAACATAATCATTTATTTTGATCAGACACACAGGATAATTGTCTTTTGATGATATCTACAAAAAAGACTCACCAAACATTCTTAAAATATAATTATGCATGACAGAACAATGCTTGCCATAACAGAAACAGGCTTGAGATGTTTGAAACAGATAACAGGAATGAAGAAAATGGGACCAACACAAGGACAGTACAAAAGAGTGTAACTTCTAAACAGATAATTCGCTGAATGATTACTGTGGAAGGTGGCTGTGGATACATTGGCCTACTGAATGACGTCTGTTGTAGAGAGGAATACATCTGTCTCTTTCACAGCGGGAGCTGCAGCAAAGCATGGTTTTGTTCTGACACTCAACATGCCTCCAGCCAAGTTCACAGCCCTCATCCTAATCACGTTATGGTACGAGCCGCGTGATCTGGGTTCGACTCAGACCTTCCCTTCCCACAGTTGCCTAAGGAGATCTGCTTTTATTAGTGTCATGTTGCACCAACTTCCTCTATGTGCGGTCTGTGTGTAACTGCCTGTTAACTGTAGCGCGCCAAACTCAGCTCCCCCTCCTCACCTACCTCCGGAGTGGAGTGGACAGCTGTTGCCAGTTTTTGCGAGCTTTCCCAAGGCTGTCAGTAGACATGGGAGTCACTCCATGAGAAAAGGAGGGATAATCAATGTTAACACTGGGCATTGATAGGATTACAGTCTTCTATAAGAGGGGGTTTTAGAAACAGGGATTCCATTTGCAATTAGATGAGATATGAACAAGCTTTTGTCTGTGGTACAGAAAATAATATAATTGTATTTCTGGTACTAGAATATATTCTGGCATACAGTGAAGGGAAAAAAGTATTTGATCCCGTGCTGATTTTGTACGTTTGCCCACTGACAAAGAAATTATCAGTCTATAATTTTAATGGTAGGTTTATTTGAACAGTGAGAGACAGAATAACAACAAAAAAATCCAGAAAAACGCATGTCAAAAATGTTATAAATGTATTTGCATTTTAATGAGGGAAATAATTATTTGACCCCCTCTCAATCATAGAGGCTCCCAGGTGTCTTTTATACAGGTAACGAGCTGAGATTAGGAGCACACTCTTAAAGGGAGTGCTCCTAATCTCAGCTTGTTACCTGTATAAAAGACATCTGTCCACAGAAGCAATCAATCAATCAATCAGATTCCAAACTCTCCACCATGGCCAAGACCAAAGAGCTCTCCAAGGATGTCAGGGAAAAGATTGTAGACCTACTCAAGGCTGGAATGGGCTACAAGACCATCGCCAAGCAGCTTGGTGAGAAGGTGACAACAGTTGGTGCGATTATTCGCAAATGGAAGAAACACAAAAGAACTGTCAATCTCCCTCGGCCTGGGGCTCCATGCAAGATCTCACCTCGTGGAGTTGCAATGATCATGAGAATGGTGAGGAATCAGCCCAGAACTACACGGGAGGATCTTGTCAATGATCTCAAGGCAGCTGGGACCATAGTCACCCAGAAAACAATTGGTTACACTCTACGCCGTGAAGGACTGAAATCCTGCAGCGGACAACTTCACTGCATCAAAGGGATGATGGACGGGCCATGTACCATCAAATATTGGGTGAGAACCTCCTTCCCTCAGCCAGGGCATTGAAAATGGGTTGTGGATGGGTATTCCAGCATGACAATGACCCAAAACACACGGCCAAGGCAACAAAGGAGTGGCTCAAGAAGAAGCACATTAAGGTCCTGGAGTGGCCTAGCCAGTCTCCAGACCTTAATCCCATAGAAAATCTGTGGAGAGAGCTGAAGGTTCGAGTTACCAAACGTCAGCCTCGAAACCTTAATGACTTGGAGAATATCTGCAAAGAGGAGTGGGACAAAATCCCTCCTGAGATGTGTGCAAACCTGGTGGCCAACTACAAGAAACGTCTGACCTCTGTGATTGCCAACAAGGGTTTTGCCAGTACTAAGTCATGTTTTGCAGAGGGGTAAAATACTTATTTCCCTCATTCAAATGCAAATCAATATATAACATGTGTTTTTTTCTGGATTTTTTTGTTGTTATTCTGTCTCTCACTGTTCAAATAAACCTACCATTAAAATTATAGACTGATCATGTCTTTGTCAGTGGGCAAACGTACAAATTCAGCAGGGGATCAAATACTATTTTCCCTCACTGTATGTTATGCTGTAGGCGATACGGTATGTATTAGTTGTTGGATTAAGGTTATGTCTCTTTTGCTTTCCTGACACATAGCCTAGGCCGAATGAAATGTGAGTGGGCTTCAGCTACAAGGTCTGTGAATTAGCTTAACTGTGGACCTTTCCCATCTGGCAAAGCCTAAGACGGAACAGAATTTCTTATTTCAGGCTGGAACCATCAACATCAGAGCTGCTGTCTGACAAGAGTGAGCTAAAATATTTTATGTCTGAGGTCGGCAAACGGGTTGGCTACGATTGCTCCCATGGCAGACATATCTGGTGTAATGCATGTAATGTGTGTAAAGTTTAATGGTTCGGACTGACATGATGTGCGCATGAAATATACTCTGTCTCTCTGAAGTACAGTATCTGAATGGTGCAATAGCAAGTACATTATCTGTATTTTTCACCACGTGACAATTGTGTTTAATCTAACTCATTGTTTGTGTCACGATCGTTGGTTAGAGATGAGGACCAAGGCGCAGCGTTGAAGGTGAACATATCCTTTTATTACTGATCACACAATCAAAACAATAAACGATAACGTGACGTCTACAGTTTAACACAAACCAAAATGAACAAGAAACCACAAACACAAAGTGAAAGACAGACAGTTAAATATGGCTCCCAATCAGAGACACCCAGCTGACACTCGTTGCCTCTGATTGGGAGTCACTCAGCCCAACATAGAAAATCAAACATAGAATTACACACCCTGGCTCAACATAACATAGTCCCCAGAGCCAGGGCGTGACAGTTTGGCTAACAGCATAACAAAAACCTTGCATGTTCTTCCCGTATAATGTTGAATGACAGGTTATTGGTTTTAACTATTTCAAAAAAAAACTTTTGAAATTGTGAAAGCTAAAATCAGGACATAGTTCTGTCTGGGTTGTAGACCTACTAATGTATAGTTGAAGTCGGAAGTTTACATACACTTAGGTTGGAGTCATTAAAACTCGTTTTTCAACCACTCTTTGGTGCGAAAAGTGCAAATCAATCCCAGAATAACAGCAAAGGACCTTGTGAAGATGCTGGAGGAAACAGGTACAAAAGTATCTATATCCACAGTAAAACGAGTCCTATATCAACATAACCTGAAAGGCCGCTCAGCAAGGAAGAAGCCACTGCTCCAAAACCGCCATAAAAAAGCCAGACTACGGTTTGTAACTGCACATGGGGACAAAGATTGTACTTTTTGGAGAAATGTTCTCTGGTCTGATGAAACAAAAATAGAACTGTTTGGCCATAATGACCATCGTTATGTTTGGAGGGAAAAGGGGGGCTTGCAAGCCGAAGAACACCATCCCAACCATGAAGCACAGGGGTGGCAGCATCATGCTGTGGGGGTGCTCTGCTGCAGGAGGGACTGGTGCACAAAATAGATGACATACTTCCAAAGTTGTGGCAAAATGGCTTAAGGACAACAAAGTCAAGGTATTGGAGTGGCCATCACAAAGCACTGACCTCAATCCTATAGAAAATGTGTGGGCAGAACTGAAAAAGCGTGTGCGAGCAAGGAGGCCTACCAACTTGACTCAGTTTCACCAGCTCTGTCAGGATGAATGGGCCAAAATTCACCCACTTTATTGTGGGAAGCTTGTGGAAGGCAATGCTACCAAATACTAATTGAGTGTATGTAAACTTCTGACCCACTGGGAATGTGATGAAAGAAATAAAAACTGAAAGAAATCATTCTCTTTACTATTATTCTGAAAATGTACATTCTTAAAATAATGTGGTGATCATAACTGACCTAAGACAGGGCATTTTTTACTAGGATTAAATGTCAGGAATTGTGAAAAACAGAGTTTAAATGTATTTGGCTAAGGTGTATGTAAACTTCCGACTTCAACTGTAGATATTTGGTTCTTTCCGAACCGATTAACCCGTTGACATACAAAAAACCTGCAAAGTAAGTGAGCTGACCACTTGGATTTAATTCAGATGCATATCACATGAAAACGGTATTAGAAAAGAAAAAAGGGTTCCCTGAAAGGAGTCTACTCTGCTCTATCCCCTTCTACCGAGGCTGTTTCTGAAGATAAAAAGCTTGAGAGGCTTCTCTTTCCACTTGTTCTCCTTCCACAGGACTGGGGAGCCTGCACAAGAGCAGAACAGAGCAACAAGAAGGCCGCCATTCACCACTCATTTTCAATGATGTTAATTATCTGTTGCTTAATTGCCCGCAGGGCCCTCCCACAGTAGCATGGGCTGTCCTGGGAAAAAAATTACTACATACATTTCTAAAAACAACAACCCCTACAATAAGCATTCTCTCCCAATGGGGCATGCTGAATACTTAAAAGCAGCCATTTAGCTGTCTCCTCTTAGGACCCTGTCACACTGAAGAGCTCCGTACAATGATGTATTTACTGCAGCGGGTTCTCCAATGCTGGGTCCTGGGACGCCCTCTTTGTTTGTTGTGATCAGAAACTCGCCCCCAGAGCACATCTGTTTCCCAGCAGCCTCTTAACTGCCCCTCCGGCCCTAGCTATGCTACAGGGCTCACTTGGGGACAATTGGTGTTTGTGGTGTTTGTGTGTGCATGGGCATTAGGTTACATTTGCTCCTCCTCCCTAGCAACCGACTTCTGGCCTTAGTTTGCTATTCATTTGGGTGGTTTCTCCAATGATTTGGCATCTCATATTTTAAATTCCCTTTACTCCTCCACTAACCCCCATTAATCGCCTTCTCCCCAGCCTATTCTCCCTGCCAGTCCCACTGGCTCTGTCCACACAAAGGCCCACAATGTCTTTCTCTAGCTCTAACGTGTCAGCAGAACTATAGTTTATGGACATCTGGACCCATCACTAGGTGCAAAGTGGACCATGATCTGAGAAGACCGTGAGAAAAGTGGCAAGATTGTGGCTTGTGACTAAGTGTGTTAGCTATAGAGTATGTATGGTGGGGGATTCGTTAAATGATGGGTGTTATAGTTGAGTTTTTATGATGCAAAGCAACAAACGTTTAGAGGGCATTTGATGTAAAAGACAAAGAGTTCTTGATGTTCTGTTTTTTACTTCTCTCTTTCTTCTATGCTCTTTTATCATCCTTTTCTTTGTCCACACTTCTCTAGTGCCTGGGGTTTTGCGGTAATGCTGTCTGTTGGTTGTACTTTCAGAAATGATCAAACGTTTCCAAGCAACAGTAGATTTCTTTAGAACTACAGGATTACTGAAATAATACACTGCATTAATTATTCAAGATTATTCTGTGTGTCTGATCAGCTTCTATGTTCTGGCTTATTAAATGGGTCATTAATTCATCCTCACTCTAGATGGGAACATAAGCAGTATAGAATATACTAGCCTGCTTCACCCCCTCTGCACTCAATAGTCCCACATCACCTTTCTCTATTCCCCTTTCTAGCAACTCTCTCTATCCCCCGTCTATTCCTCTATTCCCCTTTCTAGTAACTCTCTCTATCCCCCTCTCTACTCCTCTCTCACATCTGCAATCCTTCTGAATTTCATGGTCTGTCGGCGCATTGAGTCGACAGCACAAAGCCGGGAGCCACGGCAACGCTGCAGTCCTTGGAGGCGATGACCCCTGACCTTTCACAGCTGCTTTTCTGCACCAGCACCTATCCCACAATCCCCCCTTTTTTTCACTCCAGGGGCAAAGGTCACGAAAGGGGAGAACAAGGAGCTGAGTCTTCAGAGCCCAAAACCCAGGCTGGCATGTGAATGCTCAAAAGCTGACATTCTGTGCCAAACAATCTCACAGGGAAGCACAGAGAAACAGTCAGGGAGAATGGGCATGTTTGACCCCTTGGGCAGAGTGGGAGAGTTCATGTTCATATCATTTCAGAGTTCCTCTTCCATTCAAACTTTGACACTGTCGATTCAATCTACTTTTTCCATTTGAAATAGTAGTAGTCTTTTGTTCTTTGTTTATTTCAGTTTGAATTGTTGAAGGTGTAGTTCAGGATTTTGGCATGCATGCTGATCCTGAAGACTTCAAGTCTTTGCGCTAAGCTAGTTAGCATTGGCTCGCGAAACTACCTCTGACTTCCTTCATATTGGACACAGAGACATAAAAATGGTATCCACAAGTTCATCTGATGCTGGGAAAGTATACTATAGATAAAGGGCTTCATTGCCAAAATCCTGAACCATCCCTTTAAGTCAGTTGAAATTATTATTGTGTTGTCTAATCTTAGCAATGATAATATCCTTGAATATTACGAAGTTTATCCATATTAAATCTTGAAATATCTATATTTGTAAAAACACAGTGAACTGGAGAGATTTTACATTTACATTTTAGTCATTTAGCAGACGCTCTTATCCATGTGGTCCTCTGTAGCTCAGCTGGTAGAGCCCGGTGATCCCCGGGACCACCCATACACAAAAAAAATGTATGCACGCATGACTGTAAGTCGCTTTGGATAAAAGCGTCTGCTAAATGGCATATTATTATTATTATTTATCCAGAGCGACTTACAGTTAGAGATGAAGAAGTAATTTAGAAAATAATGAGCAAATCATTTGACTTTCTTTGTGCTTGTTCAATTCTTGTTGAATTTCTGTCTCGCCCATTAAAATGGGAATTATTCTCTGAGCTTGATTGAGCAGCTAATTTTGTGCATCTGCAGAGTAATTAAAGACAAAATAGCTCTGATTTATATTGATCGTTTCTTTCCTTCCCTCCTTTTCCCGCATTTTCTTCAGCTGTCTCTTACAGAAGGATGCTTCACCTACAATTGGGTTCCCACACTTGCTCAGTCTAATCCCACACCATATGATCAACTCTTGCTATGTGTTTTTATGAGTTATCTGTATTTTCTAGTTTTTTAGTTTTGCAGAGTTTGGAGTTTTGCGGAGTTTGGAATTGTGCTTTTACATATTTCCGTCATGCTTTCATCGTCAGTATCTGGTATTCTGTACTACATGCATTTCCTTCACCAAAGAAAAGTTGTATTGATGCTGAATGTGTTATTTAGTTAACATACTACCCCATTCTCTGTCTTCTTGTCTTCTCTATCAATAACCCACTTTCTATTTATTCTCACTTCTTCTTATACTTCTCCCTTGTGTATCCCCCTTTCAATCCTGCAATCCTCTTTTTCTTGCATCCAATACTGGTCTCAGCACTGAACACTGTGAATGTAGGCAGAGCAGTGCTCACTTTCTCTATACCCCCCCTAACCCCAGCAGCCCCCCAACTCTCCTCGCTCAAGCTCCCAAGGGACAGGGACAATGCAGCAGCCCCCTGCTACAGTGTAACAGACTGTCCCCCCCATTTCAATTTCATTTCCACAACAAAGCAGGTCAGAAGATTCTCACGCTGCTCGGAGACTGCCATCCAATGCTGTAGATTGGTCCCGCCCCTCTACACACACACGCATGCACACACACACACACACGCACACACACACACACACACACACACACACACACACACACACACACACACACACACACACACACACACACACACGCACGCACGCACACACACACACCCACACACCCACACACACACACAAATAACCTTCTCCTGCTCCAGCTCCTCTCACATGAAAAAATACTATTGTATACTATGGTATAAATACTGTAGTATTGCTATTTTATATACTAGTATACATTGTAGTGTTTTTGTGGACTTTACTGTAGTATAATGTAGTATTTACTGTAGTGTTTTTTCGGACATGACTGTGGTATACTGTAGTATTTGCTGTAGTGTTTTTACGGACATGACTGTAGTATACTATAGTATTTGCTGTCGTGTTTTTGCGGACATGACTGAAGTATACTGTAGTATTTGCTGTAGTGTTTCTGTTTTATTATCTTATAGCGGGTGCAGAGAAATGCTTATATTACTAGCTCCTAACAATGCAATAAAATGTCAAACAAGAAAGGTCGGAACGAATCTCATAAACAATCTCTCAAGCACAAGCCCCTGTGCTAGTGAATAGCCAGCTAACCTTTATATTTAAAGTTTAGCCAACTTGGAATCTATTTGCTAGCTAACAAGGTAGAACAGCTGAACAGCATGCTAGCTTTTCCACTTTGTTTAGATGTTGAAATCAAGTGGCCTACCTGGATAGGAAGATGCTTGCCAATTCCTTATATAAATGATAATTTTTATGGTCATTGCACATTTATAAAACCCAGACTAGACAGCTAGCACATAACAGTCTGTGGCTAAACCGCAATGCCGCGTGCAACAGAAACTGAGCATTAATTTTCCAGAAACAATGTCCATTGATACTCCCGTTTTAGTAGGGTCTGCTCTCCATACATTTTGGGAGTTGAGACATAAAAAGGGTATTGTTAGAAAGCTTAAGTTATAGTCTGTTACATACATTAAGGGCTAATCAACAATGGTCTATGCGTTCTATGGAAAATAATGTACGACGTGGAAGGAGTGTTCAACGACGTGGTAGCAAAGTGGAACTCACCTTCCATGGATTTGCAATATTTTCCAGAGAACGCATAGTTCATTATCCCTTTTATAGCATGGCTATAATTGAACACATTTTCCAAAATAAATTTGTTCAACAAGTGTTCAACACCCACTGAAATGTGTTCAACATCCACTGAAGTAGCTGGCAAGTTTACTAGATAGCTACAGTAGTTGCCTTGGTAACCAAACAAACAGACTTGCTAGTTTAGCTAACCAAATCACCAGTCCTAGCTTGCTATACGAGAGATCCCCATGATGTCACATAGTTGCATTCTGTGCATGGTTCTCTGCATGGTTGTGCTCTGTATTTACATAATGTAGTTGACAGTACGGTAAGGAGCCGGCAAAATCGACTTACCAAAAACATGAACCTTGTCAATGTCGCAGTGCTATTTCATGGTGTAATCTCAAAATTATCTAGCAGATGATGGTAGTGAGCCACTACTGCCATTAGCTGGCTATGTGAGGTTAGCTTGCCATATAAAAAACAGTTTGTTCACAATAAACAACAAGCAATGATAGCCCGTGCCTGTTCACTCATTCATAGATGAAGGATATCCCATTCAAGCAATAATATCATAGGGTTGTCTTTGCTTGCTAACATTACATGACTGACATTTGCATTCATCCATGCATGCTGGCATGATAGTCAATGCAATGGCAAGGCAGGGATATCTAGCTAGCAACCTGGCAGGAAGCTTGTGGTCATTCGTTGTTCAAACAAGATAGCTGGAAAATAACGAAACAGTAACTGGAACCCAGCTAGCTAACTAGCTAGTTAGTTAGGTAGTTGGGGGCTACAGATGGGCTAGCTAACATTAGCTAGCTACTGTTTTTGCATAAATGCATGCTGCACAGTGCAGGTGGGTGAAGATTGGATAAGTTAAAATACCGTAACATTGGCTGATTGTCGCTATTTTCATAAATGGAACCGATTAGCTATCTATCCAACATTGCAATTAGAGCTAGCTGGCTGGCTATGTATTTCTATAAACATACATACAAATACATGGCTGTGGCTAGCACACAGGTCAGCTGAAACCAAGGCAGTGTAGCTTTGTAGCTAGTTGGCATTACCTCCATGAACGAAGCAAACTTGCTATCTAGCTGACAACCTAGAAAAATGGAGGCTTGATAACAAGAGAGTAGTGTTGATGATTTTATAGAAATGTTAGAAAACTGGTGTATATTAATTATTCATTAGATAATCTAGCTAGTCCGGAAGTGGTCTGCAAATGGTTTTGAATGTGTTCTCGAGTCCAGCTTTCCGATGCTCGCAACCTGGAACTACCAGAACGTCTTTGTTTACAAACATTGTGATTGTCAATGAAAATCGAATTCAACAATGCCAATAATGATTTCAATTCGACTTGCTTTCAAAATCAGCTCAAAAATGGAACATGCACTGTAAGAATGAGCTATAGCCATTGAATTCTATCGTGCTGATATACCGTGCGTTATATGGAAATAATGCATGCTCTAGAATGCCCTTCAAGCCAATCAGAAACGAGTATTCAACAATGCCATCGTATAAAGTCAATTATAAACTGGGTGGTTCGAGCCCTGAAAGCTGATTGGCTGACAGCCGTGGTATATCAGACTGTATACCTCGGGTATGACAAAACATACATTTTTACTGCTCTAATTACGTTGGTAACCAGTTTATAATAGCAATAAGGCACCTTGGGGGTTTGTGGTATATGGCCAATATACCACGGCTAAGGGCTTAGCTGTGGTATATTGGCAACTAAGCAGGTAGCTTAGTGGTTAAGAGCGTTGTGCCAGTAACCGAAAGGTCGCTGATTCTAATCCCCGAGCCGACTAGGTGAAAAATCTGTCGATGTGCCCTTGAGCAAGGTACTTAACCCTAATTTCTCCTGTAAGTCGCTCTGGATAAGAGCGTCTGCTAAATGACTAAAAAAAGATATATATATATATCACACCGCCTTATTGCTTAAATAATGTCTCAATGTGTTTCGGTGTCCATATGACCGATTCTGTTTGACCAAAGCTCAAATGCAAATAGTGAGTTGAAACTGCTTTTTGTCAGACTAAACTTGTCTTTTTAGGAAATGTTTACTTCTCTATGGGGCCATCTATGGGAATTGTCCTATTGGCCTCAACTTCAGCTAAACTGCAGTACCAAAAGTGTCCTATGAGCCCAGTGGAAAGCATGCTTCCCTGGCCCCTTGGAAATTGCACACAGCACAGAAGGAGCAAAGGAGAGGAGACCAAAAAGACAACATGAGAACAAGCAGATATAAACACTCATAAAAAAAAAATACAGGCATTACAGGCATTTGGAATTTCGCACTAAAACATATATTCTAATTAATCAAATGTATTCGATATATCACCCAACCCTAGTGTAGTATAGTATTCTCCAGTATACTACAAAATTCTATAGTAAGCACTACACATGATCAAGGGATAGTACAGTGTGTAGTATAGTATTCTACAGCATACTACAAAATTCTACAGTAAACTGTATTCTTTTTTCATGTGGGCTCCTCTGTCCATAATTTATTTTCCTTCAACCAGACCCCCCTACACATACACACACAGCCCACCACAGGCAGCAGTGGGCCCAATGGGCTGGAGTCAGTTAGAGGAACAGATGTATTTAGTCAGCCTGGAGCACCACATTCTTATGCCATGGCCCAACATCAGGGATTAGAAAGGGTCATCAATAAATAGAATAATCCCCTAACCACCGTTTTAACCCCCCAGCCCCTGCCAACTGCTCGTCTCTCTGCTTCATCTCATTGCCCAGCTTCTCACCCTTCTGTTTCACATCCAACTCTCTACTTCTAATGTGTCTGTTGGAAAAGCATTCCAGGTGAAGCTGCTTGAGAGAATGCCAAGAGTGTGCAAAGCTGTCATCAAGGCAAAGGGTGGCTATATAAAATATATTTTGATTTGTTTAACACTTTTTTGGTTACTACATGATTCCATATGTGTTATTTCATAGTTTTGATGTCTTCACTATTATTCTACAATGTAGAAAATAGTAAAAATGAAGAAAAACCCTTGAATGAGTAGATGTTCTAAAACCTTTGACTGGTAGTGTATATATGTATATATTATGTTTATAGAATCATTATTACTTCTACTCTGTCTTACCCCTTCTCTCCCTCTCTATCCCTCTCCAACTATTTCCCTCTCACCCCCACCTCTCTTTCACTCTCTTTCACTCTCTCTCCCTCTCCCCCTCTCTCTCCTCCAGTCCCTATCTCGTCGTCTCTCTCCTTCTCACTGTCTCCCTGTCACCCACTCTCAACCAACCACCCTCTCTCTCTCTCTTCCAGTGTCCCTCTCCACTCTCCCCTGTAGTCTCTCTCTCTTGCACATACACCATTGTCTTCCGAGTGCATCTGCTGAGAGTTAAATCCCCTTGCGTCCTCTTGTGTCTCAATGTGTTGACGTGCCTGGTATCTGCTGAGGACACAACAGGAACGACTTGGGCCAGGGCCAGGGCTGGCAAGGCTTCCCACCTCATTTGACTTGAAAGCAGGCTTGATCTCTCTCTGCTGTCTCTCTGGCTGTGGGCTGAATGCAGAGAGAGGGGATCGGCACGCTGCTGGATGGTTATACAATTCATTAAAAATTTATTTTCACACACAGACAGGATGCCTGCGAGTCAAAAGTGGTCCCCTTTCATGGTGCTGAAGAAGAACTCGAAAGCTACGAAGAGGCCTCATTGTTTCATTAGCAGTCTGCATTATGAGGTTCGTCTGGGACACAGAATAACTGCATTCAAAGTGAAATAAGCATTTTTTAAAATTGTATTTTACAATTTAACAAAGTAGTTTTTAATTGAAGAGTTTAATTCCAAAAACTCTATATATCAATTTTCAGAAATGTTGGCTTATATTGTTTAAAAAACATCTGAAAGAAATGCGTGGACGTAGCATTTTGAACGAAACCCTTCAATTATATAATTTTACCAGTAGGGGTGACCGTTACCATGGTATTATTACCTCCATTTATTGCTCTATTTAATCTGTATCGCTGAAGCGTTATAGATTGCGCGATTGAAATGTAAAGGTAATTTCTGATTGAGCCGACATATACAGCGTTTACCGTGAATGCAGTCTGCTAATGCGGGAACATTGCCTTTACATTCCAAACATGCTGTAACGCTGAACTTCTTCGATACATATTTAATAGAGCCCTTACTAATGTATCTTGTTTACACGCTAATTGAAAAAGTAGATCCTTTTGATTTCAAGATTACACATAATCTTATATCAAGATTAGGCCTCCACGCACTCATGCATGTACACACAAACTTTATGTCAAGATGACAGATTTATGAAAACAGACACTATTCTTTGCCTTCATGCGCTCCATACAAACCCCAAAATTGGGCCAATTGAGAGTTTCATTTGTGGCTACCTAGCTACCTATCCATCTTTGATTGACTTGAGCCCTTCAGAGTTTCTCCTCGTTAGCTACCATTAGCCTGAGGTCCAGGCATCCTCTCTTCAAGCCGCTAACGATAATTACAGAGGAGTGGCTGTCAATGCCAGCCTTGCAGATGAACACTCTTCAAATGGAGGCTGCTGAGTCACTCCACTGAGAGTTAGGCTAGGTGGGGAGCCGGAGGGGAGTACGTTTTTCCGTATGACTGGACAATGACCTATGAAGGCCTTGCCTTTCTGACTCGGCAATGCAAATGTAGATAATTCTAGGTCACTATACTGCTGCTGGTGCTGACTGGAGACATAAAGTCCTTGCAAGTTGACACCTCACTGGCAACAAGACATATATCCCATTCCCTAAATCAGTTTTTCCCAACCCTGGTCCTCGAGTACCCCCAACAGTACACATTTGTTTTATAGCCCTGGACAAAGACACCTCATTCAGCTCATTGAGGGCTTGATGATTAGTTGACAAGTTGAATCAGGCGTGCTTGTCCAGAGTTACAATAAAAAAATTGTACTGTTGGGGGTACTCGAGGACCAGGGTTGGGAAAGACTGATTTAGGGAATGGGATATATATGTCTTGTTGCCAGGCTGTAGTCCAATTCTTTGTGTTCTTCAGATGGCGGTTGGCCCCCATATGGCCCTTCTAACAGAGGGGTCAGCCTCCCGGAACCCGGGGCCTTAGCATCCATCATCCCAATGGTGTTTGAGGCCGGCTCCATCGACAACACCAAGGAGCCTAGCGACAACGCTCGCACACTGGGCCTGTCTATGTCCCACTTCTTTTGTCTTGTGCTCACAGACAGAGAGCAACTTTTTATCTATTTTCTTTGATTACTAATGATGATTCGTTTGTTATTTTTTCTACTTTGTTGTTGTTTTTGACTGTTTTATGGACCGCATTTTTTTATTGTCTCTTTTTTGACTTTGCTTTGTTTCATGCTGTCTTTGTGAACTAACATGTTTCAACAACGTGCTGTTATTAACTAGTTTTTCTACAACAATTGAGAAACATGCTGAAAATTGAAAGATTTGGAGGTACAGAATTGCCAGCGTTTTCCCTCTTCGTGATAAGGTCTCAGAAGTCAAACCCTTGTGGATAGAACTCCTCAGAGACAATGCCCATACCCCCAGAGATGTGGATGTTATTTCAGCTTCCTGTCATTCCCCCTGGGCATATCGCATGTCACAATAGCAAAACATGTACACTTGTGTCCCGTTTCTAAAACACACTGAAATTAATGACCAATTAGCTTACACAAGTCACTCTTAATTGTGCCTCAGTCTGCTTGTGGCATAATAGGAATGTAGCAACGGCCGTAGTGTTTGTGTGCCTCCTGTGGTATCCAAAATAACTCCCAGAGAAGAATGCTGAACGTTTTTGGAGCATTTGTAGTTGCTTTCCTGTATAATGTGTCTTAGATCTCCAAGGGAGGCAGAGTAATGCCTCTAGCGTTGTTTACCAATTGGTTCGAGTGTCAAGTGGATTCTTATACTCCTCTTTGCTTTTCTTTTGATGTATTTCCAATGGTTGATTATTGTTTTATTTCATTATTTCATCAACTCATGAAATGAATGAAGTCAATACAGTATGTTTGGACAGGACTTGAAGTATTATCACATATACAGTTGAAGTCGGAAGTTTACATACACCTTAGCCAAATACATTTAAACTCAGTTTTTCACAATTCCTGACATTTAATCCTAGTAAACATTCCCTGTCTTAGGTCAGTTAGGATCACTACTTTATTTTAAGAATGTGATATGTCAGAATAATTGTAGAGAGAATGATTTCTTTCAGCTTTTATTTCTTTCATCACATTCCCAGTAGGTCAGAAGTTTAGATACACTCAATTAGTATTTGGTAGCATTGCCTTTAAATTGTTTAACTTGGGTCAAACGTTTCGGGTAGCCATCCACAAGCTTCCCACAATAAGTTGGGTACATTTTGGCCCATTCCTCCTGACAGAGCTGGTGTAAATGAGTCAGGATTGTAGGCCTCCTTGCTCGCACACATTTTTCAGTTCTGCCCACAAATGTTCTATAGGATTGAGGTCAGTGCTTTGTGATGGCCACTCCAATACCTTGACTTTGTAGTCCTTAAGCCATTTTGCCATAACTTTGGAAGTATGCTTGGGGTCATTGTCCATTTGGAAGACCCATTTACGACCAAGCTTTAACTTCCTGACTGATGTCTTGAGATGTTGCTTCAATATATCCATATAATTTTCCTTCCTCAGGATGCCATCTATTTTGTGAAGTGCACCAGTCCCTCCTTCAGCAAAGCACTCCCACAGCATGATGCTGCCACCCCCGTGCTTCAGGGTTGGGATGGTGTTCTTTGGCTTGCAAACACAACGATGGTCATTATAGCCAAACAGTTCTGTTTTTGTTTCATCAGACCAGAGGACATTTCTCCAAAAAGTACCATCTTTGTCCCCATGTGCAGTTGCAAACCGTAGTCTGTTTTTTTATGGAGGTCTTGGAGTAGTGGCTTCTTCCTTGCTGAGCGGCCTTTCAGGTTATGTCGATATAGGACTTGTTTTACTCTGGATATAGATACTTTTGTACCTGTTTCCTCCAGCATCTTCACAAGGTCCTTTGCTGGGATTGATTTGCACTTTTCGCACCAAAGTACGTTCATCTCTAGGAGACAGAACGCGTCTCCTTCCAGAGCGGTATGACGGCTGCGTGGTCCCATGGTGTTTATACTTGCGTACTATTGTTTGTACAAATGAACGTGGTACCTTCAGGTGTTTGGAAATTGTTCCCAAGGATGAACCAGACTTGTGGAGGTCTACAATTTTTTTTCTGAGGTCTTGGCTGATTTCTTTTGATTTTCCCATGATGTCAAGCAAAAAGGCACTGAGTTTGAAGGTAGGCCTTGAAATACATCCACAGGTACACCTCCAATTGACTCAAATTATGTCAATTAGCCTATTAGAAGCTTCTAAAGCCATGACATAATTTTCTGGAATTTTCCAAGCTGTTTAAAGGCACAGTCAACTTAGTGTATGTAAACTTCTGACCCACTGGAATTGTGATACAGTGAATTATAAGTGAAACAATCTGTCTGTAAACAATTGTTGAAAGAATAACTTGTGTCATGCACAAAGCAGATGTCCTAACCGACTTGCCAAAACGATAGTTTGTTAACAAGAAATTTGTGGAGTGGTTAAAAAATGAGTTTTAATGACTCCAACCTAAGTGTATGTAAACTTCCGACTTCAACTGTACATTAGTAGGTCTACAACCCAGACAGAACTATGTCCTGATTTTAGCTTTCGCAATTTCAATTCCTATGTTCCACAAAGCAGAGGAAGTTATAATAGGAGGGTAGATGCATAGAAATATAGAACGGGCTTGGAAGCTCTATCACTGGCAATTTGACTGGTAAACTCATGTGATGCAATAATTTTCATGGTAATTTGGAATGTTATATCAAATGACACCATGGTAATGAAGAATTTTCATTCAAATGATGCTAACTTTTGTGGCTCATGCAATGGAATATATTAGTTGTAATGTCAGTTGAGTTGACTCAACAAATCACAGCACATATTGAAGGGTACACTTCCTGCTTTTACTTCTTGCCATGAGTCTGGGTCAAAAATATACAGGTTAAGGCAACGTCTTCACAAATCTGGGACCAGCGCCATTGCTAGCTACCAGTGCTGTTGCTAACTAGCATAGCCATTGTTGCAAAGAGTTATGGGATATTAGAATCCCGTTGTCTTAACCTTTGTCATCTTCAACCTATGGGTACACTCAAATGGCTGCCAGTCCACCCATTATGCCATCATTGACTCGAACGGGGACGTCCGTTTTATTCATTCTATTTCTATGGGTAGATGTGTCGGTGAAAATGGGTCACCAACAGAAGACAAAACAGAAAAATTCCAGCCCAGTTCAAAATTGGGAAAACTTCACACCCCAATGAACATGTGAAAGAGCTAGGCAAAACAAATGCTGTGCCGGAGCCTGTGCTGCTGGTAGAGGAGGGCGCCCTAATCTCTCTTTTGTCCCGGGCCAGGTAGGGGTCTCGCTTTGGGGATGAAGTTCCCCTTGAAGTGGAGTGAAGCAGGGTGGGCATAATGAAGTGTGATGGGACACCACCAGCCTGCCTTCCCAGCACCCTCCCCCACCACCTCTCACCCTGTCCCATACAGCCCCAACCCGTGCCATTATTGCCACTAACGTCCTTCCTGGGTCTGTGGAGAAGCCAACAGATGTTGGCTGGCGTGAAAGGACCCTTGAGCTCGTAAACTAGCCGCTGGGATTTGGAGTGGATGGGATCAAAGGGGGGCCTATTTCAACACCCCCAGATACACAGATACTCTGACAAATATTCATGCTCAGCATGTAGACAAATGAGTGCATGCATGTATTCATACATGGACTGTCACATTGCATGTCCATTGTCCACATACCCACACATTCACTAACATGCATACTGGATGGATCTAGGTGAGGAGACTGAAAAAACATGCAGACAGAGGAAACTATATTGGCACCCAGCAATGTTGAGCGACAGCTCCACTTCGGGCCCTTTTCCCAGATTTACATTTTAGTCATTTAGCAGACACTCTTATCCAGAGCGACTCACAGTTAGTGAATGCATACATGTTTTTATTTTATTTTTTATACTGGCCCCTCGTGGGAAACGAACCCACATCCCTGCCGGCCAAACCCTCCCCTACCTTGGACGACGCTGGACCAATTGTGCGCCGCCCATGGGTCTCACGGTCGCGGCCGGCTGCGACAGAGCCTGGACTCAAACCATGATCTCTAGTGGCACAGCTAGCACTGCGATACAGTGCCTTAGACCACTGGAATCGGTGGATGTACCAAATGCCAACATTGTAGCTTTGTTCTCTGGTATTCCAGTGGCGGCGGTTAAGTCTCCATGTCTGACAGCGCTGGCCTTTCATCCATAGGAGATATCCCTGCTAGTCCTCCCAGAATGTCACCTCAGCAACATCACCACCGCTTTCATCCGCTAGGAACAGGAAGTGTTTTTTATGACTGTTTCCTGGATGTTACACTTCATTGTTTACTCTCGTGTCATAATAAACTCAGAGAGAAGAAGATTGAGTGTAAGGTAACTGGGATTTCTGTGGTCAGCTAGATCTTGTTATTACAGCTTACCAATGAAAGTACTACAAAATAACACCTTCAAATGTACTTAAAACAAAAAAAAGAATCAGAGCTTTGTCATTAAACAAACCTCTTTCTGTCTTTGGCTTTTGTTTTCAACTGGCTGATACACACAGACGCTGGGGAAATCCCTTGCAGTCAAAATAGACTTCAATAACACCCCCCAAAAAGCACCTCACATACTACTGTCTCAAGATTTTGCTTAAACATTTAGTTCCATGGCTCAAATCACCAGAAAAAGTTCCACAGTGCATTTGACTTCAGTACAATGCAAGTTTATACTATCAGTGAGTTTTGGGTGACAGTTAATACAACATGAGGTTTGTATTCACTCACTTAAAGACTAGTCCTAAAAAACCCATAGAGGTTATTGAATCTCACAACAGTCACAGGTTTGGGCAGAATTACATATCAAATGCATTACTTTTCCCGCGAACGTAAGCTGTCTGCCTGAGCAATTGGGGGAATTTTGACATTATCTGTGGGACCAGCAGAGGCCCAAGAGGTCTGTCTGCCTGGGTGTTTAGTATTCTGCACTGCCTGTTTGGAGCATGAAGGACCAATGATGTTAGATTTCATTCCATCTAGCAAAAATGCTAAATCATTGCTCCTCCATTTTGTAAGACTCACAAACATACCATGATTAAAGTAGAGGAATCCAGATGTAGGCTATTGTTCTTACCTCATGTTATATGTTTTTCTTTTGGATCTTAAACCCCGTTTATACCTACCGCTAACATGCGTCCTTCATCCTGATATTGTCCTGATCTTGTCCTTATCTTGTCTGTTCACACTTATAAGATCTGATTACAATCAGATCAAGATGTGTCTTTTAATCGTCTATTCCTGTGGGTACAATCAGAATGTGGACAAGATCAGGACATCGGACACATGTTAGCACCAGGTGTAAACGTGCTAGGGGTGAATGTTTTATTTGCTTTGGAGGATATTGATAAGCACCACATCTGGCAAAAGTAGTTGAAATCAATAACATTGAAGATAGAAAAGCACCAGGAGCACTCGTGTGATTTCATTTGAGCTAGAATTGGTAATTCAACAGGGACTCTTCAAAAGGAAAACATCAAAAAGGTAGGCCTAGTAATAGAGTTAAAGGTAGTTTTAAAATGAAAGGAAAGTGAAAATCAAAGTTAGAAAAGGGATCTAGAACTTTCTCCCGAATCTAATCACATGGAGGTGATGTGCAGTGTTTTGTAGGGAGGGGCAATCTCAGCCTTTTTGACGAGCTCTAAATCCATTCATACATTCTCTTAGACAAGCAGATATTCTTTGTGTAAATCAGCATTCGCATGAATCTGCTGTAAAAGCATAAAAATCGATAAATGACACATCAATAATAGTAAAGGTTTACCATAATGTAGGCAAAGCTGACAACCACATGTGAGAGTGGAACCACTTCACTGGTTACCTTGCAAAGCTGCTTTTGGGCTCACTTTTGTAAAACATATGATAATAAGCAGTTACACATGAATCTCAATGAATGTTGTCAAACCTGCTGATGCTTTTTGCTTTACTAAAATACATATTGTATATATATATGGTTTGTCCATGGACATTTGCCTAGCACAATGACACAGCAGATTTAAACAATGGCATAGATGGACTGTCTGACCACAGTCTGGAAAGCAGAAGTACGACCTACAGTTAATCACATGTCAACAGAGCCTGTGGAAAGTACAAGGGTCTCAGAGATTAGGGGGTCTGGCTATGATATAACCACTAGCATAAATAGACCTGTTACTTACTCCGTTGTTAACATTTCACAACCCATGTTTTAGACAAAACTGTGTCAGGCTATGGCAAAAGGAGCATATAGGAGCATACTACAGCATGTATTTAATTCACATGGACAGTGTAAGTAAGGTCAACTTCATGGCAAAGGGGTCAAGTAGTGTTACTGCATATACAGTTGTGGAAAAAATTAAGAGACCACTGCACATTTTTCTTAAATCAGCATCTCTACATGTATGGCAGCCATTCCATTCCAGTGTCTGTTGAATTCCAACACAGGCACACCTCATTCTACTGAATTAGATACTGATTAGGTGATCACATGAACCAAATCTAATTTAACGAGGAAAAGTATAAAAACCACTGCTGTGGTCATCACTATCCTCTTGCAATAGGACGAGCTGGATGGCAAAAACAGTACCTCAAAAACAGTACCTCAAAAGTAACATCAATCAAAGAATAACTATTGACCATGCCAAAAGAGTTGAAAAGGAAAGTTTTGAGTGAGGAAAAGAAGGGTTCAATTCTGGCTTTACTGGCAGAGGGATACAGTGAGCGTCAGGTTGCTTCCATCCTTAAAATTTCAAAGATGGCGGTTCATAAGAACAAGGTCAAGCAGCAGACATTGGGGACAACAAAGCTACAGACCGGCAGAGGGTCAAAACGACTCTCTACTGACTGGGATGACCGCCAACTCATTCGAATGTCACTCAACAACCGTAGGATGACATCAAGTGACATCAAGAAGAATGGCAAACGGCAGCTGGGGTGAAGTGCACAGCGAGGACGGTTTGAAACAGGCTCCTCGGTGCAGGGCTGATGTTGTGCAAAGCTAGAAAAAATCCCTTCATCAAAGAGAAGCAAAGAAGAGCCAGGCTGAGGTTTGCAAAAGACCATAAGGATTGGACCATAGAGGACTGGAGTAAGGTCATCTTCTCTGATGCTTTGCCCAACACCTGGTCATCTAATGGTTAGACGGAGACCCGGAGAGGCCTACAAGCCACAGTGTCTCGCACCCACTGTGAAATTTGGTGGAGGATCGGTGATGATCTGGGGGTGCTTCAGCAAGGCTGGAATCGGGCAGATTTGTCTTTGTGAAGGACGCATGAATCAAACCACGTACAAGGTTGTCCTGGAAGAACTTTGTCGTGGAAGGTTTTTCCAGCAGGACAATGCGCCATGCCACACAGCCAGGTCAATCAAGGTGTGGATGGAGGACCACCAGATCAAGACCCTGTCATGGCCAGCCCAATCTCCAGACCTGAACCCCATTGAAAACTTCTGGAATGTGATCAAGAGGAAAATGGATGGTAACAAGCCATCAAACAAAGCCGTGCTGCTTGAATTTGTGCGCCAGGAGTGGCATAAAGTCACCCAACATCAATGTGAAAGACTGGTGGAGAGCATGCCAAGACGCATGAAAGCTGTGATTGAAAATCAGGGTTATTCCACCAAATATTGATTTCTGAACTCTTCCTAAGTTAAAACATTAGTATTGTGTTGTTTAAAAATGAAAATGAACTTATTTTCTTTGCATTATTCGAGGTCCGACAACACTGCATCTTTTTTGTTATTTTGACCATATTTTTATTTGGAATTCGGGAGAAATGTTGTCAGTACATTTTTACATTTACATTTTAGTCATTTAGCAGACGCTCTTATCCAGAGCGACTTACAGGTGCAATTAGGGTTAAGTGCCTTGCTCAAGGGCACATTTACGTCATTTAGCAGACGCTCTTATCCAGAGCGACTACAAATTGGTGCATTCACCCTATAGCCAGTGGGATAACCACTTTACAATTATACTTATTTTTTTTTGGGGGGGTAGAAGGATTACTTTATCCTATCCCAGGTGTTCCTTAAAGAGGTGGGGTTTCAAATGTCTCCGGAAGGTGGTGAGTGACTCCGCTGTCCTGGCGTCGTGAGGGAGCTTGTTCCACCATTGGGGTGCCAGAGCAGCGAACAGCTTTGACTGGGCTGAGCGGGAACTATGCTTCCGCAGAGGAAGGGGAGCCAGCAGGCCAGAGGTGGATGAACGCAATGCCCTCGCCTGGGTGTAGGGACTGATCAGAGCCTGAAGGTACGGAGGTGCCGTTCCCCTCACTGCTCCATAGGCAAGCACCATGGTCTTGTAACGGATGCGAGCTTCAACTGGAAGCCAGTGGAGTGTGCGGAGGAGGGGGTGACGTGAGAGAACTTGGGAAGGTTGAACACCAGACGGGCTGCGGCATTCTGGATGAGTTGTAGGGGTTTAATGGCACAGGCAGGGAGCCCAGCCAACAGCGAGTTGCAGTAATCCAGACGGGAGATGACAAGTGCCTGGATTAGGACCTGTGCCGCTTCCTGTGTAAGGCAGGGTCGTACTCTCCGAATGTTGTAGAGCATGAACCTGCAGGATCGGGTCACCGCCTTGATGTTGGCGGAGAACGACAGGGTGTTGTAGTTTATAGAATAAAACAAAAATGTTATTTTTACCCAAACACATCCCTATAAATAGTAAAACCAGAGAAACTGATAATTGTGCAGTGGTCTCTTAATTTTTTCTGCAGCTGCCCAAACTGCTGAGAAATACCCCTGTACAGCCAACAATGAAATCAACCAAGATAGTGAAGCCTGCTTCTCTAATGTCTTTCCCAGACTAATCTATGTTTGAGTTGAAGGGGACTAGTTAAAGTCACTAAGAAAGACTCTGGCGACCCTTAGTGGTAAAACCATACTTCTGTTACTGTTAATACATTTCCATAAGGTCAGTTTGGTTGAAAACTCTTCTAACACATTTTCTTAAAGTAAAATAAGTTTGACACTTAATTATGCAATTATTAGTCTATGAGTATGATTATTTTCAGAAATTGCGTGAATAATGTTGCTGCACATCTTCAAGAAAAATACTTTTATTTCTTTATAAATCCACATATTGTACCTATGAAAGCATAAAATTCCATCATACGTTTTTTTCTTATTGTTGTTTCATAATTCAAAGGAAATATGGGTATCAAATCAGAGAAGATTGAAGGTGTATCTCACATACAAATACATACACAGTCAACAGTAAGGGATAAAATAGTATTTGATCCGTGTGTCCATCTTTTCAATTCGCAAGTGGTATACAATAGGGTAAGTTTCTTGTCTGTAAAGTTTGTGTCAGAATGAAACTTAACTCAACATTTCACCATCAAACTACAATGCATTACTTGTGCTGTAAGTTCATGTAATCAAACCAAACCAGGTGCTTCTTTTGACCTCATCTTGAGAGCCCATGTTTTTATTCCACGTTGGGATAACCATGGCCAAATAATCATATTTTTTCCACCGTCATCCAAAATGGATGTATTTGACGTCATAATTGTTGAGTATACTATTCAGTTGTCCATATAGACGGAGAGAGAGAGAGCGAGAGAGAGAGAGGGGGAGGGAGAAAGAGAGAGAGAGAAAGAGAGCGAGAGAGGATTATAAAGATTATAATGTGCCCTAGAGATCACTGAACAACAGTTTGATATTGGTGCATCGACATGACATCGATGTGTGCTAACACTTCCAATGCCCTCAGGGAGGAAAACAAACACTGTATCGCCTTCTCTTATTGTATTCCTTTGACATATGACCTATCGTTAAGGGGAACGGAGCTTTATTACGAAACCCACAACATGTCATCAAAACCATCCAAGGGTGTTCCTCTGTAATAAGCAATTCCAATGAGAATCCCAAAAAGTATTCCGAAAGGAATTTGAGGCGTCTGGGTTGTCAACTCATTCCTCACGCATTGAAAGAAGCCCCAGGTTTTGGAATGCATTTCCCTCCACTCCACAGGGCTGGATTACATCCCAGTTCCGGATAGAATTGCATAAGTGACGGAACACAGCGATTCCATGGCATCCACCCATCTCTACTCCCAATGCTGTTCTTGGATTCATATTTATTATTTTGTGAGTTTGTTTTTCCAACTTCCTTGAACCAGGGGGACTTTACCTGCAGGAGAAAATTAGAGTAAACGTCAGTAAGTAGTGACACAACCTGCAGTCTACTAGACAATCTAATGCAATAGAAATATAATTACATTTATCAGAATGTTGGTAACACATTATGACATTTCAGGAAAGTTCAGTGAAAAAACACTATTTGTGTTATACTTGTCCCCTCTTCCCTTCTCATTTCCCCTTTAAAGCAGACTTGTGTAACGTCATCATTTCCCCATCTCTATGTAGAACTTTAATATAGAATTCAAATGTCTAGCTCTCTGTCCCCAAACTCACCTCTCCTTTCTCCCTCCCTCCACCTCAGAGGACGAGCATGGGTGATGTGCGAATCTGGAAGAGACAGGATACAGGAATCAGTGCACAAACCTCTCACCTGAGCTAAGAATACCTGGAAAGTACCCATATGTCTTATCTGACCCAGGGGGGTACAATTCTGTAGATATGAATATCACATCTGGCTACGTGGTTGCGCCTACCAGTTCCTTTTAGACAGTGCAGAGACACAGGAAAATAAGATGGTGTGCTAGAAGGGCATGGGCCAGATTCAAACCCACGCCAGACCTGGCATATCTGTGTGATTAGAAGGCAACAGCAGTAACCACTAGACCACCCCAGGCCACACACCTACCAGTTTTTGACAGTGTCTTACACATAGGTCTTGTTCAAAATGAGATGATGACAGCACACCAAGACCACCACAAAGCTTATCTAAGAAGCTGGCTGACTGATTTGGATAATTGTTTTCTTCCATACAAAGCAATGCTAATGCTAATATATCCGACAAGATAATTATTTTCAGAGGGTTGCTATACTACAGTATGGAGATGCCCCAATTATAATGCACACATACTTCCATTCATAGCATGGCTGCTTGTGCCGCAGTCTAGGGGGAAAAGGGTCTGATCCTCTCCTGGTGACAGAGACAGTGGTGGTAGATCTCTCTTTTTCTTCTCTCTCTCTCTCTCTCTCTCTCTCTCTCTCTCTCTCTCTCAGTTCAATGGGCTTTATTGGCATTGGAAACATATGTTTACATTGCCAAAGCAAGTGAAATAAACAATAAAAAGTGAACAGTAAATATTACACTCACACAACTTCCAAAAGAGTAAAGACATTTCAAATATCATATTATGTCTATATACAGTGTTGTAACGATGTGCAAATAGTTAAAGTAAAAAAGGGAAAATAAATAAACACAAATATGGGTTGTATTTACAATGGTGTTTGTTCTTCAATGGTTGCCCTTTTCTTGTGGCAACAGGTCACACATATTGCTGCTGTGATTGCACACTGTGGTATTTCACCCAATAGATATGGGAGCTTATCAAAATAGGATTTGTTTTCGAATTCTTTGTGGGTCTGTGTAATCTGAGGGAAATATGCATCTCTAATATGGTCATACATTTGGCAGGAGGTTAGGAAGTGCAGCTCAGTTTCCACCTCCTTTTGTGGGCAGTGTGCACATAGCCTGTCTTCTCTTGAGAGCCAGTTCTGCCTACGGCGACCTTTCTCGATAGCAATGCTCACTGAGTCTATACATAGTCAAAGCGTTCCTTAATTTTGGGTCAGTCACAGTGGTCAGGTATTCTGCCAGTGTGTACTCTCTGTTTAGGGCCGTTTTTTTTAAATTATATTTTTGTTTTCTCATGATTTGGTTGGGTCTAATTGTGTTGCTGTCCTGTGGGGTCTGTTAGTGTTATATATATATATATATTTTTTTTATATATATATATATATTTATTTTTTTGGGGGGGTGGGGTGTAGATCAGCTTTAATATTGCAGATAGATTGTAACTTCCATCAATGTAATTGTCTGCATCACTTCCAATCCCCCATATCTTTTTTTCTCTCGCAAAATATATATATATATATATATATATATATATATATATATATATATATATATATATATATATACACATATATATATATATACAGTGAGGGAAAAAAATTATTTGATCCCCTGCTGATTTTGTACGTTTGCCCACTGACAAAGAAATGATCAGTCTATAATTCTAATGGTAGGTTTATTTGAACAGTGAGAGACAGAATAACAACAAAAATATCCAGAAAAATGCATGTCAGATATGTTATAGATTGATTTGCATTTTAATGAGGGAAATAAGTATTTGACCCCCTCTCAATCAGAAAGTTTTCTGGCTCCCAAGTGTCTTTTATACAGGTAACGAGCTGAGATTAGGAGCACACTGTCACGCTCTGGCTCCGGGACTGTGTATTTTGAGCCAGGGTGTGTTCATTTGGTTGTGTTTGGTATTGGTTGTGTTGTATTTGGTTGTGTTTCCTTGTTTGGTCGTGTGACTCCCAATCAGTGGTAACGAGTGTCAGCTGTCGGCTCGTTATCTCTGATTGGGAGCCATATTTAAACTGTCAGTGTTCACCTTAGTGTTGTGGGTTTTTGTTCCGTATCAGTCATTGTAACTGAGGACTTCACGATTTGTCATTGTTTGTTGTTTTGTATTGATGTACTTTAATTATTAAAGTCATGTTCGTATCGCACGCTGCGCCTTGGTCCACTCACTTAGTAGACGATCGTGACAGAAAAACCCACACTACCAGGACCAAGCAGCGTGTCCAGGAGCCAAGGGTCTGGACATGGGAGGAGATGTTGGATGGTAAAGGGTCTTGGACTTGGGAGGAAATCCTGGATGGGATGGATCGCCGGCCATGGAGTAAAACAGTGGAGAGGCGACTGAGAGAGGAGCAACGGCGTCAGCAGGGCCATCGTCGGAAGGACGAGAGGCAACCCCAAAAAGTTTTTTGGGGGGGGCACATGGCTTGGGCGGCTGGGCAGCAGGAGGCTGCCACAGGGAGACGTGGAGAGAAGGCTACCGAATTACGGGAGCCATTGGCGAGTAGAGGGAGGGAAGTAGTTGAGGCACGGCGTGAGAGACTGAGGTGTGTTACCAGTCCGGTCCGGCCCGTTCCTGATCCCCCGGTTAAGGCCAGTGGTGTGTGTTCCCAGTACGGACCGGCCTGTTCCTACTCCACGCACCAAGCCCACGGTGTGCGTCGCCAGTCCAGCCCGGCCGGTTCCTGTTCCACGCACTAAGCCTGCGGTGTGCGTCGCCAGCCCTGCCCGGCCGGTTCCTGCTCCACGCACGAGGTTTACGGTGTGCGTCGCCAGTCCAGCCCGGCCGGTTCCTGTTCCACGCACTAAGCCTGCGGTGTGCGTCGCCAGCCCTGTCCGGCCGGTTCCTGCTCCACGCACTAGGTTTACGGTGTGCGTCGCCAGCCCAGCCAGGCCTGTCCCTGCTCCACGCACAAAGCCTACGGTGTGCGTCGCCAGCCCAGCCCGGCCTGTTCCTGCTCCACGCACAAAGCCTACGGTGTGCGTCGCCAGCCCAGCCCGGCCTGTTCCTGCTCCACGCACAAAGCCTACGGTGTGCGTCGCCAGCCCAGCCCGGCCTGTTCCTGCTCCACGCACAAAGCCTACGGTGTGCGTCGCCAGCCCAGCCCGGCCTGTTCCTGCTCCACGCACAAAGCCTACGGTGTGCGTCGCCAGCCCAGCCCGGCCTGTTCCTGCTCCACGCAAAGCCTACGGTGTGCGTCGCCAGCCCAGCCCGGCCTGTCCCTGCTCCACGCACAAAGCCTACGGTGTGCGTCGCCAGCCCGGCCCGGCCTGTTCCTGCTCCACGCACAAAGCCTACGGTGTGCGTCGCCAGCCCAGCCCGGCCTGTCCCTGCTCCACGCACAAAGCCTACGGTGTGCGTCGTCGGCCTGGTCCAGCCCGTTCCTGCTACTCGCACCAAGCCAAGGGTGCGAGTCGTCAGCCTGGTCCAGCCCGTTCCTGCTACTCGCACCAAGCCAGGGGTACGAGTCGTCGGCCTGGTCCAGCCCGTTCCTGCTACTCGCACCAAGCCAAGGGTGCGAGTCGTCAGCCTGGTTCAGCTCGTCCCTGCTACTCGCACCATGCCAAGGGTGCGAGCCGTCAGCCTGATCCAGCCCATTCCTGCTACTCGCACCAAGCCAGGGATGCGAGTCGTCAGCCTGGTGAGGCCCGTTCCGGCTCCACGCATCAAGCCTAGGGTGCGTATCGTCAGCCAGGTCCGGTCCGTTCCTGCCTCACGCGCCAAGCCAGGGGTGCGCGTCGTCAGTCCAGATCCTACCAGCTGGGTCAGATCGGACCGGGGGCGCTACGGGGGGATTGAAGAAGGGTGGTGGTCAAGCCCGGAGCCGGAGCCGCCTCTGTGGAGCAACACCCACCCAGCCCTCCCCTATTTGGGTGTAGGCGCGGTCGGAGTCCGCGCCTTTAGGGGGTACTGTCACGCTCTGGCTCCGGGACTGTGTATTTTGAGCCAGGGTGTGTTCATTTGGTTGTGTTTGGTATTGGTTGTGTTGTATTTGGTTGTGTTTCCTTGTTTGGTCGTGTGACTCCCAATCAGTGGTAACGAGTGTCAGCTGTCGGCTCGTTATCTCTGATTGGGAGCCATATTTAAACTGTCAGTGTTCACCTTAGTGTTGTGGGTTTTTGTTCCGTATCAGTCATTGTAACTGAGGACTTCACGATTCGTCATTGTTTGTTGTTTTGTATTGATGTACTTTAATTATTAAAGTCATGTTCGTATCGCACGCTGCGCCTTGGTCCACTCACTTAGTAGACGATCGTGACACACACTCTTAAAGGGAGTGCTCCTAATCTCAGTTTGTTACCTGTATAAAAGACACCTGTCCACAGAAGCAATCAATCAATCAGATTCCAAACTCTCCACCATGGCAAAGACCAAAGAGCTCTCCAAGGATGTCAGGGACAAGATTGTAGACCTACACAAGGTTGGAATGGGCTACAAGACCATCGCCAAGCAGCTTGGTGAGAAGGTGACAACAGTTGGTGCGATTATTCGCAAATGGAAGAAACACAAAATAACTGTCAATCTCCCTCGGCCTGGGGCTTCATGCAAGATCTCACCTCGTGGAGTTGCAATGATCATGAGAACGGTGAGGAATCAGCCCAGAACTACACGGGAGGATCTTGTCAATGATCTCAAGGTAGCTGGGACCATAGTCACCAAGAAAACAATTGGTAACACACTACGCCGTGAAGGACTGAAATCCTGCAGCGCCCGCAAGGTCCCCCTGTTCAAGAAAGCACATATACATGCCCGTCTGAAGTTTGCCAATGAACATCTGAATGACTCAGAGGAGAACTGGGTGAAAGTGTTGTGGTCAGATGAGACCAAAATGGAGCTCTTTGGCATCAACTCAACTCGCCGTGTTTGGAGGAGGAGGAATGCTGCCTATGACCCCAAGAACACCATCCCCACCATCAAACATGGAGGTGGAAACATTATGCTTTGGGGGTGTTTTTCTGCTAAGGGGACAGGACAACTTCACCGCATCAAAGGGACTATGGACGGGGCCATGTACCGTCAAATCTTGGGTGAGAACCTCCTTCCCTCAGACAGGGCATTGAAAATGGGTCGTGAATGGGTATTCCAGCATGACAATGACCCAAAACACACGGCCAAGGCAACAAAGGAGTGGCTCAAGAAGAAGCACATTAAGGTCCTGGAGTGGCCTAGCCAGTCTCCAGACCTTAATCCCATAGAAAATCTGTGGAGGGAGCTGAAGGTTCGAGTTGTCAAATGTCAGCCTCGAAACCTTAATGACTTGGAGAAGATCTGCAAAGAGGAGTGGAACAAAATCCCTCTTGAGATGTGTGCAAACCTGGTGGCTAACTACAAGAAACGTCTGACCTCTGTGATTGTCAACAAGGGTTTTGCCACCAAGTACTAAGTAATGTTTTGCAGAGGGGTCAAATACTTATTTCCCTCATTAAAATGCAAATCAATTTATAACATTTTTGACATGCGTTTTTCTGGATTTTTTTGTTGTTATTCTGTCTCTCACTGTTCAAATAAACTACCATTAAAATTATAGACTGATCATTTCTTTGTCAGTGGGCAAACGTACAAAATCAGCAGGGGATCAAATACTTTTTTCCTCACTGTATATATATATATATATATATATATATATATATATATATATATATATATATATATATATATATACGTACATACACATACATACATACAGATATACATACACCACCCCTTCCCTAATTGGAGTAAACTAGTGAACAACAATGCTTAGGCCTCTACTTCCAGCATACACATACTATATACATTTTATGGACAAATAATTATATTTTGTTTGTTTTTACTCCTGAACTTCCTCTACCCTCAACCTCTCCGATCATTTTCATGATGTCCATCCGGTTTGCTTCTACAGTTGAAGTCGGAAGTTTAAATACACTTAGGTTGGAGTCATTAAAACTAGTTTTTCAACCACTCCACAAATTAATTTTAACAAACTATAGTTTTGGCAAGTCGGTTAGGACATCTACTTTGTGCATGACACAAGTAACATTTCCAATAATTATTTCCAGACAGATTATTTCAATTATAATTCACTGTATCACAATTCCAGTGGGTCAGAAGTTTACATACACTAAGTTGACTGTGCCTTTAAACAGCTTGGAAAATTCCAGAAAATGATGTCATGGCTTTCTGATAGGCTAATTGACATCATCTGAGTCAATTGGTGGTGTGCCTGTGGATGTATTTCAAGGCCTACCTTCAAACTCAATGCCTCTTTGCTTGACATCATGGGAAAATCAAAAGAAATCAGCCAAGACCTCCTGAGCCGTCTTACCGCTCAGGAAGGAGACGCGTTCTGTCTCCTAGAGATGAACGTACTTTGGTGCAAAAAGTGCAAATCAATCCCAGAACAACAGCAAATGACCTTGTGAAGACGCTGGATGAAACAGGTACAAATGTGTCTATATCCATAGTAAAACGAGTCCTATATCGACATAACCTGAAAGGCCACTTAACAAGGAAGAAGCCACTGCTCCAAAATCGCTCTAAAAAAGCCAGTTACGGTTTGCAACTGCACATGGGGACAATGATGGTACTTTTTGGAGAAATGTCCTCTGGTCTGATGAAACAAAAACAGAACTGTTTGGCCATAATGACCATCGTTATGTTTGGAGGAAAAAGGGGGTGATTGCAAGCCGAAGAACACCGTCCTAACTGTGAAGCACGGGGGTGGCAGCATCATGCTGTGGGAGTGCTTTGCTGCAGGAGGGACTGGTGCACTTCACAAAATAGATGGCATCATGAGGAAGGAAAATTATATGGATATATTGAAGCAACATCTCAAGACATCAGTCAGGAAGTTAAAGCTTGGTCGCAAATGGGTCTTCCAAATGGACAATGACCCCAAGCATACTTCCAAAGTTGTGGCAAAATGGCTTAAGGGCAACAAAATCAAGGTATTGGAGTGGCCGTCACAAAGCCCTGACCTCAATCCTATAGAACATTTGTGGGCAGAACTGAAAAAGCGTGTGCGAGCAAGGAGGCCTACCAACCTGACTCAGTTACACCAGCTCCGTCAGGAGGAATGGGCCAAAATTCACCCAACTTATTGTGGGAAGCTTGTGGAAGGCTATCCGAAACGTTTGACCCAAGTTAAACAATTTAAAGGCAATTCTACCAAATACTAATTGAGTGTATGTAAACTTCTGACCTACTGGGAATATGATGAAATAAATAAAACCTGAAATAAATCATTCTCTCTACTTTTATTCTGACATTTCACATTCTTAAAATAAAGTGATGATCCTAACTGACCTATGACAAGGAATTCTAACTAGGATTAAATGTCAGGAATTGTGAAAAACTGAGTTTAAATTTGGATAAGGTGTATGTAAACTTCCGACTTCAACTGTATATGCCATATCTTTCTAACTGTGCTCTTTCACAAAAGCTCTCAACCTAAATACATTTATAAAATTTTTGACATGCGTTTTTCTGGATTTCTTTGTTGTTATTCGGTCTCTCACTGTTCAAATAAACCTACCATTAAAATTATAGACTGATCATTTCTTTGTCAGTGGGCAAACGTACAAAATCAGCAGGGGATCAAATACTTTTTTCCCTCACTGTATATGGGACGGCTGTCAATCCTTTGGTCCTTAAATGAAACTGGTATACTTTTTTATTTATCACAGTTTTCTTTAACCAATTATGTTCTTTAATGCAAGGCTGACAGACAAGTTCCTTACTTTTTCCCTCTTCCACTTTCCTCTTCCATTTTTGCAGTAATGCTGCATTTATTTGGTTGTAATTTTGGGTAGAGCAGACATTTTTTTGTTAGCTGCATGTGCGACATGAATCCACCAGTCCTACCTATGATATCATTTACGAAGATTATACCTTTTTTAAACATTTTGTCAACAAAAAAACTTTTTTTTAATCAATTAGTATATTTGAGTTTAACCACAATATTTGTTGCATTATTTGTTCTGTCGTTTCTGGAGGATTCAATTGAAATTCCAACCAACTTTCTATGGCTTGTTTTAGAAATAGTGATATTTGGGAGATTATTTCCTTTTTAAATAACTGAAAGTGAGAGGTTGTAATCTGAATAAAGGGAAAATGCCATTCTTGAACAATCTTACTAATTTGCTAGAGAACCAGTTCGGATGAAAGTATTTTGTATGACTGAAGCTTTTAGTGATAGGTCTAATGTTTTAATATTTAATAATTTCTGTCCTTTGAATTCATATTAATTATATAAATAGGCCCGTTTAATTTTGTCTGGTTTGCCATTCCAAATTAAATGGAATATTTTTTTCTCATATAATTTAAAAAACTGTTCGCTAGGCATAGGCAAGACCATAAGCAAATAGGTAAACTGGGATAATACTAAAGAGATAATCAGGGTGATTTTTCCACAAATTGACAGGTATTTACCTTTCCATGATAGCAAGATTTTATCTATTTTTGCTAACTTTCTATTAAAATGTATTGGAATGAGATTATTTATTTCATTTGGGTTATGTATTCCGAGTATATCCACATCACCATCAGACCATTTTATTGGTAAACTACATGGTAATGTAAACATTGTATTTTTTAGTGATCCAATATGTAATATAGTACATTTATCATACATTGGTTGTAATCCAGAGAGGTTAGAAAATGTATCTAGATCATCTGAGGCTGTGGAGGGATTCAAGTTGTGGATTTAAAAGAAAACATGAATCATTAGCGTACAATGACACCTTTGTTTTTAAGCCCTGGATTTCTAATCCCTAGATGTTATTGTTGGATCTGATTTTAATAGCAAACATCTCGATGGCCATAATAAATAGATATGCCGATAGTAGACAACCTTGTTTTCCTCCTCTTGAGAGCTTAAAACTTTCGGAGAAATAGCCATTATTTACACTGCTCAAAAAAATAAAGGGAACACTAAAATAACACATCCTAGATCTGAATGAATGAAATAATCTTATTAAATACTTTTTTCTTTACATAGTTGAATGTGCTGACAACAAAATCACACAAAAAATATCAATGGAAATCAAATGTATCAACCCATGGAGGTCTGGATTTTGAGTCACCCTCAAAATTAAAGTGGAAAACCACACTACATGCTGATCCAACTTTGATGTAATGTCCTTAAAACAAGTCAAAATGAGGCTCAGTAGTGTGTGTGGCTTCCACGTGCCTGTATGACCTCCCTACAATGCCTGGGCATGCTCCTGATGAGGTGGCGGATGGTCTCCTGAGGGATCTCCTCCCAGACCTGGACTAAAGCATCCGCCAACTCCTGGACAGTCTGTGGTGCAACGTGGCGTTGGTGGATGGAGCGAGACATGATGTCCCAGATGTGCTCAATTGGATTCAGGTCTGGGGAACGGGCGGGCCAGTCCATAGCATCAATGCCTTCCTCTTGCAGGAACTGCTGACACACTCCAGCCACATGAGGTCTAGCATTGTCTTGCATTAGGAGGAACCCAGGGCCAACCGCACCAGCATATGGTCTCACAAGGGGTCTGAGGATCTCATCTCGGTACCTAATGGCAGTCAGGCTACCTCTGGCGAGCACAAGGAGGGCTGTGCGGCCCCCCAAAGAAATGCCACCCCACACCATGACTGACCCACCGCCAAACCGGTCATGCTGGAGGATGTTGCAGGCAGCAGAACGTTCTCCACGGCGTCTCCAGACTCTGTCACGTCTGTCACATGTGCTCAGTGTGAACCTGCTTTCATCTGTGAAGAGCACAGGGCGCCAGTGGCGAATTCGACAATCTTGGTGTTCTCTGGCAAATGCCAAACGTTCTGCACGGTGTTGGACTGTAAGCATAACCCCCACCTGTGGACGTCGGGCCCTCATACCAACCTCATGGAGTCTGTTTCTGACCGTTTGAGCAGACACATGCACATTTGTGGCCTGCTGGAGGTCATTTTGCAGGGCTCTGGCAGTGCTCCTCCTGCTCCTCCTTGCACAAAGGCGAAGGTAGCGGTCCTGCTGCTGGGTTGTTGCCCTCCTACGGCCACCTCCACATCTCCTGATGTACTGGCCTGTCTCCTGGTAGCGCCTCCATGCTCTGGACACTACGCTGACAGACACAGCAAACCTTCTTGCCACAGCTCGCATTGATGTGCCATCCTGGATGAGCAGAACTACCTGAGCCACTTGTGTGGGTTGTAGACTCCGTCTCATGCTACCACTAGAGTGAAAGCACCACCAGCATTCAAAAGTGACCAAAACATCAGCCAGGAAGCATAGGAACTGAGAAGTGGTCTGTGGTCACCACCTGCAAAACCAGTCCTTTATTGGGGGTGTCTTGCTAATTGCCTATAATATCCACCTGTTGTCTATTCCATTTGCACAACAGCATGTGAAATTTATTGTCAATCAGTGTTGCTTCCTAAGTGGACAGTTTGATTTCACAGAAGTGTGATTGACTTGGAGTTACATTGTGTTGTTTAAGTGTTCCCTTAATTTTTTTGAGCAGTGTACTATTTTACACCTAGGGTTACTATACATGTTTTTACCCATTTTATAAGAGATTCTCCAAAATTGAAATGCTCCAGGCATTTATATATAAACCCCAGTCGTACTTTATCAAATGCCTTTTCGAAGTCTGCTATGAATAGCAGAACTGGTTTCCCAAATTTTTCATAGGGTTCTATTGTTTCCAGTACTTGCCTTATATTACCTCCAATGTATCTTCCATGTAAAAAACCTGTCTGATTAAAATGAATAATGTCCGACAATACCTTTTTTATTCTATGCGCTATACATTTTGCTAGAATTTTTGCATCACAACCCTGAAGTGTAAGGGGCCTCCAACTTTTTTAATGGACTGGATCTTTATATTTTCCACTTGTATCCTGTTTTAGTAATAATGAAATCAGACCTTCTTCTTGAGTGTCTGATAAACTACCATTTGCATAGGAGTGGTTAAAACTGTCACGAACAGAAGAGGACCCAAGAGCGCAAGTTCAAATTCAGAGTTCTTTATTCAAGGTTACAGGCGGGAAGAGGAGTCCCAGGGGTGTCAGGGGTCTTTCAGGGTCCTCCTGTGGGTACCTGTGCTCCGGGGTCACCAAATGTCCGGGGGTTGTCCAGTCCAAGTGCTTAGTGTGTGTGTCCCCAGTGATGGAGCGGCGTATCGGGCTGAGGGTGGTGAAACGTCTGGGCACGCTCATCTGGTGGTCGGAGACCTGGGGGAACACACACACACAACAGCAATATGAATGGCAGGCAGAAGTACAGATCAGGGCTGGGCAAATATCGTGGTGAGAGACAGAAGGCAGAAACAGAGTTACCGGAGGGGCTGAAGATCGGAGAGTAGTCGAGGTCCAGAAGGCAGGTTGGGATAGACGGGGCAGTAGAACAAGGAGGCAGTCAAGAAAGGATCGGTATCACAAACAGGAGTCAGAGCGCAGACAGGCAGGTTACTGGTCCGGGTTTGAAGACGATCTGACAGGGCTTGGCTGAAAAACAGGGGCTTGATATACTGGGAGAGGTAGTGGGGAAATGCAGTTCAGCTGGCAGAGTAATTAGAACAGAGTGAGGCAAGGTGAGGATGGTGAGTGGGAAATGCAGTGCAGCTGGCCAGGTAACAAGAGCAGAGCAGGGCAGGTGGAGCTAGTTAGGCTGAGTAGAGAGAGGGAGGTGAGCAGAGTGGAAGATAATTGAATGCAATTAATGTTGCTACCAGGGAGAGAGAGTGCTCATGACAGGACCCCCCCCAAGGGACGGCCCCAGAAGTCCCAAGAACAACATCATGCCGGGAGGGTGGAGGGGAGCAGGCGGCGGGTCAGAACTCCTCCGAGCGGTCCGAGTGAATCTCCTCATCCTCAGAAGGAGCTGGAGGGTCACGGTCGGGAGACAGGACAGGCACTGAGACAGGAGCAGGGCGGGCCGGACGGCTAGGGACCCCTCTTGGACGGCCCCCTACGGATTGCAGGCTGATCAGGATGTAGTCGGTGGAAGTCAGTGATAAGGGTCCGGTCCACTATCCTCCTGGCCGGGATCCAGGTCCTCTCCTCTGGACCATATCCCTCCCAATCAACGAGGTACTGGAGACCCCTACCCCTTCGCCTAGAGCGGAGCAGCCGCCGGACGGTGAAGACAGGACCGCCATCTACGAGGCGCGGAGGAGGTGGCGCCGGAGCTGCAGGGACCAGGGGACTTTCATGGACCGGCTTGACCTTGGAGACGTGGAAGGTGGGGTGGACCCGCATGGAAGCGGGCAACTGAAGTCGGACCGCCGTTGGACTGATGACTTTCTGCACAGGAAAAGGACCAATGAAGCGAGGGCCAGCTTCGTGATACAACCCGCAGCGGCAGATCCCGGGCAGACAGCCAGACCTTCTGACCAACCCGGTAAAGTAGGTGCTGGGGTCCTCCGTCGGTTGGCACCGACGGCGTAGCTGGTTCCAGACTTCAGGAGCACAGTGCGAGCCTGGGCCCAAGTGCGGCGGCAGCGCGGGCATACGCAAGAGCAGACGGACAGGTGGCATCCGCCTCCTGGCTGGCAAACAGTGGAGGTTGATACCCGTAGACACACTGAAAGGGGGGAGAGCCCGGTGGAGGAACTGGTGAGTGAATTATGGGCATATTCCACCCAGAGCAGGTGTTGAGCCCAGGCCCGGGGATTTTGGGAAGCCACACACCTCAGTGCCTTCTCCAGCTCCTGGTTCATGCGTTCAGTCTGGCCGTTTGACTGCGGGTGGAATCCAGACGATAGGCTGGCGGTGGCCCCAAGGAGATGACAGAACTCCTTCCAAAAGGTTGCTGAGAATTGCGGGCCCCGGTCTGACACTATATCCTGGGGTAGGCCATGGATACGAAACACATGTTCCAGGACCACCTGGGAGGTCTCTTTAGCAGAGGGTAGTTTGGGAAGGGGGCACGAAGTGGGTCATCTTACTAAAGCGGTCAACAATGGTAAGGATGACTGTGTGTCCGTCAGAGGGCGGAAGGCCCGTGAACAAAGTCCAGTGAAACGTGGGACCAGGGCCTCTTGGGTATGAGTAGGGGTTGCAGCAACCCAGCAGGAGGCTGGTTGGGGAGTCTTGTTTCGGTTACAAGTGGGACAAGCTCGGATGAATTCTCGGACATCCCGTCTCATCCCCGCCACCAGAACCGCTGGCGGACCAGATGAAGGGTGCGAGTGATGCCGGGATGACAGGCCAGACGGGATTCGTGCCCCACTGAATCACAGGTGACCTGAGATTTGCTGGAACAAACAGACGGTTGGGGCGCTGGTGCTTGGACCTGGCTGGTCCCGAAGAGCCTCCATGACCTGCTTCTCGATCTCCCAGGTGAGGGCCGCTACGACCAAGTGGCTGGGAAGAATGGGAGCTGTCATGGCGGTGGTCTCGTCCTTCTGAAACATCCGGGAAAGAGCATCAGGTTTGATGTTGCGAGATCCCGGGCGGTAGGAGAGCGTGAAATTGAAGCGCGTAAAGAACAGAGACCACCGCTGTTGACGGGAGTTCAGCCTCCTGGCTGTTTGGATATACTCCAGGTTCTTGTGGTCTGTCCACACTACGAATGGTTCCTTTGACCCCTCTAACCAGTGCCGCCATTCTTCAAGGGCGAGCTTGACAGCCAACAGCTCGCGGTTCCCAATGTCGTAGTTGCATTCGGCAGGGGTTAGCCGACGGGAGTAGAAGGCACAGGGGTGCATCTTGCCATCCTCAGCTGCTCTTTGAGAAAGCACTGCACCCACTCCCACGTCCGAAGCATCTACCTCCACCACAAACTGCCTTGCTGCATCTGGCATCTGGAGGATGGGAGCAGAAGTGAAACATGTCTTGAGGATATTGAAGGCCTTATCAGCAGCTGATGTCCATTGGTACGGTTGTTTAGTGCTGGTTAGCGCCGTGAGGGGTGCAGCCACTGTGCTATAGTTTCTGATGAATCTCCTATAAAAGTTGGCAAAGCCCAGGAACTGTTGCAACTTCTTCCGAGACTCAGGAACTGGCCAGGAAGTGACAGCCGACACCTTCGTGAGATCCATCTGAATGCTGCCCTCGGGTCACCACATACCCCAGGAATGAAACGGTCTTGGCATGGAACTCGCACTTCTCTGCCTTCACGAAAAGAGAGTTCTCCAGCAGGCGGCGCAGGACCAACCGGACGTGGTGCGTGTGTTCTGACAGAGTCTTTGAGAATATTAAAATATCGTCCAAGGTACACAAATACGACGTATTTAGCATGTCCCTGAGGATATCATTCACTAGGGCTTGAAAAACTGCTGGGGCATTGGTGAGGCCGAAGGGCATGACGAGATATTCATAGTGGCCGGTTGGTGTGTTGAAGCTGTCTTCCATTCGTCTCCCTCCCTCATCCGCACCAGATGGTAGGCATTGCGAAGGTCCAGCTTAGTGAATACAGTGGCTCCCTGCAGCAGTTCGAAGGCAGACGAAAGTAAGGGGCAGTGGGTAGCGATTCTTAACCGTGATGTCGTTTCAGACCCCGGTAATCTATGCATGGACGAAGAGAACCGTCCTTCTTGCCGACAAAGAAGAATCCCGCTCCTGCGAAGGGGAAGACGACGGTCTAATTATCCCGGAGGCAAGAGAGTCATTAATGTAGTCCTCCATGGCCTTTCTTTCCGGGGCTGACAGTGAATACAGACGACCCTTGGGAGGTGCTGTGCCAGGCAGGAGATCAATCGCGCAGTCATAGGGTCTGTGTGGGGGTAGAGATGTCGCCTTGGATTTGTTGAACACCTCTTTCAGGCTGTGGTAACAGGCCGGAACATTGGATATGTCGGAGGTAGCGCTAGATCCTTCCCGGTGAACGGGCAGGGTGGCCCCCTTAAACAGGTCTGGTGACAACTCCTTCCCCACTCACGGACTGTTCCTGTCTCCCAGTCGATGTGGGGGTTGTGCTGACGGAGCCACGGGTATCCAAGAATGAGTGGTTGGCCAGGTGAGTGTAGGAGGTGAAACTGGATGGACTCCTGGTGGTTTCCTGACAGCAGGATTGTCACAGGGGCGGAGATATGAGTGACAGTGCCAAGATGATGCCCATCCAGGGCTCTGCAGGAATGGGTTGTGTCAGTTGATGATGGTTCACGCCCAGTTGCTGTGCAAGCTCAGGGTCCATGATGTTTGCTTCGGCTCCGGAATCCACAAGGGCGGCCAATGTATGAGTCTTGTCAGAAAGCTGAAGGCGGAGATGAAGCAGGGTCTTTCGGATGGAGGGAGACTGAAGGCTTGTTGAGCTCACCCGGATCTCCCCTACACCTGGTGAGCTGCGGCTTTTGCCGGACAAGTAGCGACACGGTGATTCTCGCCACCACAGTAGAGGCAAAGGTTGGAGCTTAGACGGGCGCCGGCGCTCCTCGGGGAGTCAGAGAGGCACGGCCAATCTCCATGGGCTCAGGCTGATTGAGTTGGCTATGGGACTTGACAGGCAGGGGGCTGGACAGAAGCGGTATCGACCCGAGTACGGATGGCAGGTTGACTGAGACGGCCCTTCTCCCTCCTCCGGGTCTGTATACGGCGGTCAATGCGAACGGCAAGGTCAATGGCGGCATCAAGCGTTGAGGGCGGGTCATGGGAAACAAGCTCGTCCTTGATATAGTCCGCCAGGCTATGGAGGAAGGCTTGCACCAGTGCCTCTGGATTAAACGAGCTTTGACTGGCCAGGGTACGAAAGTCAATGGAGAAGTCTGCCACTGTCCGATTGCCCTGACGGATGGTGAGCAGAGCTTGTGACGCTTCGGCTGTTGGCGAGCCTAGGTCAAAGACCTTTAACATCTCCTCCTCAAAGGCACTGAAGGAGGCACAGGCTGGGGTTTGCCGGTCGAATTCCGCGTTCCCCACAACCGAGCTCGACCGGTGAGATGTGTGATGACATACCCCACCTTGGCTCCCTCTGTTGAGAAAGTCCTGGGCTGTAGTGCAAACTGGATTCGGCAGCTGCTCAAGAATGGTCTTACTTGCTTCTGGTTGCCATCAAAACGTTCCGGGTTCCCAATCCTTGGTTCAGGAGCGTGGGGATCTGGTGGCAGCACTGCCGGGCCTGCAGCATTGGGACCTCCAGCGGAGGGATGAAGGAGTATCGGTGGTACAGGAACAAAAGGACCAGGGGGTGCAGGTGGAGTAGCCGGGCTTGAGAGTAGTTGCAGGGCTTGGGCTAGCTGTTGTTGCTGCAGTTGGAACTGTTGTTGCTGCTGGTTGAATAGCTGGAGAAGGGAAGCTGATGTCGCCAGCCATCCGATTTATGTCTCCCTCAGAGCGTTCCAGTCGCTGTAGGGCAGTCCTCTCTGGCTCTTCCTCCATCGTGGTCAGGGAGTGCGCTGGGTCCATGATGGTCAGATCGTTCTGTCACGAACAGAAGAGGACCCAAGAGCGCAAGTTCAAATTCAGAGTTCTTTATTCAAGGTTACAGGCGGGAAGAGGAGTCCCAGGGGTGTCAGGGGGTCTTTCAGGGTCCTCCTGTGGGTACCTGTGCTCCGGGGTCACCAAATGTCCGGGGTTGTCCAGTCCAAGTGCTTAGTGTGTGTGTGTTCCCCAGTGATGGAGCGGCGTATCGGGCTGAGGGTGGTGAAACGTCTGGGCACGCTCATCTGGTGGTCGGAGACCTGGGGGAACACACACACAACAGCAATATGAATGGCAGGCAGAAGTACAGATCAGGGCTGGGCAAATATCGTGGTGAGAGACAGAAGGCAGAAACGAGTTACCGGAGGGGCTGAAGATCGGAGAGTAGTCGAGGTCCAGAAGGCAGGTTGGGATAGACGGGGCAGTAGAACAAGGAGGCAGTCAAGAAAGGATCGGTATCACAAACAGGAGTCAGAGCGCAGACAGGCAGGTTACTGGTCCGGGTTTGAAGACGATCTGACAGGGCTTGGCTGAAAAACAGGGCTTGATATACTGGGAGAGGTAGTGGGGAAATGCAGTTCAGCTGGCAGAGTAATTAGAACAGAGTGAGGCAAGGTGAGGATGGTGAGTGGGAAATGCAGTGCAGCTGGCCAGGTAACAAGAGCAGAGCAGGGCAGGTGGAGCTAGTTAGGCTGAGTAGAGAGAGGGAGGTGAGCAGAGTGGAAGATAATTGAATGCAATTAATGTTGCTACCAGGGAGAGAGAGTGCTCATGACAAAAACATGCTAATAACGGTCCGCTGAGTATATCAAAAAAGGTTTGGTATACCTCGACTGGTATGCCATCCAACTCTGGAGTTTTCCCGGACTTAAAGTCTTTAATTGCATCCAGAAGTTCCTCCTCTGTAATTTCACCTTCACATGAGTCTTTCTGTATGGCTGTTAATTTTACATTATCAATAGAAAAATACATCTCTACAATTAGCTTCAGTTAGAGGAGATGGAGGCGACTGAAACAAAAACATATGCTTAAAGTACTTTGTTTCCTCCTTCAAAATATCATTTGGGAATCATGGGTGACTCTGTCATTTGTAACCAGTTTCAGTAAATTATTTTTGGTAGCATTCCTATGTTGAAGATAAAAAAATAATTTGGTGCGTTGTTTTCCCTCTAATTTATTCTGAGCCTCTATGTTACAGTTTTGTTGTTGTTGCTATCTATCTGTACTGTTAGACCTTCTGTTTCCTTTGTTAGTATGGACTCTTTTGACCTACATTGCTTTTGTTTTCGAGATGAGTACTGAATTGCATGGCCTCTAAAGTCACATTTAAAGGTGTTCCGTACAATAAGGGGATTTGCTTTACCTACAGTGGGGAGAACAAGTATTCGATACACTGCCGATTTTGCAGGTTTTCCTACTTACAAAGCATGTAGAGGTCTGTAATTGTTACCATAGGTACACTTCAACTGTGAGAGACGGAATCTAAAATCCAGAAAATCACATTGTATGATTTTTAAGTAATTAATTTGCATTTTATTGCATGACATAAGTATTTGATCACCTACCAACCAGTAAGAATTCCGTCTCTCACAGAATTGTTAGTTTTTCTTTAAGAAGCCCTCCTGTTCTCCACTCATTACCTGTATTAACTGCACCTGTTTGAACTCGTTACCTGTATAAAAGACACCTGTCCACACACTCAATCAAACAGACTCCAACCTCTCCACAATGGCCAAGACCAGAGAGCTGTGTAAGGACATCAGGGATAAAATTGTAGACCTGCACAAGGCTGGGATGGGCTACAGGACAATAGGCAAGCAGCTTGGTGAGAAGGCAACAACTGTTGGCGCAATTATTAGAAAATGGAAGAAGTTCAAGATGACGGTCAATCACCCTCGGTCTGGGGCTCCATGCAAGATCTCACCTCGTGGGCATCAATGATCATGAGGAAGGTGAGGGATCAGCCCAGAACTACACGGCAGGACCTTGTCAATGACCTGAAGAGAGCTGGGACCACAGTCTCAAAGAAAACCATTAGTAACACACTATGCCGTCATGGATTAAAATCCTGCAGCGCACGCAAGGTCCCCCTGCTCAAGCCAGCGCATGTCCAGGCCCGTCTGAAGTTTGCCAATGACCATCTGGATGATCCAGAGGAGGAATGGGAGAAGGTCATGTGGTCTGATGAGACAAATATAGAGCTGTTTGGTCTAAACTCCACTCGCCGTGTTTGGAGGAAGAAGAAGGATGAGTACAACCCCAAGAACACCATCCCAACCGTGAAGCATGGAGGTGGAAACATCATTCTGGGGATGCTTTTCTGCAAAGGGGACAGGACGACTGCACCGTATTGAGGGGAGGATGGATGGGTCCATGTATCGCGAGATCTTGGCCAACAACCTCCTTCCCTCAGTAAGAGCATTGAAGATGGGTCGTGGCTGGGTCTTCCAGCATGACAACGACCCAAAACACACAGCCAGGGCCACTAAGGAGTGGCTCCGTAAGAAGCATCTCAAGGTCCTGGAGTGGCCTAGCCAGTCTCCAGACCTGAACCCAATAGAAAATCTTTGGAGGGAGTTGAAAGTCCGTATTGCCCAGCGACAGCCCCGAAACCTGAAGGATCTGGAGAAGGTCTGTATGGAGGAGTGGGCCAAAATCCCTGCTGCAGTGTGTGCAAACCTGGTCAAGACCTACAGGAAACATATGATCTCTGTAATTGCAAACAAAGGTTTCTGTACCAAATATTAAGTTCTGCTTTTCTGATGTATCAAATACTTATGTCATGCAATAAAATGCAAATTAATTACTTAAAAATCCTACAATGTGATTTTCTGGATTTTTGTTTTAGATTCCGTCTCTCACAGTTGAAGTGTACCTATGATAAAAATTACAGACCTCTACATGCTTTGTAAGTAGGAAAACCTGCAAAATTGGCAGTGTATCAAATACTTGTTCTCCCCACTGTATGTTATGTCGGAAAAAATCTGTTATAAATTCCTCTGTCCTAGTTAAAAACAAGTTATCATCCAATAGGCTTTGATTAAATTTCCAATATCCTCACCCACGTGGAAATTCAGTAAGAGTAATGTATATGCCAATTATATGATGGTCCGACCGCATTTTGTCCCCTGTGAACACTTTTTAAACTTTTGGTGCCAACGAGAATGACATAAGAAGTCAAGACGACTAGCTTGATTGAGTCTCCGCCATGTATATCTCACTAGATCAGGATATTTAAGCCTCCATATATCTACTAATTCTAATGTATCCATGACATTCACGATTTCCTTACGAGCATGAGGGTGATTGTTTGTAGTGTGATTTCCTTTACGGTCCATTGAGCTATTTAAAACGGTATTATCATCTCCCACCATAATAATAGAGTCTTGAATTGCTTGCAGGGTTATTTGGTCCGTAAAGGTTAATGAGCCATATCTGTTTATGGTCCAATAACATATTAAAAATAATCCATCTATCTTGCGTATCTGTTTGGACAATTTGCACATTCGGATCGAAATTACTGTTAAATAATATCATCACCCCTTTTGAGTTTCTTTGCCCATGGGAGAAGTATATTTCGCCCCCCATTCCTTTTTCCACGCAATTTCATCTAGAATTGTTGAATGAGTTTCCTGTAAACAATATATATTATATTCCTTCTCTTTGAGCCATGTAAATATTGTTCTTCTTTTGTTATTATCTGCTAAGCCATTACAATTATAACTGGCTATACTTATTTCACCATATACCATATATATACAAGTTTCAAATCTATTTACCATTATATATGTTTGTAAATTTACCAATAATACCATAGTGATTGAGTGTCCATATAGCTGTACCATGATATTTGCATTGCTACTAAGTAACCCTCCAATTGTTCTCCACTAATTCCCCCGCTAAAGCCCCTCATACTTTGTTAGTGTTTGTGAACAGAGCCGCAGGACCAGCTTGCTTAGGGGACTCTTCTCCAGGTTCATCTGTCTGTAGGTGATGGCTTTGTTATGGAAGGTTTGGGAATCACTTTCTTTTAGGGGGTTGTAGAATTTAACGGCTCTTTTCTGGATTTTAATCATTAGCGGGTATTGGTCTAATTCTGCTCTGCATGCATTATTTTGTGTTTTTTACGTTGTACACTGAGGACATTTTTGCAGAATTCTGCATGCAGAGTCTCAATTTGGTGTTTGTCCCATTTTGTGAATTCTTGGTTGGTGAGCGGATCCCAGGCCTCACAACCTGTCACATCTCCTCCCGTTGCTCCCCTCTGGCGCTCTGATTCGCCGATCTACTGAATGGAAACCCAACGCACTCTAATTACCTCCAGCACACCTGCACCTCATCATCTCATCACCACCCCTATATAGCCCTGGACTGTTCAGTGTTGTGTGTGATTGTTAGTGTCTTGTTGTGTACTTGCTCTTTGTTGGTCACTTGCTCAGTGTTAAGTAAACCTTTACATTGTTGATTCCTGCGTCTGCGTCCTGCCTCTTCGTATCCTCAGTACTTGTCACACAACCATAAAGGGCAATGGGTTCTATAACTGATTCAAGTATTTTTAGCCAGATCCTAATTGGTATGTCAAATGTTATGTTCCTTTTGATGGCATAGAAAGCCCTTTTTGCCTTGTCTCTCAGATTGTTCACAGCTTTGTGGAAGTGACCTGTAGCGCTGATGTTTAGGCCGAGGTATGTATCGTTTTTTGTGGGCTCTAGGGCAACGGTGTCTAGATGGAATTTGTATTTGTGGTCCTGGCAACTGGACCTTTTTTGGAACACCATTATTTTTGTCTTGCTGAGATTTACTGTCAGATTCTCTCGCGCTCTCGCTCTCTCTCTCTCTGCACTCCTTTATTAGAGCAAGCTCTAAATCTGTAACTCCTTACCTGTTTCTCTCCTGTGCTGCTTTATTTTCTCTCTCCCTCTCTCACTGTCTCTGTATCCCCTTTCACTCTCTTCTCCATCCCTACCTCTTTCAACCCCTCCATTTCTTTCTCCCTCTGTACACCACGTCTTCTCTCCTCAATCTCTCTACCTTTGTCTTTGTCCTCCTTGACTCTGTTTCCTCTTAATCTTCTCTCTGCTCTCCAGTCTCTTTCTTTCTTTCTCTCTTTCTTTCTCTCTTTTTTCCCCTTCCCCTACCTCTGTATCTCTCTCCACCTTCTCTCTCTCTCTCTCCCCTCCACCGCTCTCCCTTCCTCATGTCGCCGGTGACTCCGTCAGCCTCATTGTGTCGCTGTGAGAAACACAGGGCCTCCTGGGAGTGATCTGTCATCTCTTCGCTGGCTGTCTGACGCTCCTAGATGAATTATGGATGCACAGACACTGCAGGTATTTCACAGCTAAACGATGAGCACTGAGGCTGAGGAAGAATGCTACCTCGTCTGCCTCATCCAGGCATGTCACAGAGAGAGAACACTGCCTGCTGCTGCCCACATCTATATACACACAGGGTACCGGGACAGACGGCCATTGATTGAGCCAACTAAACTCTCTTCTTGAAGAAGTTAGACTATGATCGATACCGGATGTAACCAAGGTCCAATCACTCGGTCGTCTGAGACAAAAATAGCTCTTCCTACTAAATGGATATGTAATGCAACCAGGACTCATAAACTGCTCAACAACAAAAACAATTGATCCCAAATGAGAGCTGCATGGATTGCTTCACTGTTGCAGCCATTGATGACTCAAATTGCAAGCTATTACATGAGGTCAATGAAGACAGTGATCATAATGTTGATAATTTCTTAGCTTAGGTCAGGGGATCCCAAACTTTTTTGGCCCACGACCCCATTTTGATTTCTGAAAATTCTCACGACCCCACCCATGTGAAAAAAAGTATGTAATTAACAGCCAATGTTAACTTTTTTATTTGGGGCTATGGCAGTCAATTGAAAAACAGTATTTCTGATTGTCTTGTCAACACACCATCACATACTATTAACGTGGGGCAGTCAATTGCAAATTAGTCTGACCTAATGTCTCTTATCTCATCACCACTAATGAGATGGGTGTGCTTGATGCATGTCGCGTCAGAGATTTTTAAAGTCAGTGGGCGTGGTCGACAGTGCGAACCTCATCTCTGCTGTTACATCCAACCTGGATCAATATTTGGTTTTAATGAAGACGAGAGCACTGAATCTAGTTTTTCACAGATATGAGCTGGCGAAGGGTAGCCTACCATGAGTTTTATGGCACTTTCAAAACAACTGGGAACTCGGAAAAAAACAAGGTCAAATCATGACGTCAGTGATCTTTAGGTCGGAAAGTCAGAGCTCTAGAAAGAAGCCTGAGTTTCCAAGTTGGAATTCCGAGTTGGATAACCATTCAAAATGATTTTTCCCAGTTGAAGCTTGTTTCTTTCTGAGTTCACAGTTGTCTTGAATACACTGAAGTCTGAGATTTCCAAGTTCTCAGTTCCCAGTTGTTTTGAACGCGGCATTCAAGAGGCAGGTTATTCCCTTTGCGTCAGGAACCAAAACTCCTCTGTAGTGAACTGTGAATGCGTTGTCTGCAGCATTCGGTCACATGACAGGATCACAGTCAAACGGATTGGGAAGTAGGTCCGTCCCAAAGTGCTCTTCCAAACATTTTTTTTACATCCATTGTGAATGACAACAGTTCCTCTCTCAATGCGAATTTTTTTTCCAACACTCCCCCTCGATAACCACCAAGCCTCGGTGTGAAATAGAACATTGTCATGCTCTGATCTCCACATAGTTTTGGGAACAGGTGGGCGCGCAGTGGATGTGGTTTGATGTAGTTTACAATGGAAGTTACCTGTTGCAGAATATCTCAGAGTTCTGTGCTCAGCTCTTTGCCCCCAGTTGCTCTCTGTGTATCCTACAATGCATCCATATGGCAGAGGGAGACACATTCATAACTAGAGTGCAGAGGCCTGCCTGCCGTCCCGGGATAGATGGAGCCCTATCTGTGCAAAAGCCCATCATTCGATCCCATATGGAATCTGTTTTTCGTCAATATAGCCACACAGCACAATGAACATCCCCTATGCCGTTTCATACTCTGGAATCGTGAGACAGAACAATATGTCCTGTGAATAGCATCCCCCGACATGTATAGTGAACAAAAGTCAAAAGCCCTCACAGCTAAGGTCCATTTGGAGAGCATAAGCTTGGGAGTTTCAGTCGTTCAGTCAGTTTCCTCTTGATTGCTAGCAATAGCATAAACTCTTCGTTTAACAGTGTTATCTGACAAAGGTATTGATGGGAGTTTCTGTGCCTCTGCCTCCCCACACATTGTTTTCACCATATCAATTGCGCCCGGTATCGATTTTTAAGGTTAACCACATTTCCGATTTTGAGATACAAAGATGATATTATAATATATAATTATTTTTGAAATTCTCCTGCGACCCCATTTTCATATCAGGTGACCCCACATGGGGTGGCGACCCCTAGTTTAGGAACCGCTGGCTTAGGTTAACAAGAGCCTACCTGATCATACGCATAGGGGTCGCTATTATACATGTGGGTGCCAAATGCCTTTTCTAACATGATTCTGACCCTTATTTAAAAGTAACTTCCAGCTGCTACTGACATAGCCTCTAGTCTGCCCTCCAAAAAGTAATCAGAATAACACAAATGCCTTAGGAAGCCCCAAAGATTACTTCAAACCCTCGCTAGTGCATTGAGTGTGCTAATACGCAGGACGACGTGATGTTGTTGGTGGGCGGCAGAGACACTGACGATGGTGTTTAAAACGCGCCAGAGAAGCCCCGGGCCCAGCTCAGTTCATTTGTATTTGGAGAGTGCAGATGTAGAGAAGATTGTGCTATACTGCGGATATTAAACACACAACAAATACCTCAGGGCCAGCGGAGTCAGCTATGATTGGTTTCATGGAAACAGAGTGGGGGGTAGTCCCATCGGGCAGCGAGGGAGGGAGGGAAGGAAGGAGAGAGAGGGGGAGGCGTGGAGCGAGTGAGCACTGCGTGACGTCCTTTATGTGCTGTGTGATTTTATGATCATTGCCTATTCCCACCAGTCCTGGGGGCCTGGCATGGGGCACCAGCAAAGCTTGCCTGCAGTCACAGCTGCAGCTCAATAGGACTAGTTCACTGTACTGTTTACCTCGCTTCATTTAAAGAGGAAAGGATTATACAGCATAAGTACTGCGCTTTGTCAAGACAAGCCCCTCGAAATAGACACTGCATGCAGATGCACCTAGACTTACAGGAACACAGCATGTACACACACACACACACACACACACACACACACACACACAATCTGTAAACTACACATATCTGTAAGCTCTCACAGAAGCTTCAGAAATGTTAATGAATACAGGTGAGCCCTGAGCACTTGCCCTTGTCTGACAGGAATCACCCACCTTGAACACAAGATAATCCTTGGTAAGGCAGAGAGACCCCAGTATCAGGAAATAAAAAGGGGGCGGGGGTGGGGAAGTCCAAGATCCTGCGTTATTGTGATAAATCATCCTCGTCCTTCACTGACTTCCCGTAGTCTGGGTTCAAGTCCACTACGGTGGTCCCTTTCAAAGGCCCTCCGAAGCCCCCTTCCGAGGCCTGATGGGGTCCCTCGTGCCCTACCTTGTCCACTGGGCCAGGAGGCATGGGCTTATTGGCCGAGCCTGAGGACGAGGACGAGGGGGGGATGGGAGCGCCTCCCCCGCCTGCCGCCTGGCCCCCGTTGGTCTGAGAGCACACGTTGCTGACATGTGCCGTCTTCTGCTTGTAGTGGTTGCTGTGCAGCTTGTACTTCATGAGGAGGATGAAGATGAAGACGAGCACGGAGGCCACGATGATACCGCCGATCACGATGATCATGGTGCCGCCCAGGAACTGGTCGTGGAGGGAGCGGCACTGGCGGTACTCGTGCTCGGTGGTGAAAGCCACGCAGCCCACCAGGCGGGTGCCGGTCAGGGCCGTGACGCCGTCATCGTACACCGCCAGCACGCACAGGTCATAGTCCCGTTGAGAGGCCAGGTCACTGAGTAGGAAGAACTTATGAGACGCAGGGATCATCCTGAGAGAGAGAGAGAGAGAGAGAGAGAGAGAGAGAGAGAGAGAGAGAGAGAGAGAAACAACGTTATTGACAGAGTGAACATTCTAGCAGTAATTCGAAAACTGAGAGCTGCTTTGAAGGCAGTGAACTCAACAACCTATATTTCAGTACCTGGAGGTTACATTTAACCTTTACTACTCTAACCACACACAGCCACACATACCCTCTTTCCTGCTCTCCTCTCATTCTCCTCTCTCCATTGTCAGGTTTACTTTCTGTCTTACAAACACTAGACCACACATTGGCTAAGGTGCGTGTGTGTGTGTCTGTGCCTGTGCACGTGCCTGCGTGTGTGTGTGTCTGTGTGTGTGTCTGCTGTTACCCCGGTGGCTAGCGTACCAAACTGTTCCATTTATCAACAGGGACATAGGGGCCCGGGGGCTCCGAGGTGACGAGACACGGAACGGAATTTCAAAGCGCGACGTGCCCAAGGGGTGACAACATGGGTGACAGTGTGTGCATTAAACATTTCTCCTCTAAACACAGGCGCCAGTGGGGTCAACATCTACGCTCGCATGGCACGATTCATACTGTCTCAGAGTACCCTCCTCTACCCTGCCTTATCCACAGGTTACACCTGCTGTTTCTATTAAACTGACTTACTATTCTACTGTCATCCTGTTTATCCACTGTCTTCTTCTTTACACATTATAATACATTCATGGAGCATGCAGAATATCTTTCCCCCATAAAGTCAGGGTCATATTATGGTCTGGTGCTTTACTATAAAGTAAATATTTTATGATGAGATATTACTTTTATTATTACGTGTTATTACTTTTCTTTTCTTTCTCTATTTTCTTTCTCTCTGCATTGTTGGGAAGGACCCGTAAGTAAGCATTTCACTGTTAGTCTATGCCTGTTGTTTACGAAGCATGTGAAGAATAACATTTTATTTGATGTTAACGAAAAAAGCATGAAAATGTATGATGGTAAATGTACATTTCAATTCCGTGAACATTTCTTTGAAAGAAAGAAAGTAATAAAGAAAGGAAAATAGAAGAGAGATTATCAAAATACTAAAAAGGTGAAATCTCACTACTTAGGGGGAATCGTTTTGATGTTGGACCTGTTCTATGTGCCCCAGTGCATATACGCACATCATTAGTGGATGTTGTGGATGAGTGGAGGTCACTAGCCGCCCACAGACGGGTCTGGCCATTTCATTAGCCCTGAGCCTAGCATACAGTCTAGGTATAAAAAGGGAGCTCAACCGGGTCAAAAAATAATAGGCCCCAATATACTGTATCTTCAGATATGTCCTCATCCACATCCTCTGGTGGGGCTTTGATGGACATGGAGGGGAAGGCTGGGTCCTCTGCATGCAATGGGGAGGAGGTGGTGGGGATGGTGAGAGAGGAGCGGGAACCCACCCTGACATAGTCAGACCTGACCTTCCCACAGCTCCTGTCACCAGTCTATCACATTAGAGATGGGAATATGGATGTTCCAGGCAGGGGGCCCGGGAGGGGTTAGGGACATGGAGGACTGCGTGTGTGTATGTGTGTGTGTGTACTCTTGTGCGTGTAATCATGGATGTGAGTGTGTGCTGAAACCTCCCTACCACATGCTGTCTATAATGGCTATGATATAGGATAGTCCTCTTCTCATCTTCTCATTTAAGACTGTCTCAGAAGAGACCATACAAACATAAAGGCAATTAGGTAGTGATACCTGGAGTAAAAAGATGGACAGAGAGATGGAACGAATGTAAGAGAAATAGAGTCCAGTCGACTTGATGTAAAAGAGAAGAAAGAGACTGAGGAAAGCTGATACCGTCACAATCCTCTCCTGTTTTCAGCACATTGTTAATGTGTCTGAGTATATTAGCTGTCCTCAGCCCCCGCATCCCTTCATTCCCCCCTCCCTCCATCCCTCCATCACCACCTCCCAAATTCAATACAACCGTCAGTCCACACAGAGCTGGACTCATGTGTGCCTAATTGATTAGAAAACGCATTCCGATGACATTGCAGCTTCATAAACCAAAGGCCTCCATGTGCTTTTTGCATAATTAACAGCAAATTGCTTCTCCCACATGTCTTTTTTGTCTTAATCCATCCTCAGGGAAAGGCTGGAAGTTAATTAGGTAGTAACGGGGCTCCATCAACAGAGAATCACTCCACAGCGCAATGTTGAAGAGGGCTGTGGTGGAATAAAAAAACCTGAATCGATAGATTCATTTCCGTCTTTTAACGAATCTCTCCGTCCGTCCGTTATAGGCTTGTGGAATAATCCACTGTGTGAGTGCCGGAAAGAGCTTCAACTGAGAGGTGGATGGAAATGAGCTCGCTGGCTATTTTTGCCGTGGGGCAGGAAAAAGAAAGAAAAAAAACTTAAGACTTCTAATGCTGTACAGTACTTTCACTTCCAAGTCTCTGGAATAACAGGCTTGCGTTGCAGTCATGTTTCCAACACTCATGGGGATGCTTTCTACTGCACCTCTTATAAAAAATAATGAGCCGCTGAATAGCGAGTTTAAAGAAATCTTTGAAAGCTCAAGAGGAGAATATTGCCCTAGGAGAAGAAAGGGGTTCGCAGCCGAATTTAATGGCCAGCGATATCTGTGGTTTTCACTTTGAGGAGAGAATTCTGTTTTTTTCTGTTAATGTTCCACTTGATTCTTAGCAGAGACAAACAGAGGGCTGTCGTGACTGTGGGAGTGACCTGCCTTTCTTCTCTGTGTAAATCGGGATGTTTCTGTCACGATTCAGACAGACGACCAGAGGACCACAATTGCGTCACACCAGAAAGTTTATTAAACTTAAGGGAAAAGGGAAGTAGGGAGTGAATGAAGGCTCCAGGGTAACAGGGATCCCGTCCAATGCGCTGGGTCTGTGCCCCCCAGTGGCAGCGATGCGTCCCTATGAAGCCGGTGGTGGGTGGTCCAGAAGTCCTGGGGGGAGACACAGACACAACAGGGCGGAATGAAACCAGGCAGCAGTACAGTTCAAGGGAAATCCAAAATACGTAGTAGCAAGGCAGAAGGCTGGTCAGAGTTACCGGGATTGAAGAGTAGTCAGGAGTCGTAATGGCAGAAGCAGGTCTGGATCTCCTGAGGCAGAAGAGTATCCAAAAACAGGCAGGTCCGGGGTCACAAAACCAGGGTGAGCCAGAAGCGCGAGCAAACAGGTTCCGGGTGTGAGCTTTGCAGACGATCTGACACCGGAGAGCTGAAAGACAGGGCCTTAAATACTGGGAGAGGTTAGTGGGTAATGCAGCGCAGCTGGCAGAGTAATTAGAGCCGAGCAGAGCAGGGACAGGTGGAGCTAGTTAGGCTGAGTAGAGAGAGGGAGGTGAGCAGAGTGGAAGATAGTGGAAACCAATTAAGGTGGTAACCCGGTGGAGTGAGAGGGCTCATGACAGAACCCCCCAAGGGACGGCCCCAGAAGTCCCAAGAGCAACACCACGCCGGGCGGGAGGAGGGGAGCCGGAGGAGGGCTAGAACTCCTCCGAACGGTCCCGAGTGAACGTCCTCATCCTCGGAGGAAGCCGGAGGGCCGTGGTCGGGAGATGGGACAGGTCCCGAGACAGGATCAGGCACAGGACAGGAAGCCGAGCGGGCCGGACGGTTAGGGACCCCTCTGGGGCGGCCCCCTACGGATTGCAGGTTGATCAGGATGCCGTTGGTGGAAAGCGGTGATGAGAGTCCTATCCACAATCCGACTAGCTGGCACCCAGGTCCTTTCCTCAGGTCCATAGCCCTCCCAGTCAATGAGGTACTGGAGACCCCTACCCCTCCGTCTGGACCGAAGCAGGCGGCGGACGGTGTAAACCAGACCACCATCGACGAGCCGTGGAGGAGGAGGACCAGGCGCAGCAGGGACCAGCGGACTCTCATGGATGGGCTTAATCTTAGACACATGGAAAGTGGGGTGCACCCTCAGGGAATTAGGCAGTTGGAGCCGGACAGCAGTTGGGCTAATCACTCTTATGATAGGGAATGGGCCAATGAACCGAGGTGCCAGCTTCTGCGACTCCACCCTGAGTGGCAGGTTCTTCGATGACAACCACACCCTTTGACCAACATGGTAGGTGGGAGCAGGAATTCTCCGACGGTTGGCCCCGGTAGTGTAGCTGGCAACGGACCTGAGGAGTGTGGCTCGGGCTTGTGACCAGGTGCGGCGACATCGACGGGCAAAAGCAAGTGCAGATGGGCAAGTAACCTCCTCCTCCTGGCTGGCAAATAGAGGAGGCTGGTATCCATAAACACATTGGAAAGGGGACATACCGATGGCAGAGCAGGTCAGAGAATTGTGTGCGTACTCCACCCATGTCAATTGCTGCGACCAGGAGTGGGGGTTGCGTGAAGTCATGCATCGCAGTGCCTTCTCGAGCTCCTGATTAGCCCGCTCTGACTGCCCATTGGATTGGGGATGGAATCCGGAAGTCAGACTGACTGTGGCTCCCAGCAGGTGACAGAACTCCTTCCAAAAAGCGGAGGAGAATTGTGGACCACGGTCAGAAACAACATCCCTTGGCAGTCCGTGGATCCGGAAGACGTGTTCCAGGACCACCTGGGCGGTCTCCTTGGCGGTTGGGAGCTTGGGGAGGGGAATGAAGTGTGCCATCTTGCTGAAACGGTCAACGATGGTGAGAATGACGGTCATGCCACTTGAAGGGGGCAGCCCCGTGACAAAGTCAAGGGCGATGTGAGACCAGGGACGTCTGGGCACAGGCAGGGGCTGCAGCAATCCGGCTGGGGGGCTGGCAGGACGACTTGTGTTGGTTGCAGATGGGGCAGGCTTGGACGAATTCCCGTACATCCTTCCTCAGAGAGGGCCACCAGAACCTCTGGGCGAGCAGGTTGTAAGTGCGGGTGGAGCCAGGGTGACAAGCTAGGCGGGAGTCATGTCCCCACTGAATGACCTGGGACCTCAGGTCTTCGGGGACAAAAAGGCGGTTAGCTGGGCAAGTGCTGGGACCTGGCTGGTTACGGAGAGCCTCCAGCACCTGTTCCTCAACAGCCCAGGTCAGAGCTGCAACGATGCAGGGACTTGGCAGAATCGACACAGGGTCCTTGGAGGGGGTGTCATCCTTCTGGAATTGACGGAGAGGGCGTCTGGCTTGGTGTTGCGTGATCCAGGCCGGTATGACAGAGTGAAATTAAACCTGGTGAAGAACAGGGCCCAGCGGGACTGCCTGGAGTTCAACCGTTTGGCCGTGCGGATGTACTCCAAGTTCTTATGATCGGTCCAAACGAGAAATGGAATGGTGGACCCCTCCAGCCAGTGACGCCACTCCTCCAAGGCAAGCTTCACAGCCAGCAGCTCACGGTTCCCTATGTCGTAATTGCACTCAGAGGGGGACAACCGACGTGAGAAAAAGGCACAGGGATGGAGCTTCCTATCCTCCGCAGCCCACTGAGAAATCACAGCACCAACTCCCACATCCGAGGCGTCCACCTCCACAATGAATTGCCGGTCCACATCAGGCATCTGGAGGATGGGAGCGGAGGTGAACCTCACCTTGAGGGTACTGAAGGCTTTGTCGGCTGCTGGGGTCCAGGTGAAGGGTTGCTTGGTGCTGGTTAGAGCAGTGAGAGGGGCAGCAACGGTACTGTAGTTCCGGATAAACTTCCTATAGAAGTTAGCAAACCCCAGAAACTGTTGCAGCTTCTTTCTGTTCTCCGGAACTGGCCATGAAGTGACTGCTGATACTTTGGCAGGATCCATTTGGATACTTCCTTCTGCCACTATGTACCCCAGGAAGGCCACTGTCTTGACGTGAAACTCACATTTCTCTGCCTTGGCGTAGAGGGAATTCTCCAGAAGACGATGAAGGACTTGCTGGACATGGCGGGTGTGTTCAGACAGGTTTCTGGAGTAAATTAAGATGTCATCCAGGTAAACGAAGACAAACTTGTTTAACATGTCCCGCAGTACATCATTCACTAGAGCCTGGAACACAGCAGGAGCATTGGTGAGGCCAAAAGGCATAACCAGATACTCGTAGTGGCCTGTTGGTGTATTGAATGCGGTTTTCCATTCATCTCCCTCCCGGATCCGCACTAGGTGGTAAGCGTTTCTGAGATCCAACTTGGTAAAAACAGTGGCTCCCTGGAGCAACTCAAAAGCAGAGGTGAGCAGAGGCAGAGGGTAACGGTTTTTCACTGTGATGTCGTTGAGTCCCCTGTAGTCGATGCAGGGGCGAAGAGATCCGTCCTTCTTCCCCACAAAGAAGAAGCCAGCACCAGCAGGAGATGAAGATGAACGGATTAATCCTGCGGACAGAGAGCCATTGATGTAGTCCTCCATGGACTTTCTTTCAGGAGCAGACAACGAATAAAGACGACCCCTTGGAGGAGCTGTTCCAGGGAGGAGGTCGATGGCACAGTCGTACGGTCGGTGAGGGGGCAGAGATGTGGCTCTTGCTTTGTTAAACACCTCTCTGAGACCATGGTAGCATTCTGGGACATTGGAGAGGTCAGGAGCGGAGTTAGTAGGTACTGGCCGAGGGGGTAGTGCGGCAGCAAGCAGGCAGGTACGGTGGCAGTCCTCTCCCCACTCCCTGATCACCCCGGTCACCCAGTCGAGCTGAGGGTTGTGCCGGGCGGAGCCATGGGTAACCCAGGATGAGGGGTTGGCCTGGAGAGGGGAGCAGGTGAAACTGGATAGTTTCTTGATGGTTTCCGGACAGACCCATCGGGACCGGGGCCGTGACATGAGTGACCGATCCGAGTAAGTGTCCGTCCAGTGCCCGGGCAGGAATAGGAGGTGTCAAACGGAGGTTCTCCAGTCCCAGTTGGCGTGCCAGCTTGATGTCCATTATGTTGGCTTCGGCGCCAGAATCCACCAGAGCAGCCAGGGTGTGAGTTGAGTCAGAGAGGCGGAGGTGAACTTGCAGCAGGGGGTTTGCGGTCGGAGGACTGGATGGTCATTGAACTCAACCGGACTCCCCCTACGCCCGGTGAGCTTCGGCCCTTTAAAGGGCAGGTTACCACACGATGTCCATCACCTCCACAATAGAGGCAGAGGTTTGAGGTGAAGCGGCGCTGGCGCTCTGCAGGAGTGAGGGAGGCTCGCCCAATCTCCATAGGCTCAGACTGATCAAGCTGACCTGGGTGAGTGGCAGTAGATGACAGGAGCCCAGTCGGATCTCTCCGAATGCCGGTAGTAGGTGGACCTTGGCGCCCCCTCTCACGACGACGGGTCTGTATCCTTCTGTCGATCCTGACAGTCAGTGCGATGGCTTCATCAAGAGTGGAAGGCAGTTCATGGGAGACCAACTCGTCCTTGATATAGTCAGCCAAACTATGGAAGAACGCGTCCACCAACGATGGTGTGTTCCAAGAACTTCGTCTAGCCAGGGTTCGGAAGTCGATGGAATGGTCTGCGACTGTACGTCTGCCTTGTCGAATACTGAACAGTTCACGAGACGCCTCTGCGGTGGGTGAATCCAGGTCAAACACCTTCAGCATCTCCTCAGCAAACAGGTCGAAGGTTGCACATGCGGGGGTTTGACGTTCGAACTCTGCTGTTCCCCAGAGTCGAGCTCGGCCCGTCAGGTGAGTGATGGCATACCCAACTTTAGCCCCCTCCGTGGCGAAGGTCCTTGGCTGCAAGGAGAACTGAAGTCGGCAGCTAGTCAGGAATGGCCGGACCTGGGTTGAATCGCCGTTGAACCGCTCGGGGTTTCCAATCTTGGGTTCCGAGCAGCGGCTGCAATGACCGGGGCAGGTAACTCGGGGGCTGGGCTGGTGGGCAGACTGGCTGGGGTAAGGTTGGTGAGGAGTTGAATGATCATGGCGAGTTGTTGTTGCTGCTGCTGGAACTGCTGCTCATGCTCATCGGTTTCCATGTCGGGGAAAGTGTGCGCTGAGTCCATAATGGTCAGATCGTACTGTCACGATTCAGACAGACGACCAGAGGACCACAATTGCGTCACACCAGAAAGTTTATTAAACTTAAGGGAAAAGGGAAGTAGGGAGTGAATGAAGGCTCCAGGGGTAACAGGGATCCCGTCCAATGCGCTGGGTCTGTGCCCCCCAGTGGCAGCGATGCGTCCTATGAAGCCGGTGGTGGGTGGTCCAGAAGTCCTGGGGGGAGACACAGACACAACAGGGCGGAATGAAACCAGGCAGCAGTACAGTTCAAGGGAAATCCAAAATACGTAGTAGCAAGGCAGAAGGCTGGTCAGAGTTACCGGGATTGAAGAGTAGTCAGGAGTCGTAATGGCAGAAGCAGGTCTGGATCTCCTGAGGCAGAAGAGTATCCAAAAAACAGGCAGGTCCGGGGTCACAAAACCAGGGTGAGCCAGAAGCGCGAGCAAACAGGTTCCGGGTGTGAGCTTTGCAGACGATCTGACACCGGAGAGCTGAAAGACAGGGCCTTAAATACTGGGAGAGGTTAGTGGGTAATGCAGCGCAGCTGGCAGAGTAATTAGAGCCGAGCAGAGCAGGGACAGGTGGAGCTAGTTAGGCTGAGTAGAGAGAGGGAGGTGAGCAGAGTGGAAGATAGTGGAAACCAATTAAGGTGGTAACCCGGTGGAGTGAGAGGGCTCATGACAGTTTCAGGTGTTTTATGCTCTCTGCAACAGTCATTCTCTGAAATCTCTGAAATGGAGGAGGCTCAGAAACCACTGTTCCCATAAGAACAGATCATTTTCATTCCTAAAGTTGGGGTGAAGACTGTGCCTCATTCAAAAACAGTTATCAAACACTGCCTTCTGGAACGGATTGCACTTCACTGGGGTAATGTGTTTACATCAGTGCCACTGCACTGGGATTCCTTTGGGTGCTATTGAAAATATTTAATATTTTCTCTCACTGAAGTTAATACCTCTACAAATAATCACAATCACTTAAAAGTGCACAGTATATTGGTATTTCTGATAGGAACAATACTGAATTACAAATGCCGAACTCAACCCTTTTCAAAACCTTTCCATGACACTTACAGTACGAGTGAGGCATTACAGTACGAGTGAGGCATTGCAACATTCAGTCCATTGTATAATTGAATGCTTGGCCTGTGATACTTGGGAGTCAACCCACCTAATATAACATCTGAATCGGATATCAGAAAGGTCAATATGTAACTGGATCTCCCTCTCAGTCCTATGGAGATGATTGATGGCAACAAGTTATCTTCTTATAGGCTCTTCCTCACTCTATGTCACTACCAGACCCATTATAGCTAATGGCTCCTGCACAGTAAGGCTATATAGGTTGGTGTGGCAATAGATGTACGCACATTGAGTCATTCCAACTCACTATTTCAGAACTTCTATGTCGTTTTCCCTGTGGGCATCATGCTCTAGTGTTTCTGCAGTTCGCTCTGGGACTTCTTTAGCGATGAGTTACATTCCACTCATGTTGTCATCGGGCACTCAATTAATTATCAATGTGATTCAGTGCCTCTCTGAACCAGGCTGTCAATGAGGATCAATTTGGAGGCTCATGAACTGTCAAAGAACAACAAGAGACCCACAGTATGCAATGGCAAACGTGAAGACCACCTTCCACACAGAGGTACCAGTCAGCTTTATAGGGATAGTTTCAATAACATTAACCACCCCCCATAGAGACGCATTTCATCTTATCTGATCTTATGTAAAAGCATGCGGTGCCCAGCTCACCTGTATATGAGGATGTCGTCGGAGGAGCTGTTGTACTGGATCTGGTACATGCGGACCCCGGGGATGTGGTCCTGAGGGGGCCATCGGATGGTGGCCGAGCTCGAGCTCAGCTCCGACACGCTGACCCTCTGATGGTCAGTGCGGGCGTGGCCCCCGCTGGCGTTGGACTTGATGGAGGTGGGGATGTCCGAGGGGCCAGGCTCGGGCTCCAGCTTGGGGTCAAAGTGTGGTGAGGGGTTAACCACCAGCTCCACAGGCGCTGTGGCCTCGCCAGCGGCGTTGGAGGCAATGCAGGTGAACTTCCCAGAGTCCTTCACAGTGGTGGTGAGGATGTCCAAAGAGCCGTTCTCGTAGCATATGGTGCGGGACGTGTTCCCGATCAGCTTCCCCTCGGGGCTGACCCAATGTGTGGAAGGTTCCGGGTCGCCCACCGACTTACAGCGCAGGCTCACCTCCTGACCCTCCATCACAAACATCTTGGAGGTGTGCCGCGTGATCATGGGCGGCTCGCACACAAACTCCTCCTCACGGATGGTCCAGAAATACTTGCCGGCAAGCTCTCGGGGAGAGGCGCAGGTCTCCAGGTCATCTTCTCTGGTCAGCCTCCTCAGCCACACTAGCTCACAGTTACAGTGCAGCGGGTTCCCACCAAAGCTCAGCACCAGGGACGTGAGTGGAGACCCCTTCAGCTTAGCGTACACTGGGATTCTCAGGAACAGGGGATCTGGAGGGATCTTCTTCAGCTTGTTGGAGGTCATGTCTAGACGCGCAAGCTTATGTAGGTTGGAGAAGATGCCCTCGGGGACCATCTCTATGAGGTTGTGGTCCAGACTGAGGGTGTTGACACTGGCCAGCAGGCCAATGGTCTCCCAGGGGATGTTCACCAGGTTGTTGTAGGACAGGTCCAGGTCTTCCAGGGTCTCCAGGAAGTCCTGGAAGGCCCCCTCAGAGATGCTGTGCAGCTGGTTGTTGGCCAGAATCATGTGCCTGAGGTTGACCAGGCCCTGGAAGTGGGTATCGTCCAGCATGGTGAGCCGGTTGGCGTCCAGGTGCAGGGCATGCAGGTCCTGCAGGTCGGCGAAGGCGTACGGCTTGATCTGGCTGATGGTGTTGCGCGACAGCATCAGGTGGATGAGGCTGCTCATGTTGGCGAAGTCACGGTGACGAAGGGTGGTGATGAAGTTGTCCATGAGGCGCAGCTCGGCCGTCTGCCGGTCAATGTTCGGCGGGACAAAGAGCAGGCCTGTCTTGGCGCAGAGGACAGTGTAGGAGGGCATGAGGTTCTGGCAGATGCAGCGCTTGGGGCACAGCATGGTGGCGGCGGGTGCAGCGAGGAGGGCCAGGCACAGGAGCAGGGTCTCCATGGCTAGGCTCCTGGAAGACAAGGGGAGGGGAAAGGCTGTTAGCATACAACAACAACAATGAAAACAGCAACTCAAACAACAACAACGATTAAAACAACCACAACGAAAACAACAACAACAACACTGTCATCATTGCGATGGATAGAAATAACCTCTCTGCCGATAGCTGTAAATGTAAAATATTTGTACAATTAAATGCTTACATCTTTACCAGGAAACTGAAAACAGAAAATAAACTTACATAAGGCAGATTTTTTTCAAGGAAAGATAGAGTGAATTCCGAAAGTATTCAGGCCCCTTGACTTTTTCCACATTTTGTTACTTTACAGCCATATTCTAAAAATGGATTACATTGTGTTCATCAATCTACACACAATACCCCATAATGACAAAGCAAAAACAGGTTTTAAGAATTTTTTGCAAATGTATATAAAAGAAAACAGGAAATATCACATTTACATACGTTTTCAGACCCTTTACTCAGTACTTTGTTGAAGCACCTTTGGCAGCGATTACAGCCTCGAGTCTTCTTGGGTATGACGCTACAAGCTTGGCACACCTGTATTTGGGAGATTTCTCCCATTCTTCACTGCAGATCCTCTCAAGCTCTGTCAGGTTGAATGGGGAGCGTCGCTGCACAGCTATTTTCAGGTCTCTCCAGAAATGTTTGATCGGGTTCAAGTCCGGGCTCTGGCTAGGCCACTCAAGGACATTCAGAGACTTGTCCTGAAGCCAGTCCTGCGTCGTCTTGGCTGTGTGCTTAGGGTCGTTGTCCTGTTGGAAGGTGAACCTTCGCCCCAGTCTGAGGTCCTGAGCGCTCTGGAGCAGGTTTTCATCAAGGATCTCTCTGTACTTTGCTCCGTTCATCTTTCCCTCGATCCTGACTAGTCTCTCAGTCCCTGCCTCTGAAAAACATCCCCACAGCATGATGCTGCCACCACCATACTTCCCTGTGGGGATGGTGCCAGGTTTTCTCCATATGTGAAGCTTGGCATTCATGCCAAAGAGTTTAATCTTGGTATCATCAGACCATAGAATCTTGTTTCTCATGGTCTGAGAGTCCTTTAGGTGCCTTTTGGCAAACTCCAAGCGGGCTGTCAAGTGCCTTTTACTGAGGAGTGGCTTCCGTCTAGCCACTCTACAATAATGGCCTGATTGGTGGAGTGCTGCAGAGATGGTTGTCATTCTGGAAGGTTCTCCCATCTCCACAGAGGAACTCTGGAGCTCTGTCAGAGATACCATCGGGTTCTTGGTCACCTCCCTGACCAAGGCCCTTCTCCCCCAATTGTTCAGTTTGGCCCGGGCGGCCAGCTCTAGGAAGAGTCATGGTGGTTCCAAACTTCTTCCATTTAAGAATGATGGAGGCCACTGTGTTCTTGGGGACCTTCAATGCTGCAGAAATCTTTGGGTACCCTTCCCCAGATCTGTGCCACAATCCTGTCTCTGAGCTCTACGGACAATTCCTTTTTGCTCTGTGTGCTATTCCAAATCATGTCCAACCAATTGATTTTACCACAGGTGGACTCCAATCAAGTAGAAAAATCTCAAGGATGATCAATGGAAACAGGATGCACCTGAGCTCAATTTCGAGTCGCATAGCAAAGAGTCACTTATGTAAATAACGTATTTCTGTTTTTTGGTTTAAAACATTTGCAAAAAAATGCTTTGTCATTATGGGGTATTGTGTGTAGATTGATGAGGAAAACATTTTATTTAATCCATTTTAGAATAAGGCTGTAACGTAACAAAATGTGGAAAAAGGGAAGGGGTCTGAATGCACTGTACGTAGTCCATTCCCAGACCTGTTCCCTAAAGGCGCGCTTGGATATGAAAACATGCATGCTTTACTACAGTTTAGTCACAATGTGAATTTGGAGCAGGTTCCCCAAGATAACAGGGATCTCTGTGGAGGCTACAGAAAGACAAGCTATCAATTCTGCTCCCTTGACACCGCACTTCATTTACATTTTAGTAGACGATCTTATCCAGAGCGACTTACAGTTAGTGAGTGCATACATTTTTCATACTTTCCCCCCGTGGGAATTGAACCCACAACCCTGGCGTTGCAAGCGCCATGCTCTACCAACTGAGCTACAGGAGGCCTACACCACCACCTCAAACCATTGATATCTGACACCCCATCTGTCTATAACACACACTCAAATAGCATTTCACAAGGCAAACCACTATGTGTATATTCAGAAACGCTCCATAATAGCTAATGGATATCTGTTACGAGATCCTTTGTTTATTGTTTGTGCACACCCTTCCATTCTCATAACGTTTACATAGAAATGCATGAACATAATTATTTCCCCCTGCCAGGGAACCCGCTCTGAATATCAATGCCCTAACTGCAGGGAGATGAAAGAGAGGGACTGTCAAGCGGGGAAGAGGAGGAGGGAGAAGGTGGAGAAAACATGGATTTGCAGTTACGACGCTCTGCCAGGTGGGGGAGATGTCGAGCCACACACATGGTAGATCAGTAGGGACTGAGAGAGGAGAGCTGCTCTTTGCTCTGCTAAGGTGAGCCATATATCAGAGGCAGAGAAAAAGACAGTGCAGTGTCTCAGTGACACGCCCATGTGTTTGATGTGTTTGATACCATTCCATTGACTCCATTCCAGCCATTATTATGAGCCGTCCTCCCCTCAGCAGCCTCAACTGAGGCCTATGTACTCGACTTAACAGTAAAGTATGCTTGAGTCATGGCATTCATATTAATGAGTTGCCAAGTGCAATTTACATACAGTACCTACACAGCAAATTCTCTAGTGTTAAATCAACACTGAGAGTGTTACATTTAATTCTGGTCTGGTGTCTATATGGGTAAATTAACACACTGCTTAGTGTAAAGCTTTTCAAGTGAATTGTAGAGTTACCACCCATGACTGTATTTGTCAGTGACAGAGACATAGTTGTTGCATTCATCCGTTTTCAATCATGTGGCCTTCACCAAGTGGGATCCTAAGCGAATGGAGTAGGTTCATTAAAAATAAATGTGATAACACAATACATAAAGCCTTATTTTGAGGACCTAGTTTGTCATTATATGCAAACACATTTATGAACTGGTGGCCAGGGAGGCATCCCTTTGTTTGAATGATGGCCCACGTCAACTCTGGCTGACTTCTTTACAATACAATGCAATACAATACAATATACTGTGTCCATTAGTTACAGTGAACAACAAAAATGTATATACACTGCGTGTACAAAACATTAGGAACCCTTCCTAATATTGAGTTGCACCCCCTTTTGCCCTGAGAACAGCCTCAATTTGACGAGGCATGGACTCTACAAGGTGTCGAAAGCGTCGCACAGGGATGCTGGCCCATGTTGACTCCATTGCTTCTCACAGTTGTGTCAAGTTGGCTGGATGTCCTTTGGGTGGTGGACCATTCTTGTTGCACACGGGAAACCCAGTAGCGTTGCAGTTCTTGTCACAAACCGGTGCGCCTGGCATCTACTACCATACCCCGTTCAAAGGCACTTAAATCATTTGTCTTGCCCATTCACCCTCTGAATGGCACACATACACAATCCATGTCTCAATTGCCTCAAGGTTAAAACTCCATCTTACACCTGTCTCCTCCCCTTCACTGATTGAAGTGGATTTAACAAGTGACATCAATAAGGGATAATAGCTTTCACCTGGATTCACCTGGTCAGTCGATGTCATGGAAAGTGTTCATAATGTTTTGTACACTTAGTGTATATAGAACCTTTTTTAGTAAAGGTTCTTTAATCTCCTCCAAAGAACCAAAAGGTTCTATACAGATTATTTTTTCTTTTTTTCTAAGAGTGTATAGACCTTATTTTCATACCAACCAAAACATAGCCTACATAGCCTACAGTGCAAAACTTGAATTAACTTGTGGTTCTCACAGTCATGCGAAATTATACAATGTATCACAATGTATCACGTGTGCACCAGTGCGCTCTGTAATTCTACGATGAACATCAAAATATTTAGGGTCATATGACGGTCTGCTCTGCCATTCCTCCCCTTCACACCAGGGCTGCCAAGGAGATTGCTATAAGACGTAAATGGGAAAATAATGGAGCCGTGAAAAAAAAAATAGCTTCCCACTACCATGAGATATATATATTTCATGTATTACATGAATGGTGACCACAGCCATTCCAAAAATATATTTAAATCGTGTTTTAATTCGATTTTGTCCACCCTGCTCCATGTATTCAATGTATTCCATTTTAAATCTGGCTCCCAGCGCGGCTTTACCTCCCGGCCATTATGACGCATCTAGCTGCAACCTGCATTTAGAATGACTGCCGTGAAGACTAAGGTACGAGGCAAAAAAAAAAATCTTTATTTATAATCATCATCATCTAAATCATCAAAACTGGAACAATCATTTCAGTAACGAGTGAAATAAGTCTAAGTAACAGATTGTATTAGTTTAGAAAAATTTATGTTATTTATATTTGAGTTGCATAAGATCCATTAATCAATCAATGTACATGCAAAAACAGAGATATAGAAACAAACAATGCAAAAAATCTATTTGCAATAGAGCATGCTGGGATATATGATAGATGAGTGTGGTTTTGGTTTAACACTGGGGTTATTTTACACCAATGAGTGTTAATTGAACACCTGAATCAACACTAGAAGTGTTACATTGAAAAATCAACAGTATGTAACACTGTCCAATTTGTTGTGTACTAAGTCGATTCTGTCGCAGCATGCATCTCCAGTAAGTGTTCTTTAAAATGCACACAGTAGCACAGCATGTGTAGTTTGTTAATTGGATATGGAATCCATAATTATTTAGGCTCTTGACGTTCTGGTTGGCTTTTATTGTAATTAGAAGTTTTCTTTGTGGGAAAATAGCTTAACATTAGTGTTTTTTCATTTTTTCAAGGGATTTCAATGCTTTAATTATGTCGCTATTTGTGAATTACATAAGACAGCATAATTTTTATTTGAACATTATAAAACTGTATCAGCTCAGTACGTCTGGGCAGCGACAAGCAAAGATAGACTTGACTCTCATATTGTACATAGTTCCACACCTTTCAATCCATTCTCCAACACTGGAACACACAGTATTGACCAGCGCCATCAATATTTCAGTGAAGGATTACTTGAGTGCTTGACAGAGGGAGCAGAGTGGGTAACCTCTTGCCCTGTTAGGCATTTAAGAAGAGACTAATACGGTCAAGGGTAAATATACAGCATTCAATCTGTCATATGGATGTTTTACAATCACTGCATTAGTAAGGATCAAGCTGTATATGTTTATCCTGCATTCACAATGTAAGGAGGAATGGTAATACATGCTAACTGATAAAGATGCACATGAATTTTTATTGAACCTTTATTTAACTAGGCAAGTCAGTTAAGAACAAATTCTTATTTAGAATGACGGCCTACCCCGGCCAAACCCGGACGATGCTGGGCCAATTGTGCGCTGCCCTATGGGACTCCCAATCACGGCCCTATGGGACTCCCAATCATTGTGATACAGCCTGGAATCGAACCAGGGTCTGTAGTGACTCCTCTAGCACTGAGATGCAGTGCCATGAAAAGGTGGTTAAAAGGGGATGATATGGTATGAATACAGAATACAGCGACTTATCACCCACAGTCATTGTTGTTAACAGTGGGATTTCCATTTCAATGAAGATAAGAAAGGAGAGATTGTCAGAACATGAGGTAGAGTGGTGGGTGGAAGATCGAGATGGAGTGACACACTACAGACAAGCTCCTGCCACCATGATGATCAGGAGGTGATAAAAACATGCTGCACACAGCAACAGCTGGTTAGAGGACATCATACCGGTCCAACTGGCTTCCGTTTTCATCAACACAATCTCACAGAAGAGGAAGGGATGGTGTGCGTGCACGTGTGTGAGTGCACAAATAAAAAATGGAGAGAGGGAGTAAGGAGCAGTAAGATAGCGAGAATGTGAGTGAGTGAGAAAGAAAGAGAGAGTGGGATAAAGAGAGACAGACAGAGAGGAGGGAGACCGCTAAAAGAAAGTGAGATGAAATGAGTGGAGCGAAAGCAGACACCTCCACAATCCACTCCACTTCTCAGCACAATATAACATGTCTGAGGGTGTATTAGCCATCCACAGCCCTGCATCCTCCCTCCTCCAAAGAGAAAGGGAGAGATGGAGAAATCGCTCATGCCACCCAATCCCTTCCACCTTCCACCCCTCTAAAAGCATCCCTCAAGCGGCCCACGAAAACAAAGAGAAAGCGCTTTCCCTGGGCTCAGTGCGTGGGTATAATAACCCCTGTGATCAGCAATGTAAATATGAGTAAGTAGGGCAGCTGTATTTGAACAACAAGGGCCTGCAGCATTCTCTCCCCGTCCCCTTGGGACATAGGCTGCTGTCACCGGGGCTTACCGGAGCTACCGGAGTCACTGAGCCTGGCTTAACCAACCAACGCTCTCACTGAATGCCTCTGCCTGCCTGCCTAAATGGCACGCAAAGGACGGGCGGGGGTCATGTCAATACACAACCCTCATGGCACACACACACACACACACACACACACACACACACACACACACACACACACACACACACACCCCTTCCATTAACCCCTTCCATTACGAGCCAGAGCATGTGACACAAATCAGCTGTGTTATCTGGACATCATCAGTAGGAGTGTCATTTGCACGCTATCTCCTAACGACAGGGAAAGTGACCAAGAGGATCAAGCTCATTGGTCATTATTACAGTAGAGTTTGGCTGGAGAGGGTCATAAAGGTCCCCCATCCATGACTTAATTACCTGACTTACTGGGGAAAGCTGGGGAGAGAGACTGTGTTCTACTGGTACACTGTGGAGTCACACATTGCAGCCTGTTGCCTTTAAAGAGGAGATGAAGAGGGTAATGTTCTTGCTGTGGTGGCAGACCAATTGATTTTTTATGTAACAGGCGTTCTCCAAAGCTCCTATCATTTCTGTGTGGGGTTTTTTGTCCATGGAGATTTGCATTGCGAAGTTATAAAAAAGACCTATTATTGATTTTGACATGGTATTTATCGGTGATGCATTGCAGCTGTGACAGTGTCACCATGCATTTGTTAATCATTATTAAAGGTTTGAGCCACTCTTGCATAGTCATTTCCACACACTATGTGGCTTGAATGGAAGTCCAATTGGACCGAATGTAATGTCATCACTTTCCATTGTGTGCGACTAACCTGTAATTGCTAAGTGCAAATTGAATGCGAGATATTAATGAATGGAGTGCATACCTATCTTTTTGTTAATGGGAAACATTTGCTTTTGTTGTTTTGTTTCTTGCTCATTGCTGTTGGCAATAAATGTAATTGCCCATTTTGATTTGCATAAGCATCCCTTTCATGGGATTGTGCGTGGCGGAGTAATTTTTGTTCCATTTCATTTTGAGACACTTTCTGTGCGAACATGGTGGCACAGTGGTTGAACTCTCCCAAGGGGCTTGTTAAGTGGGACGGATGTTACATTACTGGAATCTATGTCCTCTGCAAGCTCACCTGAGACTTTTTAAGAAACCTAAGTAAACAATGGTTCTGCTGGAGGTTATAGTGGGTGTACTGTGTACGTGGAACACACTTCTATTAACCATCTCCAATACACTCCAATACATTGGAAAGTGGATAAGCCTGTATCTTTAACCAAATCCTTATATAATCATATACATTTACTATAGTCACAAAATGTTCATTTAAAACAACCATCCACCCACACACATACATACTGTACAATAGGTCTATACGTCTTTAGCATAAACACTAAGACATACATGTACATCCTGCATGGGAACATACAGTATGAGTCAACCTTGAACTTTGAACTCCTTCATACAAACATGAATTTAACATACAAATAAATATTCATGCCCAGGGTTGCAAAGCTACTGGTAATTGGCCAAAGTTACTGGAATCTTCTGCAATTCTGATAATTAACAGAAAATCTATGGCATCTATGGTAACTTTGGTAAGTTATAAATGAATGTCCATATTGTTATTGCGTTTCTAGTAGATAGACCATATGGTTCAAGAGAAAATAGCCTAATTAGTTGAAAAGGCATCTAATCAACAATGACACCATTTTCAATTAACTCCGCGAGTCTTCCAACTATTGACATTCTTTCACAACTGCCACCAGTTTTATGCCAAAACATTGAAAACAAATACCTATTGACATAGTAAAATAAATAAAAGTTTGTACAAAAAATATACTCTGAGTGTACAAAACATTAGGAACATGACATAGGCTGGCCAGGTGAAAGCTTATGGATGTTAAATCCACTTCAATCAGTGTAGATGAAGAGGAGGAGACAGGTTAAAGAAGGATTTTTAAGCCTTGAGACGACTGAGACATGGATTGTATATGTGTGCCATTCAGAGGCTGAATGGGCACGACAAAATATTTAAGTGCCTTTGAACTGGGTTTTGGTAGTAGGTGCCAGGCACCCCGGTTTGAGTGTGTCAAGAACTGTAACACTGCTGGGTTTTTCACGCTCAACAGTTTCCCGTGTATATCAAGAATGGTCCACCACCCAAAGGACATCCATCCAACTTGACACAACTGTGAAAAGCATTGGAGTCAACGCTTTCGACACCTTGTAGAGTCCATTCCTCAAGGAATTGAGGCTGTTCTGAGGGCAAAGGGGGTTGCAACTCAGTGTGTTTTGTACACTCAGTGTATAAAAGATATTTCATGCTGAAACACTCATATTAAACTCCAATGGTTTTCAAAAAGTTGATGGTTTATATTTAGGATAATGTTTTACAGCTTTGTCATTCTATTTCATTATTTCATTATTTGTACATGTGATAAGGCACACAGACGGCCAGAGATAATTACAGACACCTGTGCTAATCTGAAGTACCCAAAAAGTTTCCAGTAATATACCCTCCCTTTGCAACCCTATGCCCATCACACATCTCTACACCCACAGACACTCACACAACCAGGCAGCATTACAACAATGTTCAGGGAACACAGTGCTCCATTGGGCCTATCGTCTTTGGTTTCCAATGCAGTGATGGGGGAATTCACCTCCACATCACCATAAATTAACACAGCAGCGAGTTTCTGCGCTGCAACACCTAACCAGGCAGAGCAGACAGTACAGGTCATTCTGATGCAGATCTCCCCCTCAGTCGTATCACATACAACGGGAGGTGCTAGGTGGTGGCGGATGGTAGTCAGGCGACAAGTCTGACAGGACACATGAGAGAGTGCCAACTAGATGACAGAAACTTCAACTCTGTCTCCCTTCAAGACAATGGCAAGATGGCTGGCGGAGTGCCTCTGTCACTCTGATTACCCAAGGAGGCAAATGCACCCCACCTCCTCTCTCCTTTCCTCCCTCCATCCCCAGCCTTCACTTCCATCACGGGACACCCTCCACCCCCGAATCAGATTGTCAACTGTTGGCGATGGTTAATAGGATTGTGTTGTTGAGGTGAAGCAGCACCATGGTAATCCACTCCCAGTGCCAAAACAGTTAATGGCATTAGAGCTCATAATTAGCCCATGATCCCTCTGTCATACGCTTTAACAGCATTGACCTTTCCCTGAGTAAGCTGTAGATACGCCCGCTCCCTCCCTCTACCTCCCTCCCTCCATCTCTCTCCATCTCCCTCCCTCCATCTCCCGCCCCTCTGGCTCGTCTCTCACTGTCCTCTACCCTGACTGTCAAAGCAACATGATGCATTCAGGGGGTGAACTGCAGGGCTATGGCACATACTAATGCAAATACATACAGGCAAGCAGGCACACATGTCTCAATATGCACGCATGCACACACACACTAGCTACAGCCACACAAAGCTACCATGACAGTGGCTGCGAGCTGCTCTGTCGCTTGTGACACTAAAGTCTGTCAAAGTTTACACATGTTAACTAGGGCTGGGAATTGCTAGGGACCTCACAATATGATATCACGATACTTAGGTGCGGATCCATTATGTACTGCGATTCTCACAATTCTCACGATTCTATATGTATTGAGATTCGATACTGTGATTTTACTGCAATTCGATGTTCCAAACATATTGCTCACCATATGTCTGCCGCAGAGGGACAAGACAGAGCCATGAGAAAACAAGTTTTGATCAGTCATGGAAATAAAAGTGCTGAAAATAAATTGTCTCCCTATTTAAAAAGAAGATGTAGAAACAGCTATGAAGGAAAATTACTGTAGTTTTGGTGCAGGTACAGCCAACTAGCTCCAAAATAATATGCGATATTGTCAAAACGATACGATACAATATATCGTCAAAAATAATATCCCGATATGTAACTGTATCGATTTTTCCCCCATCACTAATGTTAACCGCTAAGTGCCTCCCACCCCACCCGTTAGAAACCAAACTCCAGGCTCTCTCAAACTAGTCTCTGCTGAACAACAATCCTTTTCAAAGATGAGGTGTTCAAAGACGTGGGTCAGAAGAACACTCTGCACTCTTCTTAGCTGTGTAGACCTCTGCTGCAGTGACAGGTTTTGCTGTTGTTGTTGTTGTTGTTGTGAAAGTGGTGGTGAGAACTGGAGACCTGATGTGCTCATGGCTCTGCCTCCAGGACAAAGGCAGCCAGGGTAGTAGTCGACACCCGCCTGGCATGAAAGAACACAGTTGCACATCTATCACTACTGGGCTATGATTACTGCTACCAATTACGACACAAATAATGGTGGTAAGATAATAACGCAATGGTAAAAATCAATCCTAAGATCTTGAACTACACAACATTGACCTATAATCATCTCATGCATCTTCATTCTGTAGCAGTGTGAGCATATTCTGTACAGGTTGGCAGCCAGTCTTTGCCAGAACACTCACCAATCATCAGTTATATAAGTGAAGAGGAGGGGGATTGGAATAATACTCTGGGAATGTGGCCATGACAGCTGGGTGAACACCTTGGCTCACTAAAGAAGTGCCATGGTATCTTTATGACCCCAGAATATATCAGGACATTGATTTTGAAGGCACATCCGTCCCAGCAATGATGCCCTTACAGCACTGTGTCTCTACAACTGCAATGGGACTTTGGATCTTCCATAGGAATCTCCCATACTGGCCCACTGAGACACTATTCCCAAAGATGTCTCCCATCCAAGCACTAGCCAAACTTCACCCTACTTAACTATTGACTTTGGCTGACAGTGAGGTGCTGGGTGTGATGAATGCTACAAGGGTTTAAGTGCTTTTGTTATGGTGTGAGATTTGTCCCATTTTCTGAGTGCACATCTTCTAAATCCGTGGGGTACGGCCCAGCCTGCCGCCTGACAGAAAATAAGGTAAGATGTGAAACGGGTGCAGCTGGAAATATCACCTCTTAAGAGGCAGCAGCGAGAGTCTCCTGTCAGCATTATTTCCATCACGGTGCAGAGGTTTTTGCTCTGCAGTTTTGGCAGTGAACTCACGGACGAGCGCCCCTCAGCCAGGAAGAGGACGGCTGCTATATGTTGACATCCTGTACTACCTTCAAAGGCTACTGCTGCGCTGTGGTTCGTATAAAAAGGGAATGCTAATGTGTGGCTAGCCTTGGAGTCAATCAGAGTGAGAGGCTCAGCCCAAAAAGTCACAGCTGAGACGGAAGCGAGGGAGCTGCCATCTCACACCCCCTCTGTCACCCTCCCTCTCTCCCTCGCTCTGCCTTGGCAGACATTACACCTCCCTATTTCACTCCCCTCCTTCTTAATTAAAAAAAGTCTCAGGTGTTTTCTTGTAGGATCACTTCTTTTCAACTGTATGAAACGTCATTTATGCAGAACAACTGGAGAAAGTATGACCAGAACATAGCATCATCTGGTAGTAATACTTTACTGCTTGCTTATGAGATTGAGGTTTAGGCACACAGGAAATTAGAGTGACCAAGTTTTGTTTCGAGATGTGCACTCTGGAAGGTTTGGGTAGAAGCATGGCTGGTTATGCTGGTCCTGGACCTGCTCCATTGCAGTCTGCTGAGCTCTCTAGTCTTACTGATAATAGACTGAGGTGACTCATGGCCCAGTCAATTTGTGTCTGTCTCCCCACACTGCTCCACGCCAGGGAGTGCATTACATCTCCACCCACACACTCAGCAGAACCAACACTCTAGCTTATGAAAACAAACACTAGACTACACACACACACACACACACACACACACACACACACCAAAGGAAACTCACCTTTCTTTGATGAGGTGTGTGCTTAGACACAAAGTAAAGCTCAAGAGGCTCTCTTAGATGTAAAAATGTAGGATAGTGGCCAACCTTCGGCAGCCTTCAGACTATACGCGTCATTATTTCCCTAGCCTTTCTATGATATTGTGTGGGGGAGGATAGGATAGCACCATGATTTGGATACCTCTCTGCCGGAATGCCCACTACTGGCCTTCCAAGTGTAAACAAGAACAAACGGCATTCCGACAGAGGCACCTTCTGCTTTGTGCTCCTAAATGACATGGAATCATGCTCCATGCTTACCCATGGTAGTGGGTTGAAACGCACAAATTACAATGAAACAACATGAATGCTACCCACATAGTGAAGTTACAATCATCGAGAAAAATAAACAAACCTTTCCTCTATTGAGAATACCTTATAGCAGGGGTTGATTCATGTCAAGGTCTCTTTCCTAAGAGAGTTTTGTATAAAGCATTCAGTTACAAATTGTGCTCTAAAATTCAAATAGTATTTTTTGATGGCTTGAAATCGAACAAAGAACGTGAATGCCAGCATGACGTGAATATCAGCCACAAGACTGATTGCCAACATGATGTGAATATCAGCCACAAGACTGAATGCCAATCAGCCACAAGACTGAATGCTAGCATGATGTGAATATCAGCCACAAGACTGAATGCCAGCATGACGTGAATATCAGCCACAATACTGAATGCCAGCATGACGTGGATATCAGCCACAAGACTGAATGCCAGCATGACGTGAATGTCAGCCACAAGACTGAATGCCAGCATGACATGAATATCAGCCACAAGACTGAATGCCAACATGACGTGAATATCAGCCACAATACTGATTGCCAGCATGACGTGAATATCAGCCACAAGACTGAATGCCAGCATGACGTGGATATCAGTCACAAGACTGAATGCCAGCATGATGTGAATATCAGCCACAAGACTGAATGCCAACATGACGTGAATATCAGCCACAAGACTGAATGCCAGCATGACGTGAATATCAGCCACAAGACTGAATGCCAGCATGTTGGCGATACAGCATGTACAACTTCAGCCCAGTGGGTTCCATGACTGGTGAATACATTTAAACATCTCTAAGCGGATGAGCAGAAGATTATCAGCCCACTGACATGTTGCCATTATCACTCCATAGCTGTAGCTACATGATCAAATTAGTCTCTTTCTCATATTCTCAATAAACAAAAGTTAACAGCCATTGAACATTTGGCGATATATTGTCATATTAGTATTTTTACAGTAGCAATGCTCTGTGGATTCTCTTTCCAGTGGTTACACTTTGCAGGAAAATTATTCCATAACTTATCGTACATAACAGGTTTACACTGCAGCATGTTATGCAAAGTGAACCAACTTCATCATACGAATGTTCAGTATATCACAGGTTCATTTCCTCACATAATTCCAGCTAGTTAGGCTTCTTCACACATTAATTATGCATTCATGACCACACACAGATTCTCCACACAATTTCCCCATGCAGTCCTCACAGCATGTGTCCGAGGTATACAGTATGTGGCCTTCCTGGCAAATGTTTGGTGAGTGCTTCTCTACCGAGCCCCTGGACAGCACTAGAGAGACTATTCAGCTTTATGCTCCCTTGATTCTAGATCATGGAGATTATAGAAATGCGATAGTGATGGAGACTCTTGAGATTGGCTAATCTTTTCCTCATACACTAGGACCTCATCTGGTATAAGTGAAGTCGATGCCAGAGGGGTTTCTCCCCCGCAGGCAAGGCAACGGCAGGGATCTCCCTAACGCATTATCCGCCAGAAGTGGCCCTCCACATTTGCCGTAGATTCTCAGAGAATTACTTCTATTTATCATCCGCCACCCAGGGAGAAGCTTGGCAGCTATAGAGCGGCTTGCAGGTGGGAAAATTCCCCAGTAATACAGTTGCTACTGTGTGTACAGTACAGTGTGCTAGATCCAGAGGATGTGTGGAAGTGAACATTTCCGCTGGGCGTGTTTCTCGGGATATGACAGCGTGTAGGTAGAGGAACATATGCATGTGGAACAAACAACAGCATGACGTAGAGGCTTTGACCTTGGCGAGGCAGGCTGGCGCTGCTGCAGGAAGCCCACATTGCTGACAGGTGCCACACAGCCAGGTACAACGCCTTGTTTTCCCCCCCCCCGCACTCACGCACGCGTTCAGAACACATACTGTATGTCCCAATCAGGTATGATATGCTACATGGGCTGCATTCCAACATTAGATTCTGTTTTAACATAATCCTGAGACAACAGTCTGTCTTTGATTGATGGGAAAATAGTGGGAAAATTGAAAAGAGTGGGACCTTAATAGCTCATTTGTTATGCAAAGGCTCATCCCTTAATTTCAACTTGATGTATTGAGAGCATTCTACAACCAGTCACGTAGACTTCAAACATACTGAAGGAGTCACAGCTTGTCTTGATTAATCTGATTAATTTGGCAATCACAGAGATGCAGTGCCTTAAGAAAGTATTCACACCCCTGGACTTTCCACATTTTGTTGTGTACAAAGTAGGATTACAATGGATTGAATTGTCATTGTTTTTCAACAATTTACAAAAAATACTCAAAGTGGTAGAAAATGTTAACATTTGTAAAAGAAAATCTAGACAAATAAAACACTAATATATCTTGATTAGATAAGTATTCAACCCCCTGAGTCAATACATGTTAGAATCACCTTTGGCAGCAATTACAGCTGTGAGAGCTTTCCACACCTGGATTGTGCAACATTTGTCCATTATTCTTTTCAATATTCTTCAAGCTCTGTCAAATTGGTTGTTGATCATTGCTAGACAACCATTTTCAGGTCTTGCCATAGATTTTCAAGCAGATTTAAGTCAAAACTATAACTCGGCCACTCAGGAACATTCACTGTCTTCCTCCAGTGTAGATTTGGCCTTGTGTTTTAGGTTATTGTCCTGCTGAAAGGTGAATTCATTTCCCAATATCTGGTGGAAAGCAGACTGAACCAGGTTTTCCACAAGATTTTTGCCTGTGCTTAGCTCCATTACGTTTCTTTTTTATCCTGAAAAACTCCCCAGTCCTTAACGATTACAAGCATACCCATAACATGATGCAGCCACCACTATGCTTGAAAATATGGAGAGTGGTACTCAGTAATGTGTTGTGTTGGATTTGCCCCAAACATAACACTTTGTATTCAGGACAAAAAGTGAATGATTTGCCACATGTATTGCAGTATTACTTTAGTGCCTTGTTGCAAACAGGATGCAACTACAATGTTGGTGAGCCATCCTCAGTTTTCTCCTATCACAGCCACTAAACTCTGTAACTGTTTTAAAGTCACCATTGACCTCATGGTGAAATCCCTGAGCGGTTTCCTTCCTCTTCGGCAACTGAGTTAGGAAGGACGCCTGTATCTTTGTAGTGACTGGGTGTATTGATACACCATCCAAAGTGTAATTAATAACTTCACCATGCTCAAAGGGATATTCAATGTCTGCTTTTTTTTTTACCCATCTGCCAATAGGTGCCCTTCTTTGTGAGGAATTGGAAAACCTCCCTGGTCTTTGTGGTTGAATCTGTGTTTGAAATTCACTGCTCGACTGAGGGACCTTACAGATAATTGTATGTGTGGGCTACAGAGATGAGGTAGTCATTCAAAAATCATGTTAAACACTATTATTGCACACAGAGTGAGTCCATGCAACTCATTATGTGACTTGTTAAGCACATTTGTACTCCTGAAGTAATGCCATAACAAATTAATTATTGACTCCAGACATTTCAGCTTTTCATTTTTAATTAATTTGTAAATATTTAGAAACACAATAATTCCACTTTGACATTACGGGGTATTGTGTGTAGGCCAGTGACAAAACATCTCAATGTAAGACTTTTTAAAATCCAGGCTGTAACACAACAAAATGTGGAAAAAGTCAAGGGGTGTGAATATGTTCTAAAGGCACTGTATGTCATAAAACAGTGTGTACAGACATACGGTCGGCTAAAGTTAGCTAGCTGATGAACATACTGCACAGAGCAGTACAGTGCAGTGTCAAGGGTAGAGGTCTATCCTGCAGCAAACATTTTCTGGCTAGACAGGTGTTGTGTGTGTGTTGTGCAAGCCTTCGAGAAGCTTGTAATTTTTTGCTGACTCACTAAAAAGTTTTCAACGGCTAACAAGAGGATTTTTTATTTGAAAATGCCACGTTCAAAACCCCAGACCTTCCGATGTCTGCAATTTCAATTCCATCTCCAGTCCATTTAGCTGAGCACAGATTACTTCCAATATAACCCCCCCAAAATGTGGCGAGAAAATGGTAATCAAATATTTTTAGACCCATTCAAAATGGCTTGCCCAGCAAAAGGCAGATTTGATTAGCCTTCCAAAGTAATACTGTAAGTGCATGGCCATGCAGTACTGCCTTCTCTGGGGACAGGGAGGTTGTGCCAGAGAGAGACCCAGATGACCCAGAGGACCATCCAATGTGTGAAACTCTCAGCTTCTCTTTAACAATGCTGCAGGGCAGCTCCCATCATGTCATCACATTCAGGCAGCCATTGCCGCGCCGTGGCTTTTGTCCTCTTTCCCCGAACCATCTCATTAAATGAATTATCCAGCTTCATTCATCCAATTACCCAGTACTACTAAAAGTACATGAGCGACAGACAACCTTGGGTGAATATGCTACAACCCTATAGCTAGTTATTTATTTAATTATACTTATCTCTCTTCTACTTTATCGGACGTTTGAAACTGAGCTTTCATAAAGTTTCATTGTGATAGGGGCTTCATTCTTTGCAAGGCCTTGAAGAGGCCTCTCTACAGTATAGAGACCTTTATTAAACATTCTACTTCTAACATGTACATAAAGATTATCATTTGCCAGCGAAATAATAGGTCTGATGAGCACCATTATTCATATTTTAAGACCATCTATTATCTTTCACAAGCACTGCAGTCAATTTCTAAACATGTACTGTATAAGCTCATATACTGTATATTCTCACTTTCTGATCTATAGGAATCCACTGTAACCTTTTTATATTGTCAATTGACTCGGATACTTTTACAAGCTACGTGCCCTTGACGATTCCTGACAGTCACTTTGACTTGTTAATTGTGTATTTAGTATGAGGATGTCTGGCCTGTATGTAATGAGCATCGGAGGCAGCCAGCCTAGCACCAGACAATAAACTACACGCCTGTCAATGAGATACACTGGCTTGTTTGTCCCCCCGTCTCTAAGCAATCAAAGTCACGCCAGGCTTGTTAAGCATGTCACACCTTCACAAGGAGGTGGCTCAATATTTATCGAATGGAGACAGAGGAGCGGCCTATAATGTCTGCCTTCCTGTGGAATTATCGCTAGTAACTGATGGGTAAGATGTAAAGAGAGAGAAGGGATGATCAGTCCTCTGTCCAATGACTGGCCCTACACGCCCTGTCCGCCTCCTGTCATTCCTATTCAATTTTGGGGATTGGGGGCAGAGACTTTTCTAAATTTCAGGACTTAATTGAATGTTGGAAATTATACATGAGTCTGCCCAAAGCGTGGTGACAGCTCCAGAAAGCACAGACACATTGAGTAGGCTCCGAGAGATTATGACAATGAAAGGAGGGGGAAGAAGAAATTGAACAAATCCTATCTAGTTGTCTGTTTTAAATCAGTGCAATGTCGCCGGAAATAATGAACATTTGGGTGAGTCACAAACATTTCCGAGGGCGGATGATGAAAAAAAGTTCACTCCGCTAAATGACTACATCATTTATAGTATATTATTGATCACCTCAAACAATATAATAAAAACAGTAGCCATGGTAATTAAAAGTTTGATGAATGACCCTCAGACGGATATTCTTTGTAACATACAGTATATGGTAAGTCATTTCTAACTTCTTACTGTATTTCATGAAGCTCTTTTTGTAAGTACAGAGCATTTGGAAAGTATTCAGACCCATTGACTTTTTCCACATTCTGTTATGTTACAGACTTTTTCTAAGATGGATTAAATTGTCCCCCCCCCGTCATCAATCTACACACAATACCCCATAATGTCAAAGCAAAAACAGGTTTTTCAAAATTGTTGCTAATTTATTCAAATAAAAAAAATATATATCAGAAGAAGCACCTTTGGCAGTAATTACAGCCTTGAGTCTTCTTGGGTAATGACTCTACAAGCTTGGCACACCTGTATTTGGGGAGTTTCGCCCATTCTTCTCTGCAGATACTCTCCAGCTCTGTCAGGTTGGATGGGGAGCGTTGCTGCACAGCTATTTTCAGGTCTTTCCAGAAATGTTCGATCAGGTTCAAGTCCGGGCTCTGGCTAGGCCACTCAAGGACATTCAGCAACTTGTACCGAAGCTACTCTTGTGTTGTCTTGACTGTGTGCTTAGGGTCGTTGTCCTGTTGGAAGTTGAACCTTTGCCCCAGTCTGAGTCCTTTAGGTGCCTTTTGGCAAACTCAAAGCAGAATGTCATTTGCCTTTTACTGAGGAGCAGCTTCCGTCTGGCCACTCTACCATAAAGGCTTGATTGGTGGACTGTTGCAGAGATGGTTGTCCTTCTGGAAGGTTCTCCCATCTCCACAGAGGAATTCTGGAGCTCTGTCAGAGTGACCATTGGGTTCATGGTCACCTCCCTGACCAAGGCCCTTCTCCCCCGATTGCTCAGTTAGGCAGGGCGGCCAGTTCTAGGTCTAGGCCAGCTGCAGAAATATTTTGGTACCGTTCCCCAGATCTGTGCCTCGACACAATCCTGTCTCGGAGCTCTATGGACAATTCCTTCGAGGCTTGGTTTATGCTCTGACATGCACTGTCAACTGTGGGACCTTATATAGACAGGTGTGTGCCAATCAAGTCCAATCAATTTAATTTACAACAGGTGGGCTCCAATCAAGTTGTAGAAACATCTCAAGGATGATCAATGGAAACAGGATGCACCTGAGCTCAATTTTGAGTCTCATTGCAAAGGGTCTGAAGACTTACAGTTGAAGTCGGAAGTTTACATACACCTTAGCCAAATACATTTAAACTCAGTTTTTCACAATTCCTGACATTTAATCCTAGTAAAAATTCCCTGTCTTAGGTCAGTTAGGATCACCACTGTATTTTAAGAATGTGAAATGTCATAATAACAGAAGACAGAATGATTTCTTTCAGCTTGTATTTCTTTTATCACATTCAGAGTGGGTCAGAAGTTTACATGTACTCAATTAGTATTTGGTAGCATTGCCTTTAAATTGTTTAACTTGGGTCAAACGTTTCGGGTAGCCTTCCACAAGCTTCCCACAATAAGTTGGGTGAATTTTGGCCCATTCCTCCTAACAGAGCTGGTGTAACTGAGACAGGATTGTAGGCCTCCTTACTTGCACACGCTTTTTCAGTTCTGCCCACAATTTTTGTATAGGATTGAGGTCAGGGCTTTGTGACTTGACTTTGTTGTCCTTAAGCCATTTTGCCACAACTTTGGACGTATGCTTGGGGTCATTGTCCATTTGGAAGACCCATTTGCAACCAAGCTTTAACTTCCTGACTGATGTCTTGAGATGTTGCTTCAATATATCCACATAATTTTCCTTCTTCATGATGCCATCTATTTTGTGAAGTGCACCAGTCCCTCCTGCAGCAAAGCACCCCCACAGCATGATGCTGCCACCCCTGTGCTTCACGGTTGGGATGGTGTTCTTCGGCTTGCAAGTTACCCCCTTATTCCTCCAAACATAACGATGGTCATTATGGCCAAACAGTTCTATTTTTGTTTCATCAGACCAGAGGACATTTCTCCAAAAAGTATGATCTTTGTCCACATGTGCAGTTGCAAACCGTAGTCTGGCTTTTTTATGGCGGTTTTGGAGCAGTGGCTTCTTCCTTGCTGAGCGGCCTTTCAGGTTATGTCGATATAGGACTCGTTTTACTGTGGATATAGATACTTTTGTACCTGTTTCCACCAGCATCTTCACAAGGTCCTTTGCTGTTGTTCTGGGATTGATTTGTACTTTTTGCACCAAAGTACGTTCATCTGTAGGAGACATAATGCGTCTCCTTCCTGAGCGGTATGATGGCTGCGTGGTCCCATGGTGTTTATACTTGCATACTATTGTTTGTACAGATGAACGTGGTACCTTCAGGCGTTTGGAAATTGCTCCCAAGGATGAACCAGACTTGTGGAGGTCTACAATTTATTTTCTGTGGTCTTGGCTGATTTATTTTGATTTTCCCATGATGTCAAGCAAAGAGGCACTGAGTTTGAAGGTAGGCCTTGAAATACATCCACAGGTACACCTCCAATTGACTCAAATGATGTCAATTAGCCTATCAGAAGCTTCTAAAGCCATGACATCATTTTCTGGAATTTTCCAAGCTGTTTAAAGGCAGAGTCAACTTAGTGTATGTAAACTTCTGACCCACTGGAATTGTGATACAGTGAATTATAAGTGAAATAATCTGTCTGTAAACAATTGTTGGAAAATTACTTGTGTCATGCACAAAGTAGATGTCCTAACTGACTTGCCAAAACTATAGTTTGTTAACAAGAAATGTGTGGAGTGGTTGAAAAACTAGTTTTAATGACTCCAACCTAAGTGTATGTAAACTTCAGACTTCAACTGTATGTAAATAAGGTATTTCTGTTGTTAATTTTTTATAAATGTGCAAAAAATTCTAAAAACCTGTTTTCGCTTTATCATTATGGGTATTGTGTGCAGAATTATGGGATTTTGTTTTTCTTTAAACCATTTTAGAATAAGGCTGTAACAAAATGTGGAAAAAGTGAATACTTTCTGAATGAACTGTAGATGGCTGGACTGCAAATCACAGAAAAAATGCAGCACTGTAAATCCAGACTTCAATATGTCTGGGACGGGGCCCATAGAAAACACTGTAGTGAGAAAGAACAAGCAGCAGCAGACTAGCCTGGACACGCTCCTCTGGACAGATGATGCCAATTATCACTCCAGACTAATTATAAAATACATAGCAGATAGGCTGTTTCAGTGGCAGGCAGGTCTCTTGGTGCCAGAACAATGTTCACACACTCATCTTGTGGAGGAAATCCCCCATGGTGTAACTACGCTTTGCCTCGAATGGTAATAATGAGGGGACAATATAAGAGAAGATATTAATTTAATTATGGAAATGAGACGTGACCTTTTTTCTCTTCTGGGCTCCCCAAAGAGCACATTCAGCATATCTCAATAGAGTTTTCGCTCTGATTTGCACAGCAAAGTCTCTGTGTGTGACTTGGAAGTTGGCAGGGGGTTTGGGCTGGTATGCTGGCCTAACATTAGGCGATGTCCCACAGAGGAGGAACGGGGTGGTGGTGTTGGTGGGGCGGAGGAGGGTACAAAGCTGTAATTACAAGGATCTGTGCCCCTGTCGGGACAGCCATGATGGAATCTGGGCAGGCTGGGAACACTGTGCTGTAATAATGACATACTGGAGCTCTGTCAGTGTTCCTGGAGCACAGCCAGGAACTCCTACCTACAGCACAGAGGATGTAAACAGAGATAAATAATACAATAAAATAAATATAGAAACTGCTGTTGTTTTTGACAACAACATCAAGCTCAACCAGTTATGAATACAGAGTTGTTGACCCTGAGTTAACAGGCGATGAACATCTTCCTTGGCGCCTCACCTGTATTCATAGCTTCCTTGATGTACCATGTCATGGTTTTTGCATCGTTTTGTTTAACACACACATTCAACCACCAACTGCATGTTATATAACCTTGCAGGTGGCCCGTTAAATAGCACAAAGCATCATAGAATCTCCCTGGGATCCACAGAACAGCTTCTGCCTGGACAGACGCTGGGCTCAGTGACTCATCCCTCTCTCTGTCTGTGTGATTGTAATGATTATATTAAAACCCTCCACGTCTCCTTGACGTGGAGATAATATGCACATGGCACCATCCCAAGTCTGAAAATAGTGTCGCTAATGACAACGACAGTAGCGCAGCAGTGGTATGGTGAGGGGTGATAAGACGGAGGAGGGAAGGGGGTGAAGAGGCTTTGCAAAAAAAGTCTGGGCCTCTCAGCCCAGCGGAAGTCCCAACTCCCAGATTAAAGCTCCAACACGCTCCAGAAATCTCCTCTGTTCTCCCTCTCTCTCTCTCTCTCTCTCTCTCTCTCTCTCTCTCTCTCGCTCTCTCTCTCTCTCTCTCTCTCGCGCTTTCTCTGTCTGTTAGGAGAATAATTGCATAAGTGGTTTCAGCTCTCTGAATTTATCTCCCATAAATCAACTTGTCTCTCACACACTTGTTCCTCTTCTTTCTCTCTTCTTTCGTCTTGCTTCACTCTCCCCTTTCTTTCTTGCTTTACTCTTCTCTTGCATCTTTCATCCATGTCTGTAGCCCTCAGATTTGCCACAGAGCTAAACCCGAGAGATACGATTGACAGACGTGAGAGAGAGATGAGGATAGGGCTGAGGGTATGATTTCGAGTGTCTGTTCTCTAAAGATTACATCCTCCAACACAATCTCAAGAGGGGGTGTCTTGCCATTTTATATTTCATTGCTGACCCTGGTTATCGTCAATGTTTATCTTTCCAATTTTGTTATGATTCAAATATCATAACGCAAACCCCTGCTATGATGCAATCTGATACGATGGCACTCTCCCAACCACCCACTCACGAAGCGTCTTTGTAAACTGCTCATTAAGACTTCACTGTGGCAGAGCACAGGGCGGATCAAAGAAGGGAAAATCAAGCCTGATGGGCCGAGGCTTCTCCTGGAGAGTGGCCCGGCCCCTGCTCACCCACCGGCTGTCAATCTGAAGAGTACCTCATCCACACTCCCTCCAAACACTACAGCCACCCAGCAAGAGCCCTAAACCATGCCAACCCCAGGACCAGTGGGAGGAGAGGGGAGGGGATGGGAGGAGAAAGGAGAAAGGAAGGGGAAAGGTAGGGAGCAGACCAATTCCCATGGTGCCTTTGTTGTTGTTGTCGATATGGGAGATGAGCACATCGATGTGGATATAGTCCGACAGAAGGTACAGTCAAAGCACAAAGGTTGCCAGCATTGAATAGTTGCAAGACTATATGTGTATATATTATAGGCATTCAAACGCGCACACAAACACACACACACACACAAACGGCTCCATACCCAAAACTCTGAGAGCGCTGGAGTGTCATATTGTCTTGGCAGGGCGGCTGTAGTGGCAGATGGACTGTGCTGATTCCTTGTCCCCTATGGTTTCCCTGGTAGTGCCAGGCAAAAGGGATGATCTTTCTGCCTGTAAGCCAGTCTAAAGTGTCTCATGTTGCGCTTCAGGAGGCAAGGAAACATCCCTTGATGACACTCTTCATCCAAAGCTCCTGTCTACTCTTATCTCCTTGACTCAATAAAAAATAGATTGTTTTGTTACATCTAAAAACTCAAAATAATTTGATTTCTAAACGGCAAAAACCATCCTGCGTGGAGCCTTTAATTTGATCCAACTGGCTAATATACCATTCCAATAACTCACTAATTGTCCAATTGGCCCTTAGCTGACAGAAACAATTGGTGTGATGAACTCAGTGACAGGTGAGTTCCCTTGCAGTTTTGAGTTTTTTCTATTGAATTCTATTGTGTCCGACATGGCAGTTTTCTCACTATATGCTGTGAGACATTAAAGGTTTCCTCTTGATAATCTCTACTGTGTGATAGCACTGACTGGATCACTAATTTCTCATTCCCTTTTTCATTCACAGCTATGATAGGACACTCACACTGAAGAGCAGACATTAGCCATATCATTGTCAGAGAGCAGTGACGGCCAGTCAAGTTCTTTAAGGGTAGCTGGCTTCTTAAGTACTTATTCTATTAAGGTTACTTAAGTTCCTCAAAAGAATCAGACTTCAGTCAATCCAGCCAATATCCCAGTTGAATGAGTTGGCCCCTGATTCAATTTGAGTCTAAATCCCTGCAGGACTTACACCCCGAAGACTCAGAGCCTCCATACTCAAGAGCTAAAAATCAATACAAAGGCTATAATCTAATTCACCTATTACATTTGAATTGTCAAACCATGGCTTGCCAAATGTGTCCTTATACAACAAACAATGCACATGGGAAAATATCAACATTGCTGCACCCCCCCCCCCAGCAGGGTGTCAATGTGATTATAATGAGATTCACCTCGGAATGAACCTGCCTCAATTTCAGACTGAAGGAGAGATTTACTGGCGACAGGAGATCATTATATGTAACTCCTCAAGACAAGAATGTCAGTCCCTTTGATTTGATAGCATTCTGTTTCACATTGTTCCAGTATTCCACACATTGATGTTTACTCCCTTTGAAGCGGGCAAGAACAAGGACCAGGAACAAATATATAGTGGTTGCTGTCACTGCTCACTTCAAAAGAGCCATTTGAGCATCAATCAAGGGTTTTCTTGATTCAACATGATCTGTGGTCAATAAAGCCAGTGGCCATGTCAAAACCATGTGATTTCTGGACCAGTTGGTGAAAGATGAATCTGTATTGATGTGCCAAGTTTGTCTGAGGTTGTAAATCATCAGGATATATTATTCTTCACAAAGTGGGCTACAATGCCTTGAGAGACAGAATGCTCTGGAGTCTAGCTATCCTCCTTCCATGTCATTTTGAGCAAACTACAAACCTAGATGGTGGAACAGTAGGTTTAAAACTGACTGTCTAGACATAGTTATGTGCTCTATTTGTATATGTGCACTTGTAGACGAACATATGTTATATTCAACTTGATTGTAGATTAAAATGGTAAACCCTACCATATGATACATTTGCATTCTATACCAAAACCCAACAACTTAACGGCTAAAGAGTTGTGATTTCTAATGATGAATCTATGCTGAACAAAAATAAAACTGCATATTTTAGAGTGGTCTTTTATTGTCCCCAGCACAAGGTGCACCTGTGTACTGATCATGCTGTTTAATCAGCTTCTTGATATGCCACACCTGTCAGGTGGATGGATTATCTTGGCAAAGGAGAAATGCTCACTAACAGGGATGTAAAAAAAGGTGTGCACAGAATTTGAGAGATAAGCTTTTTGTGCATATTTTTTTTCAGCTCATGAAACATGGGACCAACACTTTACATGTTGTGTTTATATTTTTGTTCAGTATATATTGATTCAACATTTTGCTCAACACCTAATCAATAAAAGTAATCATGAAATAAATAACTTCCTACACGCAATAATTAATTACCCACAGGACCACATCTCACCCTTTTTCCTCAAACAAAGAATAGAAATCCCATGGTCCCTACTCCTCAGTGTGGCTACAAGTCTACAGTGGACTTGAGAGCTGTGGGCGATGCAACACATGGGTTGATCAATAGTCTTTAGGGAAGGGATCACTGCTGCTACCTCGCTTTCCAACCAAGGTACATGAATTGAGGAGCAAACTGAAGGAGAGAGGAGATTCAGCAACACTTGGAGGACAATGGAATTAAATAAAAAAGGTTATTTTGCTCGAAGTAGAACAATAGTCTTTGTTGAGGCTCAATAACTTTAAGCATCAGTTGTCAGAGCACCTTACCGATCACTGCACCTGTACACAGCCCATCTGAAATTAGCCCACCCAACTACCTCATCCCTATATTGTTATTTATTTTGCTCTTTTGCACCCCAGTATCTCTATTTGCACATAATCTCTTGCACATCTAGCATTCCAGTGTTAATACTATTGTAATTATTCTGCACTATAGCCTATTTATTGCCTTACCTCCATAACTTGCTACATTTGCACACACTGTATATATATTTTCTGTTGTATTTCTGACTTTATGTTTTTTACCCCATATGTAACTCTGTGTTTTTTTTTATTGCACTACTTTGCTTTATCTTGGCCAGGTCGCAGTTGTAAATGAGAACCTGTTCTCAACTGGCTTACCTGGTTAAATAAAGGTTAAATAAAAAAATTAAAAATAAAATTAAAAAAAAGATTGGAGATCCTTCAGTGATCTCAGATTCCAGGAAAAGGAACAGCACATTTGGCCAGGACTATGGTGGCTCTAAGGGGCAAAGTAGCACACAAGGTAACAAGCTCCTCTCCCAACACTTCACGTACCTCTTCCTCCATCCAGTCAGCAGGTACTGGAGGTTGAATCTACCAAGACTCAAATTACAGTTTTTCTCGATTGCTAAGACACATTTCTTGAAAGCTGCTCTCCTTTTCTCTTAACTGTGAACACAAAACCCAATTTTCAAGCTACATTCACAAAACCTCAGACTCTTCTTGCAAAACCAAACTTTCACCTCAAAATTTCAATTTCAATTTTATTTTATATAGCCCTTCTTACATCAGCTAATATCTCGAAGTGCTTTACAGAAACCCAGCCTAAAACCCCAAACAGCTAGTAATGCAGGTGTAGAAGCACGGTGGCTAGGAAAAACTCCCTAGAAAGGCCAAAACCTAGGAAGAAACCTAGAGAGGAACCAGGCTATGAGGGGTGGCCAGTCCTCTTCTGGCTGTGCCGGGTGGAGATTATAACAGAACCATGCCAAGATGTTCAAAAATGTTCATAAGTGACAAGCATGGTCAAATAATAATCAGGAATAAATCTCAGTTGGCTTTTCATAGCCGATCATTAAGAGTTGAAAACAGCAGGTCTGGGACAGGTAGGGGTTCCATAACCGCAGGCAGAACAGTTGAAACTGGAATAGCAGCAAGGCCAGGCGGACTGGGGACAGCAAGGAGTCACCACGGCCGGTAGTCCCGACGTATGGTCCTAGGGCTCAGGTCTCTCAGTTGGCTTTTCATAGCCGATCATTAATAGTTGAAAACAGCAGGTCTGGGACAGGTAGGGGTTTCGTAACCGCAGGCAGAACAGTTGAAACTGGAATAGCAGCAAGGCCAGGCGGACTGCTCTTTGACTCTGTCTGAGTTGCGATCAAAGGGCACTCTGTATAGCTGGTTCATGCGCAGTCTGTTGCGCTTGAGGACACGATCAACAGTAGAGAGGCTGACACTGTTGATACCCTCAAAATTTAAATGGTCCTCAATGATCTTCTGCTGAATTTCGCTCAGTTTAATGGCATTGTTCTCACGGACCATATCAACAATTAGGGTCTCTTGGTGTGGGGAGAACATACCTGTCCTCCCACCCCCATGTGGCAGTCTTTCAATTCTACAAAAAGAGAATTACAAAATGGAATTACAAAAAATATACATGGAATACTAGGCCTACAAACAGTTAGACCAACCCTCCATTACAATACTACAGTACATTGGTACAGTGATGTACTGAAACATATATTTACTTACAGTATACTGTGGTACAGTATATAGTATGTCATACAGTAATTGCTGTCAACATTTACATACTGTACTATAATGTCAAAAAAAGGTAATTACCTGTTCTCTTCTCTAAATCTTCGGATTATGGTGGACACAGTCCACTCTCACAGAGAGAGAGAGAAAAGAAAGGGGCAACCAGTGAAGAACAAACACCATTGTAAATACAACCCATATTTATGTTTATTTATTTTCCTATTTGTACTTTAACTATTTGCACATTGTTACAACACTGTATATATACATAATATGACATTTGAAATGTCTTTATTCTTTTGAAACTTCTGAGTGTAATGTTTACTGTTAATATTTATTGTTTATTTCACTTTTGTTTACTATCTACTTCCCTTGCTTTGGCAATGTTAACACACGTTTCCCATGCCAATAAAGCCCTTACATTGAATTGAATTGAGAGAGAGAGAGAGAGAGAGAGAGAGAGAGAGAGAGAGAGAGAGAGAGAGAGAGAGAGAGAGAGAGAGAGAGAGAGAGAGAGAGAGAGAGAGAGAGAGAGAGAGAGAGAGAGAGAGAGAGAGAGAGAGACTCAAAGGTTGTTATTGGCCATGGGGCAGTGTGAAACTGTGAAAGGTATTAACGCATTGGGAGAAATCTGCCAATATTACGCCACCTGCCAGCAGAATGCTGAAAACATCTTCCTCTTATCACCTAATCTAATTCCTGCTTGTGCAGATGTTTCCCTGAGCGTGTCTGTGAAAAGTGCAATAAATGAGCTGGATCAATTCTTTCTTAGTGTTCATCTTGGCTCTGTGATCTTTGGAGAGTGGTCATGTATTTTACCAGAGAGTAGAGGAAACAACTCTTTTAGTGGAGTTTCTACAGCTCTTATGTCTCCTTTTTCAGTCGGAAATTGATAGCTTTTTCTTCGATGCTGAAGCTTGTACATAGCACACAGCCCTTTTTCATGGCCGAAAGTGAGGCTTTAAATTGAGAAATTATAGACTAGAGAGGAGCCCCTTCTCATCGACTGATTATAATCACCATTGCAAGACATTCTGCAGATGCATTAAGCAGGCCCTCAACAGTTTTTGATATTTATAATAAAATAAAAAACCCACTGTGAGCATTATATAGTATAATCTACAGTGAATAGAGCCATCTGCTTGGAGACAAGTAGTAATTATATAACAATTATGCATTGAATGTGTATTGTGTAACAACATGATTGGACATTATTATTTTAACATAGGCGTTTGAGAGGGAGCCATGTGATGTATTTGGACTTGTGAAAGGGGGTAGACCTCACTGACGCACGCATGCATGGATACACACGGACGCACACGCACACGCACACGCGCACACACACACACACACACACACACACACACACACACACACACACACACACACACACACACACACACACACACACAGTTCAGTGGGTGGAAGGAAACACACTCTGCCTTTAGGACAAAACCACACTAGGGATAGATTGAGATAGCTAGAGGGAAAGCTCAGAGGGATGTTGTTGGAACATAATGGTATTGTAGAGTTTCAAGTTTTATGGAACATTGCCTGAGGGGCAGTCATGAAGGTTAGACTGATGTCGTTGTGACACAGCCCAAGAAGAGAAGAGGGAGGTTGGCTTGATGGTGACATGGACAGTGTCTGTCTGAGCAGCCCTGCCTCAGTGGGGACAGCACGGTAGGGATTGGGAGGGCTAATCCTAGCCTGCTTCACAGAGTGTTTAAACAGATGGACCCAGCTGCTGTGAAAGCCTCACTCACAGATTGCCTTGGAAACCATTTGAAAAGAGAAAAGAACAAGAGGAAAAGAGTGAAAAGAGATAGATGTCCTGGGTGGCTAACTCTCAGTGGAGATGTTGCTAGGGCCAAAAATAAATATGTATAAGATAATGTTATATATGATGGAATATGTGCACAGAAATGTGATGGTTATGCCACTGGTTCCAGCTTGAGAGATTTAGGTGTTAGGGTATGCCCAATAATATAACTATTCATATTGACATGTCAGCTAAGACTTGGTGTCCTTAATTAATCTTAATTGTCACGACTTCCGCCGAGGCTGCCTCCCCTCCTTGTTCGGGCAGGTTTCGGCATTCGACGTCACCGGCTTACTAGCTACTGCCGATCCATTTATCATCACTCCATTTGTCTTGTCTTCTTATCACACACACCTGGTCCTTATTTCCTCATTAGTCATGGTATAAGTGTTCCCCCTGCTTCCTTGTCTGTGTGGGTGATTGTTTGTTTGTGGAGGTTAGTGAAGCTCGGTGGAGCTTGTGTATTGTGTATCGATGGGAGTATTTTTCCCGTGTGCCTTGTATTTTCCAGTGCGCCTGTTTTGTGCCCTGGAGTGTGTTTGACGCATTTCTGCGTAAATCTGTATTTTGCGGATTAAAGCCTGTTATTCTGTGATTTACCCTCCTGCGCCTGACTCCTTCATCACCACCTCATCACAGAATCACCCACCCGCTATGGAGTCAGCGGAAGAGACGCACATGCCAGGAGTCGTGGAACGGGTCCAGGAGCATTCAACTATGCTAGCCAGGGTCGGCTTCTTCAGGTCGTCCAACGCCTGGAGAGGAGAGAGTCCGATCCGTCGAGACCAGCTGGCCAACCGGATCCCGCCACCTACACTCCAGCACCGGAGGGATCCAGGTATCTCGACCAGGGGAGTTTGACGGGACAGCGGCGCTGTGCCAAGGATTTCTTCTCCAACTGGAGCTCTACTACTCCAGCATCCGACCGGTTCCATCCGAGCTGGAGAAGGTGTCTGCCCTCGTCTCCTGCCTCTCGGGGAAAGCCCTGGAGTGGGCCAATGCGGTGTGGAACGAAGGAGGAGCCGCGTTGAAGAACTATGGGGAGTTCGCTCGCCTCTTCCGGGCGGTCTTCGATCACCCGCCCGAGGGTCAAGAGGCGGGCGAGCGGCTGGTCCACCTGAGGCAGGGGACGAGGACTGCGCAGGACTTCGCATTGGAATTTCGGACGTTGGCAGCGAGGTCCGGGTGGAACGAGCGGGCCCTGATTGACCATTTCCGGTGCCATCTGCGGGAGGACGTCCGACGGGAGCTAGCCTGCCGAGACACCATGATGTCCTTCAACAAACTGGTGGACATGGCCATTCGTTTGGACAACCTGCTGGCAGCCAAAGGACGTCCTGGTAGGGGTCTGCCCGTTTCCACCCTGGACGACGCGGATCCCGAGCCGATGGAGCTGGGTGGAGCCGCCGGCCGAGAGAACGGAGGAGGACAGCGACAGTCACGAAGGGACAATACACCACACGTCATAGTCAATGTTATTTTGGGCCGGGAGGTGGCAGGCAGGGCACTCTCGCATCACCTGAGGTATCGAACACCCACACTCATTCATAGCTCTCTGCTGCGCACTGTAAAATACACATCTCCTTTCCTGAGCACATGGTAGTTCCCAAGTGTAAGGCGCTAGTCGATTCAGGCGCAGCTGGGAACTTTATGGACAGGGCATTCACACACAGTATAGGCATTCCATTGATTCCCCTATCTATTCCACGCCCCATCAGAGCACTTGATAGTCGACCATTAGGGTCTGGGTTGGTTAAGGAAGTTACTGCACCAGTCACCATGATTACCCAGGAGACTCATCGTGAGCAGGTTACTTTTTCCATTATTGAGTCTCCTGCTTTCCCTGTGGTATTAGGTATCCCTTGGCTAGCACTCCACAACCCCACTTTTGCATGGCCGCAGAGGGTTCTCACGGGGTGGTCGCGAGAGTGTCAGGGTCGGTGTCTAGGTGTCCAGACAGTACCTCCACTGTGCGCATTCCCCCTGAATACCTTGATCTGGCGCAAGCGTTCTCTAAAACGCAGGCGACTAAAATACCACCTCATCGGGCGGGGGATTGCACGATAAACCTCCGGGTAGACGCTGTACCTCCCAGGAGTCATATATACCCCCTGTCACAGGCTGAAACGGTGGCTATGGAAACTTATGTCACTGAGTCCCTGCGCCAGGGGTATATACGTCCCTCCACTTCACCCGCCTTCTCAAGTTTCTTCTTTGTGAAGAAGAAGGATGGAGGTCTGCGCCTGTGCATTGATTAATGACCACTGAACAGGGAGACGATAAGATTTAGTTATCCTCTCCCCCTCATTCCTTCAGTGATTGAATCAATGCATGGGGCGCACTTCTTCACCAAATTAGATCTCAGGAGTGCGTACAACCTGGTGCGTATCCGAGAAGGAGATGAGTGGAAGACATCATTCAGCACAACCACGGGGCATTATGAATTCCTGGTGATGCCCTATGGTTTGATGAATGCTCCCTGAGTTTTCCAGTCCTTTGTGAACAAGGTGTTTTGGGACATGCTTGGTCGCGGTGTAGTGGTCTTCATCGATGACATCCTGGTGTATTCTGCTACGCGCGCCCTGGTTCGCAAGGTGCTGGCCCGACTGTTGGAAAATTACCTTTATGCTAAGGCAGAGAAGTGTATGTTTTTCGAGCAGTCCGTCTCCTTCCTTGGATACCACATTTCCACCTCAGGTGTGGAGATGGAGGGAGATCGCATTTCAGCCGTGCGTAATTGGCCGACTCCAACCACGGTTAAGGAGGTGCAGCACTTCCTTGGCTTTGCCAACTACTATCAGAGGTTTTTCCGGGGCTTTGGCAAGGTCGCAGCTCCCATTACCTCCCTGTTGAAGGGTGGGCCGTCCCGGTTCCGCTGGTCTGCTGAGGCTGACCTGGCCTTCAGCAAACTGCGGGTTCTGTTCACCTCAGCCCAAGTACTGGCCCATCCCGATTCATCACTACCATTCGTAGTGGAGGTGGAGGTGTCCGAGGTTGGGATAGGAGCTGTCCTGTCTCAACGCTCGGGTACGCCACCCAAGCTCCGTCCCTGTGCGTTCTTCTCGAAGAAGCTCAGCCCGGCGGAGCAGAACTACGATGTTGGTGATCGGGAGCTGTTGGCTGTTGTCTGAGCCTTGACCGTGTGGAGGCATTGGCTCGAGGGGGCAAAACACCCTTTCCTCGTCTGGACGGACCACAGTAACCTGAAGTACATCCGGAAGGCGAGGAGGCTGAATCCTCGCCAGGCCAGGTGGGCCGTATTCTTCACCCGGTTTGATTTCACTCTATCATACATCCCAGGTACGAAGAACGTGAAGGCAGACGCGCTGTCCCGGTTGTATGACACAGAGGAGAGGCCCAGCGACAACACTCCCATACTGCCGGCCTACTGCATTGTGGCGCTGGTAGTATGGGCGATGGACGCGGATATAGAGCAGGCATTACGCACTGATCCCTCTCCACCTCAGTGTCCAAATGGGCTACAGTACGTGCCTGCTCTAATCCGTGATCGTCTGATCTACTGGGCACACACGTCACCCTCCTCTGGTCACCCAGGTATCGGCCGTACAGTGCGCCTCCTGACCGGAAAATACTGGTGGCCTACGTGAGGGTGTATGTCTCCTCCTGCTCAGTGTGCGCCCAGAGTAAGGCACCTAGGCACCTCCCAGCTGGTAAGTTACAACCTTTACCAGTTCCACAACGACCATGGTCTCACCTTACTATTGATTTTCTAACTGATCTTCCCCTCTCCCAAGGTAACGTGTGTGCATATGTATTCACCCCCTTTTGCTATGAACCTTTGCTATGAAGCCCCTAAGTAAGATCTGGTGCAACCAATTACCTTCAGAAGTCACATAATTAGTTAAATAAAGTCCACCTGTGTGCAATCTAAGTGTCACATGATCTGTCACATGATCTGAGTATATATACACCTGTTCTGAAAGGCTCCAGAGTCTGCAACACCACTAAGCAAGGGGCATCACCAAGCAAGCGCCACCATGAAGACCAGGGAGCTCTCCAAACAGGACAGGGACAAAGTTGTACAGATCAGGGTTGGGTTATAAAAAAAATATCAGAAACTTTGAACATCCCACGGAGCACCATTAAATCCATTATAAAAACATAGAAAGAATATGGCACCACAACAAACCTGCCAAGAGAGGGCTGCCCACCAAAACTCACAGACCAGGCAAGGAGGGCATTAATCAGAGAGGAAACAAAGAGACCAAAGATAACCCTGAAGGAGCTGCAAAGCTCCACAGCGGAGATTGGAGCATCTGTCCATAGGACCACTTTAAGCCATACACTCCACAGAGCTGGGCTTTACGGAAGACTGGCCAGAAAAAATCTATTGCTTCAAGACAAAAATAAGCAAACACGTTTGGTGTTCGCCAAAAGGCATGTGGGAGACTCCCCAAACATATGGAAGAAGGTACTCAAGGAAAACACTATGTCTGGCGTAAACCCAACACTTCTCATCATCCGAGAACACCATCGGCAGGGACTGGGAAACTGGTCAGAATTGAAGGAATGATGGATGGCGCTAAATACAGGGACATTTATGAGGGAAACCTGTTTCAGCCTTCCAGAGATTTGAGACTGGGACGGAGCTTCACCTTCTAGCAGGACAATGACCCTAAGCATACTGCTAAAGCAACACTTGAGTGGTTTAAGGGGAAACATATAAATGTCTTGGAATGGCCTAGTCAAAGCCCAGACCTCAATCCAATTGAGAATCTGTGGTATGACTTAAAGATTGCAGTACACCAGCAGAACCCATCCAACTTCAAGGAGCTGGAGCAAAATAGGAAAAATGCCAAGGGGGGTGAATACTTTCGCAAGCCACTGTAACCCATACCAATGAATGCAAGTACTATATGGAGGTAGTTTTGTGGCAACAAAAATAAGGGGTTAAATATACTGTATGTCGAAGAAAAACTAAAATATTTCCTGAACTTTCTTATATCTCCTAGATATAGGACAGACACTTCAAACCCTTATTCCTTATGATTAATTGTTTTACTGTCTTTTTCAATGAGTTTCTATGGGGTATAGTAGTTAAAGCCAAATTCAATATTTTATCAAATAATTTGTAAATATTTTTTTCTATATACCTAAATGGGTCCTAAAATGTTAAATCAAATAGCTAAATGATCCATGGTATGACCATCTTAAAACAATATGTTAGCTTAGTAGAACACCCCTCACTCCAACGGCTTAGACTTTTAGAGGTTAACCTCTTAAGGATCGGACCCCTTTTTCAATTTTCGCCTAAAATGACATACCCAAATCTAACTGCCTGTAGCTCAGGACCTGAAGCAAGGATATGCATATTCTTGATACCATTTGAAAGGAAACACTTTGAAGTTTGTGCAAATGTGAAATTAATGTAGGAGACATTTTACATTAGATCTGGTAAAAGATAATACAAACAAAAAAACATGCGTTTTCAATATCTTTTTTTTTTTCATGATCTTTGAAAGGCAAGAGAATGGCCACAATATAATATTGCAGTTTAGGCGCAATTTAGATTGTGTGTGTGTGTGTGCAAAGTTTCAGATTGATCCTGTGAAGTATTGCAATACTGGACTATTTTGTATCAAGTCTGCCCAAATGTGCCGAATTGGTCAATTGATACATTTTCAAGTACATAACTATAGAGAACATACAAAAATGATATGGTAATACGAAATGTAAGTTTACACACTCCCAGGAATGTCATACATGATGGATCATTAGCTTATACACTAACTTCCACACAGCTAGATGGCCGGGCAGGGTGGGTGTGGAGCCAGAGACAGCAAGGGTTCAAACTACATTTTAATATAAAAATGGTATTTTCACTGTAATAGCTACGGTAAATTGAACAGTGCAGTTAGATTAACAAAAATTTAAGCTTTCTGCCCATATAAGACATGTCTATGTCCTGGAAACTTTGCTGTTACTTACAACAGTCATGCTAATCACATTAGCGCACGTTAGCTCAACCATCCTGTATACGGGTATTACAGAAGGGGGTCGCAGTTCCGGAGCGACCCACTAAGTGTCATCCTCCAACAACCTTAGGCACCTCCTCACTCACAGTCTGGACTAATCATCATCCTATTGGTGTCACCTGTGTCTATCGGTTCACCTGTGTATTTATGCCCTCACTTCCCTGTGTTCCCTTGCTCAGTATTCTCTGCTAGTTTCTCTATGTCCAGCAGTACTACTCAGTGTCTGATCGGAGATCTATGTACAGGTACTTGAATAGTGTTCTCCCTGTTTCGGTATTTGTTTCAGTCTTAGGTAGTATTTTGTATTTTGGCTGTCAGTCGGTTTTTGGAGACTTATTTGCTCCGCCATTCTTTTATCGTGATAAGTCCGTTATTTTGTATTTTGCCTTCGGGACCACCAGTAAAGATCCTTGTTTCACCATCTCTGCCTACTGCCTACTGTATATCCTGCACCGCACCTGGGTCACACCTCACCCCAACCCTTACAGAAAACGGAGCCAATATGGACCCAGCGGAGGCAGCACAGTATCAGAGCACATTGGCAACACAGGGAGCTATGCTGAACCAACACGACCGCAGCCAGCAGCAGATCACCGAGAATCTCCGCCAGCTGACGATCGCCGTGCAAAGCTGGGTGGACATCCGGCCAGCCTCAGCAGCCGGCGGAGCGGAAGCCGTGGCAGTGGCGTATCCAGTCTCGCCTGCGACATAGCGGGAACCCCGCCTACCACCTCCGGAGAGGTATGACGGACGTCCAGAGGGCTGCAGGGAATTCCTCACCCAGTGTTCCCTGGTATTCAGCCAACAACCCTCCTCCTTAAACGACGGAGCAGGGCCGGGTGACCTACATCATCACTCTGTTGAAGGGTCCGGCCATTACCTGGGCTACCGCGGAGTGGGAGACTCCTACCAATTCACCCGGGAGCTACGCAAGGTGTTCGACACCTCTCAGGTGGGGTCGGGGCACGAGGCCAGGAGGCGGCTCACGGCCTGTAGGCAGGGTGACTGTTCGGTGGCAGACTACTCCGTGGAGTTCCGGACCCGGGCTCGAGAGGTAGGATGGGAGGAGGCCACCCTGGTTGTCCTTTACGGAGGGGATGAAGGATGAACTCTCCTTCAGCGAGCTGACTGAGCGACTAGATGGCCTCGTCAAACTCTCAGTGCGGGTAGACAATCGGCGTCGTGAGAGGGCGCATGAGAGAGGGATGACGCAAGGCGCGCCTCCGAGTCCCCATATCAACCCGGAGGCTTTCTGCCGATTCAGGGAGGAGACGCCTCAGGAGGAGGCTATGCAGCTGGGGGTGGTGCGCTTGTCCAGGATGGTCTACCTCACCCACGGGCGCGGGATTCTTCTTCGTGGGGAAAAAGGATGGTGGGCAGAGGCCGTGCATTGATTACCGGGCGCTCAACGACATCACGGTTAAGAACCGCTACCCACCCCTGATGATGAAGGCATTCAAGTTGTTGTAGGAAGCCCAGGTCTTCAACAAGCTGGACTTACGTAATGCCTACAACCTGGTGGGGATTCGGGAAGGGGACGAGTGGAAGACGGCTTTTAAACACACCCAGTGGGCATTACGAGTACAGAGTCATGCCATTCGGTCTATCCAACGCACCTGCAGTGTTCCAGGCGTTGGTCAATGACGTGCTTCGGGACCTCCTCGACTACAGCGCCAGGGACGTTGCCTATACCGCGACCACGCAGGTCAACACTGCAACTCATGCCCGGAGAATCCGGGAAACAGGAGGGCTCGCTAGTATCGGGAGGGGTGCTAGCGAGCCGGAACCGAAACCCCAACTCCAGAGGCTCCCAGACTTTTCTCCACGTCAGGGTTCAGCCATCAGAGTTCAGCCACGGGAAACCTGATGGATGTGGGGCTGGCCCAAGGGTGGAGCATTCTGTTACTCTCCCTCTCTGAGTCGGTTCCGGTCATGGGCCTGGACGGCCGGCCGTTGGGGTCGGGCTTCATCACCTGCGTGTCCGGGTGGCATGGGGGCTATGGGAGGATATCCAGTTTTTCATTGTGGACTCTCCGGAGTGTCCCCTCGTCCTCAGGCACCCCTGGCTGGTCGATCACAAACCCCGGATAGACTTGTCCACGGGGCGGCTCATCCTGGAGGGAGGCTCCACCCCGTCCTGTTCCGGTCTCCGCCGACCACCCATCAGCCCAAACTACCGTCCCAGACCACCTACCAGTCCTCACCTCTTCCCCAGGTCCCGCACTCCGAACAGCCTACCGCCCTAGCGGCAGTTGCCATCGGGAGAATGGTGGCTACAGATTCCTTCACCGGCCCACACCTGCCAGATGTTCCCCGAGAGTATTGGGATCTGGGGGAGGTGTTTAATAAGAGGCGTGCCAAGGGCCTACCTCCTCACAGGCCTTATGACTGCGCTATCGAACTCCTGCCAGGCGCCATGCCCACACGAGGGCTATTGTTTTCCTTGTGACGGACGGAGACGCTGGCCATGAGGGAGCATATCGACGAGGCACTCGTCGAGGGTCAGATCAGTCCCTCTACCTCACCCACGGGCGCGGGATTCTTCTTCGTGGGGAAAAGGGATGGTGGGCAGAGGCCGTGCATTGATTACCGGGCGCTCAACGACATCACGGTTAAGAACCGCTACCCACCCCTGATGATGAAGGCATTCAAGTCGTTGTAGGAAGCCCAGGTCTTCAACAAGCTGGACTTACGTAATGCCTACAACCTGGTGGGGATTCGGGAAGGGGACGAGTGGAAGACGGCTTTTAAACACACCCAGTGGGCATTACGAGTACAGAGTCATGCCATTCGGTCTATCCAACGCACCTGCAGTGTTCCAGGCATTGGTCAATGACGTGCTTCGGGACCTCCTCGACTACAGCGTCTTCGTGTATTTGGATGACATCCTAATATTTTCGAAGGACATGAGTGAACACCAGCAGCATGTTCGGCAGGTCCTCCAACGCCTTCTCCGTCACCAGCTCTACGTCAAGGCGGAGAAGTGTGTGTTCCAGTCTCCTTACTGGGGTTCATCATCATCCAGGGGGACCTACGGATGGACCCAGCCAAGGTCAGTGCGGTACTGGATTGGCCCCAGCTCTCATCCCTCAAGCAACTACAAAGTTTTTTAGGGTTCGCTAATTTTTATAGGTGATTTATTCGCAATTTGAGCTCCCTAGCTGCTACCCTGACAGCCCTCACCCAGACGAGCGTACACTCCTTCGCCTGGACCCCAGAAGCAGGTAACGCATTTGATGCACTTAAGCTGTGCTTTACATCGGCCCTGGTCCTTGGGCATCCTGATCCATCCCTGCTGTTCATTGTGGAGGTCGATGCTTCAGACGTTGCGGTGGGAGCAATCCTGTCTCAGCGGTTTCTCGCGGATGGTAAGACTCAACCCTGCTCGTTTTTCTCCCGTCGGCTGTCCCCGGCGGAGCGGAATTATGACGTGGGGAACAGTGAGCTGCTAGCGGTCAAGCTCACCCTGGGGGAATGGAGGCATTGGCTAGAGGGGGCCGCCCATCCATTCATCATATGGACTTACCACAAGAACTTAGCCTACATTCAGGGGGCCAAGAGGCTCAACTCGCGCCAGGCCAGGTGGGCGTTGTTCTTCACCAGGTTCCGGGTTCATCATCTGATACCGTCCAGGGTCGAAGAACACCAAGCCTGACGCACTCTCCCGGCAGTGGACCTGGTGGAGAGGGACGACCCCATTGTCCCCAAAGCCGTGATTGCTGCCCCAGTTTCGTGGGGAATTGATAGGCTGGTCAGAGCAGCGCTACGGCGGGAGCCCGATCCGGGCGGAGGTCCATCTGGGAGGATGTACGTACCCAAGGCTGCGCGCTCGCGACTGCTTCAGTGGGTGCACGCTTCCGACTTCACCAGCCATCCAGGGGGAGCCAGGACATTGGAGTTCCTGCATAGAAGGTTCAGGTGGCCATCTGATTAGGGGGATACGCGCGCCTTCGTGGCTGCTTGCCGGGTGTGCGCGCACACGAAGAGCTCACATCAGCCCACGGCAGGACTGCACCGACCCCTGCCTATCCCCAAGCGCCCCTGGTCCCACATCTTGCTGGCTTTAATTTCCGCCCTACCCCCCTCTGATAGATACACAGTCATCGTGGTCGTTGTGGACCGGTTCTCGAAGGCTGCCCACTACATTCCCCTTCTCAAACTCTCGTCGGCTTGGGAGACAGCTAAGTTGGTGGTGCAGCACGTTTTCTGGGTCCATGGCCTTCCCCAAGATGTGGTGTCGGATAAGGGCCCTCAGTTCGCCTCCAGGTTCTGGAAGGCGTTCGCCACCTGCCTCGGCGCCTCTGTCAGCTTAACTTCCGGCTTCCATCCCCAGTCGAACGGGCAGATGGAGCACGTCAACCAGGATCTGAAGGGGGTGCTGAGGTGCTACGCCTCCAGCAACACAGCTACGTGGAGTCAGCGACTGGCGTGGGCGGAGTACGCCCACAACACCCTTCTCTGCTCGTCCACCGGCCTGTCCCCCTTCCAGTGCCAATATGGGTACAAACCCCCCCTATTCCCCGAGCAAGAGGAGGAGGCGGCGGTCCCGTCGGTCCAGGCCCACATCAGTCGCTGTCGCTGCACCTGGAGGCAGGTACGGATGGCGCTTAACATTTACATTTACGTCATTTAGCAGACGCTCTTATTCAGAGCGACTTACAAATTGGTGCATTCACCCTATAGCCAGTGGGTTAACCACTTTACCAATTTTTAAAAAATGTTTTGTTGTTTGTTAAACAAAGTAAAGAGGTGGGGTTTCAAATGTCTCCGGAAGGTGGTGAGTGACTCTGCTGTCCTGGCGTCGTGAGGGAGCTTGTTCCACCATTGGGGTGCCAGAGCAGCGAACAGTTTTGACTGGGCTGAGCGGGAACTATGCTTCCGCAGAGGAAGGGGAGCCAGCAGGCCAGAGGTGGATGAACGCAATGCCCTCGTTTGGGTGTAGGGACTGATCAGAGCCTGAAGGTACGGAGGTGCCGTTCCCCTTGGTTGTAATTTTGGGTAGAGCAGACATTTCCATATGTTTTTGTTAGCTGCATGTGCGACATAACTCCACCAGTCCTAACTATGATATAATTTACGAAGATTATACCTTTTTTAAACATCCTTTCAAAATATGTTTTTTTTTATCAATTAGTATATTTGAGTTTAACCACAATATTTGTTGCATTACTTGTTATGTAGTTTCTGGAGGATTAAATTGAAATTGCAACCAACTTTCTATGGCTTGTTTTAGAAATAGTGATATTTGGGAGATTATTTCCTTTTCAAATAACTGAAAGTGAGAGGTTGTAATCTGAATAAAGGGAAAAAGGCCATTCTTGAACATAGAGTCAGACAATCTTACTAATTTGCTGGAGAACCAGTTCGGATTTAAGTATAACTTTTGCATGACTGAAGCTTTTAGTGATAGGTCTAATGCTTAAATATTTCATAATTTCTGTCCTTTGAATTCATATTTATTATATACAGTTGAAGTCGTAAGTTTACATACACCTTAGCCAAATACATTTCAACTCAGTTTTTCACAATTCCTGACATTTAATCCTAGTAAAAATTCCCTGTCTTAGGTCAGTTAGGATCACCACTTTATTTTAAGAATGTGAAATGTCAGAATAATAGTAGAGAGAATGATTTATTTCAGCTTTTATTTCTTTCATCACATTCCCAGTGGGTCAGAAGTTTACATACACTCAATTAGTATTTGGTAGCATTGCCTTTAAATTGTTTAACTTGGGTCAAACGTTTCGGGTAGCCTTCCACAAGCTTCCCACAATAAGTTGGGTGAATTTTGGCCCATTCCTGCAAACAGAGCTGGTGTAACTGAGTCAGGTTTGTAGGCCTCCTTGCTCGCACACACTTTTTCAGTTCTGCCCACACATTTTCTATAGGATTGAGGTCAGGGCTTTGTGATGGCCACTCCAATACCTTGACTTTGTTGTCCTTAAGCCATTTTGCCACAACTTTGGAAGTATGCTTGGGGTCATTGTCCATTTGGAAGATGCATTTGTGACAAAGCTTTAACTTCCTGACTGATGTCTTGCGATGTTGCTTCAATATATCCACATAATTTTCCTTCCTCATGATGCCATCTATTTTGTGAAGTGCACCAGTCCCTCCTGCAGCAAAGCACCCCCACAGCATGATGCTGCCATCCCCGTGCTTCACGGTTTGGATGGTGTTCTTCGGCTTGCAAGCCTTCCCCTTTTTTCCTCCAAACATAACGATGGTCATTATGGCCGTAACAGTTATATTTTTGTTTCATCAGACCAGAGGACATTTCTCCAAAAAGTACGATCTTTGTCCCCATGTGCACTTGCAAACCGTAGTCTGGCTTTTTTTATGGCGGTTTTGGAGCAGTGGCTTCTTCCTTGCTGAGCGGCCTTTCAGGTTATGTCGATATAGGACTCGTTTTACTGTGGATATAGATACTTTTGTTTCCTCCAGCATCATCACAAGGTCCTTTGCTGTTGTTCTGGGATTGATTTGCACTTTTCACACCAAAGTACGTTAATCTCTAGGAGACAGAATGCGTCTCCTTCCTGAGCGGTATGACGGCTGTGTGGTCCCATGGTGTTTATAGTTGCAGACTATTGTTTGTACAGATGAACGTGGTACCTTCATGCGTTTGGAAATTGCTCCCAAGGATGAACCAGACCTGTGGAGGTCTACACATTTTTGGCTGATTTCTTTTGATTTTCCCATGATGTCAAGCAAAGAGGCACTGAGTTTGAAGGTAGGCCTTGAAATACATCCACAGGTACACCTCCAATTGACTAAAAGTATGTCAATTAGCCTATCAGAAGCTTCTAAAGCCATGATATCATTTTCTGGAATTTTCCAAGCTGTTTAAAGGCACAGTCAACTTAGTGTATGTAAACCTCTGACCCACTGAAATTGTGATACAGTGAATTATAAGTGAAATAGTCTGTCTGTAAACAATTGTTGGAAAAATTACTTGTGGCATGCACAAAGTAGATGTCCTAACCGACTTGCCAAAACTATAGTTTGTTAACAAGACATTTGTGGAGTGGTTGAAAAAAGAGTTTTAATGACTCCAACCTATGTTTACATTTACATTTAAGTAATTTAGCAGACGCTCTTATCCAGAGCGACTTACAGTTAGTGCATACATTATTTTTATACCCCCCGTGGGAATCGAACCCACAACCCTGGCGTTGCAAACGCCATGCTCTACAAACTGAGCTACATCCCCTGCCGGCCATTCCCTCCCCTACCCTAGACGACGCTGGGCCAATTGTGCGCCGCCCCATGGGTCTCCCGGTCGCGGCCGGCTACGACAGAGCCTGGATGTCAAATCAAATCAAATCAAATCAAATTTTATTGGTCACATGCGCCGAATACAACAGGTGCAGACATTACAGTGAAATGCTTACTTACAGCCCTTAACCAACAGTGCATTTATTTTAAACAAAAAAAAGTAAGAATAAAACAACAACAAAAAAGTGTTGAGAAAAAAAGAGCAGAAGTAAAAATAAAGTGACAGTAGGGAGGCTATATATACAATAGAATAAAGTGACAGTAGGGAGGCTATATATACAGGGGGGTACCGTTGCATAGTCAATGTGCGGGGGCACCGGCTAGTTGAGGTAGTTGAGGTAATATGTACATGTGGGTAGAGTTAAAGTGACTATGCATAAATACTTAACAGAGTAGCAGCAGCGTAAAAAGTATGGGGTGGGGGGGGCAGTGCAAATAGTCCGGGTAGCCATGATTAGCTGTTCAGGAGTCTTATGGCTTGGGGGTAGAAGCTGTTGAGAAGTCTTTTGGACCTAGACTTGGCACTCCGGTACCGCTTGCCGTGCGGTAGCAGAGAGAACAGTCTATGACTAGGGTGACTGGAGTCTTTGACAATTTTGAGGGCCTTCCTCTGACACCGCCTGGTATAGAGGTCCTGGATGGCAGGGAGCTTTGCCCCTGTGATGTACTGGGCCGTACGCACTACCCTCTGTAGTGCCTTGCGGTCAGAGGCCAAGCAGTTGCCATACCAGGCGGTGATGCAACCAGTCAGGATGCTCTCGATGGTGCAGCTGTATAATTTTTTGAGGATCTGAGGACCCATGCCAAATCTTTTTAGTCTCCTGAGGGGGAATAGGCTTTGTCGTGCCCTCTTCACGACTGTCTTGGTGTGTTTGGACCATGATAGTTCGTTGGTGATGTGGACACCAAGGAACTTGAAGCTCTCAACCTGTTCCACTACAGCCCCGTCGATGAGAATGGGGGCGTGCTCAGTCCTCTTTTTTTTTCCTGTAGTCCACAATCATCTCCTTTGTCTTGGTCACGTTGAGGGAGAGGTTGTTGTCCTGGCACCACACGGCCAGATCTCTGACCTCCTCCCTATAGGCTGTCTCATCGTTGTCGGTGATCAGGCCTACCACTGTTGTGTCGTCGGCAAACTTAATGATGGTGTTGGAGTCGTGCCTGGCCATGCAGTCATGGGTGAACAGAGAGTACAGGAGGGGGACTGAGCACGCACCCCTGAGGGGCCCCCGTGTTGAGGATCAGTGTGGCAGATGTGTTGTTACCTACCCTTACCACCTGGGGGGCGGCCCGTCAGGAAGTCCAGGATCCAGTTGCAGAGGGAGGTGTTTAGTCCCAGGATCCTTAGCTTAGTGATGAGCTTTGAGGGCACTATGGTGTTGAATGCTGAGCTGTAGTCAATGAATAGCATTCTCACGTAGGTGTTCCTCTTGTCCAGGTGGGAAAGGGCAGTGTGGAGTGCGATAGAGATTGCATCATCTGTGGATCTGTTGGGGCGGTATGCAAATTGGAGTGGGTCTAGGGTTTCTGGGATTATGCTGTTGATGTGAGCCATGACCAGTCTTTCAAAGCACTTCATGGCTACAGACGTCAGTGCCACGGGTCGGTAGTCATTTAGGCAGGTTATCTTAGAGTTCTTGGGCACGGGGACTATGGTGGTCTGCTTGAAACATGTTGGTATTACAGACTCAGTCAGGGACATGTTGAAAATGTCAGTGAAGACACTTGCCAGTTGGTCAGCACATGCTCGGAGTACACGTCCTGGTAATCCGTCTGGCCCTGCGGCCTTGTGAATGTTGACCTGCTTAAAAGTCTTACTCACATCGGCTACAGAGAGCGTGATCACATAGTCGTCCGGAACAGCTGGTGCTCTCATGCATGCTTCAGTGTTGCTTGCCTCGAAGCGAGCATAGAAGTGGTTTAGCTCGTCTGGTAGGCTTGTGTCACTGGGCAGCTCGCGGCTGTGCTTCCCTTTGTAGTCTGTAATAGTTTTCAAGCCCTGCCACATCCGACGAGCGTCAGAGCCAGTGTAGTATGATTCAATCTTAGACCTGTATTGACTCTTTGCCTGTTTGATGGTTCGTCGGAGGTCATAGCGGGATTTCTTATAAGCGTCCGGGTTAGAGTCCCGTTCCTTGAAAGCGGCAGCTCTACCCTTTAGCTCAGTGCGGATGTTTCCTGTAATCCATGGCTTCTGGTTGGGGTATGTACGTACGGTCACTGTGGGGACGACATCATCGATGCACTTATTGATGAAGCCAGTGACTGATGTGGTGTACTCCTCAATGCTGTCTGAAGAATCCCGGAACATGTTCCAGTCTGTGCTAGCAAAACAGTCCTGTAGCTTAGCATCTGCGTCATCTGACCACTTTTTTATTAGCCTAATCACTGGTGCTTCCTGGATGTGTATGTAAACTTCTGACTTCAACTGTAAATAGGCCTTTTTAATTTTGTCTGGCTTGCCATTCCAAATAAAAAAATGTTTTCTCATATAATTAAAAAAAAATGTTCGCTAGGCATAGGCAAGACCATAATCAAATAGGTAAACTGGGATAATACTAAAGAGTTAATCAGGGTGATTTTTCCACAAATAGACAGGTATTTACCTTTCCATGGTAGCAAGATCTTGTGAGGGCACTGTTACAGGATGGGGTCGCAGTTACAGGAAGGGGTCGCAGTTCCAGAGCGACCCACTAGGTGTCCTCCTCCTACAACCTTAGGCACCTCCTCACTCACAGTCGGGACAAATCATCATCCTATTGGTGTCACCTGTGTCTATCGGTTCAACTGTGTATTTATGCCCTCAAAGCTTATCACTAAGCTATGGACCCTGGGACTAAACACCTCCCTATACAACTGGATCCTGGACTTCCTGACGGGCCGCCCCCAGGTGGTAACTGTAGGTAACAACACGTCCGTCACGCTGATCCTCAACACGGGGGCCCCTCAGGGGTGCGTGCTCAGATGACACAATAGTGGTAGGCCTGATCACCGACAACGACGAGACAGCCTATAGGGAGGAGGTCAGAGACCTGGCTGTGTGGTGCCAGGACAACAACCTCTCCCTCAACGTGATCAAGACAAAGGAAATTATTGTGGACTACAGGAAAAAGAAGACAGAGCACACCCCATTCTCATCGACAGGGCTGTAATGGAGCAGGTTGAGAGCTTCAAGTTCCTTAGTGTCCACATCACCAACAAACTATCATCGTCCAAGCACACCAAGACAGTCGTGAAGAGGGCACGACAAAACCTATTTCCCCTAAGGAGACTGAAAAGATTTGGCATGGGTCCTCAGATCCTCAAAAAGGTTCTACAGCTGCACCATCAAGAGCATCCTGACTGGTTGCATCACTGCCTGGTATGGCAACTGCTCGGCCTCCAACAGCAAGGCACTACAGAGGGTAGTGCGTATGGCCCAGTACATCACTGGGGCCAAGCTTCCTGCCATCCAGGACCTCTATACCAGGCGGTGTCAGAGGAAGGCCCTAAAAATTGTCAAAAACTCCAGCCACCCTAGTCATAGACTGTTCTCTCTGCTACCGCATGGCAAGCGGTACCGGAGCGACAAGTCTAGGTCCCCCCCCTCCCCTCTTTTACACTGCTACTACTCTCTGTTTATTATCTACGCATAGTCACTTTAATAACTCTACCTACATTTACATATTATCTCAATTACCTTGACTAACCGGTGCCCCAGCACATTGACTCGGTACCGGTACCCCCTGTATATAGCCTCACTATTGTTATTTTTACTGCTGCTCTTTAATTATTTGTTACTTTTATTTTGTATTGTTTCATATTGTATTTTTTTGTGATTTGTTTTGGTATTCTTTCTTAAAACTGCATTGTTGGTTTAGGGCTTGTAAGTAAGCATTTCACTGTAAGGTCTACACCTGTTGTATTCGGTGCATGTGACAAATAAAATGTGACTTGATTTGATTTGACTTCCCTGTGTTCCCTTGATCAGTTTTCTCTGCTAGTTTCTCTATGTCCAGCAGTACTACTCAGTGTCTGATCGGAGATCTATGTACAGGTACTTGAGAAGTGTTCTCCCTGTTTCGTTATTTGTTTCAGTCTTAGGTAGTATTATTTTGGCTGTCAGACGGTTTTTGGAGGTTTATTTGCTCCGCCGTTCTTTTATCGTGATAAGTCCGTTATTTTGTATTTTGCCTTCGGGACCACCAGTAAAGGTCCTTGTTTCACCATCTCTGCTTACTGCCTACTGTATATCCTGCACCGCACCTGGGTCACACCTCACCCCAACCTTTACAACGGGACACCGATCCTGTAGAGGTTAAAGAAGAGTCTACCTGTATTCATGTGCAAATGTCTGCAAGCATTTCAGATTTTGTCGTCAGGAACATACTGGTTCAGAGAGATAAACAAATTGACTGCGTTAATAGTGGTAACTGCTGCACAATGGACAAGGTCACCACACTGATACTGGCAAACAGAGAAAGTAGAGCTGAGAGCAGCAATTCAAGGCTACAAGCAGATAAGAGTTTTAGTATTATTCAAATAATTTGAAATGGTGGAAAGCTTTCTTTTTTAGAGATGCATTTGTTCTGCAACATATTTGACATTTGCACCTTTTTTTCGATTCCAAATGCTTGCTACAGAGCCACCATGTTTTCAATCAACACCATATTGTCCGTGTGGGTGTAGCACGTGGCCTACTACCTTCATAAAAGAAGTACTACCGTATGTGTGAAGTTTTTACGGAAAAAATCACATCAAAAGGGCAGATGTTGGTTGAACAACAATGCAAAAAGAAATTGGAGTGTGTGCAGCTTCATTGCTAGGGACATCAATATATTTTCCCCCCATATAAAAGAGCATTCAGCAACTTACTTTTGTTTGGAAATTCCATCAATGCTCATAAAAACAAAACAAAGACTAATTGAAATACTTTGAATTCTTCTCCATACCTGAGTGACTCATGTCAAAGGAAAATAAAACAGTGAATCTATGTCTCTCTTTCACCTGACTGGGGAGATGTTCAATATGTTTTTGTTTCTCTCTATCCATCTCATTTCTACCCGGAGCACTCTGTTTTCTCTTCATTCTCTCTGTTTCTCTCTATTCTCTCTGTTCAGAAAGTCCTTTGGTTTTTCATCTCCTGTCCACAACTCGGCGGACTCTTTGTCTCCCTGATGGGGGAAATGTTTGGTCTTCCTGTTTTGTGCTATTCATAACCAAGCACTTCCTCCCAGCTGCATTATCACAAATACCTTATGTTGAGTTCTGAGACAATCTGACATGGTGGCTTTCCATTCTTGCGTTGCATAAAAGGTTTTTCCATAATGCCTGGTGCCGTTTATGTGGTTGAGAATACAGGGACTTTCACGCAGAACAAAAACTACAGAAGTAAAATAACCACAAGACATGAAAAGAACATCCTGTCCACGAAAACAAAACATGAATGAGGCAAATCTGTCAGCTACTCCAATAATCACAGAACGCTATAGACAGGGAGTGTCACATGAGAGAGAGAGGGGGGAGAGAGTGTGAGAAAGGGAGAGAAACAGAGAGAGGGCGGGTGAGAGAGAGAGAGAGTGAGCTGACAGAAGCGCTGGCTGTGAGGGACGTGGTTGGCATGGCGAGCTAGCGCTTTAACACCTCGTTACGGTCTGCCATGACACTGACACGTCACAGGAGGAAGAGGGAGAGAGAGGATAGAGGGTGAGGACGGTGTCCTATCAGAGCTCCCAGGCTCACAGGCCTGGCATGTGGAAGATGGAAGACAGAGGATGCTCCCACCAGCAGGGCAATCAAGCTCAACAGATGGCGCCAACGTCTGGGAGCCTGAGACTGCATAGGCCCAGCTAGAGCAGCACATGAGTGGGTGCAAGGGGAGGGGGGAGTGGTGTATAGGCGTGTGTGTTTGTGTGTGTGTGTGACAGCGTTTGACAGTGTGTGTGTGTGACAGTGTGCGTGAGTGACTGTGACAGTGTGTTAGAGTGTGTGGGTGGGTGTAGCCTACCTGAGGCGGACACACTGTCAGCCAAAAAATAGCTAATGCAAACGTGATTAATTAGCTCGTTTTTTTTATAATTACCATAGGTCACACCTACTTCAAATGGTAAAGATTTTGTGTGACACAAATTCTAATTCTAATTCTTCCAATTGACATTCATGATTTGAGTGTTATGCTTAGGGTAAAAATATGACAATCACTTGTGCATTCATTTATCTTTTCTATTCACAAATGCAGAGGGAAAATGAAGGTGAGAGGGGTCCAGTGAGTTGCACAAAAACTAAGTAAAGATTTTAATAGAGTAGGAAAGGTAAACTGTAATAAAGGATGCATGTATAGTGCAGTACTGACATAGGAAGAGATAGAATAGAAGGGGGAGGGCAGGTTTTTCAAATGGGTTCCTTATAAAACACATGCACACTTACACACAGACAAACACACACATACACACACACAAACAATCCCTCTGTATCTCAAACACAAATGGGCTGACAATAGATGAAACGCCTTCAAAGATGCTCTTCTTGTCTCTGAAGTAACATTCATGCAAAAACAGTGGGGGGGATGAAGAGAAAAATTCAGCATTGGCTTCTTTACCAAGTCATTGGGGAAAAAAGGTATTAAATATATTTTTTTATAACGAAGGCTCATGATTGCAACAAAATAAAGAACAAAACAACTCAATGGTAACACGGTTAAACAAACACCCCCAAATCCTCCCAAATGAAATGGGGAAAAAGAACCAGAGATTTAACATATCCCAGACAGACGAAATAGTATGATGTGTAGTGGGGGTTGTTCAAATCATAAAAGCTTGACTACTGAAAGTGTTTTGTTACATCTGTCTATTCTAGATAATAGTCTTCCTTCTTCCAAGCTGAAGATAATTCACAGATGAATTGATATTCTGATGCATTGATGTGTATTCACATGTATATGTCATCTGAGTCCAGATTACAAGCATTTAACAGTCCTACTCTGCAATAACATCTCCTCTTACCATCACCATTAGACTGTCACCATCCAATTGAAACGCTCAATAGCCTCACACTTATTTCTACCTCTGGCTATAAAAATGACACTGCCTAACACCCCCACACCATTAAACATTAATATAAATTCCTATGTCTTTATTGAGATTCCATGCAGCGACATGTTCACTTCTAGGTGGGAAAATTCCATTGCAAACTTCATTTATTCTTCACACTAAATAGATTACCAACCCTATGCAAGACATGAACCTGGATGCCCCCTTTTCCATATAATTCACCTTGACGAATGGAATCCATACTGTCTATGGTGGGGACAGAGGGTGTAATCGAACACTAGTATGTTTATGATGATCCTCAACACTCGTTGTAACACTACCGCTGTTAATGCTGCATGGACATTGGCTAATGGCTACTGGTCCCACTCCGCTTCTTGTGTTCTCTATAATAGCCAGCCTTGTTTCCCAACGGTCACTTTTACATCCTGCCCTGTTCCCCTTAGCACTCTCCAGACTGCAATATAAATAAAAAATAAATAAATTGGTCATTTAGCAGACGCTCTTATCCAGAGCAATTAGGGTTAAGTGCCTTGCTCAAGGGCACATCGACAGATTTTCCACCTAGTCGGCTCGGGGATTAGAACCAGCGACCTTTCGGTTACTGGCACAACACTCTTAACCACTAAGCTACCTGCCGCAATGAGCGCTGATGGGGCCCCGGACATTACACAGGCATGAATATGAACCAATAGAGTGAGTCCATTATCGGCGACGGATGAGAAAAACATTGTCCAATAAACTAGTGTGGATGCACAGTGAAACCAAAACACTTCTGCTCCAGTGGTGTGTGGGCGTCGTGGAGCAGCTGTCAGCTCAAAGATCACATTTGAACAATCCATTTTAGTGAAATGAAGGCTCTTGGAATAGAGCCCTCCTGGCACACGCAGGATTATATTAGTATACCAAACAATGTGGTTAGAATAACTGAACAACGACGCAAGAACAACCAAGATTGATTTTTGAGTGCCTCTGTTCTGGGCGTTTGGTCTGCGGTTGGTTGAGGTTGGTGGCCATCTTGTCAGAGTGTCAGTCACAAATGACACTTAATTGATTTCCACTGTTTTATATTCACCTTGAGAAATAGTTCTGCCTCTTCCATCTACACCTTGTTTCTCTTTTATGCATAAATGAATAGAAAATCAAGGACAGTGATAATTCATTGAAAATTAAGGGGAGTTCAAACCATCCCAACCATCCCATTTCCATATTCAGCAGCTGGTGTGGCAGTGGAGGAGAAAAGAAATGTGCATTGGGCTTCATTATGATTCCAGCCGGACACATTTGTCAGGGATTATCTCTGAATGTCTAACACTTAATTACCGTTGGGCCACTGTGCAGGGCGTCCCTTAGAGAACTCTGCTGGCTCTTGCTGGCTGGCTGGTTGGCTGCAGCTGGCACCTCTGGGGTGCCCTTCCGACCCACCTGCCCGGTGGTAATCTTGGTCTGCCACCCACCCGCCATCATGCCCTCGCACCACACCATGTCCTTGCCAGCCAGCTGCCCAGTCGACCGAAGGGACATCCGGTGTCATCATCGCTTCACGGGAGGCGCCAAATATTGAATATAGATGGTCATTTTATTCAGAACCACATACAAATACCACTTTCTATGTTCTTGCATCTAGCCTACCAGTGGATTTGCCTATAAGCGTATAGATTAAACAATGTCCATGCATTTGTTGTTTTTCTGCTTCTTTGTTTTATCACAGTGGAGTCAGTAAACACTTGCTATTTACTTTGCCCTTAGACTAAGTAATTCCTTAATATGATCGTTCCACCCTGCTGCACCCACATTTCATGTCTCTTAACCCTTATTAGATTGCTCTGATATGTAGGCTGCAGTGCCCATTATAGAATGAATGCATTAATCAAATAGAGTCCAGAGATTGTATTGTCTATGTATTCATGGACATTCTTGTAAAAGGCCTAGGTAAATGTCTGTGCCTATGTATCTGTGTGTTTAAAGATGATTGTAAGCACATTTTAATCAGGAAAGTATATGGTCATAGCTCAAGATTCAACTAAGTTGTTTAGTTAATGAATTGATCTATGTATGAAAACAACTTTTGATTGCTGAGTTTATCAGGAAATTAGCTCTGACTGTATCACACATGCACACACACACAGAGACAGACAGACAGACACACACATACACGCACACACACACACACACACACACACACACACACACACACACACACACACACACACACACACACGCACATGCACATGCACATGCACGCACACACAGAGACAGACAGACAACACACACAAATACACACACGCACACACACGCACACACACACACACACACACACACACACACGCACATGCACGCGCACGCACACACAGACACAGACACATACACACACACACACACACACACACACACACACACACACACACACACACACACACACACACACACACACACAAACTAAATCAGTAAATACTGCAGTGACAGTCACAACAAGTTTACTGGTTCACATCTATCTTTAGGGCACATTCTTAATGCAGGCAGAATGCATTATACTGTAAGAAACTTCAGGAAAAATTAAGTGGTGGCAAATAAGATTGCTTACAAGTGCTATTTAGAACCCTTTGAATAACCCTTTTTGGTTCCAGATAGAACCATTTTGGTTCCAGGTAGAACCATTACCACAGAGGGTTCTACATAGAATCCAAAAAGAACCAAAAAGGGTTTTACCTGGAACCCAAAAGTGTTCTCCTATGGGGACAGCCAAAGAACCCTTTTCGAACCCTTTTTTTCTAACGGTGTAGCTTGATGGAGAAACCTCAAGGACAGATTAAAAAAAAATATGAATTGCCCCGTGTTGCTCAGTTGGTAGAGCATGGCTCTTGCAATGCCAGGGTTGTGGGTTTGTTTCCCATGGGGGGCCAGTATGAAAATGTATGCACTCACTAACTGTAAGTCGTTCTGGATAAGAGCGTCTGCTAAATGACTCAAATGTAAATTTTTAAAAATTTAAATGGTTTTCATATTTATACAGTATCACCATTGGTGTGTCAAATGAACAAACAAATGAATGAATGCTGTTGTCAATTCCATTGCACTACTGCATGTTGACTTCCAGTGGTCTGTCCTTGCTCCCCAGATTGTGCACCCTACACACTAACACTTCGGGAAAGTGGCAAAAAATCTCCCTGGAAAAGGTTCAAGAACAGTGTCTCTTTGTAGAGCCTGAAATCTATGACTCTGGGGACTTTATGTTCACATTCCAAGCTGTCTCTCTATCTCTGCCATCTAACTTGCCTCTAATCAATGTGAAGTGGGTCAGAGGAGCCTCTCTAAGAAGAGGCGAGGAACTCTCCCTGGGAGGGAAGAAGCCATGTGCCCCCTCATGTACAGCCTTCTTGTCCCAAACATCCCTATACCCGGCCCGGCACTCCCCTGCCCTGCCTGGCAGCAGCTGAGGTGAAGCTGCCCTTGGCATGGCCAGGGAGACTGGGATATGGGGGGTGAGGTTGGGAGTGCTCTCAGACACAGGCCCATAAAACATTCCAATATCAGTCTTATTATATACCATACTGTATACTCCAGTGATATTTAATCACAATTCAAGAGGAATTAAGGCAGTATTGCTACCTAATATGTGGCCTATATACTCTAAATAGGAGTTTTAGTTCTGGTACATGTATTTGTGAAATGTACTTGTCACTGGCATGCTCCCCTAGACAGAACTTCATCCAGCTAATGAGCGTGTTTACCTGGCAGTGTGTACCGTATAATACGAGAAGCTGTATCCAGAATGTGCATTAAGCATCAATTACCGGGAGCCTTATGCATACACATCATGTAACAAGCAGCTAATAGCAAGTATTTTATCATGTTTACACATTCAATTAGGGAATATCAGGGTAGAGCAAGTCATTATTTCATCAACATTTCCTAAGTTAGTCTGCAGCTGCTGTTCGACACGGGGTCAATGTCTCCCACAGACTGTATAGAAGTCAGCTACAGTATGTTCCAATAGCCGCACTAGCATACTATCATACCACTTAGAATGAAAAAATGTTTTGGCGATGATTTCTAAGTAGCTAGTATTCTAAGGAAGGTATTGGAACACAGCCACGATATTCAGCGTACCTTATAGACGTGGAGGGGAAGCCGCCACTTGGCGTTGTCCACGAGCCGGCGGCCTGGGCTTTCATCCGTGTGTGTGTGTGTGTGTGCGGGTAGCCTCCACTCTGCTCTATGTGGACAGCCTACTTGGCTGGACTCGAGTCTGTCCGAAGTTAAGACTCCTCACCATCTGTCATTGGCTCAGCTCGGGCCACCTGCCAATCTGCCTGTGAGTGACAGAGAGAAAAAACACAGATGAGGAAAAGAAAAACACACATCAACTGTCACTTTTACAGATACATTTACATATAAAGTTAATTAATTTGACAACGACAGACGAGTGATTACGTCTAAGAACAGACAGATTTTTTTTTGTTTCCACCAGAGCTGAGTATAGAAGATGCCAAAATCTGAAGATTGCTTTTCATTCATCAACACATGCTGGCCTTGAGCAGTGTAGGAGATAAATTACAAACAATTTCTGTTGACTTTAAATGAAAAATCCCAACGGATTTCAAGATCTGACTGTGGTAGCTAACTGTGTATATTCACAAGAGACAATGACATGAAAGGTGTGGATAGAGCTTTGTAATAAGGCCATGTTAACACACAGAAGATTGTGTGAGCTTTTTTTGGGACATTTGGACTGCTACAGGGGGATTTGGGTAATGGTTGCATTTAGAAAGCCTGTGAGATCAAGCGCTCATTTGAAATCTCCGGCAGCTCATCGTTGCATCATCATTTTTATTGTGGCTCTTCAGGGCTTGAATATACATTTCAACCAGACTTCAGGAGGGCGCAGTCATGCCTGTATCTATTAGCATGTTTTATATCTGCCATACAAACCCTTCAGAGTGCACACTATGCACACTGAGATGTGCTGCAAGGGACCTGAACTGGAAAACTGAACTGATCACTACAGTACTGCAGCCTTTGCACCTCAGTGGGAAATTAAAACATTTGGAGGGTTTGTCTAATCTGACAAATGAACATGCAAATATTGCTATTAGATAAACAAACAAAGCAACACTTGATTAAACCTACTCATTAAGGAATATTGAAGGATTTTCTGCTCTATCGACTGGATATGTATTCGTTTAGCCATACGTGCATCCCTACAGGCATCTACTGAGTTAGTTAGTACATTAGTCACACAAGTGAGTTATGTTATCCCCCTTAATCAGAGACAGCGTCAGACACGATGCCAGAGAATCTAATTGAAACATGACGAGGAACACACACGTAAACATGGACTCACGAGTGCATGTGCACACACACATACACACACACTCACACACACAAACACACTCACACACACACACACACAAAACACTCCCTCTCTCTCACTGACATACCCTGAAGTTTGGCCTCTTAGCCGTGTCATAAAGACAGGACATCAAATGAAAACTTTCCACTCTAATAACAGCCTCCCTGTCTCCAATCAGCTCCATCTGGCAGCCAGAGCAGACAGATTCTGGCTGCACTAGCAGATCAGGTATGGCAAGCATGAGACAGTATCACTGTTTTTTTTATTTATCTACAGTTCATGTAATCGCTCCATCGCACTATCAACATCAGCCCTGCACAGCTCTCCTATCTCGCAGTACAGCAGCTGGCATTCGAGCCTACCGCTCTGGTTCTTTACAGCCCTTTACAGACATTGCTAATAGCTGGAAAGGTCAAAGCACATCTTAGTAGAATGTTTGCTCAGACTTATCTCTTGTACAGTCTCCCCCCCTTCATTCTTTTTTAAATCTTTTCACGTCTGACATTTAGGGCAAGGGGTTTCAAGGTCGGCTCAAAGGCCATATCACAAATTAGCAGAGAGCTTGGAATCAGCCATCTCTCTATTTGCGCAGGATTCATCACCTGGGGTTTCCATTAATGGTTGGTCACCCCACCGTGGATCCGTTGCTGTGTTCCTAATCTTAGACGTGTCTGAGGCAGCTAAAGAGCAACATTGATCAGTCCAGCAGGTCTGCTCATAATGATGCCTCCGGTGGGGGTCGGTGGTCAGCGGTCAAACACAGTGTCAGACCTCTCCGCACCTAAGGCATTAGGATGGAGTCAACTGAACTGTCTGGCTAAAATGGACCAACGGGGCTCAGATTCACACGGCAACAGGTTTAGTCATGACACCTGGAAAGGAATGACCCGCAGTTTACAGTACTTGACGACGTGCCCCGGATTGTCTCTGAACTCGTCACAAACTGAGCGACAGCAGTAGATGTGAGTCGATGGTTATGGTCATCTGATGACCAGCAATCCTGGCAGGAGCAGGCAAGAAGCCAACCTTACGTCTGGGGAACAGAGAGGAGGGTAGAGGAAGGCAAAAGATCCAGAAATGGCTGCAACCTGCAAACTTTCCTCCCTAACAAACCAATGTGTGCAGTCACTCCAGTCAGCAAAGAAGACAGGTTGTCATGTTGGCACTGCAGTGTTTTTTGTAGAAGATACAGCTGCTATTTGTTCAACGAAAGGATTTGTCACAAGCTATAACACGTCAACATGTCCATGTCTCCTTGTACTGTAAGTATGACACATCGTTCTTCTGAAGATATTGAATTACAGGTCCTAGATGTACGTTGGGCCTAGTAGGCTACTGAAAAAGCTTGAATGCTGTGCAAAAGCAATGATTGACTATGTTATGGACAGTGCTTCTAAACAGCCACTCCATTGTGAAGCTGTGTTTTCTGGTTTGAAGGCTTCCAGGGGTAAGTCATAATGCAGAAACAAAAGGGTCAATGCGGATGCAGATCGATTGGCTCACTGCAAAAATGCAGCCACACGGAAATACTTTCCCATTGGCTCCCCTTAACATCCTAGCTAAGCAATAATCACTCTACACACATTAGTCAGTCTGACCAGTGTTTTCCAGCCACAAGGTAAACACAATGAGGTAAACAAGAATGTTTGAGAGTGTATCTAAACCAAACAGCATTCTCTATAAAAATTTTGAGGAGGCTAAGATCCAGTCTCCATTCCCTCCTCCTCCTCTCCCTGAGGGAAAAAACAACAAATGCTGACTTCAAGAAAATCCAAACGTTATTAGTCTTGGATGGACAATTGACAATCCTCAAGATGCTCAGCCCGTTTGAGTTCAAGGAAGAGAAAGAGAGAGAGAGAGCTTCACTTAAGCACTTTCTCAGCTTGCGACAAGCCAACCCCATATTCCCCCCCTTCCCCCCAAAATAGCTAACTCAGGAGAAAACAAGGAGTGAGAATGTGTATGTGTGATAAAGAGAGAGAGAGAAAACAGAGCAAGCAAGAGACAAAAAGAAAGAGATAGAGGCAAGTACCTTTCCCAGCATGCTTTGCACCTCAAATCCACTGCACACACCCGCCCTCGCCCAAAAAAACACAATCAGATAGAGGGTGAGAGAGACAACGAGAGAGAAACCTAATTGCTATTTCAGTATTTCGGGGGAGAAAATGGCTCTCATTCGCTGTAGGACTCACTGTCCAAAGAGCAATTTTCTCTATATTATAAAGATGATGACCCACCCTGCCCACAGGGCCAGGGGTGAGCATGAATCGTTTCACTCTGGGGGAGAAAGAGAGATGCATATATATATAGAGAGAGAGTGAGAGAAGATACCTTGGGTATGAGTGATGGGCAAAAAAAAACACCCTGCTTCAATCAAAATCCCCCTCCTCTGGGGAGCAGAGGGGGAGCAGCCTGTGCTTTCTTCCTATGGAGGCCAGAATGCAGCTGGGAGGGAGGTATGTACACTGTCTGCCCTTTGCTGCCAGAGAAAGAGGACTGCTTTCCCATGGATGGTACAATAACCTGTGTGATGGCATTGCGTTCATCCACCTCTGGCCTGCTGGCTCCCCTTCCTCTGCGGAAGCATAGCTCCCGCTCAGCCCAGTCAAAACTGTTCGCTGCTCTGGCACCCCAATGGTGGAACAAGCTCCCTCACGACGCCAGGACAGCGGAGTCACTCACCACCTTCCGGAGACATTTGAAACCCCACCTCTTTAAGGAATACCTGGGATAGGATAAAGTATTCCTTCTAACCCCCCAAATTGTAAAGTGGTTATCCCACTGGCTATAGGGTGAACGCACCAATTTGTGAGTCGCTCTGGCTAAGAGCGTCTGCTAAATGACGTTAATGTGCCCTTGAGCAAGGCACTTAACCCTAATTGCTCCTGTAAGTCGCTCTGGATAAGAGCGTCTGCTAAATGACTAAAATGTAAATGTAATGTGATGAATTGGAGATGCAGAGGGCAGCCTCAATGACCCAGCCTCCCATTTAGTTGAGGTGTGAGCAAAGGTGGTTAGGTAAAGTCAAGGCAACAGTACATTTAAAATAATTGAAATGTAATGTGACTCAACTCAGGAAACTAGGCATATGTCGCGCGTCACTACTTTAAAGTAGAACACGTGAAACATGTATGCAATCTGTAAATACAAATTAAATTGTTAAATTACGAGCCTAGTTGGTTTAGCCACAGAAAAAGACAGGAACCTTCCCGCTGGCCATGATTGGCTAGGATAATGAATGGGCATAAAAAAAAAAAGATATCACAAAGACTGCAAAAGTGTTGCTAATGCTCTCCACTTTCTGGAGGACCAAGTTCTGAAATCAGTGGAATGCCCTGTGGAAGCAGAGTATGATAGCTAATGAGATGGAGGAAATTCAGGCGTTTCATTGCAAATATGAAGAGGGAGTCGAAAAGAGAACACACAGAAGGCTGTTGTAAAAAGCACCTGTCTCCGGATTACATTTTCAAACTAAGGGCAACCATGGCATCCGTGTGTCACAACTTCCTCCGAAGCTGCCTCCTCTCCTTGTTCGTGCAGGCTTCGTCATTCGTCGTCACCGGCCTTCTAGCCACTGCCGCATCTCATCTCATCATTCCATTTGTTTTGTCTTGTCTATTACACACACCTGGTTCATATACCCTCATTAGTACATGTACAAGTATTCCCTCTGCCCCCTTGTCCTTGTGGGTGATTGTTTAATGTGAGGAGAGAGTAGCTCGGTTGAGCTACGTGTATTTTGTATTGCCGGGGTATATTTTCCCCGTATGCCTGTTTTGTTCCAGTGCACCTGTTTTGTGCACTGGACTGTTTGACGCTATATAGCGTAACTCTGTATTCCGGAATAAACTCTGTATTCTGTGATTTACCCTCCTGCACTTGACCCATCACACCGTGACAGAGAGGGAGAAGCATTCATCCATATATATACGGGTAAGAGAGTTTGGCTAGCTACATTTTCAGATATTATATGTTTCTAATTTTGTCAGAAAGTTGTTTTCATTGCAAGTTAAAGTGTACTGTTAGCTAGCAAGCTAACATTAGTTGGTTTGCTAGCTAACATTATGTGTATGATCTGTGTAGTAATATTATTCGTATCTCAGAGGCATTTGCATTGCTAGTTATAGTCTAATGTTAGCTAGCTAGCTAACATTGAACCTAGTTGGTTAGCTTTAGCTACCTGTAGATTCATGCAGGGTAGTAACGTTATGAGTTAGGATTATGGTTCATTGTTTAGCTAGCTAGCTAGCTACAGTAAATGTCTAAACAAAAGACTCCACTATGCAATTAACCATTTCACTGTACCATTTAAACCTTCTGTATCCTGTGCATGTGATATAGTGTGTGTTTACCAGAGATGGTAATGTAAAGAACAACATGACCTGCACCAATGTCAAATTAGGATATAACGTTTGGTCAACGAGACAGTGTCAAAGTTCTAAAATTCTCCGGTAGAATGCCCTACTTTTATTTTGTCACACAAAATAAAAGTAGCTATTTTCTGTAATTAGCTCGCCATTAACTTGAAAATAATGATCTTGTTGTGAGATTATTTTCCAGTAATAATGAATACAAATTAGCTAAAGTTAAGACATTGTCAGCTACTGTATATGATATGGTCATTATTTGAACTCGCTAGCCAGCTGGTCCTCTGTAGCTCAATTGGTAAAGCATGGCGCTTGTAACGCCATGGTAGTGGGTTTGATCCCCGGGACCACCCATACGTAAAAATGTATGCACACATGACTGTAAGTCACTTTGGATAAAAGCGTCTGCTAAATGGCATATTATTATTAGTATTATTATTAGAAACAAACCAAATTATTATTTAGAACGTTGCTTTTAGTTGCCTAGTTTGCTAGATTGACATATACTAAATTCATTTTTAAACAGATGGGTTTATTGGTGTTAAAATACACCAGTTATGCTATTTTGGACCACCAGGCTGCCGATGTCATACAACCTGTTGTTTTTGTGTTTATACTTTTTCATAACGACAATGACAAGTTTGATGTCGGACGACAATAGAATGTTCATGATATCACTGTGACAACTGTATACAGACATGTCGATAGACATAGTATAAACCAGCCTTTAGTCTTGAAATCTTTGGTTGTTTAGTACACTGCCATACTCACTCTGTTTAGCACATTGCCTCACATGTGAATCCTTAAAGAGATGGAAGGGGCTAATACTTAAGAGGGTGTGAACGATGCTGAATGGGTGTAGACAAAGGAGAGCTCTCCAGTAGGTGTACCAAATCATTCAAGGGCAATTTTCTCAAAAGTGGGGTTACAAGTTCATCATTGTCCCTAGATTTTCTAAGCAAACAGCTGGAGGCAGGGCTTTCTCCTATAGAGCTCCATCTTTATGGAATGGTCTGTGTATCCATGTGAGAGACGCAGACTCGGTCTCGACCCTTAAGTCTTTACTGAAGACTCATCTCTTCAGTAGGTCCTATGATTGAGTGTAGTCTGGCCCAGGGGTGCGAAGGTGAAGGCACTGGAGCGACAAACCACCCTTGCTGTCTCTGCCTGGCCGGTTCCTGTCTCTCCATTGGAATTCTCTGCCTCTGACCCTATTACGGGGGCTGAGTCACTGGCTTACTGGTGCTTTCCATGCCGTCCCTAGGAGGGGTGCATCACTTGAGTGGGTTGAGTCACTGACGTGATCTTCCTGTTCGGTTTGTCGCTCCCTCGGGCTCGTGCAGTGGAGGAGATCTTTGTGGGCTATACTCAGCCTTGTCTCAGGGTAGTAGGTTGGTGGTCTGTTGATATCCCTCTGGTGGTGTGGGGGCTTTGCGTTGGCAAAGTGGGTGGGGTTTTATCCTGCCTGGTTGGCCCTGTCTGGGGGTATCGTCGGACAGGGCCACAGTGTCTCCCGACACCCCCTGTCTCAGCCTCCAATATCTATGCTGCAATAGTCTATGTGCCAGGGGGCTAGGGTCAGTCTGTTATATCTGGTGTTCCTCTCCTGTCTTATCCGGTGTCCTGTGTGAATTTAAGTATGCTCCCTCTAATTCCCTCTCTCTCTCCCTCCCATCCCGGAGAACCTGAGCCCTAGGACCATGCCTCAGGACTACCTGGCCTAATGACTCCTTGCTGCCCCCAGTCCACCTGGTCGTGCTGCTGCTCCAGTTTCCACTTTTCTGCCTGCGGCTATAGAACCCTGACCTGTTCACCGGACCTGCTGTTTTCAACTCTCTCTCTCTCTACCGCACCTGCTATTTCAACCTCTAAATGCCCAGCTATGAAAAGCCAAGTGACATTTATTCCTGATGTACTGACCTGTTGCAACCTCTATAACCACTGTGATTATTATTTGACCCTGTTGGTCATCTACAGTGAGGGAAAAAAGTATTTGATCCCCTGCTGATTTTGTACGTTTGCCCACTGACAAAGAAATGATCAGTCTATAATTGTAATGGTAGGTTTATTTGAACAGTGAGAGACAGAATAACAACAACAGAATCCAGAAAAACGCATGTCAAAAATGTTATAAATTGATTTGCATTTTAATGAGGGAAATAAGTATTTGACCCCCTCTCAATCAGAAAGATTTCTGGCTCCCAGGTGGCTTTTATACAGGTAACGAGCTGAGATTAGGAGCACACTCTTAAAGGGAGTGCTCCTAATCTCAGCTTGTTACCTGTATAAAAGACACCTGTCCACAAAATCAATCAATCAATCAGATTCCAAACTCTCCACCATGGCCAAGACCAAAGAGCTCTCCAAGGGTGTCAGGGACAAGATCGTAGACCTACACAAGGCTGGAATGTGCTACAAGACCATCGCCAAGCAGCTTGGTGAGAAGGTGACAAAAGTTGGTGCGATTATTCGCAAATGGAAGAAACACAATAGAACTGTCAATATCCCTCGGCCTGGGGCTCCATGCAATGATCGTGACAATGGTGAGGAATCAGCCCAGAACTACACAGGAGGATATTGTCAATGATCTCAAGGTAGCTGGGACCATAGTCACAAAGAAAACAATTGGTAACACACTACGCCGTGAAGGACTGAAATCCTGCAGTGCCCGCAAGGTCCCCATGCTCAAGAAAGCACATATACAAGCCCGTCTGAGGTTTGCCAATGAACATCTGAATGATTCAGAGGAGAACTGGGTGAAAGTGTTGTGGTCAGAGGAGACCAAAATTGAGCTCTTTGGCATCAACTCATCTCGCCGTGTTTGGAGGAGGAGGAATGCTGCCTATGACCCCAAGAACACCATCCCCACCGTCAAACATGGAGGTGGAAACATTATGCTTTGGGGGTGTTTTTCTGCTAAGGGGACAGGACAACTTTACCGCATCAAAGGGACAATGGACGGGGCCATGTACCATCAAATCTTAGGTGAGAACCTCCTTCCCTCAGCCAGGGCATTGAATATGGGTCGTGGATGGGTATTCCAGCATGACAATGACCCAAAACACACGGCCAAGGCAACAAACGAGTGGCTCAAGAAGAAGCACATTAAGGTCCTGGAGTGGCCTAGCCAGTCTCCAGACCTTAATCCCATAGTAAATCTGGAGATAAAAATTGGAGAAGATCTGCAAAGAGGAGTGGAACAAAATCCCTCCTTAGATGTGTGCAAACCTGGTGGCCAACTACAAGAAACGTCTGACCTCTGTGATTGCCAACAAGAGAATTATGCCACCAAGTACTAAGTCATGTTTTGCAGAGGGGTCAAATACTTATTTCCCTCATTAAAATGCAAATCAATTCATAATTTTTGACATGCGTTTTTCTGGATTATTTTGTTGTTATTCTGTTTCTCACTGTTCAAATAAACCTTCCATTAACATTATAGACTAATCATGTCTTTGTCAGTGGGCAAACGTACATAATCAGCAGGGGATCAAATACTTTTTTCCCTCACTGTATGAACGTTTGAACATCTAGGAGAAAAATCTGGCCTTAATGGCCGTTATAATCTTCACCCGGCACAGCAGAAGGAGACTGGTCACCCATCAGAGCCTGGTTCCGCTCTAGGTGTAACGATCCCGGCAGTCTGAGTCGGGTCCTGTCTGTGGTCTAGTTGTTCTGCTCGTGATCTCCAGTTTCCCGAGGGTGCTGGAACGCTCCGGGGAGCTCTCTTGATTTCCGCACCTGCATCCCATCAGCAATCTGCACACCTGGTCCTGATCATCACCCTTCTTAGGCTCTGGTCTAACATCCATTCCCTGCCGGATCGTTAGCCATTAACAGTATGTTTTGTCAGCGTATCAGCCTCTTAGTACTAGCGTTAGTTTTGTTGTTTTGCACCTTGTTGACCTGCCTTGTACTTACCTCAGTTTTTTTCTGTCTACAGTCATTCTCCCGGAACCTTCACCCAACCCCTGCCGTGCCATCGTTTAATCTGCCACTTCACCTCCACCTACTCATCTCCGCCACCCGCTCCGTCTCCTGGATTATTCTGCACCTTTTGAATCTGTAATAAACCCTCACCTTCGTTCAACTCTCCTTGTCCTGGTCTGCTTCTGGGTTCTGTCTTAGGGAACCGTGACAGAACGATCCGGCCATTAATGAACCCAGCGGATCTGGACTCTGTTCGCCATGCCATTTCCCATCAGGAGAAGATGTTGGGACAACATAGCACGGCACTACAGGAGATCGCGTTGTCAGTTCGGAACCTTTCTACCGGTCTGACGGAGGTCCAGAACCAACGCGAGTTTCCGGTGGAGGATCCACTACCGGTTTCACCCATCTCGCCTGCCGCTTCTGGAGCTGTGTCCTTCCGTGAGCCCAAGGTTCCGACGCCGGATAAATATGAGGGGAGCTGGGAAGATGCCGTTCCTTCCTTATGCAGTGTGGATTAGTGTTCGATCTACAGCCCTACTCTTATGCCACAGACAAGGCTAGGATAGCCTTTGTGATTGAGTTGCTGCGTGGTCGAGCGCTGGAGTGGGCTTCAGCCGTTTGGGAACGACAGGATCCCTGCATGGCTTCATACCAGGGGTTCACGGCCGAGATGAGGAAGCTCTTCGACCATTCCGTCCGAGGGAGGGACGCAGCTAGGCGCCTGTTTTCGCTTCGCCAAGGAACTCGCAGCGTGGCCGACTTCGTGATCGAGTTCAAGACGTTGGCTGTGGAGAGTGGGTGGAATGAGGAGTCTCTGCAAGCGGCCTTTTACCAGGGTCTGTCGGAGCAGCTCAAGGATGAGTTGATCTCCTATCCGGAGCCTAGTGACCTGGACAGCTTGGTAGCCTTGTCTATTCGGGTGGATAATCGAGTCCGAGAGCGAAGGAGGGAGAAGCAATGGGGTCCGTCCAATCGATCAGCTTCTCAGTTCCCAGTCGGGTCGGGTGGTGGACCAGAACACGTCGATCATTCTCCACCACAAAGGATTAGTGGAGAGGTTCTCTCTCCCGATTCTGAACCCATGCAAGTGGGGGCGGAACGGGTTAACCAAGGAGGAGCGTCAACATAGACGTAAGACCAACTGTTGCCTCTACTGTGGTAGCTCGGGACATTACATCTCCACTTGTTCCCGGCGGTCGTCAAACTGCCCGGCTCGCTAAAGTTGGGAGGACTTTTAGCGAGCCAGTTTCAACCTCTCAGTACCTCTGTCAGACCCCGTTTCCCGGCTACCCTTGTGAACAGGAATCAGAGCTTAGCGATTAACGCTTTGTCGATTCAGGTGCCGATGGAAGCTTTCTTGATGCCGAGTTGGTGGAACAGCTGGGGCTTTCCAAGGAGCAATTGCCGGAAGCCATTGAAGCGACCACTCTGAACGGCAGTAGTCTGGCACGTATCACGATGAGGACTGAACCGGTTAAGATGCTGTTGTCGGGAATCATTCGGAGATGATTTCATTCTTCATTCTGCCGTCTTCCCATGTTCCTCTGGTCCTTGGATACCCCTGGCTGAAGGAACACAATCCCACGTTCGATTGGGTGACGGGCAAGGTAACGAGTTGGAGCCTTGATTGTCATGCTAACTGTCTCAAGACTGCCTGTCCCCATTCGGTTCCCAGTCAGGTGATTGAGGCTAAACCCCCAGATTTGTCCCTGGTTCCCGAGACATATCACGATTTGGGGAAGTGTTCAGTAAGCAGAAGGCTCTGTCACTCCCTCCCCACCGACCATATGATTGTGCCATCAACCTGTTCCCTGGAGCTGTCTACCCCAAGGGAAGGTTATACAGTATCTCCCAACCTGAACGTGAGGCTTTGGAGACCTACATCAAGGAGTCCCTAGCGGCTGGTCTCGTTCGTCCCTCGTCATCACCCCTGGGGGCAGGATTCTTCTTTGTGGGTAAGAAGGATGGCTCTCTTCGACCGTGTATTGATTATCGGGGGTTGAATGACATCACGGTCAAGAACAAGTATCCCCTGCCCTTGATGAGTTCTGCCTTCGACTCCTTACAGGGTGCTACGGTGTTCACCAAGCTAGACCTACGCAATGCGTATCACATGGTCCCGGATCAGAGAGGAGACGAGTGGTTGACGGGTTTCAATACACCGATGGGTCACTTGAGTATCAGGTGATGCCGTTTGGACTGACCAATGCTCCAGCGGTATTCCAGAGTATGGTGAACGACGTCCTGAGAGATATGATCGGTCTCTTTGTGTTTGTTTATCTGGATGACATTCTGATCTTCTCGAAGGAACCTTCCGACCACGTCCAGCATGTCCGGCAGGTTCTGCAGCGATTGTTGGAGAATCGCCTGTTCGTGAAGGCCGAGAAGTGCGAGTTTCACGCCCACACAACATCCTTTCTCGGGTACATCATCTCCAGGGGAGAGATTAGGATGGACCAGGAGAAGGTTAGAGCGGTTCTGGAATGGGCCCAGCCCGATACGAGATTGCAGCTCCAGAGATTTTTGGGGTTTGCGAATTTCTACCGCAGATTCATCCGGGATTACAGCCGTGTGGCCGCTCCGTTAACTGCCTTGACTTCCAGTATCAGGAGCTTCAAGTGGAATCCGGAGGCGGATCGGCGTTTCTGGATTTGAAGAGGCGATTCCCAACGCACCGATTCTCTCTCAACCGGACCACGGCCCGTCAGTTCGTCGTTGAAGTGGCGCGTCTGATGTGGGAGTTGGCGCCATCCTGTCGCAGCGATGCTCCACGGACAGTAAACTCCATCCCTGCGCCTACTACTCTCGTCGCCTTTCGCCTGCGGAGAGGAATTACGATGTGGGTAACCGGGAGCTTCTCGCGGTGAAACTTGCCTTGGAGGAGTGGCGCCACTGGTTGGGGGGCGGAGCAACCGTTTATTGTCTGGACTGACCACAAGAATCTTGCTTACGTGCAATCGGCTAGACGTCTCAACTCCCGTCAGGCCAGGTGGTCGTTGTTTTTCGGACGATTCAATTTTTCCCTGACGTTCCGACCTGGATCTAAGAACGGCAAGCGGACGCCTTGTCTCGGATGTTCTCCAAGACGGAGGAGAGTGGGTCCAAGACCGAGACAATTCTCCCCCGGAACTGCGTCGTGGGGAGCTGTTAGGTGGAGGATTGAGAGGAGGTGATGGCGGCCCTTCGGACGCAGCCCGGTCCCGGTAACGGTCCACCCGGTCGGTTGTTTGTGCCTGAGTCGGTTCGTCCTGCGGTCCTCAAATGGTCCCACGCCAGCAAGATGGCTTGTCACCCTGGCGTGGCTCGGACGATGGCGTTTCTTCGCAGACGTTTTTGGTGGCCTGCCATGGCCGAGGATACTCGGGGTTATGTTGCTGCCTGTCCAGTGTGTGCGCAGAATAAGAGTACCAATCGGCCCAGCTCTGGACTACTTCACCCCCCTTCCTATTCCCCGGCGACCATGGTCGCATCTGGCCCTGGACTTTGTCACTGGGTTGCCCGCTTCTGAGGGGAACACGGTCGTTCTGACTATCGTGGACAGATTCAGCAAGTTCGCCCACTTTGTGCCAATTGCCAAGCTTCCCTCTGCCCCTCGGAGGCGTCCGAGATCCTGGTTAGGGAGGTTTTCAGGGTCCACGGTTTGCCCAGTGATATCGTTTCCGACCGTGGCCCTCAGTTTACCTCTGCTGTCTGGAAGTCCTTCTGTTTGGCCATTGGAGCTACAGTCAGTCTCACATCTGGGTTTCACCCCCAATCTAATGGTCAGGCGGAGAGAGCCAACCAGAAGATGGAATCCACGCTACGCTGCCTGGCCTCTTCCAACCCCACCTCCTGGGTCTCTCAGTTGCCTTGGGTTGAGTATGCCCACAATACTCTCCCTACATCTGCCACTGGGATGTCTCCCCTTCCAGTGCCTGTATGGCTACCAACCTCCCTTGTTCCCTTCTCAGGAGAAGGAGCTCTCAGTGCCTTCTGTTCAGGCCCATATTCGTCGTTGCCACCGGACCTGGCATCGGGCCAGAAAGGCACTCCTTAGAGTTTCGGACCGGTATCAGCTCCAGGCGAATCGTCGCCGGATCCCCGCTCCCACCTACACCATCGGAGATAGGGTCTGGTTGGCCACACGGGATCTTCCTTTACGGACTGAGTCTAGGAAGTTGTTACCGAAGTTCATTGGTCCGTTTGCGGTGGAGAGGGTGATCAATCCGATGGCAGTTCGACTCAAACTCCCGAGGACGCTCAGAGTCCATCCCACCTTTCATGTCTCCTGCCTCAAGCCTGTTTTCCTCAGTCCTCTGTTGCCTCCTCCGCCTCCTCCTCCTCCTCCTCGGATGATCGGAGGTGGTCCTGCCTACACGGTGCGACGCATCATGGATTCCAGACGGCGGGGCCGGGGTTTCCAGTATCTCGTGGACTGGGAGGGGTATGGTCCTGAAGAGAGGAGTTGGATTCGCGGCGACAGATCCTAGATGCTGACCTCATCAGTGACTTCTACCGCCTCCATCCTGGCGCTCCGGGAGTCCGCCCGGTGGCGTTCAGTCGGAGGGGGTACTGTAACGATCCCGGCAGTCTGAGTCGGGTCCTGTCTGTGGTCTAGTTGTTCTGCTCGTGATCTCCAGTTTCCCGAGGGTGCTGGAACGCTCCGGGGAGCTCTCTTGATTTCGCACCTGCATCCCATCAGCAATCTGCACACCTGGTCCTGATCATCACCCTTCTTAGGCTCTGGTCTAACATCCATTCCCTGCCGGATCGTTAGCCATTAACAGTATGTTTTGTCAGCGTATCAGCCTCTTAGTACTAGCGTTAGTTTTGTTGTTTTGCACCTTGTTGACCTGCCTTGTACTTACCTCAGTTTTTTTCTGTCTACAGTCATTCTCCCGGAACCTTCACCCAACCCCTGCCGTGCCATCGTTTAATCTGCCACTTCACCTCCACCTACTCATCTCCGCCACCCGCTCCGTCTCCTGGATTATTCTGCACCTTTTGAATCTGTAATAAACCCTCACCTTCGTTCAACTCTCCTTGTCCTGGTCTGCTTCTGGGTTCTGTCTTAGGGAACCGTGACACTAGGTTTCTTCCTAGGTTTCTGCCTTTCTAGGGAGTTTTTCCTAGCCACTGTGCTTCTACATCTGCATTGTTTGCTGTTTGGGGTTTTAGGCTGGGTTTCTGTATAGCACTTTGTGACATATGCTGATGTAAAAAGGGCTTTATAAATAAAATGTGTTTGATTGAAAAAAATATGGATCAACTTTCAAAGCAGTATGATATACCATTTTCTAGCTCGACTTTTATCCAATGTATCGAGCCGAGCCGGTAAGTCTTTAACATTTGCCATTAGCAAACATCATGTTTACCAGTATGTGTTTTTCTATGCAAATGTATGTGGACACCACTTCAAATTAGTGGATTCGGCTATTTCAGCCACATCTGTTGCTGACAGGTGTATACAATCGAGCACACAGCCATGCAATCTTCATAGAGAAACAATGGCAGTAGAATGGCCTTACTGAAGAGCTAAGTGATTTTCAACATGGCACCGCCATAACATCTAGTAGAAAGCCTTCCCAGAAGAGTGGAGGCTGTTATAGCAGCAGGTTTAATTCAATCATGATTTGGAAGGAAATCATGTTTTTTTCAAAGGTTTATTCTGAAAGGAGCCGAAGCTATTCTCAGGAAAACTTTGGAGAGTAAACTAAGGGAGTTAGAGTTGAGCAATTCTATAATTTCTAATTTCCAATCCAGACGTGAGAGGAACAGCAAGCATGCCCGGATTTCTTTACACTCAACCTCAACTCAACCTTGCATCTCCGTGGAGTGAATACAGAGTGTGTGTGTGTGTGTGTGTGTCTGTCTATCTGTGTCTACACAGTGAAGTGAATGAACAACGCACAGCACTACATAAAACATGTACTTGATTATTGCCAGAAACATGTGCCCTCGCTACATATCAAATAGAATTACAGCCATTAAGATCTTTCAATCGGCTTTGAATTGCAGGTGGAAGGCGGAGCCAATGAACCTCATTACGTAAGGCAAACGACAGACCCTGAGTCTCATTCTCCAATCAATTTCTATCAACCACAGAGATAGAATTCCATTAAATGAGTGCTGCACTCACAATGGCGTCGCCCAGTCGAGCCACAACCGCCTCGGTAAAGTGGGCTGGAGGCACGTAACCTTGAGCTCATACACTCTTAGAATTTTTTTTCCCAAAAGTGTTCTTTGGCTGTCCCCATAGGAGAACCATTTTTGGTTCCAGGTAGAACCCTTTTGGGTTCCATGTAGAACCCTCTTTGGAAAGGATTCTTCATATAAACCAAAAGGGTTCTACCTGGAACGAAAGGGTTCTACCCGGAACCAAAAAGGGTTAATCAAAGGTTTCTACTACAGGGACAGCCGAATAACCATTTTAGGAAGGAATGTTGGAAAATGCAGTGTAGTACTTCAGAGGAAAATAGAAAAAGAAGGGGAAATAGGAGAGGTAGAAAAGAAGAGGGAGAAAGCAGCGTGACGTCTGTTCGATCTCATGCCAGGGTTGCTCAGGATAACTGGGGTGAGATGAGCCTTGTCAAACAAAGACGTGGTAGCTACTATTTTAAGAGGTGGGGTGAAGATGGGGATGATTCGATTGGGAAGTGGGTGAGAAAGAAGGTAGAAGATTTATCACACAATCACACTCCCTGTACAGGTAGGCTTACAACAGTAACAAGCACAGGCAGCCACTAAAGACAGACTCTGCCACACACCAGACAGCAGTAATCTCCACCAGCCAGTTTTGAAGACAGACTTTATTTTGTCACAGGCCAAAAATCGCATCATCAAGAAATGAAACTTTCCTGGTTTTCAGATAATGTGGTGGACCAGAAAATACAGTTTTCAGTTTTGATCTGGGAGTGGGTGACACACAGTAAAACATATTTTGAGTTGTGTTTCACATCTGTTCGATACGTTTTAGTTTGAAATGATTCAGTGCGATTCGGTTCGATGCGATACAATTCGATGACTTTTGTTCCATAAACATATTCATTTTCCATTCTAAATTAAAATTAACTGTGGATGGAGCTCATGAGCTGGGCCTCTGAGCTGGATCTGTCTGAGTGGACTTCTGTATGTGTGTGTGTGGACGTGTTTAACTAAGACTGTGTGTGTGTGTGTGTGTGTGTGTGTGTGTGTGTGTGTGTGTGTGTAAATAATGTATGTGTATGGTGTATGTAAGATGTAGGCACCTGAGCTGAGCCATAAGGGAAACTAGGCATCTACCACCCCCTACCACTATGTTTTTTGTCCCCCTCACTTCGGTTCTGAAATCACCATTACCCACTAATTAACTAACTAGATTAACACGTTTTTGCAGATTAAGTGTTTGAGCTAGTAATGTATCAATATTACAAATGAGATATGACATAGGCAATGCATACACTGTTTAGAACAACTATGGATTTCACCCCCATCTCAAAATCAAATGGTTTTGACCTTTTGGACGTTTTTGCAGATTGATCTTATTTTCTCCTCTCGCTTCGGGCCATGCAGTACCTCACAAAAGTGATTTCTGTACTTTTTATGAAATATATCTAAAAACGACCATATACACTGATTGTTTAAAGCAAAACTACCAAAACTATTGCTTATGGTGAAACTGAACAATCAAAATAAAATCTATTGTAAGCCCTGTTCAGCAGGTATAGCCAGATGAGTGTTGTGTCTCCGGTAGCTTACTTTTATTCAGGCAAAACACAATTTTCAACAGTGCATAGATAACAATAACTTAGCAAATTACATAGGTTGTCACTAAACGAATAAAGCCTAATATCAGGCCAGACATTTTAACATTTGAATGCTGAAGATGTCGCGCCACTGTGCAAAATCAGGAACAGGCCGCCTACATCGCATTGATGAGAGGTATTTTCTGAAAGTAGAAAGAATGTAATATGAGCCCCCCAAGAAACATTCACCGCCGATTCTGAACTTTTGAATCAATTTTCTGACCGATGCACGCTATATTGGATCGGTTTGGGGTCCGCGGACCGATGCACTTGTATCATATACAATTGAATCGGGGACCGATGCGTATCGGTGAATCGTTACATCGAAAAAATATATACATTTAATTATAATACTTCATGACTGAAGATACTGTGTCATTCACGGTTCGGGGCCATAAGTATCATGTCATTCAGATAGCATTTCCAATAAATACCATCACTTTCCTGTAACCATCACTTTCTTGTAGTGGTGTTTATTATTTATTAAATCATTGAATCAACCTGCATCACTGAGAATAGTGTGCAGCCAGAAACCCCTTCTCTTCTCTTATGTTATTTGATTTATTTGAGAACGGATTCAGAAGAAGCCTAAAATAATGTGTCACTTTCAAAGCCCTCGTATCATTTTCTATCTCCTTCTTCCCCTCTTCAAAGGGAGCTCAGTCTCCTCTTGTGATTGATGTCAGCTACAATAAGGAAGCTGACGCAGAAAACCTCATCAAATCATACCTTGTCTTTCTGACAGGAAGTCGGCATGGGCTAAAGACTTTACCTACCCCCTGTAGGCATTAATTGATTACTCCGGTCTGCCCTGACATGCCGTATTCATCTCAGATACTGAGAGATTTACACCGCTGCCAAAGAGTACCATCTAAGAGCACTTAACTGAATTACTGTCATGCAGTCTTTAGTTAATTACCTCCCTAATAATGCACCATATTCTGGGAGCGAGATGGCACATTTAAGTACATGTAAGAACTGACTTCACACTATGAGACAGAGCGAAGACAGGGATGTGAAACCACAATCCCTTGTTAAATTGTTATCCTCCCCTGAATTTCTGGCAGTCAGTTTGTGCAGCCACATCAGGACTTGCACTACTTCCTCCGAGTCCTAGCAACTTTTTCCAAGGTGCATGTTCTGTCTACTTGAGAATGATGTAGCCTGGCACCATTACCTTGTCTCTGTGAAAGGGAAATGGGTGGGAGGGGAAACAGTAAACAATTTACCGTTCTTAACAAGGCCGTCTATCATCATATTGGTACACATTGGAAAGGAGGGCATATTGTACAAAAATCCTTGGGCATGGCGAAATGTCGTGCACACAGAAGACGTTATGCAATATTTAATTAGAAATGCAATCAAATAACGAAATACAGGATACTAAATGGACCCTTTCAATACAGTACATGAGTAACAATATCCTTGGAATGGTGGGCACACCACATTAGATTCCATTAACTCCTTATAAAAGGGACAGTTACAACATTTAATAAAGACAATGTCATGGAACGTGTGCTGTACAATCCAGAATGGCTATTATCCAGTATGACTGCAATCCAGTTGCACTTGTAATTGGTGAAGACTGGCCATATTCAGCTTACAAAATACACTACATGACCAAAAGTATGTGGACACCTGCTTGTCGAACATCTCATTCCAAAATCTTGGGCATTAATATGGAGTTGGTCCCCCCTTTGCTGCTATAACAGCCTCCACTCTTCTGGGAAGGCTTTCCACTAGATGTTGGAACATTGCTGCGGGGACATTGCTGCGGGGACTGCGGGCACTGATGTTGGGCGATTAGGCCTGGCTCGCAGTCAGCATTCCAATTCATCCCAAAAGGGTTCGATGGGGTTGAGGTCAGGGCTCTGTGCAGGCCAGTGAAGTTCTTCCACACGGATCTCAATAAACCATTTCTGTATGGACCTCGGTTTGTGCACTGGGGCATTGTCATTCTGAAACAGGAAAGGGCCTTCCCCAAGCACAGAATCGTCTAGAATGTCATTGTATTCTTTAGAGTTAAAATTTCCCTTCACTGGAACTAAGGGGCCTAGCCTGAACCATGAAAAACAGGGGCGTAAAATAATTAAGCAATAAGGCCCGATGGGGTGTGGTATATGGCCTTATCCACGACACAACGCAGAGTGCCTGGATACAGCCCTTAGCGGTGGTATATTGGGCATATACCACAAAACCCGAGGTGCCTTATTGCTATTATAAACTGGTTACAAACGTAATTACAGCAGTAAAAATATATGTTTTGTCATACCCGTGGTATACGGTCTGATGTACCATGGCTGTCAGCCAATCAGCATTCAGGGCTCGAACCACACAGTTTATAATTACAAATAATCTGTAGACTGCAAATTGACTGCAAGAAGCCCAAACAGATATGTTTAACTAAAACATAATAATTTCAAACCTTGCTTACATTTGTATACGATCACGTCTCTATTATGCATGGGAATACTTGGGAACAGATTTCTTAAATCTGGTGTTTTATGTCCAGCAATGAAAATATTTATTTATTTATTTTTGCTCAGAAAACTTGGGGGGCCAAATAAAACCACTGCCAGTTGGGGAGCCCTGTCCTAGACGTTTCCACTTCACAATAACAGCACTTACAGTTGACTGAGGCAGCTCTAGCAGGGCAGAAATTTGACGAACTGACTTGTTGGAAAGGTGGCATCCTATGACGGTGCCATGTTGAAAGTCACTGAGCTCTTCAGTAAGGCCATTCTACTGCCAATGTTTGTCTATGGAGATTGTATGGCTGTGTGCTCGATTTTATACACCTGTCAGCAACGGGTGTGGCTGAAATAGCCGAATCCACTAATTTGAAGGGGTTTCCACATACCTTTGTATATATAGTGTACATCTTCTTTGGTAATTAGGCTAGGTCTAATCATAAGATCAACATAACATGTATCAAAATAGGTTTTGAGGAGCGGTTGATAAGACTCAGCATGGTAATGAGAGACTGTATCATCTGAGCACAGGGAAATGGAGGCTACGTGCCGGTGCGCTTATATTGCTTATCACTAGAGATTGCTTGTCATTCAAGCCTCAACATGCTCTCTGAATTCATTGACCCCTCCTGCGAGAGATTGGATTTTGCATATGGGTGAAATTCTATGTGGTCGGCAAAACTTTAAGAATACTTACCCGTATTATAATAACAGACATGAGCAGGTGAAGTGACTCTCAATAATAGGCAGGCTAACATTATGCATGCATTCTGGTGAGGATGAATACATTAGCATAGTCAGATATTGGTTATAGTTGTTGGGTGGCATTGGGCATAGTGCCATATAATATTGCATTGCATAGTCAGTGCAAAGAGGGAGTCAGCGAATCTCAAATGTGATCTGAACCTAACCTTCAGCTGAAATGGCAGAGAAATGAATATCTGGCTCAAGATGGCTGCCTCACCCTGAAAAACAAATCCCAGTCATGAAGTCCCGATTGTCTATAAGAGACCAAGAAGAACGATTATCTTCATCAAGTCTTGGCCAAGTACTTTTTTGTGGAATTGGAAAAACCTGAATCTTAAGAACAGTTATTTTGTCCAAACGCTTGTTCACAAGAGCTCTTAAACACTACTGCACCTCAACACGGATGATCAACTTCAACACTCTGCGCCACGCTCACACCACTCACAAACCCATACAACACTAACTAGGCTTCCTCCAAGACCAATTTCCCACTCTCTCCCAATTATTAGCTGGGAAAACTCCCGCCTCCTTGAGATGGGGCCTCCATCCCTCCAGAGATAGCTCTCGTCCCCCCATGCAGTAGCAGGTTGAAAGCTTAATCACAGCAGGGTTGTTATGAATGGCTGCTCTGGGATCAGATCTGGGATGAAGTGGTAGGTTGTGTGGATTGATGGACAGGCTGTAAAGCCTGTGAAGCCCACCCAACCCCTTCCTCATCTTCCTCCCAGGAAGTGTAATAGCATCACATAATAAGCACTCAGTCAAGAGGGATGGTGATGGTGATTGTGGGGGCTTGGCGCTACCGCTGTTTGATGTCAGCCTCCACTACACTCCTGTTGCTCTCAGAATCTTATCTGAACGTAGGCCTGACCAACCTCAACTTGCAACACATCAAATGGCAGACTAGAGCGTCTCACTCACATCATTAAGACTGTGGCAAGAAAATTCAGCCTTGACGCTAGTTCTTTAGACTACAGAAGAAAGAACATTCTGCAGTGGCATATGTCCTTTAGACTATAGAAAGAGCATCATGAAGTGACACTCATGCCTTTACACTATAGAAAGACAGATGCTGTATTGACACTGTCACATGACCTTCAGACTATAGAAAGAACAATCTGCTGTGACTCACACCACCCTCTATGTTAATATTATCTTCAGTCTGGGTATATGATGGGAAAGAGAAGTAGTTTATGCCTCTACTTTACCAGGATTGTTTTGAAAATGATTTCAGTCCATCACCTCATTACAGGAAGGAATGAAACCACTTTCAAAATGAAGCCAGTGAATATACAGGCCATATAAGAATATTAAAGACTATATTTTGGAGGAAATTAGTTGCAATAAAGAAAAAAGACAAAATTACAGAGGAAGAGAAAACGTTAACATTTTCTCAGGGAAATAAAGAAAACTGTGATAATGCATCAAAACACACAAACAACCCATAAACAGAGAAGAGAGAGAGAGAGAGAGAGAGAGAGAGAGAGAGAGAGAGAGAGAGAGAGAGAGAGAGAGAGAGAGAGAGAGAGAGAGAGAGAGAGAGAGAGAGAGCCCACTGGGCACACACAGGTCGAATCTATATTGTTTCCATATCATTTAAATGAAATTACGTTGAACCAATGTGGGATAGATGTTGAATTGACGTCTTTGTACTAGGCTATTTAAAATTCCATCCCATTGTTGTCGTGGTAATGAAGTAACTAGCTACCTCCACACTACACACAGGGCAAACCAGTACGCAGTATTAGCATTCCTTAGTGTTACATTTCTCTTCCTTAGAGGACAAGGAGACAGGAGAGAAATCTCGCTCATGTGGTAAATTACCATGTCTGTGTTAGCTGAAGGGAACTGTGTAGGCCATCATTAAGGGTGCTGTCCCCAGAGTTTCAAACACCAAACGTCTCTAGAAAGAATGAGGACTTATATATAAATACCCTTGGATACCAGTCATAGGGCATAAAGCAGTAAAATTATTAACTTAAGTGTACTCAAGGGCTTAGACTCATCACAAGGAATATGTCTTACTCCAAACATGTCTTTCTATTTAGAATTTCCGTAACAATTCATTTTAATGCCATCAATATTGCAATAAGCAACGGTCACACACTGTAGGCAATGCAATGTGCATGTGCCAAATGGAATATGGGACATCAATGCACTACACTAAATGCATGTATTGCCTGCTTTAAATCTTTGCTCTGTAAGTCCAAAAGCAGGGTTTTAGGAAAGTCTTGAAACATTGACACACTCCTAATCTGGCAGTTAAAAGAGCTCACTCAAGCCTGGACTGGTCTGATGTCAGAATAACTGGATCATTTAGGCCTCTCAAGGGAATTAGTGCATCAATGATGCATTGGGGGTAAGTGACACTCAGCAGCACTTATAAACATTGATTTCCTCCAATCCCGAGCCCCATATCTGATGATTTTAAAGGCTAATTCAATATTCATCAGGAATATCATAGAGCCCACCCCATGAGCTCAGGAGGAGCAGATACACTGAGAGAATTAAGGGCAAACAGAGGAACGTTGCTTCATTACACACACAGACTAAATGCAGGGCGGGCGCACACACATACCCACTCATACTAAAACACATAATCCACATCTTACTCACAAAGTGCAGTCTCTTTTTATCTCTCACACACAAACACACACACACACACATACATTTGCACACACACATGCACACATACCTGCACTCACACTTCCACATATTCAAACTTCTACAGATGCACTATTGAGAGCATCCTGTCGGGCTGTATCACCGCCTGGTATGACAATTGCACCTTCTGAACCGCAGGGCTCTCCAGAGGGTGGTGTGGTCAGCACAATGCATCACCGGAGGCATTCTGCCTGTCCTCCAGGACATCTACAGCATCCGGTGTCACAGGAAGGCCAAGAAGATCATCAAGAACCTCAACCAACCAAGCCACGGCCTGTTTACTCCGCAACCATCTAGAAGGCAGAGACAGTACAGGTGCATCAAAGCTGGGACCGAGAGACTGAGAAACGGTTTCTATCTCCAGGCCATCAGACTGTTAAACAGTTACCACTAGCCGGCCCTGAACCTTAGTCACTGTTCTAGCCAGCTACCAACCGGTACTCTACCCTGCTCCTTAGAGACTGCTGCCCTATGTATAGAGTCATTGAACACTGGTCACTTTAGTAATGTTTACATACTGTTTGACCAACTTTATATGTACAGTACTGTATTCAAGTCATTGCTTATCCTATATAACTAATAATACTTTTCTGGATTATGTTTTGTTTTAAAATATTTGTATTGCTGGGTACTGTATTACTACACTGTTTGAGCTAGAAACACAAGCATTTCACTGCACCTGCGATAACATCTGCAAATCTGTGTACGCAACCAATAAACTTGATTTGATTTGACACACACCTGCACACATGCACACATGCACGCACACACATACGCCACACACACACACACACACACACACACACACACACACACACACACACACACACACTTTTGTGTAATGCAGGAAGGTCCAATCACTGCCACAAATTAGCAACACTCTAAAACACAATTAAATACAGCTCTACCTTCTTTGCATGAGTGGGTGATGGCATTGGCTTGGCCTTGCTCCCATGGGAACTGAAGATGTAGAGAGATGAGGAGCATATGGCACAGGTACGACTCATATTGTGTTTGTAGCCCAAGTAAGGTGAATACATCCGTCTTATTTCAATACACTACAGTACACTGGTATTGTACAGTACAACATCAACCTTATTGAAAGGGAGTTTGGTCACCTTGGTTTGAATTACTATATTGCATCTAAAGGAATGTATTGCTCTATGACTATTCAACTTCCAACAATGATTAAATGTTTATTTTTAAAATTCACTGAGTCACATGGGTCTTTCAAAAGTCAGTTAAGCATTGACGATTGGCAGTCCATTCTAGATGGGGAATGAATTCTCAATTCATTTGATGTGTAAATGCTAAATTACAGAGGGCGGCATTTTCCTGCTAGGCTCTCCAACATGATTTAATTTCAGAAGACACTGCTTACAGGTCCCCAGCTCAGAGTGGAGAAACAATAATAAATGCTGTGAAATTAAATCACAAAGTCGAGAGGCAAACAATTCTGGACATGTCGAGAGGAGCTGTTTCCTTTGCACTGCCTTTCCCTGGTTAGTGTACTAGTGGAATATTTCTCATAATGTTCACCTCCTGTCTTCTAAGGAATATGCTGAGTTCATTACTTTGGAGAAACACCGTCAGACCGTTGGTTCATATGTCCAATAATTATCTCTTTCAAGTTAAAATCCCTGCAAGATAAGGGCACCCAAGTCTGCATGGAATAGATTTCCACAATAAAAAACAACATGTTGTTGCTAGCTAGTAGTTAGTGCAGCCTCCATGTCTCACAGGGCATGGTGCAGAGAAACTCACTCAATGGTAGTATTATCACACTATAAAAGCATGCTGAGGGCAGTAGAATAATATTCAATATGCAATGCTTTTAAAATTGTGCTCAATATGAGATATTCTGCCTTGATTTAAACCGCCCCATACAGTGGCTGGTATTCACTGTGCAAATCAGTTCAGGCCCTGAGAAGATTTACAACAGGTAAATATAGAATCTGTAAACCTGTATTTTTCATTGAATGTGCTCATATTCACTCGTGTGCTAATGATGAATCAAGGATGTTTTAAAAGGTTAATTCCGCCGCTCTGAGCACCTTTCCTCTGAATCACAAACACTTTTGGAATTGAGACACTCTTACTCTTCTGTCGTAATGTCATTCACAGCCTTCAGTGCAATTACCAGCTTGTTGGATACTGTCCTCTATCAATTATTCTCTCAGTGTCCACTCCCCGCAGCGCTGCACAGAGAGGAGATTAGAGGATGAAGGATGACTTAGGGTCAATGCCAGAGGAGCACAGGAGGGAGACCACACACACACACAATGTACAGCAGACACACAAACAGACAACACACACGCACACTACACATGACACACACACCACACACAGATACACATACACCCTTGATACCTAGCCAGGAATGCAACCACAAAAATTTTATTTAAAAGCGGGGCATACACATGCCATACGCGGGCCATACACAGTTACTGTAAGCACATGGGAAACACCAAAAGCATACACCGCAATGTGCAACTGCCTTCTCTACATGACTTTCATTATTGTGATGACTATTATTTATCGAATAATTACCTACTATGTTTAATTGTTACTAGATTAAATTAATCATGTAACAATTAACTCATTAGGAATTTGGAGCACCACGGGAAGATGTTTAACGAGTTACCGTTTCCCGAATTAACTCTAAAGATATCTAGATACCTCTTATTATTTAACAGTCATTTATTAATCATTTACGTCATATCAGTCTCATTCTGAAAGTTGTAGACTCTTTAAGTCTGCACGAACCCGGGTCTTACTGATCATTCCGTACCACACAAATTGATTTAATTATTTATTTACTAACTAATTAAAAATGATAACACAAGATACAAACACGTACACGGTATAGGTAGGGATTAAACACTTAATACAATGAAAACGGGACCCTAGCGGACTAACACAATATGACACTTGTTACAAAAGATGGCGAAAAGTAATGCACGTATTTACGTGTTGGAGGTCTTCGTCTTGTATCTCTGTTGGACCCAGGCCTTCGTGGGAAGGGGTCGATTGGGCCTTCTCTTTCTGATGGCCTTTTAGATGTAAGGCTCAGATTGTCCACAAGAGGTCACAATGTCCTTCTTCTTAGTTGTCTGTTTACTTTCACTCATTCTGGAAGTGGTCTTCTGAGGATGGCTAATCAGCCATGTCGATGATCCCTTGTGGGGTGATGAGAGCAGTGTAGTAAACGATGGCTTGAAGAGAGTAACAGGATGGTCCCACTTAAATTCACCTTCTTAGATACAGTACTTAGAACAGCTACTCAGCCGTAAAACATTGATTGTTAGTGGAGGCAACTTTGTTGTCTTCACCTCGTGTTGATTTTCAGGGTCGGGACCAATATGGACAAAAGCTGCAGCTTGAGGTCCGTCTAGTCTAATCCATCTAGTCTATTCCATTTCTCATCATTCCCAACGTTTGGATGTTGAAATATATTGTCCCAATGTTCATTGTTGGATGTTGAAGTTTTTGGGCGGCAAAAGGTCTGTGAAACAAAGGCATTCCTTACACCATACTAGAATGCCAGAGATAGATTCTCCTCCTCTCTAATTTATGGCAGTATTAAGCCCAATTCTGATATTTTGTCCAATTATGGGCAAAAGAGCTGATCTGATAGGACAAAATACCAATTAGTGGACAAAGATCAGAATTGGACTATCAGTGTAAACGCAGCCTTCCTTTCTCACATTTCTCTCCTTCATCATTGGCCAGGCAGACAGACACACATGGTATTCCCCTCACACATCTGTGGCTGTGTTTACACATGCAGCCCAATTCTGATCTTTTTTCCCCTAATTGGTCTTCTGAACAATCACATCAGATCTTTTCACATCAGATCATTTTCAGAGCTGATTGGTCAAAAGACCAATGAGTGAAACAAATATTAGGATTGGGCTGCATGTGTAAACGCAGCCTCATAGGAAATGTTGGAATGAGTCTAACACAGCTCAATTACGGGCTCCTCTCCAGACGTTGGTCATTTTTCTATCTCCCCTGCTGGGCCATTTGACCAGAACTCTTCCTGAACACTGCAAGGTGTGGTTTGAAACAGACAGATGAAACAAGGTTCACAACTGAATGTCTGCATGGTCAGAGTATAACTATTTTGGTAGGTAGGCTACTGCAATACACAGCAGCTTTCTTTTTTTTGGTTCCCCAATTAAGTGAGAATTGTGTTCATCAGAGGGAGAGAAACAGATGCTGGATCCGACATGCCAGCCAGATGTGGGTTTAAGTAATGAGAAGGATTAATCTATATGACTTTGAACTAAGATAATGAGCATGAGGCTGAGTGTATAGGGAATCAACAAAATAATCATTGTTTTTAACAAGAATGATAGGATTGCTTTACCCTATCCAGTCTGAGGTAAAAGTCAAACCTCATCTCCGAGCGTGAACATTAGATCATTGCTATTTTTGTCCAGCAACAATGGTATAATGCAGTATTCTGACACCCAACAGGAATACTGAGAGTGAGAGGACAGAGAAAGGGTTAACGCAGCAGCCGACTGTAGTGTGTTACTGTGCTATGTAAGCCCATATTGCCCATGACTGTATTGTATGGAGTTAAGGTTGGCAGGCATTGAATAATTTAAGACTTGGCAGTTTCATTGCTTAATTAAGCACCTTCATTTGCCTCATCTAGCAAAATTGCAGAGGCTGCCTCTCATCCCAAATCCCTACCCCACCCTGGCCCACTTCAGCCTGCCCCGAGCTTCATCATTTATCCTGTTGAAAGAGGACAGCCATTTACTGTGTCTGTGAGTCTGTATATCATACTTTATGGGAACCACTCCATTTTCCACAAACACTTTAGTGTGCAAATGTAATTGGGGGAAAAAATATAAGAAACCTGCTCTATTGAACAGTGAATGGAATTAGTACCTTCAGAACGTATTCACACACCTTGGTTATCCCCACATTTTGTTATGTTACAGCCTTGTTGTTGTGTACACAACACCTCATAATGTCAAAGTGGAATTATGTTTTTCGAAATTCTTACAAAATAATACAAAATAAAAAGCTGCAATGTCTTGAGTCAATAAGTATTTAACCCCTTTGTTATGGCAAGCCTAAATAAGTTCAGGAGCAAAAATTTGCCTAACAAGTCACATAATAAGTTGCATGGACTCTGTGTGCAATAATAGTGTTTAACATGATTGTTTAATGACTACCTCATCTCTGTACACCACACATACAATTATATGTAAGGTCTTTCAAATACAGATTCAGCCACAATGACCAGTAAGGTTTTCCTCGCAAAGGAGGGCACGTATTGGTAGATGGGTAAAAAAAGCAGACGCTGAATATCCCTTTGAGCATGGTGAAGTTATTAATTAGGCTTTAAATGGTGTATCAATACACCCAGTCACTACAAAGATACAGGCTTCCTTCCTAACTCAGTTGACAGAGAGGAAGGAAACCGCACAGGGATTTCACCATGAGGCCAATGGTGACTTTAAAACAGTTACAGAGTTTAAAGGCTGTGATAGGAGAAAACTGAGCTTGGATCAACAACATTGTAGTTACTCCACAATACTAACCTAATTGACATAGTGAAAAGAAGAGAAGCATGTACAGAATAACATTTTTCCAAAACAGGCATCCTGTTTGCAACAAGGCAATGGAAATGCTGGCAAAACAATTAACTTTCTGTCCAGAATACAAATTGTTATGTTTGGGGCAAATTCAATACGACACATTACTGAGTACCACTCTCTATATTTTCAAGCATAGTGGTGGCTGCATCATGTTATGGGTATGCTTGTAATTGTTAAAGACTGAGGAGTTTTTCTGGATGAAAAAGAAACGGAATGGAGCTAAGCAGGCAAAATCCTAGAGGAAAACCTGGTTCAGTCTGCTTTCCACCAGACCAGTGGAGGCTGCTGAGGGGAGGACGGCTCATAATAATGGCTGGAACGGCGCAAATGGAATGGCATCAAACACATGGAAACCATGTAATTGATGTATTTGATACCATTCCACCTATTCCACTCCAGCCATTACCACAAGCCCGTCCTCCCCAATTAAGGGGCTACCAACCTCCTGTGCACCAGACACTGGAAAATGAATTTACCTTTCAACAGGTTAATAACCTAAAACACAAGGCCAAATCTACACTGGAGTTGTTTACCAAGAAGACAGTGAATGTTCCTGAGCGGCAGAGTTACAGATTTGACTTAAATCTACTTAAAAATCTATGGCAAGACCTTCAAATGGTTGTTTAGCAACAATCAACAACCAATTTGACAGAGCTTGAAGAATTGTGAAAATAATAATGGGCAAATGTTGCTCTTAGAGACTTACCCAGAAAGACTCACAGTTGTAATCACTGCCAAATGTGCTTCTACAAAGTATTGACTCAGGGGTGTGAATAATTATGTAAATGAAATATTTCTGTGTTTTATTTTCAATATATTTGCAAACATTTCTAAAAACAAGTTTTCACTTTGTCATTATGGGGTATTATGTGTAGATTGGTGAGAGAAAAAAAAGCAATTTAATCCATTTTGAATTCAGGCTGTAACACAACAAAATGTGGAATATGTCAAGCGGTATGAATACTTTCTGAAGGCACTGTCATTTCTTCAATCAACGTCTGATGTATCTGCAGCAGGCTATCGATTGATTTTCCTGGCAAAACCAGCCATATTAGCGGGAGAAGACATGAGAGAGTGCCACTGTACGTGACCTATATAGAGCATCTAAATATACAGTGGTGCAGCATTGTAAACACTCGCATTCCACTCTTGGCTAATCACTGAGGATCCCTTTGATGGAATTCACAGTCAGAAATCCCACAGCAATGTATCAGATAAAAGGCTAATTGTTAATTTATTTAATCTCTCTATAATAAAAAAGGGGTTATAAATAGATATGGTTTTGAACTTTCAGACACAATCCCTCCCCTCTCTCTCTCTCTTTATATGAATATGTTGACATGTGCGTACACACAAAACACAAACACTTACATGCATGTGCACACTGCTGATCTAAATGAGAGACTAACGAGGGGAAAGTGTAGTTAGCACAGGCTAATTAGAGATGGGATTGTTTGCTGGAATCAGCGTTGCTGGTAGCAATAGGCTTTAACACGTGCGCACAACATGGCTTATTTCAAGGCAGTGAGAGAAACAGACAGCTTTCAAAGGTTTAATAAGTTATTGATGATTTGTATTTAATGTTGTGGCCTTGAGCATCAACAGCCTGATATATAATTGCATTAACTTGCGTTAGAAAAATGCCACTTTGAAATGCAGTGTTAATTTCCTATCCATTTACCCCCTTTCAATATTCAGCACGAGATCAATAGTTAAGTCCCAATTCAATAATTCATTTAACCCATACAATACTGAAAACAATGTGGCATGGCAAATTAATTGGCACTGTATTACTCTTGCCCTCAGTTAGTATCGTGAGTATTCAATATTACAGGATATCAGTGCCATCACTCATCATCAATGAAGCCGAGATATGATTTGTTTGAATGGTAGGCTAATTTACTAACAGAGAGGGGGCATGGGTATGCTACTCCAATGTCGAAAAAGAGCACATCTTAGAAAAAAAGACAAAGCTGTGAAAACAATCCAATGACACAATTGGCCCCTCAATCAGTCTCTGCTCATCTCAATAAATACCCAAATCTCACTTGTGTTTGTAGTGCACAGACAATGAAAACAATGTCTGATGAATAACACCACCCAGAGACTGAATTTCTATATTCTTCAAAGTTAATATGCTCCCTTTGTCTTTTTCTTATTCTGGCCATCGCTTCACATTCAACTCAAAGCAGTGCCTCATTCTCACTGAGATAAATCGTCTGGAAATAATTAAGCTGAGAGCTTGTTACTTTGAACAGTTGACATATTGTATAGGGAGGGGCAAAAAAATACACATTACTCAAAGAAAAGAATAACATTTGTCGGAAGTCAATCAGAGGAGTTGTTTCAATATGCATTATTCACTATGCATTACTCAAGTGGATGTCACCGAGAATGACTGCACATTAAGATGTGCCCCCCCCCCCCCAACATAAGTACAGTCATTTCCAATGGTATTTGACACAGTGATGGGTGATATAAGCCTTTTGGAAACCCACGATGGAGCAGGACATCAATCATTGACCATTGAAATCAACTGGGAACCCTTGGCAGACCTGTGAAACCCCCTTAAAATGAGCGACGATCGCTGCTATTCTCTCCCATGATGTCGTTTCTGAGGTTGATGTTCTACAGGCGTCTGTGTATATCCTGTCCCCCAGCTGAGCAGAACCCTGCCAGCACTAATCTCAAGTGATCTGCAGACACATAGCCTTCAGCCATGAGCTTAAACATCCCATCCACATGGTATACTGATCTCGTTAAATTGAGACTGGAGGCTCAGCAGAAAAAGGCCAAAGCCCTCGCTGCAACCTCTCTGATACAGTTCACATCCCTATAGTGCTGCGCTGGAGAGAGAGGAAATTGCTTCAGAACAGGGGGAAAATCCTCCCCAAATGCCCCATAACATAAAGAGACCCCTGGACCGTCCAAGAATCCACCACTTATTTTGAGTGGTATGAAGCCGACAGGAATTACTCCTTTGAAATGATGTGCTGTTATAAGGTTGTTGGTATAATTATTGTTAAAGTTGTTGATTTCTCATTGCATTTTAATCATTCGTTATTTCAGATGTGTTTTGACCATTTTACGTCTGAAATGATGGCCCAGTTACATTCATTAATTGCGCGAATGAAACAGGACTTACCCACATTTCCACTGTAATTTGTTATTAAGGAACACTTGTTCTATGCACACAGGTAGGAACCAGAAGAAGGCCCAGGAGCGCTTTGTTGGGTTATTCATTGTGTTGGCATTCGTATGCTTTTATATGTGGAACAATGGGAAGACTATTTCAAGCTCCGGAATACCTCATTGCAGTAATTGCCTATAAGTAAAAGCATAACACTTGGATCATAGAGTGTGGACTCTGCTGTCTGTGCGTTTCTCATCCAGGAGGAAGCCTACTGCTTTGCATCTTAAGCACTCAGGACTTCCTTAGAGACAATAGTGAGAGGCTGGTGAGAAGAGGACGTGGGATAAGAAGACCTTCGGATGGGTGCATCCAAGATAACTGTATACATTTACATTTTAGTCATTTAGCAGACGCTCTTATCCAGAGCGACTTACAGTTAGTGAATACATATATATATATATACTTAATTTTTTCATACTGGCCCCCCGTGGGAATCGAACCCACAACCCTGGCGTTGCAAATGCCATGCTCTATCAACTGAGCTACATCCCTGCCAGCCATTCCCTCCCCTACCCTGGACGACACTGGGCCAATTGTGCGCCGCCCATGAGTCTCCCGGTCACTGTACACGTATGTCGGCTCAATCGGAAATTACCTTTACATTTTAAAGCGGATCTTCTGCGATACTTCAGTGAGACACATTGAATTCAGCTCTAACTCTCAACAGCAGTCGCTTATGTCGCTTATCGCTAGGGCCGGCCCTGTCCTTGTCCCTAAAGAACACAAGAGAGTGTTATAGAAGGCCTGGACCCGAGGACATGCCTCAATGTGCTGTTTTAGTGCCTTCATCCCTCTTCCTACTTTTAAAAAGCTGAAACTTGCTCTTCCTTTCATGATTCGGACTCTTACCCCGCACCAACTGATGGGAAACGCTTCATTACAGAAATAGGGCAGCGCGAAAGGAGCTATATGAGGCGAAGAACGAGTCAACGGCTCATTTGCATTCACTTTCAAATCTCTCCTCAGACCTGCTCATCTGAAGCCGGCACCTTTCCCATGGGTGGCTCACTGGAAGCAAGGAGAGGAGGGGTTGGCCAGCGGGGTTTGAATCCAATCCCTCCGGAGTGATGATAACTCCTGAATCTTCTACGTTATAACACAGATATTTTTCCATGAGCTGCTGTTGATACTGCTGCGACTGGCCTGTGGTGTTGTGCTGCCTGTCCCGAGTTGATTGATAAGATTTAATCTGTCCGGAGCAGGGACTGGCATCTCTGTCATAGGTGGCGTCTGTGGAGTAGGAGGTGGGGCGGTTGGGCTGGAGGTGGACAGCCTGTCGACTCGGAGATTCAGGATTAGAATCATAGGTGAGGAAAAGCAAGTATGGGCAGTCTGGGCCTCCTCTCTCTGGATCTCACCCCCTCTTGACTTCTCTGCACTTGTATTTTTATTTTCACTCAGTCTGTAGTTTTTCTGTTCTGCTCCTTTTAACCTTTATTTTTCCTGAGGGTTACATCATGGGCAGTCAGGTCAGATTTCAATCATGTTTATCTCAGCTCAATGGTTTCTGGGTAAACTGTCTGTCATAACACAATGAATAGCAGTAAATCTTGTCACTTCTACAAAAATCCCGGGAATGTGTTGTATATGGCTAGGGAATATACACTAAAGAAAAATATAAACGCAACATGTAAAATGTTGGTCCCATGTTTCATGAGCTGAAATAAAATATCCCAGAAATCACCATACGCATAAAAAGCTTATTTCTCTCACATTTTGTGCACAAACTTGTTTAACCCTCCCGTTGTCCTAGGGTCAAAATGACCCGCCACTGTGTTGAACCAACTTTATTTAATTTGTATATTTTTGGGATCATTTGTGAGAAGGAGGCAGTGAGACTTTAAAGAAAGTATCACTGCCTCCTTCTCACAAATGATCCAAAAAATATACAAATTAAATAAAGTTGGTTCAATTTTACATTGACATTTTAGTCACTTAGCAGACGCTCTTATCCAGAGCGACTTACATGAGCAATTAGGGTTAAGTGCCTTACTCAAGGGCACATCAACAGATTTTTCACCTAGTCGGCTCGGGGATTAGAACCAGCGACCTTTCGGTTACTGGCACAACGCTCTTAACCACTAAGCTACCTGTGGCGGGTCATTTTGACCCTAGGACAACGGGAGGGTTAAATCCCTGTTAGTGAGCATTTCTCCTTTGCCAAGATAATCCATCCACCTGACAGGTGTGGAATTTCAAGAAGCTGATTAAACAGCATCATCATTACACAGGTGCACCTTGTGCTGGTGACAATAAAAGGCCACTCTAAAATGTGCAGTTTTGTCACACAACACATTGCGGGCAATTGACATGCTGACTGCAGGAATGTCCACCAGAGCTGTTGCCAGAGAATTGAATGTTAATTTCTCTACCATAAGCCTCCTCCAATGTCATTTTAGAGAATGTTGCAGTACGTCCAACCGGCCTTTCAACCGCAGACCACGTGTATTGCGTTGTGTGGGCGAGTGGTTTGCTGATGTCAACGTTGTGAACAATGGCAATTTGAATGCACAGAAATACCGTGACGAGATCCTGAGGCCCATTGTGAGGCCCATTTTATATTTATTTAGGTATCTGTGACCAACAGATGCATATCTGTATTCCCAGTCATGTGAAATCCAAAGATTAGGGCTTAATGAATTTATTTCAATTGACATCTGTTTCCTTATATGAACTGTAACTCAGTAAAATCTTTGAAATTGTTGTATGTTGCGTTTATATTTTTGTTCAGTATACTACTTTAAGGAAAGTTGGCCAAATACCACTTCATGAAACTTGCTTTGTGAAATGTTCTCCCCTCAGAGTCTTCTATTAACTAAGACATGACACCACCGGGCCTAGGGTCAACTCGGTCAAAAAAAGCTCATAGGTCATTCTGCAAGCAAGCTACTCAATTAGGGACTCATTATACCTTATTACAATAATGCTGGGTACTGGACAATAGTCTAATGCAAGCTGTAATCTACCACTTTATCCCACTTGGATAAATAAATGTGATTATAATATCACTGATATTTGGTTTGCAATTTGAGATAAGGTGACAGGAAATGGGATGTGGGATGTTAAAATGACATATGCAGTTTAAAAGAAAATCTGATGGGAATATTAGACTCTGACAGTCTCTGACAGATATCAAAATTAATCTGAGGTATTACAAGTCATTCACATCAGCTTTAGCTGTAGAACGAGTGGAACCAATGTAATAAACAGACAGGGTTTCAAGGTGTGACAACATTGTATAAAGTCACACTCCCAATTATAGAAGCTACCTACAACAAGGGTGTCAGACAGTAATGGGCTAGCTACAGAACACACACGTACATACCTACGCACACAGGCAAACACACACACACACAAACATAGCGTGTATTTGGAGGGTTTGGGGGAATTACAATCCTAAAAAAGCAATAGTTATGCTGCATAAAATAGCAATCATTCTGCATAATTTCACAGGATTTCATTGCCAGGCGCTGTGATGAGAATCTCCTCCTGAGGCAGTAAGTATCTTAGGATGTAAATGAGCTGAACCAACCACTAATGGTAGCATTCAGCCAATATCAATTACTTCACTGTTTGCCTTTTAAGCCTTATTGGTTTCTTCACTGTGCACTCTATAGGGAGTATGATTAAGGGACAGTTTAAAATTTACTGGGGTGGGGGGGTCCAAAATAGGGGAGGGTTGTCTTACTTATCGTTTGTTTTGGGGAGGGTTATGTGGTTTTTTATTGGGCACAGGGGATAGTAGTGTATTTTTTCATTGGTTTACAATCACACTTTTGCAGGGTTTACTATATAGCCACATTTCCTCATCTACTTGCATGTGCTTCCCCTATATCAAGGTGTTTTGGTACTTCCCTTATGCACTACGCTTCTCCGCGCGCTAATGTTTAATATACCACGGGTCAATATAGTCTACCGGTCTAACTGTCTATCCTGCCCTCTATCCACCATTCTTGGGACAATAGTGGTAGGTGGATCATTTGTCCAGATCTGCAATAGGCTAACTAGCATCCTACCACACATAAAATCATTAAAAGCTGCACCAATGTTCAATGAGGCCAGGTGCCCCATTGCGCATGAAAGAACAGTGAAGACACGCAGCTCAAAAAGCTCTATTGATCTTGTTTAGGGACAATACAATTATCTAGACTATCCTACAACACCAAAATGCAATGAATACTTTCATTATTGTTTTCAAATGAGTACAAAATTCTACTCTAGGCTGTAAACTGCAGTGAAAATGTCATTTGAATAATGGTGCAAAAGCACTGTGATTTGAATAATTAATTTAATTTGGATCAGTTGTGGGTCTGCTCTCAACAATTTATATGGTCTAGAAAGGCAAAGTAGCAGGTCGGTCTGGCTGTATTTTCACTTCTGATACTGAATGCGCTGTCTGTTGTGGATCATCATTCTCCCAAGTCTTCCTATAATAATGTAGCCATACATGCTCCCAGCAGGCCCAGTTATTCAGGAAAGTTTAAAGGGAAAATCCACTGAATTTTTTTTCTAAATAATACGATGCGTGATTCAGTGTTGGTCATATAGGAGGCAATACAATTACAATTCATGACAGGTCAGATCCCCAATATACTCATTAAAGTAACTCTCTCCCAGTGATCGGATATCAATACCCATTTCCCAAGCCATAGTTATCAATTACCATGTGATGCAGGGAACCAAAAACGCCCCTCCTTTCAGCACATAGCACACGTCAAAAGCTTTACCTGACTGATAATAGCCATTGGTGAGTTTGTCACAACACTCTGCTGATGACAAAAACAACATATTCCTAAAACTGGGATATGGGTTTAACCCATGTGCATCACCTGGCTCTTGTCTCATAGTGACAGTCTCCATTGCTCCATCCAGATCAGCCATAGATGACGGATGACCCCTGCCTTTCAAGCTGGCATCTCTTGATTGGTTAAGCTTTGTTACCTCTCAGCCACCGCTGAAAAGCTAAATCACCCCACGTTTTTGACAAGAGCGGCGGTAGTGAGAGAATTGTTTCCACTAGCCAACGCCCCAGAAATGGAAGGGCATAAAAATGTACTGCTGGAGATAGGAACAAAAGCATTTCGCTGCACCTACTTTAACATCTGCCAATCTTTGTATGTGGCAAATATACTTTGATCTGATTTGAACATATCGTATTTTACTGGGAATTGTGTGGCGATCACGTGAGTGTCACACCCTGGCTCTGGGGACTCTATATGTTGAGCCAGGGTGTGTAGATTCTATGTGTTTGTGTTCTATGTTAATTATCTAGTTGTTGTATTTCTATGTTGGCCAGAGTGGTTCTCAATCAGAGGCAACGAGTGTCAGCTGTTGCTGGTTGTCTCTGATTGGGAACCACATTTAAACAGGCTGTTTTCCCACAGTAGTTGTGGGATCTTGTTCATTTTGGTTTGTTCCGTAGGACTGCATGTATCGTTTGTTGTTTTGTTCGTGTTATCACTATTAATAAAATAGTATGTTTGCCTTCAACGCTGCGCCTTGTCTACTCCGTTCAACGATCGTGACAGAAGATCCCACCATAACAGGACCAAGCAGTGTGCCCAGGAGCAGACAGCCTGGACGTGGGAGCAGATATTGGACAGGCAGGGGTCCTGGACCTGGGAGGAAATCCCCCTGTTCCTGCTCCCCGCACCAAGCCTACGGTGCGCGTCGACAGCCCGGCCCGGCCTGTTCCTGCTCCCCGCACCAAGCCTACGGTGCGCGTCACCAGCCCGGCCCGGCCTGTTCCTGCTCCCCGCACCAAACCTATGGTGCGCGTCGTCAGCCCAGCCCGGCCTGTTCCTGCTCCCCGCACCAAGCCTATGGTGCGCGTCGTCAGCCCGGCCCGGCCTGTTCCTGCTCCCCGCACCAAGCCTACGGTGCGCGTCTCCAGCCCGGCCCGGCCTGTTCCTGCCCCTCGCACCAAGCCTACGTTGCGCGTCGCCAGCCCGGCCCGGCCTGTTCCTGCCCCTCGCACCAAGCCTACGGTGCGCGTCGCCAGCCCGGCCCGGCCTGTTCCTGCTCCCGCACCAAGCTAATGGTGCGCGTCGCCAGCCCGGCCCGGCCTGTTCCTGCTCCCCGCACCAAGCTAATGGTGCGCGTCGCCAGCCCGGCCCGGCCTGTTCCTGCTCCCCGCACCAAGCTAATGGTGCGCGTCGCCAGCCCGGCCCGGCCTGTTCCTGCTCCCCGCACCAAGCTAATGGTGCGCGTCGCCAGCCCGGCCCCGCCTGTTCCTGCCCCTCGCACCAAGCCAGGGGTGCGAGTCGTCAGCCCGGTAAGGCCCGTTCCTGCTCCACGCACCAAGCCAGGGGTGCGCATCGTCAGCCCGGTCCGGCCCGTTGCTGCTCCACGCACCAAGCCAGGGGTGCGCATCGTCAGCCCGGTCCGGCCCGTTCCTGCTCCATGCACCAAGCCAGGGGGTGCGGCGTCGTCAGTCGGCACAACCCGTGTCTGGGTCACGGTGCCCGGTCAGGTACCGGTCAGCTGCTCCACACCGGAGCCTAAGCAATCCGCTCCTACGATGTCCAGTCCAGCTCCAGCCAGCGGGGCCAGACCGGACCAGGGGCGCTACGGGGGGATGGTTGAAGGGTGGTGGTCAAGCCCGGAGCCGGAACCGCCTCCGAGGAGGAATGCCCACCCAGCCCTCCCCTGTTTGGTTTTTGTTTAGGTGCGGTCGCGGTCGCAGTCCGCGCCTTTGGGGGGGGTTACTGTCACACCCTGGCTCTGCGCCTTGGTCCACTCACTCTAACGATCGTGACAATGAGTTTTCCCACAATGGCCGTCTGAGGCACATCTTTCACTGCCTCCTCTGGCCTGCCATGGTCTATCCTCCTCTCTCTCTCTGCAAGTAATCTAATGCTCACAAAGAACCCCAGCTAAAGTTCACATTGCAAATCCTGTTTCAATATGCTAATCTCTTTGATGTTATATGCAAAGACCCTGGTTTATCTGGCACAAGCATGCTCCATCACAGCCAGGCTGAGCTCTTTTCTTTCAGTAATCATCCCTGTCTCGCACATCCACACTGACAGCTCAGTATGGGCTCACATATTACCCCAGGAACCACCGAGACACTGTCAAACTTGAACAAAAGCAAAGCCCACAAAAATGAGACATACTGTACATTGCCTAAGCAACATCTAACGCCTTCAGCACATGTTCTTTCCTATTGTGAGATTGTAGTTCTGTGCATTCAATCTCCATGTCCATTTATATGTGAAAGCTGCAGAGGACTTTCTAGCTAGCACACAGAGTACATTTACTCCATTGGTACACCTTGGAATCTACACATTTTGATGGGAGATATGACAACAATGAGTCCACGGTTAATGTGAGTAGAAAGTAAAGGATTGCTTTATTAATCCCAACTTGGGAAATGGTTTAATCACAGCATGCATCATCAATGACTTACAAGGACAGGACATGCAAGAATGACCAACACATGATAAAAAACAATGCATATTAAGACACATAAAGGCACCTGCACCATATAGTATCCTTAAAATAATAGAGTCTGATTCAAGTGCTGTTTTCTATCCTACTCTGGGGGAAAACAAGTAACAAAATTGTTCAATAGTAAGACCTCATAAAACAGTTCATAAATTACACTCGTTAAAAAGCCCCATGGCTGTGGGTAAAAATGACTGCCTAAACCTCTGTGGAACTCCTGGGCAGGATCAACCTGCTACTGAAGCTTCTCCTAGGGGCAATTCACATAGACACACTGTAACGACATTGACTGAAGACATAGAGCCATGTAAGGCGCAGAAGTGATTAGTACAGGTAATAGAGGATGTTTAGCTCCACAACAGACTGCCAGTCTATACCTCAGTCAGCACACATCCGTAGTAGACATCAACCATTCACTGCTTCTCAACTGTGTGATCCTGAGTCACTAGGTCTCCATTGTTCTACTGCTCTGCTTCCATTGATCCATTTGTCTTCTGAGGTAGAGGTCTAGATTTAGCAGAGATAGTGTCAGCCTGGGGGCTCTATCTACATACACACCTCCATCTGTCTTTGTGCGAGATGGATGAGGTAAAAAAATAAGCAAAAAGCGAGCGGTGAATATAAAAAGTGAGAGAGAGACACCAGGGACATGCAGGGGTGTGAATAATGAGGAAGATAGCGCCGCTAGGATCCCTCCAATCCCTCGGAAACCCTGTTAACAACACGTCTCTCTTCCCCTATGGGATGAGAACTTTACAAGTCATCGCTATCTTAAGCCTCCCATGTGCAGGGATCCTGGAAAGCAATTTGGCTCAGGGTCATTTAGTCACATCAAACTGTCGGCGATAGTCCATCTATTTCCCCATGTACTCTCTGTAGAAGACCAGGAGCCTGGGTTGTCATTTTTTTGTCCTCACGTTGCCGAGTGAGGTACTGTTGGCCTGTTAGGCAGAACAATAACCTGCAGGAGCGCTAGCCTTAAGAAGAATAAACTCATTTTGGTATTTTTGTGCTTATGGAGACAAATCCCAGTAGGGTTATGGGTGGGAGGTATTTCTACTTCAATGGAGCACATTGGGCTCCTATTAGGACTATAGATCCCTGCAACATGTTAGGCTGTTTAGCTGTTCAGCATTGCAAGGCCAGAAAGAAAATGGCATACCACTCTGCCGTCAATCAATAGTGCACTGACAACAACAAAAGCAACTAGCGCCCTCAGCTGAGGTGAAGGATATTATGGATGAGATGGGTCTGAGACAGACAGCGTTGTTGGGCCTGAGATAACAGCCTTGGATAGAGGGCAGACATTGTGCTTTTTCACAGGAACTGTCAAGTAACATGTCTAAATGGGAACCAAGCACAGGAGCTTGAACAGGTCCACACAAAAGACAAAAGAAAACAGAGAAATGTTTTTTTTTTATCATCAATGATCACGTCATGTCTTTGTAGAGTAGCTTGTTGGGCAGGTACCGCAGAGCCAAGACAGCATGCCAGCAGTATTCTGTCTCGGAGAAGATGGCTTTCCCACTGAGGGAATAGTCTCTCTCTCTCTCTCTCTCTCTCTCTCTCTCTCTCTCTCTCTCTCTCTCTCTCTCTCTCTCTCTCTCTCTCTCTCTCTCTCTCTCTCTCTCTCTCTCTCTCTCTCTCTCTCTCTCTCTCTCTCTCTCTCTCTCTCTCTCTCTCTCTCTCTCTCTCTCTCTCTCTCTCTCTCTCTCTCTCTCTCTCGTCTCCTTATTGAGTGGCAGTGTTTACAGGGAGCAAATTAACTGAGCAATCGTTAGGAGACGTGTAGTTCTTAAATTGACTGGGCATCCTCTAGACACACAGCCCGAACACACACAACACTTCAGATCAAGGAGAAACAACACATTCATTGATGAATAGATGAGCATGTAGACCAGAATATTGAAGAGATAAACAAATGCATCCAAAAGCTATATCCTACTATTATCCACCATATGCGTGAGTGACAGCGTATAATGGCATTCCCAAGAAGTCAGTGGTGTATAACTCTAAGCTAGCACTCAAAACATAATTCAGAATAGGAAGTTACCCATAAGCTATTGTAAAACAGAATGTCTAGAGCATTTAACAGTTTGGCTGAAGGCATTGCCCCTATTGCCTTTGCCGATCAAGGCATACAAATTCCCAAGGTACTGTAATGTCCCGTTCTCTGAACTATTCTTGTACTTTCAAGCTACATTTCGAGATACATTTGATTCCAGTGAAGTAACATAGAGGAATGTACAGCATTGAATTATTACAGTATTGAAATATTTAAGTAAAAAACAAAGCCCTGTGCAAATGTCATTTGTTTCAATGAGATTATTGAGGTTTCAGATGTATCTCATCCTTCTGGTTAGATGTACAGTTGAAGTCGGAAGTTTACATACACCTTAGCCAAATACATTTAAACTCTGTTTTTCACAATTCCTGACATTTAATCCTTGTAAAAATTCCATGTCTTAGGTCAGTTAGGTTCACCGCTTTATTTTAAGAATGTGAAATGTCAGAATAATTGTAGAAAGAATGATTTATTTCAGCTTTTATTTCTTTCATCACATTCCTGTGGGTCAGACGTTTACATACACTCAATGAGTATTTGGTAGCATTGCCTTTAGATTGTTTAACTTGAGTCAAATGTTTCGGGTAGCCTTCCACAAGCTTCCCACAATAAGTTGGGAGAATTTTGGCCCATTCTTCCTGACAGAGCTGATGTAACTGAGTCAGGTTTGTAGGCCTCCTTGCTCGCACACACTTTTTCAGTTCTGCCCACAAATGTTCTATAGGATTGAGGTCAGGACTTTGTGATGGCCACTCCAATACCTTGACTTTGTTGTCTTTAAGCCATTTTGCCACAACTTTAGAAGTATGCTTGAGGTCATTGTCTATTTGGAAGACCCATTTGCGACCAAGCTTTAACTTCCTGACTGATGTCTTGAGATGTTGCTTCAATATATCCACATAATTTTCCTTCCTCATGACGCCATCTTTTTTGTGAAGTGCACCAGTCCCTCCTGCAGCAAAGCACCCCCACAGCATGATGCTGCTACCCCCGTGCTTCACGGTTGGGATGGTGTTTTTCGGCTTGTAAGCATCCCCCTTTTTCCTCCAAACATAACGATGGTCATTATGGCCAAACAGTTCTATTTTTGTTACATCAGACCAGAGGACATTTCTCCAAAAAGTACAATATTTGTCCCCATGTGCAGTTGCAAACCGTAGTCTGGCTTTTTTACGGCGGTTTTGGAGCAGTGGCTTCTTCCTTGCTGAGCGGCCTTTCAGGTTATGTCGATATAGGACTTGTGTCACGCCCTGGCTCTGGGGACTCTCGTATGTTGAGCCAGGGTGTTTATTTTGTTTAGGTTCTAGTCGTTGTCTATCTATGTTGGCCTGAGTGACTCCCAATCAGAGGCAACGAGTGTCAGCTGGTTGTCTCTGATTGGGAGCCATATTTAACTGTCTGTCTTTCACTTTGTGTTTGTGGTTTCTTGTTCTGATTTGGTTTGTGTTATACTGTAGACGTCACGTTATCGTTGTTGTTTTGATCGTGTGATCATTCTAAATAAATATATAATGTTCGCATTCAACGCTGCGCCTTGGTCTCTCCCTGACGATCGTGACAGAAGAAACCACCAAAACCAGACCAAGCAGCGTGTCCAGGAGCCATCGCTAGCAGATCTCCGTGGCAACCTCGACTGGGTCAAGCCTAGTGAGGAGCAGAGAGGGTGGACTTGGGACCAGTTGAGGAAGAGCTTCGACTGGGTCAAGCCCATTGAGGAGCTGAATGGCGGGAGTTGGAGACAGAGGAGCGAGAGTTGGGCGAGAACGATGGAGGCCTGGCCCACGGGGAGGAGAGACCCCCAGAAATTTTTTAGGGGGGGGCTCACGACGTCGGGGCAGCAGGAGGCCGCGATAGAGCGGTCCAGCGGGTTGGCAGAGCAAGCTGCCAGGTTACGGGAGTCACTGGTCACCAGGGGGAAGGAGGTTGTAGAGGCACGGCGAGAGGTACTGGCGTGTGTTGCCAGTCCGGTCCGGCCTGTTCCTGATCCCCACGTAGGGCCAGTGGTGTGTGTTCCCAGTACGGTCCGGCCTGTTCCTGCCACTCCCACCAAGTCAGTGGTGCGTTTCGTCAGCCCGGCGCGGCCCGTTCCTGCTCCCCGCACCAAGTCAGTGGTGCGCGTCGTCAGCCCGGTCCGGCCCATTCCTGCTCCCGCACCGAGTCAGTGGTGCGCGTCGTCAGCCCGGTCCGGCCCATTCCTGCTCCCCGCACCAAGTCAGGGGTGCGCCCGTCAGCCCGGTCCGGCCCATTCCTGCTCCCCGCACCAAGTCAGGGTGCGCCCGTCAGCCGGTCCGGCCCATTCCTGCTCCCCGCACCAAGGCAGTGGTGCGCCCGTCAACCCGGCTCGGCCCGTTCCTGCTCCCCGCACCAAGTCAGTGGTGTGCTTCGTCAGCCCAATCCGGCCTGTCCCTGCTCCACGCACCAAGCCTACGGTGTGCGTCGTCAGCCTGGTAAGGCCCGTTCCTCCTCCACGCACCAAGCCAGGGGGTGCGCGTCGTCAGTCCAGCACAACCCGTGCCTGGGTCATGTCCGAGCCGGATCCGCCGCCGAGGCGGAGTGCCCACCCGGTCCCTCCCCTGTTGTGGTTGGTTGGCGCGGTCGGAGTCCGCGCCTTTGGGGGGTACTGTCACGCCCTGGCTCTGGGGACTCTCGTATGTTGAGCCAGGGTGTTTATTTTGTTTAGGTTCTAGTAGTTGTCTATCTATGTTGGCCTGAGTGACTCCCAATCAGAGGCAACGAGTGTCAGCTGGTCGTCTCTGATTGGGAGCCATATTTAACTGTCTGTCTTTCACTTTGTGTTTGTGGTTTCTTGTTCTGATTTGGTTTGTGTTATACTGTAGACGTCACGTTATCGTTGTTGTTTTGATCGTGTGATCATTCTAAATAAATATATAATGTTCGCATTCAACGCTGCGCCTTGGTCTCTCCCTGACGATCGTGACAACTTGGTTTACTGTGGATATAGATAATTTTGTACCTGTTTCCTCAAGCATCTTCACAAGGTCCTTTGCTGTTGTTCTGGGATTGATTTGCACTTTTCGCACCAAAGTACGTTCATCTCGAGGAGACAGAACGTGTCTCCTTCCTGAGTGGTATGACGGCATCCCAAGGATGAACCAGACTTGTGGAGGTCTTGGCTGATTTCTTTTGATTCTCCCATCATGTCAAGCAAAGAGGCACTGAGTTTGAAGGTAGGCCTTGAAATACATCCACAGGTACACCTCCAATTAACTCAAATGATGTCAATTAGCCTTTCAGAAGCTTCTAAAGCCATGACATTATTTTCTGGAATTTTCCAAGCTGTTTAAAGGCACAGTCAACTTAGTGTATGTAAACTTCTGACCCATTGGAATTGTGATACAGTGAATTATAAGTGAAATAATCTGTCTGTAAACAATTGTTGGAAAAATTATTTGTGTCATGCACAAAGTAGATGTCCTAACCAACTTGCCAAAACCATAGTTTGTTAACAAGAAATGTGTGGAGTGGTTGAAAAACGAGTTTTAATGACTCCAATCTAAGTGTATGTAAACTTCCAACTTCAACTCTATAAATGGCACTAACGTGCATAACACTGCACCTCTAGGGAGAAATGCCCATATCTAAGACCAGAAAAACACACCAATATACAGTAGTGGTAAAATTAATTGTAAGCAGTGTTGTCCACTGAGCAAATTCTATTGTGTATGCTACAATAAAATACCCCTACTATACTAACCAAATGAGCACACAACTCATGGGCTTCTTATCCTTGAAAGCACTCACTGTATTTTCCATTTAGTACCTTGCCAGCGTGGATATAACATTCGAGCAATTACAGACAAGCACAATTTCCCTGTGTGTTTTAGCCCGTACTAATGCAGGTTATCTTCTATCCCATAATCGCAGTCTTAATCAACAGCATGTTTCAAACCCATAAATCGTGGGGTCCTATACGTTTACGGCTCACCCATGCACAGGACGCTCCCATATGCTGACTTGTTTATGATGTGCACTGCACTGTAAAAGGCTTGGCTGCATTCACTCGTCCTGGCTCGAATTTTCCATTTCACCATAATGACGTAGACAAGCAAAACATCAGTGGAAAACATTTAATTGCAGATGGGGGCTTACGTCTTCTCTTTTCTTTTCTTCTTCCCTCAACTTTCCATCCCCCCTCCTCGCTCTCCCTGCTGTCTACTATCCTAAAAGCATGTTCCAAGATGGCGTTGCAGTGCGGTTGTGTTTTCTGTAGTGTCCTCATGTAAATAGCTAGTTTTTTTGTTGTTTTTTGTCTTTTCGTATATATATTTCTCAATCTCACTTTCCATCCTATAACTAGATATACTTTCCTGCATCCCGCCTCACCCAATGTGGAACGGATTCTATTATTTCTTTATACCTCTTTATCTAAAACCCCTGGCTGAAACTAGCCAGCTAGCCAGCTAACTAGCTACATGCTATTAGCCACCGTTAGCGGTCTTCACCATTGACCTACCAGCCAGATCTAGCCTGGACAGTTATCGAGCCAGAGCATATCAAATTTTCTGCAGGAATCACCGAATCACTGGACCTTAACACCGGATCATCACAACTAGTTAGCTGCAACCGAATGGCTGTTGTTGTTGGCTAATCATCAATTGTCCCTCAAAGCAAGCCCCAGTTAGCCTTGAGCTAGCTACGTGCCAGGCCCATCTCCCGGCTATCTACCTCTCTGTCAACCAAACGTGACCTCCAAGTGTTGACACGGAGCCCCGCCGATCTATCACGACTGGTCTGCCGACGTAATTGTCTGATGTGGTTTCAACAGGCTTCCCATTGCGACGACCTTGAAGATCCATCTGCTAGCCCCGGCCCGCTAGCACATGCAATCAACAGCCGTGCCTCCTGCTCGTCTGTGCCGTAGCAGCCACTGAACTGAACTGCTCCCGGACTTACCTATTGCTGTTCACTGGACCTTATGATCACTCAGCTACAAAGCTGATGCCTGCTGGACTGTTCCTTTATACTGTACCCCATCCTGTTTATCTGTTTAGCCTCAGCTCAAACTTTCGTCGCCATTACCAGCTGTTGTCTTAGCTCTCTCGAATAACACCTGTGATTGCTTTATGCCTCTCTCCCTTGTCAAAATGCCTTGCCTATTGCTGTTTCGGTTAGTTCTTACTGTTATTTTTTCACTGTAGAGCCCCCAGTCCCGCTCAACCTGCCTCAGACAGCTCCTTTGTCCCACCCCCCACACACGCGGAGACCGGCTCAATCGGTGCCTCCAGTGACGCTATCTCTTTCATCGTTACCCAACGCTTAAGTTTACCTCCACTGTAAAAAATATCCTTCCATATCCTTGTCTGTACATAATGCCCTGAATCTATTATACCAGGCCCGGAAATCTGCCCCTTTATTTTCTGTACCCAACGCACTAGAAGACCAGTTCTTAAAGCCTTTAGCCGTATCCTTATTATTTTCCTCCTCTGTTCCTCTGGTGATGTAGAGGTTAACCCAGGCCCTGTAGCCCCCAGTATCACTCCTACTCCCCAGGCGCTATCATTTGTTGACATCTGTAACTGCAAAAGCCTTGGTTTCTTGCATGTTAACATCAGAAGCCTTCTCCCTAAGTTTCAGTTATTCACTGTGTTAGCACACTCCGCCAACCCTGATGTTCTAGCAGTGTCTGAATCCTGGCTTAGGAAGGCCACCAAAGATTCAGAAATGTCCATTCCCAACTACAACATTTTCTGTCTAGATAGAACTGCCAAAAGGGGCAGAGTTGCAATCTACTGTAGAGATAGCCTGCAGAGCTCTATCATACTATCCAGGTCTGTGCCCAAACAGTTTGAGCTTCTACTTCTAAAAATCCACCTTTCCAGAAATAAGTCTCTCACTGTTGCCGCTTGCTACAGACCCCACTCAGCCCCCAGCTGTGCCCTGGACACCATATGTGAATTGATTGCCCCCCATCTATCCTCAGAGTTCGTATTGCTTGGTGACCTAAACTGGGATATGCTTAACACCCCGGCTGTCCTACAATCTAAACTAGATGTCCTCAATGCCCAGGTACAACCCTAAATCCGTTAACATGGGCACCCTTATAGATATCATCCTGACTAATTTACCCTCTAAATACACCTCCACTGTCTTGTACCAGGACCTCAGCGATCACTGCCTCATTGCCTGCGTCCGTAATGGGTCCGCGGTCAAATGACCACCCCTCATAACTGTCAAACACTCCCTAAAACAGCAGGCCTTTCTAATTGACCTGGCCCGGGTATCCTGGATGGATATTGGCCTCATTCCGTCAGTAGAGGATGCCTGGTTGTTCTTTAAAAGTGCTTTCCTCTCCATCTTAAATAAGCATAACCCATTCAAAAAATTCAGAAATAAGAACAGATATAGCCCCTTGTTCACCCCAGACTTGACTGCCCTTGACCAGCACAAAAACATCCTGTGGCGTACTGCATTAGCACGAACAGCCCCTGCGATATGCAACTTTTCAGGGAAGTCAGGAACCAATATACACAGTCAGTTAGGAAAGCAAAGGATAGCTTTTTCAAACAGAAATTTGCCTCCTGTAGCACTAACTCCAAAACGTTTTGGGACACTGTAAAGTCATGGAGAATAAGAGCACCTCCTCCCAGCTGCCCACTGCACTGAGGCTAGGAAACACTGTCACTACCGATAAATCTATGATAATGGAAAATTTAAATAAGCATTTAGCTATGGCTGCCCATGCTTTCCACCTGGCTACCCCTACCCCGGCCACCAGCTCTGCACCCTCCGCTGCAACTTGCCCATGCCCCCCCGCTTCTCCTTCACCCAAATTCAGATAGTTGATGTTCTGAAAGAGCTGCAAAATCTGGACCCCTACAAATCAGCTGGGCTAGACAATCTGGACCCTTTCTTTCTAAAATTAGCCGCTGAAATTGTCGCAACCCCTATTACCAGCCTGTTCAACCTCTCTTTCGTATCGTATGGGATCCCCAGAGATTGGAAAGCTGCCGCGGTCATCCCCCTCTTCAAAGGGGGTGACACTCTAGATCCAAACTGTTACAGACCTATATCCATCCTGCCCTGCCTTTCGAAAGTATTTGAAAGCCAAGTTAACAAACAGATCACTGACCATTTCGAATCCCACCGTACCTTCTCCACTATGCAATCTGGTTTCCGAGCTGGTCATGGGTGCACCTCAGCCACGCTCAAGGTCCTAAACTATATTATAACTGCGATCGATAAAAGACAGTACTGTGCAGCCGTCTTCATCGACCTGGCCAAGGCTTTCGACTCCGTCAATCACTGCATTCTTATTGGCAGACTAAATAGCCTTGGTTTCTGAAATGTGTCAAATCGGAGGGCCTGTTGTCTGGATCTCTGGCAGTCTCTAAGGGGGTGCCACAGGGTTCAATTCTCGGGCCGACTCTATTCTCTGTGTATATCAATGATGTCACTCTTGCTGCTGGTGACTCTCAGATCCACCTCTACGCAGACGAAACCATTTTGTATACATCTGTCCCGTCATTGGACACTGTGTTAACAAACCTCCAAACGAGCTTCAATGCCATACAGCACTCCTTCCGTAGCCTCCAACTGCTCTTAAACGCTAGTAAAACTAAATGCATGCTCTTCAATCGAACGCTGCTTGCACCCGCCCGCCCGACTAGAATCACTACTCTCGGCGGGTCTGACTTAGAATATGTTGACAACTACAAATACCTAGGTGTCTGATTAGACCGTAAACTCTCCTTCCAGACTCACATTAAGCATCTCCAATCCAAAGTTAAATCTAGAATCGGCTTCCTATTTCGCAACAAAGCCTCCTTCACTCATGCTGCCAAATATGCCCTCGTAAAACTGACTATCCTACCGATCCTTGACTTCGGCGATGTCAATTACAAAATAGCCTCCAACACTCTACTCAGCAAATTGGATGTAGTCTATCACAGTGCCATCCGTTTTGTCACCAAAGCCCCATATACTACCCATCATTGTGACCTGTACGCTCTCGTTGGCTGGCCCTCACTACATATTCGTCACCAAACCCACTGGCTCCAGGTCATCTATAAATCACTGCTAGGCAAATGCCCGCCTTATCTTAGCTCATTGGTCACGATAGCAACACCCACCCGTAGGATGCGCTCCAGCAGGTATATCTCACTGGTCATCCCCAAAGCCAACACCTCCTTTGGCCGCCATTCCTTCCAGTTCTCTGCTGCCAATGACTGGAACGAACCGCAAAAAACTCTGAAGCTGGAGACTCTTATCTCCCTCACTAACTTTAAGCATCAGCTGTCAGAGCAGCTTACCGATCACTGCACCTGTACACAGCCCATCTGTAATTAGCCCACCCAACTACCTCATCCCCATATTGTTATTTATTTTGCTCATTTGCACCCCAATATCTCTATTTGCACATCATCTTCTGCACATCTATCATTCCAGTGTTAATACTAAATTGTAAATATTTTGCATTATGGCCTATTTATTGCCTTACCTCCATAACTTACTACATTTGCACACACTGTATATAGATTTTCTATTGTGTTATTTACTTTACGTTTTGTTTACCCCATATGTAACTCTGTGTTGTTGTTTTTATCGCACTGCTTTGCTTTATCTTGGCCAGGTCGCAGTTGTAAATGAGAAATTGTTCTCAACTGGCTTACCTGGTTAAATAAATAAATAAATAAAAAATATTGAAGGTGGACAATTTCAGGAGGTTATTAAAACAAAGAGCTGGGGTCAATATTGATATTAAGGTAATTCATCATGCTATTGATCTTCAGCGCTTGCGGATTCGGCATGGTGTGTGCGTGTGTGTGTGCATGCATGCATGCCTGTGTTTGTGTTGCTCTGGTTATTTTCATAGAACGCATTTTTTCATCAAATATGAGACATTATGCGTCAGCTTTATGCGCCTGTCTCATTTTAGTCTTCATAATACCAGCAAAACCGCCATTGGCAAATTTCATTGTACCAATCGATACAAGGCAGAATGTATTCAACTCATCTCAGCACAGCTGTAAGCTTGGCGACATTGATCAATTTTTATGCTTGGACAACAAGAATGCTGAAGACAGATTGAGATTGGCTTTGCCAGACGAAATGTACTGTATCTATTTTGTGAACAATGTGTTTTTGTTGCCCATGTCAGTAGCAAACTACAGTACAGTGGGTATTAAAGTTTGATGGAACATTGATCATTATCGTCCTTTACTTTTCAGAATTTTCTTCTTCCTGGAGACAAAGGATATATTTGTAGATGGAGGGATGGAATGGAGAAACTTGTAGGCATCCACAATGGTCCTGAATAATTTAAGGGCTTTAAGGTGTGCTCTTCCTCCTCTGACCTTGGAGTGTGCATGCTTTGGGACTTAAAGTAAACACTGCTCCAGTTTACTGGTGCTTAAACAGAACATAACACTCCACATAGGACCCAAGGTCACTGCAACCTAACACGCATGTTTCCTATCTCTGTCCCCAGCAGGTCAAAGGTCAAAAGTCACATGTGCCAACATGACATAAAAAAGCTACCCTGTGTATAGTACTTGCTCTGAGTTAAACCGAGTCTTAATTGAGTTTGCATTAAGCATGAAGTAATCTTTCATAGCAGGCTGCTTGGTGATGCGTTCCTATAGTGGTGCGCCTGCTGCAGAATCTCAGATGGGCCACACAAGCTCAAGTTAACACACAGGGGCTCTGGCAGGATAAACTATTTAGCTGCACCCATCCGGCAGGCTTCATTGTGCTTCGCTGCTTGGAGGCAGGGCTATATACAGATTAAAGTAGAATAGTGCTCTGAAGGGTGCTAAGTAAAGCCCATTAAAACTAAAATGGTTCCTGTGCAGCAGCTCATACAAATTGCAGCAGGGGAAACAAGACATTCTCTTTTGTGAGAGGATCATATCCTATGTATGCTTGCTTTGTAACAGATCCAAAAGAATGTTGTCTTCACTGCGAGAGCCTAAAGCTGTCATGTCACTTCCACATTCATGACGTGAGATCAGTATCTCCATTGAGAAATTAACAGTGGGATTATCCTATCCTAATCTGACTCAAGTAGCACAGAGAGTGACATAGGGTAATTGGGATGGCTCCAAATGCCACTCAAACAGCACACAGGCATCTATCGACTAATTATCAGAGGACAACTTTTGGCATTGCATTATCATAAGCTTCCTGACCACATCTGTTCTACATCCTTATATGGAGGTAGCCAGTGATAAAAGTTACACTTGTGGGATCAACTCAATTGCCAAAATTGAGAAGTCATTTTTTTGGTGTTTACATCAGCATTTTTAAAGGTGTATATGCTAATAAACATTGCTTATCTTATATAATCCATAGACCTTGATCAGTGTATGTGATGACATTAATTATAATGTGAGAGTGCTGATCTCTGAATCTGTTCCACTTCTCTAACAGAGAAATCTGATGCAGCATTTCCCCTGCATTATGCTAGAATCTTGTACATGTGACAGGGCACTGTGTGTTCTTCTGGCCCGTGCGGTGTTGAAGTTCTCCCATGTGACCCTAAAGTGTGTTGAGATTGTTGTTCTTCTCAATAAGACCTTCCTGTTACATCATCGCTGACACTGAAATAACTCGTAGTTTCTATTTTGTGGCGTTTTTAATTGGGTTTTAAATGGCGAGTGCTGGAGTGACCCATAAAGGCACCAAAGCGTCTCGGCCCTGTTGTTTTCAGATGCACGTCGTAGGGATGAAGGCAGCTAGGCGTGTATAATCCAAACTGACTCCAGCACGTTTGACCTTAACAGTGAAGTTTCAACTGGTAAAGTGTCCTGGCTTGCCACCGGCTCCTTAGACACAGTGGCTGTCACTGCTGACCCCAAGTTGTAATTAATGGGCTCATTGTAAAGGATGAGAGTTTCCCCTGTGCATGTGCGTCCACAAAGGAATACACTCTGTATTCGGTGATTACCCTCCTGCGCCTGACTCCTTCCATCACACTCATCACAATATAAGGCTAAATAACAAGTACAGACACTATGACCACCACTACCTCCACCGCAACTACTACAATAGTTAACACAAAATTAATACCGAATACATTCATGTATTAGTCGCTTTTCATATAACTCTTCCACTTTAAAGGGTGTCATTTTGTTATTCACCACCCATGTGTAACATCCATCTGGGTGATGTATGGGGGCTTTTCAGCACCAGACTACCCTTTACACGCCAACGCCTGTTGTGGGAAAGACAAAGACTTATTTACCCATTTAAATGTGAGAGAGATTAGATGTCGTCTCTTTTAACTGCATGTCTTGATGTCTGCCACAATCCTGCTCCAAATGGCATAAATATAGGATTATACAATGTTATTCCATTCGTAACCTCTACTAAAATAAGGCAAATGCAGGCACATGCAGTTGGGATAAGTAATATAAAATGATATTATCTTGATGTTACATCCCGTGAAGGGTCATATGTTTTGTGGCAATTAGTTGACAATGTCCACTGTCGTCTCCAACCATTGAACCCAATTATTATGCTTTTTTTGTCAACTAGAGATAGCATCATGCTTACAACCAGAAAATAAAGGAGATAACAATTGAAACAACCAGAAGAATGGCTCAAAATATAGAATGCTACAAATTATTTACCTGGAAACCAACTGCTGGCCACCGGAGACAGATAACCCATGATTCCTTAACTGTTTTCTAGCTATTACCACATAACTGTCACTGTCCCTATAACCATTTCATTTAATCAGCTATATAATTTGTAAAACATCAGTTCTCATTGAGAGCTGTTTGTAATTCCCCATGCCATGACCATCTGTGTTAATGACAACACAGTCAAAGACAACTGCAGGTGGGGACCCCTGAACACAAGCAGTAGATGCTGGTTAAATATTGGGGATGTGTTTTTCTTTTCTGTCTACTCTCCAGGCCTTCCCTCCTTTCATTACCTTCCATTACAGGCTAACTGAGCTCACAGCCCATCCCTTGGCCAAATTATATGATTCCTCCACACAAATATTTGTGTCAAACAATAATTTGCGCCTAAATTCGGCTGGTTTGTCACACCACGGGTGATGTGGCTCCAAAGTTTTCCTCCTCATCTAAATAACTACAATTTGCGACTTCTCTGGTCTTGTGTGTGACACCTTTAAATCTGCGACTCATCCTAATGGTTCTTAATTCCTCAGAAAGAAGGCCGGTCTCCCTGTCGGAGAGTGGAAAATGAAAGGCTGCCCGCCGCCACCGACCTGGCTATCCATTCCATTTATTTTTAAACCATCACAGAGGTGATACTGGAGTTGGTGTGCATGCAACCTTCGTCTGCTAGGCCTAACAGCCCCCCTGCTCAGGCGTGAGCAGGGTAAGGTATAAATTAAGGTAGGGGAAATGACATGGAGAACAGGAGCACAGGGTGGAACTGTCAGGCCCTATATTGGCCTATCAACTGTGAATCTGAAACATGGACATGTAAATGGGCCCTCATAAATGATGAAATATGTATTATCACACAAATGTAAAGGGTGACAGTGATGGAAAGAAATGGGGCCTATCAAAGGTATTTCTTCAGCATGGCCTGGCAATTATCCAGCAATAATGAATTACTTTTCCAATAGCCTAAACCCCCACCCTTTCACTCACATGCACATGCTTGGAGATGCCAGGATATTCCAAAGGTACTGTACACTGAGTGTACAAAACTTTAAGAACACCTTCCTAATATTGAGTTGGCTGGATGTCCTTTGGGTGGTGGACCATTCTTGATACACACGGAAAACTGTTGAGCGTGAAAAACCCATCAGCGATGCAGTTCTTGACACAAACCGGTGCACCCGACACCGAATACCATACCCTGTTCAAAATGACTTACATGTTTTGTCTTGCCCATTCACCCTTTGAATGGCACACATACACAATCCATCTCTCAATTGTCTCAAGGCTTAAAAATCATTCTTTAACCTGTCTCCTCCTCTTCATCTACACTGATTGAAGTGGATTTGTGTGTCAGTCACCGGGGGCTGATACTGTCATGGTTCATGTGGGGTCGAATTACATTATGAAGGGCAGCTCAGAATAGCTGATTATGGATTTTAAAGAACTGATTGGGTCACTACTTGACACCAACAATCGCCCCATAATATCTGGCCCTCTGCCCTCCCTAAATCATGGAATTGAACGGTTCAGCAGACTTTTAGCCCTCCATAACTGGCTACGAGACTATTGCAGCTCTGTGGGTGCAACATTTATTGACAATTTTGATACCTTCTGGAAACAAAGTTCGTATTATAAAGAGGATGGGATCCACCCAAATCATTAGGGTTCCTGGATCCTTTCACAGCATTATAAGGCTGTGTTGAGACAATGACTTATTAATGACCCAAGTCCAGCTAATTTAATCCCTACCATTGTGTCACTGAGTTGTCATAATGCTTCAGCAAATGTACATTATCCCAGGGGCGTTGGAATACACAATGTAAGTAATCTAATTTATGTCCCTCTTACTGCCCTGAATGTCTCTGCTGATCCTACAGCTATTGTATGCAGTAATCATATGCCTATGAACCAGAGTCATACTGTTAGCACTGAGGTGGTGTGCCCTAGCAGGAAGTCTGCTGTGCGCAGCTCACCCTGCACTAACATAAATGCAGGAGTTTGTTTGAAAGCAGTATCCACATCCATCGGATGTAGTGATCACAATATAGTAGCCGTATCTAGGAAAACCAAAGTTCCAAAGGCTGGGCCGAATATTGTGTACAAGCGGTCATACAATACATTTTGTAGTGATTCCTATGTTGTTGATGTAAATAATATTTGTTGGTCCTTGGTGTGTAATGAGGAGCAACCAGACGCTGCACTTGACACATTTATGAAATTGCTTATCTCAGTTAGTAATAAGCATGCACCCATTAAGGAAATGACTGAAAAAACTGTTAAATCCCCGTGGATTGATGAGGAATTGAAAAATGGTATGGTTTAGAAGGATGAGGCAAAATAAATGGCAAATAGGTCTGGCTGTACAACCGATTGGCAAATATGTATAACTGCCTTAATTTGGCTAGACCCCAGGAAGAGTAGCTGCTGCCTTGGCAGGAACTAATGGGGATCCATAATAAATACAAACTACAAATACAAACAAGTGACATCAATAAGGGATCATAGCTTTCACCTGGATTAACCTGGTCAGTCTATGCCATGGAAAGAACAGGTGTTCTTAATGTTTTGTATACTCAGTGTATGTCATGTGCACGTCATACTGTATGCAGGAGTTGTGGATCACATCTGACCGTTTTCAATTTTATAAAGGCCGAGCAATTCCAATGTGGAATCAAAATGTGGTCTGAATGGCTGAATGACATTCCATGGCCCATTTCAGTTTAATGCATCATTTTTTTATGACACAGAAAATTGATCTGCGTTATTTATAGTGTTTGGTTGAATACAGACAGCCCTGGGCCAATGTCAGTTATAGGATGTGTAAAATAATCATTAATTTGAGGTAAGCATTGCCTGGGTGTGAGTTTTAAAAGGGTGAGAGAATTACAATAGTAGGTTTTTAAAAGGATCACTCCAGGTCAGGGCCCATGTTCTTTTGTTTGATGATAATACCGTTTTGGCCTGAAGTAATTGGTGTAAAATATTTATTGAGAGGGCTGTCTTGTTTGGTCATGTATTAACACTGGGTGACAACATGTCACAACAGAGTGTCAAATTCAGACACAAAGCCCAAGGATGCAATCACTGTCTTACACACTAAAGTACAATAGCCTTTGTGATATGAGAAACAGCACATACCGTTGAAGTCGGAAGTTTACATACTCTTAGGTTGGAGTCATTAAAACTTGTTTTTCAACCACTCCACATATTTATTTTTAACAAAATATAGTTTTGGGAAGTCGGTTAGGACATCTACATTGTGCATGACACAAGTAATTTTTCCAACAATTCTTTACAGACAGATTATTTCACTTATAATTCACTGTATCACAACTCCAGTGGGTAAGAAGTTTACATACATTAAGTTGACTGTGCCTTTAAACAGCTTGGAAAATTCCAGAAAATGATGTTATGGCTTTAGAAGCTTCTGATAGGCTAATTGACATAATTTGAGTCAATTGGAGGTGTACCTGTGGATGTATTTCAAGGCCTACCGTCAAACTCAGTGCCTCTTTGCTTGACATCATGGGAAAATCAAAAGAAATCAGCCAAGACCTCAGAAAAAAAATGGTAGACCTCCACAAGTGTGGTTCATCCTTGGGAGCAATTTCCAAATGCCTGAAGGTACCAAGTTCATCTGTATAAACAATAGTACGCGAGTATAAACACCATGGGACCACGCAGCCGTCATACGGCTCAGAAAGGAGACGTGTTCTGTCTCCTAGAGATGAACGTACTTTGGTGCGAAAAGTGCAAATCAATCACAGAACAACAGCAAAGGACTTTGTGAAGACGCTGGATGAAACAGGTCCACAAGTATCTATATCCACAGTAAAACGAGTCCTATATCGACATAACCTGAAAGGCCGCTCAGCAAGGAAGAAGCCACTGCTCCAAAACCGCCATAAAAAAAAGCCAGACTATGGTTTGCAACTGCACATGGGGACAAAGATTATACTTTTTGGAGAAATGTCCTCTGGTCTGATAAAACAAAAATAGAACTGTTTGGCCATAATGACCATTGTTATATTTGGAGGAAAAAGGGGGGCGCATGCAAGCCGAATAACACCATCCCAACCGTGAAGCACGGGGGTGGCAGCATCATGCTGTGGGGGTGCTTTGCTGCAGGAGGGACTGGTGCACTTCACAAAATAGATGGCATTATGAGGAAGGAAAATTATGTGGATATATTGAAGCAACATCTCAAGACATCAGTCAGGAAGTTAAAGCTTGGTCGCAAATGGGTCTTCCAAATGGACAATGACCCCAAGCATACTTTCAAAGTTGTGGCAAAATGGCTTAAGGACAACAAAGTCAAGGTATTGGAGTGGCCATCACAATGCCCTGACCTCAATCCTATAGAAAATGTGTGGGCAGAACTGAGCGTGTGCGAGCAAGGAGGCCTACAAACCTGACTCAGTTACACCAGCTCTGTCAGGAGGAATGGGCCAAAATTCAACTTATTGTGGGAAGCTTGTGGAAGGCTACCCAAAATGTTTGACCCATGTTAAACAATTTAAAGGCAATGCTACCAAATACTAATTGAGTGTATGTAAACTTCTGACCCACTGGGAATGTGATGAAATAAATAAAAGCTGAAATATATAATTATCTACTATTATTCTGACATTTCACATTCTTAAAATAAAGTGGTAATCCTAACTGACCTAAAACAGGGAATTTTTACTAGGATTAAATATCAGGAATTGTGAAAAACTGAGTTGAAATGTATTTGGCTAAGGTGTATGTAAACTTCCGACTTCAACTGTAGAAGACAAATGTAATTTCCCTATCCCCAAATACAGTATAGTCTACATTTACATTTACATAATTTAGCAGACGCTCTTATCCAGAGCGACTTACAAATTGGTGCATTCAACTTATGAGTCCACGGTGCAATACAGCAGGAAACAGGTGCAAAAAGGTAGGCTACTTTCATTGTTTAATAAAATATATAAGGCTTTTGGGAGGATAGAGCCAGTGGTGGATGATCAAATAATGGCCCTTAGACGCGAAAGAGGTAGTCTGCAATGCATCTTCCCAAAAGTGCCATAACAGGAGTATTTGTTGCAGCAGAGCCACAATAACACTGCCCAGATTGACACACTGTCTTCAGTGGATATTTCCTTATTGATGGATTATAACTCAAGAGCAGGGCTGGAAAAAGCCATAGCTCATTTCATAGCCCCAAACTCCTTTATTTGGGTGTTGAAGGGCACTTCAATACCCGGCGGAGAGGGAATATGAAGGTCATCTCAGTGGCGGCATTAAATATACTCCTATCTCTCTACTCGGCATTATATTTATCGCTCATAAAAATGGCTGACTGCTTGCGCTATTATTAGGAGAGAGAGAAACAGAAAGAGAGAGAGGGAAACAACTCCTGTTGCCTCAGCCCTTTTGGATCAGACCATGCATTTGTCTTCTCTGGTCTGTTTGGTTTACCCTCACCAGCACACTTGTTGCTGTAGCTAAGTCTGTGCCAAGCTGTCAGAATCAGTTGGCCAAGAATAGTGGTTTTCTATTATTGTGAGTTGACTGCTGGATAAAGGTTGTTGCCAGCATTTTTCATGGCTACTTTGGTTTCACTTCCCTGTCTGCCAGAGTACCAGGTGGGAAAGTATAATATAATTTAGTGGTGATGGCACTGCCACAAGACTAACTCGAAATTCAATTGGTTATTCTAATATCTTTGACCTTCGGAGTAACTGTGGAATACAGTATATATTACTGATGGGTTGCATTTAAATTCCAAAGCAAGAAGAGATGAGCGAATGCCAAATTCAATTTCAAATATCCCATTGAAGACTGAGCATGGATTGATAGATAAACCATCATCCATCTTTGATAACAGTCATTGCTCTTATCTTAACATTAGCAATCACACTCTAATCAACCACCCAACATCCATTCAATACTATGAGGCCACTAGACTAGACATTTTCCCTATCCTCAATGTGCTCCTAACTCATCTCTAACACAATCCACCATATGAAAAGTGTCTCTAGTAGTGAACATGTTTTGAAATGGGACTTTGTGACATAAAATAATTTGGAAGAGAGTTGCAACCGAAATGACTGTAATTTATGCAATAAACAATTGAATAAATTACATTGACTGGCTCCAGTTTGAAGTGTCTGTTTTTGATGCATGGCAGTGACAACTCCTGCACCGAGCACTTCTGCTAGCTTTTCCCCATAAACAACTCAGAGTACTGGAGATCTATCAGACATTGCACTTTATCAAAGGGATGTCTTCCTCCTAACTTCCTCAGAAACTGCAGAACTTGAGCTTTTAGAAATGAAAGCGAACAAGCCTGTGATTTTAAGATTTTGCTTGACAATCACCATAACTCTATTATATTCCCCTAGTGCTGTCACACCGATTTGTGGATTTGTATCCTGCTACTGACAAGAAATGACCTCATTTACATTGTCATTGTGCATGATATGGGCCATGCTAGATGGTGCATTAGTTCCATTTTAGGCCATAAAAAGTGTTACTGTTCCTTGCAGGTTCTTGCTAAATACAGATATCAACAGAATGTCAGTAACATGTCCTCTCACACCCAAGTTTAAGATCATGTCTTGAGTTCTGTGATCAGAGGGAGGATCAATAAAGATGAAGCCCAATTCATCACATTTTAAGAAGAAAATGATATGCTTTGACAAAGTTTTTATGCTGATGACAGTGGAATGTATAAAAACTATCTTCACTGTTTCTTCCTTGTTTTAACAAGTAGTAAAAAAGTAAATTGCTGATGCTCCCGGAGGTTGAATGCATTAGCATTTGGAAGATCTAGGCGACCTGGCCACAGAAACCAGGAGACAGTATCACATCAAGAGCGTCTAAACACACATTCACAGTCACTGGTGTTCTATTCTGGGTTGTTGGGCCACACAAGCTAAAGGCTAACAAATGTTTCTGCTTATATTAACATTTTTACAACAACCTGAAGGTATGACAATAACCAAATGTTGTTCTGCTTTTGAAATATCTGAAGATAAACAATTAATTATGACGCAATTATAATTCATCACAACACACAAGCAAGTATTTTATATTGCTTATCTTTGGGCAAATGTATTACCTTTGTAAAGACGTATTAACGTGGTGGTACAGTGTTTACTATAATCAGGTGAGAACAGTAATTAAAAACTTTATCAACACAATTTCTGGAGCTTGCAACAACCAATTTCTAGGCACTGCTATTTTTTCATTTATCACTGTCAAGCTAGAACCAATGCTTTGCTTATTCATGCTTTTTGCCTTATTTCTTTGTGCTGCTTTTTGCTTAATTACTTGTGTTCTGATTATAAGACACTATAAGACACACGCACGCACACACACACACACACACACACAAATACACACACAAAAACAAACAAAATAAGCTTAAATAAGCATATAGAGTACATTCTGAAAGTATCCAGACCCCTTGACTTTTTCCACATTTTGTTACATTACAGCCTTACTCTAAAATGAATTAAATTGTTTATTTCCCCTCATCAATCTACGCACAATACCCCATAATGACAAAGCAAAAACAGGTTTTTAGAAATGTTTGCAAATGTAAAAATAAACAAATATGAAATATCACATTTGCATAATTATTCAGAACCCTTTACTCAGTACTTTGTTGAAGCACCTTTGGCAGCGATTACAGCCTCGAGTCTTCTTGGGTATGACGCTACAAGCTTGGCACACCTGTATTTGGGGAGTTTCTCCCATTTTTCTCTGCAGATCCTCTCAAGCTCTGTCATGTTGGCTGGGGAGAGTCACTGCACAGCTATTTTCAGGTCTCTCCAGAGATGTTCAATTGGGTTCTAGTCCGGGCTCTGGCTGGGCCACTCAAGGACATTCAGAGACTTGTCCCGAAGCCACTCCTTCGTTGTCTTGGCTGTGTGCTTAGGGTCGTTGTCCTGTTGGAAGGTGAACCTTCACCCCAGTCTGAGGTCTTGAGCACTCTGGAGCAGGTTTTCATCAAGGATCACTCTGCACTTTGCTCCGTTCATCTTTCCCTCGATCCTGACTAGTCTCCTAGTCTCTTCCGCTGAAAAACATCCCCACAGCATGATGCTGCCACCACCATGCTTCACCGTAGGGATGTTGCTAGGTTTCCTCCAGACATGACGCTTGGCATTCAGGCCAAAGAGTTCAATCTTGGTTTCATCAGACCTGGTCTGAGAGTCCTTTAAGTGCCTTTTGGAAAACTCCAAGCGGTCTGTCAAGTACCTTTTACTGAGGAGGGGCTTCCGTCTGGCCACTCTACCATAAAGGCCTGATTGGTGGAGTGCTGCAGAGATGGTTGTCCTTCTGGGAGGTTATCCCATCTCCACAGAGGAACTCAGGCGTTCTGTCAGAGTGACCATCAGGTTCTTGGTCACCTCCCAGACCAAGGCCCTTCTCCCCGGATTGCTCAGTTTGGCCGGGCGGCCAGCTGTAGGAAGAGTCTTGGTGGTTCCAAACTTCTTCCATTTAAGAATGATGGAGGCCACAGTGTTCTTGGGGACCTTCAATGCTGCAGAAATGTTTTTGTATCCTTCCCCAGATCTGTGCCTCGACACAATCCTCTCGGAGCTCTGCGGACAATTCATTCAACCTCATGGCTTAGTTTTTGCTCTGACATGCACTGTCAACTGTGGGACCTTATATAGACAGGAGTGTGCCTTTCCAAATCATATGCAATCTATTGAATTTAACACAGGTGGACTCCAATCAAGTTGTAGAAACATCTCAAGGATGATCAATGGAAACAGGATGCACCTGAGCTCAATTTTGAGTCTCATAGCAAAGGGTCTGAATACTTATGTAAATAAGGTATTTCTGTTTTTGTTTCTTTATACATTTGCAAACATTTCTAAAAACCTGTTTTCGCTTTGTCATTTGGGGGGATTGTGTGTAGATTGATGAGGAAAAATAATAATTTAATCAATTTTAGAATAAAGCTGTAACGTAACAAAATGTGGAAAAAGGGAAGGGGTCTGAATACTTTCCGAATGCACTATATTCAAAAGTAATCAAAGTAGGAAAAAAACTAAAGGATGAGCAACAGTCAAGGCAAAACAAATGTCTTATGGATGAGTATTAGAATGTTTGGAGAGAGACATAAAGACAGACAGACAGACAACGAGACGATTGATAGTGGAATTGATGGATTGTTGCATGTATATACTGTATGTGTGTGTGTGTTTATGAGTGTGTCTCCATCTGTATGAACGTGTTTGTTTGTGTGCTACAGAACAACACCTTATATAATATACAGTCACACCTTTCCTGCCACGTACCCACACTAAAGGTCTGTTCAGCTCATTCAATCTACCAGCAAGGAAGTGACATAGGAAATGCATTTACAGGAGGGGGATACTGAATGAAATGCTACATTTATTTTAGATGACAGCTGGTGCAGGGGCGGAAAATCAGGCTTTGCACCACAGAGGTGTACCAGATTGATATTGTGGTGATTTTCCATCAATTCCTTCAAAGTGGCAAAATATAAAATGGTCTCTTTGGCTAGAGTCTTCTGAATGTCTGGAAGTGGCACATCCCAGCAAACAGAGGACATCCTGAGGACATTTGGCGACGTTCCCATTAGGTCCCTTAAGGGTTTCGGCACAATGTGACCCACTGATTTTCGGAAAAGGTTCTATGAACATTAAGGTAACCAGGATGTCACTGACGACCATGTCAGGACCTTTATAGGACGTTCTTAGGATTTTCCTTTCACTAGTCCTTAGGACGTTGCGTGATGGTCCGAAGTGAACGTTCTCTGGGGGACCTTTTTCTAGTCCCTGGTTTGTACCAAGGACGTTTTTTGGATGATCTTGGGACGTTGTGTCATGGTCCCTTGGAGGTTTTTGTCACGTGATGGTCCCAGTTGTCACAAACCATTATAGGTGAAGTAATTAAATGGTATAGGGGAGTTTAAGGTAAATAGTATGTTTCAAATCAATGACAATATGATTACATTTAACATGATCACTTAGTGCTGACTTTTCAATATGACCCCACCTGGGATTTGAACTCACAACTTCTGGATTTGGAGTATGCTGATCTTTATGCTGTAATACAAACTCCGTAGAATCTCCTACACATACATTACCAATAATATTGGTTTATTGGTTTATTCGGATCCCCATTAGCTTTTGCCGAAGCAGCAGCTATTCTTCCTGGGGTCCACACAAAAGCAGAAAACACGACAAGTAATAAAACACTGATAGTCAGGAACAGTCACAGAAATGTAAAAATCCAACGATATTTTCTTGAGACCTATTATTTTGTGCAAAAACTTAAAACGTCCTCTGGCATTTCCCCGGGACAAACCGGGAACCAGACAAAACTTTCAGGGGACCATGACACAACGTAAGAAGAATGCCCTAAAAACATCCTCAGGGATGTCCACGGCACCAACCGGGAATTAGACAAAACCTCCAGGGAACCATGACACAACGTCCGGACCACTTTAGGCGACCATTTCGTGACTTCCTAATGACTCATTTTTGTTTACAGGGATGCCACGTCAGTGTGCTGCGGGCATTTGTCACTATAAATGAGTAGGGAAGTGTCCCAGAGCTTGGATAAAATCCACTTCGAAGAGCAGAAAATCCATCTGAAGTAATGACCTCAGTCTTATCAGCAAAGCCACTGCCATATCTGATTGGTATAAAGGGCCCGTTTCATTACACACAGTCTCAAAGTCCAATACGTACCATATAATAGGAGCAGCATGAGGGATTACCTTGCAGATAAGGAATTTCTCAGCCACTCCCAAGACGAAGCCACAGAACTACTCTGCCTTCCAGATTGTCCCTGAAATTGGACCAACCAAACAGCTACTACGTCTCTAAAGCCAAAGTCATGTCACTTCGAGAAAGTGAACCATTTAGGACCTACCTTGTAGGACCCTGCACCGAAAGCAAGGTAAGCTCGAAAAAGGAATTGCTGAATCTTGGTTACCCTACTTCTCCCACTATCCTTCCTTCACCATTTACAGTACCTATAATACACTGTATCATACATCACAGCCGATGTTCCTCAGCATAATGTGGGCATTCTTCTACATATAGTATGCCTCAACACATATTAGGTAAAACTGCTTTTCTTCTTCAGTGGGACGAATCGATAACCACTTGCCCCCCTTTCTCTCTCTCTCTTTCATTTACATTTACATTTGTGTCATTTAGCAGAAGCTCTTATCCAGAGCGACTTACAGTTAGTGAGTGCATATACAGTGGGGAAAAAAAGTATTTAGTCAGCCACCAATTGTGCAAGTTCTCCCACTTAAAAAGATGAGAGAGGCCTGTAATTTTCATCATAGGTACACGTCAACTATGACAGACAAATTGAGGAAAAAAAATCCAGAAAATCCCATTGTAGGATTTTTAATGAATTTATTTGCAAATTATGGTGGAAAATAAGTATTTGGTCACCTACAAACAAGCAAGATTTCTGGCTCTCACAGACCTGTAACTTCTTCTTTAAGAGGCTCCTCTGTCCTCCATTCGTTACCTGTATTAATGGCACCTGTTTGAACTTATTATCAGTATAAAAGACACCTGTCCACAACCTCAAACAGTCACACTCCAAACTTCACAATGGCCAAGACCAAAGAGCTGTCAAAGGACACCAAAAACAAAATTGTAGACCTGCACCAGGCTGGGAAGACTGAATCTGCAATAGGTAAGCAGCTTGGTTTGAAGAAATCAACTGTGGGAGCAATTATTAGGAAATGGAAGACATACAAGACCACTGATAATCTCCCTCGATCTGGGGCTCCACGCAAGATCTCACCCCATGGGGTCAAAATGATCACAACGGTGAGCAAAAATCCCAGAACCACACGGGGGGACCTAGTGAATGACCTGCAGAGAGCTGGGACCAAAGTAACAAAGCCAACCATCAGTAACACACTACGCCGCCAGGGACTCAAATCCTGCAGTGCGAGACGTGTCCCCCTGCTTAAGCCAGTACATGTCCAGGCCCGTCTGAAGTGCATTTGGATGATCCAGAAGAGGATTGGGAGAATGTCATATGGTCAGATGAAACCAAAATATAACTTTTTGGTAAAAACTCAACTCGTCATGTTTGGAGGACAAAGAATGCTGAGTTGCATCCAAAGAACACCATACCTACTGTGAAGTATGGGGGTGGAAACATCATGCTTTGGGGCTGTTTTTCTGCAAAGGGACCAGGACGACTGATCCGTGTAAAGGAAAGAATGAATGGGGCCATGTATCGTGAGATTTTGAGTGAAACCCTCCTTCCATCAGCAAGGGCATTGAAGATGAAACGTGGCTGGGTCATTCAGCATGACAATGATCCCAAACACACCGCCCGGGCAACGAAGGAGTGGCTAGGTAAGAAGCATTTCAAGGTCCTGGAGTGGCCTAGCCAGTCTCCAGATCTCAACCCCATAGAAAATCTTTGGAGGGGAGTTGAAAGTCTGTGTTGCCCAGCGACAGCCCCAAAACATCACTGCTCTAGAGGAGATCTGCATGGAGGAATGTTGCCAAAATACCAGCAACAGTGTGTGAAAACCTTGTGAAGACTTACAGAAAACGTTTGACCTGTGTCATTGCCAACAAAGGGTATATAACAAAGTATTGAGAAACTTTTGTTATTGACCAAATACTTATTTTCCACCATCATATGCCAATAAATTCATTAAAAATCCTACAATGTGATTTTCTGGATTTTTCTTTCTCATTTTGTCTGTCATAGTTGACGTGTACCTATGATGAAAATTACAGGCCTCTCTCATCTTTTTAAGTGGGAGAACTTGCACAATTGGTGGCTGACTAAATACTTTTTTTCCCCACTGTATACACTGCTCAAAAAAATAAAGGGAACACTTAAACAACACAATGTAACTCCAAGTCAATCACACTTCTGTGAAATCAAACTGTCCACTTAGGAAACAACACTGATTGACAATCAATGTCACATGCTGTTGTGCAAATGGAATAGACAAAAGGTGGACATTATAGGCAATTAGCAAGACACCCCCAATAAAGAAGTGGTTCTGCAGGTGGTGACCACAGACCACTTCTCAGTTCCTATGCTTCCTTGCTGATGTTTTGGTCACTTTTGAATGCTGGCGGTGATTTCACTCTAGTGGTAGCATGAGACGGAGTCTACAACCCACACAAGTGGCTCAGGTAGTGCAGCTCATCCAGGATGGCAAATCAATGCGAGCTGTGGCAAGAAGGTTTGCTGTGTCTGTCAGCGTAGTGTCCAGAGCATGGAGGCGCTACCAGGAGACAGGCCAGTACATCAGGAGATGTGGAGGAGGCCATAGGAGGGCAACATCCCAGCAGCAGGACCGCTACCTCCGCCTTTGTGCAAGGAGGAGCAGGAGGAGCACTGCCAGAGCCCTGCAAAATGACCTCCAGCAGGCCACAAATGTGCATGTGTCTGCTCAAACGGTCAGAAACAGACTCCATGAGGGTGGTATGAGGGCCCGACGTCCACAGGTGGGGGTTGTGCTTACAGCCCAACACCGGGCAGGACGTTTGGCATTTGCCAGAGAACACCAATATTGGCAAATTCGCCACTGGCGCCCTGTGCTCTTCACAGATGAAAGCAGGTTCACACTGAGCACATGTGACAGACGTGACAGAGTCTGGAGACGCCGTGGAGAACGTTCTGCTGCCTGCAACATCTTCCAGCATGACCGGTTTGGCGGTGGGTCAGTCATGATGTGGGGTGGCATTTCTTTGGGGGGCCGCACAGCCCTCCATGTGCTCGCCAAAGGTAGCCTGACTGCCATTAGGTACCGAGATGAGATCCTCAGACCCCTTGTGAGACCATATGCTGGTGCGGTTGGCCCTGGGTTCCTCCTAATGCAAGACAATGCTAGACCCCATGTGGCTGGAGTGTGTCAGCAGTTCCTGCAAGAGGAAGGCATTGATGCTATGGACTGGCCCGCCCGTTCCCCAGACCTGAATCCAATTGAGCACATCTGGGACATCATGTCTCGCTCCATCCACCAACGCTACGTTGCACCACAGACTGTCCAGGAGTTGGCGGATGCTTTAGTCCAGGTCTGGGAGGAGATCCCTCAGGAGACCATCCGCCACCTCATCAGGAGCATGCCCAGGCGTTGTAGGGAGGTCATACAGGCACGTGGAAGCCACACACACTACTGAGCCTCATTTTGACTTGTTTTAAGGACATTACATCAAAGTTGGATCAGCCTGTAGTGTGGTTTTCCACTTTAATTTTGAGGGTGACTCCAAATCCAGACCTCCATGGGTTGATAAATGTGATTTCCGTTGATATTTTTTGTGTGATTTTGTTGTCAGCACATTCAACTATGTAAAGAAAAAAGTATTTAATAAAATTATTTCATTCATTCAGATCTAGGATGTGTTGTTGAAGTGTTCCCTTTATTTTTTTGAGCAGTGTATATATATCATTTGTTTCATACTGGCCCCCGGTGGGAATCGAACCCACAACCCTGGCGTTGCAAACGCCATGCTCTACCAACTGAGCTACATTCCTGCCGGCCATTCCCTCCCCTACCCTGGACGACTTGTGCACGGCCCCATGGGTCTCCCGATCGCGGCCGGCTACGACAGAGCGTGGATACGAACCAGGATCTCTAGCGGCACAGCTAGCACTGCGATGCAGTGCCTTAGACCACTGCTCCACTTCTTCCGTCTTCTCCTTAGCCAACATGAATATTAAGTATGTGTGTTCAATGACTCGTGTTTGTTGCGCATGAATCGTCTCACACTCGCATCAATTTCTGTGGCTGATTGCGACAGGGTTGATGAGCAATGGGGACGTGAGAGAGAGGGGGTGGGATTGTTGACAGCTCTGACATGAGGAACAATGAAAGCAAACAAGAGAGGGTGAAAAACAAATATTATTCCGCCTGTCAGCCAGCAATATCATTGTGTCTCTCAATAATCTGATTGAATGTGTTATTTACCTCTTGAAAGGGAAACAAAAGTGGAAGCTTTAGAGATGGGGGAGCATGCTGTTGAGGAAAGATTGAATTGCCTTCGAAAAGGGAGATGGAGAGAAAGAGGGATGTGGTGGTGGTGCAATCAACGTTCCTTGTGAAGGGTCATGTAGAGCTGAGATGTAGCCCAGATAATGAGGGCAACTGGGATTGTTTTTAATTTGTGGGTACATGAGAATTAGGGGGGAGGGGGTTTGATGGTATATGGAACTAAATCCTTGACCAAAGGAGGATAGCTTTGGCAGACAGTCTAGCGATTTGCAAGGGTAGATTGAATGTTACATTGTTTCCTACTCTGAAAACATTTTGGTATTTTTATTAGGATCGCCATTAGCTGTTGCAAAATCAGCAGCTACTCTTCCTGGAACATGAAACATAATGACATAATACAGAACATTAATAGACAAGAACAGCTCAAGGACAGAACTACATTAATACTCTATTAGTTCCCTTTTAATGGGTTACACTCACATACTCCTACGGTATGTAGTTGTTTTCTCTTTCCCTTCCTTTCCTTTCGTTTTTTCGATCACAGGCTTTCTATTGGTCTTTTTTTTGTTGAGACATACAGAAATCCATTTGTGGTCTTGGGAGGACAACAAAACATTTACTTTCTTGACCTTGGCTCTACCCAAGCAGAGCCCCAAATCATATCTGCCAATGTTGCTCTTGTCTGTAATCCCTGATATGCGTCTATGCTGTCTCAGAGCAACCAGATCTCCTGAGATTATTGTGTTATGTTTAACCATACAATATGTATCCAGGGCATCTGAATTGCTCCAGGGGAGAGATTCCAGAAACATAAATGGAACACTTGCCATGTATGTAGCGCAATACACTCACATGTAAATGCTGGATGACTCATATTCCCATGATAGGAGACCTACTGTAGTAGTGACTCATTTAATTAAGAGTAGACACATGCAAATATCATGAGTGACTCAATCTAACATCTGATTGATTACTCTGATTGAGCTAATATAACCCTCCGCGTGTCTCCACAGCCGTGGTACGCCCCACATTGATGTGTAATCGACTCCCCATGTGCAAGGATCTCAAGAGTAAGTTAGTTACTCCACAACAGGTAACATAACTACTGAATATCTACCTGCAGAGACATTTCTCCTCCAGAGTTACAACTCCATTGAATCTAAAGGGCAGCCTGACTTCTATTCTGAAAATGTTTTGCAGGGTGGCCTACATAGCTCTATCTGTGTGCTGTTGCTGGGCAGGGGGAGCCATTTTCCTCAGGTTCCAGTGCATGATGGGAAACAGTGGTTGGCGCCAGACAGTGTCAGGGCCCAGTTGGAATCGAATCACTCCAGTCTCAGCAGGGAGCTCTGCCACCACAACCACTACAGATGGACTCATGCTGCAGGTAGTTAAAGCCTGCTTCACCCCACCCACCACCTGATCAATGAGTACTAAGGTTCAGGAAAGAGAAGGAGAGAAAGTGTGTGTGTGCGTGTGCGTCTGCGTCTGTGTCTGTGAGTATGTGTATGTGTGACATGGGAGTGCAAGGCTGAGAGGATGGGGAAGGAGGACATGGGAAATGGGAGTGTGAGGTTTTCAAATAAAATATATTTGCCGTCAGGTATTGATCAGATGATCAATTGAAGCAATTAACGGTTGAAAGAAGTTTGCTGAGCCACCGTTACTCTCTCCTTACAGCACTCAACCCACAATGCATTGCAGAGCCTCATATGAAAAATGAATGAGGATCCCTTTCATGGGGAATACATCAAGTGTATAATTACAAGAGGGATGCAGCTCTCACACTCCAAAGACTCAAAGCTCACACCTACTGATGATTTTGTGTTCTCTCTGACACATAGACTACTCCTTGGCCCTACTAGAAAAATAGGGCTAGGAGAAGTCATATGCCGTGTCTGTGTGTGTGTGAGAGAGAGAGAGAGAGAGAGAGAGAGAGAGAGAGAGAGAGAGAGAGAGAGAGAGAGAGAGAGAGAGAGAGAGAGAGAGAGAGAGAGAGAGAGAGAGAGAGAGAGAGAGAGAGAGAGAGAGAGAGAGAGAGAGAGAGAGAGAGAGAGAGAGAGAGAGAGAGAGAGAGAGAGAGAGAGAGAGCCTATTCAGCGCATCCCCTTTTCATAAAATTAAACAAGTGGATGTAGAAAAAAGTTGATTTTAATTACCCTGGGCATATTTCACTGGACCACTGTTCAGAGAGGTATTAACATTCTCCACAGTAATTAGCCAACAGAGTAAATTGATATGGAAGATATTAAATCAATGATAATTTCATAGTGGGCACATTATATGTGAAATGGCTGTAGTGCAATTCTGCTAGCTAGATTAATAAGATTCCATTTTTTTATGTGTGGGATAAAGTGTCATTTCCGCTTTAATGCCACAAAAGCCAGAGCTTTGGCAACGAATCTTCCCTCTTTTTATCCAATACCCTTTATCCTTTTGTATTGGATTTGAAATTATCTGAGAATCTCAAGAATAGGGCAATATCAGTCCATGTCGCCTATCAAAAAAAGTGGAGACACAAATTAGTGATTAGCACTTGAAAGGCTGCGGGTCATATCAAAGTGCTGACGAAGTGAAGTTAGAAAATTAATGGCTTCTGAGATGTGAGCGAGAAGCTCAGAATTCTCAGTCACTCTCTCTCCTGTCCTCAATCTCAAGCTATTTGAGTGTATTGTGCCTTTGGATATTGAAGCACGAATGAGCAATGGATATGCCATTACATTTCCTTGTCACCGAGATGAGATTGAAAACTGCATTCCGACACACGCAGGAAGAATATGATGCACTCTGAAGCAAAGCTAGAATGATGTGATTGGAACTAACATTACATTAAAATGTGATCAGAATTGTGTGGCAAAGTTATTAAACAGGGAGATATCCATTTACTATGATACTGTTCTTGCAGTAAAATATCAAAATTGCCCTCTAGTGGCCTCATGGGTGGAATATTATTAATATTTTTCATAATTTCATAATTAACCCTTTGACACGTACGGACACACGGGTGTGATCATTCTACAGTGGTCCCTGCAGCGTACGCTCAAACCAGTATGCTTAGAACACTTATTTAGAACCTCCAGTTACGATTGACGCTTCAGTCATTGTTTGAGCTGGCCACACTTTTTTTTCACAGAAACACATTGCATAAACATAGTCTTTACAACGTTTAGTCCTCAATGTGAGCAGTTTATTTTTGGATGCAATGTTCAGACATTCACAGAAGTAGCGACAGCATAACACAATTCTCATCCAAACCGGAAAATGTAAGCTACATTAGTAGTAGCGCTAACTGAAGAAAGAGTGACCTAACACAAGCGGTCATATTTAGCTAACTCTCGGCTGAAAGAAACCATAATATGAATGAGCTAATAACAACTGCGATTAATTGAGTAAAACACTTTGTAAAAATTGAAAGTAATCCGACGATGGGTACTTTGTGCGCGCCGCTATGTTTGTTTTTTCATGTCAACCAAAGATTACAAGATGAGTTGGGTCTATTTGCAGTATGCACGTTGAAGGGGGTGTGTTGTCTACCATCATTCACTTCCATCATTCACTTCCGGAAGTTTACTCGAAAGACAAGTGAACCATCCCTTCACCTCGTTCTGTTATAATATCTTTGATCTGACAATCATTTACGTGACAACCAGAATGCATTGAACTTTAGGATGTCAACAAACATGGTGCCACACATATCTGGCAATTATCTTAGTATTAGCTCATCATAATCAGTACAACCTTTAAAAAAAGTATTTTACACACATCATAGGTATCCATTAAAATCTATGCAAAAATTGGAATGCATGATTTGTCACCAGTACTTGAAAACATGTGAATAAAACAGCAAATACATTATGCTCCATACATACATATGGTGTGTATGGAAGTTTGTCCTGCTCAGTAATGCCTCAAACGTAAATTGTCCGCATCAGTGAAATGGGCTTCTTCTATATGAAGTAATGAGGGGGCGGAACACACCTCAATTCAAACTGTTGTTAGAAAAAAAAACTTTTAAATTGACAAGTTGAAACATAGCCTATAGATAATTAGAGGGCAGCATGCCTTGGTTTGAGGCAGTGTAGGTTAACTGTCCTGTTGCATAACAATCACATTTTGGAACAGTAAGTGCATTCTGACATCACGCACATCAAAAAAACTCACGAAAATCGGTAGTCTCTATGTCAAATGATTTTGTTATATTTCAGTCTTCTGTGATGTACAGTGGGGAAAAAAAGTATTTAGTCAGCCACCAATTGTGCAAGTTCTCCCACTTAAAAAGATGAGAGAGGCCTGTAATTTTCATCATAGGTACACGTCAACTATGACAGACAAATTGAGAAAAAGAAAATCCAGAAAATCACATTGTAGGATTTTTTATGAATTTATTTGCAAATTATGGTGGAAAATAAGTATTTGGTCAGCTACAAACAAGCTTGATTTCTGGCTCTCACAGACCTGTAACTTCTTCTTTAAGAGGCTCCTCTGTCCTCCACTCGTTACCTGTATTAATGGCACCTGTTTGAACTTGTTATCAGTATAAAAGACACCTGTCCACAACCTCAAACAGTCACACTCCAATCTCCACTATGGCCAAGACCAAAGAGCTGTCAAAGGACACCAGAAACAAAATTGTAGACCTGCACCAGGCTGGGAAGACTGAATCTGCAATAGGTAAGCAGCTTGGTTTGAAGAAATCAACTGTGGGAGCAATTATTAGGAAATGGAAGACATACAAGACCACTGATAATCTCCCTCGATCGGGGGCTCCACGCAAGATCTCACCCCGTGGGGTCAAAATGATCACAAGAACGGTGAGCAAAAATCCCAGAACCACACGGGGGGACCTAGTGAATGACCTGCAGAGAGCTGGGACCAAAGTAACAAAGCCTACCATCAGTAACACACTACGCCGCCAGGGACTCAAATCCTGCAGTGCCAGACGTGTCCCCCTGCTTAAGCCAGTACATGTCCAGGCCCGTCTGAAATTTGATAGAGTGCATTTGGATGATCCAGAAGAGGATTGGGAGAATGTCATATGGTCAGATGAAACCAAAATAGAACTTTTTGGTAAAAACTCAACTCGTCGTGTTTGTAGGACAAAGAATGCTGAGTTGCATCCAAAGAACACCATACCTACTGTGAAGTATGGGGGTGGAAACATCATGCTTTGGGGCTGTTTTTCTGCAAAGGGACCAGGACGACTGATCCGTGTAAAGGAAAGAATGAATGGGGCCATGTATCGTGAGATTTTGAGTGAAAACCTCCTTCCATCAGCAAGGGCATTCAATCAATCAATCAATTTTATTTTATATAGCCCTTCTTACATCAGCTAATATCTCGAAGTGCTGTACAGAAACCCAGCCTAAAACCCCAAACAGCTAGTAATGCAGGTGTAAAAGCATTGAAGATGAAACGTGGCTGGGTCTTTCAGCATGACAATGATCCCAAACACACCGCCCGGGCAACGAAGGAGTGGCTTCGTAAGAAGCATTTCAAGGTCCTGGAGTGGCCTAGCCAGTCTCCAGATCTCAACCCCATAGAAAATCTTTGGAGGGAGTTGAAAGTCCGTGTTGCCCAGCGACAGCCCCAAAACATCACTGCTCTAGAGGAGATCTGCATGGAGGAATGGGCCAAAATACCAGCAACAGTGTGTGAAAACCTTGTGAAGACTTACAGAAAACGTTTGACCTGTGTCATTGCCAACAAAGGGTATATAACAAAGTATTGAGAAACTTTTGTTATTGACCAAATACTTATTTTCCACCATAATTTTCAAATAAATTCATAAAAAATCCTACAATGTGATTTTCTGGATTCTTTTTTTTCATTTTGTCTGTCATAGTTGACGTGTACCTATGATGATAATTACAGGCCTTTCTCATCTTTTTAAGTGGGAGAACATGCACAATTGGTGGCTGACTAAATACTTTTCCCCCCCACTGTATATCAAGTGTAATATTGGGATGCAAACTCAAAATTGAACACATTTAAACTCTACATCTTTTTTAAGCACATAACCTTGTGTATACTTTTGTTTCAAAGCAGATGTGTTTAAGACTACCATGAAACACTCTGTGTGACCCTGATTTAGCCCACTGCAGTAAAAAGTTAATGAAATAAGGGAGAAGCACGAGATCTAAGGCGTGAAATAGAACCTTGGGGTCCAGAGATGGGCACATTTGCAAGAAAGCTAGCTCCCTTGGGGGAATGGTGATTGTGCTTATCAACGCCACAGCCATTACAATACAATGGGGTTAGTGTGTCATGTTAATGCAGTATGAAAAACTAAACCATCTCTGGTTACTATGCTGCTGTAGCTGGCAAACAACACACATCAGCGTGCATGTACATATGCATACACACATGAGATATTCAATAAACCAGTCATTTTTAGAAGGCCTAATATATTTTGTTCTGGCTGAAATGAGGCTGTGCTCCATGGCTAATTGCTTCTCTTTCCAGGTGTCTGCTCCTACATGACTGGGCCACTGTGCTATTAAACAGGCTCATTAAAACCTCATGTAGTATCAAGCCTCTCTCCACTCGGACGTGATCGCCTTCGGCTGCTCATCTCTTGACCTTAGACCTACATATAGTGCATTCAGAAAGTATTCAGACCCCTTGACTTCTTCCACATTTTGTTACGTTAAAGCCTTATTCTAAAATTGATTCAATTGTCCCCCCCCCCCTCATCAATCTACACACAATACCCCATAATGACAAAGCAAAAACAGGTTTTTAGAAGTGTTTGCAGAAAAATGAAATCTGAAATATCATATTTACATAAGTATTCAGACCCTTTACTCAGTACTTTGTTGAAGCACCTTTGGCAGCGATTACAGCCTCGAGTCTTCTTGGGTATGACGCTACAAGCTTGGCACACCTGTATTTGGGGAGTTTCTCCCATTCTTCTCTGCAGATCCTCTCATGCTCTGTCTGGTTGGATGGGGAGCGTCGCTGCACAGCTATTTTCAGGTCTCTCCAGAGAAGTTTGATCGGGTTCAAGTCATTGAGGATCTCTCTGTACTTTGCTCCATTCATCTTTCCCTCGATCCTGACTAGTCTCCCAGTCCCTGCCGCTGAAAAACATCCCCACAGCATGATGCTGCCACCACCATGCTTAACCGTAGGGATGGTGCCAGGTTTCCTCCAGACATGACGCTTGGCATTCAGGCCAAAGAGTTCAATCTTGGTTTCATCAGACCAGAGAATCTTGTTTCTCAAGGTGCCTTTTGGCAAACTCCAAGTGGGCTGTCATGTGCCTTTTACTGAGGAGGCCTGATTGGTGGAGTGCTGCAGAGATGGTTGTCCTTCTGGAAGGTTCGCCCATCTCCACAGAGGAACTCTGGAGCTCTGTCAGAGTGACCATCGGGTTCTTGGTCACCTCCCTGACCAAGGCCCTTCTCCCCCGATTGCTCAGTTTGGCCAGGCAGTCAGCTCTAGGAAGAGTCGTGGTGGTTCCAAAATGCTTCCATTTTAGAAAGATGGAGGCCACTGTGTTCTTGGGGACCTTCAATGCTGCAGACATTGTTTGGTACCCTTCCCCAGATCTCAGTGGTGTAAAGTACTTAAGTAAAAATACATTCAAGTACTACTTAAGTAGTTGGTGTCTGTACTTTACATTACTAGTTTTATTTTTGACAACTTTTACTTTTACTTCACTACATTCCTAAAGAAAATAATGTACTTTTTACTCCATACATTTTCCCTGACACCCAAAAGTACTCCATACATTTTGAATGCATAGCAGGTAAGGAAAATGGTCCAATTCACGCACTTATCAAGAGAATATCCCTGGTCATCAACTGCCTCTGATCTGGCAGACTCACTAAACACAAATGCTTTGTTTGTCAATTATGTCTGAGTGTTGGAGTGGGCCCCTGGCTGCACGTACATTTTAAAAAACAAGAAAATGGTGCCGTCTGGTTTGCTTACTATAAGGAATTTGAAATGATTTATACTTTTACTTTTACTTTTGATACTTAAGTACATTTTATCAATTACATTTACTTTTGATACTTAAGTATATTTAAAACCAAATACTTTTAGACTTTTACTCAAGTAGTATTTTACTGGGTAACTTTCATTTTTACTTGAGTCATTTTCTATTAAAGTATCTTTATTTTTACTCAAGTATGACAATGGGGAACTTTTCCCACCACTGCCAGATCTATGCCTCAACACAATCCTGTCTCGGAGATCTACGGAAAATTCCTTCGACTGCACTGGACAGTATGTAGAGGCGGGCATGGCTACTGTAGGTGTTAACTCCCCTAAAATGGGACACTCATTCATGTTCTATTAGTCTGAGAACAAACTTTTCACAGATGCACAATACATCCTGACCATGTTTACAATCACTCAAAGCAAACATATTCCACATAATAAAACACAGTGATGAGGTACAATAGGGATTAAATAATGCAGGGTAATACAGCACTCCTCTACTGTCCACTCGGGTGCTGACTTCGTCGGGAGAGGTTGTGTTTTTCTCTAGCAGGAGGTAAGCTTGGCTTCTCATATGGTGTTGAGTAAAGCTTAAACCATGTATTTAGATCGTAGGTAGGTAGTTTATTTAGGTAGTTATTGTAGGCTTCCGTAGGCAATTATTGTAGGTAAGTATTGTTTACGTATTGTTTAAGTATTGTTACGGCGGAGCCCGGCGAAGCACGAGGCTAGCTAGCTAGCGGGTAGCTACTGGTAACGTTTATTGGTTATTATCTGTTTAGTGCAATGGTGGAGAGTGGTTTCCGAGAGTGGTTTCCGAAGCTAGCTAGCTAGCCGTTCTTCAAACAAGGTCAACACAGTGGCCATTGCTAGCTAGCCAACAGACACGGACACAAATTATCTGCTTAGTGTGTTAACACACTATTGGTGGTTTGTTGTGACCAAGTGTTGGCGCTAAACTGTGTGTTTTTGGATGCAAGTGTTGGTGCTAAACTGTGTGTTTTTGGATGCTAGCATGCTAGTTAGCTATGGTGTCATAGTTAGCTAGCTGAATAAAGTGGGTTGAGTCTATTCCTTTAAACATTGAACCGCTGTTGTTCACAACAATTCTGATTTCTAAAGGTGGAAGTTGGTAGAGTTTTTGTTCGGGTGGTTCAGTGAAACAATTATAGTTGTTAGAAGTATAAGTTTTTGGTGAGGGAGGCCCTGCTCTCTACTGTCCCAGATGTTTAGTTCATTTCATTCCGATCTCCTCTGCATTATTGTAGCCATTTGCTACAGCCTGTCAACTATGCCTCTGCCTATCCCTGTTCTCTCCTCTCTGCACAGGCTACACAAACGCACCACACCGCGTGGCTGCTGCCTCTCTAACCTGGTGGTCCCTGCACGCACCCCACACCTGGAGTTCCAGGTCTCAGGCAGCCTCTGGAACTGCCGTTCTGCTGCCAACAAAGCTGACTTCATCCCAGCCTATGCTAATCTCCAGTCCCTCGACTTCCTGGCGCTGACGGAAACATGGATTACTACTGAAAACACTGCTACTCCTACTGCTCTCTCCTCGTCTGACCATGTGTTCTCGCATACCCCGAGAGCATCTGGTCAGAGGGGTGGTGGCACAGGAATCCTCATCTCTCCCAAGTGGACATTCTCAATTTTTCCCCCTAACCCATCTGTCTATCTCCTCATTTGAATTCCATGCTGTCACAGTCACTAGCCCATTTAAGCTTAATATCCTTGTCATCTATCGCCCTCCAGGTTCCCTTGGAGAGTTCATCAATGAGCTTGACGCCTTGATAAGTTCCTTTCCTGAGGATGGCTCACCCCTCACAGTTTTGGGGGATTTCAACCTCCCTATGTCCTTATTTGACTCATTTCTCTCTGCCTCCTTCTTTCCACTTCTCTCCTCTTTTGACCTCACCCTCTCACCGTCCCCCCTACTCACAAGGCAGGCAATACGCTTGACCTCATCTTTACTAGATGCTGCTCTTCTACTAATCTCACTGCAACTCCCCTCCATGTCTCCGACCACTACTTTGTTTCCTTTTCTCTCTCGCTCTCCTCCCACACTACTCACTCTGCCCCTACACAGATGGTAATGCGCCGCCGCAACCTTCGCTCTCTCTCTCCCACTACTCTCTCCTCTTCCATCCTATCATCTCTTCCCTCTGCTCAATCCTTCTCCCTCCAATCTCCTGATTCTGCCTCCTCAACCCTCCTCTCCTCCCTTTCTGCATCCTTTGACTCTCTGTGTCCCCTATCCTCCCGGACGGCTCGGTCCTCCCCTCCAGCTCCGTGGCTTGATGGCTCATTGCGAGCTCACAGAACAGAGCTCCGGGCAGCGGAGCGGAAATGGAAGAAAACTAAACTCCCTGCCGACCTGGCATCTTTTCACTCCCTCCTCTCTACATTTTCTTCATCTGTTTCTGCTGCTAAGGCCACTTTCTACCACTCTAAATTCCAAGCATCTGCCTCTAACCCTAGGAAGCTCTTTGCCACATTTTCCTCCCTCCTGAATCCTCCCCCCCCCGACCCCCCCTCCTCTCTCTCTGTGGATGACTTCGTCAACCACTTTGAAAAGAAGGTTGACGACATTCGATCCTCGTTTGTTAAGTCTAATGACACTGCTGGTCCTACTCACACTGCCCTACCCTATGCTTTGACTTCTTTCTCCCCTCTCTCTCCAGATAAAATCCTGCGACTTGTGACTGCAGGCCGCCCAACAACCTGCCCGCTTGACCCCATCCCCTCCTCTCTTCTCCAGACCATCTCCGGTGACCTTCTCCCCTACCTCACCTCGCTGATCAACTCATCCTTGACCGCTGGCCATGTCCCTTCCGTCTTCAAGAGAGCGAGAGTTGCTCCCCTTCTCAAGAAACCAACACTCGATCCCACTGATGTCAACAACTACAGACCAGTATCCCTTCTTTCTTTTCTTTCCAAAACTATTGAGCGTGCCGTCTTTAGCCAACTCTCTTGCTATCTCTCTCAGAATGACCTTCTTGATCCAAACCAGTCAGGTTTCAGGACTGGTCATTCAACTGAGACTGCTCTTCTCTGTGTCACGGAGGCTCTCCGCACTGCTAAAGCTAACTCTCTCTCCTCTGCTCTTGTCCTTCTAGACCTGTCTGCTGCCTTTGATACTGTGAACCATCAGATCCTCCTCTCCACCCTCTCCGAGCTGGGCATCTCCGGCGCGGCTCACTCCTGGATTGCGTCCTACCTGACCGGTCGCTCCTACCAAGTGGCGTGGCGAGAAGCTGTCTCCGCACCACGTGCTCTCACCACTGGTGTCCCCCAGGGCTCAGTTCTAGGCCCTCTCCTTTTCTCCCTATACACCAAGTCACTTGGCTCTGTCATATCCTCACATGGCCTCTCCTATCATTGCTACGCTGACGATACACAACTAATCTTCTCCTTTCCCCCTTCTGATAACCAGGTGGCGAATCGCATCTCTGCATGTCTGGCAGACATATCAGTATGGATGACGGATCACCACCTCAAGCTGAACCCTGGCAAGACGGAGCTGCTCTTCCTCCCGGGGAAGGACTGCCCGTTCCATGATCTCGCCATCACGGTTGACAACTCCACTGTGTCCTCCTCCCAGAGTGCGAAGAGCCTAGGCGTGACCCTGGACAACACCCTGTCGTTCTCCGCCAACATCAAGGCGGTGACCCGCTCCTGCAGGTTCATGCTCTACAACATTCGGAGAGTACGACCCTGCCTTACACAGGAAGCGGCACAGGTCCTAATCCAGGCACTTGTCATCTCCCGTCTGGACTACTGCAACTCGCTGTTGGCTGGCCTCCCTGCCTGTGCCATTAAACCCCTACAACTCATCCAGAATGCCGCAGCCCGTCTGGTGTTCAACCTTCCCAAGTTCTCTCACGTCACCCCCCTCCTCCGCACACTCCACTGGCTTCCAGTTGAAGCTCGCATCCGCTACAAGACCATGGTGCTTGCCTATGGAGCAGTGAGGGGAACGGCACCTCTGTACCTTCGGGCTCTGATCAGTCCCTACACCCAAACGAGGGCATTGCGTTCATCCACCTCTGGCCTGCTGGCTCCCCTTCCTCTGCGGAACCATAGTTCCCGCTCAGCCCAGTCAAAACTGTTCGCTGCTCTGGCACCCCAATGGTGGAACAAGCTCCCTCACGACGCCAGGACAGCGGAGTCACTCACCACCTTCCGGAGACATTTGAAACCCCACCTCTTTAAGGAATACCTGGGATAGGATAAAGTAATCATTCTACCCCCCCCCCCAAAAAAAATTGTAAAGTGGTTATCCCACTGGCTATAGGGTGAATGCACCAATTTGTGAGTCGCTTTGGATAAGAGCGTCTGCTAAATGACGTAAATGTGCCCCTGAGCAAGGCACTTAACCCTAATTGCTCCTGTAAGTCGCTCTGGATAAGAGCGTCTGCTAAATGACTAAAATGTAAATGTAAAAATGTCCACAATGGATGCAGTATCTCTCCAGTTTCATAGCTACAAATTGATGAAAGCCATTGATTGAAAGAGGAGTCAATTTGCCTAGCTAGTGCCTTAGGTTGGCACTATACCGCAGCATTAACCTCTTAAGGATAGGACCCTTTTTTTCAATTTTCGCCTAAAATGACATACCCAAATCTAACTGCCTGTAGCTCAAGACCTGAAGCAAGGATATGCATATTCTTGATACCATTTGAAAGGAAACACTTTGAAGTTTGTGGAAATGTGAAATTAATGTAGGAGCATATAACACATTAGATCTGGTAAAACATAATACAAACAAAAAAACATGCAGGTTTTTTTTATTATTATTTTTGTATCATCTTTGAAATGCAAGAGAAAGGCCACAATATAATATTGCAGTTTAGGCGCAATTTAGATTTTGGCAACAAGATGGCAGCAGTGTGTGTGCAAAGTTTCAGATTGATCCAGTGAAGCATTGCAATACTGGACTATTTTATATAAAGTCTGCCCAAATGTGCCGAATTGGTCAATTGATAGATTTTGAAGTACATAACTATAGAGAACATACAAAAATTATATGGTAATACGTAAGTTTACACACTCCCAGGAATGTCATACATGATGGATCATTAGCTTATACACTAACTTTCACACATCTAGATGGCCGAGCGGGGTGGGTGTGGAGCCAGAGACAGCAAGGGTTCAAACTGTAGAACCCAGTTCCTACATTGGAATATAAAAATGGATTTCAGAAAACAAAACTATGCTGCAATTTATCTCTGGGACACTCAGGATGACAAATCAGAGCAAGATTACTGAATGTAAGTACATTATTTACCTTCAGAGGTGAATGTATCAAACCAGTTGCCGTGATACTTTTTTTTGTTGTTGTGCACTTTCCTCAAACAATAGCATGGTCTTTTTTCACTGTAATAGCTACTGTAAATTGGACAGTGCAGTTAGATTAACAAGAATTTAAGCTTTCTGCCCATATTAGACATGTCTATGTCCTGGAAAGTTTGCTGTTACTTACAACAGTCATGCTAATCACATAAACGCACGTTAGCTCAACCGATCCTGTAGAGGTTAAGGATCTGTATATTGCACCTGCAGGTATCGTCTCTAGACCAGTCTGTGTTCGTGGGTCTAGCTGGTTTCCTTGGAGATCATGGCCATGAGAGTCTGCTGGGGTGGGATGAGTGTCGGGAGGAGGATCATTGAACTTTATCCTGCAGGCTCTCACAGGGGAAGAGAGAGGAGAAAATGGGGTTTCCTCTTGTTCATTAGCCAGAGCAGCTATTTGTCGACGTCTTGGCGTAATAGTGAGACAACCTCCAGGCCACCACTCCGTATCTGCTGGAGCCGGGCTGATGGATGGTGGCGGTTGAGAATGGAAGCATCAATCGTCTATAGGGCCCTATCATGGCCCCATCATCCTCCCACTAGGCAGACACTGGGTGACACCGCAGGGACGGCCCTACCTTGGCCCCGGCAACCATTTGTTTCCTCTACCATTGACCTGGCTCTGAGTGGGAGGATGGAGCATGGAGTGTCAATAATAAAAGATTATCTCACACATTACACATTTTTGATCTCGCATCGATCCTCGTTCAACTAACTGCGTGACCACAAAAGAAGACGGAAGCAGTTTAGATTTAATTGCATATCAACCTTCCCTCAACAAACCAGTAGGGACTTGACAATCCATGTATTTCCATGTACTATTTATGAATCATTTCTAATGGATAACGAGGCTGTCAGCCAGCAATAAAGGCAGACGGCTCAAGAGAGTATTATCCCCCACTTTAATCTCCCCTCTGCAGATCTTAGACACCTCTATTGCCTGTGGTGGAAATATGATCCGGAGGGCTGTGCCTGCTGTCGTGATTTACGAGCTGGAGGGGAAGGTGATCATGACCTCTCATCCACACCCAGTGTCTTGTCTCTTCGCTGATTACTCTCTGATGTACAATGCCAGCAATGATTGTGTTATTGTTTTGATTTCTTGCCATCGAGAATCTCCTTTAACCAGGGGTGACCGACCCGTTATTGCATTCATCCTTAGAACAACATCATATTTCCTGAGCGGGGTATTTTCACTGTTGCCAGCTCATATCATCACACGCACAGCTTTGTAATGGATGCAACAACATTCTTTTCTGTAATGATGTCAACCATGGCCTATTCCATAAAACTAAGCTTGTCGGCTCCAGACACCGATTAATGTGGGTTGTAACCTACGCTACGTGAGAGCATGGGTGTGCGTGCACATTGAAGCTTAGAGCTTGGTGTTTAAAAAAAACTCAGTCCCACTTTAAACAAACAACTACTGTATTCAAAAAAAGGTTTTGGAGCAGGGGCTGTTATGTCACATTTTATACAGCACGACAAACATTATTTGTGATAAATATGTCATGAGTAATGCTCTCTAAAGCCTTTATAACTAGCTGTTGTTTCAGTTAGGACCAAATGCTCCAACCTCTCCAATATTGTACATTAACGGGAAAAAGAGGGAAAGAGAGGAAGAGGACGTAGAGGAGGAGGACGGTCGAGGTGAAAGTGATGGCTGAGCTTGGCAGCCATGTACAGTAGAGGTGAGAGTGGGATCAAGGGTGGAGGATACTAGTAAGGGTCAGAGGGCAGCTAGCTCACAGCAGAACAGCCATCAGCCCTGAGGAGGTATTGAGGGCCTGCCAGCTCACTGAGAAGGGATAGCAAGGCCTCACTGCACGTGGATCAAACCGTCATCAAAAGGGGATTAGGACCAAAGCTGTGGTTGTGATGTCTGCACACCTTAATTCACACAGAGGGACGTATGATTGTAGACCTTCTGATGGACAGAGAGTTCAACAAATCCAAAAGGTATATCATATTCAAGGACATCCTGAATATCTGAGAGTAAGCCTTTGTTTGAAAACAAAACATTATACATATTGTATATTTTCATTATACATGTGTTATATAATTGATCTCCATTAAGCGATTAAAGGGCACCGCTCTAACCAATCATGAGGCAAACATAAATATACGGAACAAACAATGATATGGAAACTGATCATGGCTCAATCATACAGTCCCTCCCCTATCTTTTCCCATCTGCATTGGTATTTCCAGCAAATTAACCCCCCACACATCATTACTAGTTAATGACCTCACGCTTATGCATGTATAGTTTTTATAAGGCAGCAGGTAGCCTAGCGGTTAGTGCGTAGGGCCAGTAACCGAAAGGTCACTGGTTTGAATACCTGAGCTGACAAAGTGAAAATCTGTCGATGTGCCCTTGAGCAAGGCACTTAACACTAATTTGCTCCAGGGGCGCTGTACTACTATGGCTGTAAAACAACACATTTAACTGCACCTATCCTGTGTATGTGACATTAAATCTTTTTATTTTTCTTATGCATCAAATTGTGTATGAATTCATGCGTGCAAGCCGTTGAGTTTGGTTTACGCATTCATTTCATGCCTATTGCGGATGGGAAATGCCACCCTTTCTGCATGAGTTCTGCCCACATCTGAAGAAACACAGCCCATGTTGCACTTAACAAAAACCCCAAGAGTTCATCAATCCGATTAGGCTACTGAGTTTGGCCTGTACATTTTCTCTATAACAGTCCCACAAGAAGATTACACTGGCACAAAACAATGACAAAACAAACCCCAGACAATTACAGCAGTACAGTATGGGCTGCAGCCGCAATGCTGTAGATGTATGGTTCACACAGAGTCTATTTTTATCTTAGTGCTGACAGCAACCATCCCACTGTTCACACAACGGTGATCGAGATAATTGGGTGCCATGTATCCACGGTCTCGCTCAAAGCCTTAGACATTTTCCCCAATGATGCCTTATAGTGCAATGATGGCAGCAACAGTAAGCATTCTATCCATTTTCTCCCCTTGTAATTCCCCATTTCAAATCTGGATAGTGCCCCAGCATTTACACACCCTGAAAGCAGGGAGGAGACTGAAACGAGTGAATGTGGCTATTTCAGGTTTATTTCCATGCGGGGTAGTTCCGACCAGTTTTTTAACATGTGCCTAGTCTTCAGCTTTGACGGAAAGAAGGGAAGGAGTTAAAGTGGAATCTCCCTTGAGCTATCGCTGTATGTGTCTTGTGTTTGACAGGCCATGATGGACCGCAAAGAGGCTAAATCTAAAATGGATTCACCTTACCAACCCAGCTGTTCTATATACCTCCCTGCATGGGTAATTCGCAACAATACACCTACATCGTAATAAAACCACCATAAACCGACAGCAAGTCTCAGACTGTATTCCAGTGTGTGACTAGACTAGGCGAAGTTCATTCAGGTAGTGCATGGAGAGAGTTGCTTGCTGGATGCCAGACTCTATGGATCAAAGCAGGCTGTAACAGTGAAGCTAATCCACTACAACCTGACCTGCCTCACAAAAGTGCAAGACTAGAGCCCTGTTAGGTCCCTACCTTTTCACTAACTCCAACTTCACAGCTGCCTTCGAATGTTAACAGACACAGCAGGACTGCACAGCTCTCACTTATCACACTGTGGGATAGTCAAGGGCATGAACCATTGCTGAGTTGGGCTGGGGAGGTGTGGTCTTGACTGGGGAGGGAATGAAGAGAGAGTGCGGATCCGTACGCCTCAAAATGTCTATTCCACCATAATGGGCTACTCTGTTCTATTTCTCACCCTATTGACAGAGTGCCCGCTCTGGGCAGGCACAGAACACCAGACAGCCTGGAGTAGCCAGGTACAAATGCATTTTTGTTAGCACCAGCCGTGTCCACCTAATCCCACCCATGGGCAATGGGTTGGAATACACACGCACACAACACAGACAAACACACACACATATACAAGCACACAAACACACACACACACAACACACACAAACACACACATATACAAGAACACGCACTGACACACATGCACACGCAAACATGCGCGCACACACACGCACATACACACAAACACACACACACACTGCTAGAAAGGTGTCAACGTGCTTTTTCTGAGCTACAGACGTACATAAACAATAACCTAGACTGAAGCAAACAAACACACACACACACACACACACAGGCTCTCTCATGAAAATGATTCAGCCTTCATCCAGTTCAGTCCCTCCCCAAGGAGGTACAAACTCTAACACCAGGCAGCAAAGCGGTCTTCAGCTATTGACTGGTCAATAAAGGCATCTGGTCTTTTTATGAGGTTTAGAAATGAAATCAAAGACCATGTGAATGAGAAAAAAAACTATATTTAATTGTTTTATTATAGGCCTATCTTGTGTCTATTAGTCTACAGGGTCTGAATATTATTGAGAGCCTTTCATATTCAGTTCACCAATAGTCATCCTCTATGCTACATACAAACCCATCCATATTTGGCACCAGAATAGGCAACCACAGGTGCTGGCTGGCCTAGAGGCAAGGCTGCCACAATGCAGACCAAAATGCTAATTGGTGCACGTTAGAGACACGTCATATTTCAGAAAGGCTATCAGATTTGTGTCAGATATGACCTTCAAATCGAACAACGCCCTAATCGCTGATGCATGAAGATTGGAGCTGTGTTTTAATTACATTGTAGCCTAGATAGAAGTGCACTCACTACATGTCATACATGATAGGTGCTGAGTGACTTTGTGTCTGTGTGTAAGGCCGTCTCTGTGAGAATAAGTGTGTGGGTGTGAAGTGCTAGTGATATAAAATAGAGCACCTTGTAATGCTCCATATGACCGTTATCGATGCACACACATCGCCTGAGTCACTGTTATCTATTATCTCTCGTTAGTTTGTGCAGCAGATAACGAATGTATTAATGACTATTCATTTGATCATGATGCAGCGTAAAATACATTATGTCAGCGCCCTCCGGCTCTCAAAACCGTGAAGTTTCAAGGATAACGTTTCGGGAGCTGTCCATTGCACTGAGAGTCAGTACATACAGCCAATTCGTCTAGTGAATTCAAAGCTAACGTTTAGAGAGCTGTCCATGGGGCTGAAAAGTCTCACCCAGCCACATCGGCCAGCGAAAACAGTGCTAGTTCTGATTTCAGTGTAGCCTTACCAAATATATTATTTGCTATTTATTTCGCCCCTAATCAGTAATGTACAGGACTATATAGCTAGTCACTTCAAGAATGTTGATGACACAGAAGCAAATGAAATATCCCTAAAATGTGTCCTCATTCCAACAGCGCTAACGCATTCCAATGCGGTCAGAATTGCAGGCAGCTCTGGCAACCACCAAGCACACCATTTCGTAAATGTCACCAATTAGGCCTAAACATGTTTTAGTGTTTCACTCACTTCTGTACATCATTGAGACACTGCATAAAATATGTTGCATTGATAATGTAAATATGCTATACAAAACATACATTAACATACTCATGCATTATTGGCTAGAATGGAAACATACTCATTCGTGCACAAATAGGCTATATTTAATCAAATTCATGTCAAATATTAGAATGCATATGTTGGCACAAGGATGGCGTTGCAGGCTATTATCAGTAGTGCATGTCGGTATTTATTCAACTAATAAAAATGCAGCAACGTTCAGGGCAGTTCTCATGCGAAATTGCATCCCAAGTCGCAGAAACGGCCATTTCATTTTCGAACACATGTTAAATATGATTAATACATTATCAATTAGCCTACCTTTTTGGTTTGAGCCCTCTCTCCGGTCCCTCAGAGTCGAAAGATCCCGCTCTCGAACGCACCGTGCCTGGCGATCAGCGTCCAACTTTGAGCTTCTGTCCTCTCACGGAGGGATCCGCTCGTGCCCAGGATGAAACTGAGGCGGCGGAGGGTTGCTCTATAGCAGCGCCAGTTGGGAAGCGCAAGGAAATGTCTGAGCGCGAAAAGACGCACACCCAGACAGGAGCTTCAGGTACCGCCACCGGCTACAGGTATAGCAAACACTCACTGGAAAACACACAGGAATAACAAAGCTATAGTTGAAATACTGGAAAGCTACTACTATAAGAGGGTTTTAGTCAATCTGTTCGGTTTCATCTGTTCTGGGTAGCAATGCCTCTTCCCACCTCGGTTGCACTGCACAATGTCCTTGACTAACATGCTGATCACATTATCCAATGGTTCCTGTCACGACGTTCTTTTGAAACGTGATGTCCGTTCCCCAAAATATCCAAGAAAGCATACAATTGTTAGAAACACACTCCGGTGAATTGAAACGGACGGGACGTTTATCCAAAAACAATCACTCATGCATTTTGGAGAAAAATTATGCAGTAACCTTTAACTTCATTCAAAATACAAGGTGCAGGCGTGTCCAGCGTTGCTCCAAAATCCATAGCTGGGTTCCTACAACCTCCTACAAATCCAACTATTTAAAAAAAAAATCCATCCATTGAAAATTAAACAATAGCCTATCAAGTGTAGGAATGTCCTATATCAAGGAATTACAGAGCTGTCGCTTGATATACGTCCCAATGAGGTTATTGTGACAAACGACCGTGAATGATTTACACGACGGATGGCTTCTGTGGAACACCCCTGGGTGAGCGAGAGGGTGGGGTGAGATGCAATTTCAGCTCCGGACTTGCAGCGGCACGCTCAGTCCGATGTCCTTCCCCCTATTTCCCTCTGGCGAGTGTGTTCCGCGTCGCTCCCTGTTGGCCTACTTGCTGACCAAGTAAGTAGCTTACAGAGAGAAACTTATCTTAACCACTTCCATGTCCTCAAGTGCAAACCGTGAATTTAGTTAAAAGAGCTTGTATGGAGGTGTTGCTTTGTGCCTCGTTGGGAATGCCATGTAAAAGGTTTCACTAAACCATCAGATACAGGGAGGGAGGATAACTGAGCTGTGCACGGGAGGGATGGAGCGATGCACTCACTAGTGGCTATGCACTTCTGAATTTAAATGAGCTATGCACTTGTGAATTTAAATGTGTTAAATTCAGCTTTTGAATGTGTAGCCTAATAATGATCTCAGTCCCTTATGATTTTAAATCATGATGTTTCCTTGGTCCTTGTAGGCCTACACGGACCTCCCTTAGACTTGATTCTGACTATTAGGCCCAGGCTATATCACTGTCATCATATATCTCTAATTGTCATTAATACCATTAAATTAAGTCTGCAATATTTACTAATTGCATTATTCTATGTATGCCCTATGTATAGGCCTGGCAAAGGGTACCATGTCTCACCCGAGGAGAGGTAGGCACAGGAGGCAAGATTATTTCCAAGGTGCAGGAAACAAATAATAATAATAATAATAATAAATAAAGTTGCAGAAAGTAGCTTAATCATGGACTAATGCATTCAAGTGCTCAATACGTAATATATACAGACAGAAATACTCCTCAGATCTTTAATTTCAGCTCATATATTTTTTCATGAGCTGAAATAAAAGATCGGAGGAGTATTTCTGTCTGTAATAAAGTCCCTTTGTGGGGAAAAACTAATTCTGATTGGTTTGGCCTGGCTCCCCAGTGGGTGGGCCTGGCTCCCAAGTTGGTGGGCCTATGCCCTCCCAGGCCTACACATGGCTGCCTCCCTGCCCAGTCATGTGAAATCCATAGATTCGGGCCTAATTAATGTTTTTCAATTGACTGATTTCTTTATGTGAACTGTAACTCAGCAACATAATAGACAATGTGAAATTATTGCATGTTGCGTTTATATTTTTGTTCAGTGTATATTTATTATTATTTTATTTATTTTTTTACAAGAAAAGACACTTCGGCCCATTGTCACTTTGCACTTAGTAGTAAAAATGAATTGGCTTAAGTCATCCCAAACTTGACATAACATAGCCTACAATATACATGTCTGTTTCCCTACTTCTCATCAGAAGAGAGAAACCAATTGACTTAAAGGCCCAGTGCAGTCAAAAACCTGATTTTCCTGTGTTTTATATATATATATATATATATATATATATATATATATTTGCACACTATGTGGTTGGAATAATACTGTGAAATTGTGAACGTTATGATAATGCCCTTTTATTGTAAGAGCTATTTGAAAAGAATGCCTAAAATTTCACCCTGTTTTGGTGGGATGGAATTTTGGCCTGCCTGGTGACATCACCAGGCGGTAAATTAGTTAAAAGACCAATAAGAAAGAGAGTTCCAAACCTCTCTGCCAATAACAAACAGATCGTTTTAAGTTTTCCCATCTCAACTCAGACTACTCCCAGACAGTCCGAGCAACATTATTGCTTGAAGAATTGCTCTTTGCTAAGAATATATTTTTGTTTCCTTTTGAACAATCACAGTAAGGTACTTCATTGATACCCAGAAATTATTTGATAGTGAGATAAAAACAGCTGCATTGGACTTTTAAATAGTCTCTGTGTCAGGAAGCCCTCACTAGCGGAATATGCTATCCCCACATATAAACAGCTGGCGTCAGATAAGAATGTTATCCCCACTTGTCTCTTACATGTTGACACAAATCGACTGAATACATTAATTTGTGCCTGACAAATGGCAACAAGCAAGTATCAGGAAATAAAAACATGACAATAAACATTATTGTGTGAATTAAAAACTCTTCTCAAAAGTACCCCGCCCCAACCCTGCCTGTCGCTGCATCGACAATGGATATGCTCATTCCCAATTTATCTTCTTAATTCTTAATTAACATATTTTAAAAAATCTGCATTATATCCGTCTGTTTAAGCTTGAGATTTTCACTTTTTGTTTTGCATGGGCTGCGTATCAATCCACCGCATCCACCTATGCCGGCCTTCTGCATCTGTGGTGGAAAGTGGCAGAGCTACAGCGCTGTTTTTCAGACCATGAGACATCCTGAAAATTGGTCTTCTCACGAAAGAATGGACTAATATGAATACTATACAATATGACCACTCTATGGAAAGATGAGACTCTCACGAAAATGATGGTGTTGAACCATTTGGGCTACAAACTAATATGACCCCACTATGGAAAGGGTACACTCTCATGAACACGATGGTGTCACGGGACTCATCTGAAGGTAACCTGGTACCGGTTAAAACATTTTATGGAAGTATGGAAGTAGATGTGTGCCAACAAAAAAAGTGATTAAATATGTGTCCAAAAAACTTAAATATTTCCTGAGCCTACTTATACAGTATCTCCTAAATATAGGACAGACACTTCAAAACCTTATTCCTTATAATTTATTTTTTGACTGTCTGTTTTGCCATTTATAAATGTGTTATTAAATGTGTTTCTATAGGCTATAGTAGTAAAGGCCAAAATCAATATTTTATCAAATATGTTTTACATAGCAACATCATAACCACTTCCTCAAAATAGTAACTTGCTTAAAATAGTCAGAATTAATCTAAGGTAAATCAAGAAATCTCTAATTAATTTAGACGTTTTAGCAGAGGAGGTCAGTCGCACAATTTTATATCCAGCTAAGGTGTTTGGTGCAGTATTTCTCAAGTAAAAACATTTGCATGAAAAACTAGTCAGTACACTGCATACAGTCTATCAAGTCAGAAAAGTCTGGTTGCGTGCTCAGGACTGATTTCTGAGAACAATAACATGTCTACAACTTCATCATCTGCAAGCTGTCAAACCATTGTCAAATATAGCAACAGACTAAACACTGTTTATCAGTGCCCAAAATCACTTGCTAGCTATCTCAGTTCCAACTCTGTGTTTGTCAATGAAGCTAGCAAATAGTAGCTAGCAGGCACATTGAGCAGCCAGGCCACAATCAGCTAATCAAGTCACTGGCGAGTGGCAACGTTTTTGACAACTTTCTCACTATCTGTTACCAGAGTGTGCGACAGTCTGGCAGTGTTTCATAGGGAATCATGTTACAAAACAGGTTGCGAGGCGACACAAGATGCCCGTGAATGGGCTTGGAATATTGACAAGTTGCAATTGGGATACAAGTGCGCTCTGATCGCCTCAATTCTAATTCTGCCCAAAAAATAGGCAGACTTGAGTGATTGACAATATTAAACACATCAGCAAGTGGTCACTCCATAAAGTGCTTAGGGCCAAGAGTTATTTCAATATAACATTGCCCGACGTGTTGTCTTATGTAAACATGTCTGAAGCGCTGCGTAATGGGCAGATCTGTCTCCATAGAGATACTATTAAACTACTTCAAAATTATCTCTAAAACTCTCTGGCTAGCTAGCTAACAAACATAACAGTGCATATACATTCTTCAAATTCATATTTTTTCAGTTTTGGGAGTAGTGAACTAACTACATGTAGTTCAACTAGTAATTTAATTACATTTTGCAGTAGTTTGGTGGTTGAACTAAATTCAAATCTTGGTAATGTTTTCAGTAGTTAATTACTATTTTATTTTATATATATTTTTGCCATGTAGTGGTGTAGCTAACTACTGGAACTACACACTACTTATTTAGCAAAAAGAAAATATGGGTGAAGTAGGCAAGAATGTCCTTTCTTTTTCGGCATCAGACCTGCCTAATTCTCACTTGAAACACGTTTTGTGTGCCTAATTCTCACTTTTTGTGTTTAATAGTCTAAATCACACATTCTGTTAACATCTGACTACAGAGTAATCTGTTATTGCAATTTGTTGTCTGACATTTTAGATTTAGATATAACTTTTCACTAAGTAGTTTGTAATGAACTATGAACTTTTCTATGGAACTTTAGTTAAACCTGGAATATGTGACTTTTTGGTCGACTGACAAAATTCACATAGAAATGTGAGTTTTTGATCTGTCATTCTCATTGAAAGCAAGTCTAAGAAGTGGTAGATCTGTTCAATGTGTACTATTTCCATGCTTCACTCGGCCCTCTGTGGAATGAGTTTGACGCGTGCTCTACACTATACTTTCTTGTTTTGTCACATAAACTGAAATTAAGCCAACTATTAGAATTTTACCAACCAGGAAATGGGGAGCGATTTCTGCATAGTGCATCTTTAAGTAAACTGTATATTTCTTAAGGGTAGTAATTGGTAGCTTGGTAAAATATATTTTCAGAGTCGCTTCCCCAACACTGATTGTTTTACACAATATCTTATCACAGCACTGGCAAACAATGGTTAACCAACTCCCTGACCAAAATGGCTGACCTTTTATCCCATCATAAGAAGGTTTCTGTCCACACTAGTGTTCTAATTCCTAATTCTATGTCTGTCTCACTGTCTGGAAGTTCTGGCTGCTTTGATTGGATAGAGTGAGCTTAGTTGATAGAGAGCAATCAGCACAGCTGCTTCTCTCGTGTTAGTGGGCACTGGGCAAGTGGACATGAACGTAATCCATACCCAACTCTCCAGTAGGCTAAGTCGTGAAGAACTCACTTATAAAACGTCGTTTTGGATGAGACTGACTTTATGACCAAAATTATCGTATTTACACTTTGTAGTAAATTTTGACACTAAAATTCATATTTCTGACTCATATCGATGCCACAAAGTCTGTTTAAAGCCTGATGAAGTTGGTTCTAAGGTAGCCTAGGCAGTGATACACTACACACTGGGCACAGATGTCAATTCAACGTCTATTCCATATTGGTTCAAAGTCATTTCATTGAAATGATGTGGAAACAATGTTGATTCAACTAGTGTGTGCCCAGTGGGTATTGGCTGCCTAGGTTAGTTTTAAGGGGCAGTTGACCTTTAAAATCTGATTTTAAATCTAACCTTAACCCTAACCTTAACCACACGGCTAGACTTATGCCTAACCCTGACCTTAAATTAAGACCAAAAAGCACATATTTGTTTTCATGGATTTTTCATGAATTTGGACTTTGTGGCTGTGCTAACTAGTGACAACTGTGCCCCGGCCCCCTGGAGAACAAGGATGTGAAACAGGTAGCCTAAAAATATAGCCTACACTTTTTTTTTTACTAAGAAATAATATCAAATTACTCAAAGGTAGGGCAGGTATTGACAGCAACGTTACTGTAATGATCTACAGAGGATATGGCTGAGACTGACATATTAGTAGTTATGTTGCCAAATTGAGGCAAACGGCGTTTGCAAAATCAATGCGACATGTAGGCTAATCAACTAGGCCTATGGTAGCCTAGGCTCTTGATAGTTGGTGCTAGATCAGCCTGAATGGAGGATGCTTTATGTACGAACCGGTCCACAGGGAATAAGTATGCATTCCCAGGAATGCACATCAATCCTAGACAATAGTGCAGATCTAGCGCTCCAGCGCCCCCTTCAGTTGCCTAGGCTTACGGCCTAGACATTAGCAGCAACAAATGCTACAAAACTCTCAACAACATGTTTTTAGTGTAGGGGTTAAAGTAGCCTATAGTAGCCTAGGGCCTACATTTTAATAGTGGATGTCTGACTGTCTTTAGCAACGAGAGAGGTTGTAGGCCTATGTAGGGGAAATTACGCGCTATCATAAGACCTATCTCCTCTACATGCTAAATGCCCTATGCATATTGTAGCCTGCTGTGTTGAGGGCCTTACTGCTCCATGTAGGAATGTACAGTAGAGTGAGAATATATTCTATACATAGACTTCCTATCGTGTAGAGGCACAGTACTATCGGTTAACTAATGTTAAATCCCATCACTTTGAGGGGTTAATTATACACTATTTGCATCTCTCAGTTGAGACCCCATTAGCTAACCCTCCATTGGGTCAATATACTATAATGAACTTGTATGGCTTTGAATTGAAACACTACTTAGGTTAAAGTTCTCATGATTTATAAGGCTGGCTGATGGCAGAATATCACCTCACTTAGGAACACAGCAAAACTGAAATATGGTCTTACACAATTGTGGAGAATGAACAAGAGTGAAAAGCACAGTTTTAACCTCATCCATTTTGAATGTAACTTTTCTCTCAATTCCTCTTCTTGAAATTAAGCAGCCAGACACACTTCACATTTAAAAACCACTGCTTAACCATTCTTAACTCTATTTCTTGAGTTAACACTATTTCTTGAACTGCATTGCTGTTTAAGGGCTTATAAGTAAGCATTTCACGGTAAAGTCTACACCCGTTGTATTCAGCGCATGTGACAAATAAAATTTGATTTGATTTGATTTAAAAGAAGTGCCAAGGAGCAGGGTGATAAAGAAAGTATTACAGTAAAGATGATGGTTAATTATGCAGTCTGCAGATACGGTTCGCTAATCTCCTCTCACTTTCTCTGACTGCCAGGGTGTACAGACTGTATCAGCACATGAATGGGAGCAGATTTGCCTGGGAAATCACATGTGTCTGTATGACAGTGGTGGCCAATGTTCACTTTCTAAGTGAAATCTGACACGAGAGAGGGTTAGGGTGAGTAACAGAGCCAAAACCAAACTGCTGACAAGGTTGAATGTGCCAACTCCCCAATATTTACACCCAGCCATGTTGAAACAAAGCTGACTTGATATCTTGACTAGGCCTTCTGACTAGCCTGATACTTTCTGTGTTTTATATATATATTTCGAAACCCAAATGCCCACATGCCTGAGTGGGATTTCTCTCCATAGCCACAGCAAAATTGAGTCCATCTTTTAAAGGACCCACACTCTCACGAGGCGAGATGAGGGTGAACAAAATAAGAGTGAGAGTGAGAGGGACCATTTCTCACTTTGCGGTGATAAGGCAGAGTTAAGAGGTTTTTTCAGAGGTTAAATGGAGGTTAGCAGAAAGCTGATCCCGCCTCAGCTGAAAGCGGCTGTCACTCCACGCCTGAATATTTGTGCTATGTGATTTTCCTTGGCCTGACAGATGGGGGAGTGCTGGTTGGTAATGGGCCCAGTCCACTTGTGGTTTGTCTTCCCCCAAATGGGTCGGAAAGGAACCGCTGACGAAGGGAAGTAGGCCTAGTCAAGTCAGCACCACTAACCACTGACTGATGCCAAGGTTTTGGTGCCGTCTTGGATGATACCTACTACCTTGCCATAGCCATGCCACTCTGCCATGCCATAATGTGAGTGGATGAGTGTGGCCTAGTTCTATTGTGCCAATGGAGGATACTTGGTTGGGCAAGGCCAAGTTGCAGAGTAATGCAGGAGCATTGGGAAATTGTATAGCTCTATTGTCCTTTGTATATGAAGTTCTATTATTGGTTCTGGTTTCCCAAGATATTTTACCTTTAACCTACCAACCGTTACTAAGCATTGAGTGATGTTAGTGGATGCAAATAATCTTTATTCAGAGTTATTCTCTTTCTTTGGCTCCAAATTAAATAACTTATAGAGCATATACATTGTGACAAGGCTTTGTAAGAACACTCTTGGGTAATTTAACTCAGGGTTCTTTTGTTTTGCCTCAGCACAAATATTGAATACTGGTGCAGGAGTTTCCTAGTCCCACTGGAGTTTTATTGCATACATTTCTGTCAATTATTAGCATAATATAGAATCATGACCTTAGCTACCAGCATTTGTGAGCGTCTCATACATTACAATGATACACCTGAAATATTTAGTATGCCAAGGTACCGAGTCACAAAGTCAGCTTTATCTACAGCAGTGGAGGCTCCTCAGAGGAGGAAGGGGAGGACCATCCTCCTCAGTGAATTTCATAAAAATATAAATAGTGAAACATTCAAAGCGTTTTCCTTTTTAGATAAAACTATAGTACATATAGTGCATTCAGAAAGTATTCAGACCCCTTGAACTTTTCCACATTTTGTTACGTTACAGCATTATTCCCAAATGGATTAAATCATTTTTTCCCTCATCAATCTACACACAATACCCCATAATGACAAAGCAAAAACAGTTTTTTTGGAAATGAGCAGATTTCTTAAAAATAAAAAACTGAAATATCACATTTACATAAGTATTCAGACCCTTTACTCAGTACTTTGTTGAAGCCCCTTTGGCAGCGATTACAGCCTCAAGTCTTATTGGGTATGACGCTACAAGCTTGGCACACCTGTATTTGGGGAGTTTCTCCCATTCTTCTCTGCAGATACTCTCAACCTCTGTCAGGTTGGATGGGGAGCATCGCTGCACAGCTATTTTCATGTCTCTCCAGAGAAGTTCGATCGGGTTCAAGTCCAGGCTCTGGCTGAGCCACTCAAGGACATGCATTGACTTGGCTGTGTGCTTAGGGTCATTGTCCTGTTGGAAGGTGAACCTTCACCCCAGTCTGAGGTCCTGAGCGCTCTAGAGCAAGTTTTCATCAAGGTTCTCTCTGTACTTTGCTCCGTTCATCTTTCCCACAATCCTGACTAGTCTCTAAGTCCCTGCCACTGAAAAACATCCCCACAGCATGATGCTGCCACCACCATGCTTAACCGTAGGGATGGTGCCAGGTTTCCTCCAGACGTGACGCTTGGCATTCAGGCCAAAGAGTTCAATCTTGGTTTCATCAGACCAGAGAATCTTGTTTCTCATGGTCTGAGAGTCCTTTAGGTGCATTTTGTGTGGCCTGACATGTGCCTTTTACTGAGGAGTGGCTTCCATCTGGCCACTCTACCATAAAGGCTTGATTAGTGGAGTGCTGCAGAGATGGTTTATCTTCTGGAAGGTTCTCCCATCTCCACAGAGGAACTCTGGAGCTCTGTCAGAGTGACCATCGGGTTCTTGGTCACCTCCCTGTCCATGGCCCTTTTCACCCAATTGCTCAGTTTTGCCGGGCGGCCAACTCTACGAAGAGTCTTGGTGGTTCCAAACTTCTTCCATTTAAGAATGATGGAGGCCACTGTGTTCTTGGGGACCTTCAATGCTGCAGACACTTTGTGGTACTCTTCCCCAGATCTGTGCATCGACACAATCCTGTCTCGAAGCTCTACAGACAATTCGTTTGACCTCATAGCTTGGTTTTTGCTCTGACATGGACTGTCAACTGTGAGACCTTATATAGACAGGTGTGTGCCTTTCCAAATCATGTCCAATCAATTGAATTTACCACAGGTGGACTCCAATCATGTTGTAGAAACATCTCAAGGAATGATCAATATATACAGGATGCACCTGAGCTCAATTCCGAGTCTCATAGCAAAAGGTCTGAATTCTTACAGTATGCAAATAAGGTATTTCTGTTATTTTGTTGTAAGAATTTTGAAAGAAATCAAAAACCTTTTTTTGCTTTGCCATTATGGGGTATTGGGTGTATATTGATGAGGGAAATCTATATTTTTATAAATTTTAGAATAAGGCTGTAACGTAACAAAATATGGAAAAAGTCAAGGGGTCTGAATACCTTACGAATGCACTGTATATTTTCACATCACCAAATAATTGATAAAAACACACTGTTTTGCTATGAAGGTCTACAGTAGCCTCAACATCAATCTCTGGAGTAGCACCATTGTGTAGCCGGAGGACAGCTTGTTTCTATCTTCCTCTGGGTACATTGACTTTAATACAAAACCTTGTAGAGACTTACACAGTAATTATGACAATTTCCGGAGGACGTCCTCCAACCTATCAGAGCTCTTACAGCATGAACTGACATGTTGTCCACCCAATCAAAGGATCAGAGAATGAACCTAGTACTGAAAGCATAAGCTACAGCTAGCTAGCACTGCAGTGCATAAAATGTGGTGAGTAGTTGACTCAAAGAGAGAGAAAGACAATAGTTGAACAGTTTTGAACAAATTAATTTATTCAAAAATGAAGGAGAAGCAAGAGAGAGAGATAGCTATATTTCTCATTTCACTTTCACCTACTTAGCTAGCGAATGCAGCTAGCTAGTTTAGCCTACTCAAACACCCGGCACAAACAGAGAGGGATGCTATGTTAGCCAGCTGGCTATGGCTACCCAACACGGGAACTCTTCCAAGTCAAGGTAAGCTTTTGGTTTTATTAATGTATTGCCACCGGGGCCTGCCGGTGTAACTGCTAAACTCCTTTCTGACTGTTCACTGTACTACATGATTGTAGCGGGTTTACTAATGTGTTATTTTTAGTAGCTATGTTGACTTTGACGTTAGCTAATATGGTGAACACGATGTAGGCTGTGTGTAGCGGTTAGCGTTTATGATATGAAGGTTTGGCTTGGAACGTTTTTTTCACCCAGTCACAGACAGCTGATGTGTTCTGCATTGAAGTCCACAAGCGAAGGAAAAAGTTGAGAGGAGGAGAGCGCGTAGATGCGAGAAGGAATACAATGAGCAAATTGATCATGCTGTTTGTATGTGGCTGCTATAAAAATGAACTGTGTTTGCGAGTGATTAGGGGTGTATTCATTCCGCCGATTCGGTTGAAAAACTTTCTTAAACGGAAGCAATCAGAACGAAACGGGGATAAACATACCTGAATTTGTCCAATAGAAACTCTCGTTTGAAACTGTTGGACTAATGATTACACCCTAGATCAGCTAGATGCAGGCAAGAGTGTGCAAGGCGGTATTGAATGTGTCACTGTCTGTCTTCTTGATTACTCACATTTTTCTCTCAACCTGTGCACCTACGTTGTAAACTATCATTCATAGGCTAGGTTGTAGCAACCTCATCATGGGTGTAGGGAAAATGTGTGTATCATGTAGTAGCCTAAACCTATCAATGTTAAATTGAGCTGGGTGAACGGAATATGAATGACAGTCATCCAATAATGATCGTCCTCCCTGATCTTAAACGGCACCGACCGCCACCGACCGCCACTGATCTATAGTATTGGTTTCTGTATGAGAGACCTCAGAGTCAGATCTCTGAGTGCAGCCAGACACTCATACCTTAGAGACAAACTGCACGCCAATCAAATTCTATGTTCCCAATCTAATAATGATGCGTCTGTGGCATGAGGGCCAGAGGCTCTGGCTGATTCAGTATAAAGGTCCACACTTTGCAGCAGCCCCTGAGGACGGTGAGAGGCTTAGCTGCTCTGATGACAGTGGGCAGCCCCTCTGACCCAGAGGATCCAGGAGGATTGGATGTGCTCTTGCTGTTAGGCCTTAGCCACTGGAGTGGAGAGAGGAAGTGGGGGATTTATTGGAGATAGATAGAGGGAGTGAAGGCTTGGAGTCAGGACTGAAGATCGGCTTGGATCGAAAACTGATCCTGCGCCCTCCATGCCCCTTTGGTAATCTGCAGTTCTTTTGCAATGCCTTTTAACTGGGAATAGGCCACACCTTTACATTTTCTCACAGGCCATGTAAATACACACACACACGCACGCACGCACGCACATGCACACACAAACACACACACACACGGACACACGCAGACACGGACGCAGACACACACACGGACGCACACACAGCACTCTCATAACGCTTCTCAATCACTTCAGCATTCCTCCTTTAATTCACCATGCACCAATACACATTTACCCAAGTTCCGTGTTTTACTAACTTCTTGGAATAATTACTTGTTTGAAGGCAAAAGTTGTGTTTTCTAAGATAATGTCATTACAGAGCCACAATATGTCTCATCATTGAAGACAATATTGTTCCACTGAGTGGTTTTAATTAAAGCAAGACTAGAATACTGTTCTACAGCCTGCTGCTGTTTTTCAGTGACACAGAGAGTCTAAACTCTAAAGGCTTTGTCAGGCAGGGCTGGCCTGTGACTGATGCAACTGGAAAACAGGGAGCTTTTCAGAGCAGAGGGATACTGCTGGGGCTGAGCGCTCCAGTGCAACTGTTTTTGCAGTGACCAACTGTTTCTTTACTGTAGATGAATAGCTGAGTGGTTGGATAGCCCAACCCAGAGTCAAATACACTGAGTGGACAGAACATTATAAACGCTCTTTCCAAGACATAGACTGACCAGGTGAATCCAGGTGAAAGTTATGATCCCTTATTGATGTCACTTGTTAAATCCACTTCAATCAGTGTAGATGAAGGGGACGAGACAGGATAAAGAATGATTTTTAAGCCTTAAGACAATTGAGACATGGATTGTGTATGTGTGCCATTCAGATGGTGAATGGGCAAGACAAAATATTTAAGAGCCCTTGAACGGGTTTGTGTCAAGAACTGTGTATTAGTCCTGTGTAGCTCAGTTGCTCAGTTGGTAGAGCATGGCGCTTGCAACGCCAGGGTTGTGGGTTCGATTCCCACAGGGGACCAGTATGGAGAAAAAATAAATGTATGCACTCACTAACTGTAAGTCTCTCTGGATAAGAGCGTCTGCTAAATGACTAAAAAATAAAAACTGCAACGCTGCTAGGTTGTTCATGCTCAACAGTTTCCCGTGTGTATCAAGAATGGTCCACCACCCAAAGGACATCCAGCCAACTTGACACAACTGTGGGAAGCATGGTCAATGCAATATTAGGAAGGTGTTCTTAAGGTTTTTTCTGTCTGAATGTTCCGAGAGCACCACTTTCTCCTCCATAGCCATTGCTAATTGCTAATTGATCCTTCCACATTGTGCTGTTAATTTTTGATCATTTTTCAAACCTATGAAGATGTCCAGTGAAAGCAGATATACAATTTGTTGACACCACTACACAGTACAGACTTGAATACACATTATCCTGAATGCTAATCAATAAAAATGTCTTAAATTCGCTGCTCTGTTTTGCTTGTTTACTGCGGGTCATTTCATAGGGAATTGTTGGAAGTGCTCTCATATTGTTACATCATCCAAATTTCGAGAATAAAGGCACTAACATGGCAGCCATTCTAAAACCTGCCCGAACTCTCTATATATTTGGCTCTGGCCAAACCCTGCTCTCCACTGCCTCACAGCCTCTATTCTCACAGATCCACAGGCTCCAATGTCTCCAGACTTGCTACTTTGCCTAACACTGTTCACATCTGCAGAGCTGGTGTACGGTGGAGAAGATGACCAAAGACTGACAGAAGTGGAGACCCTTTGAGTGAGTGAGTGAGAGAGAGAGAGAGAGAGAGAGTCAAATATAGCCATAGTTTCCCTATAGCCAAAACTGGGCAAAAACTGGTTGCGTCAACATTGTTTCCAAGTAATTTCAACCAAAAAATCTATGTGATGACGTTGAATCAATGTGGAAAACTGATAGTATTTGCAAAAAGTCATCAACGTAAGGGCATTTCATATTTTTGCACCCAACTTTTAACCTAAATCGAATGACATGGTGACATTTGTTGTTGATTTCACATTGAATTCACATTAGTTGACAACTTAACCAAATATAAATAAATAACTAGATGTTGAACTGACATCTGTGCCCAGTGGGGAGGCTTTCTGACTGTCTAATGATGAACTAACTACCTTTGAATGTGATTGTAACAAACAGAACTTTGTCATTAGGTGTCAGTTACAGTATTGGTAGTGCTATATATAGAGAGGAAAGTCATGGGAGGTGCTGGGAGATGTACATTACAGTTCTACTGAAAATTGCATCGATGTATATTAGAGTGGCAGACAAAGTTGTCCTCGGGACAGTGTAATAGATTCCCCTTGTAGTGTAGAGAGTGAGGAATTGCGAACTTGACAGCCATTTGCCTGTGTGCTCGATAAGTGTTGTAGGTAGCAGTAATGTACTTAGGATGTGTCATAGACTCAGTAAAGATGAAGGACATATGGGGAAACCGTGTACAGCGTTCTGGCAAGAAGGGCATTTCATCTTGATAAACGAGAGCCTTGATGGCTTCTCAAATTGATTCAACGTGTTAAAGATGAAACTTCATTTAAATATGTGAGCAGTGGGAGGTGGGTGATTAATGATGTGCTCATCAATAGCGGCCCACCTGAACTGAAAATTGCAGTACATGCTTTACCCATCTGGCTTAGCTATTGATTGAGCTGCAGCTGGACATAGGCCAGGAATGAGGCGTCATGTTCAACTTTGGAAGAATCATCAACTATTAAAGCCTCTGTAAAATCCAAGGTAGCCTATTAGTCTAGTGTGGCAGCAATGATTGTGAAACAGCTTTGGGATGAATAAGACCATGAGCACAGGGCAGAGAAAATTAGGAGAGGAGCAAAAGTGAGAGATCAATGAACGGTCCAAACTTTTCTTTATTAAAATATCAAATCCTACACAGAGAGATGAGAACATTGTAGACATCGATTTTCAACAAACTAGTTTTGAAATGTAGACCTCATTAGCAGAAGAGCATGATTATTCCACCAACAACAAGATTAAAATCCTCTCGCACTTCTTCACTTCTTCAGCTCGCGCTCTCTGATATTCCTACAAACGAGGGCCTGACTTCATTATGAACAATGAAACAAGCTCATTTTGAGTTGTTCATGCACAGAAATCATTAAGAAATCCATGTCTTTGGTTGATCAACAATGCTTTACCCAGATGGGTTCATTATATAGTTTCTCACGCAGACCTTTGGGATTTACAGAAATTACCACTGTATGGATGGGAAAAATGTCCACTGAACAAAATAGCCCAAATGAGAGAAATAATTTCCTCTTAAAGGAGCTACTACTTGTTCTATTCCTTCAGAATCCATCTAAGGGATCTTTAACATAATCTCCTCTAATAAGAATCATAAGATCAACAGTCCACACGCTCACCTTGACCATTATGGAGAAAAATATAACCATAGAAATGTCTTCAAATTCGAAGAAGAACATGTTATTTTCCCTGAACATTTTATCAAGGAATGAGATACAAACTACCTGAATGGTTTTGACATTTCTCCATGACCCCGCAAAATATTGGTTGATAGTGATAGAATTCTTATTCAATTATTCAAGTTCACAATTATTCAAGTTCACTAACTGAGAGGTCATAAACTGTTAGGATAATATTTAGCTCTTGAACACACCACAGAATTCAATTATTTAAAAAAAGAAGTTGAATGCATCCCTATTACTGTACATTATTCAAGTGTAGTGGAAGGATTATTGTCTTGAATATTATTTCAGGGCATCTGGAAATATTTTTGATAAAATAAAACCCCCAGATCTGTACAAGTGAAACTTTGGTAAATACACAGATACTCATTTCCCCTTCCTGTATTATTTAAAACCCAGCTACAGGAAGAGGCAATCCATTTATAAACTAATAAAACAAGACTGACAACGAGTGTTACATTTCAGGTGAAGTCAATTTATGCAAGGCGCAGTATATTGACACAAATAAACAGTCACAGAGAGAGCACCGCTTCCTTCCCAACATGCCAGAATGAAAATGCTGAGCAGTAAGCAAATATGCTGCTGCCTGCTGTGGCAGCAGTATAATTTGACTTGTGTTCCTAGTAAACCATGTTTGAGGCTGCATTTTTAGGATGTCACCACACTTAATGGGTTAGAACTCATAATGGGAAGATTCCGTATGAAGTGGCTCCAAATGTTTGTTGTTTTTAGGAAGTTAAACTTTTGTCCTATGAACCTGCCACTACAGACATTTACTGTTCTTTGATTTGTACTTTTTCTCGTTAAACCTGAGCTACAGCAACAGACCTCCATGGCTCGTCTTGGGAAGAACATTGTTGATTTTGAACCCCAAGAGATTTCCTTCCTTTCTCATTTTCTTCTTTTTGCTGAAGTTGCTTTTGCTTTGGTCATAATCTTTAGTGATTAAAGTGCTTATTTTAAACCAAAATACCTATCAACTGACACCAAAGCAAACATTTATGTCGCAAAACATGTACTCACATGCTCAGCTTCTCACAACTTCATACCAATTTCCCCCCAACTTTAATGTTTATCATTAATTACGGTTTTGGGAGAACCTCTTCAAAATTGTCATTTTGCATTCCAACAAGCAGCATTATACATGAAAAGCCACATCACTATGGCCTTGCAATGCCTGTCACTCTGATTTGGACAGCAACACTAATATGAAAAAATATGTATAATCAGAATTTTCTGTGTTTAGCCATTTTCCATTGCCATTCTCAAAGCGAGCATTCGAAGTTGTGCCAACTAACCATGACAGTCAGTCAATTACATTTTCATGGAGAAGATTTAGCTGTTAAGTGCAATATTGTACTCGCCCTGTTGAGAATGAGATAAAGAAAATTACACATAAAATCGAGCACAAAGTATACAGTGCCTTAGGAAAGTATTCAGACCCGTTGACTTTTTCCACATTTTGTTACGTTACAGCTTTATTCTAAAATTGATTTAAAAAATATATTTTCCACATACATCTACACACAGTACCAAATAATGACAAAGCGAAAACAGGTTTTATGAAATATTTGCAAATGTATTAAAAATAAAAAACAGAAATACCTTATTTACAGAGGTATTCAGACCCTTTGTTATGAGACTCGAAATTGAGATCAGGTGCATCTTGTTTCCATTGATCATCCTTGAGATGTTTCTACAACTTGATTGGAGTCGACATGTGGTAAATTCAATTGATTGGACATGATTTGCATGTCAGAGCAAAAACCAAGCCATGAGGTCGAAGGAATTGTCCGTAGAGCTCAGAGACAGGATTGTGTCCAGGCAAAGATCTGGGGAAGGGTGCAAAAAATGTCTGCAGCATTGATGTCCCCCAAGAACACAGTGGCCTCCATCATTCTTAAATGGAAGAAGTTTGGAACCACCAAGACTCTTCCTAGAGCTGGCCTCCCTGCCAAACTGAGCAATCGGGGAAGAAGGGCCTTGGTCAGGGAGGTGACCAAGAACCCAATGGTCACTCTGATAGAGCTCCAAAGTTCCTCTGTGGACTTGGGAGAACCTTTCTAAAGGACAACCATCTCTGTAGCACTCCACCAATCAGGCCTTTACGGTAGAGTGGCCAGACGGAAGCCACTCCTCAGTAAAAGGCACATGACAGCCCACTTGGAGTTTGCCAAAAGGCACTTAAAGACTCGCAGACCATGAGAAACAAGATTCTCTGGTCTGATGAAACCAAGATCGAACTCTTTGGCCTGAATGCCAAGCGTCACGTCTGGAGGAAACGTGGCACCATCCCTACTGTGAAGCATGGTGGTGGCAGCATCATGCTGTGGGGATGTTTTTCTGCAGCAGGGACTGGGAGACTAGTCAGGATCGAGGCAAAGACGAATGGAGCAAAGTACAGAGAGATCCTTGATAAAACCTGCTCCAGAGCGCTCAGGACCTCAGACTGGATCGAAGGTTCACCTTCCAACAGGACAACGACCCTAAGCACACAGCCAAGATAATGCAGGAGTTGGTTTGGGACAAGTCTCTGAATGTCCTTGAGTGGCCCAGCCAGAGCCCAGACTTGATCCCGATCTAACATCTCTGGAGAGGCTTGAAAAAAGCTGTGCAGCGAAGCTTCCCATCCAACCTGACAGAGCTTGATAGGATCTGCAGAGAAGAATGGGAGAAATTCCCCAAATACAGGTGTGCCAAGCTTGTAGCGTCATACCCAGGAAGACTCAAGGCTGTAATCTCTGTCAAAGGTGCTTCAACAAAGTATTGTGTAAAGGGTCTGAATACTTATGTAAATGTGATATTTCAGTATCTATATATTTTTTAGACATTTGGAAACATTTCTAAAAACCTGTTTTTGCTTTGTCATTATGGGGTATCGTGTGTAGATTGATGAGGGAAAAAATTATTCAATCAATTTCAGAATAAGGCTGTAACGTAACAAAATGTGGAAAAAGTCAAGGGGTCTGAACACTTTCTGAATGCACTGTATGCATTGTAGTGTATGAACATTGCTATGCACACTTTTGCAAATGTGTGGTTGAAAGCAACATTTTGAAACAGCTTCATAGATGACTACCAACAGTCACAATGTTTCTGTGAATAACGAACCATAGTAGGCCTACTGCTATCGATCATGTGCTGACCAACTGGCAAGTGTCTTCACCGACATCTTCAACATGTCCATGACTGAGTCTGTAATACCAACATGTTTCAAGCAGACCACCATAGTCCCCGTGCCCAAGGACACTATGATAACCTGTCTAAATGACTACCAACCCGTAGCACTGATGTCTGTAGCCATGAAGTGCTTTGAAAGGCTGGTCATGGCTCACATCAACACCATTATCCCAGAAACCCTAGACCCACTCCAATTTGCATACCTCCCCAACATATCCACAGATGATGCAATCTCTATTGCACTCCACACTGCCCTTTCCCACCTGGACAAGAGGAACACCTATGTGAGAATGCTATTCATTGACTACAGCTCAGCGTTCAACACCATAGTGCCCTCAAAGCTCATCACTAAGCTAAGGATCCTGGGACTAAACACCTCCCTCTGCATCTGAATCCTGGACTTCCTGAGGGCCGCACCCAGGTGGGAAGGGTAGGTAACAACACATCTGCCACGCTGATCCTCAACACGGGGGCCCCTCAGGGGTGCGTGCTCAGTCCCCTCCTGTACTCCCTGTTCACCCATGACTGCATGGCCAGGCACGACTCCAACACCATCATTAAGTTTGCCGACGACACAACAGTGGTAGGCCTGATCACCGACAACGATGAGACAGCCTATAGGGAGGAGGTCAGAGACCTGGCCTTGTGGTGCCAGGATAACAACCTCTCCCTCAACGTGACCAAGACAAAGGAGATGATTGTGGACTACAGGAAAAAAAAAGAGGACTGAGCACGCCCCCATTCTCATCGACGGGGTTGTAGTGGAACAGGTTGAGAGCTTCATGTTCCTTGGTGTCCACATCACCAACGAACTATCATGGTCCAAACACACCAAGACAGTCTTGAAGAGGGCACGACAAAGCCTATTCCCCCCAGGAGACTGAAAAGATTTGGCATGGGTCCTCAGATCCTCAAAAAGTTCTACAGCTGCACCATCGAGAGCATCCTGACTGGTTGCATCACCGCCTGGTATGGTAACTGCTCGGCCTCCGACCACAAGGCACTACAGAGGGTAGTGCGTACGGCCCAGTACATCACTGGGGCCAAGCTTCCTGCAATCCAGGACCTCTATACCAGGTGGTGTCAGAGGAAGGCCCTCAAAATTGACAAAGACTCCAGCCACCCTAGTCATAGACTGTTCTCTCTGCTGCCGCACGGCAAGCGGTACCGGAGCGCCAAGTCTAGGTCCAAAAAGCTTCTCAACAGCTTCTACCCCCAAGCCATAAGACTCCTGAACAGCTAATCATGGCTACCCAGACTATTTGCACTGCTCCCCCACCCCCACCCCATCTTTTTACGCTGCTGCTACTCTGTTAATTATTCATGCATAGTCACTTTAACTCTACCCACATGTACATATTACCTCAACTACCTCAACTAGCCGGTGCCCTCGCACTTTGACTCTGCACCGGTACCCCCCTGTATATAGCCTCCCTACTGTTGTTTTATTTTACTTCTGCTCTTTTTTTCTCAACACTTTTTTGTTGTTGTTGTTGTTGTTTTATTTTACTTTTTTATTAAGACATAAATGCATTGTTGGTTAAGGGCTGTAAGTAAGCATTTCACGGTAATGTCTACACCTGTTGTATTCGGTGCATGTGGCAAATAAAATGTGATTTGATTTGATCCACTATAAATCCTCCTTGATTGCAATCTGTTACAACTTCCACCTGAGCCATGCTGCCGAAGGTGCTATTGACTGTTGATCTGACTGTTGTCATTCAACTCGTTAATGGTCCTGTGAACACACCTGTTTAAACCAAGGACTGGGGGCCAATTAAATAAATTCAATAATGGGTTACCTTTGCAGCTGCATTTCACCCGCCATTGACTACAGCAGTAATCACACTTCCAAGCTCACCAGGAAGGGGGCATGCTCACACATGCAGATTAGCGCAAATCCATTTGCCAAAGTAATTTTCAGACTATAGCAATACCACGTGATGGGTTGAGAAGTGGTGAAACCTTCAGTCTGCAGTTAGCTTCAAAAGCGAGGCCCATGCAAGTCAATGTCTGGGTAACCGAATTAGGTCTGGAAAGGCTAAACCAATTACATTACAAAGGAATTTTGAAAGCCAAGGCAACTCAGTTCATTTAAAATCTGAGGCCATTACTGGATAAATAGTGAGAAAAGGCCTGCAGTATCGGGTTTCTAGGCTCAGATACAATGATGTATATTGTGTGTACATGGCCACATACTCAAAGGGGTTTTCACATACTGTGTGTATGATATTCAGTTATAACTGCTATTCAATTGGATCTCTGTTAAAGGAGACTTGAGAGGATGCACACACACACAGGCAGCCTCACAGAAACACACACGGTCTCCGCTCTCCCAGATGTTCTGCAAGGGGAAGTGTTGTGATTGGTTCCCTGCCCTTGCCTAAGAGCAGAACGACCCAGTGGCTGCTAATGATTAAAAAAACAAAGCAGCGACAGGCTTTGTCCACAGCTTATTCACCTCTCCAGTCATCAAAAGGCCTGCGAGAGGCCTGCTGCTCTCTGATAGAGCCCAATCTGTAATCCTCTAATGCAAGAGATAGGGCTACTGTCACCCCAGGGACACCCCACAGGGAAGCAAGCCCACATCACCAGACACAGGGCTAACAGGACAACAATCCTGGAACTCCCCTCCCATTCTACTATCGCCTCAGAGAGGCATTATTGTCCCAGCCCACAAAGACCTGTGTCCTCTTCTCTAACCGTCCACCACCGACCGCCAAACAATTATTCTCCATGCTTCCCATTGTCTCACTAGCTGACTAGAGAGAAATAGATTCCATACCTAAGTCTCTAGTGTTTCTGCCAGCATCACAGGAAATTAAACCCACTGTAAAGACTAGCACTTACCTGAGAGAGATGTGAGCCAAAATTCTCTGTGGTTGAGAGGTGTTGAATATGACATGCCATATGCTGGGATGTACCAATTAGAGGGTGCTACAATATACATATTTGTATGCAAAGTCCATTCAACTATACATTATATGCATATAGCACAATATTAGAGCCTGTGAATATTTAACATGGGCTTAATGCACAGTGAACACGCTCCATCATGTCTTGCATTGCAAGGGAGGCTATGAATTGAGATACACTGGTGATGTGGCTGTGGCCTTTCCAGATGGGAGGCACAACTAGCTCTGGAGCCGATGGGCTGTGGAACCTGTGTAAGTGGAACTTCAGTGGAGGACAGTCAGTCACAACAGAAAATGTCTGATTCAGAGACCTCGCAGACAGTGCTGGAGATAATGCAATCTAAATGTCTGTAGAACTAGGCTATATCTTATATAACACCATAACAATTAATTTAGGCCCAGTCATGGACTCCGTATATTACCTGACCCATGATGGCTGCCGGTGAGCTACCGCACTTTAATAAAGGGACCAAATAGAATCAGGACTGAATTAATTTTTGAGGTTTTCTGAGAGTAGGAAAAGATGAGTAAAGAAAAAAAGCAATGACCTTTTAAATTTAGGGCCACAGCACATCTTTAATGTCAGGAAATTATTTTAAAACTTTGAAAGGCATGACAGATATACAGTGCATTCAGACCCCTTGACCTTTTCCACATTTTGTTACGATACAGCCATATTCTAAAATGGATTCAATTAATGTTTTTCCTCATCAATCTACACACAATACCCCATAATGACAAAGCAAAAACTGGTTTTTAAAAATGCTATGAGCTCAGCTAAGTCCTGTTTCCATTGATCATCCTTGAGATGTTTCTACAACTTGATTGGAGTCCACCTGTGGTAAATTAAATTGATTGGACATGATTTGGAAAGGCACACACACCTGTCTATATAAGGTCCCACAGTTGACAGTGCGTGTCAGAGCAAAACCCAAGCCATGAGGTCGATGGAATTGTCCGTAGAACTCCGAGAAAGGATTGTGTCGAGGCACAGATCTGGGAAAGGGTAGCAAAAAAATTCTGCAGCATTGAAGGTCCCCAAGAACACAGTGGCCTCCATCATTCTTAAATGGAAGAAGTTTGGAACCATCAAGACTCTTCCTAGAGCTGGCCATCCGGCCAAACTGAGCAATCAGGGGAGAAGGGCCTTGCTCAGGGAGGTGACCAAGAACCTGATGGTCACTCTGACAGAGCTCCAGAGTCCCTCTGTGGAGATTGGATAATATTCCAGAAGGACAACCATCTCTGCAGCACTCTACCAATCAGGCCTTTATGGTAGAGTGGCCAGACAGAAGCCACTCCTCAGTAAAATACATATGACAGGCCGCTTGGAGTTTGCCAAAAGGCACTTAAAGACTCTCAGACCATGAGAAACATGATTCTCTGGTCTGATGAAACCAAGATTGAACTCTTTGGCCTAAATGCCAAGTGTCACGTCTGGTGGAAACCTGGCACCATCCCTATGGTGACGCATGGTGGTGGCAGCATCATGTTGTGGTGATGTTTTTCAGCGGCAGGGACTGAGAGACTAGTCAGGATCAAGGGAAAGATGAACGGAGCAAAGTACAGAGAGATCCTTGATGAAAACCTGTTCCAGAGCGCTCAGGACCTCAGACTGGGGCATAGGTTCACCTTCCAACAGGACAACGACCCTAAGCACACAGCCAAGACAATGAAGGAGTGGCTTCGGGACAAGTCTCTGAATGTCCTTGAATGGCCCAGCCAGAGCCCGGACTTGAACCGATCGAACATCTCTGGAGAGAAGAATGAGAGAAACTCCCCAAATACAGGTGTGCCAAGCTTGTAGCGTCATACCCAAGAAGACTCGAGGCTGTAATCGCTGCCAAAGGTGCTTCAACAATGTACTGAGTAAAGGGTCTGAACAATTATGTAAATGTGTTATTTCAGTTTTTTCTTCTTCTTTTATTTTGCAAAAATGTATCCAAACCTGTTTTTGCTTTGTTGTTATGGGGTATTGTGTGTAGATTGGTGAGGGAAAAAAACAATTTAATCAATTTTAGAATAAGGCTGTAACGTAACAAAAAAAGTGTGGAAAAAGTCAAGGGGTCTGAATACTTTCCGAATGCGCTGTAAAGCTGTCTCCAGTCCCACTGTCAGTCATCTCTTCCTCTATTAATAGCTTGACATTTTTCAATTTCACAACTGTAATGTCCTGGATAGATAAAGTAGATAAATACTAGGAAAAGTCTGATTTTAAAAGGTCACAGAATTGTACCACTACACACCGATTCACTTGCTTAACTGTGCCTAAATATATATATATATATATATATATATATATATATATATATATATATTTGCGAGAGAGAAAAAACATATGGGGGATTGGAAGTGATGCTGACAATTACATTGATGGAAGTTACAATCTATCTGCAATATTAAAGCTGATCTACCGACTAAAAATAAAAAATAAAAAAATAAACACCCAACTATTTTTTGTTGGGCTCTTAACTGTACACCTTTTGTGTGATTGTTGACCGCTCCAGAATTGCAATTCTTATAATAAAATATGTGTTTCGAAGAATCTACATTCTCTCTTCCTTTCTGGTTAGAATTTCCACCACAACCTTCAGACCAGTCTTGTGAGGCCTGTGTTTGTGAGACTCTCACCTTTACATAGAGAAGTCATATTAGTGTGTAGCCCAAACTGTTCAGACGCTACAGACAGAAGTTGGCAGATCGGCTTTACCGACTTCATACGAGTCCCAAGATGCTTGTAGGGTCGTAGAGCAAAACAGAGAAGACCATCGTGTTCGTGAGAGTCTCATCTTTCCGTAGAGAGGTTTGTAGGCCAATAGTTTGTAGGCCAAACCGTTCGAACGCTACAGACGATTATGTGAGAAGAACATGATCTGACAAACATGTGAAAGTGTTACATAGGCAGATGCGGTGGATTGAGACGCATACAATGCAAAAAACCCCGGATATATCTAGCTTAAACTGTTTTATGGGGATTTTTTTTATTATGCTAATTCGATTTCCGCGGGGGCGAGGACATCGACCTTAGTTAATGGAAGCTTCTCTAATGTGTATCGCAGGGCAGCTCTCTTGGCCCTCTACTATTTTCTATTTTAACCAATGACCTGCCACTGGCATTAAATAAAGCATGTGTGTCCATGTATGCTGATTATTCATTCATCTATACGCGTCAGCAACCACAGCTAGTGAAGTCCCTGCAACCCTAAACAAAGAGTTACAGTCCGTTTTAGAATGGGTGGCTAGTAATAAAACCTAAGAGCATTGTATTTGGTATAAAACATTTCCTAAGTTCTAGACCTAAGCTTTATCTGGTAATGAATGGTGTGGCTGTTGAGCAAGTTGAGGAGACTAAATGACTTGGTGTTACCTTATATTGAAAACTGTCATGGTCAAAACATATTGATTCAATGGTTGTGAAGATGGGGAGAGGTCTGTCCGTGATAAAGAGATGCTCTATTTTCTTGACACCACACTCCACAAAGCAAGTCTTGCAGGCTCTAGTTTTAGCTTATCTTGATTATAGTCCAGTCATATGGTCAAGTGCTGCAAAGAAGGACCTAGTTAAGCTGCAGCTGGCCCAGAACAGATTGGCATGTATTGCTCTTTATTGTAATCAGAGGGCTAATATCAAGAATATGTATGCCAGTCTCTCTTGGCTAAGAGTTGATGAAAGACTGACTGCGTCACTTCTTGTTTTTATAAGACACTTTAATGTGTTGGAAAGTTGTAATTGTTTGCATAGTCAACTTACACACAGCACTGACATACACACTTACCCCAAACCAGAAATGCCACCAGGGGTCTTTTTACAGTTCCCAGGTCCAGAACAAATTCAAGGAAACATACATTATTACACAGAGCCACGACGGCATGGAACTCCCTTCCATCTTATATAGTGCAAGTGAACAGCAAACCTGGTTTAAAAAAACGAATAAAGCAACACCTCACGGCACAATGCCTCTCCCCATGTGACCTACTTGTTGTGTATATATAATGACCTGTATGTGTAACTGATAGATGCACATACACACACTACATGTTAATGTTTTAAAAGTGTGTAAATTGTAGTCTTTTGTCTGTAGTCTTTTTTGTTATGTGTCGGACCCCAGTAAGACTAGCTATCGCCATTGGTGTCGGCTAATGGGGATCCTAATAAAATCTAAAATCTAAAATGTCTGAGGCACGAATGTACCAAAACAAACATACAGCCCTGTAGCAATGTAATGGTCAGAGACTCACTCTTAACAGTTAGGATCTCTCTCTCTCTTTATCTTTCTCTATTTTCTCTCTTTCTCTCTCTCAGCCCACACACAGAGACCACCCTCACCAGAGGGGATTTTCGTGAAGTGTCTTTACTTTGTGGAGGAGAACGTGGGCAGGGTATACCTCTGTCTTTTGAGTAGAGAACTTTGATAACAGCATGGTTCTTAGGAGGTTTCTGATGCTGGGGGGACTTTAGCTACCAGCAACAATCTCATTGGCTCCAGGGATCAACAGGGACTTGGCAGAGGGAAACCGTTAAATAATATATTTGGGCAACGAGAATAGAGGAAATAGATTTTGGGCAACTATAATACAGGATAGTAATTCATGACATGTAGTTTGTTGTGTAGCCTTTCTGTAATAATGAGAGGATGTGCACTGCATTACCAACCGTACTAATTGGTATTGGAAGAGATCATCAAGCTGGCATATGAAGCAATATTGCCTCCCTCCCATTGCCCCTTGAGTTTGTCCTCTGTCTTGCTCTGGCTCCCGCATTGGCGTTGTGTCTGTACAAATCGGATTGTATCACCTGATGTTTTTCACACAAGGATACAGTCTGTTGGCTATCACACAGTTGTTCAGTCGCCCACAGGGATTGACCAAGCTGTATGTTTCAACGGAACATGCTCTAAAGACATTTGCTTTTTCACCGTATAGGTCTATACTTAGTTATATTATCAGACACACAGGCTATAATCAACAAATGCTGTGCATAGTCCATTATTCACTCTTCTTTTGGTAGCACTTCATAATAACTCCACTTAATAAAGCATTTATAAGGGAATGGAAAGGGAAAGGGAGATACCTAGTCAGTTCTACAATTGAATGCATTCAACTGAAATGTGTCTTCCACATTTAACCCAAACCCTCTGAACCACGTCATCGTCGCCTGGGGAACAGTGGGTTAACTGCCTTGCTCAGGGGCAGAATGACAGATCTTTGCCTTGTCAGCTCGGGGATTCGATCCAGCAACCTTTTGGTTACTGGCCCAACGCTCCAACCCGCCAGGATACCTATAATGGATCAGTAAATAGTTAATTCATAATATTAATAATTACTCCCACATTTGTAAATGTTAGTAACCTAGTTATTCACACATATATAAACAACTTTAAAACTATTTAATAATAATTAATACAATGTATAATTTAGGTTCTTATAAACCATTTACTAATCATCCTCATTATCATCTTTTTGCGTGGCCTCATCTAAAGTGTGGGATATTTATACTTTATAAATACTTTATAAAAGTTTTTAGCGACCACTGTAATTTCTCACCAAAAAATGGACATGCCATTGGTGGACATTCTAGCAGTACCGGATGTTCCTTAAGGTCTCAAAATGGTCCCTAGAACATATCAATGGTTAAACAATAAGCACACAACACAGAGGATGTTTAAGAAAATGAATTGATAATTTCATTCCAAAACAGTCACAGTGTTGTAAAAGTGTGATGTGTAACTTCTCTATGCTGAGTAAAATAAAGTTTTAAGTCTGAAAATGCTAACATAAGGGTTTATTGGCAGTGAATTTTCTATCAAAACCAAAGTGTAATCTCGGTTAAATCAGAACTGAAATAATGCATAATTTGCTCAGGTGCGCGATTAAGTTCTGGGTCCATACGTGTTTGGAGCAGTCAAAGTTTAAGCACCGCCTTTGCCCAATCCTGGTATGTCCAAATAATCAGTGGAGAAAACCCAAAAACCATAACTACTGCTGCTTGTTATCCTATGCATTCCATCCCGTCACAACAGATTCTGGTTTACCTGCAGAATCTGTCAACAAGAGATTAAGAGCAGTCCATAGACTGCTTAGTTCTTACTAGGTAAGGAAACACATACAGTGGGGAGAACAAGTATTTGATACACTGCCGATTTTGCAGGTTTTCCTACTGACAAAGCATGTAGCGGTCTGTAATTTTTATCATAGGTACACTTCAACTGTGAGAGACGGAATCTAAAACAAAAATCCAGAAAATCACATTGTATGATTTTTAAGTAATTAATTTGCATTTTATTGGATGACATAAGTATTTGATCACCTACCAACCAATAAGAATTCCGGCTCTCACAGACCTGTTAGTTTTTCTTTAAGAAGCCCTCCTGTTCTCCACTCATTACCTGTATTAACTGCACCTGTTTGAACACGTTACCTGTATAAAAGACACCTGTCCACACACTCAATCAAACAGACTCCAACCTCTTCACAATGGCCAAGACCAGAGAGCTGTGTAAGGACATCAGGGATAAAATTGTAGACCTGCACAAGGCTGGGATGGGCTACAGGACAATAGGCAAGCAGCTTGGTGAGAAGGCAACAACTGTTGGCGCAATTATTAGAAAATGGAAGAAGTTCAAGATGACGGTCAATCACCCTCGGTCTGGGGCTCCATGCAAGATCTCACCTCGTGGGGCATCAATGATCATGAGGAAGGTGAGGGATCAGCCCAGAACTACACGGCAGGACCTGGTCAATGACCTGAAGAGAGCTGGGACCACAGTCTCAAAGAAAACCATTAGTAACACACTACGCAGTCAGGGATTAAAATCCTGCAGCGCACGCAAGGTCCCCCTGCTCAAGCCAGCGCATGTCCAGGCCCGTCTGAAGTTTGCCAATGACCATCTGGATGATCCAGAGGAGGAATGGGAGAAGGTCATGTGGTCTGATGAGCCAAAAATAGAGCTTTTTGGTCTAAACTCCACTCGCTGTGTTTGGAGGAAGAAGAAGGATGAGTACAACCTCAAGAACACCATCCCAATCGTGAAGCATGGAGGTGGAAACATCATTCTTTGGGGATGCTTTTCTACAAAGGGGACAGGACGACTGTGCCATATTGAGGGGAGGATGGATGGGGCCATGTATCGCGAGATCTTGGCCAACAACCTCCTTCCCTCAGTAAGAGCATTGAAGATGGGTCGTGGCTGGGTCTTCCAGCATGACAACGACCCAAAACACACAGCCAGGGCCACTAAGGAGTGGCTCCGTAAGAAGCATCTCAAGGTCCTGGAGTGGCCTAGCCAGTCTCCAGACCTGAACCCAATATAAAATCTTTGGAGGGAGCTGAAAGTCCGTATTGCCCAGCGACAGCCCCGAAATCTGAAGGATCTGGAGAAGGTCTGTATGGAGGAGTGGGCCAAAATCCCTGCTGCATTGTGTACAAACCTGGTCAAGACCTACAGGAAACTCTGTAATTGGAAACAAAGGTTTCTGTACCAAATATTAAGTTCTGCTTTTCTGATGTATCAAATACTTATGTCATGCAATAAAATGCAAATTAATTACTTAAAAAATCATACAATGTGATTTTCTGGATTTCACAGTTGAAGTGTACCTATGATAAAAATTACAGACCTCTACATGCTTTGTAAGTAGGAAAACCTGCAAAATCGGCAGTGTATCAAATACTTGTTCTCCCCACTGTATATGAATACAGTATTTATTGAACTATCCCATTACATTTAAAGAGTTACTTTAAAGGCCCAGTAAAGGTTCCGTCAAACAAAGCCATGGGTGAACATAGTCTGCAGTTAAAAGACTGAAGCACTGGAAGCATTTAAAGGTTATACATGTAACATTTCTACCTCAATCACAAATCAGCAGTAATAAAGGAATACAAATCCACTAGAGAAAAACTGTCTGGTCCAGCCAGCTGTTGTGTGTAGGCTACATCTCCCTTTTGTATGATTAGTTCGCATTTGCGAGGTTGACAACATTAACAAAACATTCATATTACAACTCTTCCTCAAGTCAACAACAGTTTTGTGAATAAAACATTTGATATACACTACCTGTGATGAGTGTGATAGAAGGAGTCAGGTTATTCTGTCGTACACAAATAGCGCTGGAATAGCGACAAACGAAACAGGCACAGGGGAAAATCTACCCTGGCAATATAAGGTAACGGTAGCTCCAACAATAACAGGCACAGGGGAAAATCTACCCCGGCAATAACAAGGTACGAGTAGCTCCACCGAGCTACACTACTCTCACAAATAAACAATCTCCCACAAGGACAAGGGGGGCAGAGGGAACACTTATACACGGACTAATGAGGGGATAAGAACCAGGTGTGTGTGATTGACAAGACAAGACAAATGGAATAATGAATAATGGAGCGGCAGTGGCTAGTAAGCCGGTGACGACAAACGCCGAAGCCTGCCCGAACAAGGAGGGGAGGCAGCCTTGGCGGAAGTCGTGACACTACCGTTCAAAAGTTTGGGGTCACTTAGAAATGTCCTTGTTTTCCATGAAAACATACATGAAATGAGTTTGAATTGGAAATATAGCAAAATGAATAGGAAATGTAGTCATTGACAAGGTTAGAAATAATGATTTTTAATTGAAACAATAATTGTGTCCTTCAAACTTTGCTTTCGTCAATTAATCCTCCATTTGCAGCAATTACAGCCTTGCAGACCTTTGGCATTCTAGTTGTGAATTTGTTGAGGTAATCTGAAGAGATTTCACCTTATGTTTCCTGAAGCACCTCCCACAAGTTGGATTGGCTTGATGGGCACTTCTTACGTACCATACGGTCAAGCTGCTCCCACAACAGCTCAATAGGGTTGAGATCCGGTGACTGTGCTGGCCATTCCATTATAGACAGAATACCAGCAGTCCTTCTTCCCTAAATAGTTATTGCATAGTTTGGAGCTGTGCTTTGGGTCATTGTCCTGTTGTAGGAGGAAATTGGCCCCAATCAAGCGCCGTCCCAGGGTATGGCATGGCGTTGCAAAATGGAGTGATAGCCTTCCTTCTTCAAGATCCCTTTTACCCTGTACAAATCTCCCAGTTTACCACCCCCAGACCATCACAATGCCTCCACCATGCTTGACAGATGGCATCAAGCACTCCTCCAGCATCTTTTCATTTGGTCTGCGTCTCACAAATGTTCTTCTTTGTGATCCAAACACCTTTCTTCGATTTGTCTGTCCTTAACACCTTTTTCCAATCTTCCTCTGTCCAGTGTCTGTGTTATTTTGCTCATCTTAATCTTTTATTTTTATTGGCCAGTCTGAGATATGGCTTTTTCTTTGGAACTATGCCTAGAAGGTCAGCATCCCGGAGTGGCCTCTTCACTGTTGACGTTGAGACTGGTGTTTGCGGGTACTATTTAATGAAGCTGCCAGTTGAGGACCTGTGAGGCATCTGTTTCTCAAACTAGACACTCTAATGTATTTGTCCTCTTGCTCAGGCCGAGGCCTCCCACTCCTCTTTCTATTCTGGTTAGAGCCAGTTTGCGCTGTTCTGTGAAGGGAGTAGTACACAGTGTTGTACGAGATCTTCAGTTTCTTGGCAATTTCTCGCATGGAATAGCCTTAATTTCTCAGAACAAGAATAGACTGACAAGTTTCAGAAGAAAGTTATTTGTTTCTGGCCATTTTGATTCTGTAATCGAACCCACAATTGCTGATGTTCCAGATACTCAACTAGTCTCAAGAAGGCCCGTTTCATTTCTTCCATAATCAGCACAACAGTTTTCAGCTGTGCTAACATAATTACAAAAGGGTTTTCTAATGATCAATTAGCCTTTTAAAATGATACACTTGGATTAGCAAACACAACGTGCCATTGGAACACAGGACTAATGGTTGCTGATAATGGGCCTCTGTACACCTATGTAGATATTCCATTAACAATCAGCCGTTTCCAGCTACAATAGCCATTTACAACATTAACAATGTCTAGACTGGATTTCTGATCACTTTTATGTTATTTTAATGTACTTTCGAAAACATGGACATTTCTAAGTGACCCCAAACCTTTGAACGTAGTGTATTTCCTTTAACATCCTGTGTTGTGTGCTTATTCTTTTACCATTTAATGATTTATTTTGAGACCTTAAGGAACATCAGGTACTGCTGGAATGTCTACCAATGGCATGTCCATCTTTTCGTGAAAAAGTACACTGGGCACTCAAAAAACGCAACTAGACTAAACTAATGATTAGTAAATTGTTTACAAGGTCCTATATTAAACATCTAATGAATGGAGTAATGATTAATAAATGATAAATAAACTATTTACTAATACATAATAAATGCTTTATTGCGTGGAGTTATTATAAAGTGATACCCTTCTTTCAAATCGTAAAGCCTTGAACTGAATAGCACTGGATTGGAACTATTGACCTTTGAACTCAATTAAAATAATCTTAAGTAGTGTCCATTGGGACTCCATTAGCCCACTACCCTTAATGTAAATCTCTTTAACTTCTCCTGAGGGCTCAGCTCTTGTGACTCTGTCCTCTCAGGGACCTGATGTCACATGTTGTAGTGTACTAATGCATGGTTTATGCCAAGACCCTCTGAAGCACTTCACGCTCCACTTCCCAGACGTGTGACAGATGTCAGGTGTCTGTGCATTACAAAATGTTGTATTATTCATTTGCCTGGCAGATGTGTTTACTAATTCATAAGTGTGAGGGTCAAACAGAAAATAGTCTGTTATTTTGTGAAACATGTATGATATTTATAACGACAATGCTCAAATGTGCATAGTCCTACAAGTCAGTAAAATGTAGCAAACTATTTTTTTACGGAAAACAAGCATGTTATTATTGGTCAAGTTCAGGTAGTAGTATGGTACCTTCCATTTCACTTAATTTCAAAATGTTTTCTCTTGTTTCCTGCCTACTGAACATGGCCCAGACGTAGGGTTATTTTAACCTTTTAAATAATTGTTTGAAAGATTACAAACCATTAGATTGAACAAAGCTGTGATTTGTTAAATCGATTATGTTGTTTTCAAAGCTAATACTACAATGTTACACACAGCGATGACTATCTAAAATGTCATTATCTATAAACTGTTTCCAATTTTACCATTGAAGATTAGTAGTTAGCGAATGCCTTGGTAAGTTGATTATCTATTGAAGGAGATGATGGGGAGACCATGAGGGAAATTCCTGCAGTGATGTCGGTCTTTGCTAGCTGACCAAACATCTATTATCTGTGCCTATGGCTACATAAATGTATTATCCTGCAGAGACGAACACAATGGACTCCAGTAATTGTTGCAAAATGCAGGAATGTTATTGTGAAAACTGGATTCAAAACAATGATTTTCTGAGAGGGTCCAGAGAACCATTGTAAGACCATGGTGCAGATTTATCAAACAGTGTGTTGGTGCATTACATTTACATTTTAGTCATTTTGCAGACGCTCTTATCCAGAGTGACTTACAGTTTTTTAGTGAGTGCATACATTTTCATACTGGCCCCCCATGGGAATCGAACCCACAACCCTGCCGTTGCAAACACCATGCTCTACCAACTGAGCTACACGGGACTAAACATCTATTTGTGGGTATGTTTGTAAATGAGTATACTGTGAGAACCCTATGAGTTCAGATTAAAAGCTGGCTGGCGACTAATAGCACTATTAGCACTATAACCCACTAATAGCATTATTTAGCACAATGAAGATAGGGATTATTTTTATAAATAAGAACCCTCAATATAATTATTCCTAACATTACATGGATCTTGATAGACATCCTCTCCATTTATCACTGTTTACAAAGGATCAAGCTCTGTAATTATCTGCACATCAAAATTACATTTCCAAATATTAACATGTTTAAAAGCTGGTTCATTCTAATTTGCCCAAACTGTGTGTTCATTTTCGGGAATGACACGTTAAATTGAGCTTGTCATATTTTCTCAATATGCTTTGCAGGTGGTTTATTTCCTGATGTATTGGATGTTATCCATATCAGCAAGGACTGTCTATTGACTCTTCACTTTGGGCTCCTGACAGGCATGAAGGCCGTGGCTAAGTGATAGATGACGTTCACGGATTAGAAGGGCCCTGCCAAACAAGCTGGCTGTTGCACACATTGGGACAAGGAGCCAAGCTGATATCCCCTGTTTGATATTAAATCTCTGTCCGGCTTACAGGCCCCATCAATGTCTGAGACCGTCGGGGGTCATCGGAGTTAAATGAATTTCCAAGAAGAGGGAGGGAAAAAAAGAGTTAGATGAAGAAGAGGACGAATGTCAATGAAGGTTTCCCAATTACATTACATGGGACTGTTTCAGTTAGCCAAATAACGCAGGGAGGAGAAATCCATTAAGTAAATTAAAGACAAGATGGCGTATTGAGTAGAAAGCGGTACAAACCACCTCAAGATAAAAACATAATATTCAAAATCAGTAAGTTAGACTAAATATTAACATTTCATATATTCGCAGTTAATATAATTCAATCTGGATAATAACACAAAACAGATCATAAGGCTAGAGAAATATATCGAGAAATATTACAACAACATGCAACACCCAAACATGGCGCAAGATAAGCGAGGAGAGCCAATCTCCAAGAGGAAACACGACTCGTCGACTGATACAGATGATATATGCTTTTCACCACTGGGTCTGGTAAGTGTGGAAAGCGACCTGTTGAAGTCAATAAATGACAAATTGGGCATACTAGAATTGGTCAGTAAGGACGTAAAAGAGTTGAAAGCGAGTCTTCAAATGAGTGACGAAAAAGCTTTGGTAATGGAGAAAGAAACCAAAAAATGAAAAGTGACAGTCTCTAAGATGGAAACGGAAGTTAGGGAACTTAAAAAGGAAAACAACCTTCTGAAAGAAGCCTTTCTGGACATCCAAACTAGATCGATGAGAGAAAATCTAGTACTTACGGGTATTCAGGAAAAGGAGGGAGAAATAACAGAGAATATTATGAAGGACTTCCTGCATACAGCGCTACAAATCCCACTCGAGGCTGTTGATAAAATCCAACTCGAACGTGTACACCATTTCAGAAAAAGAGGACAGAAATATGAGTGCCCAATCGTTGCCAAATCTGCATTTTTTAAGGATAAAGCAATGGTTAAAAGCCTAGGGAAAAGACTTGCTGGCACGAAAATAGGCATGAATGATCAGTTCCCGAGGGAGATTGCAGAAAGGCGCAAAGTTCTGTATCCAATATTCAAGGAAAACAGATTAAAAGGGAAACGTTTTGCACTCGTGGTGGATAAACTGTATATCGACAACCAAATGTTCAGAGACACAAAGACTACTCCATGGCTATTCTAAAAGTTGTAATAGAGGAGTCGAATAACGGAGCACCCAATACTAGCAATGATAGGGATTGTAATATTAAAGAACATTTATAGTAAGTATAGTATTTTATAAAAGGATAAAACGATATAACAAGAAAAGATAACAAGCAGAATAATACATCTTTAAATACAAATAATTAGAACATGGCTATTTTGGCAGGCGGTTGTTGTTTTTGGCGGATGGTTGTTGTGGTTGGTTCTGCGTTCTCTCTGGCGTCCTTTCCCCCTTGTGGCAGGTGTGGATGCGGGTGCGTTTGCACGCTCTGCCCATTTCTTCCGCAGTCAACCATGTGGTGTGCATTTTTGTGTTTGAAAAGGTGCGGCATTAAGTGAGTGAGAGGGGAAATGGTTGCATATCCCAGAGCCGACCGGGGGTCTATGAGCAAGGGTAGTGAGAGAGAGCTTTTGTGTAGATGTAATTAGATCTAATCTAATTTTTTATTGTCCTATCATAATGGAAAGATCCTTAACCCTATATCCTGGACACCCACCTGAGCGACCTATGCACCAAAGAGAAGTTCCCATCTCTTTTATGGACCTGCTGTGAGTATGCAGCCTAAACAGAGAAATAAATGCGGTCAGAGACCTACTTGAGCAGCACCGCCCCCTCAAGATTCTGAGCCTGCCTGGCAGGGTTGGTCCTACAAAGCCAGAGCCCCCTGATGGGAGAGCATTATATACAAGGAAATTCTCAAAGCTGCTAATGAGAACCTTGACGATCTTTTACCTAGCCGGCGGGGATTCCGGTGGGGTAACCCCACCCAGGTAGTGGCAGTGCTGGCAACACTGGCTGCAGTAACCCATGGGAAGGGGGTCACACTCGGACAATCAGAGAGGGGGTTTATCATTGTGGCCCAGGTGGCACAAAATAATCAAAGGTCTGACTGCACGGAGATGCTTGGGAAAAAGATTACAACAGGGGATCAGAGTGTTTGTGTCTCAGGTGAAGAGGGTGGATCTGATCTCCATCACCTAGGACTTGACATAGATTAAGTAGATTAATCAAATCTCACATTGTTGTCAATTTCTGCTCAATCTGCATGCTTTCTCAATCAGCTTTAACTGTATGTGCACTCATAAATTAGGTCCTTTCTTGAGTTGGGCTCTGGGATATAACAGCCGTTGAGTATCTGATTTTATGGTGGATTGTGGAGGAGGGGCTTTAGCGGGGGAATTAGTGGAGAACAATTGAAGGGTGACTCAGTAGTAATGCAAATATCACGGTACAGCTACAGTGGGGAAAAAAAGTATTTAGTCAGCCACCAATTGTGCAAGTTCTTCCACTTACAAAGATGAGAGAGGCCTGTAATTTTCATCATAGGTACACGTCAACTATGACAGACAAATTGAGATTTTTTTTTCCAGAAAATCACATTGTAGGATTTTTTATGAATTTATTTGCAATTTTGGTGGAAAATAAGTATTTGGTCACCTACAAACAAGCAAGATTTCTGGCTCTCACAGACCTGTAACTTCTTCTTTAAGAGGCTCCTCTGTCCTCCACTCGTTACCTGTATTAATGGCACCTGTTTGAACTTGTTATCAGTATAAAAGACACCTGTCCACAACCTTAAACAGTCACACTCCAAACTCCACTATGGCCAAGACCAAAGAGCTGTCAAAGGACACCAGAAACAAAATTGTAGACCTGCACCAGACTGGGAAGACTGAATCTGCAATAGGTAAGCAGCTTGGTTTGAAGAAATCAACTGTGGGAGCAATTATTAGGAAATGGAAGACATACAAGACCACTGATAATCTCCCTCGATCTGGGGCTCCACGCAAGATCTCACCCCGTGGGGTCAAAATGATCACAAGAACGGTGAGCAAAAATCCCAGAACCACACGGGGGAACCTAGTGAATGACCTGCAGAGAGCTGGGACCAAAGTAAAAAAGCCTACCATCAGTAACACACTACGCCGCCAGGGACTCAAATCCTGCAGTGCCAGACGTGTCCCCCTGCTTAAGCCAGTACATGTCCAGGCCCGTCGGAAGTTTGCTAGAGTGCATTTGGATGATCCAGAAGAGGATTGGGAGAATGTCATATGGTCAGATGAAACCAAAATATAACTTTTTGGTAAAAACTCAACTCGTCGTGTTTGGAGGACAAAGAATGCTGAGTTGCATCCAAAGAACACCATACCTACTGTGAAGCATGGGGGTGGAAACATCATGCTTTGGGGCTGTTTTTCTGCAAAGGGACCAGGACGACTGATCCGTGTAAAGGAAAGAATGAATGAGGCCATGTATCGTGAGATTTTGAGTGAAAGCCTCCTTCCATCAGCAAGGGCATTGAAGATGAAACGTGGCTGGGTCTTTCAGCATGACAATGATCCCAAACACACTGCCCGGGCAACGAAGGAGTGGCTTCGTAAGAAGCATTTCAAGGTCCTGGAGTGGCCTAGCCAGTCTCCAGATCTCAACCCCATAGAAAATCTTTGGAGGGAGTTGAAAGTCCGTGTTGCCCAGTGACAGCCCCAAAACATCACTGCTCTAGAGGAGATCTGCATGGAGGAATGGGCAAAAATACCAGCAACAGTGTGTGAAAACCTTGTGAAGACTTACAGAAAACGTTTGACCTGTGTCATTGCCAACAAAGGGTATATAACAAAGTATTGAGAAACTTTTGTTATTGACCAAATACGTATTTTCCACCATAATTAGCAAATCAATTCATTAAAAATCCTACAATGTGATTTTCTGGATCTTTTTTTCTCATTTTGTCTGTCATAGTTGACGTGTACTTATGATGAAAATGACAGGCCTCTCTCATCTTTTTAAGTGGGAGAACTTGCACAATTGGTGGCTGACTAAATACTTTTTTTTCCCCACTGTATATGGACACTCAATCATTACGGTATTTTTTATTGGTAAATGTACAAACATATATAATGATAAATATACTTGAAACTTGTATCTCATTATGGTGTATGGTGAAATAAGTATAGCCAGTTATAATTGTAAGGGCTTAGCTGATAATAACAAAAGAATAACAATATTTACATGGCTCAAAGAGAAGGAATATAATATCTATTGTATACAAGAAACTCATTAAACAATTCGAGATGAAGTTGCGTGGAAAAAGGAATGGGGGGAAATATACTTCTCCCATGGGCAAAGAAATTCAAAAGGGGTGATGATATTAATTAATAGTAATTTCGATCCAGTGTTGTGATGCAAAAATTCTAGCAAAATGTATAGCGCATAGAATTAAAAAGGTATTGTCGGATATTATTCATTCTAATCAGACAGGTTTTTTACATGGAAGAAACATTGGAGATAATATAAGGCAAGTATTGGAAACAATAGAACACTATGGAAGATATGGGAAACCAGGCCTGCTATTCATAGCAGAATTCGAAAAGGCATTTGATAAAGTACGACTGGGGTTTATATATAAATGCCTGGAGCATTTCAATTTTGGAGAATCTCTTATAAAATGGGTCAAAATCATGTATAGTAACCCTAGGTGTAAAATAGTCAATAATGGCTATTTCTCAGAAAGTTTTAAACTGTCAAGAGGAGTGAAACAAGGTTGTCCACTATCGGCATATCTATTTACAGTGGGGTAAAAAGGATTTAGTCAGCCACCAATTGTGCAAGTTCTCCCACTTAAAAAGATGAGAGAGGCCTGTAATTTTCATCATAGGTACACGTCAACTATGACAGACAAATTGAGCATTTTTTTTCCAGAAAATCACATTGTAGGATTTTTTATGAATTTATTTGCAAATTATGGTGGAAAATAAGTATTTGGTCACCTACAAACAAGCAAGATTTCTGCCTCTCACAGACCTGTAACTTCTTCTTTAAGAGGCTCCTCTGTCCTCCACTTGTTACCTGTATTAATGGCACCTGTTTGAACTTGTTATCAGTATAAAAGACACATGTCCACAACCTCAAACAGTCACACTCCAAACTCCACTATGGCCAAGACCAAAGAGCTGTCAAAGGACACCAGAAACAAAATTGTAGACCTGCACCAGGCTGGGAAGACTGAATCTGCAATAGGTAAGCAGCTTGGTTTGAAGTAATCAACTGTGGGAGCAATTATTAGGAAATGGAAGACATACAAGACCACTGATAATCTCCCTCGATCTGGGGCTCCACGCAAGATCTCACCCCGTGGGGTCAAAATGATCACAAGAACGGTGAGCAAAAATCCCAGAACCACACGGGGGGACGTAGTGAATGACCTGCAGAGAGCTGGAACCAAAGTAACAAAGCCTACCATCAGTAACACACTACGCCGCCAGGGACTCAAATCCTGCAGTGCCAGACGTGTCCCCCTGCTTAAGCCAGTACATGTCCAGGCCCGTCTGAAGTTTGCTAGAGGGCATTTGGATGATCCAGAAGAGGATTGGGAGAATGTCATATGGTCAGATGAAACCAAAATAGAACTTTTTGGGAAAAACTCAACTCGTCGTGTTTGGAGGACAAAGAATGCTGAGTTGCATCCAAAGAAAACCATACCTACTGTGAAGCATGGGGGTGGAAACATCATGCTTTGGGGCTGTTTTTCTGCAAAGGGACCAGGACGACTGATCCGTGTAAAGGAAAGAATGAATGGGGCCATGTATCGTGAGATTTTGAGTGAAATCCTCCTTCCATCAGCAAGGGCATTGAAGATGAAACGTGGCTGGGTCTTTCAGCATGACAATGATCCCAAAACACCGCCCGGGCAATGAAGGAGTGGCTTCGTAAGAAGCATTTCAAGGTCCTGGAGTGGCCTAGCCAGTCTCCAGATCTCAACCCCATAGAAAATCTTTGGAGGGAATTGAAAGTCTGTGTTGCCCAGCGACAGCCCCAAAACATCACTGCTCTAGAGGAGATCTGCATGGAGGAATGGGCCAAAATACCAGCAACAGTGTGTGAAAACCTTGTGAAGACTTACAGAAAAGTTTTGACCTGTGTCATTGCCAACAAAGGGTATATAACAAAGTATTGAGAAACTTTTGTTATTGACCAAATACTTATTTTCCACCATAATTTGCAAATAAATTCATTAAAAATCCTTCAATGTGATTTTCTGGATTTCTTTTTCTCATTTTGTCTGTCATAGTTGACGTGTACCTATGATGAAAATTACAGGCCTCTCTCATCTTTTTAAGTGGGAGAACTTGCACAATTGGTGGCTGACTAAATACTTTTTTTCCCCACTGTATTGTGGCCATCGAGATGGTAGCTATTAAAATCAGATCCAATAATAATATTAGAGGATTAGAAATCCAGGACTTAAAAACAAAGGTGTCATTGTACGCTGATGATTCATGTTTTATTTTAAATCCACAACTAGAATCCCTTCAAAGCCTACATTTTCTACCCTATCTGGATTACAACCAAATTATGACAAATGTACTATATTACGTATTAGATCACTAAAAAATACAATTGTTATATTACCATGTAGTTTACCAATAAAATGGTCTAATGGTGATGTGGATATACTCGGAATACATATCCCAAAGGAAATAAATGATCTCACTTCAATACATTTTAATAGAAAGTTAGCAAAAATAGATAAGATCTTGCTACCATGGAAAGGTAAATACCTGTCAATTTGTGAAAAAATCACCCTGATTAACTCTTTAGTATTATCCCAGTTTACCTATTTGCTTATGGACTTGCCTACACCTAGCGAACAGTTTTTTAAATTATATGAGAAAAAAAATGCAATTTTATTTGGAACGGCAAGCCAGACAAATTAAAAGGGCCTATTTATTTCCCAAATATCACTATTTCTAAAACAAGCCATAGAAAGTTGGTTGCAATTTCAATTTAATCCTCCAGAAACGACAGAACAAATAATGCAACAAATATTGTGGTTAAATTCAAATATACTAATTGACAAAAAAACTAAATTTTTTGACAGAATGTTTAAAAAAGGTATAATCTTCGTAAATTATATCATCGGTAGGACTGGTGGAGTTATGTCGCACATGCAGCTAACAAAAACATATGGAAATGTCTGCTCTACCCAAAATTACAACCAAATAATTATAGCCTTACTGCAAAAGTGGAAGAGGAAAGTGGAAGGGGGAGAAAGTAAGGAACTTGTCTGTCGGCTTTGCATTAAAGAACATAATTGGTTAAGGAAAACTGTGATAAATAAAAAAGTATATCAGTTTCACTTAAGGACCAAAGGATTGACAGCCGTCCCATATAAATTGCAAAATAGTTGGGAAGAGATTTTTGACGTACCGATCCCATGGCATAGTGTTTATGAATTGACATGCAAAACGACACCGGATTCAAAAAATTTGAATCTTTCAATTTAAATTATTAAATAAAATTCTTGCTACCAATAGAATGTTATTTATATGGTGGATACAATCTTCCCAACTCTGCAGATTTTGCTGTGAAGAGACAGAATCATTAGATCATTTGTTTTGGTTCTGTCCATTTGTAGCTTGTTTTTGGGCACAGGTCCAGGAATGGCTAAAGGTTTGCAATATTTACCTGGAGCTAACCTTGCAGATAGCATTACTGGGTGATCTGAAAAGTCATAGTCAATTGATCAATAATATAATAATACTTTTAGCAAAAATCTTTATTTTTAATTCACAATCTGTAGAAGCAATGAGAATAGAAAGGTTCAGAACTTTTGTAATACATCACAGTATGGTTGAAATATATATGGCAAATAGAAATTCTATATGGATGGTGTTAAAAGATAGATGGGAGGTATTGAATGGAGTTGAAGGATGGGACTAATAACAAATAACAATAAATAATAACAAGATAACTAATAATGTAAGCATACTGTGTCCATAATAAGTATATATGTTGTATGTTGGGAGCTTTTGGGAAAGAGCACAGTTAGAAAGATATGGCATATAGAAGCAAACCGGATGGACATCATTTACAGTGGGGGAAAAAAGTATTTAGTCAGCCACCAATTGTGCAAGTTCTCCCACTTAAAAAGATGAGAAAGGCCTGTAATTTTCATCATAGGTACACGTCAACTATGACAGACAAATTGAGAAAAAAAAATCCAGAAAATCCCATTGTAGGATTTTTTATGAATTTATTTGCAAATTATGGTGGAAAATAAGTATTTGGTCACCTACAAACAAGCAAGATTTCTGGCTCTCACAGACCTGTAACTTCTTCTTTAAGAGGCTCCTCTGTCCTCCACTCGTTACCTGTATTAATGGCACCTGTTTGAACTTGTTATCAGTATAAAAGACACCTGTCCACAACCTCAAACAGTCACACTCCAAACTCCACAATGGCCAAGACCAAAGAGCTGTCAAAGGACACCAGAAACAAAATTGTAGACTTGCACCAGGCTGGGAAGACTGAATCTGCAATAGGTAAGCAGCTTGGTTTGAAGAAATCAACTGTGGGAGCATTTATTAGGAAATGGAAGACATACAAGACCACTGATAATCTCCCTCAATCTGGGGCGCCACGCAAGATCTCACCCCGTGGGGTCAAAATGATCACAAGAACGGTGAGCAAAAATCCCAGAACCACACGGGGGGACCTAGTGAATGACCTGCAGAGAGCTGGGACCAAAGTAACAAAGCCTACCATCAGTAACACACTACGCCGCCAGGGACTCAAATCCTGCAGTGCGAGACGTGTCCCCCTGCTTAAGCCAGTACATGTCCAGGCCCGTCTGAAGTGCATTTGGATGATCCAGAAGAGGATTGGGAGAATGTCATATGGTCAGATGAAACCAAAATATAACTTTTTGGTAAAAACTCAACTCGTCATGTTTGGAGGACAAAGAATGCTGAGTTGCATCCAAAGAACACCATACCTACTGTGAAGCATGGGGGGTGGAAACATCATGCTTTTGGGCTGTTTTTTCTGCAAAGGGACCAGGACGACTGATCCGTGTAAAGGAAAGAATGAATGGGGCCATGTATCGTGAGATTTTGAGTGAAAACCTCCTTCCATCTGCAAGGGCATTGAAGATGAAACGTGGCTGGGTCTTTCAGCATGACAATGATCCCAAACACACCGCCCGGGCAACGAAGGAGTGGCTTCGTAAGAAGCATTTCAAGGTCCTGGAGTGGCCTAGCCAGTCTCCAGATCTCAACCCCATAGAAAATCTTTGGAGGGAGTTGAAAGTCTGTGTTGCCCAGCGACAGCCCCAAAACATCACTGCTCTAGAGGAGATCTGCATGGAGGAATGGGCCAAAATACAAGCAACAGTGTGTGAAAACCTTGTGAAGACTTACAGAAAACGTTTGACCTGTGTCATTGCCAACAAAGGGTACATAACAAAGTATTGAGAAACTTTTGTTATTGACCAAATACTTATTTTCCACCATCATTTGCCAATAAATTCATTAAAAATCCTACAATGTGATTTTCTGGAAATTTTTTTCTCATTTTGTCTGTCATAGTTGACGTGTACCTATGATGAAAATTACAGGCCTCTCTCATCTTTTTAAGTGGGAGAACTTGCACAATTGGTGGCTGACTAAATACTTTTTTTCCCCACTGTAAATGATCGGAGAGGTTGAGAGTAGAAGAAGTTCAGGAGCAAAACAAATAAAATATAATTATTGTAAAATTGAATGTGTCCATAAGGTGTGTAGATAGTAAGTATAGGCTGGAAGTAGAGACCTGGGCATTGTTGTTCACTAATTTACCCCAAGTAGGGAAAGGATGGCGGGGTTGAAAAGTAATAAAGGGGAGTATATATATAAAAAACAGGGGGGATTGGAAGTGATGCAGACAATTACATTGATGGAAGTTACAATCTATCTGCAATATTAAGCTGACCCCCCCCCCCAAAAAAATAAAATAATAATAATAATAATAATAATAATAATATACACTATTGTTCAAAAGTTTGGGGTCACTTAGAAATTTCCTTGTTTTCCATGAAAACATACATGAAATGAGTTTGAATAGGAAATATAGTAATTGACAAGGTTAGAAATAATGATTTCTAATTGAAATAATAATTGTGTCCTTCAAACTTTGCTTTCGTCAATGAATCATCTATTTGTAGCAATTACAGCCTTGCTGACCTTTGGCATTCTAGTTGTCAATTTGTTGAGGTAATCTGAGAGATTTCACCCTATGCTTCCTGAAGCACCTCCCACAAGTTGGATTGGCTTGATGGGCACTTCATACATACCATACGGTCAAGCTGCTCCCACAACAGCTCAATAGGGTTGAGATCTGGTGACTGTGCTAGCCATTCCATTATAGACAGAATACCAGCAGTCCTTCTTCCCTAAATAGTTATTGCATAGTTTGGAGCTGTGCTTTGGGTCATTGTCCTGTTGTAGGAGGAAATTGGCCCCAGTCAAGCGCCATCCCAGGGTATGGCATGGCGTTGCAAAATGGAGTGATAGCCTTCCTTCGTCAAGATCCCTTTTACCCTGTACAAATCTCCCACTTTACCACCACCAAAGCACCCCCAGACCATCACATTTTGCGGGTACTATTTAATGAAGCTGCCAGTAGAGGACCTGTGAGGCGTCTGTTTCTCAAACTAGACACTCTAATGTATTTGTCCTCTTGCTCAGTTGTGCACCGGGGCCTCCCACTCCTCTTTCTATTCTGGTTAGAGCCAGTTTGCGCTGTTCTATGAAGGTAGTAGTACAGAGCGTTGTACGAGATCTTCAGTTTCTTGGCAATTTCTCGCATGGAATAGCCTACATTTCTCAGAACAAGAATAGACTGACAAGTTTCAGAAGAAAGTTATTTGTTTCTGGCCATTTTGATTCTGTATTCAAATCCACAATTGCTGATGCTCCAGATACTCAACTAGCCTCAAGAAGGCCAGTTTTATTGCTTATTTAATCAGCACAACAGTTTTAGCTGTGCTAACATAATTGCAAAAGGGTTTTCTAATGATCAATTAGCCTTTTAAAATGATAAACTTGGATTAGCAAACACAACGTGCCATTGGAACACAGGACTGATGGTTGCTGATAATGGGCCTTTGTACGCCTATGTAGATATTCCATAAAAAATCAGCCGTTTCCAGCTATAATAGCCATTTACACCATTAACAATGTCTTCACTGTATTTCTGATCAATTTTATGTTATTTTAATGTACAAAAAAATTGCTTTTCTTTCGAAAACATGGACCCCAAACTTTTGAACGGTAGTGTATATGTACAGAAAGTATTCACACCCCTTGACTTTTTCCAAAATATGTTTTGTTACAGCCTGATTTTAAAATTGATTACATTTAGATTTTTTGGTCACTGGCCTACACACAATACCCCATAATGTCAAAGTGGAATTATGTTTTTCAAAATGTTTGCCAGCTAATTAAAAATGAAAAGATAAAATGTTTTGAGTCAATAAGTATTCAACCCCTCTGTTATGGCATTCATAAATAAGTTCAGGAGTAAACATTTGCTTAACAAGTCACGTAATAAGTTGCATGGACTCACTCTGTGTGCAATAATAGTCTTTAACATGATTTTAAAAAGCAGACATTAAATATCCCTTTGAGCATGGTGAAGTTATTAATTACTCTTTGGATGGAGTATCAATACACCCAGTCACTACAAAGATACAGGCATCCTTCCTAACTCAGTTGCCGGAGAGGAAAGAAACCACTCAGATATTTCACCATGAGGCCAATGGTGACTTTAAAACAGTTACAGAGTTTAATGGCTGTGATAGGAGAAAACTGAGGATGGATTAACAACATTGTAGTTACTCCACAGTACTAACCTGATTGACAGAGTGATAAGAAGGAAGCCTGTACAGAATAAAAATATTCCAAAACATGCATCCTGTTTGCAACAAGGCACTAAAGTAATGCTGCAAAAAATTTGGCAAAGCAATACACTTTTTGTCCTGAATACAAAGTGTTATGTTTGGGGCAAATTCAATACAACACATTACTGAGTACCACTCTCCATATTTTCAAGCACAGCGGTGGTGGCATCATGTTATGGGTAGTGCATAAATATTGTCTGTCCTCGGTTGCAAAGCTCACTACCGAGTTCCAAGCTGCCTCTGGAAGCAACTTCAGCCCAATAACTGTTCGTTGGGATCTTCATGAAATGGGTTTCCATGGCAGAGGATGCGCATCACCATGCGCAATGCCAAGCGTCGGATGGAGTGGTGGAAAGCTCGCCGCCATTGGACTGGAGCAGTGGAAATGCGTTCTCTGCAGTGATGAGTCACGCTTCACCATCTGGCAGTCCTACGGATGAATCTGGGTTTGGTGGATGCCAGGAGAACGCTACTTACCCCATTGCATAGTGCCGATTGTAAAGTTTGGTAGAGGAGGAATTATGGTCGGTTGCTGTTTTTCATGGTTCGGGCTAGGCCCCTTAGTTCCAGTGAAGGGAAATCTATGCTACAGCATACAATGACATTCTAGATGATTCTGTGTTTCCAACTTTGTGGCAACAGTTTGGGGAAGGCCTTTTCCTATTTCAGCACTTCACTGGCCTACACAGAGCCCTGACCTCAACTCCATCAAACACCTTTGGGATTAATTGGAACACCGACAGCGAGCCAGGCCTAATTGCCCAACATCAGTGCCGGACCTCACTAATGCTCTTGTGGCTGAATGGAAACAAGTCCCCGCAGTAATGTTCCAACATCTAGTGGAAAGCCTTCCCAGAAGAGTGGAGGCTGTTATAGCAGCAAAGGGGGACCAACTCCATATTATTGCCCATGCTTTTTGAATAAGATGTTCGACGAGCAGGTGTCCAGATACTTTTTGTCATGTAGTGTATTATACAGTGCATTCAGCAAGTATTCAAATCCCTTGACTTTTTCCACATTTTGTTACATCACAGCCTTATTCTAAAATGGATTAAATTGTTTTGTTTTCCACATCAATCTACACACAGTACCCCATAATGACAAAGCAAAAACAGGTTTTCAGAACTTTTTGCAAATGTATTAAAAATAATAAATGGACTCTTTACTCAGTACTTTGTTGAAGCACCTTTGGCATTGATTACAGCCTCGAGACTTCTTGGGTAAGGATGCTACAAACTTGGCACACCTGTATTTGGGGAGTTTCTCCCATTCTTCTATGCAGATCCTCTCAATCTGTCAGGTTGAAAGGGGAGAATCGCTGCACAGCTATCTTCAGGTCTCTCCAGAGATGTTCGATCAGGTTCTAGTCTGGGCTCTGGCTGGGCCACTCAAGGACATTCAGAGACTTGTCCCGAAGCCACTCCTTTTTTGTCTTGGCTGTGCTTAGGGTCGTTGTCCTGTTGGAAGGTGAACCTTCGTCCTAGTCTGAATTTCTGAGCGCTCTGGAGCAGGTTTTCATCAAGGACATCTCTGTTCACCTTTCCCTCGATTCTGACTAGTCTCCCAGTCCTTGTAGCTGAAAGACATCCCCACAGCATGATGCTGCCACCACCATGCTTCACCATAGGGATGGTGCCAGGTTTCCTCCAGACGTGACTCTTGGCATTCAGGCCAAAGAGCTCAATCTTGGTCTCATCAGACCAGAGAATCTTGTTTCTCATGGTCTGAGAGACCTTTAGGTGCCTTTTGGAAAACTCCAAGCGGGCTGTCTTGTGCCTTTTACTGAGGAGTGGCTTCCGTCTGGCCACTCTACCATAAAGGCCTGATTGGTGGAGTGTTGCAGAGATGGTGTCCTTCTGGAAGGTTCTCCCATCTACACAGAGGAACTCTGGAGCTCTGTCAGAGAGACTATCGGGTTCTTGGTCACCTCCCTGACCAAGGCCCTTCTCTCCCGATTGCTCAGTTTGGCCAGGCGGCCAGCTCTAGGAAGAGCCTTCGTGGCTCTAAACTTCTTCCATTTAAGAATGATGGAGGCCACTGTGTTCTTCATATCTGCAGACATTTTTTGGTACCCTTCCCCAGATCTGTGCCTCGACACAATTCTGTCCCGGAGCTCTACAGACAATTCCTTTGACCTCATGGCTTGGTTTTTGCTCTGACATGCACTGTCAACTGTGGGACCTTATGTAAACAGCTGTGTGCATTTCCTAATCATGTCCAATCAATTGAATGTACCACAGGTGGACTTCAATCAAGTTGTAGAAACATTATTATTATTATTATTTTATTTTTTGTCATTTAGCAGACGCTCTTATCCAGAGCGACTTACAGTTAGTGAGTGCATACATTTTCTTTTCATAATGCCCCCCCGTGGGAAACAAACCCACAACCCTGGCGTTGCAAGCGCCATGCTCTACCAACTGAGCTACACGGGGCAAGGATGATCAATGGAAACAGGATGCACCTGAGCTCAAAGGATGCACCGAGTCTCATAATAAAGGGTCTGAATACTTATGTACATAAGGTATATAATATTTGGGGGTATACACTACCAGTCAAAAGTTTGAACACACCTACTCATTCAAGGGTTTTTCTTTAGTTTTACAATTGTAGAATAATAGTGAATACATCAAAACTATGAAATAACACATATGGAATCATGTAGTAACCAAAAAAAAGTGTTAAACAAGTCAAAATATATTTTATATATGAGATTCTTCAAATATCCACCCTTTGCATTGATGACAGCTTTGCACAGTCTTGGTATTCTCTCAACCAGCTTCATGAGGTAGTCACCTGGAATGCATTTCAATTAACAGCTGTGCCTTCTAAATTTGTGGAATTTATTTCCTTCTTAATGCGTTTGAGCCAATTAGTTCTGATGTGAGAAGGTAGGGGGGGTATACAGAAGATAGCCCAAATTGGTAAAATGCCAAGTCCATATTATCGCAAGAACAGCTCAAATAAGCAAAGAGAAACAACAGTCCATCATGACTTTAAGACATGAAGGTCAGTCAATACAGAACATTTCAAGAACTTTGAAAGTTTCATCAAGTGGGCTGTCCCGTGTAGCTCAGTTGGTAGAGCATGGCATTTGCAAAACCAGGGTTGTGGGTTCGATTCCCACGGGGGGCCAGTGTGAAAATGTATGCACTCACTAACTGTAAGTCGCTCTGGATAAGAGCGTCTGCTAAATGACTAAAATGTAAAAGTGCAGTCGCAAAAACCATCAAGCGCTATGATGAAACTGGCTCTCATGAGGATCACCACAGCAATGGAAGACCCAGAGTTACCTCTGCTGCAGAGGATAAGTTCACTAGACTTACCAGCCTCAGAAATTGCAGCCCAAATAAATGCTTCACAGAGTTCAAGTAACTGACACATCTCAACATCAACTGTTGAGATGAGACTGTATGAATCAGGCATTCATGGTCGACTTTCTGCAAAGACACCACTACTAAAGGACACCAATAAGAAGAAAAGACTTGCTCGGGCCATGAAACACGAGCAATGGACATTGGACCTGTGGAAATTTGTCATTCTGTCTGGAGTCAAAATGTGATATTTTTGGATCCAACCGCCGTGGCTTTGTGACACGCGGTGAGGGTGAACGGATGATCTCCGCATGTGTATTTCCCACCGTAAAGCATGGAGGAGGAGGTGTTATGGTGTGGGGGTGCTTTGCTGGTGACACTGTCTGTGATTTATTTAGAATTCAATGCACACTTAACCAGCATGTCTACCACAGCATTCTGCAGCGATAAGCCATCCCATATGGTTTGGGCTTAGTGGGACTATCATTTGTTTTTCAACAGGACAATGACCCAAAACACACCTCCAGGCTGTGTAAGGGCTATTTTACAAAGAAGGAGAGTGGAGTGCTGCAAACAACAATATCATTAAAATTGTTTTTCAACCACTCCAAATTGTTAAAAAATAGCAGGAAAGTGCATGACACAAGTAATTTTTTCCAACAATTGTTTACAGACAGATTATTTCACTTATAATTCACTGTATCACAATTCCAATGGGTCAGAAGTTTACATACACTAAATTGACTGTGCCTTTAAACGGCTTGGAAAATTCCAGAAAATGATGTCATGGCTTTAGAAGCTTCTGATAGGCTAATTGACATAATTAGAGTCAATTGGAGGTGTACCTGTGGATGTATTTCAAGGCCTGACTTCAAACTCAGTGCCTCTTTGCTTGAAAATCTAAATAAATCAGCCAAGACCTCAGAAGAAGATAAAATATAGACCTCCACAAGTATTGTTCATACTTGGGAGCAATTTCCAAATGCCTGAAGGTACCACGTTCATCTGTACAAACAATAGTACGCAAGTTTAAACACCATGGGACCACGCAGCCGTCATACCGCTCAGGAAGGAGACGCGTTCTGTCTTCTACAGATGAACGTAGTTTGGTGCGAAAAGTGCAAATCAATTCCAGAAACAAATCAAATCAAATCAAATTGTATTTTTCACATGCACCCAATACAACAGTTGTAGAGATTACCGTGAAATGCTTACTTACAGCCCTTAACCAACAATGCATTTATGTCTTAATAAAAAAGTAAAATAAACAACAACAACAAAAAAGTGTTAAGAAAAAAAGAGCAGAAGTAAAATAAAATAACAGTAGGGAGACTATATACAGGGGGTGCAGAGTCAATGTGCGGGGGCACCGGCTAGTTGAGGTAGTTGAGGTAATATGTACATGTGGGTAGAGTTAAAGTGACTATGCATAAATAATTAACAGAGTAGCAGCAGCGTAAAAAGATGAGGTGGGGGTGGGGGGGCAGTGCACATAGTCTGGGTAGCCATGATTAGCTGTTCAGGAGTCTTATGGCATGGGGGTAGAAGCTGTCTTTTGGACCTAGACTTGGCACTCCGGTACCGCTTGCCGTGCGGTAACAGAGAGAACAGTCTATGACTAGGGTGGCTGAAGTCTTTGACAATTTTGAGGGCCTTCCTCTGACACCGCCTGGTATAGAGGTCCTGGATGGCAGGAAGCTTGGCTCCAGTGATGTACTGGGCCATAAGCACTACCCTCTGTAGTGCCTTGCGGTCGGAGGCCTAGCAGTTGCCATACCAGGCGGTGATGCAACCAGTCAGGATAATCTCAATGGTGCAGCTGTAGAACTTTTTGAGGATCTGAGGACCCATGCCAAATCTTTTCAGTCTCCTGAGGGGGAATAGGCTTTGTCGTGCCCTCTTCACGACTGTCTTGGTGTGTTTGGACCATGATAGTTCGTTGGTGATGTGGACACCAAGGAACTTGAAGCTCCCAACCTGTTCCACTACAGCCCTGTCGATGAGAATGGGGGGCGTGCTCAGTCCTCTTTTTTTTCCTGTAGTCCACAATCATCTCCTTTGTCTTGGTCACGTTGAGGGAGAGGTTGTTATCCTGGCACCACACGGCCAGGTCTCTGACCTCCTCCCTATAGGCTGTCTCATCGTTGTCGGTGATCAGGCCTACCACTGTTGTGTCGTCTGCAAACTTAATGATGGTGTTGGAGTCGTGCCTGGCCATGCAGTCATGGGTGAACAGGGAGTACAGGAGGGGACTGAGCACGCACCCCTGAGGGGCCCCCGTGTTGAGGCTCAGCATGGCAGATGTGTTTTTAACTACCCTTACCACCTGGGGGCGGCCTGTCAGGAAGTCCAGGATCCAGTTGCAGAGGGAGGTGTTTAGTCCCAGGATCCTTAGCTTAGTGATGTGCTTTGAGGGCACTATAGTGTTGAATGATGAGCTGTAGATAATGAATAGCATTCTCACGTAGGTGTTCCTCTTGTCTAGGTGGGAAAGGGCAGTGTGGAGTGCAATAGAGATTGCATCATCTGCGGATCTGTTGGGGCGGTATGCAAATTGGAGTGGGTCTAGGTTTTCTGGGATAATGGTGTTGATGTGAGCCATGACCAGCCTTTCAAAGCACTTCATGGCTACAGACGTCAGTGCTACGGGTCGGTAGTCATTTAGGCAGGTTATCTTAGTGTCCTTGGGCACTGGGTCTGCTTGAAACATGTTGGTATTACAGACTCACTCAGGGACATGCTGAAAATTTCGGTGAAGACACTTGCCAGTTGGTCAACACATGCTCGGAGTACACGTCCTGGTAATCCGTCTGGCCCTGCGGCCTTGTGAATGTTGATCGGCTATGGAGAGCGTGATCACATAGTCATCCGGAACAGCTGGTGCTCTCATGCATGCTTCACATCAAAAGGCCTTGTGAAGATGCTGGAGGAAACAGGTACAAAAGTATCTATATCCACAGTAAAACTAGTCCTATATCGACATAACCTGAATGTCAGCTCAGCAAGGAAGAAGCCACTGCTCCAAAACCGCCATAAAAAAGCCAGACTACAGTTTGCAACTGCACACGGGGACAAAGATCGTACTTTTTGGAGAAATTTCCTCTGGTCTGATGAAACAAAAATAGAACTGTTTGGCCATAATGACCATCGTTATGTTTGGAGGAAAAACGGGGAGTCTTGCAAGCCGAAGAACACCATCCCAACCGTGAAGCATGGGGGTGACAGCATCAAGCTGTGGGGGTGCTTTTCTGCAGGAGGGACTGGTGCACTTCACAAAATGATGGCATCATGAGGAAGGAAAATTATGTGGATATATTGAAGCAACATCTCAAGACATCAGTCAGGAAGTTAAAGTTTGGTCGCAAATGGGTCTTCCAAATGAACAATGACCCCAAGCATGCTTCCAAAGTTGTGGCAAAATGGCTTAAGGACAACAAAGTCAACGTATTGGAGTGGCCATCACAAAGCCCTGACCTCAATCCTATAGAAAATGTGTGGGCAGAACTGAAAAAGTGTGTGCGAGCAAGGAAGCCTACAAACCTGACTCAGTTACACCAGCTCTGTCAGGAGGAATGGGCCAAAATTCAACCAACTTATTTTGGGAAGCTTGTGGAAGGCTACCCGAAACGTTTGACCCAAGTTAAACAATTTAAAGGCAATGCTACCAAATACTAATTGAGTATATGTAAACTTCTGACCCACTGGGAATGTGATGAAATAAATAAAAGCTGAAATAAATCATTCTCTCTACTATTACTCTGACATTTCACATTCTTAAAATAAAGTGGTGATCCTAACTGACCTAAGACAGGGAATTTTTACTAGGATTAAATGTCAGGAATTGTGAAAAACTTAGTTTAAATGTAGTTGGCTAAGGTGTATGTAAATCTCCGACTTCAACTGTAAATATTGTACACAATAAAGAAAATCAATTATGGGTAAACATTTAAATATTTCTCCCAGAGTGGATCAGAACGCTTAAAGTATATTCTTGATCCGACTGAGTACTAATCGGGCCTGCCTCTTTACAAACTAGTGTGAACAGTGGTTTGTTCGTTATTTTCGCCTGAATCCCCCGGAGTTTCCCCCTGGATTTGCCTTTTTATTAGCATATTTACCACTGTTTGAAACCGCTAAGTCCGCCCTCTCGCAGCACAGGCCGAGGGACTGAGACGTGAAATGAACTACCCCAGTTCGCAGTCGGCTCATGTAGATGCCGGAAAAAAAGGTGATTTTAAAACTTCTGCCATGCCTGCAGACATCCCCCAAACAAACAAAAAATGACTCTTGGGGGAATGAATACACAACTGGTAAATAGTCACTTATAAATATGTCAGTCAGTCAGGTGGCTAGCTGCCAGCAGCGACTGCTATTGCAGTAACATTGAAGAGCTCTGGCTAGTTTTACTTAGCCAGCTAGAAGGATGAAGTAAGAAGCTAACATTAAATGTAGCCTACCTTAGCAGGAGCAAAAAATACACTACTAAGTTCTGATAATAACTTTGCTTTACAGAGAGTAGGCTACTGAGACAGACAGTGATGTGGCGCTCAGTGGTGAGGCTGATGCAGGCTGCAATGCATGCAGGAGGAAGCAGAGGAGACAGAGAGAGAGAGGAAGCAATAAGAGAGAGAGGTTAGTACAGTGGTTCCCAAATGTGGGGTTCATCTGTGTGGTTTCCCCTGATTAAATCTGTACTAATCTTTTCAAACAAGTAATGAACATCTCCACATGCCCTTCTTTCCTATAGGCCTACATTAAAATGCAACCAAAATGCAAACAATACAGTCCTAAAAATGTCACACATTTTTGTTTCGTCACTGATGCTACGTGTCAGTGTGAATACCATATAGGGGGTTCTTTAGCCATTTTGGTGCTGTATAGAACCCTTTTTGAAGGTTCAATAAAAAACCATGCTCATAAGGTTCTAAATGGAACCTGTGTGGTGCTATAAAGAACCCTTTCCAAAGATTCTATAAAGAACCATTAAAAAAGGTTATACAGTGCCTTGCAAAAATATACATCCCCCTTGGAGTTTTTCCTATTTTATTACCTGTAATTTAAAATGATTTTTATTTGGATTTCATGTAATGGACATACACAAAATAGTCCAAATTGGTGAAGTGAAAAAAAAAAAAAACTTGTTTCTAAAAATTTGAATAAATAAATCACGGAAAAGTGGTGCGTGCATATGTATTCACCCCCTTTGCTATAAAGCTCCTAAATAAGATCTGGTGCAACCAATTACCTTCAGAAGTCACATAATTAGTTAAATAAAGTCCACCTGTGTGCAATCGAAGTCTCACATGATCTGTCACATGATCTCAGTATATATACACCTGTTCTGAAAGGCCCCAGATTCTGCAACACCACTAAGCAAGGGTCACCACCAAGCAAGCGGCACCATGAAGACCAAGGAGCTATCCAAACAGGTCAGGGACAAAGTTGTGGAGAAGCACAGATCAGGGTTGGGTTATAAAAAAATATCCAAAACTTTGAACATCCCACGGAGCACCATTAAATCCATTATAAAAAAATTGAAAGAATATGGCACCACAACAAACCTGCCAAGAGAGGGCCGACCACCAAAAGTATCTGTCCATAGGACCACTTTAAGCCGTACACTCCACAAAGCTGGGCTTTACGGAAGAGTGGCCAGAAAAAAGCCATTACTTTAAGAAAACAATAAGCAAACACATTTGGTGTTCACCAAAATCCATGTGGGAGACTCCCCAAACATATGGAAGAAGGTACTCTGGTCAGATGAGACTAAAATTGAGCTTTTTGGCCATCAAGGAAAACGCTATGTCTGACGCAAACCCAACACCTCTCATCACCCAGAGAACACCATCCCCACAGTGAAGGATGGTGGTGGCAGCATCATGCTGTGGGATGTTTTTCATCGGCAGGGACTGGGAAACTGGTCAGAATTTAAGGAATGATGGATGGCGCTAAATAAAGGGAAATTCTTGAGGGAAACCTGTTTCAGTCTTCCAGAGATTTGAGACTAGGACAGAGGTTCACCTTCCAGCAGAACAATGACCCTAAGCATACTGCTAAAGCAACACTCGAGTGGTTTAAGGGGAAACATTTACATGTATTGGAATGGCCTAGTCAAAGCCCAGACCTCAATCCAATTGAGAATCTGTGGAATGACTTAAAGATTGCTGTACACCAGTGGAACCCATCCAACATGAAGGAGCTGGAGCAGTTTTGCCTTGGAGAATGGGTAAAAATCCCAGTGGCTAGATGTGCCAAGCTTATAGAGACATACCCCAAGAGACTTGCAGCTGTAATTGCTGCAAAAGGTGTCTCTACAAAGTATTGACTTTGGGGGGGGTGAATAGTTATGCACGCTCAAGTTTTCCGTTTTTTTGTCTTATTTCTTGTTTGTTTCGCAAGGAAAAATATTTTGCATCGTCAAAGTGGTAGGCATGTTTTTTAAATCAAATGACACAACCCCCCCCCAAAATCCATTTTAATTCCAGGTTGTAAGGCAACAAAATAGGAAAAATGCCAAGGGGGTGAATACTTTCGCAAGCACCAACAAAGTGTTCCGCTATTGTCCCGTTTTTGGGGCGATATATAACTATTTTTATTATCTTTATAGAGAACGGTGAAGAAAAAAAAATTTCCTCAATCTGAAAGGTTCTTTGTAGATCGTTTTGAAGAACCATACAGGGTTTTTTATTCTGGTCAGTCATATTATATTAATAAAATCCATAGGTGTAAATATTGCGTTAATTGACAAGTTGAATCAAGTGAGCTACCTCTGGAACAGCTGGGGAACAACTGACTGATATAGTCAACCATTCTCAATTGACACAAGGCCATTCATGATTCTTTCACAAGACACCATCATTGGCCATATTCATATACGATCTGTGATGGCATAACACAACACTTTAGATAAACTGAATTGACACTCTCTCACAGTTGCACAAAAAGAAATGTGAGCAAACCACACCCCCAAATATTCGAATGAGCTGCCTGCCATACATTTTAATTATCACCATATGAGCAAATAACCTCAAAGGGTTATTTGATTCATTATGGTTCCACATAGAACCATCTCCCTTCCTAAAGAACCCTCCAGCCACCCAAGCCATAGATTGTTCTCTCTGCTTCCGCACGGCAAGGGGTACCGGTGCGTCAAGTAAGACTGCTAAATCGCAAACAGAATGGTTACACAGACTATTTGAGTTTACCCTTGTATTTTAATATTTGCACTGTCTCTTTGCACACTCACAGGACTCTACACACTCACACACACTGACACTCAAACACACACATAACATACACACACATTTATACTGACTCTACACACACGCTCACATACAATCATCATTTACACTGCTGCTACTCTGTTTATCATATATCCTGATGACTAGTCACCTTATCCCTATACAAATCTACCTCTATCACTCCAGTATCCCTGAAAATTGTAAATATGGTATTGGAACTGACCCTGTATATACAGTAGCTTCCTCGTGTTCTTCTTATTTCATATTGTTCAACCTCATGTTAGCTTTTGTGCTATATTGATATTGATTACTGCATTGTGGAGTTTGGAGCTTGAAAGAAAAGCATTTCACTGTACTTGTGCATGTGACATTAAAACGTAAAACTTGAAAATCGAATACATGAGGAACCGTCATTTTTTAGTGTTTATTTCCCACCTTTCAGGGGTATAACATTACAATTGTATAGCTAATTGGTTATGTGTTTTAGATCGACTGAGGCGAATGAACCTACTGCTGCCACGGTGATAATGGCTGGGGTTATTTTTGCTTGTTTTTGCTGTTCTCCAATTAGCATTTGAACGGTTTTTAATTGTATAGACATGCAGTAAATAAGCTTCAACTTCCCAAAAAATTCCCCCCACCCCTTCCGGACCTCATTAACACTCAACCCCCAGTTACAGCCCTGGATGAAATAACAGGGTCTAGTTATAGTGGTCAAAGAGAAAGGATATGACATAAGTGCTGCAGAACGTCAATACTGTGAACAGGTAAACCCTTGCAAACTAGGTATACCCTTGCTTTACAACACATGTTCCACTTTTATAATCATAAAACACAGTCATTTCAAAATGCGCCCTGTGGATGCATCTCATTTTCTACATAGGATGTATTTGTTTGGTCCAATATTCTGTAGCATTACATTTGAGGGCTTCTCTCAAGAGTTACTCCACATAATATTCATACCAATGATTTGAAAAATGTATCTATTGGTCACAAAGACATGTGCAAGCCACTGCAGTGCAAACCACAGAATGGCTGTATTAAGTTCTTCTTGTCACTGTGCCAACATCTCTTTACTGCAAGATGAGGAGGATGAATCAAGCTACTATCCTTCCCTCTCGGCACTCTGGAGAAAGCCCCTAGAGAGCTTCAGCTAACTCTTGTCTTTGGGAGATAGATCAGATACAGCTGGTTCTTAGAACGATCCCACTAAAATCCTAAGATTGGACCTCGCAAGAGCAGTCACATTCTGTGGAAATTGTGTTTTACTGTAACCTTTATTTAACTAGGCAAGTCAGTCAAGAACAAATTCTTATTTACAATGACGGCCTACACTGGCCAAACCCAGACAACGCTGGGCCAATTGTGCGCTGCCCTATTGGACTCCCAATCACGGTCGGTTGTGATACAACCTGGAATTGAACCAGGGGGTCTGTAGTGACGCCTCAAACACTGAGATGCAGTGCCTTAGACCGCTGCACCATTCGGGAGCCCTAACTGGGACACACTACATTTCAATGATCTCTCGAAATTCCATCAGCGCTGGAGGAGTAAAAACTGCAGTAGCATGTTGCCATTGTTGTGTTTTACACCCAGTTTCAGACTGATGTTTTTGTTCTTGTTACGATATGGAGGACAGCAACAGAATTTTAAACACAAGAGAGTTCCTAGTCATGACATAATCAGAGAAGTTATGCTGTAGGATAGATGGTCATCTGTCTTACTGTAGAATATCTCTGAGGACATCCAACACATGGGGTGTTTTCATGATCAAAGTACTGTATGCCTTTGTCTTTGAGTGAGCTTGTTTTTCTTGACTGTCTTTATACAGTACCAGTCAAAAGTTTGGACACACCTCCTCATTCAAGGGTTTTTCTTTATTTTTACTATTTTCTACATTGTAGAATAATTGTAGAATAATAGTGAAGACATCAAAACTATGAAATAACACATATGGAATTGTGTAGTAACCAAAAAAGTGTTAAACAAATCAATATATATTTTATATTTGAGATTCTTCAAAGTAGCCACCCTTTGCCTTGATGACAGCTTTGCACACTCTTGGCATTCTCTCAATCAGCTTCATGAGGTAGTCACCTGGAATGAATTTCAATTAACAGGTGTGCCTTCTTAAAAGTAATTTGTGGAATTTCTTTCCTTCTTAATGCGTTTGAGCCAATCAGTTGGTTTGTGACAAGGTAGGGTTGGTATACAGAGGATAGCCCTATTTGGTAAACGACCAAGTCCATATTATGGCAAGAACAGCTCAAATAAGCAAAGAGAAACAACAGTCAATTTAAGACATGAAGGTCAGTCAATACGGGACATTTCTTTGAAAGTTTCTTCAAGTGCAGTCGCAAAAACCATCAAGCGCTATAATAAAACTGGCTCTCATGAGGACCGCCACAGGAAAGGAAGGCCCAAAGTTACCTCTGCTGCAGAGGATAAGTTTATTAGAGTTACCAGCCTCAGAAATTGCAGCCCAAATAAATGCTTCACAGAGTTCATGTAACAGACACATCTCAACATCAACTGTTCAGAGGAGACTGCGTGAATCAGGCCTTCATGGTCGAATTGCTGCAAAGAAACCACTACTGAAGGACACCAATAAGAAGAAGAGACTTGCTTGTGCCAAGAAACACGAGCAATGGATATTAGACCGGTGGAAATATGTATTTTGGTCTGATGAGTCCAAATTTGAGATTTTTGGTTGCAACCGCCGTGTCTTTGTGAGACGCAGAGTAGGTGAACGGACGACATCCGCATGTGTGGTTCCCACCGTAAAGCATGGAGGAGGAGGTGTGATGGTGTGGGGGTGCTTTGCTGGTGACACTGTCTGTGATTTATTTAGAATTCAAGGCACAATTAACCAGCATGTCTACCACAGCATTCTGCAGCGGTACGCCATCCCATCTGGTTTGCGCTTAGTGGGACAATAATTTGCTTTTCAACAGGACAATGACCCAAAACACACCTCCAGGATGTGTAAGTTCTATTTGACCAAGGGAGAGTGATGGAGCGCTGCAGCAGATAACCTGGCCTCCACAATTACCCGACCTCAACCCAATTGAGATGGTTTGGGATGAGTTGGACCACAGAGTGAAGGAAAAGCAGCCAACAAGTGCTCAACATATGTGGGAACTCTTTCAAGACTGTTGGAAAAGCATTCCAGGTGAAGTTGATTGAGAGAATGCCAAGAGTGTGCAAAGCTGTCGTCAAGGCAAAGGGTGGCTACTTTGAAGAACCTGAAATATAAAATATATTTTGATTTGTTTAACACTTTTTGAGATACTACATGATTCCATTCATGTTATTTCATAGTTTTGATGTCTTCACAATTATTCTACAATGTAGAAAATAGTAAAAATAAAGAAAAACCCTAGAATGAGTAGATGTGTCCAAACTTTTGACTGATACTGTAGTTTCAGACATAATTAGAACCTGACACTCATATGCAAGCTGCTGCTACTCTATTTATCTTATATCCTGTTGCCTAGTCCCCTTACCCCTATGCATACAGTTGAAGTCGAAAGTTTACATACACCTTAGCAAAATATATTTAAACTCAGTTTTTCACAATTCCTGATATTTAATCCTAGTAAAAATTGTCTTAGGTCGGTTACGATCACCACTTTATTTTAAGAATGTGAAATGTCAGAATAATAGTAGAGAGAATTATTTATTTCAGCTTTTATTTCTTTCATCACATTCCTAGTGGGTCAGAAGTTTACATACACTCAATTAGTATTTGGTAGCATTGCATTTAAATTGTTTAACTTGGGTTAAACGTTTCGGGTAGCCTTCCACAAGCTTCCCACTATAAGTTGGGTGAATTTTGGCCTATTCCTCCTGAGAGAGCTGGTGTAACTGAGTCAGGTTTGTAGGCCTCCTTGCTCGCACACGATTTTTCAGTTCTGCCCACACATTTTCTATAGGATTGAGGTCAGGGCTTTGTGATGGCCACTCCAATACCTTGACTTTGTTGTCCTTAAGCCATTTTGCCACAACTCCATTTGGAAGACCCATTTGTGACCAAACTTTAACTTCCTGACTGATGTCTTGAGATGTTGCTTCAATATATCCACATAATTTTCCTTCCTCATGATGCCATCTATTTTGTGAAGTGCACCAGTCCCTCCTGCGGCAAAGCACCCCCACAGCATGATGCTGCCACCCCTGTGCTTCACGTTTGGGATGGTGTTCTTCGGCTTGCAAGGCACCCCGTTTTTCCTCCAAACATAACAATGGTCATTATGGCCAAACGGTTCTATTTTTGTTTCATCAGACCAGAGGACATTTCTCCAAAAAGTACGATCTTTGTCCCCATGTGCACTTGCAGACCGTAGTCTGGCTTTTTTATGGCGGTTTTGGAGCAGTGGCTTCTTCCTTGTTGAGCGGGCTTTCAGGTTATGTCGATATAGGACTAGTTTTACTGTGGATATAGATACTTTTGTACCTGTTTCCTCCAGCATCTTCACAAGGTCCTTTGCTGTTGTTCTGGGATTGATTTGCACTTTTCGCACCAAAGTACGTTCATCTGTAGGAGACAGAACGCGTCTCTTTCCTTAGCGGTATGACGGTTGGTGTTTATACTTGCGTACTATTGTTGTACTGATGAACGTGGTACCTTCAGGCATTTGGAAATTGCTCCCAAGGATGAACCAAACTTGTGGAGGTCTACAATTTTTTTTCTGAGGTCTTAGCTGCTTTCTTTTGATTTTCCCATGATATCAAGTGTAGTAACTTGACAAGGAATGGCCACACGCATTTCAATATTACTGTCCTTTACTTTCAACCCAATAAATAAAAGGTTTACAAACGGTACAAAAACAGCAGAACGATACAGCCCACTTGTCACGATCGTCGAAGGAGGAGGACCAAGGCGCAGCGTGATATTCGTACATACTTATTTTATAAAGGGCACACAATAAACAAAACAACAAACGATAACGTGACGTCCTAGGTCTAACACAACCAACACGGAACAAGATCCCACAAAGAACATATGAAAACAGCCTACCTAAGTAGTGGCTCTCAATCAGAGACAATGAGCAACAGCTGCCTCTGATTGGGAACCACCCCTGCCCAACATAGATCTATACGATCTAGAACAGAAACCAAAACATAGAAAACACAACATAGAAGCTACACAGTGAAAACTAAACATAGAAAATCCACACCCTGGCTCAACATTTCAGAGTCCCCAGAGCCAGGGCGTGACAGTACCCCAAAGGCGCGGACTGCGACCGGCGCCCAAACATAAACCGAACAGGGAGGGCTGGGTGGGCATTCCTCCTCGGAGGCGGTTCCGGCTCCGGGCTTGACCACCACCCTCCAACAATCCCCCGTAGCGCCCCTGGTCTGGTCTGGCCCCGCTGGCTGGAGATGGACTGGACATCGTAGGAGCGGATTGCTTAGGCTCCGGTGTGGAGCAGCTGACCGGTACCTGACCAGGCACCGGTGACCCAGGCACGGGTTGTGCCGGACTGACGACGCGCACCCCTGGCTTGGTGCGTGGAGCAGGAACGGGCCGGACCGGGCTGACGATGCGCACCCCTGGCCCGGTGCGTGGAGCAGGAACGGGCCGGACCGGGCTGACGATGCGCACCCCTGGCTTGGGTGCGGGAGCAGGAACGGGCCGGACCGGGCTGACGACGCGCACCCCTGGCTTGGGTGCGGGGAGCAGGCACGGGCCGCACCGGGCTGACGATGCGCACCCCTGGCTTGGTGCGGGAGCAGGAACAGGCCGGGCCGGGCTGGCGACGCGCACCGTAGGCTTGGTGCGGGGAGCAGGAACAGGCCTTGCCGGGCTGGCGACGCACACCATTGGCTTGGTGCGGGGAGCAGGAACAGGCCGGGCCGGGCTGGCAACGCGCACCATAGGCTTGGTGCGAGGGGCAGGAACAGGCCGGGCCGGGCTGGCGGCGCGCACCATTAGCTTGGTCGCGGGGAGCAGGAACAGGCCGGGCCGGGCTGGGAATGCGCACCGTAGGCTTGGTGCGGGGAGCAGGAATGGGCCGGACCGGGCTGACAACGCGCACCATAGGCTTGGTGCGGGGAGCAGGAACAGGTCGGGCCGGACTGGGAACACGCACCACTAACTTAGTGCGGGGAGCAAGAACGGGCCGGACCGGACTGGTGACACACACCATTTGCTTGGTGTGAGGAGCGGGACTGGGTTTCTTCATAACCCTCCGCTCCCTCAGCTGCCTACACAGTTCCTCTCGCCGTGCCTCTACTCTCTCCTTCTCCCTTATCGCCTCCAGTAGCTCCTCCCTCTGAACCACTAACTCCTGCTCCCTCTGGACCAATAGCCCCCTTAACCTGGTGGCCTCCTCACCTAACCTCCCAATACGCCCTGTAGCTGCCTCCTGCTGCCCCGTCGCCCATGCCGTGTGCCCCCCCTAAAAATTTTTGGGGGTTGCCTCTCGTCCGTCCGACGACGACACTGTTGACGCCGTTGCTTCTCTCTCGCCAGAGCCTTAATTTTAGCACATGGCCCTTTCCCCATGAGCATGTCCTCCCAGGACCACCATTGGCCCACCTGGGCCATCGCCAACCTCTCCAGCTCCTTACCCGGCGCTTGCTCCTGGACACGCTGCTTGGTCCTGTTTTGGTGGGATCTTCTGTCACGATTGTCGAAGGAGGAGGACCAAGGCGCAGCGTGATATTCATACATACTTATTTTATTAAGTGCACACAATAAACAAAACAACAAACGATAACGTGACGTCCTAGGTCTAACACAACCAACACGGAACAAGATCCCACAAAGAACATATGAAAACAGCCTACCTAAGTATGGCTCCCAATCAGAGACAACGAGCAACAGCTGCCTCTGATTGGGAACCACCTGCCCAACATAGATCTATCTGATCTAGAACAGAAACCAAAACATAGAAAACACAACATAGAAGCTACACAGTGAAAACTAAACATAGAAAATCCACACCCTGGCTCAACATTTCAGAGTCCCCAGAGCCAGGGCGTGACACCACTCAACCTGTGGTAGAATCACATTGTACAGATCTGACTCTTGGTGATGACATCATCAAAGGGGAAAGGTCACGGTCAATGCCAATAATAACCATGCACATATGAATAGCAATCATACTATACTGCAGGTAAGTACAACACCTATCCATTGTAATTATTTATATAGTGTCCACACTATAACACTTCTCCCCACTCAATTTAAATCCCCCCTGTAAGGAAAACATAAGGTTAACAAGTAAACCACATCAGTGTTTTCTTTACTTTACTTCACAACACTGTAGAACTTCTGCTGGTGTTGCTGTAAATGTAAACAAAAACAAAACAAAAATTCAACTAGGTCTGCTGCTCCAAACAAACAGTAACACCACAAGTCTCTCAGTCTCAACTACTTTCAGGAGGCTTGTGACTACGCTGTGATCTGCGCAGTACTCCTGGTGTGCCACGAGACACAGGTAAGGCGTGTCCCAGTGGAGCTGGGTCTGAGGGCATAGGAGCGGGTTGGGTGTTTGTGAGAGAATGTCCATCACCCTCTGCTGGAACCACTGAATGCCCCTGTTCCTCAGATACTGTTTCCTGTGGGGTTTCAACTTGTATACTACCACCCACAGCTGTTCCGTCTGAAAACATGGTATTGTCTTTGTCATAGTGCAGGCGTAGGTGGTTCTGGTGTCTGCGCATGACTCGACCATCAGTCAGTTTGACTACAAAGGAGACGGGACCACTCTGACTCAGAATGATACCTGGCAACCAGCGTTGGCTGCTTGTGAAGTTGCGGATGTAGACAGTGTCATTGGGTTTTAACTGTCTCTCCCTCGCGTGATGGTCATGTCTCTCTTTTTGTTTCTCCTGCTTCCGTTCCACTCGTGTTTTGATGTCCGGACGCAGTAGATCCAGGTGAGCTTTTGGCTTCCTGCCCATCAACATCTCCGCTGGAGCCTGTCCTGTTGTTGTTTGTGGCGTGATGCGGTACTGGAACAAGAACCGAGAGAGCTTAGTTGTGATGGTTCCCCCAGTCATCCTTTTGAGCCCCTCTTTCAGTGTCTGCACAGCCCGCTCCGCTAAGCCATTTGAGGCCGGGTGAAACGGAGCGCTGCGGACATGGCGAATCCCGTTTCTACGCATGAATTCTTGGAACAAGTCACAGGTAAATGTTGTTGCGTTGTCGGACACAAGAGAGTCAGGCAGACCATGGGTTGCAAACACCTGCCGAAGCTTTTCGATGGCTGTGGTCGCTGTGATGTTGCTCATGATGTGAGCCTCCAGCCACTTGGAGTGCGCGTCCACCATGACAAGGAACATGTGACCCATGAAAGGGCCTGCAAAGTCTATGTGCAGCCTGGACCATGGGCGGTCAGGCCACTCCCACAGATGTAGTGGCGCGGGCGGCGCCATCTTCTGGTTACTCTGACACTCAGAACATGATTTAACTTTGTTTTCTACGTCCTGATCCATGTTAGGCCACCAGATGTAAGATCTGGCTAAACTTTTCATCTGGGAGGCACCCGGGTGAGCCTCATGGACCTCATCCATGACTTGTGCACAGCCAGGGGATGGAACAACCACTCTGGACCCCCAGAGTATGCAGCCATCCTGCACACTCAGCTCAGTTTTGCGCTTTGCATAAGGTCTTAGTCCATCATCCTCTATGACAGGAGGCCAACCCTGCATAAGGAATTTTTTCACTTGGGACAGGATAGGATCCCGGTCTGTCCACTGTTTGATCTGTTTGGCATTCACAGGTGAGTTTGACAATCTCTCCATTAGGAAAATTGTCTCTGGAGGCACCACAGTTGTGGCGGGCATCTCTGGTAGCGGGAGACGGCTGAGTGCATCTGCGTTTGCATTGTCCTTCCCCGCTCTATACACTATAGTGTACTGGTAAGCTGACAGTGTGAGGGCCCAGCGCTGTATCCTTGCTGAAGCCATGGGAGGAATGCATCTTGATTCACTGAAAAGCCTCATCAGTGGTTTGCGGTCAGTACATATGGTGAAATGACGACCGTAGAGGTACTGATGGAAGCGTTTCACAGCAAAGACTATGGCCAGACCTTCCTTGTCTAACTGTGAATAACCCTTCTCAGCACTCGTCAGCGTATGTGATGCGAATCCAATGGGTTTCTCTGACCCGTCCTCCATCTGATGAGAGAGTACTGCCCCAACGCCATAGGGCGAGGCGTCACATGACAGGATGATCTCTTTGTCTTGGTCAAAATGAACCAGAAGTTGTACTGATTGTATTAGTGCTTTCACTTCCTTGAAAGCTTTCTCTTGTGATGGCCCCCACTTCCATTTACAGTCTTTGTGGAGCAGCTGATAAAGTGGAGCCAACACTGTTGACAGCTCAGGGAGGAACTTACCATAGTAGTTCACCATGCCCTGGAACGATCTGAGCTTGGACACATTCTTGGGGTTTGGAGCATCCTTGATTGCCCTGACTTTGTCCTCCACAGGACACAGACCCTGCGCTGTGATCTTGTGACCTAGGTATGTCACACTCTGTGCTTGGAATGTGCACTTGCTACACTTCAGGCGCAGCCCTGCCTCAGAGAATCTCTTTAACACCTGGTCCAGATGGTAGATGTCATCCAGGTACACTGCTACATGAGGGATCTCCTGCAGCAGATTGTCCATTGTCCTCTGGAAAATGGCTGGGCTGGACGCCACTCCGAAAACCAAGCGGTTGTACCTGAACAAGCCTTTGTGCGTGTTGACTGTGACATACTCTTTTGAGTCCTCGTCCAGGAGGAGCTGTTGGTAGGCGTGACTCATGTCAAGCTTTGAGAACGTCTTGCCTCCTGCCAGTGTCGGGAACAGGTCCTCCACCCGCGGCAGCGGGTAAGCGTCTAGCTTAGAGGCCCTGTTGATGGTGAGTTTGTAGTCCCCACATATACGCACAGTGCCATCACTTTTCAGAACGGGAACGATTGGAGGTGCCCAGCGGGAGAACTGAATGGGAGTAATGATGTTTGTTTCCTGCAGCCGCTCCAACTCATCTTTCACTTTCTTTTTCATGGCGTAAGGCACTGTCCTGGGCTTGAAAAAGTGAGGCTCGGCCTGAGGATCCACAAACAGCTTAACTGCAGTGCCCTGCAGTGTGCCCAGTTGAAAATCTCTGGGTACTTTTGAATGACATCCTCAGTCACTCTGTTTTATCTCACCCCAGTTCAGTTGTATTTTGTTTAGCCAGTCACACCCTAGTAAACTAGGCCCATTCCCTTTCACCACCAGGAGCCGTGCTCTCGCTTCCTGGCTGTTGTATAGAATGTCCACCTCTAGAGTTCCCAGCAATGGTATGGTCTCCCCGGTGTACGTACGCAGTCTGATTCCTGCCGGTGTGAGGGCAGAAGCCTGTTTTGAGCCCCACATTTGTTTGTAGGTCTCCTCACTTATGACAGAGGCAGAGGCCCCTGTGTCAACCTCTATCCTCATCTGCTTTCCATGTACCTCCACTGTAGCATAGATAGGCTCTGCGCGCGGCTCACTCACATTAAACATGTTGTAGGAACAATGCTCTTCCGCCTCCTCTGTGCTCTCTAGGTGGTGCGCTGCTGACTGAGGCTTTGGTGCTGTGAACTTGCCCAGCCCAGTCCGCCCACCCTCTGGCTTGCTCCTAGGACCCCTGCATTTTTTAGCTAAATGTCCCTTTTAGTTGCAATTGTGACAGACAGTATCCATGAACTTACAGTTGTTAGCATAATGTGTTCCCCCACATCTGAAACATTCCACTGCTTTTCCCCTTTTTCCTGCCACCTCTTTTGTCACCTGATGCACTGCACAACTTCCACTGTTGGCCTTTTGAATATTTTTCACATTACTAGCGGCCATCTCCATCCCTCGAGATAGTTCCAATGCTCTCTTAAAAGTCAGTGTGGCTTCCCCCAGCAACCGGCGCTGTATGCTGTCCTCATTAATGCCACAGACTAATCTGTAACGGAGCATGTCCTCTAACATAGCCCCAAACTCACAATGTTCAGAGAGTTCACGTAATTCAGCAACAAAGTTAGCAACAGACTGACCTGTTTTCCGAAAATGGCAGTTCAACTTGAAACTCTGGACAATCACTGAAGGCTTTGGATTGTGGTGAGTCTGAACGAGAGCAATTAGATCCCCAAAAGGAATTTCTCCCGGTCTCCGTGGTGTAGCCAAATTCCTCATTAGCTTGTAGGTTTTAGCCCCACACACACTCAAGAGAATAGGGCACTGTTTAGCCTCATCTGTGATTCCATTTGCCAAGAAAAAGTGTCCCAACCTTTCCAAATATTTCGTCCAGTCGTCGTTCTCTTCCACAAACTCAGTGATAGTCCCAAACATTGCCATTATAACGCCAACTTGTCCTTGATCCTCGTTAGCAATTTTCACTTGCTGCTGATTGTCCCTGTCGGCGTTTCCGTCCAGCGGCACCTGCTCTCCGTCGCTCATTAAGCTAGCTAGCTAACTGACTACCTCCACTGTTTCTTAGCTAGCTAGCACATCGCCCTGTACACGTTGCTAAAGTGTTATCCTCGTCGCCAAAAAGATGTAGTAACTTGACAAGGAATGGCCACACGCATTTCAATATTATTTTCCTTTACTTTCAACCCAATAAATAAAAGGTGTACAAACGGTACAAAAACAGCAGAACGATACAGCCCACTCAACCTGTGGTAGAATCACATTGTACAGATCTGACTCTTGGTGATGACATCATCATAGGGGAAAAGTCACGGTCAATGCCAATAATAACCATGCACATATGAATAGCAATCATACTATACTGCAGGTAAGTACAACACCTATCCATTGTAGTTATTTATATAGTGTCCACACTATAACATCAAGCAAAGAGGCACTGAGTTTGAAGGTAGGCCTTGAAATACATCCACAGGTACACTTCCAATTGACTCAAATGATGTCAATTAGCCTATCAGAAGCTTCTAAAGCCATGACATCATTTTCTGGAATTTTCCAAGCTGTTTAAAGGCACAGTCAACTTAGTGTATGTAAACTTCTGACCCACTGGAATTTGTGATGCAATGAATTATAAGTGAAATAATCTGTCTGTAAACAATTGTTGGAAAAATTACTTGTGTCATGCACAAAGTAGATGTCGTAACCGACTTGCCAAAACTATAGTTTGTTAACAAGAAATGTGTGGAGTGGTTGAAAAACTAGTTTTAATGACTCCAACCTAAGTGTATGTAAACTTCCGACTTCAACTGTATCTACCTCCATCACTCCAGTGTCCCTACACACTGTAATTATGGTATTGGATCTGACTTTTTAAATAGTTCCTGTATATAGTATGCTTACTTACTTTATTGTGTATTTCACATTTCCTATTCTTATTTATTTTTTCTAGTAATACATTATTATTGATTATTGCATAGTTATTGTTTATTGCATTGATTATTGCATTTTGAGTTTGCAAGAAAGGCATTTCACTATACTTATGCATGTGACATTAAAACTTGAAACACTGTGGCAGAAAACAGTCCTTATCATATGAGAGATATAAAGACTGCATTTTCCCCCAGCCTGCTCTTCCTGGCATGGCTCATAAGCTATTGTTCTATGGCTAAGTAACATTGGAAAGTAGGGCAGGGCTCACAGAGCAGAGGTCCCAAGGGAAGTCTGCAACTGTGTAAAACTAAAAGATAGCGCAGCCTTTAAACAAACAAATTTTAAAAAATGGATGTTGAAACCTATCTACAAACCACACTTTGGGATTGAAATCAAGAGTCTCCCATCTGAAAAGCATTGTTGTAACTTTTCACTCCACATCGGACAGTTTCTCTACTTATCTCTCTGCAGCTATCTAAATCCACTCCAAGTAATATCATGAAAGCAGAATTTTCTGTCTTTTTCAAGTTTCACACTTTGGGGAAAAGAACAGCTAGTGTGCGTTAGGAGTGCATTCTATTGTGATATTGAAATAGTTTCAGAATCAGAGACAGTCAGAGACGAATGAGAAAATATGGCACTCGTATGTGTAAAGGCCTGGTTACTTAACATGGTAAGTAAAGTCAAATAGTGCTTTTCTGGTTGATTTAAAGTTGTCACTTCACAGCCTTGAGCAGCAGCATCTTATATCCTCTTTTCAATGGGGGATTTGTCCTAGTACCTGGCATGAGAGGCTTCTTATTGTATGCAGGGTGATACTGTCTATTTCCCAAAGCACACATTATGTGAGCTTGTTTGCCTGGGCCATCTTTTGTGTGTGTGCAGAGGAATGGCGGAGAAAGCTCTGTGTCAAACTAGTGGCCTGCAGACTTAAGGCTCTATTTTAACAAACCAAACACAATAGTAAATCTAAGCACAGGCAGTAGCGTTATAGGTTCAGGGGTGTGTCAGAAATATTTTAGCTATTTTCATTATTACATCACTATTACAATTATTGGCGCACTTGCTGGCATTGGCGCAGAGGGCTGGGTTTTGATTAATAAACAAGTTGTAGGTGTGTCGAAGCTTGGCCTCTCACTGGCCAATCAGAACGTGCTCCATGGTCGAAATATGTGGTTGGTTAAAGCCTCACAATTGGGGACCCTATTAGATTTTTTCTATTCAATTCAGTCTGGTATGAGAACGGTAGCCACGATCTGCAAAAGCAGGTTGTCTGCGGACAACTGAGTATCTTGACTATTGACCTGTGGCTAATAATCTTTGGTGGGACTTACTACCCTATATGGGCATACGAATGTATAAGCACACGCCGAGCCGATTACCTCATTTAAAGATGGGTGCTACCTACGTTCCCGTTAGCTTTGTCAACCATAAACAAAATAAACACGGAATACGTCTATACACACCGAAAGCCGGGACTCCACAGATCATGAGGATGTCTTATTTGTCTGCCTGTGACCTACCGTTATTGATTACCAGCCCCGAGAGTCAAAATGTTTATTTTACACAACGTTTTCACCAAACAGCAAACATCTTACAAGGTAAGGTTCGATTTGGTGTGAAGTGGTATAAGACCAGGAAGTGGTATAAGACTTTTTTTTTAACCACTTTGTAGACATTGGGGATGAAATGCCAGATATTCTGTCTGAAATGCCAGTTCGCTTTTTGTTTCCTGGCAGAGAGGCTGCTTCAAAGACTATCGCGACATGCACAAGCTACGGTGAAAGTGAAATCTAATCATCTACACTTGGGATGTAAAAACAAACACAAATGCCATTTGTAAATAGTTCTGCTTATTTCTATTTTTGCCCCTTTTTTAGTGAAGGACATGTGTGTAGCCAAGTTTGTGTTTGATAAGACATTTTTATATCTGTTGCTTTTTATATGGTTTTGTAAACGGTTCATTTGTATGTGGGACCAATACATTTAATATACCTAGGCTAAATGTTCAGGCACTTTGGAGAGGTTGAAGAAACATTTGGATATCTGCTGTATGTTCTTACACCACCACAATGTTTGAGAGAGGTTGGTGTTGTAGATATTACATTTAAGAGGTTAAAGTTGTGTATTTACGGCCTGCTATGTATTGCTTTGGAATTAACTCCATTTCCAATGTGTCAATCCTTTATAGTTTGTTAAATGGTTTACAGACACAAAATAAGAAAATGTAGACCTATCTTTGCTCAATTTTATTTTATTTATTTTACCTTCATTTAACTAGTCAGTTAAGAACAAATTCTTATTTACAATGATGGCCTACACCGGCCAAACCCGGACGACGCTGGGCCAATTGTGCGCCGCCCTATGGGACTCCCAATCACGGCCGGTTGTGATACAGCCTGGAATCAAACCAGGGGGTCTGTAGTGACACCTCTAGCACTGAGATGCAGTGCCTTAGACCGCTGTGCCACTCGGGAGCCCATACATATATAAATGAACTTGAACCCATTTGCAGTCCACATTGTTCTAAGTAATTGCATGGCTTTAATAGCATTCACACTGATATATGGGCTAGGCCTACAATACATTGGATTATGGCTGAGCATGGACATGCCAAACATTGTCAATAAGCAAGATTAAATTCATTATTGATAAGGCCTAAAAAGAGAACAAATAATTCTAATCAAATTCTAAATGAAACAACAACCAAATAACCAAATAAAACAAAATGGGAAAACACATTAGTTTTTTATGTTTGTAAATACGAAGTATACAGGCACCAAAAGCACATTAGCCTACTCTTGTTAAATGCGCAAAAAGGCAGTGTGGGTCATGGCTGGATAGGCTGCATTTACGCTGTCAAAATTCATGCCATAACCAACTGCGTTACTGCTAAATGTTTTTAAGGACACGCCTAAAATATTTCCAACCCCTCCCATCTGAGCGCAAGCGTGCTGATGTTAGACAGGTAAATTGCCGAACCTGGCGTTAAGGCGGGAAAATGCCAGTGCGCCAATTTTTACATGACGAAATTGCAAACTAACATGCGTTTGACAATAGCGCTGCCTTAACGCCAGCTGAGCCCTTAATCTCTGAAAACACGTTAACGTGCTAGGTTGGAGGGCCAATCCGCTCCGCGTGCCTTTCAAACCCTTGTGATCAGAGCTCAGTAACACAACCTTAGTGATATTGAAAGACCAAAACAGGACCAAAATGAAAATCTAGATGCTGTGAACAGAGTATTGTTGTTTCAACCAAAAAGGCTGCTGTGAAGAGGAAATGCACAATTTACAGTGACTAGACTGCCTGAATCTCCAATCCTGCTGCTCCTTTGAAAAACCAAGTCAGCCAGTCTGAAGGTGTTCATGTTGAAACTGTTGTTAGAAGGCTTATCATCATTTTGCCTTAAGTAACCTTGTGTTTTATGTAACCATACCAAATGTAACATATCACACTAATTTGAATGTCTCGGATTTTCATTTAATATGTTACTTCTAGTCTATGAGACCAGGCTGCATTATTAACTGCACTTAGCCAGATAAAACACATACATTTCTCTACACCCCTTCATTTTGAAAGCTTGAGCCCCATTTTCAAATGCTGTGACATTTCACAAGAGCGAATACTCTCTCAGGGAGCCAGGCAACGTCACTAATACTGTTATAAAAGCCACTTTGAGCCCTTTGCAAATACCAAGGCAGACAAACATGTGCATCCAGATGCTGTGGGCATTTCATCTGTTGATATTTAAAGGTGCAGGGAACACGTAGCGGGGTGACAAGCAGTGTGGGATGGAGGGACTGTGGGTCGAAGGATAACAGAACACACATGGTTACTGCCAGAATGACAAGGATTTGGTGAGTGGCCTCAAAGAGAGGGCAACAGCTGATACCAGATGATATAAAGGAATAATCCCAACCTGGTTACGTTACTTGATATAGCTGTTGTTTAGACCCATTCTCCTATCCAAGGCAGATGATATTGTACTTGTTGATATACAGTATCTGCCGTTGATCCTTGTTCTGCGGTTTAAAATTCTGGTGTTGTGTATTGTCTTCCTAGCCATTTCCTGCTCTCTGACTTGTTGCTATGTCTGGTGTGGTGATTGTGGTCTGTCCTACCTCCCAGGGCTGAGTTGGGCAGGCAGTAGAGTGGGAGAATTCCCAGGGGCAGTGGAGGGGGACTGGAGTGTGGAGTAGTCTGTGACATTTCCTGCCTGTCAAGGTCTGTGCTCGGAATCCACAGATTGTATAGCACCGCTAGCTTTGGCTCCTCTGCCCTGCACACTGTCACAACTCATCTGACCATAAGCGAGTGGCTTGTGAACTGAAGCAGCCCCCCTAGTGGAAACTGGAGTAGACCCACTACAGGTTCTAATAGAGCAGGGGAAAGAGGAACGTTTGAGTGCACTCATATGTGGGAGGCTTACAAGGGCCAGAGGGGAAATAAACTGAAATGAAGATACTTACAGTATGTCTATGCATACAATGGATGATAAGATGATCTTTATGAGGCTGCACACATTGTATTTGCAATATTGGCTTTTGATGGGAGGTTTTATGTGACAGGACGGTTTGAAATTGTGTAAATAGAATGTCTTACTGTGCTATATTGTTTCCAAATATCATTGGTTTCCTTGTCAAGTGGCCACTTTGGTTTTTGAAAGCTCTGAACCTTTTGAGAAGGATTACATGATGCAACACAGAGAACGATTTTGTAATACAAATATTTTCGTTACCCGAGGACAGGGATGAATTTCAATATTAATGTGCTATAGTGTGTAGTGGTCACGCTAACTAATGACGAGACATCCTCCAGGGAGCAACACACAAAATCAATTTGGTTTCAAGACATTTCCTTTTAGAAGTTGCCAGCTAGGCACTCAGCCTTAGTCTAGTCGGAGGACTATCAATGAACTATGCTAGTGTGACAGGTTAAAGGACATATTCATAGCCTGTTATACACTAAAAAGTATTAGTAAGTTCATGGTATGTAAGGATCTTAAAAAATCTAAGGTTAAAAAGATCATGCATCCAGTACTAGTTCATAGAGATTGATAAAATTCATAAATGTGTTAAAATCCGTCAAGTGTAAAAGGGTAAATATTGTAAGAGGAATGTGTAAACGTTATATTGACTACTTTATTTTGTGGTGCCTAATTTAAGGGTAAAAGTGTTAATCTGTGATCTACTAAATGCTCTTAATCTATGAGCCTGAGATCGATTGCTCTGGTCTCCACCCAACTTCCTGGGGAAATCGCGGTCTTTTTCCTCATTATACTAAAGTTTTCAGTGAGGAAACAACTGCATCACTCTCGTGATTATTCCTCCCCTTTTTCAGGTACGTTATTGATATAAAACGAGTTAATTTGAATGTAATAACTTGCTAACATGTCAAGAGAGTTTAAGGTATGTGTTAGTAACATCTTGAGTAAGTTAGAGTTAAGTTGAAGAGAGTATTTAGGTGCGTGTGTGAGTGAAATCTGCTTGGTTGCAGCGAAGATTAGCTTCGTACTGAGAGTAGCTGCCATTTTATGCTAATTGTGAATGAACATGTGCGCTGTTAATAATATATTTGGGGTTATTTGTATAATGTGTTTCGAATACTTTGTTGACATGGTTGATAAATGTAGTTATGGGTTACTGAGCTAAAGCTACTTTATGTTTGACAGTTATATTGAAACATTTGTATATGTTTTAGTGAATTACAGTTTATGCTATTGTGATTTGAATAAGCTTTGTACCCTACAAAACTCTGGTTCCTGTAGATCTGTTGTTCTGTAAAATGTGGTATTTTTGTAAAAGGATTATACTAAAGTTTTCAGTGAGGAAACAACTGCATCACTCTCGTGATTATTTCTCCCCTTTTTCAGGGGCGTAACATTTTGGAGGCTCCGCTGAGATTGCTGCTCAGATGTCCGGCTTCCACATCCTGGTCGCTGAATTCTGAGCCAGCTAAATCCCTACATAACAACCCAGGCAGGCTGCAGTGAGGAAAGTGTTGCTGTTCGAGGGGAGCTGGAAGTTGGGGGTTAAGTACGTGTCACCTGAGGCCGTTGAGAGACCATCAGAGACAGTAAGGACCATCTAATTCAGAGTCAACTCCTGCACAGTAAAGGTTCCTCCTGTCCTGTCAACATGACAACCGCCTTGGAAGAACTACAGGAAGAGGTAGTAGGAGAATTGCACACCCTGACTAAAGACAAGTTACTAGACGTATGTGATTTCCTTGACATATCAGGCGAACAGAGAAGAGTTATTCAAGACAAATCCCGCATATCACTGATGACTCACATTATGATGTTCCTTGAAAGAGAGGAAGTTGCAGAGTTAGAAGATGGTGGCATGTCGGAATTATTGTTACTTAAAGACAAAATGACGGAGATGATCAGTGGCATAGATAGCAAGACAGGGCAAACTGACCATGATATTGAAACAGCCAGAACACATCACAGAATAGAGGGACTGAGAACTGTAACCCCACAACAAGGGGTGGGAACTGAGCAGAGTACTGCAGACCAAGCCAGTGATTCTCTGCGCCAGCCCCAACCCCCTGCCCATCTTCAGAGGAGCATGCAGCTCTCACCCAGTGCACAGTCTGGCTCATACTGGCGCAAAGAGTTAAACATTTCTGGTCAGATAGGTGAACCGGGCCAGAAAGATAAACTGACTTTTTCTAGCCTTGCCCATCAGATTGAGAATGGACTTAACAGAGGCTATCCTGAGGTAGAAATAGTAGACGCAGTAATCAGGGCTATTTCTCCAGGCTCACAGCTACGCAGCTACTTGGAAGGTAAACCCCAGCTAACTCTTCCCACACTTAGATGCATCCTGCGTTCCCACTTCCAAGAGAAGAGTGCAACAGAGCTTTACAAACAGCTAGCTTCAGAAGCACAGCATAGCAAGGAGACCCCTCAAAGCTTCCTGATGCGCGTCTTAGATTTGAGGAAGAAAGTACTATTTGCGTCCCAGGAGTCAGAATCAGGGCTTAAGTATGACCCTGCTCTAGTCCAGCGCATGTGTTTACACACAGTCCTTACAGGTCTCCAGAGTGACAGTATCAGGATAGACATGCGGCCTCTCCTGCTTGATAGCGAAACATCAGATGAGGTTTTGCTAGAGAAGCTTAACATTGCTTGTGCTAATGAGATAGAAAGACGAAACAAAAAGCGTTTTAATGCCCCACAGCCTGCTACAACTGTAAGTGTAGTCCAGTTAGAAGATACGCCATCTGCAAAGTGTCCTGTGAAGGAAGCCAAAGCTAAGATACCCGCAGAACTGTTAACAGAGTTAGCTGAACTTAAGACAGGTTTAGCTTCCCTAAAAGGTCTCAGTGCAGAGATTGCTCAGATTAAGGAGACATTACAGCAGCCTATGTTTCAGTCATCGCCTTATGCCCATGCCCCGCTTCCAGTTAGGAGGCCAGATAGGGACCCCCAGCCACCTGTTTCCCAGCAGCAGTATTACAGCAACTACAGTCAGCCCCAAGCACCTGACCCTGCGCAGTATCAATATGCACCTAACCTGTATACCAACCGCTCTGCTCAAGCTCCAAGGAGGTGTTTTGTCTGCCAGCAGGCCAGAACAGATGCACGCTGCACACACTGCTTCCGATGTGGGAGTGGAGAACATTTTCAAGCTGGATGTAAAATCCGGGAGTCAGACCCTCCAAAGAGGCCCCTTTAAACGGGGAAGGGTTACCGCTGAGGGACAAGTGTTAACCGTAGCTACCAAAAAGTCCCAGAAATGTGCAAATTGTGCCAGAGAAGATTCATTTGAGAACCTGAAACAATGTTCATCATGTAAAGAGACACTGTACTGTTCCAAAGGATGTCAAAACCAACATTGGAATAAACATAAGGAAAAATGCACTCACCTGAAAATTGACTCTACCTGTGAAAAGCTTTCCTGTACAGAAGAAAATGCCTACTCTTTACCATCCCTAGCTCAAGGTTGCCACCCCCATAAGGTCACCTCGCTAGTCGGTAGACAGTGACTTGTTGAGTGTCACCTGAATCGCCACCACCTCCAAGCCCTATGGGACACAGGCTCTCAGGTATCGGTCATTGATGAACGATGGAAAGCGGAATCTCTCCCAAACGCAAGGCTGAGGGATGTTTCAGAAATTCTGGACTCACCTGATGATCTAAGATTGACGGCAGCAAATGGGACTGAAATGCCGTACCTGGGATGGATTGAAACAACTTTTCGGCTAGCCTCTGAAACTGACCAAACGAAGGAACTGATCATCCCAGTGCTGGTAATGAAAGGCTGTCACCTATCTCATCCCATCATAGGTTTCAATGTTATTGAGCACATCCTGACAATGACAAAAGACTAAACGGTACAGTACAGTAAAAAAAAGCTTTCCCAAGCCTCAAAAGAAATAAGGTGAGAGCTTTTATACAGGCTGTTAGTGCAGAACAGACAGATGAATACGCAGTGAAAACCAAGAAAGAGAAGGTTGCTGTACCAAAACACAGTAGCATTCAGATTGAGTGCCGTGTAGCTTCCCAGCCTTTCAAAGACGACATGACAATGCTTTTCCAGCCAGACCTGAACCCGCAGTGGCCAGATGAACTTGAGTTCTTTGACACACTAGTCAGAGTTAAGAAAGGTGTCTTAACAGTTGTCATGCTTGATGTCTCTAACCCCACTGACCACGACATTGCCCTGCTAGGACGCACCATAATCGGTACAGTACAAACCATTATGACTGTGTTACCTGCCCAAGTCTTTGAAAAAGCTGTCACCCCAGCCACAGTGAATCACACCAGTGTTCAAACCCCATGTACTGCTACTGAACAGTGGGATCCACCAGTAGGTTTAAGTCACCTAACCGAAGAACAGAGAGAGGTTGTTAGGAAAATGCTTAGAGAAGAGTGTCACTCCTTCTCCAGATCGAGACAATGACATTGGCTGCATTGAACGATTGAAAATGACTATTTCTCTAAAGGACTCTGAACCAGTCAAGCGCACATACATGTCAGTGCCCAGGCCACTGTATCAGGAGATGAAGGGTTACCTTCATGACCTCATAGCCCAGGGTTGGGTTAGGAAGTCAAACTCTTCATATTCTTCACCTGTCGTGTGTGTTAGGAAGAAGGACGGGACCCTCCGGTTGTGTATAGATTACAGAGACCTGAACAGAAAGACACTTCCCGACCGCCAGCCCATCCCTCGGGTCCAGGACATCATGGACAGTTTAGGTGGTAATTCCTGGTTCTCCCTTTTAGATCAGGGAAAAGCATATCACCAAGGGTTCATCTCTGAAGAAAGCAGATCACTGACAGCATTTGTGACCCCATGGGGACTCTATGAGTGGATACGTATGCCATTCGGCCTCATGAACGCTCCTGCAGCTTTTCAGCGTTGTATGGAGGAATGTTTGGAAGGGCTCCGGGACAACATCTGCATTCCTTATCTGGACGACACGCTAGTTTTCAGTAAAACTTTCGACAGCCATGTGAATGATGTGCAAAAGGTTTTGCAGCGTCTCAGAGAGTATGGCATCAAACTCAAGCCAAGTAAGTGTGATCTCTTTAAACCCCAGGTCCGTTATTTGGGCAGAATAGTGTCTGCAGACGGCAGCAAAGTTGACCCAGCCGATTTTGAAGCAGTAAGAGCATTGAAAGAGATCAGACCACAGACTGTGGGCCAGCTCAGAAAAATGCTTGGTTTACTCACTTACTACAGACAGTACATCAAATACTTTTCTAGGAGGGCCAGCTGTCTGTATGACCTCCTGAAAGCAGATTCAGAGAAAATACCTGACCACCCACGGGAAAGCAAAAACAAAGAAAGTAAGTCATGTGGTGCCCTCAAACAAGCCAATCCTGTGGACTGACCAGCATCAACAGGCACTTGAACAGCTGATTGAGTGTCTGCTTCACCCACCAGTCTTAGGTTTCCCTGACTTCACTCAGCCATTTGTTGTACACACTGATGCGTCACACCAAGGCTTGGGAGCAGTTCTTTATCAAGAGCAAGATGGGAAGCTTAGGGTCATTGCTTATGGCTCTCGAACCTTAACAGCAGCTGAGAAGAACTATCACTACCACTCTGGCAAGCTAGAATTTCTAGCTCTAAAATGGGCAATCACTGATAAGTTCCATGATTATTTGTACTATGCTCCGACCTTCACTGTATACAGTGATAACAACCCGCTCAGCTACATTCTGTCTACTGCAAAACTGAACGCAACCACTTCCAGGTGGGTTGCAGAATTGGCTGATTTCCACTTTACAATAAAGTACAGGCCAGGCAGAGAGAACAGTGATGCAGATGCTTTGTCGAGGATGCCACTGGATGTAGAGTCACTGATGAGAGAATGTTCTGAGGAGCTTCCACCAGACACCATTGCCGCCACTATACAAGCAGTAGAGGTACAGAAAGAGCCTTTTGTGCCTTGGTCAATTTCAGCTGCATCTATGTCAGTATCAGCTGAAGGTGAGACAACTACAGCAACAATCAGCTCGATCCCAAAAGAGGGGATAAGAGAGGCACAAGAGTCTGATCCGGTCATCCGTCCTGTGCTTTCGATTTCAACTGTCTGGTTCCAAACCGCCAGTTAAAGAGCAAAAGGAATTCAGTCCAAAGACAAAATGCCTATTCAGAGAATGGGACAAATTGACAATCGACAGTGATGGTATTCTGTACAGAATCACTACAGCCCGCAAGCAGTTAGTTCTACCAGAGCAGTACAAAGGTAAAGTGATGGAAGAGTTGCACAATAACATGGGACACCAAGGTACTGACCGCACTGTATCACTAGTACGTGACCGCTTCTTCTGGCCGTATATATGCAATCTGACATTGAGCACTATGTGACTAAAACTTGTAGCTGTGTCAAGCAGAAAAAGCCAGGCCATGAAACAAGAGCTCCTCTGACAAACATTGTGACAACACAGCCATTTGAACTGGTATGTATAGATTTCCTCCATCTCGACAGATGCAAAGGGGGATATGAGTACATCCTCGTGATTGTTGATCATTTTACACGTTTCACTCAAGCCTACGCCACCACATCAAAGTCAGGGAAAAACTGCTGCAAATCTCATCTTCAATGACTTTGCCCTGAAGTTTGGGTTCCCCTCCCGCATCCACCATGACCAAGGGGGAGAATTCGAAAATCAGTTGTTCCATCAGTTAAAGAAACTCAGTGGCATGGCGGGGTCCAGAACAACACCCTACCACCCGATGGGGAACGGTCAAGTGGAACGAATGAACAGAACATTGTTGCAAATGCTAAAGACACTAACTGAGACACAAAAGTCAAACTGGAAGGAGTCTCTAAACAAACTGGTTTATGCCTATAACTGCACCCGTTGCGAAGTGACTGGCTATTCACCATTTTATCTTCTGTTTGGGAGATCACCCAGGCTTCCAGTTGATATGTTATTTGGATTGTGCACAGAGGCAGGTTCCAGTAACCAGCGAGACTACGTGGAGAACTGGAAACGAGGAATGGAAGAAGCATACGCCATTGCAAATGAAAATGCTCAGAAAGCTGCTGAAAGAAGTAAGAAGTACTATGACACTAAAGTTAGGAGTTCAGTGCTACAGCCTGGCGAGCGAGTTCTGATTAAAAACCTGACACCAAGAGGAGGACCAGGCAAACTCCGTAACTATTGGGAAGATCAAATTCACACAGTAGTGAGACAAATGGGTTCAGACCTGCCGATTTATGAGTTGAGACCAGAAAAGGGTAGGGGACGCCCCGGGTCCTGCACAGAAACCTGCTCATGTCCTGTGACCACTTACCTTTTGAGAGACAACCAGAAATGACTAAAGATGACAAAAGTAAGAAAAAGAGACATCAGCCTGGATCACAGCCTCTAGATTCTGATGAAGACAGCGGGCATGAATATGACCTTCATCATGAGCCGCTACAGGTCCCCACATCTCCTACAGTACCTGAGAGGTATGCTGAACCAGCGAGAGAGTCGGAAAACAGGCCCCCACCAGTGAAACAAACAGTGGCGGTGCCAGTTCCTGATATGCTACCAGCACAGCCGCTTGTTGAAAATCAGCTGGAGGAGAAAACAACAGTTAAAGAACTGCCTGCTGAGGAGATGAACTTGCCTGCTGAAAATGTGCCTGATGATCGTCCACTAAGTGCCTTGCCTTCATTAACTGCTGCTGCTGAACCTGAGGAACCAGCTTACCAGCTGCCACAAAGAGAGAGACACCCTCCAAGACGTATCACCTATGATCAGCTGGGTATCCCTTCCTGCTACAGTATCCAGCCACAGCCACAGTTGTTCCCTGTCTACCCTGCACCAGGACTGGTTCCATGGCTGCCATCACTACAGGGATATTACCTTCAGCCACCCTACATGTATGGACTTCAGCAAACTTGAGGCCACAGACAGAGTTGACATGTTTGACCATGGACTACTGACTGATTTCACAGACTTTCACGAGACAATTAGCAGACTATGCATATAGATCATTAAAACTGATGGACTGTTGACAATAGTATGAGAAAAGACTGCTTATGGACTGTTTATACAGCTGGTCAACAGATATGGACTGTGAATATAACTTCTTGGTTCTATTTGAACTGTGAACTTTGACCTCTGCTCAAGGACTATCTTACAGAAGAGGATTTTCTACGTCCAGTGCTTATAGACTGTTTAAGAAGACAATATTGGTAATGTTGGGACAACATTTATTTTGTCGGGGAGAGTGTGACAGGTTAAAGGACATATTCATAGCCTGTTATACACTAAAAAGTATTAGTAAGTTCATGGTATGTAAGGATCTTAAAAAATCTAAGGTTAAAAAGATCATGCATCCAGTACTAGTTCATAGAGATTGATAAAATTCATAAATGTGTTAAAATCCGTCAAGTGTAAAAGGGTAAATATTGTAAGAGGAATGTGTAAACGTTATATTGACTACTTTATTTTGTGGTGCCTAATTTAAGGGTAAAAGTGTTAATCTGTGATCTACTAAATGCTCTTAATCTATGAGCCTGAGATCGATTGCTCTGGTCTCCACCCAACTTCCTGGGGAAATCGCGGTCTTTTTCCTCATTATACTAAAGTTTTCAGTGAGGAAACAACTGCATCACTCTCGTGATTATTCCTCCCCTTTTTCAGGTACGTTATTGATATAAAACGAGTTAATTTGAATGTAATAACTTGCTAACATGTCAAGAGAGTTTAAGGTATGTGTTAGTAACATCTTGAGTAAGTTAGAGTTAAGTTGAAGAGAGTATTTAGGTGCGTGTGTGAGTGAAATCTGCTTGGTTGCAGCGAAGATTAGCTTCGTACTGAGAGTAGCTGCCATTTTATGCTAATTGTGAATGAACATGTGCGCTGTAAATAATATATTTGGGGTTATTTGTATAATGTGTTTCGAATACTTTGTTGACATGGTTGATAAATGTAGTTATGGGTTACTGAGCTAAAGCTACTTTGTGTTTGACAGTTATATTGAAACATTTGTATATGTTTTAGTGAATTACAGTTTATGCTATTGTGATTTGAATAAGCTTTGTACCCTACAAAACTCTGGTTCCTGTAGATCTGTTGTTCTGTAAAATGTGGTATTTTTGTAAAAGGATTATACTAAAGTTTTCAGTGAGGAAACAACTGCATCACTCTCGTGATTATTTCTCCCCTTTTTCAGGGGCGTAACACTAGCGCTGTAACTACAGTATCTGTACCTTTGCACACGCTCCCTTACTTGTATTTCCATCTGTAATAATGATCACACATCACGCAGGTAGGCTTCGCTATGTGCTATCTAGATGAAATAAAACATTAGTCTAGTCATGCAGTGGGAGAAGTCAGGGGAGAGTATATTCTCACTGGAGAGAGAGAGAGAGAGAAGAGAGAGAGGGAGATTAAAAAAATTCAAGCAGAGGGTTACCCATTGGTGTCTTCCATAGTATAATTGTTGCCCTCCTGAAAACAGTAGGTTGTACAGTGCATTTCCAGTGAACAGAATTGAGCTGTAAATACATCCTCTAGCTTCCAAGCTCCATATTACATGATAACCTCAGAGCTAGGAGTGAACCTCTAACAATTGTCATGGGGCTCAACTGTGGAGCTAGCCCCGTAGCCTATTTGTCTAATCGAATCATAGAGGTTCACTGGTGCTGTGTGTGTGTGCGATTGTATTTGCATGGTGTAGATATGTATTTAATCTTTTGACGCTGATTTTTTTGTTAATTTAGTCGATTTTCCCATTTGTTTGATGGTACACTAAATGTGTCCTTCCTACTTTATGTTAAATGTAACAAATTCCTATTAGTTCTAGTTGGATTAGTCCCTGGCGTTGATGCTAATTTCATCATCTGTTGCTCCGAATGGGTTCCCGACCTCATGCAGAGTCACAGGGAGGATACAATTCTAGGCACAATGCAAGCCACACATATTTTACTCTTTATTCAGTGATCCAGACGGCACATTTCTACAATGTATAATTTGCAAATAGTTGGTTATAACTCCTGCAGGTAATTTGACATCCCCATTGGACCTTCCAACCCCACAATCAAAATAAAGCTCATGATTATGTGATAAAGATCATTGAGTTACGAGAACGCTTCATTACATTTATTTATAGTTATAATCTCTGGCCGTGTTCCTTGAGTTTATGATGCCTATGAAAAGTATCTTTAGCTCTCGCTTGTGTTTCCCATTTTTAAGGCAAATGAGGCGAAAAATGTGGAGATTTCTGATTACATTTGTATGTCAATCACAGGACTTGGCTTTCCAGTTTGTCTTACTAATCTCTACCATGTCTATTGGTGTATGCACTTTACTGGCAATCAATTGAAATAGTATCAGATTGGTTTTTAACACTAGAGAAGCCGGGCCTCGAGCAGTCATTTTGACTCAAACATTGTAACAGTCTAATAAATACATTTCAAATAAGGTATCGGAAAGACAATCCTTTGGTTGTGTTTATGAAGGTCTTGGGTAACATCAGAATACAACAAATAATTATTTCAAAGAACACAATAGTATTTTCATTAGTTTTGTTACTGTAGGCTATCTGTTGCCACGTGCTCACGTGTGGAGCATATGGAACAGAGCGTTTGAGAGTTATTTGGCAATGGTAAGGGTTTTGGAAACCTCAGAATCTGCTCTTTCTGATACTACACTGAACAATTATATAAACGCAACATGTAAAGGGTTGGTCCCACTTTTCATGAGCTGAAATAAAAGATCCCAGAAATCTTCCATACGCACAAAAAGCTTATTTCCCTCTAATTTTGTGCACAAATTAGTTTATATCCCTGTTAGTGAGCATTTCTCATTTGCCAAGATAATCCATCGACCTGACAGGTGTGGCATAACAAGAAGCTGATTAAACAGCATGACCATTACACAGGTGCACCTTGTGCTGGGGACAATAAAAGGCCACTCTAAAATGTGCCGTTTTGTCTAAACACAATGCCGCAGACATCTCTAGTTTGAGGGAGCGTGCAATTGGCATGCTGACTGCAGGATGTCCACCAGAGCTGTTTCCAGATAATTGAATGTTAATTTATCTACCGTAAGCCGCCTCCAACGTCGTTTTAGAGAATTTGGCAGTATGTCCAACTGGCCTCACAACCGCAGACCACGTGTATGGCGTCGTGTGGGCGTGCGGTTTGCTGATGTCAATGTTGTGAACAGAGTGCCCCATGGTGGGGTTATGGTATGGGCAGGCATAAACTATGGACCACGAACACAATTGCATTTTATCTATGGCAATTTGAATGCACAGGGATGCCGTTTCGAGATCCTGAGGCCCATTGTTGTTCCAATGATCTGCCGCCATCACCACATGTTTCAGCATAATAATACACGGCCCCATGTCGCAAGGATCTGTACACAATTACTGGAAGCTGAAAATGTTCCAGTTCTTCCATGGCCTGCATACTCACCAGACATGTCACCCATTGAGCATGTTTGGGATGCTTTGGATCGATGTGTACGACAGCGTGTTCCAGTTCCCGCCAATATCCAGCAACTTCGCACAGCCATTGAAGAGTGAGACAACATTCTACAGGCCACAATCAATAGCCTGATCAAGTCTATGCGAAGGAGATTTGTCGCTCTGCATGAGGCAAATGGTGGTCACACCAGAAGCTGACTGGTTTTTTGATCCACTCCCCTACCTTTTTTTAAAGGTATCTGAGACCAACTGATGCATATCTGTATTCCCAGTCATGTGAAATCCATACATTAGGGCCTAATGAATGTACACTGCTCAAAAAAATTAAGGGAACACTAAAATAACACATCCTAGATCTGAATGAATGAAATAATCTTATTAAATACTTTTATCTTTACATAGTTGAATTTGCTGACAACAAAATCACACAAAAATTATCAATGGAAATCAAATTGATCAACCAATGGAGGTCTGGATTTGGAGTCACCCTCAAAATTAAAGTGGAAAACCACACTACAGGTTGATCCAACTTTGATGTAATGTCCTTAAAACAAGTCAAAATGAGGCTCAGTAGTGTGTGTGGCCTCCACGTGCCTGTATGACCTCCCTACAACGCCTGGGCATGCTCCTGATGAGGTGGCGGATGGTCTCCTGAGGGATCTCCTCCCAGACCTGGACTAAAGCATCCGCCAACTCCTGGACAGTCTGTGGTGCAACGTGGCGTTGGTGGGTGGAGCGAGACATGATGTCCCAGATGTGCTCAATTGGATTCAGGTCTGGGGAACGGGCGGGCCAGTCCATAGCAACAATGCCTTCCTCTTGCAGGAACTGCTGACACACTCCAGCCACATGAGATCTAGCATTGTCTTGCATTAGGAGGAACCCAGGGCCAACCGCACCAGCATATGGTCTCACAAGGGGTCTGAGGATCTCATCTCAGTACCTAATGGCAGTCAGGCTACCTCTGGCGAGCACATGGAGGGCTGTGCGGCCCCCCAAAGAAATGCCACCCCACACCATGACTGACCCACCGCCAAACCGGTCATGCTGGAGGATGTTGCAGGCAGCAGAACGTTCTCCACGGCGTCTCCAGACTCTGTCACGTCTGTCACATGTGCTCAGTGTGAACCTGCTTTCATCTGTGAAGAGCACCGGGCGCCAGTGGCGAATTTGCCAATCTTGGTGTTCTCTGGCAAATGCCATATGTCCTGCACGGTGTTGGGCTGTAAGCACAACCCCCACCTGTGGACGTCGGGCCCTCATACCACCCTCATGGAGTCTGTTTCTGACCGTTTGAGCAGACCCATGCACATTTGTGGCCTGCTGGAGGTCATTTTGCAGGGCTCTGGCAGTGCTCCTCCTGCTCCTCCTTGCACAAAGGCGGAGGCAGCGGTCCTGCTGCTGGGTTGTTGCCCTCCTACGGCCTCTTCCACGTCTCCTCATGTACTGGCCTGTCTCCTGGTAGCGCCTCCATGCTCTGGACACTACGCTGACAGACACAGCAAACCTTCTTGCCACAGCTCGCATTGATGTGCCATCCTGGATGAGCTGCACTACCTGAGCCACTTGTGTGGGTTGTAGACTCCGTCTCATGCTACCACTAGAGTGAAAGCACCACCAGCATTCAAAAGTGACCAAAACATCAGCCAGGAAGCATAGGAACTGAGAAGTGGTCTGTGGTCACCACCTGCAAAACCAGTCCTTTATTCGGGGTGTCTTGCTAATTGCCTATAATTTCCATCTGTTGTCTATTCCATTTGCACAACAGCATGTGCAATTTATTGTCAATCAGTGTTGCTTCCTAAGTGGACAGTTTGATTTCACAGAAGTGTGATTGACTTGGAGTTACATTGTGTTGTTGAAGTGTTCCCTTTATTTTTTTGAGCAGTGTATTTTAATTGACTGATTTCCTTATGAACTGTAACTCAGTAAAATGTTTGAAATTGTTACGTGTTGCGTTTCTATTTTTGTTCAGTGTATATATAGAAATCAACGTCTTAACTGCAATTGACTCTTTAGGAGGATTTGAAAAAGTCACTTTTTGGAGTTACGGGGGGAAATAATTACATGTTCTCTTAAAACTGCGTATTAAGTTAGTGATATCGAAATTCTAACAACGTACATGTGTTAAATATACTTATTTAGGGAAAGTCATGGATGGACAGGGGCATGACTTTTAAAATATTTGAGTCAAAATGACTCACTCGGCTCTTCTAGTGTTAATGTACTGAAGAGACGTAATCCTCTCTGAGAAAGGTGCCGTATGATTCAAGACATCCTTGTCATTTATCGCCCTCCAGGTTCCCTTGGAGAGTTCATCAATGAGCTTGACGCCTTGATAAATTCCTTTCCTGAGGATTGCTCACCCCTCACAGTTCTGGGTGACTTTAACCTCCCTACGTCTGCCTTTGACTCATTTCTCTCTGCCTCCTTCTTTCTACTCCTTTCCTCTTTTGACCTCACCCTCTTACTGTCCCCCCACTACTCACAAGGCAGGCAATATGCTTGACCTCATCTTTACTAGATGCTGTTCTTCTACTAATCTTACTGCAACTCCCCTCCAAGTCTCCGACCACTACTTTGTATCCTTTTCTCTCTTGCTCTCCTCCAACACTACTCACTCTGCCCCTACTCAGATGGTAATGTAACGTCACAACCTTCGCTCTCTCTCTCCCGCTACTCTCTCCTATTCCATCCTATCATCCCTTCCCTCTGCTAAATCCTTCTCCCTCCGATCTCCTGATTCTGCCTCCTCAACCCTCCTCTCCTCCCTTTCTGCATCTTTTGACTCTCTATGTCCCCTATCCTCCCGACTGGCTCGGTCCTCCCCTCCTGCTCCGTGGCTTGACGACTCATTGCGAGCTCACAGAAGAGGGCTCCGGGCAGCCGAGCGGAAATGGAGGAAAACTAGACTCCCTGCGGACCTGTCATCTTTGCACTCCCTCCTCTCTACATTCTCTTCCTCTGTTTCCGCTGCTAAAGCCACTTTCTACCACTCTAAATCTCCCTAGGAAGCTCTTTGCCACCTTCTCCTCCCTGCTGAATCCTCCTCCTCCTCCCTCTCTGTGGATGACTTCGTCAACCATTTTGAAAAGAAGGTTGACGACATCCGATCCTCATTTATTAAGTCAAATGACACTGATGGTCCTGCTCACACTGCCCTACCCTATGCTTTGACTTCTTTCTCCCCTCGCTCTCCAGATGAAATCTTGCGACTTGTGACGGCCGGCCGCCCAACAACCTGCCCGCTTGACCCTATCCCCTCCTCTCTTCTCCAGACCATTATCCGGAGACCTTCTCCCTTACCTCACCACGCTCATCAACTCATCCTTGACCGCTGGCCATGTCCCTTCCGTCTTCAAGAGAGCGAGAGTTGCACCCCTCCTCAAAAAACCTACACTCGATCCCTCCGATGTCAACAACTACAGACCAGTATCCCTTCTTTCTTTTCTCTCAAACTCTGGAGCGTGCCGTCTCTAGCCAACTCTCCTGCTATTTGTCTCAGAATGACCTTCTTGATCCAAACCAGTGAGGTTTCAAGACTGGTCATTCAACTGAGATTGCTCTTCTCTGTGTCATGGAGGCTCTCCGCACTGCTAACTCTCTCTCCTCTGCTCTTATTCTTCTAGACCTATCCGCTGCCTTTGATACTTTGAACCATCAGATCCTCCTCTCCACCCTCTCCGAGTTGGGCATCTCCGGCGCGGCTCACTCTTGGATTGCGTGCTACCTGACAGGTCGCTCCTACCATGTGGCGTGGCGAGAATCTGTCCCCGCACCACGTGCTCTCACCACTGGTGTCCCCCAGGGCTCAGTTCTAGGCCCTCTCCTATTCTCTCTATACACCAAGTCACTTGGCTCTGTCATATCCTCACATGGTCTCTCCTATCATTGCTACGCAGACGACACACAATTAATTTTCTCCTTTCCCCCTTCTGATAACCAGGTGGCGAATCGCATCTCTGCATGTCTGGCAGACATATCAGTGTGGATGTCTGATCACCACCTCAAGCTGAACCTCGGCAAGACGGAGCTGCTCTTCCTCCCGGGGAAGGACTTCCCGCTCCATGATCTCGCCATCACGGTTGACAACTCCATTGTGTCCTCCTCCCAGAGTGCAAAGTACCTTGGCGTGACCCTGGACAACACCCTGTCGTTCTCCGCTAACATCAAAGCGGTGACCCGATCCTGCAGGTTCATGCTCTACAACATTCGCAGAGTACGACCCTACCTTACACAGAAAGCGGCACAGGTCCTAATCCAGGCACTTCTCATCTCCCGTCTGGATTACTGCAACTCGCTGTTGGCTGGGATCCCTGGCTGTGCCATTAAACCCCTACAACTTATCCAGAACGCTGCAGCCCGTCTGGTGTTCAACCTTCCCAAGTTCTCTCATGTCACCCCGCTCCTCCGCACACTCCACTGGCTTCCAGTTGAGGCTCGCATCTACTACAAGACCATGGTGCTTGCCTACGGAGCTGTGAGGGGATCGGCACCTCCTTACCTTCAGGCTCTGATCAGACCCTACACCCAAACGAGGGCACTACGTTCATCCACCTCTGGCCTGCTAGCTCCCCTACCTCTACGGAAGCACAGTTTCCGCTCAGCCCAGTCAAACCTATTCGCTGCTCTGGCACCCCAATGGTGGAACAAGCTCCCCCACGACGCCAGGACAGTGGAGTCACTGACCACCTTCCGGAGACACTTGAAACCCTACCTCTTTAAGGAATACCTGGAATAATAATAACAATCCCCCTCCCCCACACCCCCATTTATTTATTATTATTTTAATTTTTTTAAGTGGTTGTCCCACTGGCTATCATAAGTTGAATGCACCAATTTGTAAGTCGCTCTGGATAAGAGTGTCTGCTAAATGATGTAAATGTAAATATACTATCATTCCTCAATACTGTACTGTATATCATGTGTGCTGTGCTTCAAGGCTGATGGCTCTTATCTTGGCATTGCACCAAACTAATAAAACATGAAGATGGCGAGAGAGGGATGCTGCAGGAGACACAGAGAGAAGTCTGAGTGATTCTCCTTCATTGTTGACAACTGCCAGATCATAAAATGACCTTGTGTTCTACTGACATATGCCCTCGAATAGCATGTGCATGACAATTACCCTCTGGCTTAGATAGCATCAGGTGATATGATTGCTGTTAAAGCAGACCAATGAACATGCTATGGGTGGAGGATGGGGGGAAATGTACTGTGTGTGTGGTGCAGGATTATTTACAGTGATGCAGAAATAGAAAGAGAAAGCCCTGTATCACACTAAAGGGATCTCTCGGGAGTTTAGACACACCTTTTTCTCTCATACACCTAAGGATAAAATATTTTTCTCCATTGCTCCTTTCTTTTCCTCTACTGTACGCTCTGAGATTATGTAACACATGACAAACGCTTTTTGGTCTATTGACGTCTGTGACTCTGTCTATTAGTCAAGTCTCTGCGTCGCATACTATTTACAATCATTAGTCATTTGACCTATCAAATTGCTAATGACTAACATGATTCGTGTTAGGGCTTTTGTTAAGGACATAAGAGTGTAAAAACATATTCTCTTATCTGTTAGAGCTGAGATCTTGGTCCAAACAATGAGACTGTGTTTATTATCTTAGCTATTGATAGAATGGCTAATTATCATAGTGTTGTGTACTGGCATTTACCTGCCTGTCAGTAATAAGCCAATGATGGATGGTACTGTCTAATATTTAGATCCTCTTATGCTATCCTTATGACAGGAAAATAATTTATATTAAGCAAATTGCTTGGTTGGTTGGTACAAGATAGATAATTAACCTTTTCTGCTCACACATATTTCTTTTTTAGATGTAATGAAATAAGAGCACAATTTAACACAGACACCAATGTTCATCAATGTCCTCTGTTTGTCAGCAGCAGAATCAGTCTTAGAGACTGCAGTAGAGCGGACTCATAAGGCAATCAATAACGTCAATCAAACAGCCAAGTTAAAACAACCAAAAGAAAGATCAAAGCCCTCCGTACTGGACTTGCACATCAGTTTGAAAGATTGTTTACCATTCCATGTCTCTTTCTATTCACTTTTGAATAGTTGAGATGAGAAATATACTATAAATATAATATAGACAATAGCTCATCACTCTCTCGGCCTGACTGCCAATGAGTGCCTGGGTGGGGATTACTCACTGGAAATGACAGTTTAGAGGAAGAACGCAAATAACATTTCTAAATGTTTGCTGGTAAATATCTTGTGGCGGCTGGCGAGATGCCTTTTTATGATGAAGATAGCTGAGAGGGAACCATTATCCCTAGGAAATTATGAAAATAACATAATAGTATTTCATGACACTATAATCACGGCAGTAGACGTGTAAGAGTGTGAAACAGTGTAATTATTGTTAATACTTTTAGAGGTAATATAGTTGGCTGGTAGCCCGAATATGAATAGTGGTAGAAGTCCATCATCTTTGTGAACATTTTTATGCAAAGTTTCAAAGATACAGTCTACTGTATATTGGAATAATCTATAACATAATTCTAAATAGTTCATGAATGGGAGGATGAACCTCGATGTTACTCTGAGATTTACTGTGCAGATAGGAGGTCAGGACTATGTGCAGGTACTACCATAACTATGCTTCTTGGCAGGAGCAGAGAAATTCAATAGAAACTCTGCATTAATCTGTACAACTCTACACTGTAGACATGGCCTTTCCCCAGACTTCAAAGACATCTGCAATAGGAAGTTTCCTTTTAGAAAATGCCTCTAGCTAGCGATGTGCCGAGAAGAGTGGCAGTTGAGGTGAGAGAAAAACAAGAAAAGAGAGCGAAGGAATGGAGGGAAAAAGGTGTGGAGGGAGGGGTGGAGGAGGGAGGTGTATGCGTCAGTGCGCTCCCCAGGGCTGGTTAATTACCTGGGGGGAGTTCACAGTGGGACAGTCATTATGTTCAGACACTCAAGTGTGACTGTCTTGTTTTCTTTAAAAGCTTAGCTCCTTCTGGGCTGTCTAAAACATGGTGCAGCAAGCTGTGCATACAAGTCACCAAAAAGAAAGTCTGACAGCAATTGTGTCGACCTCATCCTGGTTCAATATTCCATTACCCATTTATAGAGATTTTTTATAGAGATTTGACTATATTTATCTCCGCATCAATCGCCACGGTATATGTTATTAACTTATTTTAAAGGCAGATAGATGGTTATGCAATGAATTGGAGGAGAGGCGAAAATGCCTTATTTTTTATTTTTCTCTCCAGTGATTATTCTGTGATGGTAGAGATGCGTTTGGCCGGGAAAATACATCAACATATTGATGGTTAAACACATACTTCACCCAAGGAATCCTTCAATTCTATTTGTCAAGTCACACACACACACACACACACACACACACACACACACACACACACACACACACACACACACTCATACTTCCCCCTCCTGCTCACGTTGATCTGTGATTCATATCCCAGAGTGCTTTGCTGACCTATAAATACCCCTCTATTGTGCTCAGATGTCTGCAGGGTAGTGCAGATTTTAAGGGGGACTTCTCCAATGGTGGGAGAGCTGTCATGCTTACAGTGGCAGGACAAGCCTAGCTGTGGACACATTGCGGTAGCAGAAAATTACCAATATATCCTTCTGCAACATACGCTGGCAGGCGTGGGCTGTAATTCCTCCTGAGTGGTCGGTTGTCAAAGCGAGAGGGGTTGAGTGGTTGAAATGGAGATGCACAAAAAAAAACACAGGCAAAGAGAAGGTATTACACAGTGGTTGAGTACAAGAGTGGATGCAGCTAAATACTTTAGGAGTTAAAATGCTGCCTCTTCTCAGGCAGTATCAAAAGAAGGGGAAAGCAACACAGAGAGCTGTAATGTTAGTATTGTACATGTATGTATACAGGCTGCAGGTGCCTTAATTATCTTCTGTATGAAACATCTGTAGTGTCCTATATCCCGTTTGTATTTCAGGCAACATAATTATATGTTGTCTCTTGTGTCTTCATTAAAACCGGCGAACATAATATGATGGCCTATAATAACAAGCTTGTCAGGCAAGATACAGATGATCTTGGGCTCCCGAGTGGCGCAGCGGTCTAAGGCACTGCATCTCAGTGCTAGAGGTGTCACTACAGACCCTGGTTCGATTTCAGGCTGTATCGTAATCTGGCCGTAATTGGGAGTCCCATAGGGCGGCGCACAATTGGCCCAGTGTCGTCCGGGTTTGGCCGGGGTAGGCCGTCATTGTAAATAAGAATTTGTTCTTAACTGACTTGTCTAGTTAAATAAAGGTTAAAAAAAAAAGATGATAGTCCTGTAGAATACATCTGGTGTCTTATCCTAACAAAAGCATATGGTACCTTAAGGTATTAACATACACTGACTGGTGTTTCAGAAAGGAGATAGGAGAGTATTAACATACACTGACTGGTGTTTCAGAAAGGAGATAGGAGAGTATTAACATACACTGACTGGTGTTTCAGAAAGGAGATAGGAGAGTATTAACATACACTGACTGGTGTTTCAGAAAGGAGATAGGAGAGTATTAACATACACTGACTGGTGTTTCAGATAGGCGATAGGTGTGTATTAAGATACACTGACTGGTGTTTCAGATAGGAGATAGGAGTGTATTAACATATGTCTGCTTTGCAGGGTCATTTCTTCTCCATACTTGTCCATAGATTCTGCCTCTTTAAAGGGCAATGTTCCCATTGCTCCAGCTGAGCACTGGTCTGACACTGATCTAAACCCACGACTGCAGATCATGCACAACGGTCAGGAAGAAGCAGGGGTTTCTTTGCTTTACCTAGCAGTTAGCAGCTGCGTCCCTGTCAGAACACACTGGCATCCATGATAAATTACACCATGGGAATGTGAAAGGCCGGGCCCATGACTCACAGGCCTTTGTCTAGCGTGGCATTCTGATGTTGATGGCTGTAGATTTTGGAGATGAACGCCACAAGGTACAGCCTTTATGCTCACCACCGGGCAGAAAAGAAACAGAGCCACAGAGAATAAAACTGGGAGGCTGAGTGTAACTGTAAAATACATTTCATATATATATATATATATATATATATATATATATATAATGTATAGAACATGTTTTGGTTTATTTGTTATTGCTTAGAATTATATGGAAACAGTTTTTCACTGTTTTTATGGTTAATGTTTATATAGAAATTCCATTTGTATTGCTATTGTGACACCTGGTGGTAACCTTTTGGGTTAGGACAGCATTTAAAGGGTTAAATGTAAGATGGTGGCAATGTAGACAATTGGATGAGGTGTTTGCACCTAAAAAGAAAACGGCAATGAGTTACAGTTTTTAACCACCTTTTGTACCATTTGTTTTTCCATTTATCAACCTAAAACTTTGTGACAACCCGGACAATTCTTTGTGACTAGTAAATATAATTTAACTGCAACAACTCTCAATGGGGAAATGCGCTGGAACCAGCCCTGTAAAGGTGTCTATGGAAGTGGCCTAGTTAAAATGTTGGGACATTATTATTATTTGCGTAATATTAAAACATATACAGTGACTTTATAGTCCCCTGTAGCTCAGTTGGTAGAGCATGGCGCTTGCAACGCCAGGGTTGTGGGTTCGTCTCCCACGGGGGGTCAGTATGAAAAATGTATGCACTCACTAACTGTAAGTCGCTCTGGATAAGACCGTCTGCTAAATGACTAAAATAAAAAATAGTTAAGAGGGTGACAGATGTTGATGCTCCTATCCTTCACATTTTATTTTTGTTTGAACTCCAACAGTGGTATTGCTGAGAAGGATTGTTTACTTTTTGGGTGCTTTGAAGTGCAATGTGCAACAATTTGACATTCTATCCACAGTGTAACAAGCAGTCAGGTCCATAATTATTGGCACCCTTGATAAAGATGAGCAAAAATATTCTATAAAATAATTCATATACAGTGGGGGAAAAAAGTATTTAGTCAGCCACCAATTGTGCAAGTTCTCCCACTTAAAAAGATGAGAGAGGCCTGTAATTTTCATCATAGGTACACGTCAACTATGACAGACAAATTGAGGTTTTTCTTTCCAGAAAATCACATTGTAGGATTTTTTATGAATTTATTTGCAAATTATGGTGGAAAATAAGTATTTGGTCACCTACAAACAAGCAAGATTTCTGGCTCTCACAGACCTGTAACTTCTTCTTTAAGAGGCTCCTCTGTCCTCCACTCATTACCTGTATTAATGGCACATGTTTGAACTTGTTATCAGTATAAAAGACACCTGTCCACAACCTCAAACAGTCACACTCCAAACTCTACTATGGCCAAGACCAAAGAGCTGTCAAAGGACACCAGAAACAAAATTGTAGACCTGCACCAGGCTGGGAAGACTGAATCTGCAATAGGTAAGCAGCTTGGTTTGAAGAAATCAACTGTGGGAGCAATTATTAGGAAATGGAAGACATACAAGACCACTGATAATCTCCCTCGATCTGGGGATCCACGCAAGATCTCACCCCGTGGGGTCAAAATGATCACAAGAACGGTGGGCAAAAATCCCAAAACCACACGGGGGGACCTAGTGAATGACCTGCAGAGAGCTGGGACCAAAGTAACAAAGCCTACCATCAGTAACACACTACGCCGCCAGGGACTCAAATCCTGCAGTGCCAGACGTGTCCCCCTGCTTAAGCCAGTACATGTCCAGGCCCGTCTGAAGTTTGTTAGAGTGCATTTGGATGATCCAGAAGAGGATTGGGAGAATGTCATATGGTCAGATGAAACCAAAATATAACTTTTTGGTAAAAACTCAACTCGTCGTGTTTGGAGGACAAAGAATGCTGAGTTGCATCCAAAGAACACCATACCTACTGTGAAGCATGGGGGGTGGAAACATCATGCTTTGGGGCTGTTTTTCTTCAAAGGGACCAGGACGACTGATCCGTGTAAAGGAAAGAATGAATGGGGCCATGTATCGTGAGATTTTGAGTGAAAACCTCCTTCCATCAGCAAGGGCATTGAAGATGAAACGTGGCTGGGTCTTTCAGCATGACAATGATCCCAAACACACCGCCCGGGCAACGAAGGAGTGGCTTCGTAAGAAGCATTTCAAGGTCCTGGAGTGGCCTAGCCAGTCTCCAGATCTCAACCCCATAGAAAATCTTTGGAGGGAGTTGAAAGTCTGTGTTGCCCAGCGACAGCCCCAAAACATCACTGCTTTAGAGGAGATCTGCATGGAGGAATGGGCCAAAATACCAGCAACAGTGTGTGAAAACCTTGTGAAGACTTACAGAAAACGTTTGACCTGTGTCATTGCCAACAAAGGGTATACAACAAAGTATTGAGAAACTTTTGTTATTGACCAAATACTTATTTTCCACCATAATTTGCAAATAAATTCATAAAAAATCCTACAATGTGATTTTCTGGAAAAAAAATTCTCATTTTGTCTGTCATAGTTGACGTTTACCTATGATGAAAATTATAGGTCTCTCTCATCTTTTTAAGTGGGAGAACTTGCACAATTGATGGCTGACTAAAAACTTTTTTCCCCACTGTAAATACTGGGCTACTGTATGCTCCCAAAAATGTGTAAATTATATTATTTTATACTAATACAATTGCTCAGAGAAAGAGATTTTGTTTAACAAGTTAAAGAAAAATCTAAAAAAGATAAGGGTAAAGATTATTGGCACCCCTGTTTTCAATACTCTATATCCTTGTGAGGATAACGACACAGCCTTTTTCTAAAATGTTTCATGAGATTGGAGAATATTGGGAGGGATCTTAGACCATTCCTCAATACAGAATGTTTCCAGATCCTTGATATCCTTCATCTGCTCTTATGGACTGCCCTCTTCAATTCAAAATGGAAAATGCATCATACTGTGACACTTAGTTCTACAGTATATCTTGAAAACCTGATTGCTGACATGCAAAGGTGTTGGGACTGTTCTGTATCAACAGTGGACTAATGAAACAAATACCAAAATATAGTTTTTGAGTGGTATTTTCCTTTTAAGAGCAGCTCAATTTAACATGCCAGAGGAGTTAGCTAGGGCTCTGAGGCAACTCAGGGCTGGGGAGGGGGACGACTTCAACTGCTGAGGGCTTACTATAAAGTACACAATGTACTGTGTAGGCTGGATAACATTAATAGTATTAAGTGGCTGTTCCTTTTGATTGTCTTTGGAGGTAAAACTAGCTGGCATTTAAAATAATGTGACTTCGATGGTATGCAGCTAAACAATTAACACAAAATGGCTGAAGTGGGTGTAATGAGGGAGTCTGGCTCTAATCTACTGTATCTTTCAATTTGACAATTTGATTACAAATGGAGGATTTACATCTGCTCTCTGACTGCCAATAGCTTTCCCAAGCACCGCATCATCATTGTCTTATGGAGAACAAAACAAATGATAACAATATACTGCATCGGTGAAGACAAGCCAACGTACAAGAACTGCTGTGGAGAAACCGGCTGAGGAAACGATCAAAGGAACTGGTGTGGGAGTGGAAGGGTCGGGGAGTGTGGAAGTTTGTCAATCACTCATGACATGAGTTGTCAGTGGTCATGGTGCATGCAGCATTGCTCTTGACAAAGAGTTTCGACCCCTGTCAAAGTAGGGTTCTGCTCACAACTCCCTGATGGTGCTGCGAGATCTTTAAGAAAGGATATTGCCTTGGCAGTAGCTACAATATCTTATCCCAATGCAGTATAACACTGGTATACTGGCTAAGACCAGGATAAGACAAATACTTATCCTCTCTAATGTTAATTACAACCTCTGATTCTAATTAACGAAATGACTGAGTTGGCTGATGTATTTAATCAAACTATAATTACCATGGTAATACTGAAGAGGTAGAGCCAACTCAACGGGCATGGCTACCTGCAGAACGATCCAGCTCAGATGAGAGAAGCACTTTGAAAGCCAGGCAAGTTTCAAAGCAAGTCTGCTTCAAGTGTCTGAGAGCCATAGAAAAGTAAGATCAGCAGTTTGAAATTCAATCACCTGGGATAATGATCAGTACATGCTGTAAGTGGCTTAGAATAGATTCTGCAACAGTTAATGCTCTTATCTAATAACCGTGGGAAAGAACATAAAACAATTGCCTTCTGGGTAATTACAGTGCCTTCAAAGTATTCACACCCCTTGACTTTTTCCACATTTTTTGTTTTACAGATGGAATTTAAAATGGGTAAAATTGAGATTTTCTGTCACTGGCCTACACACAATACCCCATAATGTCAAAGTGGAATTATGTTTCTTCAAAATTCGTACGTATTAATAAAAAATAAAAAGCTGAAATGTCTTGAGTCAATAAGTATTCAACTCCTTTGTTATGGCAAGCCTAAATAAGTTCAAGAGTAGAAATTTGCTTAACAAGGCACATAATAAATTGCACAGATCACTCTTTGTGCAGTAATAGTGTTTAACTTGATTTTTGAATGACTTCCTCATCTCTGTACCCCAGACATATCTGCAAGGTCCCTCAGTCGAGCAGTGAATTTCAAACACAGATTCAACCACAACGACCAGGGATGTTTTCCAATTATGTATTTAATCAAAGTACAATAATTACCAGGGTAATACTGAAGAGGTAGAGCCAACTCAACGGGCATGGCTACCTGCAGAATGATCCAGCTCAGATGAGAGAAGTGCTTTGAAAGCCAGGCAAGTTTCAAAGCAAGTCAACTTCAAGTGTCTGAGAGCCATAGAAAAGTAAAGTCAGCAGTTTGAAATTAAATGACACAGACAGGATAATGATCTTTAAATGCTGTAAGTGGCTTAGAATAGATTCTGCAACAGTTACTGCTCTTATCTAATAACCAAGATTTTAATGGAAAAGAACAGAAACAATCGCCTTCTGGGTAATTACAGTGCCTTCAGAAAGTATTTTACTTTTTCAAAAAAAACAAATGTGTTAGTCTGAATTTTAAAAACCAAAAAATGTGTTAAACAAATCAAAATATATTTTATATTTGAGTTCCCACATATGCTGAGCACTTTTTGGCTGCTTTTCCTTAACTCTGCCGTCGACTCATCCCAAACCATCTCAATTGGGTTGAGGTCGGGGGATTGTGGAGGCCAGGTCATCTGATGCAGCACTCCATCACTCTCCTTCTTGGTAAAATAGCCCTTACACAGTGTGTTGGGTCATTGTCCTGTTGAAGAACAAATGATAGTCCCACTAAGCCCAAATGGGATGGCATATCGCTGCAGAATGCTGTGGTAGCCATGCTGGTTAATTGTCCCTTGAAATCTAAATAAATCACAGACAGTGTCAACAGCAAAGCACCCCCACACCGTAACACCTCCTCCACCATGCTTTACGGTGGGAAACACAAATGTGGAGATCATCCGTTCACCCACATCACGTCTCACAAAGACACGGCGGTTGGAACCAAAAATCTCCAATTTGGACTCCAGACCAAAGGACACATTTCCACCGGTCTAATGTCTATTGGTCATGTTTCTTGGCCCAAGCAGGTCTCTTCTTATTGGTGTCCTTTAGTAGGGGTTTCTTTGCAGTAATTCGACCATGAAGGCCTGATTCACACAGTCCCCTCTGAACAGTTGATGTTGAGATGTGTCTGTGACTTGAACTCTGTGAAGCATTTATTTGGGCTGCAATTTCTGAGGCTGGTAACTCTAATGAACTTATCCTCTGCAACAGAGATAACTCTGGGTCGTCCATTCCTGTGGCGGTCCTCATGAGAGCCAGTTTCATCATAGCGCTTGATGGTTTTTGCGACTGCAGTTGAAGAAACTTCAAAAGTTCTTGACATGTTCCGTATTGACTGACCTTCATGTCTTAAAGTAATGATGGACTGTCGTTTCTCTTTGCTTATTTGAGCTGTTCTTTTCATAATATGGACTTGGTCTTTTACCAAATAGGGCTAACTTCTGTATACCCCCCTACCTTGTCACAACACAACTTTTAAGAAGGCACACCTGTTAATTGAAATGCATTCCAGGTGGCTACCTCATGAAGCTGGTTGAGAGAATGCCTAGAGTGTGCAAAGGGTGGCTATTTGAAGAATCTCAAATAAAAATATATTTTGATTTGTTTAACAGTTTTGTTGGTTAGTACATGATTCCATATGTGTTATTTCATCGTTTTGATGTCTTCACTATTATTCTACAATGTAAAAAATGGTTAAAAAAATTAAAGCAGACATTGAATATCCCTTTGAGCATGGTTCATTAATTATTAATTTCACTTTGGATGGTTTATCAATAGTCACTACAAAGATACAGGCGTCTGTCCTAACTCGGTTAACGGAGAGGAAGGAAACCGCTCAGGGATTTCACCATGTGGCCAATGGTGACTTTCAAACAGTTACAGAGTTTAATGGCTGTGATAGGAGAAAACTGAGGATGGATCAACAACATTGTAGTTACCACAATACTAACCTAAATAACAGAGTGAAAAGAAGGAAGCCTGTACAGAATAAAAATATTCCAAAACATGCATCCTGTTAGCAACAAGGCACTAAAGTAATACTGCCAAAGAAATGGCAAAGCAATTAACTTTTTGTCCTGAAGACAAAAGTGTTATGTTTGGGGCAAATCCAGTACAACACATTACTGAGTACCACTCTCTATATTTTCAATCATAGTGGTGGCTGCATCATGTTATGGGTATGCTTGTAATCGTTAAGGGAGTTTTTCAGGATAAAAAATAAACTGAATGAAGCTAAGCACAGCTAAAATCCTACAGGAAAACCTGATTCAGTGTTCTTTCCACCAGACACTGGGAGACTAATTCACCTTTCAGCAAGATGATAACCTAAAACCCATGGCCAAATCTACACTGGAGTTGCTTACCAAGAAGAAAGTGAATGTTCCTATGTGGTTGAGTTACAGTTTTGACTTAAATCTACTTGAAAATCTATGGCAAGACCTGCAAGTGGATGTTTAGCAATGATCAACAACCAATTTGACAGCGCTTGAAGAATTTTGAAAATAATAATGGGCAAATGTTGCACAATCCAGGTGTGGAAAGCTCTTAGAGACTTATCCAGAAAGACTCAAATCAAATGTAAGTTGTCACATTCACTGAATACAACAGGTGTAGGTAGACCTTACCGTGAAATGGGTACTTACAAGCCCTTAACCAACAATGCAGTTTTAAGAAAAATAAGAGTTAAGACAAATATTTACTAAATAAACTAATGTAAAAAAATATATAAGAGCAACTATAAAATAACAGTAACGAGGCTATATACAGCAGGGGGTACCGGTACTGAGTCAATGTGCGGGGGTACAGGTTAGTCGAGGTAATTGAGGTAATATGTACATGTAATCGCTGCCAAAGGTGCTTCTACAAAGTATTGACTCAGGTGTGAATACTTATGTAAATTAGATATTTATTCATTTCTTTTTCAATACATTTGCAAACATTTCTAAAAACATGTTTTCTCTTTGTCATTATTGGGTATTGTCTGTAGATGGGTGAGAGAAAAAATCTATGTAATCCATTTTGAATGTAGGCTGTAACACAACAAAATGTGGAATAAGTCAAGGGGTATGAATACTTTCTCAAGGCACTGCATGTTGGTGTAATGTCAAAGTAATTTCATTCCTCAACTCATTTCTGTTTGTATAAATGCTTAAGCATTATGGGCAAATATCAACCCAACTGAAGCAACCACAGTGGGTGGAAGGACGGAACCCTGGATATCATGTTCTAGTACTTGCATTGGCCAGACCTCTACCACCCTACATATGTGATCCTATGTAGCTCAATTGATAGAGCATGGCGCTTGTAACGCCAGAGTAGTGGGTTCGATCCCCGGGACCACCCATACGTAAAAATGTATGCGCACATGACTGTAAGTCGCTTTGGATAAAGGCGTCTGCTAAATGGCATATTATACGTGTCCCGCATACGGGACGGTTGAGCTAACGTGCACTTATGTGATTAGCATGATTGTTGTAAGTAACAGCAAACTTTCCAGGACATAGACATGTCTTATATGGGCAGAAAGATTACATTCTTGATAATCTAACTGCACTGTCCAATTTACAGTAGCTATTACAGTGAAAAAAATACCATGCTATTGTTTGAGGAGAGTGCACAACAACAAAAAACTTATCACGGCAACTGGTTTGATTCATTCACCTCCGAAGGTAAATAATGTACTTACATTCAGTAATCTGGCTCTGATTTGTCATCCTATGGGTCCCAGAGATAAAATGTAGCATAGTTTTGTTTTCTAAAATCCATTTTTATTTTCAAATATAGGAACTGGGTTCTACAGTTTGAACCCCTGCTGTCTCTGGCTCCACACCCACCCCGCCCGGCCATCTAGATGTGTTAAAGTTAGTGTATAAGCTAATGATCCATCATGTATGCCATTCCTGGGAGTGTGTAAACTTACATTTTGTATTACCATATAATTTCTGTATGTTTTCTATAGTTATGTACCTGAAAATGTATCAATTACCCAATTCGGCACATTTGGGCAGACTTGACACAAAATAGTCCAGTATTGCAATGCTTCACTGGATCAATCTGAAACTTTGCACACACACTGCTCTATATTGTGCCTAAACTGCAATATTATATTGTGGCCTTTGACTTGCACTTCAAAGATGATGTATTATCTTTTACCTGATCTAATGTGTTATATTCTCCTACATTCATTTCACATTTCCACAAACTTCAGTGTTTCCTTTCAAATAGTATTAAGAATATGCATATCCTTGCTTCAGGTCCTGAGCTACAGGCAGTTAGATTTGGCTATGTCATTTTAGGCGAACATTGAAAAAAAGGGTCCGATCCTTAAGAGGTTAAAGATAAAAAAGTACATCAAAGTACACTTCACCTTGTACATTGACGTGTGGCTGGATTTAGTGCACAGTCCAATTAACCTCCCAACTTTGAGTGTTGAAAAAGTTCAAAATACTCTACCAGACGTTACATATCAACAATACATTTACTGTATGTTCTGGTGCAACACAACTCAGCTAACCCATTTCATCATACTACTTTACCATTCAAAGTGAGCTTAACTCATGCTGGTAACAAAACCCACGGTGCAGCAGAAATGGCATCCTGTTAAGTTTAAAGGATCATTGGAAGCCATGTGGGAACATGAATTTTGTCCTCACCGAGCAAGATAGTAGGCAGGGGGGTTAGGGGGTGTACACCATGAATGTCAATTAAGCCAATTTCACATATAAGGCCATGGTAATGCTGTTCTTGCATTAAAAAGCTGCAAGGTAAATATTAATGAACTATTGGAAACAGAAAAGGCTGTTCTAGAGTCAGAAACTGAATCGTGCAGACATTGATTATTCAAATTAGTCTGTGGAGCGCGACATGTTTGTGATCAGTCTTGTCATGCTGGAGTGGGCACAAATCTGTACGGCTCAAAGTATAACTCCAATATAACGGAGGTGTCACATTAGATATACAAATAACGAATCCTGTCTATTTGTCAAATGCATAGAAAAGGTCCCGAGATTTCCTTGGCTGTGACACGTTGTAAACACCAGGTTTTGCAGTATCTTCTATCTAATACTTCGTAACAGATGGGGCATGTTTTATTGCTGTGGGGCAATTTAGTTAAATGGTGAATAGTGCACCTATCACACTAAATAAGCATTGTTAGCGTTTATATGTTACTTGCCACCTGTCATTTCGACTGACGTTCTTCCCTGCTCTGTATGCTAGTGGTATCTTTAATCTTGGACACCCAGAACTAAAATCTTCCATATTTGCATCAGATGCTCGATTAAGTTCGGGAGGGAAGACGTGTTAGAAACTGTACTAAGGAGACTAGCGAAGTCCCCACCCCTCTAAACAGAAACTCTCAACCAGTTTCGGGCAAGTCTATTGGCCAAATGTCTCCTTCCCTTACTAAATTCGAAAGATGCAAAAAACTATGAAATCGTGATTTGTCAGAATGATCACTGACAAAAAATATGGATACTGGAACAAAGTTCCTCGTTAGCCGTCGCATCCCACAGTCTGTCGACAGACGCTACTACCATGTATGTTACGTGCATCTGTACACAAGAGATTATTTTAGAAAAGTGCTGGACTATGTAGCTAGCATCCATATAATTCCCAAGACCTGTATGTGCCTTTGATCTAAACTGGGCTTGTAGTTATATAGGCACGTTGTGGAATAATCAGTCATGCTGTAATTATTAGGGTCAATGCAAATCCAAGTGAAATGGGGCTTTATCCATCTGTTGTGTTTGTTGCTGTCATTTGTGTATAAGGAAAACAATGACAGCGCTGCCTTTACTATGTGACTTACATTTTAGTCATTTAGCAGACGCTCTTATCCACAGCGACTTACAGTTAGTGAGTGCATACATTTTCATACTGGCCCCCCGTGGGAATCGAACCCACGACCCTGGCGTTGCAAGCGCCATGCTCTACCAACTGAGCTACACGGGACTTAACGCCTGTCAAGTCAGCAGTGCAGTCATGGAAGGTGAATTGCAGCTCAACTCCCTCAGTTTTTCATTATATTGCTTCGAGAGAAAGAGAGCGAGAGGCTAGCAGGAACTAATTACACAGTTATGACGACAGACACAGCTAATAGTTAGTAGACAGAGATTCATCTCAGTGTGATGGATAGAAACAGGGAAAATCCTATGCTTGTGGTTCATCATGCTCAGTAACTTAGCCCTCTTTTTCCATGGCATTCACCATAGGGTCCAGGACCCCCTCTCTCTGTCTCACCATCGATCGCCCATTTGATGTCTCTGATTGCAGCGCCAGCCCTCTCACTGCCTATCACTCATTTTAATCATGCCTACACAGGCTTACCACTATGGATGCCTGTCATGTAGCGTACCAGCAGACGCTCATTTCGCCCAGGTACATAAAACTCCAATGATTAATTCATGAGAGACAAACAACCACTGTCAGAGGAAAAATATTTGAAAGCTGTCTCAGAATTGTTGAGAGAAGATGTGTAAGATGTAAAGAAGCTTGTCATTCCAATGAAGGGAGATGGTATAGAAGATTAGTGGGAGGTCTACATGAACCCCAGCACCAAAGGGGGTTTGAAAGAAGGACACTTCTTGTACTTGGACTTGGGAGCAATTCTCTTCCCCGTCAGGGGAGGATGTACAGCTGACATGGCATTGCCCCTCCACAGTTAATGATTAAACATTTAACACACAACAAAGAAATATGATTCACATTTGAGTGGCTACAGGTACTGTGACGCACACAAAATGTATGGTCACATTTGTGTTTATGTATTGTTTCTTTGTATTGGGGAAGAATGCTTTTACTGAAATGTCAGTCCTCCAAGGTTTCGCCATTGCGATGCTCTTATACTGCTGTTGGCCAGTAGGGGGCAGTGAGGCATGTTCGCTTTGCACTGAGACTATATGCGATCCTGCACATGTGTGTTCTCATAATTGAGAGAACCTTTGAAAGAGAAGCCACGTTCTCCTGTTTCATCATTTATGCTGTGTTACAGGTCAGTAAAGTACAAAAATACACTGAATACCACAATATAGTTTTGTAACTTGCCTGTTGAAGTGAATGTAATGGTTTTGAACAACATAGTAATTGTATAACTTCGTACTAGACAGAAAACGCATGTCAAGTGTAACATGAAATGATGGCGGTGCATTCCTTTGATCTAGAAAAATTAACTCCTGAACCTTTTTATTTTTGAAAAAGACACTCCTGACAATATCCTAAGCGTTTAAAGAATGTTATGTTGTAACTGTGATATTTAAGAACTTTGTAATTGTTGTACTGTAAATGTTAGAAAAGCAGCTAGCTTAGAGCTAGCTCCAGTTAGCTAATCGCTTGCTCCGGTTAGCTATTTGCTAGCTCCGGTCAGTTGGTTGCTGGCTTCGGTCAGTGCTATGCTAGCTTGTTCAGTCATTTTCCAATACTTAGCATTAATGTCATTTGCAAAAGTCTTGTATTTCTATTAGCCCTTCTTACACTGGGTTAATTTATTTTTAGCATGGGTATAAAATAACTTCTAATGAGTTATACCAGTCTTTAAAGGCTCTCATGAGTCTCCTATGATGCTATAGTGGGCAACAGTCAACTACATAATTATAACCTAAACAGGTGAATTAAAGTTAAGAGTAAATGTGTTTGGGGTATACATGTAAAGAATTTGAGGATGTGAATTGGATTGGAATTTAATATTTTTTCTGTGTAAATGTATGTTTGTTTGATATGTTTATGAAGTAATATGTCAGGGATTTATGAGACTGATTATTAAATAGACTTTAAAGAAAAAAAAAATGCTATTTTATATTCAGTCACCGTGAAAGTCATTTTAATGAATATTAGTGATGTACCGATTCCATGGCATAGTGTTTATTTACTGATGTGCAAAACGACGCCGGATTCAAAGCGATATAAAATCTTGCTACCAATATAATGTTATTTATATGGGGGATACAATCTTCCCAGCTCTGCAGATTTTGCTGCGAAGAGACTGAATCATTAGATAATTTGTTTTGGTACTGTCCATTTGTAGCTTGTTTTTGGACACAGGTCCAGGAATGGCTAAAGGATTGCAATATTTACCTGGAGCTAACCCTGCAGATAGCACTACTGGGTGATCTGAAAAGTCATAGTCAATCGATCAATAATATAATAATACTTTTAGCAAAAACATTTATTTTCAATTTACAATCTGTAGAAACAATGAGAATAGAAGGGTTCAGAACTTTTGTAAAACATCACAGTACAGTTGAAAAATATATGGCAAATAGAAATCCAATATGGATGGTGTTAAGAGATAGATGGGTGGTGTTGAATGGAGTTGAAGGATGGGACTAATAACAACTAACAACAACTAATAACAACAAGATAACTCATGTAAAGCATACTGTGTCCATAATAAGTATATAGGTTATAGGTTGAGAGCTTTTGCGAAAGAGCACAGTTAGAAAGATATGGCATATAGAAGCAAACCGGATGGACATCATGAAAATGATCGGAGAGGTTGAGGGTAGAGGAAGTTCATGAGTAAAAACAAACAAAATATAATTCTTGTAAAATTGACTGTGTCCATAAAATGTATATAGTATGTATAAGCTGGAAGTAGAGGCCTAAGCATTGTTGTTTACTCCAATTAGGGAAGGGGTGGTGGGGTTGGAAAGTAATAAAGGGAAATATATATTTTTTAAAGGATATGTGTGTATATATATGTGTGTGTGTGTGTGTGTGTGTATGTATATAGTGGGGAGAACATGTATTTGATACACTGCTGATTTTGAAGGTTTTCCTACTTACAAAGCATGTAGAGGTCTGTCATTTTTATCATAGGTACACTTCAACTGTGAGAAAATCACATTGTATGATTTTTAAGTAATTCATTTGCATTTTATTGCATGACATAAGTATTTGATCACCTACCAACCAGTAAGAATTCCGGCTCTCACAGACCTGTTAGTTTTTCTTTAAGAAGCCTGTCACGATCGTCGAAAGGATTGGACCAATGCGCAGCGTGGAATGCGAACATACTTTATTAATTATTCACCACACGAACAAAACGATACGTGAAGTCCTTGGTAACAAAACACAAACCTTACGGAACAAGATCCCACAATACACTGTGCCAAACAGGCTGCCTAAGTATGGTTCCCAATCAGAGACAACAAGCAACAGCTGATTCTCGTTGCCTCTGATTGAGAACCACCCCGGCCAACATAGATGCACATGAACTAGATCCTAACCTAGAAACACAAACACATAGAATCTACACACCCTGGCTCAACATATAAGAGTCCCAGAGCCAGGGCGTGACAGTACCCCCCAAAGGCGTGGACTGCGACCGCGCCAAACATAAACCGAACAGGGGAGGGCCGGGTGGATATTCCTCCTCGGAGGCGGTCAATCACCCTCGGTCTGGGGCTCCATGCAAGATCTCACCTCGTGGGGCATCAATGATCATGAGGAAGGTGAGGGATCAGCCCAGAACTACACGGCAGGACCTTGTCAATGACCTGAAGAGAGCTGGGACCACAGTCTCAAAGAAAACCATTAGTAACACACTATGCCGTCATGGATTAAAATCCTGCAGCGCACGCAAGGTCCCCCTGCTCAAGCCAGGGCATGTCCAGGCCCATCTGAAGTTTGCCAATGACCATCTGGATGATCCAGAGGAGGAATGGGAGAAGGTCATGTGGTCTGATGAGACAAAAATATAGCTTTTTGGTCTAAACACCACTCGCCGTGTTTGGAGGAAGAAGAAGGATGAGTACAACCCCAAGAACACCATCCCAACCGTGAAGCATGGAGGTGGAAACATCATTCTTTGGGGATGCATTTCTGCAAAGGGGACAGGACGACTGCACCGTATTGAGGGGAGCATGGATGGGGCTATGTATCGCGAGATCTTGGCCAACAACCTCCTTCCCTCAGTAAGAGCATTGAAGATGGGTCGTGGCTGGGTCTTCCAGCATGACAACGACCCGAAACACACAGCCAGGGCAACTAAGGAGTGGCTCCGTAAGAAGCATCTCAAGGTCCTGGAGTGGTCTAGCCAGTCTCCAGACCTGAACCCTGAAAATCTTTGGAGGGAGCTGAAAGTCCGTATTGCCCAGTGACAGCCCTGAAACCTGAAGGATCTGGAGAAGGTCTGTATGGAGGAGTGGGCCAAAATCCCTGCAGCAGTGTGTGCAAACCTGGTCAAGACCTACAGGAAACGTATGATCTCTGTAATTGCAAACAAAGGTTTCTGTACCAAATATTAAGTTCTGCTTTTCTGATGTATCAAATACTTATGTCATGCAATAAAATGCAAATTCATTACTTAAAAATCATACAATGTGATTTTCTGGATTTTAGTTTTAGATTCCGTCTCTCACAGTTGAAGTGTACCTATGATAAAAAATACAGACCTCTACATGCTTTGTAAGTAGGAAAACCTGCAAAATCGGCAGTGTATCAAATACTTGTTCTCCCCACTGTATATATGCGAGAAAAAAACATGGGGGATTGGAAGTGATGCAGACAATTACATTGATGGAAGTTACAATCTATCTGCAATATTAAAGCTGATCTACCCCGCACAGTTTGTCCCAAAAGCATCTTTCATTTGGTCTAAATTCCCATTGAAGCTGGTGTTGTTCCAAATAGTGCTAATGAGAGATGTGAGAAGACTCTCCGATGTGCTTGGATGACAAATTGCTCGACAAGAATCGACATGCTCCTAACAACTCTGTTGGCCACTTCTCCGCGGAGCCATACACACAATTCAATTAGGCCCCATTTAATCTTCTAACTGAACATAATTAAACAATTAATCACAACATTATGTGGACATGACTATGTAGCCTCCCCCCTTGATATTCTTGTCTTCAAGGAGTCTCTCCAGCCCAATTCATCAATTCCACTAAGTACGCTGCACCAGTGAAAAACTAAGGTGTGGATGGAGACAAAGGGTACTGACGAGATATGAAAATAACTGTTGATGTATGAACATGTTCTGCCTGGCCCTCTTCTATTGGGTAAAAAGTTAGAACCCCAGGTAATTCCGATACAATCTGGTGTGAATGTGGCAGAATTTAAGTTTCAACACATGCATGTGCAATCAATACTGTAGTGAATTATTGAGGAGTGCACAATTCAAATCAAATCAAATCAAATCTTATTTGCCACATGCGCCGAATACAACAGGTGTAGACGTTACAGTAAAATGCTTACTTACAATTCATATCAAAGTCAATGGTAAAGTTGGGATGGTTTCGTCAACACTTTGTACGTAGCCCTTTACAAAATGGCAGTTTTTGGCACTTATAAGCGCCTAATTTGGAACGTAGTGTCTGTACAGTAACATGCTATACATGACGTCAGAGCTCTGGCTCTCCGTTTCACAGCTCTGTATGGGTTTTGACTGACAGCCGTTCTGAACTTGAGCACCGCGCGCGACAAGACAATGCCCCATCCCTCCCGCTAATTGGGCAAAAATAATTGTTGTCTGAATGAGGGAAATGCGTAAAGATGAGACATTGAGGATTATAATAAATACCAATATGATCTCATACAAGCAAGCCAAACACCCGTAAGTCCAAATGTGCACTTCATATCTCCAAATCATAAAACTCATGTCATATATAGTGTCAAAGTTTATGATCACTATGTTTGAATTACAGTTACAAGATGACATGTCGTCATACCCTGGGTTGTTCTGAACAGAATGCCTGTTTGTTTATTTTAAATCAAATTTGCCACGGCACAGGCACCTGAATGCACTCAGGACTCATTTCTATGCGCCCCAAAATTAAGATCAGTTTCTCTGAATTGCCTTGTGTAAGATCATATTTTTAAAACTTAGTTAGTCATGTTTGCAATAGAACAAGCTTTCAAATCATGCCCACCTGACCTAGATTGTGATTTTTAATGGATTGTTTTTGGATTGCGTAAACAACAACAGTAATTGTGTGATTTCAGGGTTGTTTTCCAAACAAAACAACTACAAGTGTGCTTGCTCTAGTTCCTCAACACATCTAGGAGAGCTCAGAAAAGTACCTAGTTGAAGACTCTTCTTTGAGTCAGAAAAGTGCATTGCAATTGCTTAGGAACTGTGCACACATTGGAGAGATGTGTGGCCACTTGGAGACAACAGTTAGTCCTCTCACTCAAGGAATAGTCTTATCATGTTACTGAATGTATTTTCAGATTTCGTTATAAATAAATGTGGTGAAAAGTACAGTAAATGTAAAATGCACATAGCATCAACAGTGTAATGTTTGGATTCAGACTTGTGTCAGGTGAACTGTTGTGTACTCACCTTTGGTCTAATAACTTTCCCATTATCTCCAAACTGTTTTCTTTCAAGCGAGTCGAGAGCTTCAAGTTCCTTGGTGTCCACATCACCAACAAACTATCATGGTCCAAACACACCAAGACTGTTGTGAAGAGGGCATGACAACGCCTATTCCCACTGAGGAGACTGAAAAGATTTGGCATGGGTCCCCAGATCTTCACAAAGTTCTACAGCTGAACCATCGAGAGCATCCTGACCGGTTGCATCACCACCTGGTTTGGCAACTGCTTGGCATCCAACCGTAAGGCGCTACAGAGGGTAGTTGCGTACGGCCCAGTACATCACTGGGGCCAAGCTTCCTGCCATCCAGGACCTCTATAATAGGCGGTGTCAGAGGAAGACCCAAAAAATTGTAAAAGACTCCAGCCACCCAAGTCGTAGACTGTTCTCTCTGCTAACGCACGGCTAGCTGTACTGGAGTGCCAAGTCTAGGTCCAAAAGGCTGCTTAACAGCTTCTACCCCTAAGCAATAAGACTGCGGAACAATTAATTAAATGGCTACCCGGACTATTTGCATTGATCCTATTTGCAATTTTTAAAATGACACTGCTGCTACTCGCTGTTTATTATCTGTGCATAGTCACTTTACCCCTACCTACATGTACATATTACCTCAATTACTTCAACTAACCTGTACCCCCGCACATTGACTCGGTACCGGTATCCCCTGTATATAGCCTCGTTATTGTTATTTGATTGTGTAACTTCTTTTACTTTTAGTTTATTTAGTAAATATTTTCTTAACAAAAATGCAGTTTTAAGAAAATAAGAGTTAAGGGCTTGTAAGTAAGCATTTCATGGTAAGGTCTGCACCTGTTGTATTCGGAGCATGTGACAAATACAATTTTATTTTATTTTACATTTCGGTTGAATGCATTCAGTTGTGCAACTGACTAGGTATCCCCCTTTCCCTTTCCTTTTAATTTAAATCACTTTGTAACGCTGAACTTCAATATGGATTGAATAGAGCCCTGACATTTTTATATCAGGCATGTTGTGTAAAACAGGGTTTAGTGTAGTAACATATTTACCTTTTGATGAAATCATGAACATATTGGTGCCTAAGCTGCAACTTATCACTTTCAGTTACTCAGGGAAGGGGGAAGGCACACAGACTATCTGCATAGGAATTAGAAAGTGAGTCATCTTCTATTCAACTAATGCATTGAACTCGAACAGACTTTTCTCCAGCAATTGATTCTATTGTGATTCATTACATTGTTTGGTTGAAATAACTCTTACCTACTAGAAAAACACCACGCTTGCTATTGAATATTAATGTTGTGCTACTTCCACCCCCAAATAAATATTTGCATGAGTGACCTATTCACTTATAATATCCCCATGACTTTGTGGTTCTCACTACTGTATTTTGAGGCAGTGTTTACACCGAGTCAAATGGTAGGTGGTAATACAGTAGAACTGTAAAGTATCTGGTTTTGTAGTCCGTTGTGAAACAATTATGCAGGTTCTCAAGGACTTCTTCTCCATAATGACAGTCTGCACCGCTGTGAAGCCTGGGAGTGCCGTTTGTGCGTGAACAGATTCTTCACACGTTCCACAGTCCCTGGCACATGTTCTGTTGAGGGAGCTCGGACAAGATGGAGGGAGGGGGAGGAAGTGGGGGGGTGAGGATGCCGGATTCCTACAAATGCCTGTCCGCGGAGTGGCGGATGGGATCCGGAGTTCCGTCGGCTTGCGGCAATGAGATATCAAAGGACCGGAATGGATCTGAATGCTAACGCCTCAATCTGTCAGTCACTGAACCAATCTGCTGCTACCACCACCACTAGCGTCCACACTCCCCACCTCCCCCTCTATCACCACATTCCGTCTATTCCTCTGTCTCTCTCTCTGGCCTGACAGGTAAGTCGTCAGCCGACTGTGGGGCGAGGCGGTGGTAACATTTTCAAATCCGTCAGTCACCCGAAGGTAGAGGAGACATGTAGAGGAGAAATGTGGGCTCACGCCAGCCTTACAAATTGCCTCCTTACAATAGGAACGATTCATATTTATACGTGTCCAGAAACCTGCATTGAGAAATTGTGAAGGCAGGTGAGATATGCCTTTCACGGTTTGACAGTCAGCCTGAAAACTGCCTGCAAACCACTTCTATTGGGGTACTTGAGAAATGATAACTCTATCCCTCTGAAGGGAATGTTAAAGCGGTAGCTATTCTTCTTATTGTTATGGCACACAGCATATTCCACCGCAAGGCATGTCTGTTAGCCTACTGATGCTTAGCAAATGAGAGATATGTCAGGCAATGACAGTGATTTTCAGCACTACAAGTTTCCACCCACACCCTGCAATCCAGACCCACAGCCTTGTGTCTTTTTGTCTGTGTGTGGAGAGAGATGGGGCTACAGGGCATGTATTCGTGTGTGTGTGTGTGTAGAGGGGTATGCAGGTTGGAGGCAGAACGAGTATATTCCTTTCGGTAGATGACTGCTCCTCAGTACAGTGTGTGTATGTGTCTGAATGATAAGGGAGAGGTGCGTACGTGTTGGGAGTGCAGTGGGATGTTGGGATGCCTTGTCCCCAGGGTGAAATGGACCCAGCAATCCTCACGCGTGTTCACCGCCACAACGATAAAAATAGCATCTCAGCGTGCATAGACGGATGGAGCAAATCTTCCGCTCCAATCGAGGCACACTGCTGTCAACAGTAAATGAGACTGAGACAGAGGGAGGGAAGAGCCTCCACCTGTTAGAGGATGAAAACAATGAACCTGAAATAACTATGGAGGTTTCAGAGAGAATACACAGTGTTAAGGATAATAAAAATGTATTTCGTTAGCATTCTTCTTTTATTGACATTTGTTTTGAGTGTTATTATTTTTGTCATGATCCCAAGCTAATTGTCTAACATATGTTTAATGAAGGAATTCTTAATAACACCCAATAAATGACACAACAATGGATAAATGTGCAAAACATTGTTATTGATGCATGGCTGCAAGGTGTAGCATGTAGGCAGTTGATACGTCCTGTCTTATTTGGTCATCGTCATGAGATCCTGTTGTGTCACAACATCATTTAATAATGTCGTTTATTAAAGGTGAAATGAAAGCACATTCTTGCCAAACTCAAGGCTGTTCTTCCCCTCTACAACACAGTTACTCATGCTTTGTTGTGTTAGCAAATCACACCATTGCATAATATTGAGTAAATTAGTCTCTCCATGCTAGCTCTAATTGGGCATCATTAGCTTGAAACACTTTTGGTTTTATGGAACAGCAAACAACTGTGATATGAATTGATATAAAAACTCCCCACTACTTCCCTTCGTGACCAAACCACAAGCCTTGCCATCTATTGTGGTTCCCTTTAGTTAGTAGATAATTGTGTTGAATATAAAGTGGAACTCTTTTTCGGTGGGTACGATCTTGGTGTCTGCTGCTTTGGAGAGAATCTATTTTGTGGCTTGTTCTACTTGTGAAGATTTGGATCCCCCTCCGGTCGCAGAGGCCATAAAACCATAATGAGATTAGGCCGGATGAAAAGTGATCCGTTGCATTGACCGCCATGGAGCCAGGCTGGAATTACATTTTAGAAGTGTGGTACACCTGGGCATCCGAGCTCATATTTTCTCTCCCCGTGCCATGACACCCCCGTTTCCCCAAGATTCCCAGGCAATCGGAGAACACAGAGAGGCCCCATGGAGCCATCTGTCAGGGGACGAGCTGCGGGAGGAGAAATATAGAGACATCTCCTCTGCAGCTTACAGCTGAATAACACAGGAGGAGGAGGAGAAGAGGGAGGATGTGATGTTACCATGGAAGGTAGATTATCATCGCCAGCGGGGTGTTGTCATGTGTTATTCTCTAATCATTCACGGTTCAGAGAGTTTCGGCCCAGCAGCCAAATTTCCTCATCTTCAGTCTGTCCAGTGTGTGACTTGGTTTATCATTCTGTTTCTCACTTCACCTGAGAGCTAATTCAGCTAATTACTGTGGCTAATGGAATAGAGACATCTGCTCCACTCTGAGACAGTGGGAGATTTACAGGCAGCGTTGGAGTACCCGCTGGACAGTGTCCTTCCTCAGAAGAAGAATGTCCTGTGTAGCTCAGTTGGTAGAGCATGGCGGTTGCAACGCCAGGGTTGTGGGTTCGATTCCCACGGGGGACTAGTATGAAAATTTATGCACTCACTACTGTAAGTCGCTCTGGATAAGAGCGTCTGCTAAATGACTAAAATGTAAATGTCAGAGCGTCGACTTGGCTGTGCCCTAAAGGAAAAACCATAATGGAGGATTTATCTGTGGTGCTAAGATAGTGGTAGGAGCCCTCTCATTATTCAGTGTGTTGCTGCTTAGCTCACGTTTCCTGAGAAGGATGTGCAATGAATCAAACCACAGAACATGTCTTTCCTGGGACAGCTGCAGGTGCTCCAAACTGCACCTGCGCCATCTCTCCAAGGAGCTACCCAGCCCCAGTCTGCAGGTCTGATTTGGCTGATTCATCCCATGCTTGTCAGAGAGAGTTGAGAGTGGAAAAAATGGCTACAGATGACAGAAGGCAAGAGAGGGAGGGTGGGGGAAAGACAGAGATAGAGGGGGTGGGTAGAGAAAGAGAGGGAGCCACACCTCATACTGCTGAACCTGAGCGATATGAATGCTGATACGCTGTTGCCAACAACAACAATGTTGACTTTGCAAAACATGGCTATATTTTTTTACCCACACGTATGAATGACTCCACCTGAATTTTAATTGATTGCTCTGGGAAGCCAAATGGGAATCCCAGCAACAGCTCACCCTTGCACATTACCTTTTCCCCTATTCCCCATGGTGGAGGAAGATGGTAATAAGCTATCCTGGTGCCCTTTCGATCAGTGCGTCCTGCAAGGCACTAACCTTCCCCTTATAGCCAGTATTTTATAGCTGTTGCCCTGTTTCCAATGAAAGTCTCTGTATCATATGTGCCTTCAGGGCAACTGCTCTGACGTTACAACAAAGTGGGCTGGTATGAGGCAGAAACTTGTTTGTTTTGGAATGATGAAGCACCACTATTTAGTGGATAACTCTGCATTGTAATTACTCACTGTCAACCACTGCAGTGATGTGCAATCAAACTCCTATAGGACTTGGGCTACTTGCCTTAGTTTTTTAAGATTAATTCAGGAAATTATTTGCAATGGAGAATGTTCCAATATTGCTGTACTGGTGTTAAATTGCCACGGTGTGAAAGGTCATTTTAAAGGTTGACCTGCTATGTTGATTGAATGTCATTCGCATATATATGTGCTGGATATATATACCTGTGTCTTTCATGGACATGAGAAGAGAGAGAGAAAGCTATTAAAAAGGGACATAACCAAATCAAACTTATCAAGGCAATGCAAATGACAAAGTGTCTGTGTCAGCCCATCACTGCAAATGAAGTGTGTAGTGCAATCTCTCATAGCATCTGTTTTGAGATGAAGGCAGACACAACAGACTGCATGGTACACATGCTTCTTCAATCAGGCTAACTGCAACAATAAAAAGATACTGTCAATTCCACCATCTCTGTAAAGCTAATACACTATAATCATTTTCTAGTTGTGTTGTGTTCCTGTTCAGTCCACATGCCTGTCCATGCAGTCCTCCTTGGGTCTAATTTTCTAGTCTCTCCTGCCCCGGTGGACTTGACTGAAGTGCTGATTGAATTCAAGGCAGCACTGTATGTCATAAACTCTGTGATGGTCTCCAAGAAGAGGAATGGACCTTGGCCTGAAATAGGGGGATTTAATTGTGAATTATTCTGTCACCATTCAAATCAGGGAGTCCATTTTGTCTTGTTCAAAGGATTTGCAGGCATTGTTCAAAGGATTTGCAGGCATCTCGTAAGTCATAGAAATGCAGCAGTGGGACCTGTGGTCTGTATATCAGAGTAACGGCAGGTCATCCAATTATTCTCCCTGATGAGTTTCCATACCAAGGGAATTAATCTCAGTGGCTAGCTCATAAAGAGATGGGGAGAATGACATTACCAGGCACACAACTCTCTCTGGGATTAAAATAATGGAGGAGAGAATCAATGAAACAGTGCTTTGTGTGTACTGTATGTTCGTGTCTTCACCCATTTGCATTTGTTCATGTTCAGCTCAGTGTAATCATTCTCTTGGAATTAGGTCTTTCAATGTCAACGACTTGACTGCTCAAATGAAAGCCAATTCTTATACATGGTAATCACACGAACTCACAGCATATCACTCAAGGTTAGTATGGAGAATGGGAAAGGAATGTCCCATCACTCACCACCTTGAGTGAAATTAAATCATATACTGCAGCATTTTTAGAGTTGTCTCTGTGCAAAGAACATGACTTTTGGGGAGGGTCGAGAGAGCAAAGAGAAACACATGGCCCTTAGGGAAACAATACTGCTACTGCCCCACTCATGGAGCACTCAAGTGTGAAACGATCATCCGAAAGGTCAAGGATTAATAATCCTGGAGAGTCCCCATTGCCTGTGATTTGAGAGGATTGTCACAGTATGTGCTTCCACCAGGTAACTTGGCCCAACCATAGAGTCTGCCTGCACAGTGCAGCTTATCCCCACTACGGTGATGTGATTAGCTGGGTCAGAACTGTTGCTTATTTGGCCATGTTGTGCCCTGAGGAAATCGGAGTGGAGTGACTCAGTCCCCTCTGATGACAGACTGTTCATTCTCTACTTACGGAGGGCTTGACCCTCATTCGCATGATGTAACACATTAGCCTTGCATCGACACTGACGCTACAGCAACTAGACAGCGTGGCGGTCAACCCATGGTGAGGAGATAAAGTAAGCAGAACCAGACGTGCACTGGAGCCTCCTATTCATCCAGGGAACTTACCTTGACAAGCCCTCAGAGCCGCAAAGTGCCATCGTGGAGTGTCACTGATGAATGGATGGGCGTCGCAGCGTCCTATTCCAAAGCTCTGTCTGAATAAAGGGCGTTCTGCAGCTTTAAAGTGTAATGATGCATGCATGCGCAAATGGCTGAACTTGTGTAATTAAAGTTTTGAAAACACACTTGCTCACACCCCCTTGCTGATGAATTATGCTCTAATTTATGATTGTTTTCCTCCCTTGAATGTCATAGCTCCCCGTTTTTCAAATGGATCCTCCTGTCACTCCTCAAATGCCGCCAATTCCTTACCTGCCTGATGTGACTCTTCTCCTCAATGAGAACCCCTGTTAGGTTCAGAAGAAATGGGCCTCTCCTTGCCTGGGGCTAACTGTACCCCCTGCATACTTTAGTTCCGTTATCTACTTGAGAGGAACAAGTTAAATTGTTAACTTTTCTTTTCATCAAGCTATTTGATTTCGTGTCAGGTTTCTCACTGTATTCATTTTTCTACAACAGGCCGATCTCCATTGAATAATACAATTATGGGAATTGACATTTTCTACTTTTGAAAATGTTGCTGATTAAATCAGTAATGCTGAATTATAGCAACGTGATTGGCTGTGACGTGACTTGGGCCAGAGGGAGAGCGAGAGAGACAGACACTAAATTTGAACTGAAGATAAAGTATAAGGGAAAGTGTAGTGGATCAAATAATACAGCCTGGACTAGACGGAGCATAGTAAACACAAATCTGGGACACTCAAATTAGTATGATATGTTTGGTATGGTTACGTAAGACAGAAGGTTACTTAAGGCAAAAACAAAAGGAGGGTGGTTGGTTAGGGTGGATGAGTAGGCATATAACGCGAACGGTTAACAACCCAAAGGTTGCGTGTTCGAATATCATCATGGACAACTACTTAGCATGTTAGCTAACCCTAACCTTAACTCCTAATCCTAACCTTAACCTTAACCCCTAGCCTAGTTAACGGTAGCCACCTAGCTAACGTTAGCGATAGCCACCAAGCTAACGTTAGCCACAACAAATTGGAGTTTGTTAGATTTCAAGGCTTGTAAATTCGTAACATTGTACGAATTGTAATTGCATATCATACTAAATGGAGTATTTCGGATTTAAGAACAGAATAATACGAAATGCTCTGAGACCACGTTGAATATTATCGAAACAATTACTCAGGTTGCCTGGCACACATCACTACTTCCTCGGGTTAAACTAGACTGAGCAACTAACCTGTTTTCCAGAGCGGATTCAGACTGTCTGTGCCAAAGTATGTGTAATTTACTAAGGGCTGGTTGTTACACTATCTGGTTCCTCATGAGGTCCACTTCCCATCTCTAATGATGCTCTCCTCCAAAACATCTCTGTTACACTAAATCGAATTAACTGACCAGTTATTTTAGGATGATTCAGCACAAAATGCATATTTATCTGCAAGTTTTTAGTCTTGCCTTGAAGTAGAACAGGTGCTCGCCAAGTAAAGTGGTTGGTATTGTCACTGTGAGTACTAGCTTGGGCTGCCGCTGCTTTTGTTAGCACCTTGTGGGGCCACCACGTCGGTAAGAAGCACCCCTCTATATGTAACCATGCAGATCAGCAAAAGCCATGCCAAATGGTCTTGGCTGTCTCTTCTTTTGCATGCTTTATTTTGCCAACTGGTAAAAGCCCTAAATACTTCAGGATGGTAACTGAGACAACTTGACAGTAAAGGAAGTTTGAAATGCACTTAGGATAAAGTCCTCCTGTGGTTTTTAATATACTGTATGTGTGCCATTCAGAGGGTGAATGGGCAAGACAAAAGCTTTAAGTGCCTTTGAACAGGGTATGGTAGTAGGTGCCAGGCGCACTGGTTTGAGTGTGTCAAGAACTGCAACGCTGCTGGGTTTTTCAAGCTCAACAGTTTCCTGTGTGTATCAAGAATGGTCCACCACCTAAAGGACATCCAGACAACTTGACACAACTGTGGGAAGCATTGGGGTCAACATGGGCCAGCATCCCTGTGGAACACTTTCAACACCTTTTTAGAGTCCATGTCCCAATGAATTGAGGCTGTTCTGAGGGCAAAAGGGGGTGCAACTCAATATTTGGAAGGTGTTCCTAATGTTTTATACACTCAGTGTAGATGTCACGGGTTGGTGTGTTGTCTTTGAACTCTGGTAGCACAAACAAAGGATTACCATGGCTTATCTAACCTACACAAGACACAACTACTCTTCCCATACCAGCACCCTATATTGTCATATTGACTGTGATCCTGACTATAGTTTGTCACCAACCTACATATTGGCAGTTGGTAAGCTGAGAGAATGAAATTAATCAGGCGGGAGCTTGTGATCTTGGCACCAGTTATTTTTCAAAGGCACGTTGAAGGCAGCACTCAAGGTCATGCAGCCCATAATGTGCACCCTTTGAAGTTTAATGAATATGAAAAATGAAGGAGTTCTTATTATTTGCATTATTCAAATTCTCCATGTATTTAAGTAGTAGAGTAGTCAAAATCAAGTGCTGCAATAAATTCTCTGTAATTTCCAGCCTCTTTGAACGTTAGCATAGATCCCAGTTCTCCCTCAGTGATTTGAGGAAAATGATGGTTGAGAGAGATCCATGACAGTGCAGGGGAGGAGGAGGAGTGGGAGGTGTCAGCGCTTTAGCCCTTAGCTTGTACTAGGGTTACCTCTAACACGGTTCCTAAGGGAAATGATGGTTGTCGCAACCCCTATTACTAGCCTGTTCAACCTCTCTTTCGTAACGTCTGAGATCCCCAGAGATTGGAAAGCTGCCGCAGTCATCCCCCTCTTCAAAGGGGGTGACACTCTAGATCCAAACTGTTACAGACCTATGTCCATCCTGCCCTGCCTTTCGAAAGTATTTGAAAGCCAAGTTAACAAACAGATCACTGACCATTTCGAATCCTACCGTACCTTCTCCGCTATGCAATCCGGTTTCCGAGCTGGTCATGGGTGCACTTCAGCCACACTCAAGGTCCAAAACGATATTATAACCGCGATCAATAAAAGACAGTACTGCGCAGCCGTCTTCATCGACCTGGCCAAGGCTTTTGACTCTGTCAACCACCGCATTCTTATTGGCAGACTAAATAGCCTTGGTTTCTCAAATGACTGCCTCGCTGCTTGAACCCGCCCACCCGACTAGAATCACTACTCTCGGCGGGTCTGACATAGAGTATGTGGACAACTACAAATACCTAGGTGTCTGGTTAGACTGTAAACTCTCCTTCCAGACTCACATTAAGCATCTCCAATCAAAAGTTAGATCTAGAATCGGCTTCCTATTTCGCAACAAAGCCTCCTTCACTCATGCTGCCAAACATGCCCTTGTAAAACGGACTATCCTACCGATCCTTGACTTCGGCGATGTCATTTACAAAATAGCCTCCAACACTCTACTCAGCAAATTGGATGTAGTCTATCACAGTGCCATCCGTTTTGTCACCAAAGCCCCATATACTACCCACCATTGTGACCTTTACGCTCTTGATGGCTGGCCCTCACTACATATTCGTCGCCAAACCCACTGGCTCCAGGTCATCTATAAATCACTGCTAGGCAAATCCCTGTCTTATCTTAGCTCGCTGGTCACCATAGGAACACCCACCCGTAGTCTGTGCTCCAGCAGGTACAGTGGGGAAAAAAAGTGTTTAGTCAGCCACCAATTGTGCATGTTCTCCCACTTAAAAAGATGAGAGAGGCCTGTAATTTTCATCATAGGTACACGTCAACTATGACAGACAAAATGAGAAAAAAAATTCCAGAAAATCACATTGTAGGATTTTTAATGAATTTATTTGCAAATTATGGTGGAAAATAAGTATTTGGTCAACAACAAAAGTTTCTCAATACTTTGTTATATACCCTTTGTTGGCAATGACACAGTTCAAAGGTTTTCTGTAAGTCTTCACAAGGTTTTCACACACTGTTACTGGAATTTTGGCCCATTCCTCCATGCAGATCTCCTCTAGAGCAGTGATGTTTTGGGGCTGTCGCTGGGCAACACAGACTTTCAACTCCCTCCAAAGATTTTCTATGGGGTTGAGATCTGGAGACTGGCTAGGCCACTCCAGGACCTTGAAATGCTTCTTACGAAGCCACTCCTTCGTTGCACGGGCGGTGTGTTTGGAATCATTGTCATGCTGAAAGACCCAGCCACGTTTCATCTTCAATGCCCTTGCTGATGGAAGGAGGTTTTCACTCAAAATCTCACGATACATGGCCCCATTCATTCTTTCCTTTACACGGATCAGTCGTCCTGTTCCCTTTGCAGAAAAACAGCCCCAAAGCATGATGTTTCCACCCCCATGCTTCACAGTAGGTATGGTATTCTTTGGATGCAACTCAGCATTCTTTGTCCTCAAAACACGACGAGTTGAGTTTTTACCAAAAAGTTCTATTTTGATTTCATCTGACCATATGACAGTCTCCCAATTCTCTTCTGGATCATCCAAATGCACTCTAGCAAACTTCAGACGGGCCTGGACATGTACTGGCTTAAGCAGGGGGACACGTCTGGCACTGCAGGATTTGAGTCCCTGGCGGCGTGGTGTGTTACTGATTGTAGGCTTTGTTACTTTGGTCCCAGCTCTCTGCAGGTCATTAACTAGGTCCCCCCGTGTGGTTCTGGGATTTTTGCTCACCGTTCTTGTGATCATTTTGACCCCACGGGGTGAGATCTTGCGTGGAGCCCCAGATCGAGGGAGATTATCAGTGGTCTTGTATGTCTTCCATTTCCTAATAATTGCTCCCACAGTTGATTTCTTAAAACCAAGCTGCTTACCTATTGCAGATTCAGTCTTCCCAGCCTGGTGCAGGTCTACAATTTTGTTTCTGGTGTCCTTTGACAGCTCTTTGGTCTTGGCCATAGTGGAGATTGGAGTGTGACTGTTTGAGGTTGTGGACAGGTGTCTTTTATACTGATAACAAGTTCAAACAGGTGCCATTAATACAGGTAACGAGTGGAGGACAGAGGAGCCTCTTAAAGAAGAAGTTACAGGTCTGTGAGAGACAGAAATCTTGCTTGTTTGTAGGTGACCAAATACTTATTTTCCACCATAATTTGCAAATAAATTCATTAAAAATCCTACAATGTGATTTTCTGGAGAAAAAAAATCTCAATTCGTCAGTCATAGTTGACGTGTACCTATGATGAAAATTACAGGCCTCTCTCATCTTTTTAAGTGGGAGAACTTGCACAATTGGTGGCTGACTAAATACTTTTTTTCCCCACTGTATATCTCACTGGTCAAAGCCAACACCTCCTTTGGCCGCCATTCCTTCCAGTTCTCTGCTGCCAATGACTGGAACGAACTGCAAAAATCTCTGAAGCTGGAGAATCTTATCTCCCTCACTAACTTTAAGCATCAGTTATCAGAGCAGCTTACCGATCACTGCACCTGTACACAGCCATTCTGAAATAAGCCCACCCAACTACCTCATCCCCATATTGTTATTTACATTGTTATTTATTTTGCTAATTTGCACCCCAGTATATCTATTTGCACATCATCTTTTGAACATCTATCACTCAAATTGTAACTATTTTGCACTATGGCCTATTTTTTGCCTTACCTCCATAACTTACTACATTCGCACACACTGTATATATATTTTCTGTTGTATTTTTGACTTTATGTTTTGTTTATCCCATATGTAACTCTGTGTTGTTGTTTTTATCGCACTGCTTTGCTTTATCTTGGCCAGGTCGCAGTTGTAAATGAGAACTTGTTCTCAACTGGCTTACCTGGTTAAATAAAGGTGAAATAAAAAAAGGGGGCATTTCCCATTTGCTGCTACTCCACTGACTCCAGGGTTAGCCAACTTCATTGAATCTTATCTCCGGTCTCATCAAGTCTTATTAGAATGCCTCTGGCGACGCCAGTAGCTGAACTCTTCACCAAACCCTCCTTGCCCGAGGGCCTCTCCTGACGATTGTTGGACTCTTGTTACTCTGGAGTGTATCAACAGCAAATTATTGGGTGTTGAAAACTTGTGAGAGCTCCAAGATTGCTGTGTTGATTGCTGATGTGGTGTTTGGAGAAATCGTAATCAAGATAGTGAGTGAAAGTGTGCGATTGCGTGTGTGTGTGTGTGTGTAGGATTTTTTTTTGGGATACAGTGATTGAAGCAAGATCCTAAAAAAACGACATATGGACAGGTGAACAGAAGCGCAGCTTGAAACTTGAGCTCTTATCAAATATAATGAAGAAAATAACATTGATGAAAGGTTTAAGAAATTAAACAAAGGTGTTTTTTTACCAACTGAAACGAGACACTTTCATTCCTCACATAGCATTCTGTCAAAGGTTTTGTAGATGTTCACCTATTCTTCTCTGGTGCTGTCTAACACTCTTAACACAAGATTGAAATGGACTAAACATGGATATACTGTAGGATGGCAGCTCTTTGATAGAGCCTTCAGTTTTTATTTGTGGAGCAGATGTGATCAGAGAGGCTGTAATCAACTAGCGAGAAGGGTGCAAAGCAATGGCTGGGATGGGTCGACTGATGGACATACACTAATGAGCAGCTTAAGAAGGAAATACTCTAATTAGCTACCCGGAGATGTAAAAGGTTCAACCATCCAAGTAAGCAAAGTGAAGCATATTGATACATAGCACTTTCTTTTGCAGTAATTGTTTATTACAACATGGTCATGAGAAAACTATAGTAAAAGAGGTGTACAGTGTAATTGGGTAGCCAAGACTCAAATGTAAGCAAGTTTAAGCATTTAGGATAAACTGTGTCAAATACACAAATTTATTCTAAATTGTAATGATTTACACATATTAACAGTTCTGTTGTTCTCCATTATGAGTGGACCAACAGAAAAGCAGACCAATACTCTACTAATGATAGGTGAGAGGTGCCTCCTCCCCTGTTTTTACTAGTAAAATGCATATTACAGCATATATCAGAGTTCTTACATGAGAATTAATAATCTCACCGGCTTGTAGGTATTATCCTCAGAATATTGTTCAGCAGTTTTATGCACAGTATGATGACAATGAATCATGAAAAAAGTTAGCAAGTTGCGAAAAAGTCCCTTCAGTCTTTCCCTTCAGTTCCACACTTCAAAGATCTAAACTAAATGTGAACAGATTGAAACGTGTAACAGGAGGTGAGTACCCGGGCGTTTGTGACATGGGGGGAAGATCAGTCTACGCCCCGGAAAGCCTGTTCCTTTGATCTCTCCACACCCTGCTGTCTTCACTGGGACTATGGGAGAAACCTAGGGCTGACCCCTACAAGAGCATCCAGGTTGAAGGAGCAACAAAGGAAGAGAGGTGAAGAGGTCTGCCAGTGAGCCAAGCCACGCACACAAGCATGCACACATTTTAGAATTGATTAGCAAGTGATTTCATGTACAATGTAAAGACTGAACAATTCATTTCTGTTGGCAATCAGTTAGCGATTATACAGTATTCATGTCATTTTTTATCCTTTATCAAAACAAATCACCACAACCCATTTGGCCATAGTCTATCATTGGTTTATAGCCATTACATTTACATTTACGTCATTTAGCAGACACTCTTATCCAGAGCGACTTACAAATTGGTGCATTCAACATATGATAGCCAGTGGGATAACCACTTTTTTATTTGTATTTGTTATGGGGGGGTGGGGGGGGTAGAAGGATTCCTTTTATACTATTCCAGGTATTCCTTAAAGAGGTAGGGTTTCAAGTGTCTCCGGAAAGTGGTCAGTGACTCCACTGTCCTGGCGTCGTGGGGGAGCTTGTTCCACCATTGGGGTGCCAGAGCAGCGAATAGCTTTGACTGGGCTGAGCGGGAACTGTGCTTCCGTAGAGGTAGGGGGGCTAGCAGGCCAGAGGTGGATGAACGTAGTGCCCTCGTTTGGGTGTAGGATCAGAGCCTGAAGGTAAGGAGGTGCCGTTCCCCTCACAGCTCCGTAGGCAAGCACCATGGTCTTGTAGTAGATGCGAGCCTCAACTGGAAGCCAGTGGAGTGTGCGGAGGAGCGGGGTGACATGAGAGAACTTGGGAAGGTTGAACACCAGATGGGCTGCAGCGTTCTGGATAAGTTGTAGGGGTTTAATGGCACAGACAGGGAGCCCTGCCAACAGCGAGTTGCAATAATCCAGATGACAAGTGCCTGGATTAGGACCTGTGCCGCTTTCTGTGTAAGGTAGGGTCGTACTCTGCAAATGTTGTAGAGCATGAACCTGCAGGATCGGGTCACCGCTTTGATGTTAGCGGAGAACGACAGTGTGTTGTCCAGGGTCACACCAAGGTTCTTTGCACTCTGGGAGGAGGACACAATGGAGTTGTCAACCGTGATGGCGAGGTCATGGAGCGGGCAGTCCTTCCCCGGGAGGAAGAGAAGCTCCGTATTGCCAAGGTTCAACTTGAGATGGTGAACTGACATCCACACTGATATGTCTGCCAGACATGCAGAGATGCGATTAGCCACCTGGTTATCAGAAGGGGGAAAGGAGAAAATTAATTGTGTGTCGTCTGCGTAGCAATGATAGGAGAGACCATGTGAGGATATGACAGTGCCAAGTGACTTGGTGTATAGAGAGAATAGGAGAGGGCCTAGAACTGAGCCCTGGGGGACACCAGTGGTGAGAGCACGTGGTGCGGAGACAGATTCTCGCCACGCCACCTGGTAGGAGCGACCTGTCAGGTAGGACGCAATACAAGAGTGAGCAGCGCCGGAGATGCCCAACTCGGTGAGGGTGGAGAGGAGGATCTGATGGTTCACAGTATCAAAGGCAGCAGATAGGTCTAGAAGGATAAGAGCAGAGGAGAGAGAGTTAGCTTTAGCAGTGCGGAGAGCCTCCGTGACACAGAGAAGAGCAGTCTCAGTTGAATGACCAGTCTTGAAACCTGACTGGTTTGGATCAAGAAGGTCATTCTGAGAGAGATAGCAGGAGAGTTGGCTAGATACGGCACGCTCAAGAGTTTTGGAGAGAAAAGAAAGAAGGGATACTGGTCTGTAGTCGTTGACATCGGAGGGATCGAGTGTAGGTTTTTTGAGGAGGGGTGCAACTCTCGCTCTCTTGAAGACAGAAGGGACATGGCCAGCGATCAAGGATGAGTTGATGAGCGAGTTGAGGTAAGGGAGAAGGTCTCCGGAAATGGTCTGGAGAAGAGAGGAGGGGATAGGGTCAAGCGGGCAGGTTGTTGGGCGGCCGGCCGTCACAAGTCGCAAGATTTCATCTGGAGAGAGAGGGGAGAAAGAAGTTAAAGCATAGGGTAGGGCAGTGTGAGCAGGACCAGTGGTGTCATTTGACTTAATAAATGAGGATCGGATGTCGTCAACCTTCTTTTCAAAATGGTTGACGAAGTCATCCACAGAGAGGGAGGAGGGAGGGGGAGGAGGAGGAGGATTCAGCAGGGAGGAGAAGGTGGCAAAGAGCTTCCTAGGGTTAGAGGCAGAGGCTTGAAATTTAGAGTGGTAGAAAGTGGCTTTAGCAGCGGAAACAGAGGAAGAGAATGTAGAGAGGAGGGAATGAAAAGATGACAGTTCTGCAGGGAGTCTAGTTTTCCTCCATTTCCGCTCGGCTGCCCGGAGCCCTCTTCTGTGAGCTCGCAATGAGTCGTCAAGCCACGGAGCAGGAGGGGAGGACCGAGCCGGCCGGGAGGATAGGGGACATAGAGAGTCAAAAGATGCAGAAAGGGAGGAGAGGATGGTTGAGGAGGCAGAATCAGGAGATCGGAGGGAGGAGGATTTAGCAGAGGGAAGAGATGATAGGATGGAAGAGGAGAGAGTAGCGGGAGAGAGAGAGCGACGGTTGCGACGGCACATTATCATCTGAGTAGGGGCAGAGTGAGTAGTGTTTGAGGAGAGCGAGAGAGAAAAGAATACAAAGTAGTGGTCGGAGACTTGGAGGGGAGATTAGTAGAAGAATAGCATCTAGTAAAGATGAGGTCAAGCGTATTGCCTGCCTTGTGAATAGGGGGGACGGTGAGAGGGTGAGGTCAAAAGAGGAAAGTAGTGAAAAGAAGGAAGCAGAGAGAAATGAATCAAAGGCAAACGTAGGGAGGTTAAAGTCACCCAGAACTGTGAGGGGTGAGCCATCTTCAGGAAAGGAACTTATCAAGGTGTCAAGCTCATTGATGAACTCTCCAAGGAAACCTAGAGGGCGATAAATGATAAGGATGTTAAGCTTGAATGGGCTAGTGACTGTGACAGCATGGAATTCAAATGAGGAGATAGACAGATGGGTCAGGGGGAAAAGAGAGAATGTCCACTTGGGAGAGATGAGGATTCCTGTGTCACCGCTGCGCTGACCAGATGCTCTCGGGGTATGTGATAACACATGATCAGACGAGGAAAGAGCAGTAGGAGTAGCAGTGTTTTCTGTGGTAATCCATGTTTCCGTCAGCGCCAACAAGTCAAGGGACTGGAGGGTAGCATAGGCTGAGATGAACTCTGCCTTGTTGGCCGCAGATCGGCAGTTCCAGAGGCTGCCGGAGACCTGGAACTCCACGTGGGTCATGCGCGCAGGGACCACCAGATTAGAGTGGCAGCAGCCACGCGGTGTGAAGCGTTTGTATGAGAGAACAGGGATAGACAGACACATAGTTGACAGGCTACAGAAAAGGCTAAAATAATGCAAAGGAGATCGGAATGAAATTAACTAAACATCTGGGAAAGCGAGAGAGAGGGACCTCCCTCACTTACGTTTCACTGAAACACTCAAATATAACTCTCCCAACTTCCACTTTAGAAATTATAATTGTTGTAAACTACAGCGGTTCAATGTTTTCTAGGAATCTAACTTAGTTTATTCAGCTAGCTAACTTGGTACAGTATTCTTCCGTGAAAACCGCCCAGGGCACCGTATCCTATGATGCCATAGCTAACTAGCATGCTAGCTTCCAATAACACAGTTTAGCACCAATACTCGGTTACAACAAACTACCAATAGTGTGTTAACACTCTAAACAGATCATTTGTGTCCGTGTCTAACATTGTGTAAAGTTTTGGGGTTAGTTTTGACAGTTTGAGTGAGTACGTCGTCAACTTATTCAGCCAGTTAGTTAGCTAGCTAGAATAGTTAGCTTATTAGCTAGCCATTGCTCTCTGTCAACGAACCAACCCCTCCTCCCACGGTATGAAACACACAGTGAGAGCCAAGCTAATGTTAACTAGTCATCCATGTCTTGAATTCCTTTTGAACGACTCTGGTTACCAGTATGTAAAAGTATAATAAACATAAATGTAGGTTATAACTTACCCTTTGTAGCTACTGTTAGCTAGTTAAGTGTAAAGCTAGCTACTGAATTGATTTAGCCAGTTCGCGTCTGTCCCAACGGAGAGAAAGCGTCTCCAAACATTACAGCTAGGTCGTTCCAGCTATTGTTTAGTTAGCTATCCAGGTAGCAACAAGCTAGCTACATTTGAGTACAGTAGCTACTAACTACCTAACGTTAACGCTTCAGATGAGGTTAGAAAAACAGCTGAATGGTAGGTAGCTAGCTGGCATAATTACAGGTACTCTTAAGCGTGAAATAACATTGGAAACAACTATCCACAGTTGCCAATAGTTACCAGTAGCTACCTGCTAGCTAGCTAGCTTTATTGGTCCAGGTAGTGGGTTAGCTAGCCTCGTGCTTCACCGGGCTCAGCCGAATACAATACTTACCTACAATAATTACCTATAATAAATACCTAGATAAACTACCTACAATACCTAACTACAATACCTACCTACAATCTAAATACATGGTTTAAGCTTTACTCGACACCGTATAAAGAAGAAGCAAAGCTTACCTCCCGCTTAGAGAAACACAACCTCACCCCATCGCCTCTTCTTGCAGCATTTACACACACAAAAATACATTCTATGGAACCGTATCTTCCTAGAGAAAAACATTTAATATCAAATTCAATTGAAATTGAAATATCGTGATGGCTTGTGTGTAGACTGCTGGGTTGTCTAGGGGCAAGTGATGATGTCAAGATTATTCATACTCTTGATTCAGCCTGATGGCTTGAATGATTCAGCACTGGATTTAACATCTCATCTAACTGAGGCCAGATAATGAACAACAGTGACCGCCAGGGCCCTAGAGGATCATGGTACTGCATGGGGATTAGGACCCAGCTTGACGTTTAAACACAATCGGTCATAGCATGACCCTGCTGGACTGTTGGACCTCGGTGGAGTAGGAGACTGTGAGAGAAACCTTATTTATACATTAGCTTAATGTTTCCAATATGTTAATGTGGTTTGGACAGAGAATCCTGTGGTATGCTGCAGCCACATCCACCAGCCCTATTTATCATGAAGCCATGCTGAATCAATACAGCACTAAGCTCCATCCATGCTTCATGCTCTGGATGACTAGAAATTGAATCCACTCCATATGCCCCACAGAGTTAGCACAGCAAGCACCCATGATATCGCATGCTATTACCTAAATACTGCTATGATTTAATCTTGTGTCTGTCTGTGTGTGTGTGTTTGTGTGTGTGTCGTCTGTGTGTGTGCATGCGTGCACATCAAACTTTTAGGATTTCTGCTTTACAGATGTTTGAGATGTTTTCTCCATGTCAATAATAGAAAATGCCTACAACTTTTTTCAAGAAAGCTTTTAAAAGCCGGTGGGTTTCCGATGCATTGTTGGGCTAAAATTGTGAGAATACTATGTAGGAGGATACTAGCCTTTTCAATAAGGAAGTTGTCAAACTAAATAGTGTTAATTATTTTTTCCCCCATGGAACTTAGGCTAAGGCTGTTTTTGACAATAACAAATTGGTATCTGTGTGTCATCATACTTTTTAAAAAGAATGTATGCCACATTTTCCAACTTTAACAGTGAAATCACAATGAGAATGTTAACTAAGTAGCTAAAACATACAACATATACTATGTTGCCTAGCTAATAGTTATTGAGAGCAGAGCTAACATGATATTACACCTTCTGGATACACAAGACTATAGTGTCTGCATTTGAGTCATGTTGAGAATTCTGGAAATGTGAAAGTTAAGTGCAGTCAACCTTAGCTGCTACGTGTTTCAATCCCAGTGTTCACTCTCACTGACGAGACACCATATCTGTATTCTTATGTTTTCGTAAAGAAATTAGATTTTTCTTCTGTTATCTTGTTCCTCTCCTCTCTGTCAGCATGCTGTCTGGCTTATCACAGGATCAGGCACCCATACACCGCTGCTTCGGCCATCCAACACATTTCTCCATTATTTCTGTCACAGGAGATTGCGAGGGCGTTCCTTTTGTGTTTTCGGCACAGCTCTCCTGCTCAGCTGTTTCCCCCTGCATGGCGCTACACTCCAGATGAAAGTCTGGCTGTGTGATCTGTCACTGCTGTCATCGTGGGAGGATGTTTACTTTGGCCAGCTCTGCTACACACTGAGATATAAACATAATTGCATTTCTCTGAATGTCGAAGAAGCACTCATGGCATTAGAGCAGTGGAGGCTCCTCAGAGGAGGAAGGGGACGACCATCCTCCTCAGTGAATTTCATAACAATTAAAATGGTAAAACATTTAATAAGTCATCCTTTTAGATAAAACTACACTAAATATAATCATGTCACCAAATAACTGATTAAAACCCACTATTTTGCAAAGAAGGTCTACAGTAGCCTCAACAGCACTCTGTAGGGTAGCACCATGGTGTAGCCAGAGGACAGCTAGCTTCCATCCTCCTCTGGGTACATTGACTTCAATACAAAACCTAGGAGGCTCATGGTTCTCACCCCCTTCCATAGACTTACACAGTAATTATGACAACTTCCGGAGGACGTCCTCCAGCCTATCAGAGCTCTTGCAGCATGAACTGACATGTTGTCCACCCAATCAAAGGATCAGATAATATCAGTACTGAAAGCATAAGCTACAGCTAGCTAGCACTGCAGTGTATAAAATGTGGTGAGTAGTTGACTCAAAGAGAGAGACAATAATTAATTGATTCCAAAATGAGGTAGAAGCAAGAGAGAAATAGAGAGAGAGATTTATTTTCACTTTCAGTTTCACTTACTTAGCTAGCCTCCAACACTCTACTCAGCAAATTGGATGTAGTCTATCACAGTGCCATCCATTTTGTCACCAAAGCCCCATATACTACCCACCACTGAGGTCCTCACTACATATTCGTCGCCAAACCCACTGGCTCCAGGCCATCAATAAATCACTGCTATGCAAATCCCCGCCTTATCTTAGCTCATTGGTCACCATAGCAACACCCACCCGTAGTATGCGCTCCAGCAGGTATATCTCACTGGTCATCCCCATCCACCGCCATTCCTTCCAGTTCTTTGCTGCCAATGACTGGAACAAATTGCAAAAATCTCTGAAGCTGGAGACTCTTATCTCCCCTCACTACACCGATCACTGCACCTGTACACAGCCCATCTGAAATTAGCCCACCCAACTACCTCATCCCCATATTGTTATTTATTTTGCTCATTTGCACCCCAGTATCTCTATTTGCACATCATCTCTTGCACATCTATCATTCCAGTGTTAATACTAATTGTAATTATTTTGCACTATAGCCTATTTATTGCCTTACCTCCATAACTTGCTACATTTGCACACACTGTATATATATTTTCTGTTGTATTTTTGACTTTATGTTTTGTTTTACCCCATATGTCACTCTGTGTTGTTGTTGTTTTTATCGCACTGCTTTGCTTTATCTTGGCCAGGTCGCAGTTGTAAATGAGAACTTGTTCTCAACTGGCTTACCTGGTTAAATAAAGGTGAAATAAAAAAAGGGGGCATTTCCCATTTGCTGCTACTCCACTGACTCCAGGGTTAGCCAACTTCATTGAATCTTATCTCCGGTCTCATCAAGTCTTATTAGAATGCCTCTGGCGACGCCAGTAGCTGAACTCTTCACCAAACCCTCCTTGCCCGAGGGCCTCTCCTGACGATTGTTGGACTCTTGTTACTCTGGAGTGTATCAACAGCAAATTATTGGGTGTTGAAAACTTGTGAGAGCTCCAAGATTGCTGTGTTGATTGCTGATGTGGTGTTTGGAGAAATCGTAATCAAGATAGTGAGTGAAAGTGTGTGCGATTGCGTGTGTGTGTGTGTGTGTAGGATTTTTTTTTGGGATACAGTGATTGAAGCAAGATCCTAAAAAACGACATATGGACAGGTGAACAGAAGCGCAGCTTGAAACTTGAGCTCTTATCAAATATAATGAAGAAAATAACATTGATGAAAGGTTTAAGAAATTAAACAAAGGTGTTTTTTTTACCAACTGAAACGAGACACTTTCATTCCTCACATAGCATTCTGTCAAAGGTTTTGTAGATGTTCACCTATTCTTCTCTGGTGCTGTCTAACACTCTTAACACAAGATTGAAATGGACTAAACATGGATATACTGTAGGATGGCAGCTCTTTGATAGAGCCTTCAGTTTTTATTTGTGGAGCAGATGTGATCAGAGAGGCTGTAATCAACTAGCGAGAAGGGTGCAAAGCAATGGCTGGGATGGGTCGACTGATGGACATACACTAATGAGCAGCTTAAGAAGGAAATACTCTAATTAGCTACCCGGAGATGTAAAAGGTTAAACCATCCAAGTAAGCAAAGTGAAGCATATTGATACATAGCACTTTCTTTTGCAGTAATTGTTTATTACAACATGGTCATGAGAAAACTATAGTAAAAGAGGTGTACAGTGTAATTGGGTAGCCAAGACTCAAATGTAAGCAAGTTTAAGCATTTAGGATAAATTGTGTCAAATACACAAATTTATTCTAAATTGTAATGATTTACACATATTAACAGTTCTGTTGTTCTCCATTATGAGTGGACCAACAGAAAAGCAGACCAATACTCTACTAATGATAGGTGAGAGGTGCCTCCTCCCCTGTTTTTACTAGTAAAATGCATATTACAGCATATATCAGAGTTCTTACATGAGAATTAATAATCTCACCGGCTTGTAGGTATTATCCTCAGAATATTGTTCAGCAGTTTTATGCACAGTATGATGACAATGAATCATGAAAAAAGTTAGCAAGTTGCGAAAAAGTCCCTTCAGTCTTTCCCTTCAGTTCCACACTTCAAAGATCTAAACTAAATGTGAACAGATTGAAACGTGTAACAGGAGGTGAGTACCCGGGCGTTTGTGACATGGGGGGAAGATCAGTCTACGCCCGGAAAGCCTGTTCCTTTGATCTCTCCACACCCTGCTGTCTTCACTGGGACTATGGGAGAAACCTAGGGCTGACCCCTACAAGAGCATCCAGGTTGAAGGAGCAACAAAGGAAGAGAGGTGAAGAGGTCTGCCAGTGAGCCAAGCCACGCACACAAGCATGCACACATTTTAGAATTGATTAGCAAGTGATTTCATGTACAATGTAAAGACTGAACAATTCATTTCTGTTGGCAATCAGTTAGCGATTATACAGTATTCATGTCATTTTTTATCCTTTATCAAAACAAATCACCACAACCCATTTGGCCATAGTCTATCATTGGTTTATAGCCATTACATTTACATTTACGTCATTTAGCAGACACTCTTATCCAGAGCGACTTACAAATTGGTGCATTCAACTTATGATAGCCAGTGGGATAACCACTTTTTTATTTGTATTTGTTATGGGGGGGTGGGAGGGGTAGAAGGATTCCTTTTATACTATTCCAGGTATTCCTTAAAGAGGTAGGGTTTCAAGTGTCTCCGGAAAGTGGTCAGTGACTCCACTGTCCTGGCGTCGTGGGGGAGCTTGTTCCACCATTGGGGTGCCAGAGCAGCGAATAGCTTTGACTGGGCTGAGCGGGAACTGTGCTTCCGTAGAGGTAGGGGGGCTAGCAGGCCAGAGGTGGATGAACGTAGTGCCCTCGTTTGGGTGTAGGATCAGAGCCTGAAGGTAAGGAGGTGCCGTTCCCCTCACAGCTCCGTAGGCAAGCACCATGGTCTTGTAGTAGATGCGAGCCTCAACTGGAAGCCAGTGGAGTGTGCGGAGGAGCGGGGTGACATGAGAGAACTTGGGAAGGTTGAACACCAGATGGGCTGCAGCGTTCTGGATAAGTTGTAGGGGTTTAATGGCACAGACAGGGAGCCCTGCCAACAGCGAGTTGCAATAATCCAGATGACAAGTGCCTGGATTAGGACCTGTGCCGCTTTCTGTATAAGGTAGGGTCGTACTCTGCAAATGTTGTAGAGCATGAACCTGCAGGATCGGGTCACCGCTTTGATGTTAGCGGAGAACGACAGTGTGTTGTCCAGGGTCACGCCAAGGTTCTTTGCACTCTGGGAGGAGGACACAATGGAGTTGTCAACCGTGATGGCGAGGTCATGGAGCGGGCAGTCCTTCCCCGGGAGGAAGAGCAGCTCCGTATTGCCAAGGTTCAACTTGAGATGGTGAACTGACATCCACACTGATATGTCTGCCAGACATGCAGAGATGCGATTAGCCACCTGGTTATCAGAAGGGGGAAAGGAGAAAATTAATTGTGTGTCGTCTGCGTAGCAATGATAGGAGAGACCATGTGAGGATATGACAGTGCCAAGTGACTTGGTGTATAGAGAGAATAGGAGAGGGCCTAGAACTGAGCCCTGGGGGACACCAGTGGTGAGAGCTAGTGGTGCGGAGACAGATTCTCGCCACGCCACCTGGTAGGAGCGACCTGTCAGGTAGGACGCAATACAAGAGTGAGCAGCGCCGGAGATGCCCAACTCGGTGAGGGTGGAGAGGAGGATCTGATGGTTCACAGTATCAAAGGCAGCAGATAGGTCTAGAAGGATAAGAGCAGAGGAGAGAGAGTTAGCTTTAGCAGTGCGGAGAGCCTCCGTGACACAGAGAAGAGCAGTCTCAGTTGAATGACCAGTCTTGAAACCTGACTGGTTTGGATCAAGAAGGTCATTCTGAGAGAGATAGCAGGAGAGTTGGCTAGATACGGCACGCTCAAGAGTTTTGGAGAGAAAAGAAAGAAGTGATACTGGTCTGTAGTCGTTGACATCGGAGGGATCGAGTGTAGGTTTTTTGAGGAGGGGTGCAACTCTCGCTCTCTTGAAGACAGAAGGGACATGGCCAGCGGTCAAGGATGAGTTGATGAGCGAGTTGAGGTAAGGGAGAAGGTCTCCGGAAATGGTCTGGAGAAGAGAGGAGGGGATAGGGTCAAGCGGGCAGGTTGTTGGGCGGCCGGCCGTCACAAGTCGCAAGATTTCATCTGGAGAGAGAGGGGAGAAAGAAGTCAAAGCATAGGGTAGGGCAGTGTGAGCAGGACCAGTGGTGTCATTTGACTTAATAAATGAGGATCGGATGTCGTCAACCTTCTTTTCAAAATGGTTGACGAAGTCATCCACAGAGAGGGAGGAGGGAGGGGGAGGAGGAGGAGGATTCAGCAGGGAGGAGAAGGTGGCAAAGAGCTTCCTAGGGTTAGAGGCAGAGGCTTGGAAATTTAGAGTGGTAGAAAGTGGCTTTAGCAGCGGAAACAGAGGAAGAGAATGTAGAGAGGAGGGAATGAAAAGATGACAGTTCTGCAGGGAGTCTAGTTTTCCTCCATTTCCGCTCGGCTGCCCGGGAGCCCTCTTCTGTGAGCTCGCAATGAGTCGTCAAGCCACGGAGCAGGAGGGGAGGACCGAGCCGGCCGGGAGGATAGGGGACATAGAGAGTCAAAAGATGCAGAAAGGGAGGAGAGGATGGTTGAGGAGGCAGAATCAGGAGATCGGAGGGAGGAGGATTTAGCAGAGGGAAGAGATGATAGGATGGAAGAGGAGAGAGTAGCGGGAGAGAGAGAGCGACGGTTGCGACGGCACATTATCATCTGAGTAGGGGCAGAGTGAGTAGTGTTTGAGGAGAGCGAGAGAGAAAAGAATACAAAGTAGTGGTCGGAGACTTGGAGGGGAGATTAGTAGAAGAATAGCATCTAGTAAAGATGAGGTCAAGCGTATTGCCTGCCTTGTGAATAGGGGGGACGGTGAGAGGGTGAGGTCAAAAGAGGAAAGTAGTGAAAAGAAGGAAGCAGAGAGAAATGAATCAAAAGGCAAACGTAGGGAGGTTAAAGTCACCCAGAACTGTGAGGGGTGAGCCATCTTCAGGAAAGGAACTTATCAAGGTGTCAAGCTCATTGATGAACTCTCCAAGGAAACCTAGAGGGCGATAAATGATAAGGATGTTAAGCTTGAATGGGCTAGTGACTGTGACAGCATGGAATTCAAATGAGGAGATAGACAGATGGGTCAGGGGGAAAAGAGAGAATGTCCACTTGGGAGAGATGAGGATTCCTGTGTCACCGCTGCGCTGACCAGATGCTCTCGGGGTATGTGATAACACATGATCAGACGAGGAAAGAGCAGTAGGAGTAGCAGTGTTTTCTGTGGTAATCCATGTTTCCGTCAGCGCCAACAAGTCAAGGGACTGGAGGGTAGCATAGGCTGAGATGAACTCTGCCTTGTTGGCCGCAGATCGGCAGTTCCAGAGGCTGCCGGAGACCTGGAACTCCACGTGGGTCATGCGCGCAGGGACCACCAGATTAGAGTGGCAGCAGCCACGCGGTGTGAAGCGTTTGTATGGCCTGTGCAGAGAGGAGAGAACAGGGATAGACAGACACATAGTTGACAGGCTACAGAAAAGGCTAAAATAATGCAAAGGAGATCGGAATGAAATTAACTAAACATCTGGGAAAGCGAGAGAGAGGGACCTCCCTCACTTACGTTTCACTGAAACACTCAAATATAACTCTCCCAACTTCCACTTTAGAAATTATAATTGTTGTAAACTACAGCGGTTCAATGTTTTCTAGGAATCTAACTTAGTTTATTCAGCTAGCTAACTTGGTACAGTATTCTTCCGTGAAAACCGCCCAGGGCACCGTATCCTATGATGCCATAGCTAACTAGCATGCTAGCTTCCAATAACACAGTTTAGCACCAATACTCGGTTACAACAAACTACCAATAGTGTGTTAACACTCTAAACAGATCATTTGTGTCCGTGTCTAACATTGTGTAAAGTTTTGGGGTTAGTTTTGACAGTTTGAGTGAGTACGTCGTCAACTTATTCAGCCAGTTAGTTAGCTAGCTAGAATAGTTAGCTTATTAGCTAGCCATTGCTCTCTGTCAACGAACCAACCCCTCCTCCCACGGTATGAAACACACAGTGAGAGCCAAGCTAATGTTAACTAGTCATCCATGTCTTGAATTCCTTTTGAACGACTCTGGTTACCAGTATGTAAAAGTATAATAAACATAAATGTAGGTTATAACTTACCCTTTGTAGCTACTGTTAGCTAGTTAAGTGTAAAGCTAGCTACTGAATTGATTTAGCCAGTTCGCGTCTGTCCCAACGGAGAGAAAGCGTCTCCAAACATTACAGCTAGGTCGTTCCAGCTATTGTTTAGTTAGCTATCCAGGTAGCAACAAGCTAGCTACATTTGAGTACAGTAGCTACTAACTACCTAACGTTAACGCTTCAGATGAGGTTAGAAAAACAGCTGAATGGTAGGTAGCTAGCTGGCATAATTACAGGTACTCTTAAGCGTGAAATAACATTGGAAACAACTATCCACAGTTGCCAATAGTTACCAGTAGCTACCTGCTAGCTAGCTAGCTTTATTGGTCCAGGTAGTGGGTTAGCTAGCCTCGTGCTTCACCGGGCTCAGCCGAATACAATACTTACCTACAATAATTACCTATAATAAATACCTAGATAAACTACCTACAATACCTAACTACAATACCTACCTACAATCTAAATACATGGTTTAAGCTTTACTCGACACCGTATAAAGAAGAAGCAAAGCTTACCTCCCGCTTAGAGAAACACAACCTCACCCCATCGCCTCTTCTTGCAGCATTTACACACACAAAAAATACATTCTATGGAACCGTATCTTCCTAGAGAAAAACATTTAATATCAAATTCAATTGAAATTGAAATATCGTGATGGCTTGTGTGTAGACTGCTGGGTTGTCTAGGGGCAAGTGATGATGTCAAGATTATTCATACTCTTGATTCAGCCTGATGGCTTGAATGATTCAGCACTGGATTTAACATCTCATCTAACTGAGGCCAGATAATGAACAACAGTGACCGCCAGGGCCCTAGAGGATCATGATACTGCATGGGGATTAGGACCCAGCTTGACGTTTAAACACAATCGGTCATAGCATGACCCTGCTGGACTGTTGGACCTCGGTGGAGTAGGAGACTGTGAGAGAAACCTTATTTATACATTAGCTTAATGTTTCCAATATGTTAATGTGGTTTGGACAGAGAATCCTGTGGTATGCTGCAGCCACATCCACCAGCCCTATTTATCATGAAGCCATGCTGAATCAATACAGCACTAAGCTCCATCCATGCTTCATGCTCTGGATGACTAGAAATTGAATCCACTCCATATGCCCCACAGAGTTAGCACAGCAAGCACCCATGATATCGCATGCTATTACCTAAATACTGCTATGATTTAATCTTGTGTCTGTCTGTGTGTGTGTGTTTGTGTGTGTGTCGTCTGTGTGTGTGCATGCGTGCACATCAAACTTTTAGGATTTCTGCTTTACAGATGTTTGAGATGTTTTCTCCATGTCAATAATAGAAAATGCCTACAACTTTTTTCAAGAAAGCTTTTAAAAGCCGGTGGGTTTCCGATGCATTGTTGGGCTAAAATTGTGAGAATACTATGTAGGAGGATACTAGCCTTTTCAATAAGGAAGTTGTCAAACTAAATAGTGTTAATTATTTTTTCCCCCATGGAACTTAGGCTAAGGCTGTTTTTGACAATAACAAATTGGTATCTGTGTGTCATCATACTTTTAAAAAGAATGTATGCCACATTTTCCAACTTTAACAGTGAAATCACAATGAGAATGTTAACTAAGTAGCTAAAACATACAACATATACTATGTTGCCTAGCTAATAGTTATTGAGAGCAGAGCTAACATGATATTACACCTTCTGGATACACAAGACTATAGTGTCTGCATTTGAGTCATGTTGAGAATTCTGGAAATGTGAAAGTTAAGTGCAGTCAACCTTAGCTGCTACGTGTTTCAATCCCAGTGTTCACTCTCACTGACGAGACACCATATCTGTATTCTTATGTTTTCGTAAAGAAATTAGATTTTTCTTCTGTTATCTTGTTCCTCTCCTCTCTGTCAGCATGCTGTCTGGCTTATCACAGGATCAGGCACCCATACACCGCTGCTTCGGCCATCCAACACATTTCTCCATTATTTCTGTCACAGGAGATTGCGAGGGCGTTCCTTTTGTGTTTTCGGCACAGCTCTCCTGCTCAGCTGTTTCCCCCTGCATGGCGCTACACTCCAGATGAAAGTCTGGCTGTGTGATCTGTCACTGCTGTCATCGTGGGAGGATGTTTACTTTGGCCAGCTCTGCTACACACTGAGATATAAACATAATTGCATTTCTCTGAATGTCGAAGAAGCACTCATGGCATTAGAGCAGTGGAGGCTCCTCAGAGGAGGAAGGGGACGACCATCCTCCTCAGTGAATTTCATAACAATTAAAATGGTAAAACATTTAATAAGTCATCCTTTTTAGATAAAACTACACTAAATATAATCATGTCACCAAATAACTGATTAAAACCCACTATTTTGCAAAGAAGGTCTACAGTAGCCTCAACAGCACTCTGTAGGGTAGCACCATGGTGTAGCCAGAGGACAGCTAGCTTCCATCCTCCTCTGGGTACATTGACTTCAATACAAAACCTAGGAGGCTCATGGTTCTCACCCCCTTCCATAGACTTACACAGTAATTATGACAACTTCCGGAGGACGTCCTCCAGCCTATCAGAGCTCTTGCAGCATGAACTGACATGTTGTCCACCCAATCAAAGGATCAGATAATATCAGTACTGAAAGCATAAGCTACAGCTAGCTAGCACTGCAGTGTATAAAATGTGGTGAGTAGTTGACTCAAAGAGAGAGACAATAATTAATTGATTCCAAAATGAGGTAGAAGCAAGAGAGAAATAGAGAGAGAGATTTATTTTCACTTTCAGTTTCACTTACTTAGCTAGCCTCCAACACTCTACTCAGCAAATTGGATGTAGTCTATCACAGTGCCATCCATTTTGTCACCAAAGCCCCATATACTACCCACCACTGAGGTCCTCACTACATATTCGTCGCCAAACCCACTGGCTCCAGGCCATCAATAAATCACTGCTATGCAAATCCCCGCCTTATCTTAGCTCATTGGTCACCATAGCAACACCCACCCGTAGTATGCGCTCCAGCAGGTATATCTCACTGGTCATCCCCATCCACCGCCATTCCTTCCAGTTCTTTGCTGCCAATGACTGGAACGAATTGCAAAAATCTCTGAAGCTGGAGACTCTTATCTCCCTCACTACACCGATCACTGCACCTGTACACAGCCCATCTGAAATTAGCCCACCCAACTACCTCATCCCCATATTGTTATTTATTTTGCTCATTTGCACCCCAGTATCTCTATTTGCACATCATCTCTTGCACATCTATCATTCCAGTGTTAATACTAATTGTAATTATTTTGCACTATAGCCTATTTATTGCCTTACCTCCATAACTTGCTACATTTGCACACACTGTATATATATTTTCTGTTGTATTTTTGACTTTATGTTTTGTTTTACCCCATATGTCACTCTGTGTTGTTGTTGTTTTTATCGCACTGCTTTGCTTTATCTTGGCCAGGTCGCAGTTGTAAATGAGAACTTGTTCTCAACTGGCTTACCTGGTTAAATAAAGGTGAAATAAAAGAAAATAAATAAAAATGCAGCTAGCTAGATAAGTCTACTGAAACACCCTTCTCAAACAGAGGGATGCTATGTCAGCTAGCTGGCCGGTGTAACTGCTTACTGACTGTACGCTAACGTTACTGCATGATTGTAGTGTGTTTACTAATGTTTTAGTTATATTAGCTATGCTGACTATGACGTTACTTTAGCTAATATGGTCACAACGATGTACGTTGTTTGTAGAGGTTTGGCTTGGAAAGGTTTTTTCGCCTGGTCACATACAGCTGATTTGTTCTGCATTGAAGTCCTCAAGCGAAGAGAAGGAATACAACGTCGCTGTTATGAGAGTGTACTCTGTTTACATGTGATCGGGTGTATTCATTCCGCAGACTCTGTTGAAAAATGTTTCTTAAATGGAAGCAAACGGAATAAAACGGGGATTAACATACCTGAATTTGTCCAATAAAAACTAGTTTGCAACTTTTGGACTAATAATTACACCCTATATAAGCTAGATGCAGGCAAGAGTGTGCAAGGCGGTATTGAATGTCACTGTATGTCATCTCAAATTTGTCTCTCCACCTGTGTGCACCAACGTTGTAAACTTTCATTCATAGGCTAGGTTGTAGCAACCTCAAAATTTGAGCATCATGTAGTAGCATAAACCTATCGCTATCACATTGAACTGGGTGAATGGAATATGAATGAGAGTCATCCAATATGCTTTAATAGAAATAAGGCCATGCTCATGAAAAATATTGTCCTCCCTCATCTTAAACGGCACTGACCGTCACTGCGTTAGAGAGACAACTATGAATGTCACAATGTGCAAATTGGACACAAACATGCCATAACAATATATGATAGATATGGCATATTATATATGAAAGCATCTTGATGAAATAAACTGTATGTTTTTCAATGTTTTTTCACCCATACTCAGTCACTTTGATTATGTTGTCAGTGGAGAAAATTAGTGTAATAAAAGTTGATAGAAATGAATGCGGCTGTTTTTACTACCGTCTGTTCCAGATTAAACTTTGAACTGACCAGATGGAACCTGCAAGCCTCTTAAACTATCAATAACATGGGACCTCAGTCAAATAATCAAATGCACTCTCCTAGGTTAATACTGGCCACACATTTCAATATGTCATTCAAAGTCCAATATCCATCAACACAGCTTTATGATAGTTCTCAGACAGCTTGTTAGAGAAGAAGAAAGAGAAACCTTCTTGGTCCTCTATACTAGTGAACTATGGCACCTTGTATTGATTCAATCTGTAAAAAGGCTTTATTTTAAGGTCTCTGTTGTTTGCAATCACTGCTGTTCAGCAATGAACAATATGGTGTGTGTGTGTGCATGTGCGTGTGTGTGTGCATGTGCATTCATATTTACACGTGTTTGTGCATGCTTGTTTGTTTTAAGATCAGCAGTAATGCCAAATCTGTGACTCTCTCAGTTCAGGATGACAGACCACCTTGCCTGTTCTTTTTGCTAAAATCATTACCTCCATTACCCATGCTGCACAAATTTATGATTTTATAAGATGTTAACCTAGAACTGTAAAATGTAAATATGCATTGCAGATTCATTGATTCCCATCAAGAACAAATTACTCCTTTCCCGGGATAGTGTAAAATGCAATATTTATTCACGGCTAGCAGTCAGATGGACATGCTTCATGAACCCTGGCAAATTGGCCCTCCTAGTCGCCACAGTAACAGCTAAGCAAAGCCAAGGTAAGCCTGCTGTGCTTTGATTGGTTGGAGGACAGTGAAGATGCTAAAGACTATGACACAGGACACCAGGTGTTCTCTGAGACAGATTCATGTAATCTACAAGGGAATCCGCCTTTTTCAGATAGATGGTTGGACACACTGTTGATTCTAGATGTGTGTAGAATGGCTATAGGGCACTGTAGGAACACTTCCCATGATAAAATAACAGGCCAGCCTAGGGTAGGAGGTGGATATGACATTACTTTCATCTACTAGATGGATAATATAGGCAGCGTTTAGACAGCCCAATTCTGATATTTTTTCCACTAATTGGTCTTGACAAATCATAGATATTTTTCAGAGCTTATCTGATTGGTCAAAAGAACAATTAGTGAAAAAAAGATCAGAATTGGGCTGCCTGTCTAAACGCAGCCTTATAGCTGACAGGGACACAGAAGAGGGATATTCTCTCCCCTAAACCATTTAAATGCAAAGTACAGACAGAAGGGAACTATCACAATGAGATGTGTGACTAGCTTGAATGTGTGACCTCACTGACACATTGCATATGAGTGATGGGATGCAAATAGTCTGGGTAGCCATTTGATTAGATGTTCAGGAGTCTTATGGCTTGGGGGTAGAAGCTGTTTAGAAGCCTTTTGGACCTAGACTTGGTGCAAGGGTACCGCTTGCCGTGCTGTAGTAGAGAGAACAGTCTATGACTAGGGTGGCTGGAGTCTTTGACTATTTTTAGGGCCTTCCTCTGACACCGCCTGGTATAGAGGTCCTGGATGGCAGGAAGCTTGGCCCCAGTGATGTACTGGGCCGTACGCACTACCCTCTGTAGTGCCTTGCGGTCGGAGGCTGAGCAGTTGCCATACCAAGCAGTAATGCAACCAGTCAGGATGCTCTCGATGGTGCAGCTGTAGAAAATTTGAGGATCTGAGGACCCATGCCAAATCTTTTCAGTCTCCTTAAGGGGAATAGGTTTGGTCGAGCCCTCTTCACGACTGTCTTGGTGTGCTTGGACCATGTTAGTTTGTTGGTGATGTGGACACCAAGGAACTTGAAGCTCTCAACCTGCTCCACTACAGCCCCGTCGATGAGAATGGGGGCGTGCACGGTCCTCTACTTTTTCCTGTAGTCCACAATCGTCTCCTTTGTCTTGAGCACATTGAGGGAGAGGTTGTTGTCCTGGCACCACACGGCCAGGTCTCTGACCTCCTCCCTATAGGCGGTCTCGTCGTTGTGGGTGATCAGGCCTACCACTGTTGTGTCATCGGCAAACTTAATGATGGAGTCATGCCTGGCCATGCAGTCACGAGTGAACAGGGAGTACAGGAGGGGACTGAGCACGCACCCCTGAGGGGCCCCCGTGTTGAGGATCAGCGTGGCAGATGTGTTGTTACTTACCCTTACCACCTGGGGGCGGCCCATCATGAAGTCCAGGATCCAGTTGCAGAGGGAGGTGTTTAGTCCCAGGATCCTTAGCTTAGTGATGAGCTTTGAGGGCACTATGGTGTTGAAGGCTGAGCTGTAGTCAATGATTAGCATTCTCACATAGGTGTTCCTTTTGTACAGGTGTGAAAGGGCAGTATGGAGCGCAATAGAGATTGCATCATCTGTTGATCTGTTGGGGCGGTATGCAAATTGGATTGGGTCTAGGGTTTCTGGGATAATGGTGTTGATGTGAGCCATGACCAGCCTTTCAAAGCACTTCATGGCTACAGACGTGAGTGCTAAGAGTCGGTAGTCATTTAGGCAGGTTACCTTAGTGTTCTTGGGCACAGGGACTATGGTGGTCTGCTTGAAACGTGTTGGTATTAAAGACTCAGACAGGGAGAGGTTGAAAATGTCAGTGAAGACACTTGCCAGTTGGTCAGCGCATGCTCGGAGTACACGTCCTGGTAATCTGTCTGGCCCTGCGGCCTTGTACATGTTGACCTGTTTAAAGGGGTAGTGATGAAGTCCAGGGTAGTGATGAAGTCCAGGTGTGCCTCATGAGGCGCAGGTGTGCGTAATGAGGGGTTGCCAGGACTGGTGGTTAGTTAACCGGTGACGCGCAGCTCCAGCCGCAGGACGATGCCAGCCAGGGGGACAGCCCCAAGGGCGAGAAGCAGGCCGGATGGCTAAGGTGGAAATCTCGGATGATGTTGGGATCTAGAATGTCGTCCACCGGGAACCCAACACTGCTCCTCTGGACCGTACCCCTCCCAGTCCACCAGGTACTGGAGCCGACTCCCACGATGTCGGGAGTCCAGGAGGGATCTGAAGGCAGGGCTTCTGCCGATGTCCAGGGGAGGAGGAGGGGTGTCGTTGGGGACGGCTTCCGCCAGGGGACCACGAACCACCGGCCTGAGGGACACATGAAAAGAGGGTGAGATCCGGTAATTAGTGGGGAGCTGTAATCTATACGTTACCTCATTGACCCTCCAGAGGACCTTGAAGGGCCCCACACCGGGGGCTCAGCTTCCGGCAGGGCAGACGGAGCGGGAGGTTCCAGGTGGAGAGCCAGACGCGATCACCAGGTTGGAACACGGGAGCCTCACTGCGGGGGTGGTCCGCCTGATCCTTCTGACGGCGGAACTACTCGTCAACTGCAGGGCCCTCGGTCTGGCTTGGAGTCCACGGAGCCAGGGCCGGCTGATATCCCAGGACGCACTGGATGGGAGTCAGCCTGGTGGAGGAGTGACAAAGTGAGTTCTTGGCATATTCCGCCCAGGGAAGGAACCGGTCCCACTCCCCCTGCCGGTCCTGAGAGTGACTCCTTAGGAACCTCCCAGCTCCTGGTTGGTACTCTCCACCTACCCGATAGACTGAGGCCGGTACCCGGATTTGAGGCTGACCATGTCCCCCAGCTTCTCCATAAAGGCTTTCCATAACCGCGATGTGAATTGGGGACCACGGACTGAAACGATGTCCACCGGAAGGCCATAGTGCAAATATGAGAATATGAGAATATAATGCCTTTAATTAAAAGACATGGTGTGAAGGTTAATTTAACATTCATCCAACTCTAGAGTTTCAATTGGGTCTCATAGCAACTGTGTTACCATCTGCCCTCATGAATTTCAAGCAGTCCTGTTTGTTCTTAAGTGAGGAAGAAAAAGATATGTGGGGGAAAAAAAAGTAGGTGTATTTAATCTCCAAAGAAACCAAATTGCACGAAGGGCTCTGTTACCTCAGAGTCAAGCCTTACAGGAGGGTCACTATGAGCATATCTCTAATGAGATTTAGCTCACTACAAAGCTCTGATTCTTCTTTTCAATTAGCACTCAATTCCCAGGTCAACAGCTCTGTTACAGAAGTCATTATCACCAGGAACTCCACCAGGAGGAACATCCATAGCAACATGTCTGTAAATTCACAAAGCGTAGCCATTTGGCCAATCAGAATGTGGTCTTTGCCTTCCGACATCTCCATCATGACTCAGCTTGACACCCCTCACACTGTGTCAAATCTCAACTGACCCATGGGTATTTCACAGTGACTGGAGTGCAGTGGCTGTCGGTGCCGTTTAAGATAAGCGAGGATATTTTAAAAAAAATGTATGAGCATGGCCTTATTTCTATTACAGCATATTGGATGACTGTCATTCATATTCTATTCACCCAGCTCAATGCAACATCGATAGGTTTAGGCTACTATGTGATACTTGAAGAAACATTTTTCAACAGAATCGACAGAATGAATACACCCCTGATCACACCAAACACAGTTCACTTTCATAGCAGCCACATAGAAACAGCATGATCACTTCCCCAACTGGCGGCCTGCGAGCTGAATTTGGCCGGTGGGTGGTTTTATTTGGCCCCCCAAGTTTTCGGAGCAAAAAAAATAAAATAATTTTTTTTAGAATGTTGATTGTTGGACATAAAAGACTGTAAAAACACCAGGAAATCAGCTCCAATTCATTTTAATTTTGGAAATCTTTTCCCAAGTATTCCCATGCATAATAGTGAGACATATACAAATGTAAGCAAGGTTTGAAGTTATTATGTTTTAGTCAAATATTATATCTGTTTCGGATTCTTGCGGTCAATTTGCAGTCTACAAATGATTTGTAATTATGTTCCGGCCCCCCGACCATCTGCTCAAGAAAGAATCGGACTTGCCGCTGAATCTAGTTGATGATGATCCCTGATCTACGCACTCTCCTCCTCTCCCCTTTTCCCTTCGCTTGTGGACTTCAGGGCACAACACTTCAGCTGTATGTGTGTGACAAGGCGTAAAAACCTTTCAAAGCTAAACCTTCATATCATGACCACTAACCACTACACACAGCCTACATCGTTGTCACGTCGCTATTCGCACGGGACAAGTATTACTAGAGAACGTTGGTTATGTAATTATTACCCCAGAATGTCAGTTATTCCAGAGGGTAATTCGGACGGGATTAGTTTTTTCCGAACTACCCCCTGTAATTCTTTCTTTTTTTCAATAAATTGATAGTAATGATGGAAGCCTGGATGTTTTTTTCTAGGTGTGAAGATATTTCAACAAGTTCAGGCAATAACAAGGCTACACTGATAAATTGTATGTTGCTTTACGATCTACACTGAACAGAAATATAAATGCAAAATGTGAAGTGTTGGTCCCATGTTTCATGAGGTGAAATAAAATATCACAGAAATGTTCCATATTTCTCTCAACGTTTTGAACAGAGTGCCCCATGGTGGCAGTGGGATTATAATATGGGCAGGAATAAACTACAGACAACGAACACAATTGCATTTTATCGATGGCAATTTGAATGCACAAAGATACCGTGACGAGATCCTGAGGCCCATTGACATGCCATTCATCCGCCCACATCACCTCATGTTTCAGCATGATAATGTACGGCCCCATGTCGCAAGGATCTGTACACAATTCCTGGAAGCTGAAAATGTTCTTCCATGGCCTGCATTCTCACCAGACATGTTTGGGATGCTCTGGATCGACGTGTACGACAGCGTGTTCCAGTTGCCGCCAATATCCAGCAACTTCGCACAGCCATTGAAGAGGCAAATGGTGGTCACACCAGATATTGACAGGTTTTCTGATCCACATGCCTACCTTTTAAAACATTTATCTGTGACCAACAGATGCATATCTGTATTCACAGTCATGTGAAATCCATATATTAGGGCCTAATGAATTTATTTCAATTTACTGATTTCCTTAAAATCTTTGAAAGTGTTGCATGTTGTGTTTTTATATTTCTGTTCACTATATGAACAGCAAGGGTGGTATAACCGCAATATTTTTTACTGATGCATTTGGCAATATTCAATTAATACGCACAAAACATATAAACAAAAGCATTCACTGTGAAAACTGATACATGTAGGCCCTCCATATATAGGCTATGCACTTCGTTCAATTTATCTAATCAGTTTTTGTTTTCTTGCTCAAACTGCAAGCAACACCTGTCAAACTCAGACATTTCTCTCAAAACACAGGGATGTCGATTTGCATGGGACTAGTATTATCAAAGGACCTTGGAGTTTGTCAAAAAACAGTAGGTTATTCTGGCAACAAAATTACAGACATGGCAGATTCGGACGGGACTAAAATTACAGATGTGGTGTTTTGTGCTCATGCACATAATTACATTACCCGACCTCCCCCAGTAAAACTAATCCCATCCGAATAGGGCTATAGTCATCATAGCTACTAGAACTAATGCAATAGTAAACCCGCTACAATCATGCAGTACAGTGTACAGTCAGAAAGCAGTTTAGCAGTTACACCGGCGGGCCCCGGTGGCAATAAATTAATCAACCAAAAGCTTACTTACATTTAGATTAACATTTTCGTCATTTAGCAGACACTCTTATCCAGAGCGACTTACAAATTGGTGCATTCACCTTATGATAGCCAGTGGGACAACCACTTTACAATATATCAAATCTTTATTTTTTATTTAATTTTTTTGGTGGGGTGGGGTAGAGGGAGGGTAGAAGGATTACTTTTATCCTATCCCAGGTATTCCTTAAAGAGGTGGGGTTTCAAGTGTCTCCGGAAGGTGGTGAGTGACTCCGCTGTCCTGGCGTCGTGAGGGAGCTTGATCCACCATTGGGGTGCCAGAGCAGCGAACAGTTTTGACTAGGCTGAGCGGGAACTGTGCTTCCGCAGAGGTAGAGGGGCCAGCAGGCCAGAGGTGGATGAACGCAATACCCTCGTTTGGGTGTAATGTGGTAGAAAGTGGCTTTATCAGCAGAAACAGAGGAAGAAAATGTAGAGAGGAGGAAGTGAAAAGATGACAGGTCGGCAGGGAGTCTAGCTTTCCTCCATTTCCGCTTGGCTGTCCGGAGCCCTGTTCTGTGAGCTTGCAATGAGTCGTCAAGCCACAGAGCAGGAGGGTCACCGCTTTGATGTTAGCGGACAACGACAAGGTGTTGTCCAGGGTCACGCCAAGGTTCTTTGCACTCTGGGAGGAGGACACAACGTAGTTGTCAACCGTGATGGCGAGATCATGGAGCGGGCAGTCCTTCCCCGAGAGGAAGAGCAGCTCCGTCTTGCCGAGGTTCAGCTTGAGGTGATGATCCGTCATCCACACTGATATGTCTGCCAGACATGCAGAGATGCGATTCGCCACCTGGTTATCAGAAGGGGGAAAGGAGAAGATTAATTGTGTGTCGTCTGTGTAGCAATGATAGGAGAGACCATGTGAGGATATGACAGAGCCAAGTGACTTGGTGTATAGAGAGAATAGGAGAGGGCCTAGAACTGAGCCCTGGGGGACACCAGTGGTGAGAGCACGTGGTGCGGAGACAGATTCTCGCCACGCCACCTGGTAGGAGTGACCTGTGAGGTAGGACGCAATCCAAGAGTGAGCAACGCCGGAGATGCCCAACTCGGAGAGGGTGTAGAGGAGGATTGTGTTTTAAACAATTATTTGGTGACGTGAATACATTACATTCACTGAGGAGGATTGTCCTCCCTTTCCTCCACTGCTGGAGTGGCTGCTGACCGGTGAAATGAATAACATTGGTTTACTGAGCCCTGTTGCCCCATTACTGTAAGGTGTTGCCGAATGAACAGGTTCAATGTGTACTTTTTTCAGCAGTTGCAAGCCAAAATGATATGGATGGTTGCAGTCTTGGAGAAGTCCTGTGTAAAAATGAGTGCATTGTTCGCTGTATAAATAATTAAACTCAGGTGACGTTGCAATTACTCATTCTGAACATTTCCCACTCTGAATGAACAGCCTAACCATGGATCATCTCATCCAATGCACCATGATCCATCGGGCCAAAATGATTTAATCGTGAGCACATTATTTTACATAATACTGAGCAAATTTCTGGGTGTTTTTGCATTAAATCCTCTTTCATCTGACAAGATTTTGAATAATAATTTGTCATTGTTAAATCCCATATTCCCATTAATTGAACCATAACCCTCTTTCTGAATTGATCTATAGCATGAATGACATGAAATAATTGTGTAGTCTGACAGAGCCAACAACAGTGTTGCATTACATGGGTAAAAAACATTGTTACGCCTACACCATCACCCCTTCTTTGTGACCTCCAACCGGGATGTGAATAAAAAAAAGAAAGTTCAACATTAAAACAGGATCCCCTACATGAGTGTCCCTGAAGAGAGGGACCTTGTTGTTCAGAAATAAAGAAAACACAGTGGGAGCTGGCTGCTAGTGAGCAAACACTCCTCCATTGGAGAGGGGGAGAGAGAGAGAGGCAAAGGGAAACTGTTTCATATCCAGGACACAAATATACATTATCACAAATACATTTGTGTGGAGAGCCAGGGGGGGAGGCACTGGAACGGAGAATGCAATCTCTAGTGTAGGCGATTCTGTATAAGAAATGAGACATGGTTTCCTAAAAAAATCATAGTTTTTTACTTGTACTTTATCTGCACAAAGACACACCAGAGAACTAGTACACTGAGTGAGGAGAGGTAATGCACAGTCTATGAAGCGCTGAAGCACAGGGTGTTCAGAAATGCATTGCTTTCGCCTTTCATTAGTTCAAAGGGATCAACCCGATGTTGTGCAATACAGAGAACAGTGTGTTCGCCAGCACTTTTGGTGCTCTTCAATGGCCGACAACACACTAAGATATTGATGGAGACGTTGTAGCTATATCTATGGAAATACATCTCACTCAGATCTTCTCAGAGACTGTGGGTGGCCTCTCTGATATCTTACCTATCTGAGACAGTTGTACAGGATAGGCCTCAACCTGTAACATTATACTGAGAGATCCAGGTAGCAAAGGGCATTGTCCTGGAATGACCATGAGTGGCAGCTGTTTGAGTCACAGCTTGCAGAGTCAGAGGTCAAGGCTGAGTCATGGTAGGTTGAGGCTGTATGCTGGGAAAACTGCAGTCCATGCACACTTAGCATTGCACAGCACGAGACATAAGTGCCCTAGGGGTGGTACTATCCGGCTTTTTCAACCGTCCTCATGCTATGTCAGAATGAAAGTGACTGCTGCCCTCCTGCCCTGCCTGTGCCCTTTTTTCCTCAGGTTTTAGACTTTACTAACAACAAGAGGGCTTTGTGTTAGAGCCTATTTCTTCCTATTTAAGAACAAAAATGTAGGCCTACCTGTTTGACAGACGGAATTAGGCTCCCGAGTGGCGCAGCGGTCTAAGGCACTGCATCTCCGTGCTAGAGGCGTCAAGTAGCTTAGTGGTTAAGAGCGTAGTGCCAGTAACCGAAAGGTTGCTGGTTCTAATCCCCAAGCCGACTAGGTGAAAAATCTGTTGATGTGCCCTTGAGCAAGGCACTTAACCCTAATTGCTCTGGATAAGAGTGTCTGCTAAATGACTAAAATGTAAATGTAGAATGATATATGCATTCATACCCCTTGACTTATTCCACATTTTGTTGTGTTACAGCCTGAATTCAAAATGGATTAAATATATGTTTTGTCTCACCCATCCACACACAATACCCCATAATGACAAAGTTAAACATGTTTTTGGAAATCTTAGTACATTTATTGAAAATGAAAAACAGAAATATCTAATTTACATAAGTATTCAAACCCCTGAGTCAATACTTTGTAGAAGCACCTTTGGTAGCGATTACAGCTGTGAGTCTTTTTCAGTAAGTCTCCACAAGCTCTCCACACCTGGATTGTGCAACATTTGCCCATTATTCTTTTCAAAATTCTACAAGCTCTGTCAAATTGGATGTTGATCATTGCTAGACAACCATTTTCAGGACTTGCCATAGATTTTTAAGTTGATTTAAGTCAAAACTGTAACTCAGCCACTCAGGAACATTTACTGTCTTCTTGGTAAGCAACTCCAGTGTAGGTTTTGGTTTATTTTCCTGCTGAAGAGTGAATTCATCTCGCAGTGTCTGATGGAAAACAGACTGAACCAGGTTTTCCAATTAATTTGTAAAACATTTAAGGGGTGTGAATACTTTCTGAAGGCACTGTAGATTTTGTTGGCCAATTCCTCCACCCACCTTGCACTCTTTAAATAGTCAGTGAAAGGCTGTAAAGTTAAAACCAGGACTCGAATTGAGGGGGTATGAGAGGGTATGCCATAGGCCTACCTTTTATTAAAGAAAATGGCAAAATGCACAGGCCTAGCCCTTGTTAGTTTAAGATTTTTAAGAAAATAAAATAGATCCGATTATATACAGTGATCTATTTCAGCGCTTTGGTAGAAAGAAGCCCAGGAATGAAGTCTGATGCATATGGGGATATCATCTTTTAGCTTCTTTGACATTCAGAGGCTGAGCTACAACCCTCTATAGCCGAGGACACAAAAAATTGACTTTGCTTGGTAAGTAATCTAATTCAGCCACTATCAATTGATTAAGCTATTCACTTTCTGTACAATAGACAGCTTTCAGGGAAACACTTGTGACCTTCTCTTGTTGGGTTAAGCCACGAAAGAAGAATAGCCAGCAGTTAAAGCTAAATGTTTTGTGCATCGGTAGGCCTACTGTCTGGAGTGGAAAGGTAGGCCTAACTTTTGAAAGTACCATGCTCTGATTCCTAATAACGTCTCAGATGTAATTATTTGTAAACCGGGACAGTTTCTTTGCAAACAAGACACACTGATTTGGCATTGGAGAAATATGATAAGATGAATGTCCATTCTTAGTCTGTAATTTCGGTAATTTGTGTAGTATTATAAAAGATTCTGCTAATATGTAAAATAATGTAGAAATTCATGAAAGTTTTATAAAAGGCAATTTTTTCTCGGACGTGCAAATACGATGATAGATTCATGCAATGCTTGCTATAAAGGAGATATTTCCACCCCTACTGTTGTCCACGGTGGTCTGTGAACCAACAACCTTCTGGCCGCAGCCCTGTGCGCTATCAAAATTCCTGTGTTGCCATGCAACACTTACAGGACAAAGAACAGTTTCTAAAACAGCATATGTAAGGCTCTGGTCTGTCCAGGAAGTGAGGGTAAAAGGTAAGGATGTTCTCTGCTATCCACTTTATGTTTTAATTATTATTACATTTATTATTATTATTATTATTATTAGGTATAGGGGAGGATCACTTTTTTTAAGCGTTCAGGGAGGGTTTAGGTAAAATATATTTTGCTGAAGGGAGGGCTGTCCATTTTCATTTCATAGAGGTCTGATTTTCTCCATGTAACCCTTATTATGAATAACATTCACTCCCTTAAATACATTACTGAGTTTGAGATAACCCAGCCAATCGGTTCCTTTTGCATGTCAGTGAGTTCGGACCTGTGTGTTAATGTATAGTCGCCTCTGTGGTAGTGAATGTGTGTCTTTGGGAGATAAGGCAGCACAATTAAGGGATGTTTCTCAGGTTTAGCTAGGTGGGGTTTTTAATTAGTCCCCAGTGAGCTGCAGACAGCGGGCAATGCCTTGATTCCAGTAAGGAGTGCTATTAATTAAACTCTGAGTCAAGCCTGAGAGGTCTGCATTACTCTCCACTAACACAACGTTATCCCAGCATCCCCAAGGACTGCACATCCAATTCCACAGGAACCCCATGATGCCACAAAAAGCAGACTGGCATGCACTCACATTGGTGCAAATATACAGTTACTATACTAGGACTCTAGCATTGAGTCAAGCACTTGCTTGAACACACACAAACAAGTACATTAAGGTCAACCAGGATGAATTGTTAAAGACGTCCGTACACTGTAAATGCACATGAAAAAAGCATGTTACAGCCATGAACACCAACTGAGTGCGTCACGCATGCATGAGGAAGTAGGTTGTATGACCTTTTGAAGTTTGACAATTCCTACAAATGTCTATTCTCCAAACCTGCGTACCTTAGTGCTATTGCTATGTATGATTAATAACAGGTGTTGACTCCTGATCCTATGGAAGTCCGATCCGTCCAGTCAGGGCTGTAACTCACGCACACACTATAACCTATGAGTCCCGGTGGACCTCCCTGAGATTTAAGTTTTCACTGAGAGTCAACCCACTGTAAGTCAAAGAGAAGCTCTGTCTCTTGTGTCTACAGCCCACGTCAGCAGAAACATACTTTGATATGACACCTAGTTCATGAACACAATATTAATTTTACACTGTCTATCTACAATACATTTTAATTCCCTATGAGGTAGGTGCAAAAATGAAAATGATATTTTTGTCTGCATGTGTTCCTCCCTAACCATTTAAACAGGTTTTCAGTATTATGTGCTACACTGTGGGGATGAGCACAATAACAAAATGGAGGAAAACAACACATATTAATTCAGTACTCTGCAGAGTCTACTTACAAAGAGAGTCTTCCGCATGTTTGTTAATGTAGTGGCATTTGGGGGTTGTTGTTCTTTTTTCAATTACCATAGTCTTTATATATTTTCCTTTATTATTTTCCCCTAACCCTACCACCCCTCCCCTAATTGGAGTAAACTAATGGACAACAACACTTAGGCTTCTAATTCCAGCTTATACATACTATATTCTATACATTTTACGGACACGGTATGTTTTACATTAGTTATCTTTTGTTTGTTTTTAGTCCCATCCTTCAGCTACCCTCAACCCCTCCCATCTATCTCTGAAGACCATCCAGTTTTTATTTCTATTTGCCATATATTTTTCAACTGTGCTGTAGTGTTTCACAAAAGTTCTGATCCTTTCTATTCTCATAGTTTCTACAGATTGTAAATTAAAGATAATTATTTTTGCTAAGAGTATTATTATATTATTGATCGATTGACTATGACTTTTCAGATCACCCAGCAGTGCTATTTGCAGAGTTGGCTCCAGGCAAATGTTGCAGTTCTTCAGCCATTCCTGAACCTGCGACCAAAAACAAGCTATATATGGACAGTACCAAAACAAAGTATCTAATGATTCTGTCTCTTTGCAGCAAAATCTGAAGAGCTGGGATGGTTGTATCCCCCATATACTGTACACTACCGGTCAAAAGTTTTAGAACACCTACTCATTCAAGGGTTTTTCTTTATTTTTACTATTTTCTACATTGACCGGTAGTGTATATACAATTCTATGGTTGCAAGAATTTTGTATAATCATTTAAATTGAAAAACTCTACGTTTTGAATCAGCCGTTGGTTTGTGTATCAGTTCATAAACCATGTGCCATGGAATCGGTACACCGAAAATCTCTTCTCAACTATTTTGCAATCTGTACGGCACAGCTTTCAATTTTTTGGTCCTTAAATGAAACTGGTATACTTTTTATTTATCACACTTTACTTTAACCAATTTCTGTCTTTAATGCAGGGCCGACAGACAAGTTCCTTACTTTCTCCCCCTTCCACTTGCCTCTTCCATTATTGTGGTAATGCTGCAATTAATTGGTTGTAATTTTGGATAGAGCAGACATTTCCATATATATTTGTTTGCTGCATGTGTGACATAACTCCACGAGTCCTATTTATGATATAATTTACAAAGATTATACAGTTTTTAAAAAGTTTTATATATATATATATATTTTTTTTCATCAATTAGTATTTGAGTTTAATCATAATATTTGTTGTAATATTTGTTCTGTCTTTTCTGGTGGATGAAACTGAAATTGCAACCAACTTTCAATTATCATAGCCTGCTGCATTTGGCAGAATTAATGTGTGTACCATCAGTAGGCCAGTGTGCTACCTGGCTGGCTATATTTCATAATGGACCTGGGGCCGAGGCAATTTAACACATGTTGGTGCCCTCAGAAAAGAGAAAAGGGAAAAAAATTGTGAATATCAAAGCTTTGGATTAGATTCAAGGATGGAGCTGAATTGCCTTCCCCATAATCCCTCTGACAGTGTGCTGGGCTTCTAGGGAACTGGCAGGCGGGGGAACAGGTTAGACTAGAGGGAGTGGGCTCATGTTTATACCTCCAACAGGGAGAATGAAAGGCCTGTCAAGTGTATGTGGCCATGTACAGATGGTGTTCAGTGTCCTCAAGAGAACAGTAATGCATTAGTCAATAATAAAGAATGTGAATGTCCTTGAATGTGCTCTAGCTGCTTGATTTGGTCCTGATTTCTGCATTTCAAATTCATAATTTTTTACAATGAAGTCTGAGCATTTTTCAACGTTTATGTTTTTTCATGAAAAGTGATGTTTCAAATACAATCAAATAGCATAGGTTACATGTCAAACACATGCCATTTGTCAACTAGCTTTCAAAGTGGCACAGTATTTTCTATGTGTTACCATGGGAACACAAGGCTGGTTTCCATTAAAAAAATTTATTAACTGGGTACAATCAGCAGCTGGAACACGTAAATTGAGGTTGAGAAAAGAATGTCACAACATACAGTAAACTGGAATGTGATTTGTGTTTGGCACACATTGGTTACCTATTACAATAGTCTGAGAACCAAGATCAAGTGTATTGGTTTAATTTTCTACCCCTGAGTTTTATGTTTGAAGCTTGACATATCCTGGAGATGTTTAAAAGTACATAGACAAACATGGTGTCATGCTCTGAAGTGTAGTATCCATCATAAAACAACAAAGGCTCAGAAATGACAGCCTTAAAAGTGTGTACGATATCATTTAGTTTCTGACTTGAAAGTGTACTGTTCAGTCTTGTTTTCAGGCTATTGTGAGTCTGCCATCAAATACATATTTTAAAAACATCAAAAGCAAGAGAAAACGTTAAGGTAATGAACCCTGAGGCATTACTCTCTCATTAGAAATGGTCTTCTATCATTTGTTTCATAAGGATAGCTTCACTCCCTCTCCTGCTATTAGAACACATTCACAATTCTCCACCTACACAAGCCATCAATCATGCATTGAATACTGACATAGGCAAGTGTGGATGTGTTTACCCTAACACAGATGGACAGATGACTGATTCTGCTATATCACTGTCAGGACAGGCCAGTGATCCAGCCTAAATAAATACAAACCTGGATAATTTGTTTTGGTACTGTCCATTTGTAGCTTGTTTTGGACACAGGTCCAGGAATGGCTAAAGGATTGCAATATTTACCTGGAGCTAACCCTGCAGATAGCACTACTGGGTGATCTGAAAAGTCATAGTCAATCGATCAATAATATAGTAATACTTTTAGCAAAAATGTTTATTTTCAATTTTATAATCTGTAGAAACAATGAGAATAGAAGGGTTCAGAACTTTTGTAAAACATCACAGTACAGTTGAAAAATATATGGCTGTCAGAATGCGACGTGAATGCGATAGGCGAAGTCAAACGCAGGACACCGAGTTACTGGAAACGATACTTTACTAACAAAGTAACCAGCATACAAAACAACCTCCAAACAGGGAGGGGAATACCCGCGCACTAGCAACTGCCGAAAATGACGAGAACAATCACACACAACACACAATGAACGACAGAGGGTTAAATAGGGAATACAATACAACATAATAGGAAACAGGTGTACACAATCAAGACAAAACAAGTCAAACACAGAAACATAGATCGGTGGCAGCTAGTACTCTGGGGACGACGAACGCCGAAGCCTGCCCGAGCAAGGAGGAGGAGCAGCCTCGGCTGTTTCCGTGACAGTACCCCCCCCTTGACGCGCGGCTCCAGCCGTGCGCCGACCCCGGCCTCGGGGACGGCCAGGAGGACGCGGAGCAGGGCGAGTCGGATGACTCTGGTGGAAGTCCCTCAACATGGAGGGATCTAGGATGTCCCTCCTGGGGACCCAGCATCGTTCCTCCGGACCGTACCCCTTCCACTCCACGAGATACTGCAGGCCCCCCGTCCGACGCCTCGAATCCAAGATGGAACGGACTGAGTACGCAAGAGCCCCCTCGATGTCCAACGGGGGCGGAGGAGCCTCTCGTACCTCACTCTCCTGGAGTGGACCAGCCACCACCGGCCTGAGGAGAGACACATGGAACGAGGGGTTAATGCGGTAATTAATGGGCAGTTGTAACCTATAGCATACCTCGTTCAGTCTCCTCAGGACTTTAAATGGCCCCACAAACCGCCGACCCAGCTTCCGGCAGGGCAGGCGAAGGGGCAGGTTTCGGGTCGAGAGCCAGACCCGATCTCCCGGTGCATACACCGGAACCTCACTGCGGTGGCGATCGGCGCTCGCCTTTTGCCGCCTGATAGCCCGCTGCAGATGGACATGCGCCGCGTTCCAAGTTTCTTCCGAGCGCCGAAACCACTCGTCCACCGCAGGGGCTTCGGTCTGGCTCTGATGCCAAGGTGCCAGAACCGGCTGATAACCTAGCACACACTGGAAAGGCGTAAGGTTAGTGGACGAATGGCGGAGTGAGTTTTGGGCTATCTCTGCCCAGGGAATATATCCCGACCACTCCTCTTGCCGGTCCTGGCAATACGACCTCAGAAACCTACCCACATCCTGGTTCACTCTCTCCACCTGCCCATTACTCTCGGGGTGAAAACCTGAGGTAAGGCTAATCGAGACCCCCCAGACGTTCCATAAACGCCCTCCAGACTCTAGAGGTGAACTGGGGACCCTGATCAGACACTATATCCTCAGGCACCCCATAGTGCCGGAAGACGTGTGTAAACAGGGCCTCAGCAGTTTGTAGGGCAGTAAGGAGACCTGGCAGGGGAATGAGACGGCAGGCTTTAGAAAACCGATCCACAACGACCAAGATCGTAGTGTTCCCCTGGGAGGGGGGAAGGTCCATGACAAAATCCACCGATAGGTGAGACCACGGCTGTTGTAGAACGGGTAGGGGTTGTAACTTCCCCCTGGGCAGGTGTCTAGGTGCCTTACACTGGGCACACACCGAGCAGGAGGAAACATAAACCCTCACGTCCTTCGCTAAAGTTGGCCACCAGTACTTCCCACTAAGGCAGTGCACTGTCCGACCAATACCCGGATGACCAGAGGAGGGTGACGTGTGAGCCCAGTATATCAAACGATCGCGAACCTCGAGCGGCATGTACCTCCGACCCTCTGGACACTGTGGAGGAGTAGGATCGGAACGTAACGCCTGCTCGATTTCCGCATCAACCTCCCACACCACCGGTCCCACCAGACAAGACTCCGGGAGTATGGGAGTGGGCTCAATGGACCTCTCCTCTGTGTCATATAGTCGGGACAGGGCGTCTGGCTTAGCGTTTTGGGACCCTGGTCTATAGGTGAGCTTAAATACAAAGCGGGAGAGAAACATAGACCACCTTGCCTGGCGAGGATTCAGCCTCCTCGCTGCCCGGATGTACTCCAGGTTACGATGGTCAGTCAGAATGAGAAAAGGGTGTTTAGCCCCCTCAAGCCAATGTCTCCACACCTTCAGGGCTTGAACCACAGCTAGCAGCTCCCTGTCCCCCACGTCATAATTGCGCTCCGCCGGACTGAGCTTATTAGAATAGAAAGCACAGGGGCGGAGTTTAGGTGGCGTACCCGAGCGCTGAGACAGCACAGCGCCGATCCCAGCCTCGGAAGCATCCACCTCCACCTGGAATGCCAAAGAGGGATCCGGATGCGCCAGCACCGGAGCCGAGGTAAACAGGTCCTTCAGACGTTTAAACGCCCTGTCCGCCTCAGCTGACCACTGCAAGCGCACCGGACCCCCCTTTAGCAGAAAGGTAATGGGAGCTGCTACCTGTCCAAAGCCCAGCATAAACCTCCGGTAGTAATTGGCAAAACCCAAGAAGCGCTGCACCTCCTTTACCGTGGTGGGAGTCTGCCAATTACGCACGGCAGAAATGCGGTCAATCTCCATCTCTACCCCTGACGCGGACAACCGATTTCCCAGGAAGGAGATGGACTCCTGGAAGAACAGACATTTCTCCGCCTTCGCATACAGGTCATGCTCCAACAGTCTACCAAGCACTCGACGCACCAGGGACACATGCTCGGCTCGTGTAGCGGAGTATATTAGAATGTCATCAATATATACCACAACACCCTGTCCATGCAAGTCCCGGAAAATCTCGTCCACAAATGATTGGAAGACTGAAGGAGCATTCATTAAACCGTATGGCATGACGAGGTACTCATAGTGACCCGAGGTGGTACTGAATGATGTCTTCCACTCATCTCCCTCCCTAATGCGCACCAGCTTGTAAGCGCTCCTGAGATCCAATTTTGTGAAGAATCGCGCCCCGTGTAATGACTCCGTCATACTAGCAATCAGAGGGAGAGGATAGCTGTATTTGATTGTGATCTGATTTAGACCACGGTAATCAATACACGGGCGTAAACCCCCATCCTTCTTCATCACAAAAAGAAACTTGAGGACGCAGGGGAAGTGGACGGCCGTATGTAACCCTGTCTCAGAGATTTGGTGACATAGGTCTCCATAGCTGCCATCTCCTCCTGAGACAGAGGATACACGTGACTACGTGGAAGCGCAGCGCCTACTTGGAGGTCTATCGCACAATCCCCCTGTCGATGAGGTGGTAATTGAGTCGCCTTCTTCTTACTGAAGGCGAGTGCCAAATCGGCATACTCAGGTGGAATGTGCAAGGTGGGAACTTGGTTCGGGCTTTCCACCGTCGTTGCCCCTATGGAAACACCTACACACCGCCCAGTACACTGATCAGACCATCCCTTGAGAGCTCTCTGCTGCCATGAAATGTTGGGGTCATGAGATGTTAACCAGGGAAGCCCCAACACCACGGGAAACGCAGGAGAGTCAATCAAATACAAACGTAATATCTCCTCATGGCCCTCCTGCGTTTTCATCCGGAGAGGCGCCGTGACCTCCCTAATCAATCCTGACCCCAAAGGGCGGCTATCTAGGGCATGAATAGGGAAGGGCACATCAACAGGTACGATAGGAATCCCTAACTTATAGGTGAACTGGCGATCGATAAAATTCCCAGCTGCACCTGAATCTACTAGCGCCTTATGCTGGGAGTGAGGAGAAACCTCGGGAAACACCACTTTAATACACATATGATCAACAGAGAGCTCTGGGTGAGTTGGGTGCCTACTCACCTGGAATGACTCATCAGTGCGTCGTCCACTGCCTCGATTCCTAGGAGACCCTCCCCAGCACCGACCAGCAGTGTGTCCTCTGCGGCCACAATTGGTGCAGGGGACGGCCTCCCTCCTGGTCTCCCTTCTGGTCTCCCTAGCACCAGCACCCCCGAGCTCCATAGGGGTCGGCTCGGAAGTGCTGGGGGATGGAATGGACGGCCCCGAATACGGACGTCCGCGGGTAGCCAACAGGGTATCCAGGCGAATCGACATGTCCACCAGTTGATCAAAGCTGAGGTTGGAGTCCCTACAGGCCAATTCCTGACGCACGTCCTCCCTCAGGCTACATCTATAGTGGTCGATGAGGGCCCTCTCATTCCATCCCGCGTTAGCAGCCAGCGTCCGGAAGTCCAGCGCGAACTCCTGCGCGCTCCTCCTCCCCTGTCTAAGGTGGAATAGACGCTCACCCGCCGCTTTACCCTCTGGTGGATGATCGAATACTGCCCGGAAGCGGCGGGTGAACTCCGCATAGCTGACCGTAGCGGCGTCTATCCCACCCCACTCGGCGTTGGCCCACTCCAGCGCCTTGCCGGACAGACAGGAGATGAGGGCGGACACGCTCTCGTATCCTGAGGGCGCCGGGTGAATGGTTGCTAGGTAGAGTTCAACCTGGAGTAGGAAACCCTGGCACCCGGCCGCTGTGCCATCATAAGCCCTCGGGAGCGAAAGCCGAATCCCACTGGACCCCGGAGGTGAAACCATGGGCATCGCCGATGGTGGTGGTATCGTTGGAGGGGGTATAGGTAGATCCACTCTTTCCCATCGCTCAATGGTGTTCACCACCCGTTCCATGGCGGTGCCGAGAGCCTGGATCATGGCCGCTTGGTGTTCAACACGTGCCTCCATAGATCCAGCTGGCACCGCCTCTCCTGCTGACTCCATGAGTGGTGTGTGATTCTGTCAGAATGCGACGTGACTGCGGTAGGCGAAGTCAAACGCAGGACACCGAGCTACTGGAAACGATACTTTACTAACAAAGTAACCAGCATACAAAACAACCTCCAAACAGGGAGGGGAATACCCACACACTAGCAACTGCCGAAAATGACTAGAACAATCACACACAACACACAATGAACGACAGAGGGTTAAATAGGGAATACAATACAACATAATAGGAAACAGGTGTACAAAATCAAGACAAAACAAGTCAAACACAGAAACATAGATCGGTGGCAGCTAGTACTCCGGGGACGACGAACGCCGAAGCCTGCCCGAGCAAGGAGGAGGAGCAGCCTCGGCTGATTCCGTGACAATGGCAAATAGAAATCCAATATGGATGCTGTTAAGAGATAGATGGGTGGTGTTGAATGGAGTTGAAGGATGGGACTAATAACAACTAACAACAAGATAACTAATGTAAAGCATACTATGTCCATAATAAGTATATAGGTAATAGGTTGAGAACTTTTGTGAAAGAGCACAGTTAGAAAGATATAGAAGCAAACCGGATGAACATCATGAAAATGATCGGAGAGGTTGAGGGTAGAGGAAGTTCAGGAGTAAAAACAAACAAAATATAATTATTATAAAATTGACTGTGTCCATAAAATGTATATAGTATGTATAAGCTGGAAGTAGAGGCCTAAGCATTGTTGTTCACTAGTTTACTCCAATTAGGGAAAGGGTGGTGGGGTTGGAAAGTAATAAAGGGAAATATATTTAAAAAAGGATATGTATATATGTGTATGTATATGTATTTATGTGTGTTTGTGTATATATATATATATATATATATATATATATATATGTATGTGTGTGTGTGTGTGTGTGTGTATATATATATATATATATATATATATATATATATATATATATATATATATATATATATATATGTGTGTATATACATATATATGTACAGTGAGGGAAAAAAGTATTTGATCCCCTGCTGATTTTGTACGTTTGCCCACTGACAAAGAAATTATCAGTATATAATTTTAATGGTAGGTTTATTTGAACAGTGAGAGACAGAATAACAACAAAAAAATCCAGAAAAACGCATGTCAAAAGTGTTATAAATTGATTCGCATTTTAATGAGGGAAATAAATATTTGACCCCCTCTCAATCAGAAAGATTTCTGGCTCCCAGGTGTCTTTTATACAGGTAACGAGCTGAGATTAGGAGCACACTCTTAAAGGGAGTGCTCCTAATCTCAGTTTGTTACCTGTATAAAAGACACCTGTCCACAGAAGCAAATCAATCAATCAGATTCCAACCTCTCCACCATGGCCAAGACCAAAGAGCTCTCCAAAGATGTCAGGGACAAGATTGTAGACCTACACAAGGCTGGAATGGGCTACAAGACCATCGCCAAGCAGCTTGGTGAGAAGGTGACAACAGTTGGTGCGATTATTCGCAAATGGAAGAAACACAAAATATCTGTCAATCTCCCTCGGCCTGGGGCTCCATGCAAGATCTCACCTCGTGGAGTTGCAATGATCATGAGAACGGCGAGGAATCAGCCCAGAACTACACTGGAGGATCTTGTCAATGATCTCAAGGCAGCTGGGACCATAGTCACCAAGAAAACAATTGGTAACACACTACGCCGTGAAGGACTGAAATCCTGCAGCTCCACGAGGTGAGATTGTGGTCCTCTGTAGCTCAATTGTTTTTTTTTGAGACTGTGGTCCCAGCTCTCTTCAGGTCATTGACCAGGTACTGCCGTGTAGTTCTGGGCTGATCCCTCACCTTCCTTATGTTCATCGATGCCCCACGAGGTGAGATCTTGCATGGAGCTCCAGACCGAGGGTGATTGACCGTCATCTTGAACTTCTTCCATTTTCTAATAATTGCGCCAACAGTTGTTGCCTTCTCACCAAGCTGCTTGCCTATTGTCCTGTAGCCCATCCCAGCCTTGTGCAGGTCTACAATTGTATCCCTGATGTCCTTACACAGCTCTCTGGTCTTGGCCATTGTGGAGAGGTTGGAGTCTGTTTGATTGAGTGTGTGGACAGGTGTCTTTTATACAGGTGACGTGTTCAAACAGGTGCAGTTAATACAGGTAATGAGTGGAGAACAGGAGGGCTTCTTAAAGAAAAACTAACAGGTCTGTGAGAGCCGGAAATCTTACTGGTTGGTACGTGATCAAATACTTATGTCATGCAATAAAATGCAAATTAATTACTTAAAAATCATACAATTTGATTTTCTGGATTTTTGTTTTAGATTCCGTCTCTCACAGTTGAAGTGTACCTATAATAAAAATTACAGACCTCTACATGCTTTGTAATTAGGAAAACCTGCAAAATCGGCAGTGTATCAAATACTTGTTCTCCCCACTGTATATACTGGATATACTGTACCGATAAAAACAGCATATTGGAATGCCTGAACATCAGCTTAAACAAAGGTTTATTGATTCCAAACTTGGCAAAAGCTCTGGGTTTCGGAAATGCTTAACTAAACTGGCAACGGCAGTTGCCTTCTGACATCTCTGAATAATTGCACTGTTGGTGCTGAACTTGTGTCATGCTTTCCCAAACAAATTAACATATTTCACCCTCATCACAACCCCACTCAAACACCTTTGTCAGTTTCACAGAGTCTCTTTCTGGTCTTTACCTCATGCAAGGCTTTTCACTCTGTCTGACAGGCAGTGTCAAAAGGGGACCATCGCACTCTCCCAAAAGTTTGGTTGGTGCGTAAAACCCATAAATTCATATCAGCAAAAGAATGTGATGGCAGTGGTGTAGCGCAGTTTCGCGGGAACCCTCTGCAAGGTCCAAGCAGGATGCAGTGCTTATCTCAGAAAGACATGGAAAATGAATAACAGTAATAGAAATGAAACACCATTGGAAGATTGTAGCCTAAAGAGCAACGATTATCTGATACCTTAGGCCTATTCAATCAAACCAGGTTATCAGGCATCCAAGAGGGGTTATAAATATTATTGTGCTGACAGAATACATATTTGGATTATTGTACTCAACAAGCAATGTATGCAGTCTGAAGAGCCGATGGGTTGTTCCACAAAAAGAGTAACTTTTGCAGTAACATTTTAAGTAGAAATTGTGCACCAATATTTAATTTTAAAAGCCTGTTATATTAACTGAATTGCCCTTTAATATATACCACATGGAGAATTCAATTAATCAGATTTAGAATATGAATAAAGACTTGCTAAAGTGAAAAAAATTCAGCATTTTAACATGTCCCTCCATCAACCCTGTGACACTTCAAGGAATTTTCTACCCACTTAACCCCAAATTGTCTCCCAAGTTTTCACAATAACTGTAAAGCCCTCGTTATTGTGTTGCTTTGACAAAGTAATTTCTGAAAATTATTATTTATTTCATGTGATTAGTAATTCATTTACGTCTGTCCCGCATTTTAAGGTCAACCCTGTTACGTGAACTGAACTTTAATTTTAATATGGTGAAACTTCTCCTTTAAAAAATCTAAATCAAAAGAAACATAGAACATGTAATTGTCAAATCATAGTGTAAAAGCAGGTGAGCCGGTTTTACTCTTTTTGTTAATTTTCTGAGCGGGTTGAGCATAACACGTCAGCCCTGTTACCCATAGATCAACAGGCAAGAAATGTTTGAACAATTATTTTACCGGAATCATCAGTAATTTTGGTAATTAACAGAAAATCTATTGTAATCTATCGTCACTTTGGTAACTTATACTTGAATAACTTTTAAAACATGTATTCATATACACTACCGTTCAAAAGTTTGGGGTCACTTAGAAATTACCTTGTTTTCGAAAGAAAAGCAATTTTGTTTACCATTAAAATAACATCAAATTGATCAGAAATACAGTTTAGAGATTGTAAATATTGTAAATGGCTATTGTAGCTGGAAACGGCTGATTTCTAATGGAATATCTACATAGGCGTACAGAGGCCCATTATCAGCAACCATCAGTCCTGTGTTCCAATGGCACGTTGTGTTTTGCTAATCCAAGTTTATCATTTTAAAAGGCTAATTGATCATTAGAAAACCCTTTTGCAATTATGGTAGCACAGCTGAAAACTGTTGTGCTAATTAAAGAAGCAATAAAACTGGCCTTCTTGAGACTAGTTGAGTATCTGGAGCATCAGCAATTGTGGGTTCGATTACAGGCTCAAAATGGATAGAAACAAATAACTTTCTTCTGAAACTCGTCAATCTATTCTTGTTCTGAGAAATGAAGGCTATTCTATGCGAGAAATTGCCAAGAAACTGAAGATCTCGTACAATGCTGTGTACTACTCCCTTCACAGAACAGCACAAACTGGCTTTAACCAGAATAGAAAGAGGAGTGGGAGGTCACGGTGCACAACTGAGTAAGAGGACAAATACATTAGTGTCTAGTTTGAGAAACAGGCGCCTCACAGGTCCTCAACTGGCAGCTTCATTAAATAGTACCCGCAAAAAACACCAGTCTCAACGTCAACAGTGAAGAGGCGACTCTGGGATGCTGACCTTCTAGGCAGAGTTGCAAAGAAAAATACATATCTCAGACTGTCCATCTTAATCTTTTCTTTTTATTGGCCAGTCTGAGATATGGCTTTTTCTTTGCAACTCTGCCTAGGTCAGCATCCCGGAGTCGCCTCTTCACTGTTGACGTTGAGACTTGTGTTTTCCGGGTACTATTTAATGTATTTCTGATCAATTTGATGTTATTTTAATGGACCAAAAAATTGCTTTTCTTTCGAAAACAAGGACATGTCTAAGTGACCCCAAGCTTTTGAACGGAAGTGTATAGTATTATTTTTGTATATCTTTGTCCAGTTTCTAGTAGATAGACCATATAGCTCAAGAGGAAATAGCCTAATATATATTTTTTAACATTTACATTTACATTTTAGTCATTTAGCAGACGCTCTTATCCAGAGCGACTTACAGGAGCAATTAGGGTTAAGTGCCTTGCTCAAGGGCACATTTACGTCATTTAGCAGACGCTCTAGTCCAGAGCGACTCACAAATTGATGCATTCACCCTATAGCCAGTGGGATAACCACTTTACAATTTTTTTTGGGGGGGGTAGAAGGATTACTTTATCCTATCCCAGATATTCCTTAAAGAGGTGGGGTTTCAAATGTCTCCGGAAGGTGGTGAGTGACTCCGCTGTGCTTTATCCTATCCCAGTATTCCTTAAAGAGGTGGGGTTTCAAATGTCTCCGGAAGGGGGAGACTGTCCTGGCGTCGTGAGGGAGCTTGTTCCACCATTGGGGTGCCAGAGCAGCGAACAGTTTTGACTGGGCTGAGCGGGAACTATGCTTCCGCAGAGGAAGGGGAGCCAGCAGGCCAGAGGTGGATGAACGCAATGCCCTCGTTTGGGTGTAGGGACTGATCAGAGCCCGAAGGTACAGAGGTGCCGTTCCCCTCGCTGCTCCAAAGGCAAGCACCATGGTCTTGTAACGGATGCGAGCTTCAACTGGAAGCCAGTGGAGTGTGCGGAGGAGGGGGTGACGTGAGAGAACTTGGGAAGGTTGAACACCAGACGGGCTGCGGCATTCTGGATGAGTTGTAGGGGTTTAATGGCACATGCAGGGAGGCCAGCCAACAGCGAGTTGCAGTAATCCAGACGGGAGATGACAAGTGCCTGGATTAGGACCTGTGCCGCTTCCTGTGTAAGGCAGGGTCGTACTCTCCGAATGTTGTAGAGCATGAACCTGCAGGAGCGGGTCACCGCCTTGATGTTAGCGGAGAACGACAGGGTGTTGTCCAGGGTCACGCCAAGGCTCTTCGCACTCTGGGAGGAGGACACAACGGAGTTGTCAACCGTGATGGCGAGATCATGGAATGGGCAGTCCTTCCCGGGAGGAAGAGCAGCTCCGTCTTGCCAGGGTTCAGCTTGAGGTGGTGATCCGTCATCCATACTGATATGTCTGCCAGACATGCAGAGATGCGATTCGCCACCTGGTTATCAGAAGGGGGAAAGGAGAAGATTAGTTGTGTATCGTCAGCGTAGCAATGATAGGAGAGGCCGTGTGAGGATATGACAGAGCCAAGTGACTTGGTGTATAGGGAGAAAAGGAGAGGGCCTAGAACTGAGCCCTGGGGGACACCAGTGGTGAGAGCACGTGGTGCGGAGACAGCTTCTCGCCACGCCACTTGGTAGGAGCGACCGGTCAGGTAGGACGCAATCCAGGAGTGAGCCGCGCCGGAGATGCCCAGCTCGGAGAGGGTGGAGAGGAGGATCTGATGGTTCACAGTATCAAAGGCAGCAGACAGGTCTAGAAGGACAAGAGCAGAGGAGAGAGAGTTAGCTTTAGCAGTGTGGAGAGCCTCCGTGACACAGAGAAGAGCAGTCTCAGTTGAATGACCAGTCCTGAAACCTGATTGGTTTGGATCAAGAAGGTCATTCTGAGAGAGATAGCAAGAGAGTTGGCTAAAGACGGCACGCTCAATAGTTTTGGAAAGAAAAGAAAGAAGGGATACTGGTCTGTAGTTGTTGACATCAGTGGGGTCGAGTGTTGGTTTTTTTGAGAAGGGGAGCAACTCTCGCTCTCTTGAAGACGGAAGGGACATGGCCAGCGGTCAAGGATGAGTTGATCAGCGAGGTGAGGTAGGGGAGAAGGTCACCGGAGATGGTCTGGAGAAGAGAAGAGGGGATGGGGTCAAGCGGGCAGGTTGTTGGGCGGCCTGCAGTCACAAGTCGCAGGATTTTATCTGGAGAGAGAGGGGAGAAAGAAGTCAAAGCATAGGGTAGGGCAGTGTGAGCAGGACCAGCAGTGTCATTAGACTTAACAAACGAGGATCGGATGTCGTCAACCTTCTTTTCAAAGTGGTTGACGAAGTCATCCACAGAGAGAGGAGGAGGGGGAATTCAGGAGGGAGTAAAATGTGGCAAAGAGCTTCCTAGGGTTAGAGGCAGATGCTTGGAATTTAGAGTGGTAGAAGGAGGCCTTAGCAGCAGAAACAGATGAAGAAAATGTAGAGAGGAGGGAGTGAAAAGATGCCAGGTCGGCAGGGAGTTTAGTTTTCTTCCATTTCCGCTCCGCTGCCCGGAGCTCTGTTCTGTGAGCTCGCAATGAGTCATCAAGCCACGGAGCTGGAGGGGAGGACCGAGCCGGCCGGGAGGATAGGGGACACAGAGAGTCAAAGGATGCAGAAAGGGAGGATAGGATGGTTGAGGAGGCAGAATCAGGAGATTGGAGGGAGAAGGATTGAGCAGAGGGAAGAGATGATAGGATGGAAGAGGAGAGAGTAGTGGGAGAGAGAGAGCGAAGGTTGCGGCGGCGCATTACCATCTGTGTAGGGGCAGAGTGAGTAGTGTGGGAGGAGAGCGAGAGAGAAAAGGAAACAAAGTAGTGGTCGGAGACATGGAGGGGAGTTGCAGTGAGATTAGTAGAGGAGCAGCATCTAGTGAAGATGAGGTCAAGCGTATTGCCTGCCTTGTGAGTAGGGAGGGACGGTGAGAGGGTGAGGTCAAAAGAGGAGAGGAGTGGAAAGAAGGAGGCAGAGAGAAATGAGTCAAATGTGGACATAGGGAGGTTGAAATCCCCCAAAACTGTGAGGGGTGAGCCATCCTCAGGAAAGGAACTTATCAAGGCGTCAAGCTCATTGATGAACTCTCCAAGCGAACCTGGAGGGCGATAGATGACAAGGATATTAAGCTTAAATGGGCTAGTGACTGTGACAGCATGGAATTCAAATGAGGAGATAGACAGATGGGTTAGGGGAAAAAAATTGAGAATGTCCACTTGGGAGAGATGAGGATTCCTGTACCACCACCCCTCTGACCAGATGCTCTCGGGGTATGCGAGAACACATGGTCAGACGAGGAGAGAGCAGTAGGAGTAGCAGTGTTCTCAGTGGTAATCCATGTTTCCGTCAGCGCCAGGAAGTCGAGGGACTGGAGGTTGGCATAGGCTGGGATGAAGTCAGTTTTGTTGGCAGCAGAACGGCAGTTCCAGAGGCTGCCTGAGACCTGGAACTCCAGGTGTGGGGTGCGTGCAGGGACCACCAGGTTAGAGAGGCAGCAGCCACGCGGTGTGGTGCGTTTGTGTAGCCTGTGCAGAGAGGAGAGAACAGGGATAGGCAGAGGCATAGTTGACAGGCTGTAGCAAATGGCTACAAAAATGCAGAGGAGATCGGAATGAAATGAGCTAAGCATCTGGGAGAGGAGAGAGCAGGGCCTCCCTCACCAAAAACTTCTACCTCAGAAACTAAAATTGTTTCACTGAACCACCCGAACAAAAACTCTCCCAACTTCCACCTTTAGAAATCAGAATTGTTGTGAACCACAGCGGTTCAATGTTTAAAGGAATAGACTCAACCCACTTTATTCAGCTAGCTAACTATGACACCATAGCTAACTAGCATGATAGCATCCAATAACAATAACACACAGTTTAGCACCAACACTTGGTCACAACAAACCACCAATAGTGTGTTAACTAGCTAACTAGCATGCTAGCATCCAGTAATTTAAGCATCTAATCAACAATGGCCTCTGCTACTCATCCAACTATTGACTTTTTTCACAACTGCCACCAGTTTGACACCAAAACATTGTCAACAAATACATCTTTACATAGTAAAATAAATAAAAGTGTGTAAATATATATATTAAATATACTTCATGCTGAAACCCTCATATTTAACACCAATGGTATTCACTAAGTTGATGGTTTATATTTAGGATAATGTTTTACAGCTTTGTCATTCTGTTTTTTATCATCTTATTCATTTATTTCATATATTTTACATGTGATAAGGCCAGAGAGAGGGCCAGAGATAATTACAAACACCTGTGATAATCTGAAAGTACCCAAAAGGGCCACTAGATGTATTGTGATAGATTACATTACATCCTTGAAAGATACAACAATTCTGGTAGTTTACTGGTAAAGTTTCCAGTAATATACCCTCTGTTTGCAGAACTATATGTGGAGTGTTAAGAGAATGGGTAGTTCTCCTCACCTCAAATGTGCTGTATTTCAGTGCACTGTAATTATCTTTGTTCATTGTCTATGTACATCTACTACTCTTTACACAAGGTAACATACAATTTGAGTCGTTTCAGAAAACTAGGCATATGTCGCATGTAGGGCTGTTGTGGTGACCGTATTACCGCCACACGAGTCATGAAGGCAGTCAAATTCCACGTGACCACGGTAATTAGGCTTCTCCAAGCTCTGACGCTGCTGGTGGTCATTAGTAGCCACCAAATTTGCTAACTGCCTGGTACTCAACACTATATTGTCCATCTAATCACTCTGACATCAATGCAAATGGTATCGAAAATGGAATCAAACACTTCATGAGAGCCCATGAGCTCATGTTGCGCAACATTTCTATAGGCTATGCAACTGCACGAGAAAACAGAGTGATGGCCTCTATTAAAAAGAGGAGGATCCCATCAGCTTTCTATATCCTAGGCCTACTATATCTATTTCTCAACTTTTCTAATATTAAGCACATTGCTTATCTTTACAACAGGAGTATAGCCTACCTGGCTGGCATGAAAATGAACCACGGGAAAAGCGTCCTGCATTCGCTATTTAAGTGCATAGATGACATGTATTTTTTCCCCTGCCCCTGTTATGAGACAGGTGCATGATAATGGTCCATTCTAAATCAAAACAAATTTGACACATATATTATTTAGTATATGTAAAGACAAGATTAAATCAAGAATAGCCTGATGGGTGACAATATTAGCCTACCACTTGTGAATGATATATTATCACTTGTGAATGGTGCCCAGCGTAAGGCAAGAAACAAAGCCTTTTTTTGATGTTGACTTTTCGAATCATAGTCGCACACCACAAACCCATAGGCCTATATGTTTTGAAAAGGTTTGTATCACATCTAAAGTTGCCAAATAACTTCTTAAAATTAATCTGCTTTACAAGGGGTGTAGAGCCTAACTGGCATACATAAGTGAGTTTCAGGTTTGGGGAAGATAATTTTCACCATAAAAATGCACCTTTACAGTGCATTCGGAAAGTATTCAGACCCCTTGACTTTTTCCACATTTTGTTAAGTTACAGCCTTATTCTAAAATGGATTATATTGTTTTTTCCCCCTCAAATCTACACACAATATCCCATAACGACAAAGCAAAAACAGGTTTTTAGAAATTTTTGCAAATATATTACAAATTTTTGGCAGCGATTACAGCCTCAAGTATTCTTGGGTATGACGCTACAAGCTTGTCACACCTGTATTTAGGGAGTTTCTCCCATTTTTATTTGCAGATCCTCTCAAGCTCTGTCAGGTTGGATGAGGAGCGTCGTTGCACAGCTATTTTCAGGTCTCTCCAGAGATGTTTGATTGGGTCCAAGTCCGGGCTCTGGCTGGGCCACTCAAGGACATTCAGAGACTTGTCCCGTTGCCACTCCTGCTTTGTCTTGGCTGTGTGCTTACGGTCGTTGTCCTGTTGGTAGGTGAACCTTAACCCCAGTCTGAGGTCCTGAGCACTCTGGAGCAGGTTTTCATCAAGGATCTCTCTGTACTTTGCTCCATTCATCTTTCCCTGAATCCTGACTAGTCTTCCAGTCCCTGCTGCTGAAAAACATCCCCACAGCATGATGCTGCCACCAACGTGCTTCACTGTAGGGATGGTGCAAGGTTTGCTCCAGACGTGATGCTTGGCATCAGAGAATCTTGTTTCTCATGGTCTGAGAGTCCTTTAGGTGCATTTTGGCAAACTCTAAGCGGGCTATCATTTGCCTTTTACTGAGGAGTGGCTTCCGTCTGGCACTACCATAAAGGCCTGATTGGTGGAGTGCTGCAGAGATGGTTGTCCTTCTGGAAGGTTCTCCCATCTCCACAGAGGAACTCTGGAGCGATGGGAGTGACCATTGTGTTCGTGGGAGTGACCATTGTGTTCGTGCTCACCTCCCTGACCAAGGCCCTAATCCCCCAATTACTCAGTTGCCAGCTCTAGGAAGAGTCTTGTTCGTTCCAAATGTATTCAATTTTTAAATGATGGAGGCCACTGTGTTCTTGGAGACCATCAATGCTGCAGAATGTTTTTGGTACCCTTCCCCAGATCTGTGCCTCGACACAATCCTGTCTCAGAGCTCTACGGACAATTCCTTCTACCTCATGGCTTGGTTTTTGCTCTGACGTGCACTGTCAACTGTGGGACCTTATATAGGCAGGTGTGTGCATTTCCGAATCATGTCCAATCCATTGAATTTACCACAGGTGGACTCCAATCAAGTTGTAGAAACATCTCCAGGAGCTCAATTTCGAGTCTCATAGCAAAGGGTCTGAATAATTATGTAAATAAGGTATTTCATTATGGGGTATTGTGTGTAGATTGATGAGGAAAATGTTTTATTTAATCAATTTTAGAATAAGGCTGTAAGGTAACAAAATATGGAAAACGTCAAGGGGTCTGAATACTTTCCGAATGCGCTGTATAATAAAATAATTACATGCATAATCACATATTCAGTCACTTTTGATAAAGATGTTTTCCCGCTAATGGAACATTTGTGCTTATAGCCTACTACCATGTGTGCATTGCTGCGCTTATAATGTGAAGAAATAGCCTAATAGTTAATCAACATTTTAAGCTTAACGTTCTGATCTGCGATCATTGCGAAAACATTTATCTTTTGATGCTAGTGGTTGTATTAATTTGGGATCTATCGCATGCCACAACTGTCCCAGACTATGTTTGGAATATGTATTTCTCGCACAGAATAGGTCAACTTTTGTACTATGGGGGATAGTAGATTGACATAGGCTAGTGCTTTTGCTGTTCTTAGGCCTACTCATCTTGTTTGCTGATGAAAAGTAAATGTGGACAGTTCTTCCAATATATTCAATATACACCTCTGAATTGGATAAGGACACGCACAGTTGCGTCCCCGATGTGTATGTATTCACTTGTAGTCTGTGAGAAAGACCCGATCACGTGATCAAATAAAATAAAATGTTATTTGCCACATGCGCCGAATACAACAGGTGTAGACCTTACAGTGAAATGCTTACTTACAAGCCCTTAACCAACAATGCAGTTTTAAGTAAAAAATAACAAATCATTAAAGAGCAGTAAAATAAAATAACAGTTGGGTGGCTATATACAGCGGGTACTGGTACAGAGTCAATGTGCGGGGGCATCGGTTAGTCAAGGTAATTGAAGTAATATGTACATGTGGGTAGAGTTAAAGTGATTATGCATAGATTATAATAATAATAATAATAATATGCCATTTAGCAGACGCTTTTATCCAAAGCGATTTACAGTCATGCGTGCATACACATTTTACGTATGGGTGGTCCCGAGGATCGAACCCACTACCCTGGTGTTACAAGCACCATGCTCTACCAATTGAGCTACAGCAAAGCACGTGCGCCAGAGTAGCAGCAACGTAGCAGCAATGTAAAAGAGGGGGTGGGGTGGGGTGGACAATGCAAATAGTCTGGGTAGCCATGATTAGCTGTTCAGGAGTCTTATGGCTTGGGGGTAGAAGCTGTTAAGAAGCCTTTTGGACCTAGACTTGGCCCTCCGATACCGCTTGCCGTGCGGTAGCAGAGAGAACAGTCTATGACTAGGGTGGCTGGAGTTTTTGACAATTTTTAGGGCCTTTCTCTGAAACCGCCTGGTATAGAGGTCCTGAATGGCAGGAAGCTTGGCCCCAGTGATGTACTGGGCCGGACGCACTACCCTCTGTAGTGCCTTGCGGTCAGAGGCCAAGCAGTTGCCATACCAGGCGGTGATGCAACCAGTCAGGATGCTCTTGATGGTGCAGCTGTAGAAACTTTTGAGGATCTGGGGTCCCATGCCAAATCTTTTCAGTCTCCTGAGGGGGAATAGGCTTTGTCGTGCCCTCTTTATGACTGTCTTGGTGTGTTTGGACCATGATAGATTGTTGGTGATGTGGACACCAAGGAACTTGAAGCTCTCAACCTGTTCCATTACAGCCCCGTCGAGAATGGGGGCGTGCTCAGTCCTCTTTTTTTTCCTGTAGTCCACAATCATCTCCTTTGTCTTGATCACGTTGAGGGAGAGGTTGTTATCCTGGCACCACACAGCCAGGTCTCTGACCTCCTCCCTATAGGCTGTCTCATCTTTGTCAGTGATCAGGCCTACCACTGTTGTGTTGTCGGCAAACTTAATGATGGTGTTGGAGCCGTGCCTGGCCATGAGTCATGGGTGAACAGGGAGTAAAGGAGGGGACTGAGCACGCACCCCTGAGGGGCCCCCGTGTTGAGGATCAGCGTGGCAGATGTGTTGTTACCTACCCTTACCACCTGGGGGCGGCCTGTCAGGAAGTCCAGGATCCAGTTGCAGAGGGAGGTGTTTAGTCCCAGGGTCCTTAGAGCATGGAGAGCCATGTGAGTGAGAGGTGCTTCGGAGCATGGGTGGGGAAGGGCACAATGGCCACTGGCCGCAAAAGGCATGGATTTTTTTAGGATGCATTACTGCAACACAATGCCGCCGGGAAATACGAGGCATTATTAAGTGCTTGTCAAATTGTGAATGAGAGACTGATGAAATGTGTACAGCCTGCGCAAAAGACAAAGCAGAGCTCATGCCTTTCAACCAACTTTTTTCAAATCATAATTAGAGTCGCATCATGCAGCCTTACAATGAATTAAAAATTCAAACATATAGACCAACGTTTATAAAAGATCTAAAGCTACAATATTAACTCAAAATTAAGCATATATGAGTACCTATTTCTTTGTTAACCACTAAACACAGAATAGCCGCATGTGCGCACTCCCTGAAATTGTTTTGAGAAAACATCATTTTTATTTTATTCAATTGTTCAATTTTATTCTTCATACTATAAAATAATACCATGGAATTCTAAGCAAATCTTGCCAGCTAAATGAACTAGTCTAGCCCACAGCCATTTGGCACAGCCAGATCAGGACCTAACATAAGGACAACTCAGTGTATGCTATTCTGTTCTTCTGAAATAGACTACATTTTCTTCATATCATGTTTCTTTAGACATGTCTAAAATAATTAATGGATGTATTGTGAAAGTGTAGGCTATATTACATGGATTTATTATTATTATTTATTTAAAATGTAGATGTTCCAAAGGTATGCATCAGTGGCATTATGTTAATTAACGGTCAATTACTGTGAGACCAACAGTTATTTGCTTGACAATCACCGGCTGAATAAATTTAGTGACCGCCACAACCCTAGTCGCATGTAACTACTTCACAGGAGAAATTCCTTCTGGAACGTGAACTTTCATGTACCTTAATATCAAACTTGTATGCCATCTGTAAATACGAATACAATTGTTAAATTACGAGCCTAGTTGGTTTAGCCATGGAAAAAGACAGGAACCATCCTGAGATAATGGATGGGCTGGACATGCCGAGAGATGAGTTTGGATTTGTCTGCCATGTAGTATACCTCTGTCTATAACATGAGCTGCTCAGTATGTGTAGGTAATCCTTTCTAACGCGTCTTTTTTGAAAAATATCACAAAGAACTGCAACGAAGAAGTTGACCGAGTTTTGAAATCAGTGGAATGCCCGGTGGACGCAGAGTATGATAGCTTAGGAGATGGAGAAAATTCTGGCGTTTGATTGCAAATATTATGCGGAGGGAGTCGAAAAGATATCCTCTGTCTTCGGATTACATCTTCAAACTAAGGGCAACCATGGCATCTGTGACAGAGAGGGAGAAACAGTCATCCATGTATACGCACAAGAGAGTCTAGCTAGCTACATTTAGTTAGACAGTCATTTTCATTGCAAGTTAATGCGTACTGTTAGCTAGCTACTAATGTTACCTGGCTGGGTCGCTAGCTAACGTTGCGTGTGTGATCTGTGTAGTAATATTATTCATATCTCAGAAAGCAATTTGCATTGCTAGTTATAGCCTAATGTTAGCTAGCTAGCTAACATTGAACCTAGTTGGTTAAATTTAGTTACCTGCAGATTCATGTAACGTTATGAGTTGGAATTATGGTTCATTGTTTAGCTAGCTAGCTAGCTACATGTCTAAACAAAAGACTCCACTATGCAAGTAACCATCTCACTGTACCATTTACACATTCTGTATCCTGTGCATGTGGAAAATAAACTTAGATTGTGTTTGATAAAGTGTGTGTTTACCAGAGACGGTAATGCGAAGAACAACATGACCTGCACCAAAGTCAAATTAGGATATAACATTAGGCCAATGAGACAGTGTCCAAGTTCAAAAATTCTCAGGTAGAATGCTCTGCTTTTATTTTCACACTCACAACTATAAGCTATTTTCTGTAACTAGTTCACCATTAACTTGTAAATAATGATCTTGTTGTGAGTTTAATTTCCTGTAATAATAAAAATTTGCTAAAGTCAGCGATGATATGGTCATTATTTGAACTGGCTAGCCAGCTAACTTGATGTTAGCTAGCTAGCTAACAAGCTAATAATGAACCAAAACATTGTTTAGAAAGTTGCTTTTAGTTGCCTGGTTTGCTAGATTGACACATCCTAAATTCAGTCCTGCAGCCTGTCGTTTTTTGTGTTTATACATCTTCACAACGACAAGTTTGATGTCGGAGGACAATAGAATGTTCATGATGTCACTGCGACAACTGTCTGCAGACATGTCAATAGACATAGTATAAACCAGCGTTTAGTTTTGAAATCTTTGGTTGTTTAGCACATGGCCTCACATGTGAATCCTTAAAGAGATGGGTGGGGCTAAGGCTTAAGAGAGTGTGAACGATGATGAATGGGTGTAGACAAAGAAGAGCTCTCCAGTAGGTGTCCCAAAACATTCAAAGGCCATTTTCTCAAAAGTGGGGTTACAAGTTTATTAACTTTTAAGCAGAATTACTTTCCCATTGTTCCTCAACTGTAGTGTATGATATACCAGTCTCTACTTTATTTTTTTTTACCCTTTTTTCTCCCAAATTTCGTGATATCCAGTCTTGTCCCATCGCTGCACTCCCGTACGGATTCGGGAGAGGCGAAGGTCGAGAGCCATGCGTCCTCCGAAACACGACCCTGCCAAGCCGCACTGCTTCTTGACACACTGCTCACTTAACCCGGAAGCCAGCCGCACCAATGTGTCGGAGGAAACACCATACAACTGGCGACCGTGTCAGCGCCTGGCCCGCCACAGGAGTCGCAAGAGCGCGATGGGACAAGGACATCCCGTCCGGCCAAACCCTCCCCTATCCCGGACAACGCTGGGCCAATTGTGCGCCGCCTCATGGGTCTCCTGGTCACGGCCTGCTGCGACACATGGATCGAACCCGGGTCTGTAGTGACGCCTCAAGCACTGCGCCACTCGGGAGGCCCATGAGTCTCTACTTTTATCCAATGTAAAAAACACTTTCAAATTTTGCTACATAGGACCGAATGCAGGTGGTCGGTCACACATATTAAATAAAATATTAAAAAAGTGAATTGCTGGCAAACAAAATTGAAAAAGCTATTTAATTTTACTTAATGGAAAAGAGGGCAAAAATCATATAATAATTTTACCTCATGGAGAGGATTTGTAAGAAGTACAGTTGAAGTCAGAAGTTTACATACACTTAAGTTGGAGTCATTAAAACTTGTTTTTCAACCACTCCACACATTTCTTGTTAACAAACTATAGTTTTGGCAAGTCGGTTAGGACATCTACTTTGTGCATGACACAAGTAATCCAACAATTGCTTACAGACAGATTATTTCACTTATAATTCACTGTATCACAATTCCAGTGAGTCAGAAGTTTACATACACTAAGTTGACTGTGCCTTCAAACAGCTTGAAAAATTCCAGAAAATGATGTCATGGCTTTAGAAGCTTCTGATAGGCTAATTGACATAATTTCAGTCAATTGGAGGTGTACCTGTGGATGTATTTCAAGGCCTACCTTCAAACTTATTGTGTCTTTGCTTGACATCATGAGAAAATCAAAATAAATTGTAGACCTCCACAAGTCCGGTTCATCCTTGGAAGCAATTTCCAAACGCCTGAAGGTAACACGTTCATCTGTACAAACAATAGTACGCAAGTATAAACACCATGGGACCACGCAGCCGTCATACCGCTGTCACGATCGTCTAGTAGCGAAGTAGACCAAGGCGCAGCGTGTGAAAGAAACATGACTTTATTTAATTAAAGTTTCCAAAATACAAACAAAACACGACTCGTGAAGTCCAACGGTTAACATACCGACACGGAACAAAAACCCACAACACCCAAAGGAAAACATACAGATTAAATATGGCTCCCAATCAGAGACAACCAGCCGACAGCTGACACTCGTTGCCTCTGATTGGGAGTCATACAGGCAAACATAGAAACAGAACAACTAGAATACCCAACATAGAAAACGAACACATAGAATGCACACACCCTGGCTCAACATATAGAGTCCCCGAGCCAGGGTGTGACAGTACCCCCCCCTAAAGGCGCGGACTGCGACCGCGTCTAAACACCCCAAACAGGGGAGGGCTGGGTGGGCATTCCTCCTCGGAGGCGGCTCCGGCTCCGGCTTTGACCACCACCCTCCATACTACCCCCGTAGCGCCCCTGGTCCGGTCTGACCCGCTGGCTGGATCTGGACTGGACATTGACGGAGCGGATTGCTTACGCTCCGTTGTGGAGCAGCTGACCCGGTCTTACCAGGCTGACGACTCGCACCCGGGCTTGGTGCGAGTAGCAGGAATGGGCTGAACCAGGCTGACGACTCGTACCCCTGGCTTGGTGCGAGTGGCAGGAACAGGCTGGACCAGGCTGGCGACTCGCACCCCTGGCTTGGTGCGAGTGGCAGGAACAGACCGGGCCGGGCTGGCGACTCGCACCCCTGGCTTGGTGCGAGTAACAGGAACAGGCCGGGCCGGGCTGGCGACGCGCACCGTAGGTTTGGTGCGAGTGGCAGGAACAGGCCGGGCCGGGCTGACGACGCACACCGTAGGTTTGGTGCGTGGAGCAGGGACAGGCCGGGCTGGGCTGGCGACGCACCCCGTAGGTTTGGTGCGTGGAGCAGGAACAGGCCGGGCAGGGCTGGCGACGCACACCGTAGGTTGGGTGCGTGGAGCAGGAACAGGCCGGGCAGGGCTGGCGACGCACACCGTAGGTTGGGTGCGTGGAGCAGGAACAGGCCGGGCTGGGCTGGCGACGCACACCGTAGGTTTGGTGCGTGGAGCAGGAACAGGCCGGGCAGGGCTGGCGACGCACACCGTAGACTTGGTGCGTGGAGCAGGAACAGGCCGGGGCAGGGCTGTCGACGCACACCGTAGGCTTGGTGCGTGGAGCAGGAACAGGCCGGGCAGGGCTGTCGACGCACACCGTAGGTTTGGTGCGTGGAGCAGGAACAGGCCGGGCAGGACTGGCGGCGCACACCGTAGGCTTGGTGCGAGAGGCAGGAACAGGCCGGACCGGGCTGGAGACGCGCACCGTCCATTTGGTGCGAGGGCCGTAACAGGCCGGACCGTACTGGGGACACACACCACTGGCTCTACTCCGGGAACTGGAACGGGCCGGACCGGACTGGTAACACACCCCAGTACCTCTCGCCGTGCCTCTAAACCTCCTTTCCCTACTTTGACCAGTGGCCCCGTAACCTGGTGGCCTTTTGAATACGCCCCTTCTCTGCCTCCGTCAGCCCCGTCGTCCATGCCCTGTGCCCCCCTAAAAAATTATTGGGGGGTGCCTCTCGTCCGTCCGACGCTGGCACTGCTGACGCCGCTGCTCCTCTCTCGCCAGGGCCTTGATCCTACCCCAAGGTCCCTTGCCCCCGAGCATGTCCTCCCAGGACCACACTTTGCCCACCTGGGCCATCGCCAGCCTCTCCATCTCCTTTCCCGGCGCTTCCTCCCATGTCCAGTCTGCCTCCGTCTGGACACGCTGCTTGGTCGTTGTATGGTGGGTTTTTCTGTCACGATCGTCTAGTAGCGAAGTAGACCAAGGCGCAGCGTGTGAAAGAAACATGACTTTATTTAATTAAAGTTTCCAAAATACAAACAAAACACGACTCGTGAAGTCCAACGGTTAACATACCGACACGGAACAAAAACCCACAACACCCAAAGGAAAACATACAGATTAAATATGGCTCCCAATCAGAGACAACCAGCCGACAGCTGACACTCGTTGCCTCTGATTGGGAGTCATACAGGCAAACATAGAAACAGAACAACTAGAATACCCAACATAGAAAACGAACACATAGAATGCACACACCCTGGCTCAACATATAGAGTCCCCGAGCCAGGGTGTGACAGTACCCCCTAAAGGCGCGGGACTGCGACCGCGTCTAAACACCCCAAACAGGGGAGGGCTGGGTGGGCATTCCTCCTCGGAGGCGGCTCCGGCTCCGGCTTTGACCACCACCCCTCCATACTACCCCGTAGCGCCCTGGTCCGGTCTGACCCCGCTGGCTGGATCTGGACTGGACATTGACGGAGCGGATTGCTTACGCTCCGTTGTGGAGCAGCTGACCGGTCTTACCAGGCTGACGACTCGCACCCCGGGCTTGGTGCGAGTAGCAGGAATGGGCTGAACCAGGCTGACGACTCGTACCCCTGGCTTGGTGCGAGTGGCAGGAACAGGCTGGACCAGGCTGGCGACTCGCACCCCTGGCTTGGTGCGAGTGGCAGGAACAGACCGGGCCGGGCTGGCGACTCGCACCCCTGGCTTGGTGCGAGTAACAGGAACAGGCCGGGCCGGGCTGGCGACGCGCACCGTAGGTTTGGTGCGAGTGGCAGGAACAGGCCGGGCCGGGACTGACGACGCACACCGTAGGTTTGGTGCGTGGAGCAGGGACAGGCCGGGCTGGGCTGGCGACGCACCCCGTAGGTTTGGTGCGTGGAGCAGGAACAGGCCGGGCAGGGCTGGCGACGCACACCGTAGGTTGGGTGCGTGGAGCAGGAACAGGCCGGGCAGGGCTGGCGACGCACACCGTAGGTTGGGTGCGTGGAGCAGGAACAGGCCGGGCTGGGCTGGCGACGCACACCGTAGGTTTGGTGCGTGGAGCAGGAACAGGCCGGGCAGGGCTGGCGACGCACACCGTAGACTTGGTGCGTGGAGCAGGAACAGGCCGGGGCAGGGCTGTCGACGCACACCGTAGGCTTGGTGCGTGGAGCAGGAACAGGCCGGGCAGGGCTGTCGACGCACACCGTAGGTTTGGTGCGTGGAGCAGGAACAGGCCGGGCAGGACTGGCGACGCACACCGTAGGCTTGGTGCGAGAGGCAGGAACAGGCCGGACCGGGCTGGAGACGCGCACCGTCCATTTGGTGCGAGGGGCCGTAACAGGCCGGACCGTACTGGGGACACACACCACTGGCTCTACTCCGGGAACTGGAACGGGCCGGACCGGACTGGTAACACACCCCAGTACCTCTCGCCGTGCCTCTAAACCTCCTTTCCCTACTTTGACCAGTGGCCCCCGTAACCTGGTGGCCTTTTGAATACGCCCCTTCTCTGCCTCCGTCAGCCCCGTCGTCCATGCCCTGTGCCCCCCCCCTAAAAAATTATTGGGGGTGCCTCTCGTCCGTCCGACGCTGGCACTGCTGACGCCGCTGCTCCTCTCTCGCCAGGGCCTTGATCCTACCCCAAGGTCCCTTGCCCCCGAGCATGTCCTCCCAGGACCACACTTTGCCCACCTGGGCCATCGCCAGCCTCTCCATCTCCTTTCCCGGCGCTTCCTCCCATGTCCAGTCTGCCTCCGTCTGGACACGCTGCTTGGTCGTTGTATGGTGGGTTTTTCTGTCACGATCGTCTAGTAGCGAAGTAGACCAAGGCGCAGCGTGTGAAAGAAACATGACTTTATTTAATTAAAGTTTCCAAAATACAAACAAAACACGACTCGTGAAGTCCAACGGTTAACATACCGACACGGAACAAAAACCCACAACACCCAAAGGAAAACATACAGATTAAATATGGCTCCCAATCAGAGACAACCAGCCGACAGCTGACACTCGTTGCCTCTGATTGGGAGTCATACAGGCAAACATAGAAACAGAACAACTAGAATACCCAACATAGAAAACGAACACATAGAATGCACACACCCTGGCTCAACATATAGAGTCCCCGAGCCAGGGTGTGACAACCGCTCAGGAACGAGACGCGTTCTGTCTCCTAGAGATGAACGTACTTTGGTGCGAAAAGTGCAAATAAATCCCAGAACAACAGCAAAGGATCTTGTGAAGACGCTGGAGGAAACAGGTACAAAAGTATCTATTTCCTCAGAAAAACGAGTCCTATATCGACATAACCTGAAAGGCCACTCAGCAAGGAAGAAGCCACTGCTCCAAAACCGCCATAAAAAAGCCAGACTATGTTTTGCAACTGCACAAGGGGACAAAGATCGTACTTTTTGGAGAAATGTCCTCTGGTCTGATGAAACAAAAATAAAACTGTTTGGCCTTAATGACCATTGTTATGTTTGGAGGAAAAAGAGGTTCTTGCAAGCCGGAGAACACCATCCCAACCATGAAGCACGGGGGTGGCAGCATCATGGTGTGGGGGTGCTTTGCTGCAGGAGGGACTGGTGCACTTCACAAAATAGATGGCACCATGAGGAAGGAAAATTATGTGGATATGTTGAAGCAACATCTCAAGACATCAGTCAGGACGTTAAATCTTGGTCGCAAATGGGTCTTCCAAATGGACAATGACCCCAAGCATACTTCCAAAGTTGTGGCAAAATGGTTTAAGGACAACAAAGTCAAGGTATTGGAGTGGCCATCACAAAGCTCTGACATCAATCCTATAGAACATTTGTGGGCAGAACTGAAAAAGTGTGTGCGAGCAAGGAGGCCTACAAACCTGACTCAGTTACACCAGCTCTGTCAGGAGGAATGGGCCAAAATTCACCCAACTTAATGTGGTAAGCTTGTGGAAGGCTACCAGAAATGTTTGACCAAGTTAAACAATTTAAAGGCAATGCTACCAAATACTAATTGAGTGTTTGTAAACTTCAGACCCACTGGGAATGTGATGAAATAAATAAAAGCTGAAATAAATAATTCTCTCTACTATTATTCTGACATTTCACATTCTTAAAATAAAGTGGTGATCCTAACTGACCTAAGACAGGAAATTCTTACTAGGATTGTGAAAAACTGAGTTTAAATGAATTTGGTTAAGGTGTATGTAAACTTCCGACTTCAACTGTATATGGAATGTGTCGATTACATTTGTCTCATGTAGGCTATATTAAAGGCCCAAAAAGCTAATTGTGCTAATTATTTCCTGGAATATAGGATGACCTGAAAAGGAAACGACAGGAGGTAGGACCAATCAGGCATAAACCCTGTACAACAGACAAATGATCAGATTCAAACTGGTCTGCTATCACTCTTTAAGTTTTGTTGGGCCAATTCTATTCATGACACCACTCTTCTTCAATAAAGTATCTCTGGGACATGTTCAAGAGCAGTGACAGAAGGTGAACGTTAATAGCTTGCTAAAACTGCATTCCAGACAAGCTCATAATGGTACGTACTCAGTCGACTGTTTAGTATGAACTTGATCTGACATGTTGTGATGCAGGGATTCATGTTGCCTTGTACTGTATATACTGAATGTTGTGATATAACGTTTTCAGTCAGCAAAAATAGATCAAATGCCATCTTTCTTGTGTAAATCTGCAAAAAATATCATAAAATGTGTATTATTGTTCAGTGTAGCCTGGCCTTGTCATATAGGACATCATCTGATAATAGCTGCTGTAACTGATCTTAGACCTGTTATTCTCCGTTTTATTCAGATGTACATTGACTTTCATCAAGGTCATCTGGTGTAACAACTGTAGTGGTATTTTTATGTACTTTGTTATAAAATAACACATTTTTGTTTGGTCTGCATATACAGTGGGGAAAAAAAAGTATTTAGTCAGCCACCAATTGTGCAAGTTTTCCCACTTAAAAAGATGAGAGAGGCCTGTAATTTTCATCATAGGTACACGTCAACTATGACAGACAAATTGAGAAAACATTTTTCCTGAAAATCACATTGTAGGATTTTTAATGAATTTATTTGCAAATGATGGTGGAAATAAGTATTTGGTCACCTACAAACAAGCAAGATTTCTGGCTCTCACAGACCTGTAACTTCTTCTTTAAGAGGCTCCTCTGTCCTCCACTCGTTACTTGTATTAATGGCACTTGTTTGAACTTGTTATCAGTATAAAAGACACCTGTCCACAACCTCAAACAGTCACACTTCAAAGTCCACTATGGCCAAGACCAAAGAGCTGTCAAAGGACACCAGAAACAAAATTGTAGACCTGCACCTGTTACGGTTCGGCACTGTTGGTCCGGTTCCCGCTTGTTTCCCTTTTCCTTTTCCCCTGTGTGTGTGTGTTGTCTGTGTCTGTCTCCCCCTGCTGTGCAGCCCAGTCAGAGGATCTAGGTCAGGGGGCGTGGCCATTCTCTCTCATGCTCCGTTACTTCCAGCTGCGGCTCATTGTCATCAATCAACCAGCAGTTATCTACCCGGGCTGGACACCTCTCCAGCGCCAGTTCGTTCCTACACTACCTGTGGTAACTTGGCCCCGTACAGCAATCTCAGTCTAGTTGTTACTATCTCAGCATTATAGTTGTTTCTGCCACGTTTTGTAACCTGTCTCTCCTTCGACCAGATCCCGTCTGTTCCTGCTGCCTGCCTACCTGCCATTCCCACGCCGCAACCTGCTCATCTGTTGTCTGATATCCTCGTCATCCAGCTCTCCGGACTACTGGCTCTCCCCCCCCACTCAGCTCCTACCCCGGTCTGAAGCTATTCCACCCTGAACTGTTTCTCTCTGCCAATTCACGCTGAATAAACGACATCCTAATTCACCCTCTGTTGTCCGTGTGTCCGTCTCTGCACCTGAGTCCCCCACCAAGCCTAATAGAACGAACTGGCCAAACATGGACTCAGCAGAGATGCCACATGAAACAACGGGTGATGGCGTACAACGCGCCCTCCATTCACAGGGAATGTTATTGGGACAACACGACCAACTCATCCGGACTCTTGTGGATAACAACCAGCAGTTGTTGGATCAAGTATCTCATCTCACCTCTCAGGTAGCTAACCTGGTAACACTCACTACCCTTCCTCCCTCTGCTTCTCCTCCGCCTGTTCCTCCTACAGTGGCTCCAGGCTCGGCTTCCGCTCCTGCCCTTCGGGAACCCCCTACAACCTCACCCGAACCTTTCACCGGGGACCTGAACAAATGCCGTGGTTTCCTGCTTCAGTGCCGCTTGGTGTTCCAACAGAAGCCCCTGTCTTTCTCCACGGAATCCTCAAAGGTACATTACGCACTGGGGTTAATGAGGGGCAAAGCTTTGATTTGGGCAGAAGCGGCTTGTTCTACTCAGCAGATTGCCAGCCTGTCGTTTGACGATTTTTCCTCTCAATTGAAAGTTGTGTTTGATCACCCGGACCATGCCGGGACCGCCACAAAGAGACTATTGAAGCTACGACAGGGCACGGGTAGCGTGGCTGAATACGCCATTGATTTTTGGACCTTGGCAGCCGATTCCAAGTGGAATGACGAAGCTCTTCAGGGAGCGTTTGTTAACGGTCTAAGTGACACGATTAAGAATGAACTAGCTGTTCGTGATGAGCCTGCTAACCTTCATGTTCTCGTTTCCCTTGCTACACGAATAGACAACAGGCTACGGGAGAGGAGACAGGAGAGGGGCGGTCGGGTCCACACCGCAGGCGGGGCCCCCTCGCTTTCTGCAGCCCGAGCTACACCACCACTCGGACACCGCCCACACACCGCAGCGGATCCCTCCACGGAACTAGACGAGCCCATGCAGCTGGGCCGTGCTCGTCTGTCCCCTGCCGAAAAGGAACGGCGCATGCGGGCTGGTGAGTGCATGTACTGTGGGGACCGCACTCATTTCCTGGTTAACTGTCCGGTTCGCCCAAAAGACCAAGCTCGCAGGTAAAAGTGGGCATACTTGCAAGTGCTACACCTGACTCAATGCCCACAGCACCCCGTCTAGTTATCCCAGCTACAGTCCAGTTCAGGAATCTATCTCTCCCACTAGCTGCTCTCATCGACTCTGGTGCTGAGGATAGTTTCCTTGACGTTAACCTGGTCACTCAGGCTGAGATCCCTGTTAAGCCCCTGCCTAAGCCTATAACAGTAACCGCTATTGACGGCCATCAGTTTGCCAACATCACCCATCAAACGGTCCCCGTTTCTCTCATGCTGTCCGGCAATCACAAAGAAACCATCCAGTTTAAAGTAGTCTCCTCCTCGGCCTCCCCCCTTATCCTCGGTTTCCCTTGGCTTAGCATTCACAACCCCCATATTGACTGGCAAAACCACAAAATACACAGTTGGAGCACTCACTGCCATTCTGTTTGCCTTGGGTCGGCTATTCCGCCCTCGATAGGTTCCCCCTGCTTCCCCTGTCAAAACCCCAGACCTCTCTTCAGTCCCTGAGGAGTACCTGGACCTGGCCGAGGTATTCAGTAAGTCCAAGGCACTTTCATTACCACCTCATAGGCCATACGATTGCGCTATTGAGTTACTGCCTGGAGCCCCTTTGCCGTCCAGTCGGCTTTTCAATCTGTCCCGTCCTGAGAGAGAAGCTATGGAAACCTACATAGGCGACTCCCCTAGCCTCTGGCATCATTCGTCCCTCATCTTCCGCTGTTGGTGCTGGGTTCTTTTTTGTAGAGAAGAAGGACAAAACATTACGCCCCTGCATTGACTACAGAGGACTTAATAACATCACAGTCAGAAATACGTACCCCCTGCCTCTCATCAACTCAGCATTTGAACCCCTTCATGGTGCCACCGTGTTTACCAAACTCGACCTACGTAACGCTTACCACCTCGTTAGGATCAGGCCGGGAGACGAATGGAAGACTGGGTTCAATACCCCCTCTCGGACACTTTGAATACCTAGTCATGCCATTCGGTCTCACTAACGCCCCAGCAGTGTTTCAGGCCATGGTTAACGATGTGTTGAGGGATTTTCTACACCGTTTGTGTTTGTCTATTTGGATGACATTCTAATATTCTCTAAGTCACAGGATGAACACGTCTCCCACGTCCGTCTGGTTCTCCAACGCCTCATGGAAAATAAACTGTATGTGAAAGCAGAAAAATGTGAGTTCCACCGGCAGTCCGTCCCCTTTTTGGGCTTTATTATCGAGCGGGGACAAGTGTCACCAGACCCTGACAAGATCAGAGCGGTTGTGGAGTGGCCCACACCCACGTCTCGGAAGCAGCTACAACGCTTCCTGGGCTTCGCCAACTTCTACCGCCGCTTCATCAGGGGTTTCAGCCGAGTGGTTGCCCCCCTGACCAAGCTCACCTCCCCTAAGGTGCCATTCCTGTGGACGCCTGAGGCCGAGTCAGCTGTGAGTACATTGAAGGAACTGTTCACCACCTCACCTGTTCTTATTCATCCAGACACTAGTTTGCAGTTTATTGTGGAAGTGGACGCCTCTGATTCGGGGGTGGGGGCAGTCCTGTCACAACGTTCCCCCACGGACCAGAAGCTCCATCCTGTGGCCTTTTTCTCCAGGAGATTGACCCCTGCTGAGAAGAACTACGACGTGGGTAACCGGGAGTTGCTTGCTGTCAAGTTGGCGTTGGAGGAGTGGAGGCACTGGCTAGACGGAGCAGAGCAACCCTTCATAGTCTGGACAGACCACAAGAACCTGGCTTACATCCAGTCATCCAAGAGGCTGAACTCCCGTCAGGCCAGATGGGCTCTGTTCTTCAGCAGGTTCAAGTTTATTTTAACATATCGTCCTGGCACACGTAATGTCAAGCCTGATGCTCTCTCTCGCCAGTTTACAGACAATGAAGACTTCAGCAATCCTGAACCTGTTCTGCCCGCTTCCTGTTTGGTGGCGGCTGTTCACTGGGAAATCGAGTCCCTCGTCCGATCGGCACAAGAGTTGGAACCTGGACCGGCCGATGGCCCCCCGACCTTCTCTATGTTCCCGCAGCCGTGCGGCCGCAAGTGCTCAACTGGATCCACACCTCACGATTCTCCTGCCACCCTGGTATGAACCGTACACTGTCGCTACTTAAGAGGCACTTTTGGTGGCCATCCGCCGAGGCTGACGTCCGGGAGTACGTGGCGGCCTGTTCCATCTGTGCCCAAAATAAGGCTTCCCACAGGGCTCCTTCGGGCCTGCTGCGGCCTCTCCCAGTCCCGAGTCGTCCTTGGTCTCACGTGGCCTTGGACTTCGTCACTGGACTTCCTATGTCTGAGGGTAATGACACCATACTCACCATCGTGGACAGATTCTCTAAATCTGCCCATTTTGTTGCATTACCAAAATTACCGTCTGCCAGTGAGACAGCCGACCTCTTTGTCCTACATGTATTCCGTCCCCATGGAATACCTGTGGACATAGTGTCCGATAGAGGTCCACAGTTCATTTCTCGGGTATGGAAGGAGTTTTGTTCGGCTCTGGGTGCCTCTGTCAGTCTCTCATCAGGTTTCCATCCCCAGTCCAATGGCCAGACTGAGAGGACCAATCAGGACCTGGAGGCTGCTCTACGCTGTGTGACATCCCAGAACCCGTCCACCTGGGCCAAACATCTCCCGTGGGTCGAATATGCCCACAATTCCCTCACCTCATCTGCCACCGGCCTCTCACCTTTTGAGGCGGCTTTGGGGTACCAACCGCCATTGTTCCCGTCTCAAGAAAAGGAGTTAGCCGTCCCGTCAGTTCAGGATAACCTTCAGTCGCTGCCGCAAGGTGTGGGTGGACACCCGTGAGGCCCTTCTACGGACAGCAGAGCGTAACAAGAGGGTGGCGGACAGGCACAGGGTAGTCGCTCCCCAGTTCCAGCCTGGTCAGCGAGTCTGGCTCTCCTCCAGCAACATCCCCCTGCGCACGGACTCCCGTAAGCTGTCGCCCCGGTATTTGGGTCCTTTCGAGATCGACTCCATCATCAACCCTTCGGCTGTTCGGTTGAAGCTTCCCCAGGCCATGAGAGTCCATCCTACATTTCACGTGTCCCAGCTGAAGCTGGTCTCCTCCAGCCCTTTGTGTCCGCCTGTGGATCCCCCCTCCGCCACCGCGATTATTGACGACCATCCAGCCTACACGGTGCGGAGACTGCTGGACGTCCGGAGGCGTGGTAGAGGGCTTCAGTACCTGGTGGACTGGGAGGGATACGGTCCCGAGGAGAGGTCCTGGATTCCCCGACGATTTATACTGGATCCGCAGCTGGTGGCTGACTTCCATAGGGACCACCCTGACAAGCCGGGTGGGTCGCCGGGTGGCGCCCGTTGAGGGGGTACTGTTACGGTTCGGCACTGTTGGTCCGGTTCCCGCTTGTTTCCCTTTTCCTTTTCCCCTGTGTGTGTGTGTTGTCTGTGTCTGTCTCCCCCTGCTGTGCAGCCCAGTCAGAGGATCTAGGTCAGGGGCGTGGCCATTCTCTCTCATGCTCCGTTACTTCCAGCTGCGGCTCATTGTCATCAATCAACCAGCAGTTATCTACCCGGGCTGGACACCTCTCCAGCGCCAGTTCGTTCCTACACTACCTGTGGTAACTTGGCCCCGTACAGCAATCTCAGTCTAGTTGTTACTATCTCAGCATTATAGTTGTTTCTGCCACGTTTTGTAACCTGTCTCTCCTTCGACCAGATCCCGTCTGTTCCTGCTGCCTGCCTACCTGCCATTCCCACGCCGCAACCTGCTCATCTGTTGTCTGATATCCTCGTCATCCAGCTCTCCGGACTACTGGCTCTCCCCCCCACTCAGCTCCTACCCCGGTCTGAAGCTATTCCACCCTGAACTGTTTCTCTCTGCCAATTCACGCTGAATAAACGACATCCTAATTCACCCTCTGTTGTCCGTGTGTCCGTCTCTGCACCTGAGTCCCCCACCAAGCCTAATAGCACCAGGCTGGGAAGACTGAATCTGCAATAGGTACGCAGCTTGGTTTGAAGAAATCAACTGTGGGAGCAATTATTAGGAAATGGAAGACATACAAGACCACTGATAATCTCCCTCGATCTGGGGCTCCACGCAAGATCTCACCCCGTGGGGTCAAAATGATCACAAGAATGGTGAGCAAAAATCCCAGAACCACACGGGGAGACCTAGTGAATGACTTGCAGAGAGCTGGGACCAAAGTAACAAAGCCTACCATCAGTAACACACTACGCCGCCAGGGACTCAAATCCTGCAGTGCAAGACGTGTCTCCCTGCTTAAGCCAATACATGTCCAGGCACGTCTGAAGTTTGCTAGAGTGCATTTGGATGATCCAGAAGAGGATTGGGAGAATGTCATATGGTCAGATGAAACCAAAATATAACTTTTTGGTAAAAACTCAACTCGTCGTGTTTGGAGGACAAAGAATGCTGAGTTGCATCCAAAGAACACCATACCTACTGTGAAGCATGGGGGTGGAAACATCATGCTTTGGGGCTGTTTTTCTGCAAAGGGACCAGGACGACTGATCCGTGTAAAGGAAAGAATGAATGGGGCCATGTATCGTGAGATTTTGAGTGAAAACCTCCTTCCATCAGCAAGGGCATTGAAGATGAAACGTGGCTGGGTCTTTCAGCATGACAATGATCCCAAACACACCGCCCGGGCAATGAAGGAGTGGCTTCGTAAGAAGCATTTCAAGGTCCTGGAGTGTCCTAGCCAGTCTCCAGATCTCAACCCCATAGAAAATATTTGGAGGGAGTTGAAAGTCCGTGTTGCCCAGCGACAGCCCCAAAACATCACTGCTTTAGAGGAGATCTGCATGGAGGAATGGGCCAAAATACCAGCAACAGTGTGTGAAAACCTTGTGAAAACTTACAGAAAACGTTTGACCTGTGTCATTGTCAACAAAGGGTATATAACAAAGTATTGAGAAACTTTTGTTATTGACCAAATACTTATTTTCCACCATAATTTGCAAATAAATTCATAAAAAATCCTACAATGTGATTTTCAGGATTTTCTTTTCTCATTTTGTCTGTCATAGTTGACGTGTACCTATGATGAAAATTACAGGCCTCTCTCATCTTTTTAAGTGGAAGAACTTGCACAATTGGTGGCTGACTAAATACTTTTTTCCCCACTGTACTAATAAGCATTCCAATTAAAAGTGAAAAATTGAAAGGAATAATTGAATGGAAGCCGATGTAATCTTTTCCGAATTATTTCTAATGTGCTCACAATAGTTTCCTACACTTAAAAGCGAAAATAAGTTAATTAATGCAAGATGAGAGGTTAACTTGTGTTTTTGTGTATTTTGTCATGAAAAGATATTCAAACTGTTTGTGAAACCTTGCCGGAGGCTATTTTATAAATATATGGGGAATAATTATGGTATGTTTATTTATTGCTCCTTTTCAGAGGACAGGTTCAATACCATTCTAACAACCCTTCTACGTGTGTCTGACATTCTGAACGAATTGGTAAATGCACTGACAGAGCTCACTCAACCCATAATGTAATGACTGGTGCTTCTCAAAATATATAGAACATTTTGACCTTGCTCAAAGTTAAATGACTTTAAATGTTGTATTTGAATCCTTCCTTGGGTGTGATGTGTAGAAAGAGATATTCTCAAAACCTTTTGTACTTACTCCAGTTTTTTATATATATATTGTAATATATTTTTTTCTACACATACTCAGGAGTGTCAGTAGGGATGCTATATTTACATTTCAGTCATTTAGCAGACACTCTTATCCAGAGCGACTTACAGTTGGTGAATACATAAAAATTATTATTATTATTTTTTTATACTGGCCCCCCGTGGGAAACGAACGCCATGCTCTATCAACTGCGTTACATCACTGCGGCCATTCCCTCCCCTACCCTGGACAAAGCTGGGCCAATTGTGCGCCGCCCATGAGTGTCCCGGTCGGCTGCGACAGAGCCTGGATTCGAACCAGGATCTCTAGTGGCACAGTTAGCACTGCAATGCAGTGCCTTAGACCACTGCACCACTCAGGAGCTTATATGTGTGTTCTAAAACTCAAGCAACCAATCCCAATTACTTATTAATTCGGACTATGTTGTTAGAGTGGTGAAAATGTATTTTATACAGTACACCATTATGCAAAATTATAATAATACTGGTGAAAATTATGTAAGTCAATTATATAAGTGAATAATGCTGGGGAACAACTGGAATATCTGGCTTTACAGATCTAACACATGAATGCATTAGCATCAACACAACATTACATATGGAATGTACATTATTATATGGTAATACTGTATGTGCTCTTCACTTTCCTTCTTTCTCATTAAGAATACATTTGGTGTATTAGTGTAGTAGAGGCATTATTTTGCTTAACGACAAGAGGAAATAACTCCATCCAGTTGATACATTTGAAAACAAAATGCTATACATTACCAGTCAAAAGTTTTGACACACCTACTCATTCCAGGATTTTTCTGAATTTTTTACTATTTTCTACATTGTAGAATAATAGTGAAGACATCAAAACTATGAAATAACACATATGGGATCATGTAGTAAGCAAAAAAGTGTTAAACAAATGAAAATATATGTTATATTTGAGATTTTTCAAAGTAGCCACCCTTTGCCTTGATGCCAGCTTTGCACACTCTTGGCCTTCTCTCAACCAGCTTCACCTGGAATGCTTTTCCAACAGTCTTGAAGGAGTTCCCACATATGCTGAGGACTTGTTGGCTGCTTTTCCTTCACTCTGCGGTCCAACTCATCACAAACCATCTCAGTTGGGTTGAGGTCGGGTGATTGTGGAGGCCAGGTCCATCACTCTCCTTCTTGGTAAAATAGCCCTTACAAAGCCTGGAGGTGTGTTGGGTCATTGTCCTGTTGAAAAACAAATGATAGTCCCACTAAGCGCAAACCAGATGGGATGGCATATCGCTGCAGAATCCTGTGGTAGCCATGCTGGTTAAGTGTGCCTTGAATTCTACATAAATCACTGACAGTGTCACCAGCAAAGCACCCCCACACCATAACACCTCCTCCTCCATGCTTTACGGTGGGAAATACACATGCGGAGATCATCCGTTCACCCACACCGCGTGTCACAAAGCCACGGCGGTTGGAACCAAAAATCGCAAATTTGGACTAATCAGACCAAAGGACAGAGTTCCACCGGTCCATGCAAGTCTCTTCTTCTTATTGGTGTCCTTTAGTAGTGGTTTCTTTGCAGCAATTCGACCATGAAGGCCTGATTCATGCAGTCTTCTCTGAACAGTTGATGTTGAGATGTGTCTGTTACTTGAACTCTGTAAAGCATTTATTTGGGCTACAATTTCTGAGGCTGGTAACTCTCATGAATTTATCCTCTGCAGCAGGGGTAACTCTGGGTCTTCCATTCCTTTGGCAGTCCTCATGGGAGCCAGTTTCATCATAGCGCTTGATGGTTTTTGCGACTGCACTTGAAGAAACTTTCAAAGTTCTTGAAATGTTCCGTATTGACTGACCTTCATGTCTTAAAGTAATGATGGACTGTCGTTTCTCTTTGCTTATTTGAGCTGTTCTTGCCATAATATGGACATGGTCTTTCACCAAATAGGGCTATCTTCTGTATCCCACCCCTACCTTGTCACAATACAACTGATTGTCTCAAACGTATTAAGAAGGAAAGGAATTCCACAAATTAACTTTTAACAATGCACACCTGTTAATTTAAATGCATTCCAGGTGACTACCTCATGAAGATGGTTGAGAGAATGCCAAGAGTGTGCAAAGCTGTCATCAAGGCAAAGGGTGGCTATTTGAAGAATCTCAAATATAAAATATATTTTGATTTGTTTAACACTTTTTTGGTTACTACAATACACCAGGGCTGATGTATTGATTAGGAGTGTGAAAAAAATGCTTTTTAAAGTAACTGTCCCAGTGTTGTCAGGCCTTTGAAAGAGATGAGCTACATTTTGATATGGTGCAATGATTCCTGATTGAATAATTTATAGTATTCCTACTGCTATATATTCCAGGTGTATCAACTTCCAGCTCACTGAGATTAACAACATGCCCACTGGGATTCCACTCAATGAGCACATCACTTGCAAATGTTTCTCCTCTTAAGTGCACTTAATATTTCAAATGTAACCTGCACTTCCCCCCTGACAATTTCCACTATTAGGAATAAGTAACCATAAATGAGCTACCTATAGGAGTAATAGCTACCTGCCTAATGTGGTTTCCAAATACCTAACCTTAACGTTTATATCCTTATCTGGTTTAACTCTGACAACAAGTCTATTTCTTTCTGTCACATTAAAGCATTTTAATCAAAAGAAATTGACTTGTGATTGAACAAAATAACATATCCTGAAGTCATTGACCTTTGCATGGCTCTTCACAGCAACACAAAGTGTAGAGTATGATTTGACGTGACATGCCTTTAATGCACTTGGTACAATGCATTCAAATGTACTCCGTGTATGTTAACAATGACAATTTGAATATCCATACAAAACTGTGTAATTTGGCCGTGATATCAAACTCATTTGAATATATTTCAGAACTCTTGATTTCAAAGGATGTCAAAAGTTGACGGACTGACAAAAGTATGAATTTAAAACTTTGATAAGGGCTATCATCCTTTGTGCTTTAGTTGTGAATTAAAATTAATGTGCAATGTTTTTAGGACTACGCCACTTCACTGTGTGTGAAACATGGGAGGGAGAATTAAATCCACTGTGAAGGTCTGACACATTTCATATCACACTTGAGTCATGACTTAGCTGGCCGCCCGGCCGAACTGAGCAATCGGGGGAGAAGGGCCTTGGTCAGGGAGGTGACCAAGAACCCAATGGTCACTCTGACAGAGCTCCAGAGTTCCTCTGTGGAGATGGGAGAACCTTCCAGAAGGACAACCATCTCTGCAGCACTCCACCAATCAGGCCTTTATGGTCGAGTGGCCAGACGGAAGCCACTCCTCAGTAAAATGCACATGACTGCCCTCTTGGAGTTTGCCAAAAGGCACCTAAAGACTCTCAGACCATGAGAAACAAGATTCTGATGAAACCAAGATTGAACTCTTTGTCATGAATGCCAAGCGTCACATCTGGAGGAATCTTGGCACCATCCCTACGGTGAAGCATGGTGGTGGCAGCATCATGCTATGGGGATGTTTTTCAGTGGCAGGGACTGGGAGACTAGTCAGGATCGAGGAAAAGATGAACGGAGCAAAGTACAGAGAGATCCTTGATGAAAACCTGCTCCAGAGCACTCAGGACCTCAGACTGGGGCGAAGGTTCATCTTCCAACAGGACTACGACCCTAAACACATAGCCAAGACAATGCAGGAGTGGCTTTGGGACAAGTCTCTGAATGTTCTTGAGTGTTCCAGCCAGAGCCCGGACTTGAACCCGATCGAACATCTCTGGAGAGACCTGAAAGTTGCTATGCAGCGATGCTCCCCATCCAACCTGACAGAGCTTGAGAGGATCTGCAGAGAAGAATGGGAGAAACTCCCCAAATACAGGTGTGCCAAGCTTGTAGCGTCATACCCAAGAAGACTCGAGGCTGTAAACGCTGCCAAAGGTGCTTCAACAAAGTACTGAGTAAAGGGTCTGAATTCTTATGTAAATATGATATTTCCGTTTTTTATTTTTAATACATTTGCAAAAGTTTCTAAAAACCAGTTTTTGCTCTGTCATTATGGGATATTGTGTGTAGATTGATGAGGAAAAAATACTATTTAAGGCTGTAACATAACAAAATGGGGGGAAAAGGGAAGGGAATACATTCCGAATGCACTGTACTTGTATTGTGTTGCGTTGTGTTGTGTTCCGACAACACCATGCCTTTACAGTCACACAGGGACTCTAAGAGTCCTTACAATATTCAAGAGCCTATCTCGGCACAAAACCCAACATTTCAATGATAATTGCATTTGATTGTAAGGGAAAATATAATGGTGTGCATCACAGCTGCAGTGTCTCTTTGGCTCGCCCCTATCCCAATTATGTTAGATGTCTCTTATATGTAGAAATGCTGTGTGTTCTCCCACCAGATATCGCTGCAGTGCTCTCAGCAACACTCATTGTTTCTGAAATAATTTGGGCAAATAAAAGCAGGTTAACCAATGGCCTTTTTCCATTACAAGGACATGGGTTCAACATAGGATACCAACGTGTATAGGGCCAAAATCATTGATATACCCAATTAAAGCCAAGACTAAGCTTGTACACCAATCCTATTGTTGAACTATTGATCTTTGTTTTCGATCTGTGTTTTCAATCTGTGTTTTTGTACTCTAGGTCTATGGTACATGGGAGGTTAGTAAAATACTTATTCAACAGGAACAGTGAGTGAGAGTCTCCATGAATATACAGTATAGATGCTGCTTCCCAAAAGTTGATAAGACGGGTTTATCCTTTAATATTTCCATTTTGACACAAGCTATGAGGGTTAAAATGATAATTACTTCAACTTGAGATTTTGTTCTGTTTCAATTGACGTGGAACAGTTGTGTGAGACACAGACAGGCTGAGTAATAGAGGTAAAAATAAAAATTGTGAGAAGCAGACATGCTCTCTTCCCTATGACTTGACTCAACACTCGAGCAGCAGAAAACACCATCTTAAGACATGACTCATCTTGCCAAGAGCCATTCCTCTCCATCAGTTAGGTGGGTGGTGTGTAGGAGTGGAAAACCTTGTGATTGTGTCTTATGTTACAAATTAACACAACAATGCTACAAACTAATACTATACTAACATTCTCAACACTTGAATGGAAGAAATGGGCATACCTTGGAGTTGTAATGGTTTGTCAAAGATTAATTATATTCTGATTAAATTCATGCAATCTGTAATACAAATTCAAATTGGAGCATGTGTGTTTGTATTCCTGAAAGTGTGATGGCTAAATGTTTTAGGTCCACCTCTTTGATGCTCTCCATAGCCTGTGTCTTACCCAGGCCAAGCAATCATATTATTTTTCCTGTCTCACCTCCATTTATAAGCCAATGTAGCCAGAAAATGGTGCATCTCAAAATGGGTCTTTGCGGATGTCTGGTGGAACATATAAGCCATTGCACAATTACAGTGGCTTGCGAAAGTATTCACCCACCTTGGCATTTTTCCTATTTTGTTGCCTTACAACCTGGAATTAAAATTGATTTTTGGGGGGTTTGTATCATTTGATATACACAACATGCCTACCACTTTGAAGTTGCAAAATAAAAGTCAATACTTTATAGAGCCACCTTTTTCAGCAATTACAGCTGCAAGTCTCAATAAGCTTGGCACATCTAGCCACTGTGATTCTTGCCCATACTTCAAGGCAAAACTGCTCCAGCTCCTTCAAGTTGGATGGGTTCTGCTGGTGTACAGCAATCTTTAAGTCATACCACAGATTCTCAATTGGATTGAGGTCTGGGCTTTGACTAGGCCATTCCAAGACATTTAAATGTTTCCCCTTAAACCACTCAAATGTTGCTTTAGCAGTATGCTTAGGGTCATTGTCCTGCTGGAAGGTGAACCTCCGTCCCAGTCTCAAACATAGGAAAAAAAAGTAGGCCTCCTGTAGCTCAGTTGGTAGAGCATGGCACTTGCAACGCCACGGTTGTGGGTTTGTTTCCCACGAGGGGCCAGTATGAAAATGTATGCACTCACTAACTGTAAGTCGCTCTGGATAAGAGCATCTGCTAAATGACTAAAATGTAAAAATGTGTTCTCGGGTGATGAGAGGTGTTGGGTTTGCGCCAGACATAGCTCAATTTGAGTCTCATCTGACCAGAGTACATTCTTCCATATGTTTGGGGAGTCTCCCACATGCCTTTTGGCGAACACCAAACGTTTTTGCTTATTTTCGTCTTTAAGCAATGGCTTTTTTTGGCCACTCTTCCATAAAGCCCAGCTCTGTGGAGTGTACGGCTTAAAGTGGTCCTATGGACAGATACTCTAATCTCCGCTGTGGAGCTTTGCAGCTCCTTCAGGGTTATCTTTGGTCTCTTTGTTGCCTCTTTGATTAATACCACCTTGCCTGGTCTGTCAGTTTTGGTGGGCGGCCCTCTCTTGGCAGGTTTGTTGTGGTGCCATATTCTTTCAATTTTTTAATAATGGATTTAATGGTGCTCCGTGGGATGTTCAAAGTTTCGGATATTTTTTTATAACTCAACCCTGATCTGTACTTCTCCACAACCTTGTCACTGACCTGTTTGGAGCGCTCCTTGGTCTTCATGGTGCCGCTTGCTTGGTGGTGCCCTTTGCTTAGTGGTGTTGCAGACTCTGGGGCCTTTCAGAACAGGTGTATACAGTGGGGGAAAAAAGTATTTAGTCAGCCACCAATTGTGCAAGTTCTCCCACTTAAAAAGATGAGAGAGGCCTGTAATTGTCATCATAGGTACACGTCAACTATGACAGATAAATGGAGGAAAAAAAATCCAGAAAATCACATTGTAGGATTTTTAATGAATTTATTTGCAAATTATGGTGGAAAATAAGTATTTGGTCACCTACAAACAAGCAAGATTTCTGGCTCTCACAGACCTGTAACTTCTTCTTTAAGAGGGTCCTCTGTCATCCACTCGTTACCTGTATTAATGGCACCTGTTTGAACTTGTTATCAGTATAAAAGGCACCTGTCCACAACCTCAAACAGTCACACTCCAAACTCCACTATGGCCAAGACCAAAGAGCTGTCAAAGGACACCAGAAACAAAATTGTAGACCTGCACCAGGCTGGGAAGACTGAATCTGCAATAGGTAAGCAGCTTGGATTGAAGAAATCAACTGTGAGAGCAATTATTAGGAAATGGAAGACATACAAGACCACTGATAATCTCCCTCGATCTGGGGCTCCATGCAAGATCTCACCCTGTGGGGTCAAAATGATCACAAGAACGGTGAGCAAAAATCCCAGAACCACACGGGGGGACCTAGTGAATGACCTGCAGAGAGCTGGGACCAAAGTAACAAAGCCTACCATCAGTAACACACTACGCCGCCAGGGACTTAAATCCTGCAGTGCCAGACGTGTCCCCCTGCTTAAGCCAGTACATGTCCAGGCCCGTCTGAAGTTTGCTAGAGTGCATTTGGATGATCCAGAAGAGGATTGGGAGAATGTCATATGGTCAGATGAAACCAAAATATAACTTTTTGGTAAAAACTCAACTCGTCGTGTTTGGAGGACAAAGAATGCTGAGTTGCATCCAAAGAACACCATACCTACTGTGAAGCATGGGGGTGGAAACATCATGCTTTGGGGCTGTTTTTCTGCAAAGGGACCAGGACGACTGATCCGTGTAAAGGAAAGAATGAATGGGGCCATGTATCGTGAGATTTTGAGTGAAAATCTCCTTCCATCAGCAAGGGCATTGAAGATAAAACGTGTCTGGGTCTTTCAGCATGACAATGATCCCAAACACACCGCCCGGGCAACGAAGGAGTGGCTTCGTAAGAAGCATTTCAAGGTCCTGGAGTGGCCTAGCCAGTCTACAGATCTCAACCCCATAGAAAATCTTTGGAGGGAGTTGAAAGTCTGTGTTGCCCAGCGACAGCCCCAAAACATCACTGCTCTAGAGGAGATCTGCATGGAGGAATGGGCCAAAATACCAGCAACAGTGTGTGAAAACCTTGTGAAGACTTACAGAAAACGTTTGACCTGTGTCATTGCCAACAAAGGGTATATAACAAAGTATTGAGAAACTTTTGTTATTGACCAAATACTTATTTTCCACCATAATTTGCAAATAAATTCATTAAAAATCCTACAATGTGATTTTCTGGATTTTCTTTCTCATTTTGTCTGTCATAGTTGACGTGTAGCTATGATGAAAATTACAGGCCTCTCTCATCTTTTTAAGTGGGAGAACTTGCACAATTGGTGGCTGACTAAATACTTTTTTTCCCCACTGTATATACTGAGATCATGTGACACTTAGATTGCACATCTTATTTAGGGGCTTCATAGCAAATGGGGTGAATACATATTCATGCAGCACTTTTCTGTTATTAATTTTTTTGAATTTTTTGAAACAAGTAATTTTTTTTCATTTCACTTCACCAATTTGGACTATTTTGTGTATGTCCATTACATGAAATCCAATTAAATATCCATTGAAATTACAACAAAATAGGAAAAACGCCAATGAGGGATGAATACTTTTGCAAGGCACTGTATGTATCCTTATGTTCGGGTCAAATAGGATAAATAAAAAAAATACAACAAATGTCTTGTCTTTATGTCTGAACAAATGATCTGAGATGCTTCTCCCCGGAGGAAGAGTAAGTAAAGATCACTGATGTGAGCCAAGTGTAATTTAAGATTGTTGACGGTTGTAAACGTCAGTGACCCAACCTCAGCCTAATGGAATTTAAATGGAGGGATACGCAGATACGCTTTGTTTCAGAGAAACCGAATGGGATAATGGTATTTTAGGGAGGTCATTACTTGATCATAGATAGACTTAAAATAAAACACACTTCGTCAACGTTCTTTTTATATTTACAGGATGAAATAACTGGCCTTGAATGGTTAATATTTCCCTTAAAAAACTGCAAAAGTAGAATGTGTTTCCAATTTTAGGATGGCCATGATTATGCAGTATTTTAATTAGTTGTGATACCCTTCCATCTATTTAGAATGCAAGAGCATGTTTAGCAGGGAAAACGTCATCCTTGATTTAAACCATCCTGTCTAAGTATGAATTTAATGGTTTCATTTTGGCTTATATACCACGGAGGAGGATCTATTGCAATTTCAAACATGTTTTATGTTTTATTCCAATTTTTAAATGGGGCTATGAAATCATCAATAAAAAATAGGGGTCAGGCCGTGGGGTCATTGGGGTCAGGTAAGCTTCTTACCAGTCAGTGGTCCTGTGGGGTTAAGGTTATGGTCAGGGTCAGTATCTCCAGATCAGTTTGATATCTGTTCATTTTATTTTGGATTATTGATTGGTGATATCGAGAGCTTGGGAATATAAGGTTCTATCTGCATTTTTGTTTAAGAAATGTTCTGTTCAATCTTCTCTACCTATATAGTACTCTAAATACCCCAATTCATGTTGTTAAGTTCAAAAGAATACAAGATTAAAAAAAATATCTGACACCATTCAAACCAATGATGGTTCAGAACTTTAATATCAATTATCTCAGAATCATCTTTTTGCAGATAGAACCGTATAGTCCCAAGCTCTCAATATTACTATACTTCCTTTAAGCATTCTGCGCTCTAAGTGCTGTAGGGGCAGAAAACAATGCACAAAATATCCGTCTTCGGCACCCTCTCAAGAAATGTAGCCTTTCATATTTAGAATGCATGCTCCCAGACGCTAGAGCTCTGTTTCAGCAGAGAAGCCTATACAGAAAGCTATCATTTTTTCCTTTCGTCTACCAAGGACCTCTCTCCTTCTCCTGGATTTATGAAATGGCTTTTTCATGTCATGTCAAGAGCCATGTTGACTGGCATAAAGGTCTACCTCTTCAGAATACCAGGGAAGGATTTCTGCATTTCTACATGTCAGCTGAACATTGAAAGGGTGATAATTATAAATCAGGCATGTGTTGAAGAAAACAGTGTTAGGCCATTTTCAGAACAGAAAGGGGCAGATTTACTGAATCAACTAGAATGTAGTCAATTATGATTGCTTGTTAAAAGGTAACAACTGGGCCATGATCTTGGATTGTTGGGGAATGTGTTTCCTATACATGTACAGAACTAATGTCTGAGTAACACCTTCCATTGTTTCAAGTGTAGTAACACTGTGTAATACCGCTGTAATTTCAATGAAATTATTTAAGTACTAAGTAGCAATATGTTAACACAATGTTGATTTAGCTTTAATTTGCTTACCAAGATAATTCTAAAAACAGTACCTAATTATTAAAACCATAGTCTTACAGCATACAACTTAATTAAAATGAAATAAATATTCAAAACCAGAAGAATACCTCTGTGTTTTCCTTGACATGGAAAATAGATACAACTGGCACTTAAAAAGATGTACTTGTGATAATTGTGCAGACAGCGAAATACTAGCAGACAACAACATACATCTTTGCTTCAAAATGCAGCATAGTTAATTGATTAGCTCAAATCCCTAAGCATCCCTTTTAAAACACCCACCTCTTAAGGTGTCAGCATACTTCAGTTCTTGGCTAGTCAAACCAAACGAGTGTACTTGCATATTCTCTTAAAAGACCATCGCTTTAAATATTTGACAAAAAGTGGCAGTAGTACTGTTTGTCTATTTCAAGATGCCTAAGCCAGCCACTTCCTCAAATAGTCAGAATTAATCTAAGATAACTCAAGAAATCTGTCATTCATTTTGTTGTTTTTGCCGAGGAGATCTGTCACGCAATTTTGCATCTAACTAAGATGTTTGGTGCAGTAAATCTCAATGAAAAAATGTGCATGAAAACAAGTCGTCTCTTGTTGAATGACAACAAATACTTTATTGAAGAATCCCGACAAAGGGGCAGTAGACTTCAGCTACCGACTTCGGCTTGCCTCGAGAACTTTTTGTGTGTGCCTGAACAGCTGAAAAAACCCTTACCGAAGTCCAAAATGAACAAAAATATCACAAAATTTCATCATATGCACAAACTCTTCCAATCTGTTTCAGCTTGGAAGCATGCAGTTGCTTTTACTCAGTCTCTCACCTAGTCAGTCTGTTATTGCCCAGTGCTCTCTTTGTAAACACCTTGGCACAGTGGTAGAACCCTGGAACCGTGACACCTAGGTCTCCTCGCCACATCAGAACAAACTAATAGTGAAACACTTACTGGTTTAGTGATCGTTTTTCAAAAGTGGGAATTAACCCTAAACACACCATCAGGGGTCAATTTTGACCCCAAGTGGTTAAAAATTGCATAATTTCGAAACACTTTTTTTGATCCTTCTGAAATTGTAGGACTTTGTCAAGCAACTAGTTACCGACAATAAAAAATACACAATTTACCATGATTTATGTGTTAACATGGAGGAATGAAAAATAATCTATCTTTTGTAAGTTAGTGGTGAAAATGTAGACTCAATAGTAGACTTTGTGATAAAAGCATAACATTTGACACATAGTTAGATGTATGCATCCTGAAAAGAAAAGTAGGCCTCCTGTAGCTCAATTGGTAGAGCATGGCGCTTGCAACGGCAGGGTTGTGGGTTCGATTCCCACGGGGGGCCAGTATGAAAAATTTATGCACTCACTAACTGTAAGTCGCTCTGGATAAGAGCGTCTGCTAAATGACTGAAATGTAAATGTCAAAAAAGATATAGATATGGAGCCATCCCAGATTTGACCACTGGGGGGCGTGGCAGTCACTATAGCAAAAAAAGTACTCAAAAATGCAAATACATATTTAGTTTCCAGTTGCTAGCTACAGTATGTTTCCTTTAAGTTGTCCAATTATTTTTTATCGACATTTAGAAAGTTCACATAGAAAATATATGTGACAATTGCCCGTAGCGTTCCAAAGTTAGAGCTATGTAAAAGTCTGGTGGCGCCCATATCACCCACATCGGTGGCAATCTTAGGTCGTATCGGTGTGTCAGATTAGCTACATTTCCAATTTCTCAGCCTCTGTGTATCACATAAACACACTACTTTGAATTAATAACAGACAAATGGTCATAACAAGTGGCTATAGTGAAATGTATCAAAATATCTGCTCAAAACATGAAAAACACACAAAAACGTATATTTTAAAATGTGACTATAAATGTGTGAACATTTTAAAACATATGCTTATTTGGGGGAATTTAAACTATTTAATTGTGTCGAAAAGGTTAATAAAAGAAAGTGTAACTGTTTGACAGAAAGTGTATTTTTATGCCATCATTTCCAATTTGGGGTAAAAAATTAACCCTGTTGGCCCTTATAGGGTTAAGCACTCTGTTTCATTATTCTGCAGTGCCTCGTTCAATGGCAGAGGCATTGATAGTATGAGTCACGTTGACATCAGCATTTGATGTATGGCAAGCTCCCATTTTTCATACTTGATCAGAACTTCGGGAGACATATTTAGCATGCCTCAGCTCCTCGTCCTTATGTCTAACTTGGTTGAGAGGCAGAAATAATTGTTTTGACACAAGCACTGAAAGAGTAGTCAATTAGCCTGGGCGTTATGCATGGCTCATTCCACATTTTCTTTGTGATGCTACCGCAACAAACAATATGGTCAATTTCAATGGCAGTTTGCAGCCCAAAGAGACAGCCATACAGATAGGGATCTGTAGTCTTTCCCCAGATTATTTTCCATACTATCTTAGTGTAAAGCTGAAAGTGCACTAATAATACCCACATGTAGCACATATTTTTTTTTTACAGTGCCTTGTAATGTCCATAGGCAATTGGTATGGTACAGCATGACGCAATATACAGTATAAACACTCTGAAAATGTTATGGATGTGGATTTACAGCTCAGGGATATTCTAAACCAATATGGAAGAGGATTGTGATTTCCCCTGGGGGGGCAGCCAGACCATTACAGATATTTGATTCAAACAATAGATTCTCCTCAAAGATATTCAACAGAGCTAGAGAGGAGGCTAATTTTACATTTCTACATTTGAGTCATTTAGCAGACACTCTTATCCAGAGCGACATACAGGAGCAATTAGGGTTAAGTGCCTTGCTCGGCTCTGGGATTTGAACCAGCGAGCTGTCGGTTACTGGCCCAACGCTCTTAACCGCTAGGATACCTGCCGCGGTTGAGAGAGGTAGAGAATGGTGCAAAGGAAAGCAAACTGCAAGTATGGTACTGTACAACAAAATGTTGTTCATTTACATGTGATCTTTAAAAAGATTTTCAGTGTCAATGTCTACGACTCCCCGTTTATCAACCGTCTTAGTGTTGGTTTGAATTGTTCCGGGACAATACTGTATGTCCTGGATCTAGCATATTTAACTGCAGGTTTATAAAACATGTCTTAGGCATGGATGATATAACCTGTTTTCATAGCATATTAATATTCATATTGCAAATGCAGTGTCCTTGAAAAGTGTTCTCCCAAGTACTTCAACATTCTCTTGGAACAACACTTTGGATTTCTCAACAGACTTTCAATAAATCATTTGACACATTTAGTTTACCACAAATCCCAGCTCAAGCAGTCATGAAATGCAGATATCTCTCTAGACACAAAATATTTTCGTTTTCATGAGACACTTTCTTAGATTCCTTAATGCAAAGATAGAGAAAATGGAAGTGCTATTGGGTAGGCCTATGTGCTGGCTACAAATCAAATTTTTTATGACCAAGCCCAATATAGCTTTGTTGTACATGGAGACTGGAAAGAGGGTTTTTGGGCCACCTGGCCCCAATTGATTTGTCCCGAAAATGAGAGTGCATTGAAGCTAAACAAAGCTGTGGCAGCGACAAGCCAATGATGCTCTCATCCAAAATGACCGTCATTTGCATTCAGCGATGTGAAATGTCCGGTGTTTTACTAATCCTTATACTAAGCTCTGAAAAGTAACACATTATTTGTCACCTACCTAACAGGGTAGAAAACATCTCAAATTTAAAAAAGCTAATGATGTTCATGAAATATAAATGCAATCGTATGCTCATGGCTCATTTACTTAGTGTCCTTGCCTTTTATAATTTTCAATCAACATCTACATGAACAGTCAACTTAAGTGCAGATGTAAGATCTTAATTTGAGCCAGTTTGCTACAGAAGGAAAATAATCCTGCAGCAACAGGAAACGTTAATTATTATGTCGATTATAAATAATGGGCATTTACAGTGGGGGAAAAAAGTATTTAGTCAGCCACCAATTGTGCATGTTCTCCCACTTAAAAAGATGAGAGAGGCCTGTAATTTTCATCATAGGCACACGTCAACTATGACAGACAAAATGAGAAAAAAAAAATCCAGAAAATCACATTGTAGGATTATTAATGAATTTATTTGCATATTATGGTGGAAAATAAGTATTTGGTCAATAACAAAAGTTTCTCAATACTTTGTTATATACCCTTTGTTGGCAATGACACAGGTCAAACGTTTTCTGTAATTCTTCACGAGGTTTTCACACACTGTTGCTGGTATTTTGGCCCATTCCTCCATGCAGATCTCCTCTAGAGCAGTGATGTTTTGGGGCTGTCGCTGGGCAACACGGACTTTCAACTCCCTCCAAAGATTTTCTATGGGGTTGAGATCTGGAGACTGGCTAGGCCACTCCAGGACCTTGAAATGCTTCTTACGATGCCACTCCTTCGTTGCCCGGGCGGTGTGTTTGGGATCATTGTCATGCTGAAAGACCCAGCCACGTTTTATCTTCAATTCCCTTGCTGATGGAAGGAGGTTTTCACTCAAAAATCTCACGATACATGGCCCCATTCATTCTTTCCTTTACATGGATCAGTCGTCCTGGTCCCTTTGCAGAAAAACAGCCCCAAAGCATGATGTTTCCACCCCCATGCTTCACAGTAGGTATGGTGTTCTTTGGATGCAACTCAGCATTCTTTGTCCTCCAAACACGACGAGTTGAGTTTTTACCAAAAAGTTCTATTTTGGTTTCATCTGACCATATGACATTCTCCCAATCCTCTTCTGGATCATCCAAATGCACTCTAGCAAACTTCAGAAGGGCCTGGACATGTACTGGCTTAAGCAGGGGGACACGTCTGGCACTGCAGGATTTGAGTCCCTGGCGGCGTAGTGTGTTACTGATGGTAGGCTTTGTTACTTTGGTCCCAGCTCTCTGCAGGTCATTCACTAGGTCCCCCCGTGTGGTTCTGGGATTTTTGCTCACCGTTCTTGTGATCATTTTGACCCCACGGGGTGAGATCTTGCGTGGAGACCCAGATCGAGGGAGATTATCAGTGGTCTTGTATGTCTTCCATTTCCTAATAATCGCTCCCACAGTTGATTTCGTCAAACCAAGCTGCTTAACTATTGCAGATTCAGTCTTCCCAGCCTGGTGCAGGTCTACAATTTTGTTTCTGGTGTCCTTTGACATTTCTTTGGTCTTGGCCATAGTGGAGTTTGGAGTGTGACTGTTTGAGGTTGTGGACAGGTGTCTTTTATACTGATAACAAGTTCAAACAGGTGCCATTAATACGGGTAACGAGTGGAGGACAGAGGAGCCTCTTAAAGAAGAAGTTACAGGTCTGTGAGAGCCAGAAATCTTGCTTGTTTTTAGGTGACCAAATACTTATTTTCCACCATAATTTGCAAATAAATTCATAAAAAATCCTACAATGTGATTTTCTGGAGAAAAAAATTCTCAATTTGTCTGTCATAGTTGACGTGTACCTATGATGAAAATTACAGGCCTCTCTCATCTTTTTAAGTGAGAGAACTTGCACAATTGGTGGCTGACTAAATACTTTTTTTCCCAACTATATGTATGGGTTGATACATTTTTTGTAACGGAAAATCAAGTCTGCAATTTCAAAGTGGAAATTATAAACTTCAGAATCCTTTTTCAACCTCAAATACACTACAGTTCTCCTACAACAGGTGATCAAATTAAGATCCTACATCTGTAGTAGAGACATTTATTTGTAATGTCCTTGTAAGTTGATCACTTAAACATTACAATGCATTTAAAGTTAACTGTATGATACGTCTGTCCATATTTCCTTCCCATCTAATACTTTCCAAAGGCAAGTGTGGAATTCGATTCAGCAGTGGGACCCAAATTATTTTCCTCTGTGTTGGAAGGCAGTCATCCAGTGAAGTGTGACATGGCCATATGAATACACAGTAACTACAGAAAGCAATTTCATTGCTGAATAAAAGTGTATCGGATGCAAAAACACACATTAATTATTGACACAAATGCTACAAAAATAAACACCTCTCCAAGGACGTCCTGAAAGGCCATCTTCCATTAGTGCTCCATTAGTGCACCACACGCTTACAAACCAAAAGTTGTCTGTCAAAAAAAGTAATATATTTTTGACAAAGTAGTTTTATACAAAGCCACCCATAGAATAAAGAGTAGTTATAGTGCTTGTTATCTGAAAAGATCAACAGTGTATTATGATATATGGCCCCGGTGTGGAATGGGTAATGTACCTCTGACAACTGTAGGCTTTTCTTATTTCCGTTCTATTAAGCACAAAGATGGGTCCTGATTTAACTGTAAAGTGCACACATTTTCGCCCAAATGCCTTTTCCACTCCTCTCAGTAATGACATTTTACGGCACGTCGGCTGGAAACATCGGTATCGTCCCAAGTATTTCACAGTGGCCTGTCCATCTAAATTCTCTCCGATGGACTCAGGTGTCCTCCCAAGTGCAAAGTCTCTCTGCACCATTGACTCAAGAAAGCTCTGTTTTGAATTATCGTATGTCAACTTCTGATGTTGTATGTGCGTTCCCATGCTAACATATCTTCCAAAAACACTCTAAAAAAGTGAGATAAATCATTTCTCATAATGATTCCCCATTGCATTTGATATTAGCTTGGGTATTCTCTTTGCTCTGGGAAAGTTGCTCTGCTTGTTTTCCCTCCTGTTTGGAGAATAGGTGAACACTCCCTTGAGGGTTGAGAGTGACTTTTTACATCAATATGCTATCTACATGAATGCAAGGGTGACTACAACACGTTTAATTTTGATGTAACTATTCCATACAGGTTAAGTGTGCCTCTTAGTCATGGCAAAACATAAATCATCATATTTTAATCCTTCATGATTCAAGAGGTAAGTGTTGATTGGTTTCAGTTCTCAGTTTTATTATGACTTATCCAGCAGCTGTGCACAATTCAATAGTCAACCCCATGCGTGGTAATGGCCAAAATGTTTGGTTGATATACAATCCTTTTCCTTTGTATGCATGTGTTCTATTGGGTTCTTATACCGTTCAAGCACTTTCAATATGCCTCTTCTAATCAGTGTTGAGTTCACACAGTGTAAAGACAAATAGTTGTGTTTGTGCAGCTCTCTTTACACTGCTGTTTCCACAGGGCAGTTAACACAAGGCTCGGGACTTACCCCTTTACAGTCTGTTGAGATTTAACTGTATGGCCTGGCTGTGATTCAAACCTGAGTACCAGAAACAGCTTAGAGAGGGCACCAGTCCATTACCATACTGACATTGGGGATTGTGTCTATTGAGGCCAGCCGATTAGACATGCAGAGCACGTTTAGCTCCTCTGAGGGATTTGCCCACCTTGTGTAGATTTTAATCAGTTCCAGGCAGGGAGAGGTTTGTTTCCTAGAGGTCACTGTTATAAGGAAATGTACGCTTATGGAGGCATGTTAACTCTCTGGTGGCTACATCAGACCCAGATATGTTCAGCTATACTTGATCTTATCACACGGCTTGAATAAGGGCTTGATCTTTGACTGAACAAGTGGGTGAAAGCTGCAGTAGATATACAGTATATATTTTGTATTACAGCACATACTACTGTAGTTATGGTGTTTGGTATTATATTTGTCCATCACAAGCTTGGCAGGCTTTGCATGAGCATATGCAGTTTGCATCCAATTTAATCGCGACAGACCACTTGTTGCCATATCACCAAAAGGCTTTTTCTGGGAAAGGTGAAGCCAGATTTAATCCAGCATGGCATTTCTATCAATTGACACAACCTGTAGGAGATATAAAGGGGAGATAAAAACAGAGCTCTAATTCCTTAAGAAAGGGCACTGCTCCCGAAATGTCTATCCTTTTGATGTAGAATGCAGATGATCTTGCATGCTAATTTGACTGCTCTGAATATTTGTGTGTTTGGAACATGCCTTCCAGTAGCGTACAGATCTGGGCTCCTGTGCCTGGGAGAATGGCTCTTTAGCCTATCCCTCCAAACGTTAAGCTCCCTCAAGCATATAGTACATATTTGTAGATATAGATTACAGTTGCTATCCCGGTTGCTTTCCAAAAATGTACTCAGATTTTACACAACTTATTAATCTTTCTACAGTACAGTGCAGAATTTGGTCCAAGTCCAGGCAAAGAACCAGCATTTACCAGCTGACATGCATTGCATTCTCCAGACACTCAAGCAAGGGCTTCCTGTTATTAAGAGTGAACAGGCATCTGTATGTTCATCTTCAGTTGCAAAGGTGGAGCAAAGAAAGGGTATACTTGCAGAACACATGTTCTCTACTCTTATCGGGGTATTCCCTAGGAAAGAGGTTAGTACCCTGGGTCTGCCCCAGCCCTAGCTCCTCTCCGTAGACTTGGCAGGATGGGGAGTGCACACTATATTATAAGAGAGATAGTAAGAGAATAGTTAAACACTTAGATGGAGAGTTGGTTCAGAGTTATTTAATATTACAGTACTGGATTCGCATGACAAGCGGTACGGGCGTAGCCTATTGTCATCCGAATGATAGGCATACAAAATCTCTCAGTTTATACACGGCTTTGCAAGCTAAGTCCATCCAACAGTTGCCAACCATTATTGAGTGTCACTCCTCACCTACAATAGCATCAACCTATATGGTGACGTGTTGCACTCTAGTCCGTATAGTCCATCACATACTCCTTCTAAGATTAGCAACAGTGGCCCCCAAGCTATCTTGGCACACAGACCTTCTGGCACCCAACAGTGACAGAAATAATACATGGAATGTCCTCATCCTCTCAATCCCATACAGCTCATGAGATTAAAGACATTAACAAATACTGTATAAAAAGACGTTATATCAATTATGTAGTACCATTCCCATATGGCTTGGCTAAGATTGTGCTGCAAATCACACCAGCCCTCCCTGTTTCAGTACTGACTACAAAGCACTGAAGTCAGCACACACCATGCTTACTGGTTATTGAGATCATCACTAGTTTTGCAGTGTAAACCTTTATTTTTTCATGGTAATATTCAATATTCAACTTAGACAGTCTTGCTCTCTCTTTCTCATGATTTACTCTCCTACTGTCTCACACCTTTCCTCTCAATAACTCATGCAATGCCTTTAATAACAACACGGTTGAAATGCTTACAGTGGGGAAAAAAAGTATTTAGTCAGCCACCAATTGTGCAAGTTCTCCCACTTAAAAAGATGAGAGAGGCCTGTAATTTTCATCATAGGTACACCTCAACTATGACAGACAAAATGAGAAAAAAAATCCAGAAAATCACATTGTAGGATTTTTAATGAATTTATTTGCAAATTATGGTGGAAAATAAGTATTTGGTCAATAACAAAAGTTTCTTAATACTTTGTTATATACCCTTTGTTGGCAATGACACAGGTCAAACGTTTCAAATCAAATCAAATCAATTCAAATCAAATCAAATTTTATTGGTCACATGCGCCGAATACAACAAGTGCAGACATTACAGTGAAATGCTTACTTACAGCCCTTAACCAACAGTGCGTTTATTTAAAAAAAAAAAAAAAAAAAAAAGTAAGAATAAAAACAACAACAAAAAAAAGTGTTGAGAAAAACAAAGAGCAGAAGTAAAATAAAGTGACAGTAGGGAGGCTATATATACAGGGGGTAACGGTGCAGAGTCAATGTGCGGGGGCACCGACTAGTTGAGGTAGTTGAGGTAATATGTACATGTGGGTAGAGTTAAAGTGACTATGCATAAATACTTAACAGAGTAGCAGCAGCGTAAAAAGGATGGGGTGGGGGGGCAGTGCAAATAGTCCGGGTAGCCATGATTAGCTGTTCAGGAGTCTTATGGCTTGTGGGTAGAAGCTGTTGAGAAGTCTTTTGGACCTAGACTTGGCACTCCGGAACCGCTTGCCGTGCGGTAGCAGAGAGAACAGTCTATGACTAGGGTGGCTGGAGTCTTTGACAATTTTGAGGGCCTTCCTCCTCCTGTAAGTCTTCACAAGGTTTTCACACACTGTTGTTGGTATTTTGGCCCATTCCTCCATGCAGATCTCCTCTAGAGCAGTGATGTTTTGGGGCTGCCGCTGGGCAACACAGACTTTCAACTCCCTCCAAAGATTTTCTATGGGGTTGAGATCTGGAGACTGGCTAGGCCACTCCAGGACCTTGAAATGCTTCTTACGAAGCCACTCATTTGTTGCCCGGGTGGTGTGTTTGGGATCATTGTCATGCTGAAAGACCCAGCCACGTTTCATCTTCAATGCCCTTGCTGATGGAAGGAGGTTTTCACTCAAAATCTCACGATACATGGCCCCATTCATTCTTTCCTTCACACGGATCAGTCGTCCTGGTCCCTTTGCAGAAAAACAGCCCCAAAGCATGATGTTTCCACCCCCATGCTTCACAGTAGGTATGGTGTTCTTTGGATGCAACTCAGCATTCTTTGTCCTCCAAACACGACGAGTTGAGTTTTTACCAAAAAGTTATATTTTGGTATCATCTGACCATATGACATTCTCCCAATCCTCTTCTGGATCATCCAAATGCACTCTAGCAAACTTCAGACGGGCCTGGACATGTACTGGCTTAAGCAGGGGGACACGTCTGGCACTGCAGGATTTGAGTCCCTGGCGGCGTAGTGTGTTACTGATGGTAGGCTTTGTTACTTTGGTCCCAGCTCTCTGCAGGTCATTCACTAGGTCCCCCCTTGTGGTTCTGGGATTTTTGCTCACCGTTCTTGTGATCATTTTGACCCCATGGGATGAGATCTTGCGTGGAGCCCCAGATCGAGGGAGATTATCAGTGGTCTTGTATGTCTTCCATTTCCTAATAATTGCTCCCACAGTTGATTTCTTCAAACAAGCTGCTTACCTATTGCAGATTCAGTCTTCCCAGCCTGGTGCAGGTCTACAATTTTGTTTCTGGTGTCCTTTGACAGCTCTTTGGTCTTGGCCATAGTGGAGTTTGGAGTGTGACAGTTTGAGGTTGTGGACAGGTGTATTTTATACTGATAACAAGTTCAAACAGGTGCCATTAATACAGGTAACGAGTGGAGGACAGAGGAGCCTCTTAAAGAAGAAGTTACAGGTCAGTGAGAGCCAGAAATCTTGCTTGTTTGTAGGTGACCAAATACTTATTTTCCACCATAATTTGCAAATAAATTCATTAAAAATCCTACAATGTGATTTTCTGGATTTTTTTTCTCATTTTGTCTGTCATAGTTGACGTGTACCTATGATGAAAATTACAGGCCTCTCTCATCTTTTTAAGTGGGAGAACTTGCACAATTGGTGGCTGACTAAATACTTTTTTTCCCTACTGTATCTGTTCACTCAGTGAGATACCGTCGAATGTTAAACCATTCATAAATATTTGATGGCTCTTGTGCATAATTATACTCTCCACAATGTTTGAGTATCTGGACACAGCGCTGACAGTTTTCCATAAAACTATTACTACATATAAATGTTTATGAGACAGCCATTTTGTGCACCTTTATCAAATCTCTCTAAAACAGTGTGTAGTTTCAATCCACACTGCAGATGGAAAATGTTTATGATTGGCAGCCCTTACTTCCTTTCTTTGAAAAATGATTGTCCATAATTATGCAGCGTTATCAGAAAACAATGCAACAACAGCTACAGTGCCTTGCAAAAGTGTTCATCCGCCTTGGCGTTTTTCATATTTTGTTGCATTACAACCTGTAATTTAACAGGATTTTTATTTGAATTTCATGTAATGGACATACACAAAATAGTTCAAATTGGTGAAGTGAAATGAAAAAAATAACTTGTTTCCAAAAATTCTAAAAAATGTATAACGTAAAAGTGCTGCATGCATATATATTCACCCCCTTTGCTATGAAGCCCCTAAATAAGATCTGATGCAACCAATTACCTTCAGAAGTTACATAATTAGTTACATAAAGTCCACCTATGTGCAATCTAAGTGTCACATGATCTCAGTATATACAGTATACACCTGTTCTGAAAGGCCCCAGAGTCTTTAATACCACTGAGCAAGGGGCACCTCCAAGTAAGCGGCACCATGAAGACCAAGGAGCTCTCCAAACAGGTCAAGGACAAAGTTGTGGAGAAGTACAGATCAGGGTTGGGTTATAAAAAAAGATCTGAAACTTTGAACATCCCACGGAGCACCATTAAATCCATTATTTAAAAAATGAAAGAATATGGCACCACAACAAACCTGCCAAGAGAGGGCCGCCCACCAAAACTCACAGACCAGGCAAGGAGGGCATTAATCAGAGAGGCAACAAAGAAACCAAAGATAACCCTGAAGGAGCTGCAAAGCTCCACAGCGGAGATTGGAGTATCTGTCCATAGGACCACTTTAAGCCGTACACTCCACGGAGCTGGGCTTTACGAAAGAGTGGCCAGAAAGAAAGCCATTACTTCAAGAAGAAAATAAGCAAACACGTTTGGTGTTCGCCAAAATGCATGTGGGTGACTCCCCAAACATATGGAAGAAGGTACTCTGGTCAGATGAGACTAAAATTGAGCTTTTTGGCCATCAAGGAAAACACTATGTTTGGCGCAAACCCAACACCTCTCATCACCCCAAGAACACCAGCATGGTGGTGGCAGGTACTGGGAAACTGGTCAGAATTGGAGGAATGATGGATGGTGCTAAATACAGGGACATTCTTGAGGGAAACCTGCTTCAGTCTTCCAGAGATATGAGACTGGGATTGAGGTTCACCTTCCAGCAGGACAATGACCCTAAGCACACTGCTAAAGCAACACTCGAGTGGTTTAACGGAAAACATTTAAATGTCTTGGAATGGCCTAGTCAAAGCCCAGAACTCAATCCAATTGAGAATCTGTGGTATGACTTAAAGATTGCTGTACACCAGCGGAACCCATCCAACTTGAAGGAGCTGTAGCAGTTTTGTCTTGAAGAATGGGGGGGGGGTATCTTGGATGGCAGGTATCTTGGCCCTAATGATGTACTGGGCCATACGCACTACCCTCTGTAGCGCCTTGAGGTCGAACGCTCAATTTTTCTGTTTTTTTTGTCTTATTTGTTGTTTGTTTCACAATAAAAAATATTTTGCATCTTCAAAGTGGTAGGCATGTTGTGTAAATCAAATTATACAAACCCTCAAAAAATCAATTTTAATTCCAGGTTGTAAGGCAACAAAATAGGAAAAAATGTCAAGGGGGGTGAATACTTCGCAAGCCACTGTATTAATGTTAAACATCGATGACTTTACACATCTCATGTACATTTGCCGTCTTCGTCAAAAACCATGTGTTACTTCAGAGAGAATGAGTTTGATCAAAGGAAGTTTGTACCTCAGACTATACATATGTTCCCTTTCATCCTTGATCACGAAGACATTCATTACAAAACATCTATTACGTTTTCTGTTATGATGAGTTTCTGGTATTGAGAAGTTCAGGATGCAAGAGAGTATGTTACACAGATGGAGATTGGATTCAGTCATTATTGAATGGTCACAATATTGGATTCAATGACAGGGTGTATGGACATAGCCTCCTGCCATCTGAATGACTTCCATACAAAATCTCTCACTTTATATAACGCACTTCCAATCTATTCTTATCTTACACAGTTGCTACTAACCATCATTGAGTGTCACTCATCCACCACCATATCATCCACCTACTTGGTGTCGTGTGGCACCCTAGCCAGGCCATTCCTTCACGCACCCATCCTAAGTTTAGCAACAGTGGCCCCCAATCTATTTTGGCACACTGACCTTCTTTTACTCACTCGTGACACCAATACCACATGGCTTATCCTTGTTCTCTGTCCACATACAGCTTATGATTTCTCCATACATTAATGAATCTTGTATCACAAATCATCAAAACATTTACTAAACCAATTTATCTGAGTCCGGGCAAATTCAATCTCTGAACTCATTTTCTGTTCAAGCTCAAACTTGGAATGACTCAGGTTGGATGTGTTGGATTGGCAATAAAGACTAATTAGATGAGTTTCTGCATGGTGTGTGTGTGTGTGTGTGTGTGTGTGTGTGTGTGTGTGTGTGTGTGTGTGTGTGTGAATCCCTCAATTGCACAATATAATCTAATAAAAGTTAAACTGCAGCCCATGTCTCATACATCCAAAGAATATTCTCATAAAAAATGTATTCTCTTCCAGTGCTTTATTAAATTCTAATGACTTGCATTTCACCAAATTGTGGATCCTACCTGCTTTACCCACAATGGCTATTTGAAGCACCACACTTCAATTAGGATCCAATTACAAAGACAAATGGGAGTATTTGCAGGAAAAAGGAGCTGAGCACGCATTGTCCAATCTTTGTTGCAATTACAAAACATGATGAAAATTAAAAAGTCCCACTCCCACCTCATTTCATGATTTATATGCAGTTGGCATCCTTGGTATCCATATAGCAGGGGTCTCAAATGTAATTCCTAGAAGGATTTGGCACACTGGTTCTCACTTCCATTCATTATTACTGCATTGATTGGTAATTAGTTATGTGGATCATGTAACAGCACTTTTGTTCCTTCTTCGAGATAGAATCCAGAAAATAATTAGTTGGACATGAAACCACCATATTTTCTGATATCAATCTATTCCCAACTACTGTTACTTACTGAGGTGAAATTAGTGCTAATTAATACTTGACTACAAGTGCAAAGCCTGTAGCAAAACTATTTCATTATAAGCTATCATTTGAACTCTATAAGAGGAAAAGTTCAAACCCCTGGTAGAGGATGTATCCTATTTGTAGATGACAGGATTGCATCGCCCTTCAGTTAGCCCACAATACTGGCTCTGATCTATGGCTGGCAAGCCTCATCACTCATTGTGAGCTTCTCATTGTGATCTATTCAATCACAAAAGCAAAAAAAAGGCATGTTTGAAGTCAGTGGTCTCATGTGGTGCTTGTGCTGTTCTTTGTTTGTTTGTTCTTTTCATTTCCCGTGAAGAACAGGCTTCATAATGGCATAAGAAATGACATCTATACTGCAATTGCTCACCAGTTGAAAGTTTGATGAGATTATTCCACTCCAGTCTTTGAGGTGTTTCTTTTTCACGGTGATGTTTGCACTCACGGGACTGGCGTGATGAATGACGCCTTCACATGATATCAGGTCAGCTTTATTGTTCAGACTTTGCAAATCTCATTTAGCTGTTACTAACACAACTCACACAGACTGCTCATGACCCCCATTTGAATTAGCTTAGTCCCCTGTCCCAAAACACAGGTATCAATCAAAGTAGAGACAAAGAGAATCAAGCAATTACATTTATGTGTATAAATATTAGATAAAACATTATGGAGTGTTTGTGTGTGCGAGGGACCTGATTCGGGAGGAAGATGTCAGTAGTGCTATGATGTCCTAGTTTCCAGACACAATGGATGTTTACGGTGACTGTACTGTAAGCTATATGTACTATAATTGTTTGAAAACTAGCAAAGAAAGCCAACCCAGAAGCCAAAGTGGCTTCTCTTAACATTTCTAACTCTAGTCATTGAAGTACTAGTATTCTCTCAATTGCCTGATTGAGTGGCTAATAGATATTTTTTCAGTTGCTCCAAAACAAAAGCTCAAGCTGTACAGGAATATGCATGACGAGAAATTTGATGGTTGGGTAATTGGACAGTACTGTATAGTATTTCAGCCATTACAAAGCCATCAGAATTCAAGTGTTCAATTGTTCTTTGAAGTCACCAGGCCCATCAACATGTCTGATTCAGTTGTGGAGCATCTGAGTCGTGACCCTTCACCTCTATGCCAGATAATGATCTGTCAACTGGAACACTGCACTGTTAGTCTCCTGGCAACACCAACCTGTGAACTTCTCTTTCTTAGAATTTCTGAACTCATGTCACGTCACACGCTGTACAGTAGCTACCAGGCTGCAAGATGATTAAGAACCTGAGAGATAAAAAAATACATAGACATGATTGGCATTCACCTATAGTTACATAAAGAGAGCTAGACAAAGTCACGGTTTTCAAAACGATATGTTCACTGCAATTGAAATAGCTACATAAAAGAAGGTCATTCTACAACCTGTTGGCCATACTACAATATATTGTAGCAATTAAAAAGTCAACAATAATAATGAATAATACATCTCCAAAAAATGCCCTCTAAAAATTCTCATCTGTTTTTGTAACCTTTACAAAAACAGTTTTTGTAACCTTTAACCACTCAGATGGTTTAGGGAAAAGTATAGACCAACACTTTTGTAATTGCCTTCAGTTGTGCTTAGTCATTAGAGTAACTATGGTCATAAAAAGAGCATCACTCTCCTGAACATGTTTCTCAATTACTGCACTTGTATCCCAAAATCCAAGAGTCTTGCTGGAGGGAGGAATTATGTTTGATTCATTGAGAATGTTTTTTTTTAAATTATTATTATTGAGTTGAGTAAAGAAGAAAGCCTGCTTTGTGAAACAACCTCCTGCTGAAAGTTTGTAGTGAACCTTCACTTTCATTTTTCTTGCCAAGATACATTTAATACCACCCTAGAACTGAAAGGTGGTGATATGTTGGAGTTTGATAGAGGACAAAATAAAAGATAAACTAAAAAAGAGCAGGAGAAGATTAACGTAACAAGAGCCATTCTCCAGAGGCAGGGATAGGGGAACGCTACATTGAAAACAATAATAGCAGTTGTGTTAAACCGTAGATATGTTGTTACTTTTAAGTGAAATCCGATTCAGGAAGCTTCATCCATAATTCCAAACCGACAAAACACGAGCTCTCAAAAAACAAACAGCTTCTCCAGAAAAAGAGAGGGGGTGGAAAGGTACTTTCTAAATTCCTCCTTTCATGCCGAGTGAAGTAGACGGAATGTGATTGAGCGCTTCAAAGTAACCGAGAATCGGTAGGCCATGCATCCTCGGCGAGAGTGAACAGAAGGACAGAGCCTTCTGTCAAGCACAAGCTCGAACACTTCCATTTCCATTTGCTTGTTTGCCATCAGAGAACAGTCGGCGTTGGCGCAGCTTTGCACATAAGGAGTAGGAGTACTGTAGGCCTATGCATAGTGTAGACTCTCCTTACAGAAGGTTCTAGCTCCAGGCACTGGTGGCTCAATGTACAGGAGGAAGAATATACAAAACAAGGAGTGATTATCTGGAGCCAAATTACCCAGATTAAAATGTAAATGAAGCACTCCATCCAAGCTGGGAGATGTGTGGTGACTTTGAAGCATTTGCATTGCCCACAGCCAAAATATTTTGTCAATTAATTAAAGAGGTATTCTTGGATGCTAGGTCGCGCTCTCACTCCTGCATAAAACATTTTCCCTTGACAGTCGCTTCTGTATTTGATTTGTTTTTCTCAAGAAGATGACTAACCTCCTTTCGATAGCAATTCAGTAAAAAACATCAATTGGACATCCTCAAACGAGAGACTATCAGTGAATTGCAGAGGCAACAAATGGCTCTCTCTGATCTTGGTGTGTTCTATCAGCACGCATCCAGAAAATGCATCAGTCTTATAGAACGTGATTTGTCAGAATAGTGCAGCCCTGTCAACACAGCCCATCTTCCCATTTCTTGTGAATTGACCAAACAGTCCATATTCGGGGAACGAGAGGTCATTTAGAGATAGTAATTTGAAACCAAAAGGTTTGATTCCCCGATTGGGGGAACACTATTTAACTTCTGCTGAAACAGAACATGATGGATAGATAGTGTGAAATGCAACACGTTATTCACCTTGAATAAGAAGTCCTATAGTAAAGAGTCAGCAAAACTTGTATAAAGAAATGTCACCTTTAAGTTTGTTTTTATGCATGCCAATGCATGCCATTGACCTTGATGAGGAGTTGGAGAGGGAGGGTTTGGTTCTCCATTTCAATCACAATTATGTGGCTGCCTCGCAGAAGATTGCTCTTGGAGTAACTTTGGAAAGTTAGCTGCATTGCTATGGCGTAAATCACAATGTTCTGCAATGTCATGTATCTGTGTCAGTGTGGATTTAAGGCTCTGTGGATCTCAACTGTTTGGTGGGATTAAGTATTGATTGAGCATTCCAAATGAGATTGTCTCAATTTGTGATGGAAATATAATAATCCATGCATAGTCCAAGAGCACATAATTTAAAATGTCAGTAGAGTGTTTTAAATATCTATATTCATTAATACTATAGCTTAGCTTATCATGCTGCACTGTTATCATTGTTAACGAACATAATCATGAATACAATTATTAATAATAACATTCTTAGTCAATATATCTATTTAGTTATTTATCTTCAGTGTGGTCTGTGTGGTGTAAACCCATTCTTTTGATATGGGTGTTCCACATGGACAAATGTTGTCTATGGCCTCTTTGGAGCCCTGACAGAAACATTGAGGGGCAGCTCACGCAATAACTTTCACATACCAGTTTGGGTTTTCACTTCAATTAGCAATTCTTTAAAAGGATCTGAGATTTGCATTAATAATAGTAGCCTGCATGGGAAACAGAGTTTGGGGGCTCAGTTCACAGCTGGTAAGAAATTCCTTTCATTTACTCGCCCACCTCTTTTTTCTCAGAGTATGCCTGACCCTTCACTGATTTAGACTTGAGAGGACAAATAGCAGGAGGAAACGGCAGTTTGTTTGTACAGTAAATCTAGTGAATGCCATGACAAAGCAGAAGAAGTTCTGCAATGTTCAGTTCATTGGTTTGCACAATGGTTTATGGCGAGATACAGACTCAATGTGGCAATGACTTTTGGGGAAAAGGAAATTGGAAGAGGGAATAATGTGTCTAGTGGAAATGCAATTATCAGCTGTAAACATGATTGTGTTGTGATAATCCTTTTGAGTCATCTGCACTGTTACAGCTGGGTGATTCCACGCCAGCGTAGCCTGAAAATATTTTAGGGTATCTCAGATTGTTCTGGCAAATCTCACATTGGGAAGAAGGATGTTTGACATGCTTTTTACATTTGTATCACAAATAATTTTGGAGAAAATCTTGACAAAAGTGACAATTTTAGGCCCTTCACTTTTCCACAGTGAATTGGAAGAGGTGGGCTGCGAGTGATAGGCCCTAGTTCTCTTCAAGTACCCAAACAACAAAACTAGGCTACTTAATTGGGAAGATGCCGAATAGTGAAGCTTCTGCGGAGGTGTTCAAATGAACGCTCGTTCTTGTTCTCCTTAAAATGATCATGAGTATTGCATTATAGGCTACATCTTTGAAAACAGAAGTCTTTTTTTTATTTTTTTTATTTTTTTTACCCAAAGTGGATTTCTATTTTCTCATTGAAAAGTGTTTCTTGTTCTCTTGGCCTTCGTCAGAGCTTTTAACCAAAATAGTCAACCATATTTAAATTTCTGAATGTGTCGGCGCCGGGGACTCGGGATGTGGCTGAGTTATTGATGTCATGTTAATCAGGCCTTTGGATTTGAACATTTTAAACGTTTTGGTGTGTGTACTAGGCTATTTGATTTAATTTATATACTGTATGTTACAGCAATTTGTTTTCACTAAGAAATATGTTGAAATGGAAACAAATTATATTTCTGTCTTCAGTGCTTTTTAAATAGGATAGATGGGCTAAATGGGCTACTGTAACAGGAGGGGGTCGCAGTTCCGGAGCAACCCACTAGGTGTCATCCGCCGACAACCTTAGGCACCGCCTCACTCACAGTTGTGACTAATCATCATCCTATTGGTGTCATTTTTGTCTATTTGTTCACCTGTGTATTTATGCCCTCACTTCCCTGTGTTCCCTTGCTCAGTTTTCTCTGCTAGTTTCTTGATATCAAGCAGTACGAATCAGTGTCTGATCACGAGACGGAAGTACAGGTGCTTGGGAAGTGTTCTCCCTGTTTCATTGTTGTTTTCAGTCATAGTTAGTATTTCGTATTTTTGCTGTCAGCCTGTTTTTGGAGACCAATTTGCTCCTCCTTAATTTTTCGTGATAAGTCCGTTATTTTGTATCCTGGCTTAGGGACCACCAGTAAAGATCCTTGTTTCACCCTCTCTGCCTACTGTCTATCCAGCACCGCACCTGGGTCACACCTCACACCAACCCTTACAGGCTACGGTATAGGTCGAACATCATAGTCTGCCTATAAACAGCCTGAGTAGGTCTATGACTCCAATCCTATTCTATTCAGAGTTTAGAGAAATTAATCCAATTCGAAATGAGCTATTATCAGACTGGTTAATGCGATGCATGTCTGTTGAATTTGGAAAAATCTTCAAAAAGAAAAGGAAAGCCGCACACTCTAGGAGCTCAGATGCAATAATTTAATATCTTAATAACCAACGTTTCGACAGACAAGCTGTCTTCATCAAATCAAATCAAATCAAATTGTATTGGTCACATGCGCTGAATACAACAGGTGCAGACATTACAGTGAAATGCTTACTTACAGCCCTTAACCAACAGTGCATTTATTTTTAACAAAAAAAGTAAAAATAAAACAACAACAAAAAAAAAAAGTGTTGAGAAAAAAAAGAGCAGAAGTAAAATAAAGTGACAGTAGGGAGGCTATATATACAGGGGGGTACCGTTGCAGAGTCAATGTGCGGGGGCACCGGCTAGTTGAGGTAGTTGAGGTAATATGTACATGTGGGTAGAGTTAAAGTGACTATGCATAAATAATTAACAGAGTAGCAGCAGCGTAAAAAGGATGGGGTGGGGGGGCAGTGCAAATAGTCCGGGTAGCCATGATTAGCTGTTCAGGAGTCTTATGGCTTGGGGGTACTAGCTGTTGAGAAGTCTTTTGGACCTAGACTTGGCACTCCGGTACCGCTTGCCGTGCGGTAGCAGAGAGAACAGTCTATGACTAGGGTGGCTGGAGTCTTTGACAATTTTGAGGGCCTTCCTCTGACACCGCCTGGTATAGAGGTCCTGGATGGCAGGAAGCTTGGCCCCAGTGATGTACTGGGCCGTACGCACTACCCTCTGTAGTGCCTTGCGGTCGGAGGCCAAGCAGTTGCCATACCAGGCGGTGATGCAACCAGTCAGGATGCTCTCGATGGTGCAGCTGTAGAATTTCTTGAGGATCTGAGGACCCATGCCAAATCTTTTCAGTCTCCTGAGGGGGAATAGGCTTTGTCGTGCCCTCTTCACGACTGTCTTGGTGTGTTTGGACCATGATAGTTCGTTGGTGATGTGGACACCAAGGAACTTGAAGCTCTCAACCTGTTCCACTACAGCCCCGTCGATGAGAATGGTGGCGTGCTCAGTCCTCTTTTTTTTCCTGTAGTCCACAATCATCTCCTTTGTCTTGGTCACGTTGAGGGAGAGGTTGTTGTCCTGGCACCACACGGCCAGGTCTCTGACCGTCTCCCTATAGGCTGTCTCATCGTTGTCGGTGATCAGGCCTACCACTGTTGTGTCATCGGCAAACTTAATGATGGTGTTGGAGTCGTGCCTGGCCATGCAGTCATGGGTGAACAGAGAGTACAGGAGGGGACTGAGCACGCACCCCTGAGGGGCCCCCGTGTTGAGGATCAGTGTGGCAGATGTGTTGTTACCTACCCTTACCACCTGGGGGCGGCCCGTCAGGAAGTCCAGCATCCAGTTGCAGAGGGAGGTGTTTAGTCCCAGGATCCTTAGCTTAGTGATGAGCTTAGAGGGCACTATGGTGTTGAATGCTGAGCTGTAGTCAATGAATAGCATTCTCACGTAGGTGTTCCTCTTGTCCAGGTGGGAAAGGGCAGTGTGGAGTGCAATAGAGATTGCATCATCTGTGGATCTGTTGGGGCGGTATGCAAATTGGAGTGGGTCTAGGGTTTCTGGGATAATGCTGTTGATGTGAGCCATGACCAGCCTTTCAAAGCACTTCATGGCTACAGACGTCAGTGCTACGGGTCGGTAGTCATTTAGGCAGGTTATCTTAGAGTCCTTGGGCACGGGGACTATGGTGGTCTGCTTGAAACATGTTGGTATTACAGACTCAGTCAGGGACATGTTGAAAATGTCAGTGAAGACACTTGCCAGTTGGTCAGCACATGCTCGGAGTACACGTCCTGGTAATCCGTCTGGCCCTGCGGCCTTGTGAATGTTGACCTGCTTAAAAGTCTTACTCACATCGGCTATGGAGAGCGTGATCACATAGTCATCCGGAACAGCTGGTGCTCTCATGCATGCTTCAGTGTTGCTTGCCTCGAAGCAAGCATAGAAGTGGTTTAGCTCGTCTGGTAGGCTTGTGTCACTGGGCAGCTCGCGGCTGTGCTTCCCTTTGTAGTCTGTAATAGTTTTCAAGCCCTGCCACATCCGACGAGCGTCAGAGCCAGTGTAGTACGATTCAATCTTAGTCCTGTATTGACTCTTTGCCTGTTTGATGGTTCGTCGGAGGTCATAGCGGGATTTCTTATAAGCGTCCGGGTGAGAGTCCTGTTCCTTGAAAGCGGCAGCTCTACCCTTTAGCTCAGTGCGGATGTTTCCTGTAATCCATGGCTTCTGGTTGGGGTATGTACGTACGGTCACTGTGGGGACGACATCATCGATGCACTTATTGATGAAGCCAGTGACTGATGTGGTGTACTCCTCAATGCTGTCTGAAGAATCCCAGAACATGTTCCAGTCTGTGCTAGCAAAACAGTCCTGTAGCTTAGCATCTGCGTCATCTGACCACTTTTTTATTAACCGAGTCACTGGTGCTTCCTGCTTTAGTTTTTGCTTATAAGCAGGAATCAGGAGAATAGAGTTATGGTCAGATTTGCCAAATGGAGGGCGAGGGAGAGCTTTGTATGCGTCTCTGTGTGTGGAGTAAAGGTGGTCTAGATTTTTTTTTCCTCTGGTTGCACATTTAACATGCTGGTAGAAATTAGGTAGAATGGATTTAAGTTTCCCTGCATTAAAGTCCCCAGCCACTAGGAGCGCTGCATCTGGATGAGCGTTTTCCTGTTGATTTATGGCCTTGTACAACTCATTCAGTGCAATCTTAATGCCAGCATTGGTTTGTGGTGGTAAATAGACAGCTATGAAAAATATAGATGAAAACTCTCTTGGTAAATAGTGTGGTCTACAGCTTATCATAAGATACTCTACCTCAGGCGAGCAAAACCTTGAGACTTCCTTAGTATTTGATTTTGTGCACCAGCTGTTGTTTACAAATATACACAGACCGCCACCCCTTGTCTTACCGGAGTCAGCCGTTCTATCCTGCCGATGTAGCGTATAGCCCGCTAGCTGTATGAAATCCATGTCGATGCGTTCAGCCACGACTCGGTGAAACATAAGATATTACAGTTTTTAATGTCCCGTTGGTAGGATAACCGTAATCTTAAGTCATCCAATTTATTTTCAAATGATTGAACGTTGGCTAATAGGATTGATGGAAGAGGCAGTTTACTCGCTCGCCGTCGGATCCTTACAAGGCACCCCGATCTACGTCCACGATATCTCCGTCTCTTCCTCACGCGAATGACGGGGATTTGGGCCTTGTCGGGTGTCTATATGATGTGGTGAGGTGAGGTGAGTAATCGCTGTCCTGATATCCAGAAGCTCTTTTTGGTTATAAGAGACGATGGCAGAAACATTATGTACAAAATAAATTACAAATAACGCGGAAAAACACACATAATAGTACAATTGGTTAGAGGGCTGTAAAACGGCAGCCATCTTCTCCGGCGCTGTTCAGAAAAAAATCAGGGTATATTTGGAAAAATCCACACGCGCTCTGCCCCAGCCCACCTACTCAGCCAGTCAGGAGGCGCTACTGCGTTGAGGTCGTGGCATACTGCATAGTTTTTACTAAACGGTACGTGTACGATGAGTACATAGTATGCAGTTTAAGTATGTAGTACTTTAGTATGGGTATTTGGACACGACCACTGTGTTGGTGGTGCTCATAAAATGTATCATACCTTTAGAATTAGCAGAGTCCACTCTGGAAATATGATTTACTTGTAGAGTACAGTGCATTCGGAAAGTATTGACTTTTTCCACATTTTGTTACGTTATAGCCTCATTCTAAAATGGCTTTTTTTTTATCCTCAACAATCTACACACAATACCCCATAATGACAAAGTAAAAACAGGTTTAAATTCAATTGATTGGACATGATTTGGAAAGGCACACACCTGTCTATATAAGGTCCCACAGACTCTTCCTAGAGCTGGCCAACCGGCCAAACTGAGCAATCGGGGGAGAAGGGCCTTGATCGGGGAGTTGACCAATAACCCAATGGTCAATCTGACAGAGCTCCAGAGTTCCTCTGTGGAGATGAGAGTATCTTCCAGAAGGACAACCATCTCTGCAGCACTCTACCAATCAGGCATTTATGGTAGAGTGGCCAGACGGAAGCCACTCCTCATTAAAAGCCACGAGAGCCCGCTTGGAGTTTGCCAAAAGGCACCTAAAGGACTCTCAGACAATGAGAAACAAGATTCTCTGGTCTGATGAAACCAAGATTGAACTCTTTGGCCTGAATGCCAAGCGTCACGTCTGGAGGAAACCTGGCACCATCCCTACGGTGAAGCATGGTGGTGGCAGCATCATGCTGTGGTGATGTTTTTCAGCGGCAGGGACTGGGAGACTAGTCAGGATCGAGGGAAAGATGAACGGAGCAAAGTACAGAGATCTTTGATGAAAACCTGTTCCAGAGCGCTCAGGACCTCAGACTGGGGCTAAGATTCACCTTCCAACAGGACAACGACCCTAAGCACACAGCCAAGACAACGCAGGAGTCTCTGAATGTCCTTGAGTGGCCCAGCCAGAGCCCGAACTTGAACCCAATCGAACATCGCTGGAAATGTCACAAGCTGGGCTAGAACTCCGGTCTCAGATGTGGGGAGCTGGGGGTTCTACCCCTTAGCCACAGAGGAGGTATAGTTGGACCCAAATGAAACACCCAAGGCAATACTCCAGGTAAGTAGATTTAATGTAACAAAAAGGTTCTTTGCACTTCAAAAATAGTCCAACAAAAGTTCTTCTCAGAAAGAGGTATATTAACAGAGGTAGAGTAACAAAACAGGAGGCAAAACAAAATAACTCCACGAGGGGAGAAAAACAAACTAAAGATAACTTAGAAAAGCTTACTTGGAAAGACACGGTGGGACAAAGCAGGAGACACATAGCCAGGACTCAAAAACCAAGTGAGGAACAGGGGAAAAAACACAGCTAAAATACTCTAGGTGAAACAAGGCACAGGTGACCTGGATGAAGCTAATAAGGACACACGAGGAAGAACTAAGGCAGAGGGGAACACAGATGACCTCTAGAGGCCCGGAGACAAACAGGAGGCAGGAAGCTGACAGGCCCCCTCCTCTAGGAACGACTCCTGACGTTCCTTCCAGAACACCCTGGCCTCAGGGTGCGAAACTCTCGGATCAAACCTGGGTCCAGGATGTCCTTGGCTGGAACCCAGGAGCGCTCCTCTGGCCCGTAGCCCTCCCAGTCCACCAGATACTGCAGAGAGTTCTGGACCCTCCGGGAGTCCAGTATCCGGCGGACTGTGTAGGCTGGCTGGCCGTCAATGATCCTGGGAGGTGGCGGGGGTCTGCGTGGGGGGGCAAAGGGAGAAGACAAGACAGGTTTAAGTAGTGAAACATGGAAAGTGGGGTTAATTCTAAGGGAGCGAGGGAGAACCAAACGATACGAAACAGGGTTAACCTTTCTTGCTATGCGGAAAGGGCCGATGTATTTCTGGGAAAGCTTCTTGGATTCGACCCGGAGGGGCAGGTTCTTAGTGGCCAACCAAACTCTCTGACCAGCTCGGAAACTAGGGGCCGTCCGGCGGCGGCGATTAGCCTGACTTTGGTATCTCTGGGAGGTCCGAAGGAGGGTACGCCTGGCCTTCTTCCAGGTCCGCCTACAGCGTTGGACAAAGCGCTGGGCCGAGGGAACACCAACTTGCGCCTCTTCCTCTGGAAATAATGGAGGGGTGTAACCGAACTGGCATTCGAAGGGGGACAATCCGGTGGCTGAGGACTGGAGGGTGTTGTGGGCGTATTCAGCCCAAATGATATAGGTGGCCCAAGACGTGGGATTACTGGCCGCCATACACCGCAGGATGGTCTCCAGATCCTGATTAATCCGTTCCGTTTGGCCATTAGACTCTGGATGGAACCCCGACGATAGGCTGGCTGTGGCCCCAATAAGCCTGCAGAAGGCCCCCCAAAACCGGGACGAGAATTGGGGACCTCGGTCGGAGACCACGTCCAGGGGAATACCAAATATCCGGAAGACATGGTTCATGAGGAGCTCAGCAGTCTCCTTAGCCGAGGGCAGCTTGGGCAGGGGAATAAACCGGGCAGCCTTAGAGAACCGGTCTACCACCACTAGGATGACGGTGTTGCCCTGGGATGGAGGAAGTCCCGTAACAAAGTCCAGAGAAAGGTGTGACCATGGCCTTCGAGGAACAGGTAAGGGATGGAGCAGTCCCTGGGGTCGCTGGCGTGTCGACTTTCCCTGGTTGCACACAGGGCAGGCCTCAACATAGACCTGCACGTCCTTCTTGATGGACGGCCACCAAAACCGCCGTCGGAGGAATTCCAGTGTGCGAGCACTGCCTGGATGGCATGTCAAGGGCGACTCATGACCCCACTGCAAGACGCGGGCCCGAACAGAGAGAGGAACGTACAGGCGACCGGCAGGACCACCGCCTGGATCGGGCTCATGGACAAGGGCCTCTTGTACCCTCTTTCAAGTTCCCACTGAAGAGGTGCGACGATCCTAGACCTCGGAATAATCGATGCCAAGGGCTTCTCTTGTACCTCGGGAGAATAGGCTCGAGACAGGGCATCCGGCTTGACGTTCTTGGTGCCAGGTCGGTAAGACAGGAGGAACTGGAATCGATTAAAGAAAAGGGACCATCGTGCTTGCCGAGGGTTCATCCGCTTAGCCTGTTGGAGATATTCCAGGTTCTTGTGGTCTGTGAGAACCTGGAAAGGATGCTGAGCCCCCTCAAGCCAATGGCGCCACTCTTCCAAGGCCAGCTTAACCGCAAGCAACTCTCGATCCCCCACGTGGTAGTTGCGCTCGGCCTCAGACAGGCGGCGAGACATGAAGGCACAAGGGTGTAATCTCCCATCCTCACCCCTCTGTGACAGGACGGCTCCCACCCCCCACCTCTGAGGCGTCCACCTCCACCACGAAAGGTCTTTCTGGGTCAGGGATCACCAGAATCGGAGCAGAAGTGAAGCGGCGCTTGAGATCCTCGAAGGCCCCTGCTGCTTCCGGACCCCAGTGAATCTTGGTCCCTCCTCCCTTGGTAAGCGTCGTCAAAGGGGCTACCACAGAGCTGAAATTCTTAATGAACTTCCGATAGAAGTTAGAAAAGCCAATGAACCGTTGAACCTCCTTGACCGTGGCAGGTGTGGGCCAGCTGTGGACCGCTTTGACCTTCTTGGGATCCATCTCTAGGTGGCCGGGAGTGACAATAAACCCGAGAAACTGAGTCTGAGAAACATGAAACTCACACTTCTCAGGTTTAACGTGAGGTGATTGTCAAGGAGCCTCTGGAGAACCCTGCTAACATGCCCCTCATGCTCCTTCAGTGACCTCGAGAAGATGAGGATATCGTCCAGGTACACGAAGACGAACAGATTAAGCATATCCCGGAGAACATCATTAATCAGGGCTTGGAATACTGCGGGGGCATTGGTGAGCCCGAACGGCATCACCCGATATTCATAGTGCCCCGTGGGCGTGTTGAACGCCGTCTTCCATTCGTCCCCTTGCCGGATCCGCACGAGATGGTAAGCATTGCGGAGATCCAGTTTAGTAAAAATGGAAGCCCCTTGAAGCAGCTCAAAAGCAGTGGCCATGAGAGGAAGGGGGTATCGATTCCGAACCGTGATCTTGTTGAGTCCCCGGTAATCAACACAAGGCCTAAGACCCCCGTCTTTCTTTTCAACAAAAAGAAGCCCGCCCCAGCCGGGAAGTAGAGGCACAGATGAGGCCGGCTGCCAAGGACTCCTTAATGTAGGTGTCCATAGCTGCTTGCTCGGGGGAGGATAAGGAAAAGATCCGACCTCTAGGAGGGCAGCAACCAGGGAGTAGATCAATGGCACAGTCATACGTGCGATGAGGCGGTAAGGAAGTAGCCAGGGCCTTGCTGAACACTGCCTTGAACCGATGGTAAACACTGGGGACTCGGGAGACGTCAACAGACTCTTGAAACTGGGTACTAGGGGCTGAGGGACTCTGAAGCATGCAGGTGAGTTGGCAAGTGGAACCCCAGTTTAGAACGGTGCCAGTAGGCCAGTCGATCTGGGGATTATGTCTGCATAGCCAAGGGTGACCCAGGATAATAGGATACTCGGGAGAGTCAATGAGATAGAAGGTCTCCTCCTGCTGGTGTTGAGAGATAGTAAGTCGCAGGGACTGAGTCGCCTCAGTAACCTTTCCTGGTTTCAGAGGTCTGCCATCTAAGGCTGTAACTGCCTGGGGTTGAGGAAGTAGTTGGGTAGGGATCTTGAGTTCCTTAGCCAAGGTTACATCCATGAAATCACCTGCGGCACCGGAATCGATCATAGCCTGGACCCGATGCTGGTGGCCCTCCCAGGACAGAGTGGCTGGAATAGCTAGGACAGCGTTAGTAGGAGGAGCTCTAATTTTCCCCATCACAACCCTCCTGTAGCTGGGCGGGGACAGGCGTTTCCCGAAAGCTCGGGGCAAGTGGAGCGGAAGTGGCCGGCAACCCCGCAGTAGAGGCACCGACGCTCCCTCATGCGACGTTCCCTTTCGTTGGGAGAAAGCCTGGAACGGCCTAACTGCATGCTCTCCGGGGAATCCTGGAGCAGTTCAGGAGCCGGGGAAGCTCTGAATGACGGAGTCCAAACAGGAGAAACCGAGCTGCTCAGAGGAACCTGGGACTGAGACACCTGGCGGCGAGCCGTTCTCCGCTCTCTTAGACGATTGTCCAGGCGGATGGCCAAGGCTATGAGGGACTCGAGATCTCCAGCTGGTTCTCGGGTGGCTAACTCATCTTGAAGGGCCTCAGATAACCCTCCCTGAAAACAGACCCTCAGCGCTTCATCATTCCATCCGCTCCTTGCTGCTATGGTCCGGAATTCAATGGCAAAATCTGCCGTGCTTGGGGACCCTGACGGAGAGACAGTAGGCGCTTGGAAGCCTCCCGCCCACTGACAGGATGATCGAACACCCGCTTGAACTCTTCTACAAATGCAGCGTAGGAGTCACAACAGGCCTCCTGGGACTGCCACACCGCAGAGGCCCAGGCGAGCGCCTTGTCTGAAAGAAGGGTAATGATGTAGGCAATCTTGGAACGGTCTGTGGGGAAACTTGAGGGTTGGAGCTCGAAGGTGAGGGAGCATTGGGTGAGGAAACCCTGGCAAGAGCTTGGATCCCCAGAAAAGGGATTGGGAGGTGGTAGTCGGGGCTCCGCCACTGGAGAAGGCCTGTCGTCACTGGGGGGTGACCTGGAGGAAGGGAGAGGACCAGGGAGGCGTTCAAAGAGCTGGTGGAGGGAACTCATCATTTCGGCCAGGAGTTGAGAATGACTAGCCATCAGCTCTTCTTGTCGGCTGAGAACGGCTTCATGGCGCTGGAAAGATGCCTCATGTCGAGTGATCACCGCCAACAGGTCCTGGGAACTGAGTGTTTCTGGGTCCATGATTGACTTGGTTTTTCTGTCACAAGCTGGGCTAGAACTCCGGTCTCAGATGTGGGGAGCTGGGGGTTCTACCCTTAGCCACAGAGGAGGTATAGTTGGACCCAAATGAAACACCCAAGGCAATACTCCAGGTAAGTAGATTTAATGTAACAAAAAGGTTCTTTGCACTTCAAAAATAGTCCAACAAAAGTTCTTCTCAGAAAGAGGTATATTAACAGAGGTAGAGTAACAAAACAGGAGGCAAAACAAAATAACTCCACGAGGGGAGAAAAACAAACTAAAGATAACTTAGAAAAGCTTACTTGGAAAGACACGGTGGGACAAAGCAGGAGACACATAGCCAGGACTCAAAACCAAGTGAGGAACAGGGGAAAAAACACAGCTAAAATACTCTAGGTGAAACAAGGCACAGGTGACCTGGATGAAGCTAATAAGGACACACGAGGAAGAACTAAGGCAGAGGGGAACACAGATGACCTCTAGAGGCCCGGAGACAAACAGGAGGCAGGAAGCTGACAGGAAAGACCTGAAAATAGCTGTGCAGCGACGTTCCCCATCCAACCTGACAGGATCTGAGAACCAAGATGGCGTAGTAGTGCAGTCCTGTTTTTGTCGTGTGTCTGTAAATAGCCTGTAAATACCCTTTTTTTTTTTTTTTTTTACAGATTTCCCTATCAGACTTTTCATCCTTCTACAAAATATACTTTCCTGCAACCCGCCTCACTCAATGTGGAACGGATTCTATTATTGACTTACCTTTTATCTAGAATCTCCAGTTAAAACTAGCTAGCCAGCTAACTAGCTACTTGCTATTAGCAACAGTTAGCGGTATTTCACCCAGAACATTGGAGTTTTCTGCCGGAATAATTTAATATACTGGACATTAATCACCGGATCGCAACTAGCTAGCCGCAACCGAATGGATGTTGCTGTTTGGCTAATCACCACTGCCCCTGATGCAAGCACCAGCCTCGAGCTAGCCTAGAGCCAGGCCCATATCCCGGCTATCTACCTCTCGGTCTACCGGACGGGAGTAGCCAGCTAACTAGCTACTTGCTATTAGCTACCGTTAGCGGTTTTACACCATTGTCCGTGGCCTGCACCACCTACCAGCCAGCTCTAGCCTGGACTATTATTCGGCCCGTCTGCACTGTCTGCACAGCGCGTTATCGACCCAGAACATATCAGTTTTTCTGCCGGAATCACTGAATCACTGGACCTTTAACTCCGGATTCATCGCTACCAGCAACAAAATGGACGTTGTGGTTTGGCTAATCATCCTGAGCTAGGCCCCTCCCGGCTATCTACCTCTCTGTCAACCGGACGGGACCACCTAGTGTTGACACGGAGCCCCGCCGATCCTACACGACTGGTCTGCCGACGAAACCGTCTGATGTGGTTACAACAGGCTTCCCATTACGACGTCAACCACGAAGATTCCATCTGCTAGCCCCGGCCCGCTAGCACACGCTAGCCGTGGCCTCTTGCTCGCTAGTGCTTTAGCAGCCCCCGAACTACCTCCGAACTATCCTATTGCTGTTCACCGGACCTTATGATAACTCAGCTATACAGCTGACGCCTGCTGGACTGTTCCTTTTTACGGTATCGCATCCTGTTTATGTTTAGCCTCAGCCCAAACTGTGTCGCCATTACCAGCTGTTGTCTTAGCTCTCTCAAATTACACCTGTGATTGCTGTATGCCTCTCTCCCATGTCAATATGGTTTGCTTATTGCTGTTTCAGTTATTTCTAATTGTACTATTTCACTGTAGATCCCCCAGCCCAGCTAAACCTGCCTTAGATAGCTCCTTTGTCCCACCCCCCATACACGTGGAGACCGACTCAATCGGTGCCTCCAGTGATGCTTTCTCTTTCATTGTTACCCAACGCTTAGGTTTACCTCCACTTTACTCATATCCTTCCATATCCTTGTCTGTACATAATGCCCTGAATCTTTTCTACAACGCCCAGAAATCTGCCCCCTTTATTCTATGTACCCAACGCACTAGAAGACCAGTTCTTAAAGCCTTTAGCCGTATCCTTATTCTAGTCCTCCTCTGTTCCTCTGGTGATGTAGAGGCTAACCCAGGCCCTGCAGCCCTCAGTATCACTCCTACTCCCCAGGCGCTATCATTTGTTGACATTTGTAACTGTAAAAACCTTGCTTCCTTGCATGTTAATATCAGAAGTCTCCTTCCTATGTTTGAGTTATTCACTGCGTTAGCACACTCCGCCAACCCTGATGTTCTAGCAGTGTCTGAATCCTGGCTTAGGAAGGCCACCAAAAATTCCGAAATTTCCATCCCCAACTATAACATTTTCCGTCTAGATAGAACTGCCAAAGGGGGTGGAGTTGCAATCTACTGTAGAGATAGCCTGCAGAGCTCTATCATACTATCCAGGTATTTGCCCAAACAGTTTGAGCTTCTACTTCTAAAAATCCACCTTTCCAGAAATAAGTCTCTCACTGTTGCCGCTTGCTACAGACCCCCCTCAGCCCCTAGCTGTGCCCTGGACACCATATGTGAATTGATTGCCCCCCATTTATCCTCAGATTTCGTACTGCTTGGTGACCTAAATTGGGATATGCTTAACACCCCGGCCATCCTACAATCCAAACTAGATGCCCTCAATCTCACACAAATTATCAACGAACCTACCAGGTACAACCCTAAATCTGTAAACATGGGTACCCTCATAGATATCATCCTGACTAACTTACCCTCTAAATACACCTCCGCTGTCTTCAACCAGGATCTCAGCAATCACTGCCTTATTGCCTGCGTCCGTAACGGGTCCGCGGTCAAACGACCACCCCTCATCACTGTCAAATGCTCCCTAAAAAACTTTAGCGAGCAGGCCTTCCTAATTGACCTGGCCCAGGTATCCTGGATGGATATAGATCTCATTCCGTCAGTAGAGGATGCCTGGTTGTTCTTTAAAAGTAATTTCCTCTCAATCTTAAATAAACATGCCCCATTAAAAAAATACAGAACTAAGAACAGATATAGCCCCTGGGTCTCCTCAGACTTGACTGCCCTTGACCAGCTCAAAAACATCCTGTGGCGTACTGCATTAGCATCAAATAGCCCCCACGCTATGCAACTTTTCAGGGAAGTTAGGAACCAATATACACAAGCAGTTAGGAAAGCAAAGGCTAACTTTTCCAAACAGAAATTTGCATCCTGTAGCACTAACTCCAAAAAGTTTTGGGACACTGTAAAGTCCATGGAGAATAAGAGCACTTCCTCCCAGCTGCCCACTGCACTGAGGCTAGGAAACACTATCACCACCGATAAATCTACAATAATCGAGAATTTCAACAAGCATTTTGCTACGGCTGGCCATGCTTTCCACCTGGCTACCACTACCCCGGCCACCAACTCTGCACCCTCCGCTGCAACTTGCCCATGCCCCCCCCCACTTCTCCTTCACACAAATTCAGACAGCTGATGTTCTGAAAGAGCTGCAAAATCTGGACCCCTACAAATCAGCTGGGCTAGACAATATGGACCCTTTTTTTCTAAAACTAGCCGCCGAAATTGTCGCAACCCCTATTACTAGCCTGTTCAACCACCTGGTCCAGAAACCGATGGTTTGAGCCAGAGCCAGAACACACGTGGGTAAAGTGGCAGTTTGAAAATTCATAATTGGCTTTGATTCTCTGATTTGTTAGAGACGATCCAATCGCTGATTACTTTGTTTTGTACAACGCCCCTCGTGTCCCTCCTCACCACAAACGACTGCAATGATAGCAGTCTCAGACTAAAATATGTAGCGAATGACAGAGCAGTGGAATAATTTAGTATGAGTTGTCAGGCAACTAAAAAGGGCCTAAAATGGGCACTTTCGTCATGATTTTCTAAAAAGAATGTGATACAAATGTAAAAAGCATGTCAAACAATCTGAGATACCACAAATATTATTGTGCTACGCTGACATGGAATCGTCCCGGTATGAAATACTGAAATTACTTACATGTGTGCCTTACTCAATACCCTCTTATTATGGATCACCAACAACCAAGTGCAGTGTTTGCTCCCATTTAACACATCTACTGTGGAGGCTGTCAGGCTTTTCCACAATTCTGAAAATTGAGAAGAATTTCCGTGGCTTTCACATCTCTCTGGTAGACAACTTGGCTGACTTCCAAACACCTGCTTCCATATTGTGAGCATACACTTACATCCAGGGTTGTTTGAACAACACATTACAAGTTAACATTACTGTGATATTTTGGCTTGGGCAATGTTGAAAGTCTTGCATAATCTGCTAACTTGAACAGTTTATCATTAAGTTATTGCAGTGCCTTTGTATTTATATGTGTCCTTATAGTTCATAATTGGGATATGGTTTCATGCAGAGTACATTTTTTATGCATTCTCTAAATTCAATTTAGCTCATTGAAGTCTCTAAGTTTGAACACAAACTTCAAAGGAGAGTTGTAAGCCAAGTTATGATGTAGGCTACACGCTGCTAGGTTGAGTTTAACTACTGTCCATATTCAGCAGGCTCTATTAAAAATAGTCTGGACATTATACAACGGGAATAGTGAGGAAACTACCCCATTTATTGTTAATTCATCAAATGGTGACTGTCGCTAAAACTTTTCTGTTAGTCCTCAGTTGAAATGTATTGCTTTGAATTAACTTGGTTTGAGGAGATGGTTAAATCCCAGTATTACCTTAAAGAGTTGATGATTTGGCTCATGGGTAATGGTTTATTCATCTGTAGGAAATGGTGTGATTTGTAATCACTTGGGTGAAGCGTCTTCAGCTGCAGAGTGAATTCCCTCGGGTATCAGTTGCTAGAAAGACCATAGAATAATCTTGATGATACTATTGCAATACAATAATGAAAGTTTAGTCGATAGAATAAAGTGCACACGCAAAAAGTGTAACTCAAGCAGCATGTACTGGTTTGAGTGGTATTTCAGTGTTGTACAAAATGTCAGTCGTACAACATTGAAATACCACTCAAACATTAAGTAGCCTTCAATTGATTATTTAGAGGCAGTTTGATGCAGAGAGATTTTTAGAGATCAGATGTTTATTCATACTGTATACATGTGGTCAAATTAGAATGTTGTTTAATTAATTTCTGTCTGATGTTATTTAAATTTGGTGTACAAGGATTTATGGAAGCAATTTCATTATCAGCTCTTTCAATTATGTATGACACATACAATAGTTCATTAACATAATTCATAAAATTATGCTGTTGACATTTTGGGCTTTGTCAAGATGGAGGCTTGTTCAGTGGAAAATCTCTAACTCTATTAACATCTGTTATTGTTGTTACGACTGCAATGACTGTTACTGTTAAATGACTCAAACAATTGTGATAATCCCCAGAAATTCAGTATGAATGATGATTATGAGTGCGTTTTCATTTTGACAAACATTGTATAGGTCCCAGAAACACCAGATCGCCTCCTTTAGAATTACCAACAAATTAACCATTGTGATTTCAGATGCAGTATGTTTGTGTACCACAGAGATCCGTGATCAGGCATACTTGACAGAGTCTGAATTCCCAGAGAGACTTTCAACATAAAATTAGAGGATCACAATTTGTCCATGTCACATTCAAGAAAATACCATAATAAAACTGTGATCCCAATGTCACAGTCCCTTAGAAAGGAATGACTGTAACTGTAGCGAAACCTGACTTCACGTGAGATCAATAGGATAGTGTCAGCAGCGGACACTTCTCAATTTACGCTGCTATGGGAAAACCTAAAATTTTTGTCTGATGTCAGCATTACTTTCATTCCTTCCTGACAGGAAGTGTCAATTAGCACATATAATGTATGAGGAGCTATCGTAAATTATTCAAGCAAAACGATTCCTTCAGGCCTGCAGGATTCCTTGATTCCTCTCATTCTTGTTTGCAGAGATAAAGATGGTTCCACCTTCTTATCCACAACCGCACATGGCCTTCCTGAATGAAGTCTTCAAATTGTTTGTTTTGTATGCAAAATATACTGGAGTATTTTGACAGCTACCGTCTTACTTATTGAGGGCAATTCCTGTAGGTTTGCTGCTGATAGAACAAGTAATGACGTTTTAATGCGAGTACATATCACATTCAATTGTATTGTAAATCAGGATACTGTGTGTAATGTATATGTGATGTATGAGAGGTTTGCCCTTGAGTTCATATACGTACATGTCAATGAGGAAACATTTGTGAAGATGACAGTTAAATCACATACGGCTGTCATTCTGATATTGCTTATGCACAGGATGTTGGTAGAATATCCATATTTCCTCAAGAGATATTTTGATGTCAAGTTCAGTGGAGCATAGCTTTTTAAACAATATTTCAAAAATGTATAACTTCTAAGCCTGCATAATTTATCAATGTAATAGGTATTTCCAGAGTTAATAAATGCATATTAACCCCTCTAGTTCTCTAAATATTCCTCTACTACACATGTCAAACTAATTCCACAGAGGGCCGAGTGTCTGCGGGTTTTCGCTGCTCCCTTGTACTTGATTGATGAAATAAGGTCACTAATTAGTAAAGAACTCCCCTCACCTGGTTGTCTAGGTCTAAATTGAAAGGAAAAACCAAAAACCCGTAGACACTAGGCCCTCCATGGAATGAGTTGACACCCCTGCCCTACTAGATACCCTAGATTGTGAGATCTATAGAACATCCATGAAGACATTGGAAATATGAATGAAATCTGTACTTTTTTGAGATGTGGCATACATTTGCTTCGTTTATTTACGCATAACATTAACTTGCCACTGTGTTTAGAGTGAGTGCATCTATTCATATATTTGCGGGGGGAAGTCTTGAAGATGAATTAGAGCTGTCAAACACCAACATGGAAACAAGGTTGGGAGGACTGCTCAGCTCTGTCTTATCTGCCTGGCTAGATAAAGGCATAAGCAGATCCTCGCTAGCAGCAACCATGTTTTGGGTTTCCTGTGGACAAAACCATTAAATGAAGCCTTTATTTTAGGTCTATTTTGGGACCACGGTGCAATGCACACATTTGCTGTTGATGTTTTGTGGGCAGGCTTTTAATGGGGATTCACACAACGTCTAGCTTTTTTGGGGGTAACACTTTTTATTTTTTATCTATATATATATATATTTTTTTTTAATGTTTTTTTTAATATTATTATTATTATTTTTTTTATTATTATTATTTTTTTTTGTCATTTAGCAGACGCTCTTATCCAGAGCGACTTACAGGAGCAATTAGGGTTAAGTGCCTTGCTTAAGGGCACATCGACAGATTTTTCACCTAGTCGGCTCGGGGATTAGAACCAGCGACCTTTCGGTTACAGGCATAACGCTCTTACCCACTAAGCTACCTGCCGCCCCAGTGTGGATGGTAACAGAGCAGAGGCCATTTTATTAGACCTTCATAGCCTGCAGCAGCCAGTCAGGATTCCTCTCTCTCTAAATTCCAGTCTTGACATCATCATGAGGAATCCATCTTAAACACACAAACATACCCTTTCTATTCTATCCCCTGACCCTTACTCCCTCTCTGCTCAGACATTCATCCCGCCAGAGGTTTATTCAGTTTTTTGTTTTTTTTCCCAATCTTTTTTTTTTATTGGAGTCGTCCAGGGGCCGGCATGAGCTGAGTTTCCCACAATTCTCTGGGAAAGCTTGATGCTCTTAAAAGGTTACCCAGGATTTATGAAATTGACCTCCTTGCTGACAGTTACAAAGTAGCAGGACACGCCCAAAGCCCTTGAGCAGGACACAGGAGAGCATATCTTGAAGGATTAAATTGTCAGGATGTAAATCCGCAGAGAGCAGTGAATAAGTAGGGCCAGATTTGAATGAAGGAACATGGGTTAGGAGACAGTAAGAGGAACTCATGGGTCAAGTGTTATTCTAATGTTTTTTGGGTGTAGCAGTAGACGTCCAGAGTGGAAATCATTGCATAGCAAAAACGTTGTCTCATGCTGATAACCGATTCAAAGATGGCCGCCAGCAGTAGCTTGAGAGAATCCAGATTGAACTAGATTTAAACTGCATCTACTTCACGTCATATCTATCTCCCATTGATTTAATCATTCAGTAGTGTCATCTTACAGTTGAAGTCGGAAGTTTACATACACCTTAGCCAAATACATTTAAACTCAGTTTTTCACAATTCCTGACATTTAATCCTAGTAAAGATTCCCTGTCTTAGGTCAGTTAGGATCACCACTTTGTTTTAAGAATATGAAATGTCAGAATAATAGTAGAGAGAATGATTTATTTCAGCTTTTATTTCTTTCATCACATTCCCAGTGGGTCGGAAGTTTACATAGACTCAATTAGTATTTGGTAGCATTGCCTTTAAATTGTTTAACTTGGGTCAGATGTTTTGGATAGCCTTCCACAAGCTTCCCACAATAAGTTGGGTGAATTTTGGCCCATTCCTCCTGACAGAGCTGGTGTAACTGAGTCAAGTTTGTAGGCCTCCTTGCTCGCACACGCTTTTTCAGTTCTGCCCACAAATTTTCTATAGGATTGAGGTCAGGGCTTTGTGATGGCCACTCCAATACCTTGACTTTGTTGTCCTTAAGCCATTTTTCCACAACTTTGAAAGTATGCTTGGGGTCATTGTCCATTTGGAAGACCCATTTGCGACCAAGCTTTAACTTCCTGACTGATGTCTTGAGATGTTGCTTCAATATATCCACATCATTTTCCTTCCTCATGATGCCATCTATTTTGTGAAGTGCACCAGTCCCTCCTGCAGCAAAGCACACCCACAGCATGATGCTGCCACCCCCGTGCTTCACGGTTGGGATGGTGTTCTTCGGCTTGCAAGCCGTCCCCTTTCTCCTTCAAACATAACAATGGTCATTATGGCCAAACAGTTCTATTTTTGTTTCATCAGACCAGAGGAAATTTCTCCAAAAAGTACTATCTTTGTCCCCATGTGCAGTTGCAAACCGTAGTCTGGCTTTTTTATGGCAGTTTTGGAGCAGTGGCTTCTTCCTTGCTGAGTGGCCTTTCAGCTTATGTCGATATAGGACTTGTTTTACTGTGGAAATAGATACTTTTGTACCTGTTTCCTCCAGCATCTTCACAAGGTCCTTTGCTGTTGTTCTGGGATTGATTTGCACTTTTACTTGTGTCATGCACAAAGTAACTATCCGACTTGCCAAAACTATAGTTTGTTAACAAGACATTTGTTGACTCCAACCTAAGTGTATGTAAACTTCTGACTTCAACTGTATTTATGAATGGCATACTTAACATTTGTTAAATTAATCTATATTTTAAATTGGGTTCCCTGCTATAGGTCACAGATTTCTTAATCACAGATGATGGGACATGAAGACATGACACACCCAGATTGACACTAGACTGCATGCTTATGTGCAAACATTTATGTTTCCATTACTGTTAATATTAATAATCTGGTGTTTGAGGTTCTCCTTATGTTTGCCCACCTCCAATTAATAATGTAGTCTGTGCAGAGAGTGAAACACGGGAGATAATTTGAATGTCCCCCTTCGTCTAACAATCCAAATTATTATTATATGTAATTCATCCACCTTAGGAGGGGCTGGCTGATTTGAGAAATATTAATACCAGTTAAAAGCAGTTGGAGGAAATATGCAGAGGTTGCTCCTAATTATGAGAATATGAAGCTGCTTTCAAACATGGCATCATATTTGGTATCATATTTGAGGAGTAAAATAATTTCACTAATCCTGAAGATTTTGTCAGATGCTGCTGTTACGGTAAGTGGCCTTTTACACTACATTAGATGAAAAGAGGAGTAAAAGAGTCCATGTATTTGTATGGCGTAGATGTGGGTTACTAGCTTCATTTGCATAATTTAGTGTTGATAATCCCTTTACTTTTATCCCTAATCTCATTACAATGCTATGGGAATTGAGGATAGATATCAAAACAATACAGAATGAACAGAACACTAAATACTTCATGTTTATACATGTTTGTAGGTTGCCAGAGAGCCATACAGTACATTCCTCTCTGAGGTCATATGAACAGGATGCAACTTGGGCATAGCCTACCGTCAGTGTCTGTGTGCGGAATGGGTTTGATATCACGTTTGATACATTTTGAATCAGCTTGATGAGAGACAGTCACAGTTTAATGCATCTAATCAACTACATAGAGGATGCTCTCTGGAACCCCAGCAGTGGAAGAAATGGGTGAATATTTTGTTAAGGTAAAACAAGAGTGTTTCTATTCCTACAGAGGCTGTATGAAATCACATTTAATTATGCTCTGTCTTTGTTGTCCCCTGGGACCCATGGCTGGTTAACCTCTGTCAGTATGCATATAACACATTAAGATCAGCATGGAATGTGAGTTTAAAGGTTGCAAGCAGTGTCCTTGGGGTGATCACAATAATTTCTGCAGGGGGACTTCTGATTGCTCTGGAGAAATATCCCCCATGGAATTGATGTTGACTTCCTATCTGGCAAAATGGCTGGTGATAGTCAATTAACTCCTCACAAGCTGATCCCCAGTCGTCAGTTCACTTCAGCATCTGAAAATCCTGAGAGCTGCAAGACCTCTGTCAGTCATAAACTGTACCTGCAGTCAGTCAAAAGCCTATTGCTAATACTATTTATTACACACTAGCAAAGTTATTGCCGGTATATTTTGCACGGTTGTCATAGTGCCTGAAGAACTCTGCTTGAGACCAGATGGGTTTTTTACACTGAGTGTTTTTATAAGGAGAGTTTACAATGTAAAGGGATACTGCAAGATTCTGGCAATTAAGCAGTTTTTCTACAATACCCAGAGTCAGATGAACTCATGGACACCATTTTTATGTCTCTGCATGCAGTATGAAGGAAGTAAGAGGTAGTTTCTAACTAGCGTTAGTGCAATGACTGGAAGTCAACAGGTACGCTAGATTATACTCATTGCGCTAACGCTAGTTAGCATTGGTTTGCAAAGTATTGGGTGACTTGCGTAACCCCGGTTATGTAATAATATGCATGAGATGTCTCACAATGGGATTCACTCAGCGGATCACTGACAGCTCGAAGAACCTATCACACAACATTTGTTGCAGACAGACAGGTCGAGTGGCGAATGAGGTGAGCCCCTCTCCTCCTTATAAAGCACCACTCACCCGCCAACTGGTCATTATCAAGCATGGCTTTCTTCCATACGCTCTTGAGAGCAAGGAAATGCAGGTAGACATCTCACTCATATTATCATAAAACCAGGGTTACTTAGTAACCCTAAGTTCCATTTCAAATATTCGTCTTGATGTCTCACAATGGGTTATGACCAACTCCCATATTGCAGACAGCCAGGGTAGTCCCAACAACATCACCCCTCAGATGCCCCGACACTGAGGACAGAATGCACCAACGAAGGCGCAGTGACATCCAGTCGGTAAAAAATTTATGAGGGGTGGTCCAACATGCCGCCTCGAAATCTCTTGTAAAGAGATGCCTTTCAACAGTGCCCAAGAGGTACAGTAGCCATACCACTGGTGGAATGAGCCCACAGGCCCTCCAGGGCTGTAAACCCTTGCTATTGTCATGACTTGCCCTCATGGGCTGACGTTCAAAGATGCCGGCCAGGCAAAGGTTTGAACACCCCTTTCCTGGGGGCCAGTTTTATGACCGGTCGTAAATTCCTTGCAGAAACCCTCTTTTCCGTGCCATGCAGTATTGGGAGAGGGAATTTCCTTGTGTGTCAAGAATAGCTGAATGTGGATGTGGTGCAGGAATCAGGCGCAGGACACAGAAGCTTCGTCCAACACACTTTAGTAGACGACCAAGAAAATAAACACGGGCCTCAAAAGAGCCCGGAGGCGAGCGATTACGCACACCGTGCGTAAACACCGAAATACAAAATAAGTGCGAAACACTCCAAAACAATGGAGCAAAACAATACAGCACCTGCTGACAGGCGGACAATTACACACAACACACGACTAACAAAACGAGAACTTATAGGACACATAATTAACACTAAACGGAAACAGGTGTACAACTAAGACGAAACCAAACAAACATTGATAACATACAACGGTGGCAGCTAGTACTCCGGGGACGACGACCGCCGAAGCCTGCCCGAACAAGGAGGAGGAGCAGCCTCGGCCGAAACCGTGACAGTACCCCCCCCTTGACGCGCGGCCCCAGCCGTGCGCCGACCCCGGCCTCGGGTACGACCAGGAGGACGCGGAGCAGGGCGCGTGGAATGACCACGGTGGAACTCAGTCAGGAGAGAAGGGTCCAAGATGTCCCTCCTCGGCACCCAGCACCGTTCCTCCGGGCCGTACCCCTCCCACTCCACGAGATATTGGAGACCCCCCATCCGATGTCTCGAATCCAAGATGGACCGAACTGTGTACGCCGGAGCCCCCTCGATGTCCAATGGGGGCGGAGGAGTCTCTTCTATCTCACAGTCCTGGAGTGGAACAGCTACCACCGGCCTGAGAAGAGACACATGGAACGAGGGGTTAACATGATAATCAATAGGCAGTTGTAACCTGTAACACACCTCGTTCAATCTCCTCAGGACTTTAAAAGGCCCCACAAACCGCCGACCCAGCTTCCGGCAGGGCAGGCGGAGAGGTAGGTTTCTGGTCGAGAGCCAGACTCGATCTCCAGGTGCGTACACCGGCCCCTCATTGCGGTGGAGATCGGCGCTCGCCTTTTGTCGACGGATGGCCCGCTGCAGATGGACGTGTGCAGCGTTCCACGTCTCCTCCGAGCGCCGCACCCACTCATCCACCGCAGGGGCCTCGATCTGGCTCTGATGCCATGGCGCCAGAACCGGCTGGTGCCCTAACACACATTGGAAAGGGGTTAGGTTGGTGGAGGAGTGGCGGAGAGAGTTCTGTGCCATCTCTGCCCAGGGAATATACCTCGCCCACTCCTCCGGCCGGCCCTGGCAATACGACCTCAGAAACCTACCCACATCCTTTTTCACTCGTTCTACCTGCCCATTGCTCTAAGGGTGGTACCCCGAGGTAAGGCTCACCGAGACCCCCAAGCGCTCCATGAACGCTCTCCAGACTCGGGAGGTGAACTGGGGACCTCGATCAGACACTATATCCTCGGGTACCCCGTAATGCCGGAAGACGTGGGTGAATAGTGCCTCAGCGGTCTGTAGGGCAGTAGGAAGACCCGGCATTGGGAGGAGACGACAGGCCTTAGAGAACCGATCCACAACGACCAGTATGGTGGTATTCCCCTGAGAGGGGGGAAGGTCTGTAACAAAATCCACCGAGAGGTGAGACCAGGGTCGTTGTGGAACGGGCAGGGGTTGTAACTTCCCCCTGGGCAGGTGTCTGGGCGCCTTACACTGGGCGCACACCGAGCAGAAGGAGACATAAACCCTCACATCCCTGGCTAACGTTGGCCACCAGTACTTAGCGCTAAGGCAGTGCACTGTCCGGCCAATACCTGGATGTCCAGAGGAGGGTGACGTGTGAGCCCAATATATAAGTCGATCCCGAACCTCGAGCGGAACGTACGTCCGACCCACAGGACACTGTGGAGGGCTAGGGTCGGTACGCAACGCCCGCTCGATTTCAGCATCGACCTCCCACACTACCGGTGCCACCAGTTCTGGGACCCAGGGATGTACGTGATTTTAAATATGAACCGGGCTAGAAACATGTTCCACTGAGCCTGGCGAGGGTTCAGTCTCCTAGCTGCCCGGATGTACTCCAGGTTACGGTGGTCAGTCAAAATGAGGAAAGGGTGTTGAGCCCCCTCAAGCCAATGCCTCCACACCTTTAGGGCCTGTACCACAGCTAACAGCTCCCTGTCCCCTACGTCATAATTTCGCTCCGCCGGGCTGAGCTTCTTGGAGTAAAAAGCACAGGGGCGGAGTTTAGGTGGCGTGCCGGACCGTTGCAATAGCACGGCCCCTATACCGGCCTCAGACACGTCCACCTCTACCTGAAATGGTAAAGCGGGATCCGGATGCGCCAGCACCGGAGCCGAAGTAAACAGGCCCTTCAGTCTCCCAAACGCCCTGTCCGCCTCAGCTGACCACTGCAAGCGCACCGGACCCCCCTTCAGAAGAGACGTTATGGGAGCTGCCACCTGTCCAAAACCCCGGATAAACCTCTGGTAGTAATTCGCAAAACCCATTAACTGCTGCACCTCTTTAACCGTGGTTGGGGTTTGCCAATTACGCACGGCTGACACACGGTCAACCTCCATCTTCACCCCTGACGCGGACAACTGATAACCCAAAAAGGAGATAGACTCCTGGAAAAACAGACATTTCTCTGCCTTGACATACAGGTCGTGCTCCAGCAGCCTCCTCAACACTCGGCGCACCTGCGCTACATGCTCGGCTCGGGTAGACGAGTACACTAGAATGTCGTCAATGTACACGACCACACCTTGCCCCTGCATGTCCCGGAAGATCTCATCCACAAAGGATTGGAAGACTGAAGGAGCATTCATCAACCCGTATGGCATGATGAGATACTTGTAATGACCCGAGGTGGTACTAAATGCTGTCTTCCATTCATCACCCTCCCTAATGCGCACCAAGTTGTAGGCGCTCCTGAGATCCAGTTTTGTGAATAAACGCGCTCCGTGTAATGATTCCGTCATAGTCGCAATCAGAGGGAGTGGATAACTGTATTTCACAGTTACAGTAATCAATACACAGACTACGGTAATCAATACACGGGCGCAATCCTCCATCCTTTTTCTTCACAAAAAAGAATCTCGAGGACGCAGGGGAAGTGGAGGGCCGTATGTATCCTTGTCTCAGAGACTCGGCTATGTATGTCTCCATAGCCCCCTTCTCCTCTTGAGACAGAGGATACACATGGCTCCGCGGAAGCGCTGCTCCTGCCTGGAGGTCTATCGCACAATCCCTGTGTCTATGAGGTGGCAATCGCGTCGCCCTCGCCTTGCTAAACACGAATGCTACCTCCTCATACTCAGGGGGAATGTGCATTGCGGGCACTTGGTTCGGACTCTCCACCGAGGTCGCCCCCACGGAAACACCCAGACATCGCCCCACACACTGAGCAGACCACTCCTTAAGAGCCCTCTGTTGCCACGAAATAGAGGGGTTATGGGTAATCAACCAGGGAAGCCCCAGCACCACTGGATACGCAGGAGAGTCGATCAGATATAACTGAATAGTTTCCTCATGACCCCCCTGCGTACTCATCCTAAGTGGCGCTGTGACCTCCCTAATCAACCCCGAACCCCTTTTACCCTGTATAAAAAGCCTTGAAAAACAAATTAACATTAGACCAGCAGACGTGATGCGTGAGCCAAAAGTTACAAAATTGTTTAAAACTACAACTCCATTACCAAAGGAAGACCAAGCATACTACAGTATAAGCCGGATGTTGCAAATTGTTGAATGTCTACAAGACCAAGAAGCATGAAGCTGAAGCTACACGTTACAAAATGGTTAGACAAGAAAGACCAGAAAATATGAGACGTTAGTGCACATGTTTGAAATGGAGAAACTCTGAAATGTTCAACCTCTACACGAGGTGAGGAAGAAGACAATGCACTAGACCTTATCTCAGTCTACAGCTGGCATGTATAGTCGTCTAGAGAACTTTCACTAAAGACAGGAGTTGGGAAGGACAATCCCTCTCAGACAATCGCTGGTACATCTGAAGTATCCATTCTAACCACCACTACGACCAGCAACTCTACCAAGGACATTGGGATCTCTGGCGGGCAAACCATAGTCCTACATCATCAACTCAACTATCGAGGACAGCTACACGTATATACATGTTGCATTTCTAATCCGAATGAGGGTTTAGTGGGGTTTTAAGCATTTGTATTTCCGTGACCGTAGTTTCCAAAGTAACCACGATAGTTTGAATCTATGTCACTCCCTTCCACTCTGACCCTCCTTCTACCCAAGCATTCATGCAATTGTTAGTCCAGTCCACTAGGGATCTGTTTTCATAGTATTACATTGGCTTGCGAAAGAATTCACCCCACTTGATATTTTTCCTATTTTGTTGCCTTACAACCTGGAATTAATTTTTTGGGGGTTTTGTATCATTTGATTTACACAACATGCCTGCCACTTTGAAGATGCAAAATATTTTTTATTGTGAAACCATCAAGAAATAAGACAAAAAAACTGAAAACTTGAGCGTGCATAACTATTCACCCCCCAAAGTCAATACTTTGTAGAGCCACCTTTTGCAGCAATTACAGCTGCAAGTCTCTTTGGGTATGTCTCTATAAGCTTGGCACATCTAGACACTGGGATTTTTGCCCATTCTTCAAGGCAAAACTGCTCCAACTCCTTCAAGTTGGATGGGTTCCGCTGGTGTACAGCAATCTTTAAGTCATACCACAGTGTCACGATCGTCATAATGAGTGGACCAAGGCGCAGCGTGATATGCGTACATCTCTTTAATAGTGTACTTAGCAACACGATACAAATAACAAAACAACAAAATGAAACGTGAAGTCCTCAGTCATACACAAACCTACACGGAACAAGATCCCACGAATCACAAGTGCACAAAAGGCTGCCTAAGTATGGTTCCCAATCAGAGACAACAAGCAACAGCTGATTCTCGTTGCCTCTGATTGAGAACCACCCCGGCCAACATAGAAACACATAACCTAGAACAGAACATAGAAAACGAAACATAGACACTACACAAAGAAACTAACACCCTGGCTCAACATACAAGAGTCCCCAGAGCCAGGGCGTGACACACAGATTCTCAATTGGATTGAGGTCTGGGCTTTGACTAGGCCATTCCAAGACATTTAAATGTTTCCCCTTAAACCACTAGACTGTTGCTTTAGCAGTATCCTTAGGGCCATTGTCCTGCTGGAAGGTGAAGCTCCGTCCCAGTCTCAAATCTCTGGAAGACTGAAACAGGTTTCCCTCAAGAATTTCCCTTTATTTAGCACCTTCCATCATTCCTTCAATTCTAACCAGTTTCCCAGTCCCTGCCGATAAAAAACATCCCCACAGCATGATGCTGCCACCACCATGCTTCACTGTGGGGAAGGGGTTCTCGGGGTGATGAGAGGTGTTGGGTTTGCGCCAGACATAGCGTTTCCTTGATGGCAAAAAAACTCAATTTTAGTCTCAGCTGACCAGAGTACCTTCTTCCATATGTTTGGGGAGTCTCCCACATGCCTTTTGGCGAACACCAAATGTTTTTGCTTATTTTTTTCTTAAAGCAATGGCTTTTTTTCTGGCCACTCTTCTGTAAAGCCCAGCTCTGTGCAATGTATGGCTTAAAGTGGTCCTATGGACAGATACTCCAATCTCTGCTGTGGAGCTTTGCTGCTCCTTCAGGGTTATCTTTGGTCTCTTTGTTGCCTTTATTACCATATCATTTGTATATGTTCTCTGTAGTCATGTACTTGAAAATGTATCAATTTACCAATTCGGCAAATTTGGGCAGACTTGATACAAAATAGTCCAGTATTGCAATGCTTCACTGGATCAATCTGAAACTTTGCACACACACTGCTGCCATCTAGTGGCGAAATTCTAAACTGCGCCTTGACTGCAATATTATACTGTGGCCTTTCACTTGCATTTCAAAGATGATTGAACAAAAAATAAATTAGAAAACGCAGGTTTTTTTGTTTGTATTATCATTTACCAGATCTAATGTGTTATATTCTCCTATATTTATTTCACATTTCCACAAACTTCAGAGTGTTTCCTTTCAAATGGTATCAAGATTAAGGATATCCTTGCTTCATGTCCTGAGCTACAGGCAGTTAGATTTGGGTATGTCATTTTAGGCTAAAATTGAAAACAGGGTCCGATCCTTTAAGGTTAAGCAATGGCTTTTTCTGGCCACTCTTCCGTAAAGCCCAGCTCTGTGGAGTGTACGGCTTAAAGTGGTCCTATGGACAGATACTCCAATCTCTGCTGTGGAGCTTTGCTGCTCCTTCAGGGTTATCTTTGGTCTCTTTGTTGCCTCTGATTAATTCCCTCCTTGCCTGGTCCGTGAGTTTTGGTGGGCGGCCCTCTCTTGGCAGGTTTGTTTTGTTGCCATATTCTTTCAATTTTTGAATAATGGATTTAATGGTGCTCCGTGGGATGTTCAAAGTTTCAGATATTTGTTTATAACACCACCCTGATCTGTACTTCTCCACAACTTTGTCCCTGACCTGTTTGTAGAGCTCCTTGGTCTTCATGGTGTCGCTTGCTTGGAGGTGCCCCTTGCTCAGTGGTATTGCAGACTCTGGGGCCTTTCAGAACAGGTGTATATATACTGAGATCATGTGACACTTAGATTGCACACAGGTGGACTTTATTTAACTAATTATGTGACTTCTGAAGGTAATTGGTTGCACCAGGTCTTATTTAGGGGCTTTATAGCAAAAGGGGGGGAATACATACAGTTGAAGTCGGAAGTTTACATACAACTGTATTTAAACAGCCAAATATATTTAACCTCAGTTTTTCACAATTACTGACATTTAATCCTAGTAAATTTCCCTGTCTTAGGTCAGTTAGGATTACCACTTTATTTTAAGAATGTGAAATGTCAGAATAATAGTAGAGAGAGACCTCATTTTATTTATTTCATAACATTCCCAGTGGGTCAGAAGTTTACATACACTCAATTAGTATTTGGTAGCATTGCCTTTAAATTGTTTAACTTGGGTCAAACGTTTCGGGTAGCCTTTCACAAGCTTCCCATAATAAATTGGGTGAATTTTGGCCCATTCCTCCTGACAGAGCTAGTGTAACTGAGTCAGGTTTGTAGGCCTCCTTGCTCGCACACGCTTTTTCAGTTCTGCCCACAAATGTTCTATAGGATTGAGGTCAGGGCTTTGTGATGGCCACTCCAATACCTTGACTTTGTTGTCCTTAAGCCATTTTGCCACAACTTTGGAAGTATGCTTGGGGTCATTGTCCATTTGGAAGACCCATTTGAGACCAAGCTTTAACTTCCTGACTGATGTCTTGAGATGTTGCTTCAATATATCCACATAATTTTCCTTCCTCATGATGCCATCTATTTTGTGAAGTGCACCAGTCCCTCCTGCAGCAAAGCAACCCCACAGCATAATGCTGCCACCCCCATGTTTCGTGGTTGGGATGGTGTTCTTCGGCTTGCAAGGCACCCCCTTTTTCCTCCAAACATAACGATGGTCATTATGGCCAAACAGTTATATTTTTGTTTCATCAGACCAGAGGACATTTCTCCAAAAAGTATGATCTTTGTCCCCATGTGATGTTGCAAACCGTCTTGCTTTTGTATGGCGGTTTTGGAGCAGTGGCTTCTTCCTTGCTGAGCGGCCTTTCAGGTTATGTCGAAATAGGACTCGTTTTACTGTGGATATAGATACTTTTGTACCCGTTTCCTCCAGCATCTTCACAAGGTCCTTTGCTGTTGTTCTGGGATTGATTTTCACTTTTCGCACCAAGGTACGTTAATCTCTAGGAGACAGAACGCGTCTCCTTCCTGAGCGGTATGACGGCTGCGTGGTCCCATGGTGTTTATACTTGCATACTATTGTTTGTACGGATGAACGTGTTACCTTCAGGCGTTTGGAAATTGCTCCCAAGGATGAACCAATTTTTTGTCTGAGGTATTGGCTGATTTCTTTAGATTTTCCCATGATGTCAAGCAAAGAGGCACTTAGTTTGAAGGTAGGCCTTGAAATAAATCCACAGGGACACCTGCAATAGACTCAAATGATGTCAATTAGCCTATCAGATGCTTCTAAAGCCATGACATCATTTTCTGGAATTTTCCAAGTTGTTTAAAGGCACAGTCAACTTAGTGTATGTAAACTTCTGACCCACTGGAACTGTGATACAGTGAATTATACGTGAAATAATCTTTCTGTAAACAATTTTTGGAAAAATGACTTGTGTCATGCACAAAGTAGATGTCCTAACCGACTTGCCAAAACTATAGTTTGTTAACAATACATTTGTGGAGTGGTTGAAAAACTAGTTTTAATGACTCCAACCAAATTGTATGTGAACTTCCGACTTCAACTGTATGCACACACCACTTTTCCGTTATTTATTTTTTATAATTGTTTCATTTCATTTCACCAATTTGGACTATTTTGTGTATGTTCATTACATGAAATCTAAACAGAAATCAGTTTAAATTACAGGTTGCAATGCAACAAAATAGGAAAAAGGGGTTCAATACTTTTGCAAGGCACTGTACGTTAGTAATCAATAACCTGTGTGTGTGTTTGTGTGTTTGTATTGAGTTATTATTTAGTTAGTTAGTAAATAAATAATTAAGCCAATTTGTGTATTGCTGATTCATCAATAAGGTTAGGGTTCTAGCAGGTTCAAGGGTTATGCGACGGTCAGAATGAGACTGAGAAGAGGTAATTATTTAATAACTGACTGTTATCGATATATAACATATAGATATATCTTCTAAGAGTTTAATTTGGGAGATGGTAACTCGTTAAACAACTTAGTCCGTGGTGCCCCAAATTCCTAATTAGTTAATTGTTACATGATTAATTTAATTGAGTCACAATTAAACATAGTTAGGTGATTTGATAAATAATAGTCATACATTAAAGTAAGTCACGTCACAACACTATTATAAACCCATATAATAGCCTCCACTATCCAATGGGATAGCCGTTGACAAGTGAGGGGCCCACCCTCGCCCAAGACACGAAGAGTTGGTCACTCTTACACCATGCTCTTGTTCTATCCAAGTAGATGCACAAATCACATACTGGACATAAACGGTGGAGATGATCTTTTTCCGTGGAAGTGAAGGGCGGTGGATGGAAAGCCATAAGCTCTAAGGTGAGACAATTGTAATTGCTGCTGACCTTACGCATAAAGGCGGGTTTGGGTAAAAATGTTACCTTGGATAACCCTGGGGCAAAATGTAGGCATGAATGGTGGACTGGCAGCTCACTCACTCGCTTTACAGATGTAAGGGCAATCAACAAAGCTGTTTTGTTGGAGATATACTGTATTTAAACTCCAAGCTTTGTAGCAGCTCAAAAGGTTTCTGTAAAATCACCTCAAGCACAATAGATTTACATTTTACATTTTCGTCATTTAGCAGATGCTCTTATCCAGAGCGACTTACAAATTGGTGCATTCACCTTATGATAGCCAGTGGGACAACCACTTTACAATTATTATTATTATTTTATTAATTTTTTTGGGGGGGTGGGGTAAGGGGGGGTAGAAGGATTACTTTATCCTATCTCTGGTATTCCTTAGAGGTGGGGTTTCAAGTGTCTCCGGAAGGTGGTGAGTGACTCTGCTGTCCTGGCGTCGTGAGGGAGCTTGTTCCACCATTGGGGTGCCAGAGCAGTGAACAGTTTTGACTGGGCTGAGCGGGAACTGTGCTTCCGCAGAGGTAGGGGAGCCAGCAGGCCAGAGGTGGATGAACGCAATGCCCTCGTTTGGGTGTAGGGACTGATCAGAGCCTGAAGGTACGGAGGTGCCGTTCCCCTCACAGCTCCGTAGGCAAGCACCATGGTCTTGTAGCAGATGCGAGCTTCAACTGGAAGCCAACGGAGTGTGCGGAGGAGCGGGGTGACGTGAGAGAACTTGGGAAGGTTGAACACCAGACGGGCTGCGGCGTTCTGGATGAGTTGTAGGGGTTTAATGGAACAGGCAGGGAGCCCAGCTAACAGCGAGTTGCAGTAATCCAGACGGGAGATGACAAGTGCCTGGATTAGGACCTGTGCCGCTTCCTGTGTAAGGCAGGGTCGTACTCTGCGAATGTTGTAGAGCATGAACCTACAGGATCGGGTCACCGCCTTGATGTTAGCTGAGAACGACAGGGTGTTGTCCAGGGTCACGCCAAGGCTCTTTGCACTCTGGAGGAGGACACAACGGAGTTGTCAACCGTGATGGCAAGATCATGGAACAGGCAGTCCTTCCCCGGGAGGAAGAGCAGCTCCGTCTTGCCGAGGTTCAGCTTGAGGTGGTGATCCGTCATCCACACTGATATGTCTGCCAAACATGCAGAGATGCGATTCGCCACCTGGTTATCAGAAGGGGGAAAGGAGAAGATTAATTGTGTGTCGTCTGCATAGCAATGATAGGAGAGGCCATATGAGGATATAACAGAGCCAAGTGACTTGGTGTATAGCGAGAATAGGAGAAGGCCTAGAACTGCGAGGCTACGTCAGCCGACGTAGGCTACGTCAACTGCAGCGGTGAATTTCATCTGCGCATATGCCAGCACCAGCAGCGCAAACCTCCCTCTATGCTTATGCGTGAGTAATATGATTGAATAGTCAGATTGAATAGTGAGTTCGGAAAAACTTGAAGTATGCATCTATTAACAAACTTTATATGTCCGAACTCAGAATCAAATAGGCTTCTCAAAAATATCATGGTCGCTGTGGTAGAACGTTTAATTTGATTGCCAATTTTGTGCATTAATCAAAATCCCATCAGGTAGCCTGATTTTTATTAGGGAAATCGTTCTTCTTGCAAAGCATGTAAACATTTAAATCAAACTATTATATGAATCTGACTATTCAATCATATTATGGTGTGCCGGCCGTGTTCCTATTGGTCAGTCACCAGGATCAGCCCGTAACACCAGCCACAATACACGATAAAGGCAAAACATTTCTGACACTGACAGAACTTTGTCGGAGCCTACGACCGCAGGTAGTCTTACTTAAATAGTCAGACCTAGACCCTGTCACACTGAACGATGGAAGACGTCTGACAATCGTTTACTGATTTAATTTGCCCACAACATGGACATTTTGTCTGGGATGGCAAAATCATAGCATAACGCTTTGAACACACCGACTGCGTCATTGCGTTTTGGTACACCAGAAGTACATTCATTTCCAATGGAACGCTGCGTTTGCCTTGCAGCATTGCATTGCAGAGGCAGTTGCAGTGCGTTCTGTGTGGTTGCAGTGCGTTCTTCAAACTGTATGCGTAAACGGGTTGACAGAAATGTTAGCAGAAGGTGAATGTTGAACTTTTGTTGCACACATATCTAGATGATGCTGCATACTATTTTGCGCAACGACGCAGTCGGTGTGTTCAAAGCGTAAGACAGCCTTAATCATTCGCACTCCCTTCATGAAATGAGAAAACAGACAGTGTTTAGTATTTAGTATTTATTAGGATCCCCAATTAGCTGCTGCCAAGGCAGTGGCTACTCTTCCTGGGGTCCAAACAGGAAACAAAACACAACAAATAAAATACTGATATAAATAATATAATAACATTGGGTGCCGATGCTCCACTGAGGGAGGAAGAGGGCCTTGATCCGTGGGATTGTTTTTCTTCTTCCTCCTGTCCCTTGTCAATTTCGAGAATTTCTTCCTCATCGATATCAAGGTCCCCCGTCCTCCTCCCCCGCTGTTTCATCTTTGTCTCAAGGAGCCAGGGTAGTTAATAAAGTCCTCCCAGGAGGGTTGGGTTTGTGGGGTAACCTCCTTGCCAGAAGTCTGTGAGGGCGACAAGTCTTGTTTAGGGTTTTCTCTGCACACTCACTGATGGAGAGAGTTTGCAGGCAGTGCCTTACAATGCACGCAGGACTCATGGTTAGCGCGTGTTGCCTTAGAGTGCTCGGACCCTAAGCAGGCGATGCACATGGGGTGTGTATATTTGCCTGCTATCATAGCCTCGCAAAGACACGGGTGTGCCATCGGTGTTGTGGCAGGGGCAAGAGACTAGGAGCCCGGTTTCCCGATAACGATGGAATTTAGGCTTACGAGTGTTTTAACAATGCATCTTTCATACAACAAAGATGTAAAATGTGTTTCCCGAAGATGTAACAAGTGCGTCGTTGAGGCATGTGTCGATACTGATAGGATTGAAAGAAAGGCAGTGCTGCTCTCAGATCAGCTTTCGCCATTCAAATCTTCACTTAACATAATAATAATAATATGCCATTTAGCAGACGCTTTTATCCAAAGCGACTTACAGTCATGCATGCATACATTTTTGTGTATGGGTGGTCCCGGGGATCGAACCCACTACCTTGGCGTTACAAGCGCCGTGCTCTACCAGCTGAGCTACAGAGGACCACATAATAATTATTCCACAATACTGATGACGGTTCAGCTCCTAGAAAGATATTATCACATATTCTAAAGCTTACCGTATAATAATGCACTAAATCATGATTTGGCACATTATTGCGCATATGTTGTTACACATCATAAGACAAAAATTACAGACAGTAGCCTACAATTAGCAAAATAGAACTCAGTTGAAAGAACATTACATTTATTATTATTTAATTATATAGGCCTATGTAGCCTGTAGGCCTAGGCTATTTATATGTTAATGCAGTCATCTTGGTTTGAAGCATCTTTTTATCCTACGCTTGTTTGCAACAATTACAAAGACATTGGCAAATCTGTATTTGTATTCAACTTCGTTGTGAGAGAGACAGATAAACATCTTGATTCTATCTTCTGTGTATAAAGTGACGCGGTAGGGAAAAAATGCATCTAACAATGCACTTAGCTGCTCTACGAGTGGTCTGAGGCAGTCAGTAAATAATGAGTGTTTTTAAGTGCAACTTTAGTAATGGTTTTGGGAAACAGCTCGGAGATTTAACGATGCTCCTACGAAGGCTCCTACGATGAACTTAGGCTAAGATGCTTTTGGGAAACTGGGTCCTGCTCAGTTCTGCCTGTGTAAGGGTAGCAGGCTCCATGGCTCCAAGAAATAATATTCCTTGAGCAAAGTGTGAACTAGCTAGCGTTGGCCTTGCAGCTAATTTGTCTTTCTACAAACAAAGCGTGTCTCTCGACCGTCGAGCTGTGAAGCTAGGGCGGTCAGTCTAGTCAGGATGGTACGGGTGAGTGTGGGTTGAGCTAAACATGAGAGGTGAACTAGCAATTTGACCCTTCCAGATAGAAAAGCTAGTTTGGTGTAGCTAGCCTTGCGGCAAGTCACCTGGGTTAGCTAAGCCTTATGGTGAGAGCTAGCCCTTTCTAATGTGGTTAGCTAAAGCCTTGCAGCGTGGGCTGACCAAGTCTCGATAGATAGCCGTGTTACACTAGCTACCAACAGAGACAGAAGCAGAAAATATATTATACTCGAAGCAAAACTTTCCTTTTGTTCAGTACTCAACACTATCAACAGGACCTGAGGACCTACGTTCGGCAGCATTAACCTCACGGTTCGCCTGAGAACAGTTCAGTAGATTGAATCCCATTGTACCTCTAACTTCATACTGCACACAGAGACATAAAGATGGTATCCACGAGTTCATCTGACTGGGTGAGCAGAAACGGCTTAATTGCCAGAATCTCACAGTATCCCTTTAAAATTCTGGAAATGGTTTAGGTTCAAAGTAAAAGTCAGGTCTCACCAGTGGTGTACCGCAGTTTCACTGGCTATAGATGAAATTCATGTTTATCATAATATTTGTGGATATCATAATATGATTGTCAACCAAAACATGACATACATTAGACACTGAAGAGGGTAAAATAACTCACTGGATTAGCCTACAATTATGTAAGGTTGTATTGAGTCCCTAATAGATGAGACGTGCTTGTCATATTTGTTTCTGGTGTATATATATCTGTCTGTAATTATGGGTCTAATGATCATCCTGGTAATCTGTTTTTCTGGCAAGTCTCATAAAAAAACGGTCCAGGGCAAAATACAAATCAGGATAATTATACAGCCAGGGAATGGCTTATTGGCAAATGACATTACAAGACTGTTTGAATCGGTGTGTGTTTTTTTCCTGCCAGCTACTATCTTGTTTCCTGGGCAGCATTAGCTTTTTGATGAATACAAGCTCAAAGGGGGATGGCATGCCAACTACCCCATGTTGTCACACACCATCACTATGCTGCACAGGGCTTGCAGCATAGTGTATGTGCTATTCTAACCACTTCAAATCAAATCAAATCAAATTGTATTTGTCACATACACGTGTTTAGCAGATGTTATAGCGGGTGTAGCGAAATGCTTGTGCTTCTAGCTCCGACAGTGCAGTAATATCTAACAATTTCACAACATATACCTAAACACACAAAACTAGTAAGGAATGGAATTTTTGAAAATATACATATATTGCAAGCAATGACAGAGCAGCATGGACTAAGATACAGTAGAATATTATAGAATAGAATGCAGTATATACATATGAGATGAGAAGTGCAAGATATGTAAACATTATTAAAGTGACTGTAAACATTATTAAAGTGACTAGAGTTCCATTTCTTAAAGTGGCCAGTGATTTCAATAGGCAGCAGCAGCCTCTGTGCTAGTGATGGCTATTTAACAGTCTGATGGCCTTGAGATAGAAGCTGTTTTTAATTATCTCGGTCCCAGCTTTGATACACCTGTATTGACCTCGCCTTCTGGATGATAGCGGGGTGAACAGGCAGTGGCTCGGGTGGTAGATGTCCTTGATGATCTTTTTGGCCTTCCTGTGACATTGGGTGCTGTATGTGTCTTCGAGGGTGGGTAGTTGCCCCCGATAATGCGTTCGGCAGACTGCACCACCCTCTAGAGAGCCCTGCGGTTGTGGACGGTGCAGTTGCCATACCAGGTGGTGATACAGCCCGACAGGATGCTCTCAATTGTGCATCTGTAAACGTTTGTGAGGGTTTTAGGTGCCAAGCCGTATTTCTTCAGCCTCCTGAGGTTGCAGAGGCTCTGTTGCGCCTTCTTCACCACACTGTCTGCGTGGGTGGACCATTTCAGTTTGTCGGTGATGTGTACGCCAAGGAACTTGAAGCTTTCCACCTTCTCCACTGCGGTCCCGTCGATGTAGATAGGGGGGTGCACCCTCTGCTGTTTCCTGAAGTCCACGATCATCTCCTTTGTTTTGTTGACGTTGAGTGAGAGGTTATTTTCCTGGCACCACACTCCCAGAGCCCTCACCTCTTCCCTGTAGGCGGTCTCGTCATTGTTGGTAATCAAGCCTACTACTGTTGTGTCGTCTGCAAACTTGATGATTGAGTTGGAGGCGTGCTTGGCCACGCAGTCATGGGTGAACAGGGAGTACAGGAGGGGGCTGAGCACGCACCCTTGTGGGGCCCCAGTGTTGAGGATCAGCGAAGTGGAGATGTTGTTTCCTACCTTCACCACCTAGGGGCGGCCTGTCAGGAAGTCCAGGACCCAGTTGCACAGGGCGGGGTTCAGACCCAGGGCCTCGAGCTTGATGATGAGCTTGGAGGGTTCTTTGGTGTTGAATGCTGAGCTATAGTCAATGAACAGCATTCTTACATAGGTATTCCTCTTGTCCAGATGTGATAGGGCATTGTGCAGTGTGATGGCGATTGCATCGTCTGTGGATCTGTTGGGGCGGTAAGCAAATTGAAGTTGGTCTAGGGCAGGGTTCTTCAATTCCGGTCCTGGAGGGCCGAAACACCTCTGTTTTCATCCTCTCCTTCTAATCAGGGGCTAATTCAGACCTAGGACACCAGGTGAGTGCAATTAACTACCAGGTAGTTCCTGGACCGGAATTGAAGAACCCTGGTCTAGGGTGACAGGTAAGGTAGAGGTGATATGATCCTTGACTAGTCTCTCAAAGCACTTCATGATGACATAGGTGGTAATATGTTAGTTGTTCCAACTCGCCCAATAGAATGGGGATTGCAAATTGTGTCACATTCATCCTCAACTATCTCCCTTGGAGTTTTTAACTCCCTGTGATCCGTGGCACGAGCCTCCATCCCCTGGCTCTTTGGAGGAGCTTCCCTGTCTGGTGACCTCCAATAGAAGTGGATCCCCCCCCCCTCCCTCCCTCCCCTCTCCGGAGGCCAGGCACAACGATTGATCGTGGTCTGATTGATGGCACTGCCTCGCGGCTCCGCAGGCAGTACTGAGTCCAAGAGGAGCAGTCCATTCCCCACAGGGGAGAGGGGTAGCAGTCTTGCCCAGCGCGCAATGACTCCCAACATCAAGGGATGTCGTCTTTTGAAGTGCAGCTTGGCTACAGTGGCACTAAACAAAATAACAAGCAGACAAAGTTGAACGTTTTCAAAGATCACTGTTAGGTCCTGTGTGTTTGGAAAGGAAACTGGAGATTCACAATATTGCTGTAAGAATGTGGAGATCATCAGATGACCTGGCCTCTGCAATCACCCGATCTCAACCCAATTCAGATGGTTTGGGATGAGTTGGACCGCAGAGTGAAGGAAAAGCAGCCAACAAGTGCCAAGTATATGTGGGAACTCCTTCAAGACTGTTGGAAAAGCATTCCAGGTGAAGCTGGTTGAGAGAATGCCAAGAGTGTGCAAAGCTATTATCAAGGCAAAGGGTGGCTACTTTGAAGAATCTCAAAAATAAAATGTATTTGTATTTGTTTAACACTTTTTTGGTTACTACATGATTCCATATGTGTTATTTCATAATTTTGATGTCTTCACTATTATTCTACAATTGAGAAAGAAGTAAAACTAAAGAAAAACCCTGGAATGAGTAGGTGTGTCCAAACTTTTGACTGGTACTGTACATCACAGATGAATGACCAGCATATACAGTGGGGGGAAAAAGTATTTAGTCAGCCACCAATTGTGCAAGTTCTCCCACTTAAAAAGATGAGAGTGGCCTGTAATTTTCATCATAGGTACACGTCAGCTATGACAGACAAAATGAGAAAAATAATTCCAGAAAATCACATTGTAGGATTTTTTATGAATTTATTTTCAAATTATGGTGGAAAATAAGTATTTGGTCAATAACAAAAGGTTCTCAATACTTTGTTATATACCCTTTGTTGGCAATGAAACGTTTTCTGTAAGTCTTCACAAGGTTTTCACACACTGTTGCTGGTATTTTGGCCCATTCCTACATGCAGATCTCCTCTAGAGCAGTGATGTTTTGGGGCTGTCGCTGGGCAACACGGACTTTCAACTCCCTCCAAAGATTTTCTATGGGGTTGAGATCTGGAGACTGGCTAGGCCACTCCAGGACCTTGAAATGCTTCTTACGAAGCCACTCCTTCGTTGCCCGGGCGGTGTGTTTGGGATCATTGTCATGCTGAAAGACCCAGCCACGTTTCATCTTCAATGCCCTTGCTGATGGAAGGAGGTTTTCACTCAAAATCTCACGATACATGGCCCCATTCATTCTTTCCTTTACACGGATCAGTCGTCCTGGTCCCTTTGCAGAAAAACAGCCCCAAAGCATGATGTTTCCACCCCCATGCTTCACAGTAGGTATGGTGTTCTTTGGATGCAACTCAGCATTCTTTGTCCTCCAAACACGACGAGTTGAGTTTTTACCAAAAAAGTTCTATTTTGGTTTCATCTGACCATATGACATTCTCCCAATCCTCTTCTGGATCATCCAAATGCACTCTAGCAAACTTCAGACGGGCCTGGACATGTACTGGCACTGCAGGATTTGAGTCCCTGGCGGCGTAGTGTGTTACTGATGGTAGGCTTTGTTACTTTGGTCCCAGCTCTCTGCAGGTCATTCACTAGGTCCCCCTGTGTGGTTCTGGGATTTTTGCTCACCGTTCTTGTGATCATTTTGACCCCATGGGGTGAGATCTTGCGTGGAGCCCCAGATCGAGGGAGATTATCAGTGGTCTTGTATGTCTTCCATTTCCTAATAATTGCTCCCACAGTTGATTTCTTCAAACCAGGCTGCTTACCTATTGCAGATTCAGTCTTCCCAGCCTGGTGCAGGTCTACAATTTTGTTTCTGGTGTCCTTTGACAGCTCTTTGGTCTTGGCCATAGTGGAGTTTGGAGTGTGACTGTTTGAGGTTGTGGACAGGTGTCTTTTATACTGATAACAAGTAATACCGGTAACGAGTGGAGGACAGAGGAGCCTCTTAAAGATGAAGTTACAGGTCTGTGAGAGCCAGAAATGTTGCTTGTTTGTAGGTGACCAAATACTTTTTTTCCACAATAATTTGCAAATAAATTCATTAAAAATCCTACAAAGTGATTTTTTTCTTCTCAATTTGTCTGTCATAGTTGACGTGTACCTACGATGAAAATTACAGGCCTCTCTCATCTTTTTAAGTGGGAGAACTTGCACAATTGGTGGCTGACTAAATACTTTTCTCCCCCACTATATGTTTAGTGTACATCTATGCAGCCTGCCTGCATTACAATGTGACGTCTCTGAGGCTTTTAAGATCATGCATTTTCCCTCTGTTGAATTTCTGTGTCAATCACCTGCTTGCACAGATCATCTTTTACAACTTTTTCAGACATTAAAGAGAGATTCCATGTTAGTTGTCATCTCATAAAGTTCAACATTGACATGGAGAGCTGTTGTGCATTGCAGTGTTCTGCAGGTCTACTACATGGTAGTTCCTTGACAGTAATGAGCCGAGAATGAATTAAGCACAATACGGCTTCGCTAATAAAATGTCAAGTATGACATGTCTGCTACCCTTCTGTATGCAACAGGGATGTTTGAAATATGTAATGTTAAATGTCTTTGTTGTATTTACCACTTCCCTGCTTATTCACAAGGGATCCTTTAATTTGCAATTTGATAGTTTTATAGGAACAGTGTCACGGATTCTGCCGAGGCTGCCCCTCCTCCTTGCTCGGGCTGGTTTCGGCGTTCGTCGTCACCGGAGTACTAGCTGCTGCCGATCTATGTTCTATGTCTACCTGTTGTTGTCAGATTGTTTCACACCTGTTGCCCATCTTGTAATTACTCCGCCCCTATTTAACCCTGTGGCTCCCATTGTGTTCTGTGCGTGTTTGTTGTTTGTTTTCGGATGTCGTTAGTGAGCGGGTTTATTCCTCCCTGCGTGGAGGTTTATAGTTTTTTTACGTGTTTCAGTAAAGATACGTTTTCTTTGAGTTCTGTGTCCTGCGCCTGACTTCGCCTACCGCATTACACTGACACCGTGACAGAAACACGCACCTATATGGAGTCAGCAGGAACAACTGGATCTACCGAGACGATGGAGGAACGTCAAGAGACGGTACTTCAAAATCTCGGTGCCACAATGGAACGAGTGTTCCAGATGATGGAACGAATTGAGAGAGGTGGTATTCCTTCCCCATTTCCAACCACACAACCACCTACAACACTGGCTACCACTTCGCCACCTGGGTCCAGTGGAATTCGGCTCTCGCTCCCGAGGGCATATGACGGTACACCTGCCGGGTGCCAGGGATTTCTCCTCCAGGTAGAGCTCTACCTGGCCACCATTCACCCGGCGCCCTCGGGATACGAGAGAGTGTCCGCCCTCATCTCCTGTCTATCGGGTAGGGCGCTTGAGTGGGCCAATGCGGAGTGGGGAGGTATAGACTCGAGAACTGTCCGCTACGAGGATTTCACCCGCCGCTTCCGGGCGATATTCGATCATCCACCTGAAGGGAGAGCGGCGGGAGAACGTCTGGTCCACCTACGACAGGAGATGAGGAGCGCGCAGGATTTTGCACTGGAGTTTAAGACCTTAGCAGCCAGCGCGGGATGGAATGAGTGGGCCCTTATCGACCACTATCGTTGCAGCTTAAGGGAGGACGTCCGTCGGGAACTGGCCTGCAGGGACACCAATCTCAACCTGGACCAACTGGTGGACATGTCCATCAAGTTGGATAACCTGTTGGCAGCCCGCTGACGTTCTGATGGGGGGCTGTCCATTCCATCCCCCAGCACCTCCGAGCCTACCCCCATGGAGCTCGGAGGTGCTACAGTTAGGGAGACTGGGAGAGGGACCGTCCCCTGCACCAAGTGTGGCCGCAGAGGACAAACTGCTGGTCGGTGCTGGGGAGGGTTCTCAGGAGGTCGAGGCAGCAGGCAGAGCACTGGTTGACCGTCTCAGGTGAGTAGGCACCCGACTAACCCAGAGCTCCCTGTTGCTAATATGTGTATTGACATTATGTTTCCAGAATTTTCTCCTCATTCCCAGCATAAGGCGCTAGTAGATTCAGGCGCGGCTGGAATTTTATTGATCGCCAGTATGCACGTAGTCTAGGGATTCCCACAGTGTCTGTTGATAAACCTTTCCCTGTTCACGCATTAGATAGTCGCCCGTTAGGGTCAGGCATAATCAGGGAGGTCACCGCTCCACTGCTGATGATGACGCAGGGGGGTCATGAGGAGAGGATTAGCCTCTATCTGATTGATTCTCCTGCGTATCCTGTGGTGTTGGGACTTCCCTGGTTAACCATTCATGACCCCACGATTTCATGGCAACAGAGGGCTCTCAAGGGATGGTCCGGTCAGTGTTCAGGGAGGTGTTTAGGAGTTTCCTTGGGGGCAACTTCGGTGGAAAGTCCAAACCAGGTTTCCACCATGCACATTCCATCCGAGTATGCCGATTTGGCTATTGCCTTCAGTAAAAAGAGGGCGACAAAATTACCACCCCATCGTCCGGGGGATTGTGCGATAAATCTCCAGGTAGGAGCTGCACTTCCCCGGAGTCACGTGTATCCTTTGTCTCAGGAGGAGAAGGCGGCTATGGAGACATATGTCACCGAATCACTGAGGCAGGGATACATTCGGCCATCCACTTCACCCGTTTCCTCAAGTTTCTTTTTTGTGAAGAAGAAAGATGGTGGGTTACGCCCGTGCATTGATTACCGTGGCCTAAATCAGATTACCATCAAGTACAGCTATCCATTACCTCTGATAGCTAGTATGACGGAATCATTGCACGGGGCACGCTTCTTCACAAAATTGGATCTCCGGAGCGCGTACAACCTAGTGCGTATCCGCGAGGGAGATGAGTGGAAGACGGCATTTAGTACCACCTCTGGACATTTTGAGTATCTGGTCATGCCATACGGGTTAATGAATGCTCCATCAGTTTTCCAATCATTTGTGGATGAGATTTTCAGGGACCTAAACGGACAAGGGGTAGTGTTGTATATTGATGTTATCCTTATATACTCCGCTACACGGGCCGAGCATGTGTCCCTGGTGCGTAAGGTGCTTGGAAGACTGTTGGAGCATGACCTGTATGCTAAGGCAGAGAAATGCCTGTTCTTCCAGGAGTCCATCTCTTTCTTGGGGTACCATATGTCCGCATCAGGGGTGAGGATGGAGAGTGACCACATTTCGGCTGTGCGTAATTGGGCGACTCCTACCACGGTAAAGGAAGTGCAGCGATTTTTGGGTTTTGCCAATTACTACCGGAGATTTATCCGGGGCTTTGGTCAGGTAGCAGCTCCCATTACCTCGTTACTGAAGGGGGGGCCGGTGCGTCTGCGGTGGTCAGCTGAGGCGGACAGGGCTTTTAGTCGTCTGAAGGACCTGTTTACCTCGGCTCCAGTGCTGGCTCATCCGGACCCCTCCTTAGCCTTCACGGTTGAGGTGGATGCGTCCGAGGCTGGAATAGGCGCTGTACTGTCTCAGCGCTCGGGTACGCCACCCCAAACTCCGCCCCTGTGCCTTCTTTTCGAAGAAGCTCAGCCCGGCGGAGCGCAACTATGATGTGGGGGACCGGGAGCTGTTGGCTGTGGTCGAAGCTCTGAAAGCGTGGAGACATTGGCTTGAGGGGGCTAAACACCCTTTTCTCATTTTGACTGACCACCGCAATCTGGAGTACATCCGGGCAGCGAGGAGATTAAACCCTCGCCAGGCAAGGTGGTCCATGTTTCTCACCCGTTTTGTTTTCACCCTTTCTTACAGGCCAGGTTCCCAGAACGCTAAGGCAGATGCTCTCTCCCGACTGTATGACACGGAGGGGAGTTCCGTGGAGCCCACTCCCATACTTCCGGCGTCGTGTCTGGTGGCACCGGTGGTGTGGGAGGTTGACGCGGAGATCGAGCGGGCGTTGCGTAACGAACCCACTCCTCCCCAGTGTCCAGAGGGTCGTGTGTACGTACCGCTGGATGTCCACAGATCGGTTGATCTATTGGGCTCACACGTCACCCTCCTCTGGGCATTCTGGCATAGGTCGGACAGTGCACTATCTTAGTGGGAAGTACTGGTGGCCCACCTTAGCTAAGGACGTGAGGGTTTATGTTTCCTCCTGCTCGGTGTGCGCCCAGTGTAAGGCTCCTAGACACCTGCCCAGAGGGAAATTGCAAACCCTACCCATTCCACAATGACCATGGTCCCACCTATCGGTGGACTTCATGACGGATCTTCCCCCCTCACAAGGGAACACCACGATCCTGGTCGTTGTGGATCGGTTTTCTAAGTCCTGCCGCCTCATTTCGCTGCCCGGCCTCCCTACGGCCCTACAAATGGCTGAGGCCCTATTTACACACGTCTTCCGGCACTACGGGGTACCTGAGGATATAGTGTCTGATCGGGGTTCCCAGTTAACCTCTAGGGTTTGTAGGGAGTTCATGGAACATCTGGGAGTCTCGGTCAGTCTGACCTCAGGATTTCACCACGAGAGTAACGGGCAGGTGGAGAGAGTCAACCAGGTGGTGGGTAGGTTTCTGTGGTCGTATTGCCAGGACCAGCGGGGGGAGTGGTCGGTTTTCCTCCCCTGGGCAGAGATAGCCCAGAACTCCATCTGCCACTCCTCCACTAACCTTTCTCCATTCCAATGTGTATTAGGTTATCAGCCGGTCCTGGCACCGTGGCATCAGAGCCAGATCGAGGCACCTGCGGTGGACTAGTGGTTTTGGCGCTCGCAGGAGACCTGGAACGCTGCTCATGTACGTCTGCAGCGGGCCATCAGGCGGCAAAAGGCGAGCGCCGACCGCCACCGCAGTGAGGCCCCGGTGTATGCACCGGGGGACTGGGTCTGGCTCTCGACCCGAAACCTGCCCCTTCGCATGCCCTGCCGGAAGCTGGGTCGGCGGTTTGTGGGGCCATTCAAAGTCCTGAGGAGATTGAACGAGGTATGTTATAGGTTACAACTTCCGACCAATTATCGTATTAACCCCTCGTTCCATGTGTCTCTCCTCAGGCCGGTGGTAGCTGGTCCACTCCAGGAGTCTGAGATATGGGAGGTTCCTCCGCCCCCGCTGGACATCGAGGGGGCACCGGCGTACTCGGTTCGTTCCATATTGGATTCGAGGCGTCGGGTGGGGGGCCTGCAGTATCTCGTGGAGTGGGAGGGGTACGTCCGGAGGAACGGTGCTGGGTCCCTAGGAGGGACATCCTCGATCCCTCCATGTTGAGGGATTTCCACCGCAATCATCCCACTCGCCCCGCGCCGCATCCTCCTGGCCGTCCCCGAGGCCGGTGTCGACGCACGGCTGGAGCCGCGCGTCAGGGGGGTACTGTCACGGATTCTGCCGAGGCTGCCCCTCCTCCTTGCTCGGGCAGGTTTCGGCGTTCGTCGTCACCGGAGTACTAGCTGCTGCCGATCTATGTTCTATGTCTACCTGTTGTTGTCAGATTGTTTCACACCTGTTGCCCATCTTGTAATTACTCCGCCCCTATTTAACCCTGTGGCTCCCATTGTGTTCTGTGCGTGTTTGTTGTTTGTTTTCGGATGTCGTTAGTGAGCGGGTTTATTCCTCCCTGTGTGGAGGTTTATAGTTTTTTTACGTGTTTCAGTAAAGATACGTTTTCTTTGAGTTCTGTGTCCTGCGCCTGACTTCGCCTACCGCATTACACTGACACCGTGACAAACAGGTAGCCTAGAATTTCCACAGAATTAAAATTGTTTATTCAAAATGGAATAAAAATTGTTTTACAACTCCATCAAATTTAAATTGGACAGTGACCTGATATATGTATCTTGGATAAGTATTTTTGATTCCATCAGCATGCATGATCTCTAATGTTCAGTTTGTTTCCCCTTCTATGGTCTGCATAGTCATGATAGCCAAGTACAGTGTCACGACTTCCTCCGAAGCGTCGTCACCGGCCTTCTAGCCACTGCCACTCCTCATCTCATCATTCCATTTTTTACACACACCCGGTTCATATCCCCTCATCATTCCCTGTATAAGTATTCCCTCTGTCCCCCATGTCTTTGTGTGTGATTGTTTTATGTGGAGGTGTCGATAGCTCGGTGGAGCTTTATGTACTGTATCGCCAGGATATTCACCCGTGTTTTTTGTTTTCTCCAGTGCGCCGTTACACCGCAATGTAGTTGTTTTACGCATTGCTGCGTACCGCTGTATTTGCCAAATAAACCATTTATTCTGTGATTTACCCCTCCTGCGCCTGACTCCGTCCAAATCAACCGCTACAGAATCACACACCCAACAGCATGGAGTCAGCAGGAGCGGGGAATATGCCTGGAGTTGTTGAGCGGGTCTGGGAGAATTTCAACATGTTAGCCAGCTTGGGCGAAGCGATGGATCGGGTTCTCAAGGTCATCCAGCGCCTGGAGAGGAGAGGATCCGACCCTGCGGAACCAGCTGAGTGACCGGATCCAGCCACCCACACCCCAGCGCCCAGAGGTATTCACCTGTCTCGACCGAGGGAATGCGACGGGACAGCGGCCCGCTGCCAGGATTTCCTCCTGCAGCTGGACCTCTATTTTACCACCATCAACCCGGCTCCATCGGATCAGGAGAAGGTCTCCGCCCTCATCTCCTGCCTCTCAGGGAAAGCCCTGGAGTGGGCCAACGCGGTCTGGAGTGAAGGAGGAGATCCGTTGGACAACTATGGGGAGTTCGCTCACCTCTTCCGGGCAGTCTTCGATCATCCCCCCGAAGGAAGAGAGGAGGGCGAGTGTCTGGTCCATCTGAGGCAGGGGACGAGGACCGCACAAGACTTTGCCCTGGAGTTTAGAACTCTAGCTGCTGGGTCCGGGTGGAACGAGCGGGCCCTCATTGACCACTTCCGATGTAGCCTGCGTGAGGACATCCGAAGGAAGCTAGCCTGCCGGGATACCACGTTGACCTTCAACAAACTGGTGGACATTCCATCCGGTTGGACAACCTGCTGGCTTCGAGAGGACGTCCTGGAAGGGGCCTGCCCATTTCACCCCCCTTCAACCCGGATCACGTTCCGATGGAGCTGGGTGGTGCAGCGATCCGGGAGAACGGAGGATGACAGATCCAGTGTCACTCTTGTGGCAAGAGAGAACATTCTGCTGCACGTTTTCGTCAGAGTTCTTCTGGGTCTGGAGGCGGCAGGCAGGGCACTCTCACGTCACCCCAGGTAGCACAACCCCACACTCGTTCAGAGCCCTCTGCTGCGCATTTCACCATCTACGTCAACTTCCCTGATTGCACGGTAGTTCCCCAGTGTAAGGCGCTGGTCGATTCAGGTGCAGCTGGGAACTTTATGGACAGGTCTTTAGCTAATAGTGTACGTATTACATTGGTTCCCCTTTCCATTCCATTGCCCATCAAAGCACTTGACAGTCGACCATTAGGGTCAGGTTTTGTTAGGGAGGTTACATCACCAGTCACTATGATTACGCAGGAAACCCATAGGGAGCAAATCAACTTTTATATGATTGAGTCCCCCGATTTCCCTATTGTGTTGGGCCTTCCCTGGCTAGCACTACACGACCCCACCTTTTCATGGCCGTAGAGGGTTCTCACGGGGTGGTCGCGAGAGTGTCAGGGTAGGTGTCTAGCTGTTTCCGTTGGTGCAACCACCGTGCACATTCCCCCCGAATACCTCGACTTGGCGCACACGTTTTCCAAAACGCAGGCGACCAAATTACCACCCCATCGGGCGGGGGATTGCGCGATAAACCTCTGGTTAGACGCTGTGCCTCCCAGGAGTCCTGTATATCCCCTGTCGCAGGCTGAAACGGAGGCTATGGAGACATACATCTCTGAGTCCCTGCACCAGGGGTTCATACGTCCCTCCACTTCACCTGCCTCCTCAAGTTTATTTTTCGTGAAGAAGAAAGACGGAGGTCTGCAACCTTGCATTGATTACCGTGCACTTAATAAAACTACCATTCGCTATAGTTACCCTCTACCCCTCATCTCCACTGTTATCGAATCAATGCATGGGGCACGAAATTAGATCTCAGGAGTGCGTAGAACCTGGTGCGTGTCCGGGAAGGGGACGAGTGGAAGACAGCATTTAGCACAACCACGGGGCATTATGAATACCTGGTGATGCCGTACGGGTTGATGAATGCTCCATCAGTCTTCCAGTCCTTTGTGAACGAGGTGTTTCGGGACATGCTTGGTCGCGGTGTGGTGGTCTACATCAATGACATTCTGGTGTATTCCGCTACGTGCGCCGAGCATGTGTCCCTGGTTCGCAGAGTGCTGGGCCGACTGTTGGAGCATGACCTATATGCCAAGGCAGAAAAGTGTCTGTTCTTCCAACAATCTGTCTCCTTCCTCGGATACCACATCACCACCTCAGGTGTGGAGATGGAGGGAGACCACATTTCAGCCGTGCGTAATTGGCTGACTCCAACCACGGTAAAGGAGGTGCAGCGTTTCATTGGCTTTGCCAATTACTATCGGAGGTTTATCCGGGGCTTTGGCAAGGTCGCAGCTCCCATCACCTCTCTGTTGAAGGGTGGGCCGTCCCGGCTCCGCTGGTCTGCTGAGGTTGACAGGGCTTTCAGTAAACTGACGGCTCTGTTCACCTCAGCCCCAGTACTGGCCCATCCTGATCCATCATTGCCGTTCGCAGTGGAGGTGGATGCGTCCGAGGTAGGGATAGGGTTTGTCCTATCCCATCGCTCGGGCACGCCACCCAAGCTCCACCCCTGTGCCTTCTTCTCTAAGATGCTCAGCCCGGCGGAGCAGAACTATGATGTTGGTGATCAGGAGCTGTTGGCTGTTGTCAGAGCCCTGACTGCGTGGAGGCACTGGCTCGAGGGGGCGAAACACCCTTTTGTCGTCTGGACTGACCACCATAACCTGGAGTACATCCGGGCAACGAGGAGGCTGAACCCTCACCAGGCCAGGTGGGCCTTGTTCTTCACCCGGTTTGATTTCACGCTGTCTTATATACCAGGCACAAATAACGTGAAGGCAGACGCACTGTCACGGCTCTACGACAAAGAGGAGAGGCCCATAGACAACACCCCCATACTCCCGGCCGTCCTGCATTGTAGCGCCGGTAGTGTGGGCGGTGGATGTGGACATAGAGCAGGCGTACGCACAGAGCCATCTCCACTTCAGTGTCCAGCTGGGCTGTGGTATATGCCGTCTAGTGTCCGTGATCATCTTATCTATTGGGCACACCCGTCCCCCTCCTCTGCTCACCCAGGTATCGGCCGGACAGTGCACTGCCTGACCGGGAAGTACTGGTGGCCTACCTTAGCTAAGGACGTGAGGGTCTCCTCCTGCTCGGTGTGCACCCAGAGTAAGTCACCTAGGCACCTTCCAGTGGGTAAGTTACATCCCTTACCAGTTCCACAACGGCCATGGTCTCACTTATCGATTGACTTTCTAACTGATCTTCCCCTCTCTCAGGGTAACACCACCATACTGGTCGTTGTGGACCGTTTCTCTAAAGCCTGCCGCCTCCTTCCTCTGCCCGGTCACCCCACGGCCCTGCAAACTGCGGAAGCCCTGTTTACTCACGTCTTCCTGCACTACGGGGTGCCAGAGGACATAATGTCTGACCGGGATCCCCAGTTTACGTCTAGGGTCTGGAAGGCCTTCATGGAACGTCTGGGGGTCTCGGTCAACCAGACCTCTGGGTTTCACTCCGAGTCTAATGGGCAGGTGGAATGGGTGAATCAGGATGTGGGTAGGTTCCTGCGGTCCTACTGCCAGGACCGGCCGGGGAGTGGTCAGTGTTCTTGCCATGGGCCGAATATGCCCAGAACTCTTTTCGCCACTCCTCCACTAACCTATCACCATTTCAATGTGTTTTAGGGTATCAGCCTGTCCTGGCACCGTGGCATCAGAGCCAGACCGAAGCTCCTGCGGTGGACGACTGGTTTCGGTGCGCAGAGGAGACGTGGAACGCCACCCACGTCCACCTCCAGCGTGCCGTGCGTCGCCAGAAAGCCAACGCTGACCGCCACCGCAGTGAGATTCCGGTCTTTGTATCAGGTGATCGGGACTGGCTCTCGACCTGGAACCTGCCCCTCCACTTGCCCTGCCGGAAGCTGAGCCGGCGGTTTGTGGGGCCGTTCAAAGTCCTGAGGAGAGTTAACGAGGTTACGTATAGGTTGCTTCCCTCCTGATTATCGTATTAACCCCTCGTTTCACGTATCTCTCCTCATGCCGGTGGTGGCTGGTCCACTCCAGGAGTATGAGGTGCGGGAGGTCCCTCGGACCCCTCTGGACATCGAGGTGTCCCCGGCGTACTCCGTCCGTTCCATCCTGGATTCGAGGCGTCGGGCCCTCAATACAACAGGGAGGGGTACGGTCCGGAGGAGCGGTGCTGGGTCCCGGTGAAAGATGTCCTGATCCCTCCCTGTTGCGGGATTTCCAGCATACCGCTGTATTTGCCGAATAAACAATTTATTCTGTGATTTACCCCTCCTGAGCCTGACTCCGTCCAAATCACCCAGCTCAGAACATTTATGGCAACTCTCCAGAATATTTGGTTCTAAAACCAAGATAATTCATTTCACTAAATAATTAAATGATTATCCGCCGACTTCCTCAATCTCCTGACAGCGGTTTGGTCCAGTGACACTGTAACATGCCAATCCCTTATTTTCAGTACTAGCTTAAGCTTTTAGACTCATTTTATGTACCCAGAAGTGTCCCCTGGATATATATTTCTATTTGGTTTATTTTGAGGATAGTATGTCAGGAATAGAGAAGCGGATCTCCTCTATCATATGGGTAGGACAAAAAGGATATAGAAATAGCTCAAAATGTGCCTGTCCACCTTAAAGGTAAGTGTGTTGAACCTTTTTTTCATTTTCTAAATGGCATGGGAGTTTATTTGTACAATTGTGAATGACCGTTCTCATCCTCTGTTCCCTGAAATTGACCATCCATCATCACAGAGGTGCTATGGAATGCCAAAGGCAATAACAAACAACAACAAATACATTTTGGAATCAAGTTATAATGTCCTATATTTATGTAATTGCATTATGTGCCATGTAGGCCATTCAGCGTTTTGTAGGTGATAGCAGCAGACTGTTGTTAATGTCACTGTTTGAAGCTAAAGGGAAATCTCCATATTATGTGGACAATAGAGTTTCTTCTATTGTGCATGTATTCAATAAAATAGGCACTTGATATTTTAATAGTGAAATAGTTTTCACACTACATTGCCTTGGCATATTGAGTATTTAATGCCAAGGCTGCACACATATTTCAAGTGGCTTCAGACAGCCAGTGAATAGCTCAAACAGAGACATCTCTCACCCCCCCATGTTACCTTATTGAGAACTTTCACAAGATCGAGACCTTTCGACTGCCAAATTCCTATTTCTGCCACAATAGTGCACCCACACAAAATGAGCACATGTTTGTGAAAACGTATGTTGTCTGTCGAGCCCAGCTAATACAATTGAACAGGTCTTGGACAATTAACAATGTACGTAATGAGAATGGGCATCCAGGCCTGATATGTGCTGAAATTGTTAGAGGTTACAACTATAGATTTTTTAAAAGCTTTTTTCCAGGTCATTCTAAAATACTGTTTAACAAATATTGACTTGGTCTAAGGAGGAGAGTTGGCAAGGATCAGTACTTGGCATCAACACAGAATTGTGCCGATGATTCATCGAATTTACACTCAATTATACGATTAAGTAGGAAAATTCACAACACATTCATTTATCAGTATTGCTTCCTCTAATATTGTGTAATGTATCTCCGTTAGCAATATATGCACAAGACTGCAGTGATCAAAATCTTGTTAAAGGCCAAGACACTCTCAAATAACACAAACCTCTATGTCCACCAGTCTGGGATAATGAAAGTTGAAGTCAACAAATGTACTCTGCAGTCTGAAAAATCCAGGAGCTGCATTAACTAGGTCTGCTCGGTATAATAGTGAATTTAGCATAGCTCCTTGGAGGGAGCTGGATATGAACAATCCAAAGTGCTGCTGAGGTGATGTTGAGCCATTTGACCTGTGACCTGAGGCCATGCTGACACACTGGCCAGATGCTGGAGTTAACAGCACAGCAGCCTGTGCTTTGTGCTAGAGAGCCGTCAGTGTGAGGGCAGGCTCCATGGCTGAGTGTTTACCGACTTAGCAGTGCTCCAAAGTCATCCTGTGACTTAGAACTGTCTGGATGCGATGCAAACCACTTATCCCAGTCATATATCCACCCTCAATATTTCAGGCTGTCACCGTGTGTCACGTTCGTTCATTGACGGGACAGACCAAGGCGCAGTGTGATATGCGTACATGTTTATTTTCTTATAAACACAACGACAAAACAACCAACGAAACGAAACGTGAAGTCCAAGGTAGACGACACAACATACCTTAACCAGAACAAAATCCCACAACTAGACCGTGCCAATAGGCTGCTAAAGTATGGTCCCCAATCAGAGACAACGAGCGACAGCTGCCTCTGATTGGGAACCACACCGGCCAACATAGATCCACACATGCTAGATATACAACACAGAATATATACAACAAGGAATATACACACCCTGACTCAACATATAAGTGTCCCCTGAGTCAGGGCGTGACAATACCCCCCCCCCCCAAAGGTGCGGACTCTGACCGCACAACATAAACATAACAGGGTAGGGGCCGGGTGGGCATTCCGCCTCGGAGGCGGATCCGGCTCGGGGCGTGACGACCTCTCACTCTCCGCCTCCCTGTTGCACCCCTGGTCTGGTCTGGACCTCGGCGCGCTGCTTCCCCTCTCCTTCCTCCCACGATACGCCAGGCCCTGTCTGGACCCTGGTGTGGGAGACCCCGAACCTGGAGAGGGGCTGACGTCATGGTCTGGACTGGAGCCGCTGACTGGAGCTGGACTGGGCACCGGTGGAGCGGACTGCTCTGGCTCCGGAGTGGCGCAGCTGACCGGTGCCGGACCAGGCACCGGTGGAACGGGCACGGGCCGTGCCGGACTGGACAAACGCACCACTGGTCTGGTGCGAGGAGCAGGCACGGGCCGGACCGGACTATGAACACGCACCACTGGCTTGGTGCGAGGAGCAGGCACGGGCCGGACCGGACTAGGAACACGCACCACTGGCTTGGTGCGAGGAGCAGGAACGGGCCGGGCCGGGCTGACGACGCGCACCACTGACTTGGTGCGAGGAGCAGGAACGGGCCGGACTGGCGACGCGCACCACTGGCTTGGTGCGAGGAGCAGGAACGGGCCGCACCGGTGGAGCGGACTGCTCTGGCTCCGGAGTGGAACAGCTGACCGGAACTGGATCAGGCACCGGTGGAGCGGACTGCTCTGACTCCGGAGTGGAGCAGCTGACCAGTGCCGGACCAGGCACCGGTGGAACGGGCACGGGCCGTGCCGGACTGGACAAACGCACCACTGGTCTGGTGCGAGGAGCAGAAACGGGCCGGACCGGACTAGGAACACGCACCACTGGCTTGGTGCGAGGGGCAGGAACGGGCCGGGCTGGACTGGCGACGCGCACCACTGGCTTGGTGCGAGGAGCAGGAACGGGCCGGGCCGGACTGGCGACGCGCACCACTGGCTTGGTGCGAGGAGCAGGAACGGGCCGGTCCGGGCCGGGCTGGCGATGCGCACCACTGGCTTGGTGCGAGGAGCAGGAACGGGCCGGGCCGGGCTGACGACGCGCACCACTGACTTGGTGCGAGGAGCAGGAACGGGCCGGGCCGGGCTGGAGACGCGCACCACTGGCTTGGTGCGAGGAGCAGGAACATGCCAGGCCGGGCTGGCGACGCGCACCACTGGCTTGGTGCGAGGAGCAGGAACGGGCCGGGCCGGGCTGTTGACGCGCACCACTGGCTTGGTGCGAGGAGCAGGAACGGGCCGGGCCGGGCTGGCAACGCGCACCACTGGCTTGGTGCGAGGAGCAGGAACGGGCCGGGCCGGGCTGACGACGCGCACCACTGTTTTGGTGCGAGGAGCAGGAACGGGCCGGGCCGGGCTGGCAACGCGCACCACTGGCTTGGTGCGAGGAGCAGGAACGTGCCGGGCCGTACTGGGAACACGCACCACTGGCTTGGTGCAGGGAGCAGGAACGGGCCGGACCCGCGACACGCACCACTTGCTTGGTGCGAGGAGCAGGACTGGATTCCTTTATTAACCCCCGCTCCTTCTGCTGCCTAACCAGCTCCTCTCGCCGTGCCTCTACTCTTTCCTTCTCCCTTTTAGCCTCCTGTAACATGGTGGCCTCCTCTCCTAACCTGCAGATCCGCCCTTTAACGGCCTCCTGCTGCCTCGTCGTCCACACAGTGTGCCCCCCAAAAATGTTTCTTGGGGTTGCCTCTCGGGTCTCCGTTTCACCTCTCCTGCCTGGGCTTCCTCTTTCGTCCAGGGTCCGCTATCGGCTAATCTCACCTCCTTCTCCCTCATCCCTTTCAGGGCCTCCATATGCTTGGCCAGATCCTCTCTTATCTCCTCCCAAGTCCATGATCTCTGCTCCACTACCTGTGTCCAGGGTGTCTGCTGCTCCTGGGCACGCTGCTTGGTCCGTGTTTGGTGGGATCTTCTGTCACGTTCGTTCATTGACGGGACAGACCAAGGCGCAGCGTGATATGCATACATGTTTATTTTCTTATAAACACAACGACAAAACAACCAACGAAACGAAACGTGAAGTCCAAGGTAGATGACACAACATACCTTAACCGGAACAAGATCCCACAACTAGACCGTGCCAATAGGCTGCTAAAGTATGGTCCCCAATCAGAGACAACGAGCGACAGCTGCCTCTGATTGGGAACCACACCGGCCAACATAGATCCACACATGCAATATATACAACATAGAATATATACAACAAGGAATATACGCACCCTGACTCAACATATAAGTGTCCCCTGAGTCAGGGCGTGACACCATGTCAAGGCAGAGAGAGGGTTGTCATTAAAGGAATGGCTATATTGATATTAGAGAACATTTTATTTTGTGAGGAAATTGTGGTTTTTAAATCGAAAAGGTAGTGTACATAGTCACATTCTTATGTGAAGGGAAAATATTTATCTAAAGTAATGGACAAAATGGTCCCTTAGTAGGTAGTACTATAGTCAACCATGCATCTCCTCTTAGGCCCAATCCGTCTCTTTCTGAGGCACTGACTATTTAAGTGGATTTTACAGTGACTAAAGCCCTTATAAGAGAGAGAGAGAGGCCTGGTATGGCACAGTGCATGGGCTAGATTAATGTGTGTGTGTGTGTGTGTGTGTGTGTGTGTGTGTGTGTGTGTGTGTGTGTGTGTGTGTGTTGCTGTAAAACAAGACAAGAAACCAATCTGGAGGAAACAGAGAAGTACTTGATGACCCAGACAGGTGGTGCTCTTTAGCTCTGCTTTGACCCATTGGTTCATTTCCAGTAGGCTGGACCATTATGTAGTTCCCCTGTGTCAGTGTCTGATGGGCAAACACATATCTCTTGCTTTATGACTTTGGCATGCAGTACCTGACTCCCACAAGGCCTCTTTAAGAGAAGCTCTTTCACAGCGCCTGAGCCACACTCTGAGTGCTGATATAACTTACAAAAGTATATCTGAGAAATCCACTTGGTAACAAGGAATTAGACGTTTAGAAGCTACCAACCGAAGGAGCTGTTTGATGCCTAAAGATAGATTACTTAGGCTATATTTTTCAATGCAGCTTGAGAACAGCTGTTTACTGCTATAGTTTCCCTCACTTTATTGCTGAGTCATTCCCAAAGTCTCTTCCGACATGCATTACTACGTCCTCATAGTTACAATTTATTTCAGCTGAACTATGCATTATGTTAGGACTATACTGAATCATGTTGTCCTTTCCAAAACTGGCCATATTTATGGAAAATACCACACATCCAACATTCTCCACAGAGATATGAAGTGAGGCCTTGTCCTTTCTCCCTTGTTAGTGTGGAGTTAATGGAATGTGCCTTTTTCACAGCCACTGGCATTTCACATTGTTCAAACTGCATTGATGAATGAGTAGCAATCTAAAGGGTCAATGTGAGGTGCACTCTCCACATCAGCCAAACAAACAATAACTGACATGAACAAAAAAAACTATCAATATCCATTTACTGTGATTTCTTCAACCTTGGTTCTTGACCAGGCACACATCACTTTTCACTTATCCCACACAAATTCAGGAAAAAAGATACTTCAGAATGAATGCACACAATCTCTGAATCTGGGCTGAACAGCACACTGCTCTCCATTTTCCAGCCAGTCCATTAACACATTTGGTGGGGAACTGTATACTGGAGGAGCAGCCAGAGAGCAGCGGGAGGGCTTACACTTTACCAGATGATTAACTAATGGCCTCCCAACACAAAGAGAGGCCATTCTAACAGGAGATGAAGAAGTCTGTTTGGGGCTAAACCTCCTAAAGCTCATTATGGTATTTACTTTGTTACAACTCCTCCTCTCCGCTTTGCGTCCCACCGCGTCTGAAGGGAGATAAACACTTATGGATAATTACCACCATTTTAACTGATTTCAGGAGTCAACAATAGTAATCAGCAGGGTTTCAGACTCTGTGGTTATCGAGGGTGTTCAATTGGGCAGAGTCTTTACTAGGAATAATCTGTGTTCTAACATTGTGTGTGTGTATGTGTGTGTGTGTGTGCAGAGGATAACAAGAAGCCAACTCTTTCATGGCATCCTAATGTATGTGTTTTTTGCAATTCTAAGTCAAAGGAATGTGGCCATGGGCAAGAAAAGTCTTCCTCAGGCTTCAGGGAAAAAAATGTCCATCATAGAATGGATTGCTATGAGAGATGCAGCGCGAGAGAGTGTTGTGTTTCTCGATGATAAGGCTGGCCTTGTAATCCTTCGCAATAACACTTACCATTAGAACGGAACAACATCAGCCTCATATGAAAACAGTTTAACAGGGATTTTTGCTATCCTACATTTATATGATAAACCTAGTTTGGTAACACATAAAGAGTAAAGTGCAGAGCTGCTGTGGTTTTACCTCTGGCCTTCCAGTAGAGTTCAATTGAGTTAAATAACATGAAAATATGACAGCAAGAGGGGAATTATGACAAAATCTGCCCCCAGAACACAAGAAAAGTTTTAGTCGACTACGTTTAGTGGATACATTTGCTAACAGTCTACATTACAGTCTCCAGACCATTGCTCGGAGCGACATGCAGACTTCCAACAATCAGATTGCATTTGAGTAAGCATCAGCAGTTTCTACACCCTTTAAATGTGCACTCAGATCCCTCCATACAAGATGGAAATTCACCAAATGAAATGTGTTTGTTGACATTGCTGAACTGCATCAAGGTTGCAATTTTCTGTGAATAGCTATTGTGTGAGCATCACAAAACATCCAAACCTAATGGAGATACAGGCTAGACCTGGGTATATCTGTATAAATCATGTGCGCAGCCGGATACGCACGAACACACACACGCACGTGCCCGCACGCATGCACACACACACACACACACACACACACACAGTCTTGTACAACAAACCTTGGGGGGGACACACAATTCAGTCCCCATTCAAAACACTATTTTTCCTAACCACTAACCCTAAACCTAACCTTAACCCGAAAACCTAACCTTAAACTTAACCCTAAACCTAGTCCTAGCTCCTAACCCTAAACCTAATTCTAACCCTAACACTAATTCTAACCTTAATCCTAAACCCCCTAGAAATAGCATTTGACCTTGTGGGGACCAACAAAATGTCCCCAGTTGGTCAAATTTTTCTTGGTCTATTATTTTCGTGGGGACTTCTGGTCCCCGCAAGTATAGCTAAACACGTCCACGAGAGACAGACACACAGACAGACAGACACCCACACACACACACACTGCTATTAAAGGTAACTTTACGAGGCAGTACTATTAGATAAATCCTTCCACATACATTTTCTATGACCAGTATACCTCCCATTTATATCCCAACATAGATGATTCAGTCCTACTCAATGAGTGTACTGTATACACCTCATATAATATTCTAATGATTTCCCTGATAAAGAGAATGGAATAATAATATAAATAAACCCCCTGATTCCAGTCAACCACACTAGAAGCAATGCTAGGCTAGTGTTGTCTTTGGGTTTGTCACTTCCTCAAACTCCCTCATTGATGAACCACTCCCACACCCAGGCCACGAAAGCACCTTGCCCATCAATCTGACTCTGGTGGGGAGAAAGGAGGATTAGAGCGGCCGTCACGGTGCCTGTTTGGTGCCCTCCTTCCTCCACAGACACAGAGGTAACCTTCTGTTACCTTGCCCAGGGCAGGCTCCACAATTCCACTGACTGCAAAACAAATCAATACTCCAATAGCTACCTTTATGTCTTTGTCTACTAAAAGTCCATATCTGATTCCCATCCACATGGAATGTTTCACATGAAATAACTCATAATAATGACTTTGTTCTTCTCGTCACACGATTGTTATTCTCACTGTGATGTGTGGGGAGATAGAGGGGCTTCGCACTATGAAAGTGAAAGCATACTGCGTCCGCCTGCCTCTACATTAATTCCATCACCACTACATGTCTCTGCTGCTTTAAAATACTTTATCTTGCTCTCCTCCTGCTCTCTTACTGTCTTCCTGTTTTCTGTTTCAGTATTTATGATGCGCTGCAGGCGGCTAGCGCTTCGACTCGTTGGCATGTCAAAGAAGGCAGTACCTGCTAGAGGGAATAAAAAAGTTCTAAAAAAACTTTACTTAGTTGGTCGTCCGGGTGTGGCGAGCATTCTGTGACCGACTGGGGGTCACCCTCAGCCTCTCCACACCCGGGAGACAAACTGGGGCCCGCGGTCAGAGACGATGTCCTCCGGAATCCCATACAGACGGAACACCTGTTGGAACATACACTCAGCCAATTCCATGGCGTTAGGTAAATGAGGAAGAGGAACCCGACGACACGTTTTTGAAAAACGGTCTACTATGACAAGGATGGTGGTGTTACCAGAGGATTCAGGATGGGCTGTGATGAAGTCAACAGCTATGTAGGACCAGGGTCTGTGAGGGATTGGCAAATGTTGAAGCTTACCGGAAGGGAGATGATGAGGGCTTTTGGTTTGGGCGCAGACTGGACAGGAGAGTACGTAATCCTTAACGTTGGATGCCAGTGAGGACCGCTAGAATTTACGGGCTAGAAGTTTGGTGGTTTGTGTAATGCCCGGATGTCCTGACCCCAAGGACGTGTGACACCATTGCATCAGTTGGGGTCTAACAGCTGCTGGTACGTAAGTCTTCCCAGCTGGTATCTCAGGAGGAGCCGGGTCTGAGGTTAGGGCTTCTTGTATGGCAGAGTGAACCTCCCACTGTACCGGTCCCATAATGGAAGAGGAAGGAAAAATGGGTGTAGGGTCTGAGTTGCTGGTCAGAAGGTCAAACTGGCGGGAGAGAGCATCAGATTTTACGTTTTTTTCTTTCCAGGGATGTAAGTAACATGAAAATGTAAAGATGTTGTGCGCCCTCCAACCAGTGGCGCCACTCCTCGAGGGCCAACTTGATGGCGAGGAGTTCTCTGTTCCCCACATCGTAATTCCTCTCAGCGGGGGACAACTTCCTGGAGAAGAAGGCACAAGGATGTTATTTTGGAGGTGTTCCCACCCGCGGAAAGAGTATGGCTCCTACTCCTACTTCGGAGGCATCCACCTCCAGGGTGAAAGGAAGGGTCGGATCAGGTTGGCGAAGGACAGGAGCTGAGGTGAAGAGGCGTTTCAAGGTGTTGAAATCAGTCAGTGTGGTATCAGTCCATTGAAGGGTCTGGGTATTTTGGCTGGTAAGGGCAGTGAGGGGAGCGGCAGTAGAACTGAAGTTCCAAATGAACCGGCGATAGAAGTGGGAGAACCTAATGAAACGTTGGAGTTCCTTAACGGTGGTGGGTTTAGGCCAGTTACCCCTCTAGGTGTCAGTACGAAACTGAGGAAGTTTACTGAGGTTACATGGAAGGTGCTCTTTTCAGTCTTCACATAAAGGTTATGGTCAAGGAGCCATTGAAGAACCCTTTGTACATGCTGTATGTGTTCCTTCAGGAAGTGGGAGTAAATCAGGATGTCATCAATGTAGACGATGAGAAAGCTGTTGATCATATCCTGGAAGGATTGGAAGACGCAGGGGCGTTAGTAAGGCCGTAGGGCATGACCAGGTATTCGTAGTGCCCTAGTGCAGTCATAAAGGCTGTCTTCCATTCGTCGCCTTCATGTATACGGACAAGGTTATAAGCAGGTCGAGTTTTGTATAGATGTTGGCGTGGCCCACTTGTTCAATGGTCACTGGGATCAGAGGAAGAGGGAAACGGTCATCAATACATGGATGAAGACCACCGTCCTTTTTTCCAATTAAGAAGAAGCTGGACACAGAATTTTCCAATTAAGAAGAAGGGCAAATGAAACCGTTTTCGAGTGCATCATCAATGTAGTTCTCCATTGCCTCATTTTCCGGGATAGATAGACACGGCCCATCGGTGGGGACACTCCAGGGAGTAAGTCAATAGCACAGTCCCCTGGGCGATGTGGTGGCAGAGTGGAGGCCTTGATTTTGCTGAAGACATTGCTGTACTGGGCGTATTCAGATGGTATGGTGGGTGGCACTGCAGGAGGCAGAGTCCTCAATGGTGGTGGCTCTGCAGGGTAGGCTGAGACAACTGGTGAAGCAGGTAGAAGACCAGGACAGTAGTTCACCTTGTCGCCACAAGATGGCAGGGTCGTGACGACAAAGCCAGGGGTGTCCGAGGATGAGTGGCTCTTTGGGGGATGAGAGTTCCATGAGTTTAATGGTTTCGGTGTGGAAGACTCCAATCTGGAGGGTAACGCTCTGTGTCAGGTGCATAATGAAGCCCGTGCCCAATGGCTGCCTGTCCAGGGTGTTAATCCTTAAGGGAGGGGTGACAGGTGTAAGATCAATGTCAAGCTCTTGTACTAGCTGGTGTTCGATAAAACTACCTGCTGCTCCCGAATCTATCAAGCCCTCTACGTACTTCCTAACCCCCTTCACGGTTATCAATATTGGGATGGAGAATTGCTTCTGGTAGATATTTAGAAATACGGACCCGTCTACCTGCATGGCAGCGGAGGGACCCTTCTCATCTCTCCGTGGGGGGCGAACAGGGCAATGGCTGAGTAGATGATCTTTCCCTCCACAGTATAGGCAGAGCCCTTCTTGGATCCACCTTTGACTTTCGATACACGGGAGAGGTGCATGGCCCAACTTCATGGGCTCTGGAAGACTCGGACGGGATGACGGAATCATGGAAAGAGAAGGTTTCGGGTTCCTGGGTGGCAGAGTTCTTCGGCGGTCGGCGATGATTTGGTCGATGGAGATGGTCATACGAATGTATTGATTTAAATCCTGAAGGTCACCTCTACAGGCCAGCTCCACCTGAAGTTCCCTGTTGAGCCCTCTTCGGTAGACGGTAAGTAAAGCAGCCTCACTCCATCCACTCCCTGCAGCCATGGTGCGGAACTCGAGGGCATACTCGGCAGCTGAATTGCGTCCTTGTTGAAGGTCTATGAGGAGGTCCCCTATAGGACGACCGGAAGGAGAGTGATCCAATACCTCTTTGAAGATGGTGTGGAAATGGGCCTTGGATCCGAATTCTGTGCTGTTGGCAGTCCATATGGCGGTGGCCCAATCCAGGGCTTTGCCTGTGAGTAGAGACACAACAAAATCCACCCTGCTCTTGTCGGTGGCGAAGTTAGTGGGGTTGTGCTAAATGTATTTGCTGCATTGCATCAGAAATCCCTGACATTTCCCAGGTGAACCGTCATATTTTCCAGGCATGGATACGAATGAAGGAGGGCTATGGGTTACGATACCTGGCATCGGAGGAGTAGGGATAGGCTGGCGGAGAAGATGGCCGATTACGTCCATACGCTCCTCTTGCCGGGTTAGGCGCCACTGTAGCTCCGCTGAATCCATTCCGTTTTTGGTGAGCTATTCTATAATGAATACTCAGGGAGAAAAGGTGTAGATTCACGTGCAGAGCGCGGCAGGTGTTTATTACGCTTTCGCAGAAGGCAGGAATCGTGGTCACAGGCAGGCAATGGTCATACACAGGTAGGCAAACAGGCAGGTGAAACTTGAGACATCTGTGGCTATGTGTTGTGTGACAAAACTGCACATTTTAAAGTGGCCTTTTATTGGCCCCAGCACAAGGTGCAACTGTGTAATGATCATGCTGTTTAATCAGCTTCTTGGTATGCCACACCTGTCAGGTGGATGGAGTATCTTGGCAAAGGAAAATGCTCACTAACAGGGATGTAAACAAATTTGTGCCCAAAAAATTGAGAGAAATACGCTTTTTGTGCGAATGGAACAATTCTGGAATATTTTATTTCAGCTCATGAAACATGGGACCAACACTTTACATGTTACATTTATATTTTTGTTCAGTGTAGGTAACCACCAACAATGAGAAAAAGTTTCCTGATCAGGAGTTGTAGGATAGGACTTGTGTTCCCAGGGGGTCTGTTGCACCAGTAGAAACTATACAGAAAATAACTGACTTTGTAGTAAAGAACAAATCTACCCACTTTTCCTCTCTCCGAAAGACAGTAGCCAACAGTGATATAGACTTTAACTACAACAATATTTTGATTCAGAGAAACAGTGGTGTCAGGGGAAGTCAAAAGTAGTTTGTGTTGTTGTTTTATTTTTCAAAGGGACCCCAAGAACATCAACATGCTGGCCAGCCAGGGGCCTTGTTTATCTACTTCAGCATTGACCATGTGTCACATAGCTTGTTTCCTATTGAAGAACTCCCGTTGTTAGGCTTGCTTGAGAACATCTGAGGCAGGGGCTAGGCATTGCTCATGGTCCCCGGTTCTTGCAGTATTCAGTTTGCTTTGCCGTGTGAGTCCCTACTGGGGTTTGAGTCCAGTCCAAACAGCAGAGTGAGACAAAGTGTTACATTATCCACATCCTCTGAAAGTCTGGGGACGATATCTTATTCAGGCAGCGGGTAGAAGCAGGAATTGGATCCACATTTCTTGTTGACTTCAGATAGCAGAGTATCTGTAACTATGTCATTTGAAAGTTCCATCAGAGGAAAAGGAGTCTGAAACATTTTTCTCTCCTTCTGAACAGTTTATGACTACAGACATTCTCTGTTATCTAATCACCTCGTGTGTGTGTGTGTGTGTGTGTGTGTCTTCGTGTGTGTGTGTGTGATAAAGAAAGACAGAGACAGAGACAGAGAGACTCTAACCAGAAAGTGCCTGACTGGCTTCTGTCCATGGAGCTGGAGGCAGTGGTGCTGTCCATGGTGTTGAAACTGGTAGTTGGTGCAATAAATGTCTAGTAAAATGGCCTCTGCTCTGTTACCATCAACACTGACGTGTCTACTCCTCCATGGCTCCTTACCACTTACACCACACCCACCCAGTCGTGTTATTAACTACTCAGGGTGGGCTCAGACTGCCTCTGGGTTTCTGTGGGTTACTTCCTGTGCGTTCTTTAAATAAATCAGACACACTGAAATATCACTCTGTAGGGGTTTGGCATAGGGGTTTGTCATTTGCCACTAATAAAAAGTAGAATTCATGTATATTATATGTGAGAATAATTACAGAGGTGTAACAATAAATGCTTGTTACTATGCTTGTTAGAAATGGGAAAGTTTCCTCTAAATTCACCAATTTATTGTTTAGTTTCTTCTCCGCTGCATCCGATTCAGTAATAACTGACACAAGGTTGTAATGTCTCGCTGACAGATGCGCTGGGTGTCCGAGATTACAAAGGTTGGAGGCTCAATAGGCTCTAATGACCTACACGTGAATGAGCACCCTTCAAAATCTCCACTGAATGTTGTTGCTAGTAGTTACCCCCAGAAAGTGTACCATCTGGGTTAACTTGGTTGAGTTCATAAAAACAGATCAGATTAAGTCAACCTCACTGACTTGGGTCTACCATATGGGTGTCATCACAGATTATATATTTTCTTTTTTTTAAACGTATAATTAATGTGTACGTTACCCATTGTGACAACCTGAACCTCCATGCCCTCCAAGTGAAAGGATAAACCCACAAGTACAACACAGAGTACATGTAATCACTGCATAAGTACAATGTAATTGCTAGGTGTTACACAGGATTTAGCTACTTAAAATGAAGTGTATCTTGAAGGGTACTTACTTATAATTAATGTGTACTTATATAGTACATTACCCATCCTGACAACCTGGCCCTCATTTTAAGGCTTCTGGAAGCACCATCCAAGTGTGAGGTTAAACACACTAGTACACCACAGAGTACATACAGTATAATATCTCCATAAGTACAATGTAATCACTTGGTGTTACACAGGATTTAGCTAGTTAAAATGAAGTGAATCTTGAGGTGTTCGTACTTGTAATTATTGTGTACCTACAAAGTACGTTACCCATTCTGACAATCTAATCGTCAGCTTCTGACAGTGCCATCCTAGTGAGAAAATCAACACACTAATACACCACAGAGTACATATCTGTAATATCTGCATAAGCACAATGTTGTTCCTAGTTGTTACACAGGATTTAGCTTTTTTAAAGTGAAGTGTAACTACATGAGCAATTTCTATATAATTACTTATTCCTCATTACCAAGTGAAAATACCTACAAACAAAAGGTGAGTTTCTACTTTAGTGAACTTTATTGCAACATGTAAAAATACATTAGATTTCTTACAGAATAATACGGATTTTATTGTTAGATTAATAATTTGATTAATTAAATTAAACAAAGACATAGGCTTACTCAATGACATAAAAATAAAGATTATAGTGGTGACTTAAATCTGTAGCCTATAGTATGGTGAGTAGATATCTCATTTAGAAAAATGGGATCGTCTTTTCCTTCCTGTTTTAACATTACAAGTAACAATGGAAATAGCCAATGTGTCCGACTCTGTCTTAATCTGTTTCTTTCATGTCAGCATTTTCCCTTCTTAGAGTCTGAGACCTTGTGGGAATCTGTGGTAGAGAAGAAGAATCTATGAAAATGTAGCATTGACACATGACCAATACAATTTGATTTGAATTTGATCATGATTTCTATCGTTTAGGCATATAGCTAGCAAGGCCTAGCTAGTTGTTGTGTTATCCAGCTAGCAATAGTAGTGCTTGCTAACACTAATAACATAGCTAGTGTTTAGCTACATTGAAAAGGAACTAATGTGTTCTCATAGTGTGTTGACACCAATGATGTACAGTATATAAACCCTGGATTGCTGATGCTATGTATTGGCCATAAAGAGGTTTTGAAGCCACCGGTCAGCCATATTGGCACTTCCCAGTAGGAGCAGTCCTCCATAGGAATCAATGGAATTCTACAGTATTTCAATTAAATGTTTCAAGGACAACATTACATCTACAGTGCATTCGGAATGTATTCACACCCCTTGACTTTTTCCAAAAGTTGATGAAATTGTATTTTTTTCCCTCATCAATCTACACACAATACCCCTTAATGACAAAGCAAAAACAGGTTTTTAGAAATGTTTGCTAATTTTATCAGGTTGGATGGGGAGAGTTGCTGCACAGTTATTTTCAGGTCTCTCCTGAGATGTTCGATCGGGTTCAAGTCGGGCTCTGGCTGGGCCACTCAAGGACATTCAGAGACTTGTCCCGAAGCCACTCCTGTGTTATCTTGGCTGTGTGCTTAGGGTCGTTGTCCTTTTGGAAGGTGAACCATCGCCCCAGTCTGAGGTCCGGAGAGCTCTGGAGCAGGTTTTCATCAATGATCTCTCTGTACTTTGCTCTGTTCATCTTTGCCTCGATCCTAACTGGTCTCCCAGTCCCTGCCGCTGAAAAACATCCCGCAGCATGATGCTGCCACCACCATGCTTCACCGTATGGATGGTGCCAGGTTTCCTCCAGACGTGACACTTGGATTTCAGGCTACAGAAAACAATCTAGGTTTCATTAGACCAGAGAATCTTGTTTCTCATGGTCTGAGAGTGTTTAGGTGCCCTTTGGCAAACTCCAAGCGGGCTGTCATGTGCCTTTTACTGAGGAGTGGCTTCCGTCTGGCCACTCTACCATAAAGGCCTGATCGTTGGAGTGCTGCAGAGATGGTTGTCCTTCTGGAAGGTTCTCCCATCTCCACAGAGGAACTCTAGAGCTCTGTCAGAGTGACCATCGGGTTCTTGGTCACCTCCCTGACCAAGGCCCTTCTCCCCCAATTGCTCAGTTTGGCTGGGCGGCCAGCTCTAGGAAGAATCTTGGGGGTTCCAACCTTTTTCCATTTAAGAATGATGTAGGCCAGTGTGTTCTTGGGGACCTTCAATGCTGCAGAAATGTGTTGGTGCCCTTCCCCAGATCTGTGCCTCGACACAATCCTGTCTCTGAGCTCCACGGACAATTTCTTCGACCTCATGGCTTGGTTTTTGCTCTGACATGCACTGTCAACTGTGGGATCTTATATAGACAGGTGTGTGCCTTTCCAAATCATGTCATATCAATTGAATTGACCACAGGTGGACTCCAATGAAGTTGTAGAAACATCTCAATGATGATCAATGGAAACAGGATGCACCTGAGCTCAATTTCTCATAGCAGGGTCTGAAGGCACTGTATATAAACTTCCTTCATGCCTCAGTAACCTCTGGTGGCAGAGCATTCCATGATGACATAGCTCTGTATATATATATATTTCTAGAAATAAAGTATAACATCAGGGTAAACATTTCTAAATGGTTTGATATACATTTAAATATATGATTTTCTTGCAGCTTCACGTGTACTTACAGGAATAAAAGTCCCGATAGGCACATCCACCTAGCAACAACAAAACATCTACGTCATTCAAAGTGTCACAAGAAACATGGACACCACATGTTTCTTTGTCATGCTTAGTTGCCAGGTCTTTTTGTGCTTTAGTCAACTTCTCTATCATTTCTGGCATGCTAAACATTCCTGAAGAATGGAAAAGATAAACAACAACATTTCTATATGTTTTAATAGTTGATATAATATACAGTAATTCAATAATATAATACAATGGGTTCTGTCAACAAAACTATTGACAATAATAATAACCAATAATGAAATCATTATAATTAGTAAACTCTTCAAGCATTGTGTGCGTGTGTGCATCTGTCTGAAAACTAGCGGTCAAATTCTTACTTCCTCTGTCCTTGTTTCCTCCACTCCTTGCCTCTTCTTGAAAGTGCATTGTCGCCTGAGGGAAGAAACCTTCACTCCTCTCCCCAAGTGTGCTTTGAGAGGGAGGTGAGGAATGGGGGAAACAAGGGGAGAATCTCAATTGCATTTTCCTTACATTCTCTCTCCTCACCTCCTTCTCAAAACCCATTGGATAAGAAGTAGACGAGGAGAGAGAATGTGACGAATCAAGGAAATGCAATTGAGATTCTCCCAAGGACAGAGGATGCAAGTATTTGACAGCTATTAAAGCCCCCATGCAGTCTTTGTAATTTTAATTTAAAATCGTTACTGTATGTCTAATAAATCACTGTGTGTGTTTATTTAATGAACTAACTCCAAAATATTTTTTAAATAATTTATTTCCCTGAGCCTCCTTTGGCCCTTGAAATGCTCAGTCTGATCGTGTGGGCGTTAGGAAACAAATTTGAAGATATTTACATACACAGCCCTGATTGGCTGATAGGATGGTCTAGAGCCCGCCCCCTTACTCAGATGAACAGTCATTGGTCTATTAAAATTAGACCACATTGTGACATCATGATGTGGGCCAAAAGTTCCATCCCACCTGAACAGGCTTAAAATCCAGGCATTTGTTTAAAACAGCTCTTACCATATATCATTTAGCTATTTGATTTTTTATTTCTTTAGGTATTTGGCCTTTACATTGAGGTGTGTGTCCTATGTCTAGGAGATATATTGAATGTATCTATGTTCCCCCTTTATATCTTAAAGTGGAACTGACAGCATTTTATCTACTTTTCAGATATGAATCAAACAGACAATCATAATATCAGTCAGAAATATAAAATACTGTTTTGCTACAAATCAAACTTTATAAGAGGTTTTAAAAATAGGTTATATTTGACTCAAAATAGATGGATACAGTTCAATGCATGATTAATATATATTCTGAACAAAAATATAAACGCAACATGCAACAATTTCTAAGATTTGACTGAGTTACAGTTAATATAAGTCAATTGAAATACATTCATTAGGCCCTAATCTATGGATTTCACATGACTGGGAATACAAATATGCATCTGTTGGTCACAGATACCAACAACAACAAAAAGTAGGGGCTTGGCTCAGAAAACCAGTCACCATTTGCCTCATGCAGCATGACACATCTCCTTCGCATAGAGTTGATCAGGCTGTTGTTTGTGGCCGTGGAATGTTGTCCCACTCCTCTTCAATGGCTGTGCAAGTTGCTGGATATTGGCGGGAACTGGAACACGCCGTCGTACAGAATCCCAAATATGCTCAATGGGTGACATGTCTGGTTAGTATGCAGGCAAAGGAAGAAATGGGACATTTTCAGCTTCCAGGAACTGTGTACAGATTCTTGCGACATGGGGCTGTGCATTATAATGCTAAAACATGAGGTGATGGCAGCAGATGAATGGCATGACAATGGGCCTCAGGATCTCGTCACGGTATCTCTTTGCATTCAAATTGCCATCGATAAAATGCAATTGTGTTGATTGTCCGTAGATTATGCCTGCCCATACCATAATCCCACCACCACCATGGGGCACTCTGTTCACAACGTTGAGATCAGCAAACCGCTCGCCCACACGACAACATACACTTGGTCTGCGGTTATGAGGACGGTTCGACGTACTGCCCGATTCTCTAAAACGATGTTGGAAGCGGCTTATGGTAGAGAAATGAGCATAAAATTCTCTGGCAACAGCTCTGGTAGACATTCCTGCAGTCAGCATGCTAATTGCACACTCCCTTATAGCTTGAGACATGTGGCCTTTTATTATTGTCACGATCGTCGGTGAGAGAGGAGGACCAAGGCGCAGCGTGGAATGCGAACATTTTATTTAATTTGAATGAACACACGAACAAAACAACAAAACGAAAACGTGACGTCCCTGGTTACATACACGAACCAACACGGAACAAGAAACCACACCCAATGAATGCCTAATGGCTACCTAAGTATGACTCCCAATCAGAGACAACGAGCTACAGCCGTCTCTGATTGGGAGCCACCCTGGCCAACATAGATATACAAAACTAGAATACCCAAAGGAAACTCACACCCTGGCTCAACATACAAGTGTCCCCAGAGCCAGGGCGTGACAATTATCCCCAGCACAAGGTCCACCTGTGTAATGATCATGCTGTTTAATCAGCTTCTTGATATGCCTCACCTGTCAGGTGGATGGATTATCTTGGCAAAGGAGAAATGCTCACTGACATGGATGTAAACAAATTTGTGCACAACATTTGAGAGAAATAAACTTTTTGTGCATATGGAACATTTCTGGGATATTTTATTTCAGCTCATGAAACATGGGACCACTTTAAATGTTGCATTTATATTTTTGTTCAGCATAATTCACCAATACATTTCTTGGTAGTCCAAAAAATATGTTGTAAATCACAGCTGGCCTAGTACATTGTTTCAAAGGCTGGGAATTTCACTACAATCAAACTAGCAAGTCAGTCATAACGTGGCTAATAGGCGTATCTATTTATGTAGCTCTTTATTTAGCAAACTAAAAACACGGAGCCTAACATTAGCTAGCTAGATGCTGGGAGATATGCTATGTGATTGGAGGAGTGGGTGAATGACCGACCTTTTCCCACTCATATCGTTTTTCTGTGGCTACAGCTAGATGCAGGTGTCATTTGGTTAGCTAGCAAAAAAAATTGAATCGCTTTGCCAGCTAGCGATGCTGAACTTGAACGACTGTCTCTTGTGTTCATAAATTCACTGGCTATCTACTCTGATTTCAGAGCACTCTCGTCTGAGAATAACTTATGAATTTATGAATGCGCAACACCCTCTGAATATGACCGGTGTCAGTAAAAGTAGGAAAAAAACGTAACAGACCGCTCTAGATAACATGTAAACAGCCTAACCAGCTCTGCTAGGGCAAGTAAAATGGTCAGAGTGAGGTGTTCTCTCATTTGTGTTTGGAAGGAGCTAACATGCTAGCCAACTTTAGCCAGTTAGCTTGGCTGCTTGATGCCATTGTGAGGAACTCTCGGATCAACCCTACCTTAGCTACTCCTCGGCCAGAGAGTCCAGTGTCAATTGTGCAGTGTGCACTCTGAATGCACTGATTTTATGAAAAAACGCTCTGGATTTACGAACGACCCAGAGCGCACTGACACACCGGAGGCAATTTATGAACCTACCCTTAGCTATTTGTCAATGAAATGTATTTGGCATTGATCAAATGGGCGGGCAGGCAGGCAAGTTCCCATTCAATTGTCAAAACGTGGGTTGGGAAAAGCATGCATTGGCAGGCAAGCTGGAGAAGGACGAGCAGGCTACTATACCCCCATCACTTATCAGTGCAATTTTGACAGCCAACTAGCTGAAAAAGTTTGAGAGAGTTTATCTAATGTTCCCTCGTTAGATTTGAGTTCATCTCGCTCCGGCTAGCATTAGTTGTTGATCTTGTTGTTGGTGATGTGCATAACTGAGGGAAAGAGCCTACCTTTTCATGGTTGTTTGATCAATAGGATTGTAAAGTTCCCAAATGTAAGAGGACTCCCGTGGTATTTACATATTTGCTGAAAAATATTTGTATTTTGTGGCTTTTGGCGAATGTGTTCTAATGATCTAAAGTCGCGCTTTTGCTACTGCCTGTAAACACACAGTCCAGTTCAAAGTGAATGACGGCAGGCCCTTGTGGCAAATGGCTTATTTGCATAAAGGCCTACTGAAGCTCTGATTGGCTATGGCGCACCGTTCTGTGTAGACTCCGGTCCTGGATGAGACAGATGTTTTTAATAGGTTTTATTTACTGCTGTGTCTATTAATAGTCCAAACGCACGGCCACTTTCCTACTCTATATTTATTACTATAGAATTCCAAAACATTCTAAGAGTTTATAGAAAAATGAAAATGACCATATCTATGTGCCTGCTTGTCAGAAAATGTTCTTCCTGGGGGATGTACAGTGGGGACATGTTTTTTTTTTGTCAGCCACCAATTGTGCAAGTTCTCCCACTTAAAAAGATGAGAGAGGCCTGTAATTTTCATCATAGGTACACGTCAACTATGACAGACAAAATTAGATTATTTTTCTCCAGAAAATCACATTGTAGGATTTTTTATGAATTTATTTGCAAAATATGGTGGAAAATAAGTATTTGGTCAATAACAAAAGTTTCTCAATACTTTGTTATATACCCTTTGTTGGCAATGACACAGGTCAAACATTTTCTGTAAGTCTTCACAAGGTTTTCACACACTGTTGCTGGTATTTTGGCCCATTCCTCCATGCAGATCTCCTCTAGAGCAGTGATGTTTTGGGGCTGTCGCTGGGCAACACGGAATTTCAACTCCCTCCAAAGATTTCTATGGGGTTGAGATCTGGAGACTGGCTAGGCCACTCCAGGACCTTGAAATGCTTCTTACGAAGCCACTCCTTCGTTGCCCGGGCGGTGTGTTTGGGATCATTGTCATGCTGAAAGACCCAGCCACGTTTCATCTTCAATGCCCTTGCTGATGGAAGGAGGTTTTCACTCAAAATCTCACGATACATGGCCCCATTCATTCTTTCCTTTACAAGGATCAGTCGTCCTGTTCCCTTTGCAGAAAAACAGCCCCAAAGCATGATGCTTCCACCCCCATGCTTCACAGTAGGTATGGTGTTCTTTGGATGCAACTCAGCATTCTTTGTCCTCCAAACACGACGAGTTGAGTTTTTACCAAAAAGTTCTATTTTGGTTTCATCTGACCATATGACATTCTCCCAATCCTCTTCTGGATCATCCAAATGCACTCTAGCAAACTTCAGACGGGCCTGGACATGTACTGGCTTAAACAGGGGGACACGTCTTGCACTGCAGGATTTGAGTCCCTGGCGGCGTAGTGTTTTACTGATGGTAGGCTTTGTTACTTTGGTCCCAGCTCTCTGCAGGTCATTCACTAGGTCCCCCCGTGTGGTTCTGGGATTTTTGCTCACCATTCTTGTGATCATTTTGACCCCACGGGGTGAGATCTTGCGTGGAGCCCCAGATCGAGGGAGATTATCAGTGGGCTTGTATGTCTTCCATTTCCTAAGAATTGCTCCCACAGTTGATTTCTTCAAACCAAGCTGCTTACCTATTGCAGATTCAGTCTTCCCAGCCTGGTGCAGGTCTACAATTTTGTTTCTGATGTCCTTTGACAGCTCTTTGGTCTTGGCCATAGTGGAGTTTGGAGTGTGACTGTTTGAGGTTGTGCACAGGTGTCTTTTATATTGATAACAAGTTCAAACAGGTGCCATTAGTACAGGTAACTAGTGGAGGACAGAGGAGCCTCTTAAAGAAGAAGTTACAGGTCTGTGAGAGCCAGAAATCTTGCTTGTTTGTAGGTGACCAAATACTTATTTTCCACCATAATTTGCAAATAAATTCATTAAAAATCCTACAATGTGATTTTCTGGATGTTTTTTCTCAATTTGTCTGTCATAGTTGACGTGTACCTATGATGAAAATTACAGGCCTCTCTCATCTTTTTAAGTGGGAGAACTTGCACAATTGGTGGCTGACTAAATACTTTTTTCCCCCACTGTATATGAACACATTTTAATAAGATTTCATGTTGCTAAAATGCTGTCAGTTCCACTTTAATGTATTCATGTGAAAAAAAAGGCTAATTATTATTAATGACTTTGTAACAGCTCCAAACAGTTCCGTACGCAGGGCCTGCCATATGTCGGCATCCACGTCCCACAACACTGGCACGATGATACGGAACGGAGGGATGATGGGGGTCTCCTCTCCCTTCCTCTCCTCTGCATCATAGATGTGATACAGAACGTAGGCGCTCCTCAAGTCCAGTTTTGTGAAGTACTGCGCCCCGTATATTTGTTCGATGATGGTTGGGATGAGGGGTAAAGGATAGCTGAACTTAACGGTGGCTTTGTTCAGTGTTCGATAATCAATGCAGGGGCGCAGTCCCCCATCTTTCTACTTAACAAAAAAGAAGCTTGAGGAGGCTGGTGACGTAGAGGGCCGGATAAAACCCTGCTGCAGGCTCTCCTGTACGTAGGTCTCCATGGCCTCGGTCTCTGCGTAGGAGAGGGGATAGACGTGTCCTCTCAGGAGAACTGCGTCAGACAGCAGGTCAATGGCACAGTCCCAGGGGTGATGAGGAGGCAGGTGTGTAGCCTGGGTCTTAGAGAAAACCCGGTCCAGATCCTGGTATTCCTCTGGTAAATCCACTTGAGTGGTGTGGTCCGGACTTTCCACCATAGTGTTGATGACAGACATCGCGAGACACCTCCCCTGACACTCCTGCGACCAACCCAGCAGTCTCCTCTCGGACCAGGAAATAACAGGGTTATGACAACTCAACCAGGGGAGACCTAAAACAACGGGGTGCGTGGGGGTGTCTATAATCAAAAAGGTGATCTGTTCTAAATGAGTGTCATGGGTCAGCAGAGAAACGGGAAGAGTGATGTGATGGATCAGCCCTGTTCCTTCTGGTTGATTATCCAGGGCTCAAACCGGAATGGGTGACTGTAGGGGAACCAAAGGAATGCATAATGCAGATTCCCAGCAGCTCCGGAATCAATCAGAGCTAACGGGAGTGAGGGGCTAGGGTTGAGTTGACAGAAAAGGAGAGGAGATCTTGCATCCTCCCTGGGTTAGAGGACAGGTCGGGGAGAAATGACCCCTTTCTCCACCATAGGAGCAGAGGCCCAGATACCTCCTTCTCCTACGCTCTGCATCAGGCAAACGTGCAGAGGCCACCTCCATCGGCTCTGGCCACGGAGCCATCGGCTCCGGATTCCGCGCAGGTCTTCGTAGGGACCGCAGGAGGTTGTCCAAACAGATCATCATGCTGATGAGCTGGTTGAGTGGCAGGTTGTCATCACGGCAGGCTAACTCGTCAGAGCTCCGGTAGGGACAGGGGTATTCCGCGGACCGGCTCAGATGGGACGGAGGCAAGTAGTGGTGGTGTGGGGGCTGGTGCCGGAACCAGTGCTGGAGGATGGAGGGACTGCACTTTCCTCTCCAACCACAGGATGGTTGCCAGCATGCTGTCCATGGCGCTGCCGAGTCTGGAGAGACAGTCCTCGTGATGCTGCACTGTCTCTACGATGGTCGCCAGCTCGGCCTTTCCCACTGTCTCCATTTTTATGGGTCGATTATTCTGTCACGTTGTATACTGATAGAAGACAGGCGCAGGAATGCGTAATGTTTTTTTTTATTACTCTACCCAACATAAAGAACATCATGGGAAACGACGAGGACAAAGCCCAAAACAAACACATATATACAGTTGTGGAGACCACTGCACATTTTTCTTAAATCAGCATCTCTACATATATGACAGCCATTCCATTCCAGTGTCTGTTGAATTCCAACACAGGCACACCTCATTCTACTGAATTAGGTACTGATTAGGTGATCACCTGAACCAAATCTTATTTAACGAGGAAAAGTATAAAAACCACTGCTGTGGTCATCACTATCCTCTTGCAATAGGACCAGCTGGATGGCAAAAACTGTGCAAATAGTACCTCAAAAGTAATATTAATAAAAAAATAACTATAGACCATGCCAAAAGAGTTGAAAAGGAACGTTTTGAGTGAGGAAAAGAAGGGTTCAATTCTGGCTTTACTGGCAGAGGGATACAGTGAGCGTCGGGTTGCTTCCATCCTTAAAATTTCAAAGACGGCGGTTCATAAGAACAAGGTCAAGCAGCAGACATTGGGGACAACAAAGCTACGAGGGCGAAAATGACTCTCTACTGACCGGGATGACTGTCAACTCATTCGAATGTCACTCAACAACAGTAGGATGACATCAAGTGACCTACAAAAAGAATGGCAAACGGCAGCTGGGGTGAAGTGCACGGCGAGGACGGTTCGAAACAGGCTCCTAGGGGCAGGGCTGAAGTCGTGCAAAGCTAGAAAAAAGCCCATCATTAATGAGAAGCAAAGAAGAGCCAGGCTGAGGTTTGCAAAAGACCATAAGGATTGGACCGTAGAGGACTGGAGTAAGGTCATCTTCTCTTTTCAGCTTTGCCCAACACCTGGTCGTCTAATGGTTAGACGGAGACCTGGAGAGGCCTACAAGCCACAGTGTCTCGCACCCACTGTGAAATTTGGTTGAGGATTGGTGATGATCTGGGGGTGCTTCAGCAAGGCTGGAATTGGGCAGATTTGTCTTTGTGAAGGACGCATGAATCAAGCCATGTACAAGTTTGTCCTGGAAGAAAACTTGCTTCCTTTTGCTCTGACATTGTTCCCCAACTCTGAGGATTGGTTTTTCCAGCAGGACAATGCGCCATGCCACACAGCCAGGTCAATCAAGGTGTGGATGGAGGGCCACCAGATCAAGACCCTGTCATGGCCAGCCCAATCTCCAGACCTGAACCCCATTGAAAACTTCTGGAATGTGATCAAGAGGAAGATGGATGGTCACAAGCCATCAAACAAAGCCGCGCTGCTTGAATTTTTGCGCCAGGAGTGGCATAAAGTCACCCAACATCAATGTGAAAGACTGGTGGAGAGCATACCAAGACGCATGAAAGCTGTGATTGAAAATCAGGGTTATTCCACCAAATATAGATTTCTGAACTCTTCCTAAGTTAAAACATTAGTATTGTGTTGTTTAAAAATGAACATGAACTTTTCTTTGCATTATTCGAGGTCTGACAACACTGCATCTTTTTTGTTATTTTGACCAGTTGTCATTTTCTGCAAATAAATGGATTTGGAATTTGGGAGAAATGTTGTCAGTTGTTTATAGAATAAAACAAAAAAATTATTTTTACCCAAACACATACCTATAAATAGTAAAACAAGAGAAACTGATAATTTTGCAGTGGTCTCTTACTTTTTTCCACTGCTGTATATAACAAAGGGATGTAAACCAAACAAAAGAGCGCGGTGTAAACCTCTAAATAATACACAGGACGAGACCCGTAATAACAAGTGCACAATACTCGGTAGGTAAATTGTAATACAATGTACTCACGAGACCAACGGACATGGGACAATAATCGACAAGGACAATGGGGAACAGAGCGCACATATATATACACATACTAATCAGGGGGAATGGGAACCAGGTGTGCGTAATGAGACAAGACAGTCCGGGGTTGGTGGTAATGAACCAGGTCAGTGACGCCTAGAAGGCCGGTGACGTAGACTTCCGGAACACCTACGACAGTAATCTAGTGAACACCTTTGGAGTTCCGCCCAAGTAAGTAAGCATTTGATTGGTTTGACGTGTTGCGAGGCGTCACTGATTTACACCAGGTTCCAACCCCTCTTCAGCGGATTTCTGCCATGGAACTTCCCCAGGCTTCCCGTTTTAGGGAAGCCTGGTTCACGACGAGGCTAGCATCTCTCATACATTCACACGCACACAGTGGCGTGCTAACACTCAGCTGAGCCGGCCCTCCCCTGGAGGCACCCCTGGGTGGCATGTTAGCCAGCACTCCCCCAGTGTCACGATCGTTTAAAGACGAGACGGACCAAGGCGCAGCGTGATAGGCATACATGTTTATTAACGAATAAACACAACAACAAAACAATAAACAAACGATACGTGAAGTCCAAGGCAACACAACATACCTTAACACGGAACAAGATCCCACAACCCACTAGTGCCAATAGGCTGCCTAAGTATGGTCCCCAATCAGAGACAACGAGCGACAGCTGCCTCTGATTGGGAACCACACCGGCCAACATAGAAATAGACATACTAGAATCTCAACATAGAAATATACAACATAGAACATACACACCCTGACTCAACATATACAAGTCCCCTGAGTCAGGGCGTGACAGTACCCCCCCAAAGGTGCGGACTCCGACCGCGCCACATAAACATAACAGGGTAGGGGCCGGGTGGGCATTCCCCCTCGGAGGGGGATCCGGCTCCGGGCGTGACCACCACTTACTCTCCACCTCCCTGTTGCGCCCCTGGTCTGGTCTGGACCTCGGTACGCTGCTTCCCCTCTCCTTCCTCCCACGAAGTACCAAGCCCTGTCTGGACCCTGGTGTGGGAGACCCCAAACCTGGAGAGGGGCTGACGTCTGGGTTTGGACTGGAACCACTGACTGGAGCTGGACCCGACGACGGTGGAGCAGATTACTCTGGCTCCGGAGTGGAGCCGCTGACCTGAGCTGGATCAGGCACCGGTGGAGCGGACTGCTCTGGCTCCGGAGTGGAGCAGCTGACCGGTGCCGGATCAGGCACCGGTGGGACAGGCACGGGCCGTGCCGGACTGGACACACGCACCACTGGCTTGGTGCGAGGAGCAAGAACAGGCCGGACCGGGCTGGCGACGCGCACCACTGGCTTGGTACGAGGGGCAGGAACAGGCCGGGCCGGGCTGGCGACGCGCACCACTGGCTTGGTGCGAGGGGCAGGAACAGGCCGGGCCAGGCTGGCGACGCGCACCACTGGTTTGGTGCGGGACAGGAACAGGCCGGGCCGGGCTGGTGACGCGCACCACTGGCTTGGTGCGAGGAACAGGAACAGACCGGGCTGGCGATGTGCACCACTGGCTTGGTGCGAGGGACACGAACAGGCCGGACCGGGCTGGCGACGCGCACCACTGGCTTGGTACGAGGGGCAGGAACAGGCCGGGCCGGGCTGGCGACGCGCACCACTGGCTTGGTGCGAGGGGCAGGAACAGGCCGGGCCAGGCTGGCGACGCGCACCACTGGTTTGGTGCGAGGGACAGGAACAGGCCGGGCCGGGCTGGTGACGCGCACCACTGGCTTGGTGCGAGGAACAGGAACAGACCGGGCTGGCGATGTGCACCACTGGCTTGGTGCGAGGGACACGAACAGGCCGGACCGAGCTGGCGACGCGCACCACTGGCTTGGTGCGCGGGACAGGAACAGGCCGGGCCGGGCTGGCGACACGCACCACTGGCTTGGTGCGCGGGACAGGAACAGGCCGGGCCGGGCTGGCGACGCGCACCACTGGCTTTTTGCGAGGGGCAGGAACAGGCCGGGCCGGGCTGGTGCCGCACACCACTGGCTTGGTGCGAGGGGCAGGAACAGGCCGGGCCGGGCTGGCGACGCGCACCACTGGTTTGGTGCGAGGGACAGGAACAGGCCGGGCCGGGCTGGCGACGCGCACCACTGGCTTGGTGCGAGGGCCAGGAACAGGCTGGACCGGGCTGGCGACGCGTACCACTGGCTTGGTGCGAGGGGCAGGAACAGGCCGGGCCGGGCTGGCGACGCGCACCACTGGCTTGGTGCGAGGGACAGGAACAGGCCGGGCTGGCGACGCGCACCACTGGCTTGGTGCGAGGGGCAGGAACAGGCTGGGCCGGGCTGGCGACGCGCACCACTGCCTTGGTGCGAGGGACAGGAACAGGCCGGACCGGACCGGGCTGGCAACGCGTACCACTGGCTTGATGCGAGGAGCAGGCACGGGCAGGACCGTACTGGGAACACACACCACTGGCTTAGTGCGGGGAGCAGGAACGGGTCGGGCCGTACTGGGAACACGCACCACTGGCTTGATGCGAGGAGCAGGCACGGGCCGGACCGTACAGGGAACACACACCACTGGCTTAGTGCGGGGAGCAGGAACGGGCCGGGCCGGACCGGACTGGTGACACGCACCACTTGCTCCTTCTGCTGCCTAACCAGCTCCTCTCGCCGTGCCTCTACACTTTCCTTCTCCCTTATAGCCTCCTGTAGCGCCTCCCTCTGACCGAATAACTCCTGCTCCCTCTGAACCAATAGACCCCTTAACCTGGTGGCCTCCTCTCCTAACCTGCAGATCCGCCCTTTAACGGCCTCCTGCTGCCTCATCGTCCACACCGTGTGCCCCCCCCCCCAAAATGTTCTTGGGGTTGCCTCTCGGGTCTCCGTCGTCGGCATGGTTGGCACCGTTTCTCCTCTCCTGCCTGGGCATTTACCTTCGCCCATGGCCCTTTCCCCGCGAATATCTCCTCCCATGACCACCATTTGCCCACCTGTGACATCGCTATACGCTCTTCCTGGGCACGCTGCTTGGTCCTCGTTTGGTGGGATCTTCTGTCACGATCGTTTAAAGACGAGACGGACCAAGGCGCAGCGTGATAGGCATACATGTTTATTAACGAATAAACACAACGACAAAACAATAAACAAACGATACGTGAAGTCCAAGGCAACACAACATACCTTAACACGGAACAAGATCCCACAACCCACTAGTGCCAATAGGCTGCCTAAGTATGGTCCCCAATCAGAGACAACGAGCGACAGCTGCCTCTGATTGGGAACCACACCGGCCAACATAGAAATAGACATACTAGAATCTCAACATAGAAATATACAACATAGAACATACACACCCTGACTCAACATATACAAGTCCCCTGAGTCACCCAGCTCTTTGTTTCCAACATCATCTGGAGTTGGACCCCCAGATCGGGCTGCTTAAACAGCCGTTTAATCAGACACATTGGAAATAAATATTTTGGCCCTGGGTTTGTTAACTCTTTATTGGCTGTTAAGGAAGACTGATAAGGACGTTCAAGAGCACAAAGTAAACAAATCGATATGATGAAAGGGTATTAGTATAGGAGTTGTTGCAGATCGGGTTGGAGGAGGGCTAAAACATTCTACAAGTTCCATCATGCACAAGGTATCAAACAAGTACCATCCTTCCTGTTATACATAGCTACATATTCCATCCAAATACAGTAGAGTACACTACCAGTCCAAAGTTTGGACACACCTACTCATTCAAGCGTTTTTCTCTATTTTTAAAATGTTTACATTGTAGAATAATAGTGAAGACATCAAAACTATGAAATAACACATATGGAATCAAGTGTTAAACAAATCAAAATATATTTTATATTTGAGATTCTTCAAATAGCCACACTTTGCCTTGATGACAGCTTTGCCCACTCTTGGCATTCTCTCGACCAGCTTCATGGGGTAGTAACCTGGAATGCATTTCAATTAACAGGTGTGTCTTCTTAAAAGTTAATTTGTGGAATTTCTTTCCTTCTTAATGCGTTTGAGCCAATCAGTTGTGTTGTGACAAGGTAGGGGGGTATACAGAAGATAGCCCTATTTGGTAAAAGACCAAGTCCATATTATGGCAAGAACAGCTCAAATAAGCAAAGAGAAACGACAGTCCATCATGATTTTAAGACATACAGGAAATGTATTTGAACGTTTCTTCAAGTGCAGTCGCAAAAACCATCATGTGCTATGATGAAACTGGCTCTAATGAGGACCACCACAGGAAAGGAAGAACCAAAGTTACCTCTGCTGCAGAGGATAAGGTTATTAGAGTTTCCAGCCTCAGACAGATATTGCAGCCCAAATAAATGCTTCACAGAGTTAACGCAACAGACACATCTCAACATCAACTGTTCAGAGGAGACTGCATGAATCAGGCCTTCATGGTCGAATTGCTGCAAAAAAAACACTACTAAAGGACACCAATAAGAAGAAGAGACTTGCTTTGGCCAAGAAACAGGAGCAATGGACATTAGACCAGTGGAAATGTGTCTTTGTGAGACGCGGTGTGGGTTAAGGGATGATCTCCACATGTGTAGTTCCCATCGTAAAGCATGGAAGAGGAGGTGTTATGGTGTGGGGGTGCTTTGCTGGTGACACTCTCTATGATTTATTTAGAATTCAAGGCACACTTAACCAGCGTGGCCACCACAGCATTCTGCAGCGATACGCCATCCGATCTGGTTTGGGCTTAGTGGGACTATCATTTGTTTTTCAACAGGACAATGACCCAACCCACCACCTGGTTGTGTAAGGGCTATTTTACCAAGAAAGAGAGTGATGGAGTGTTGCATCAGATGACCTGGCCTCCACAATCCCCCAACCTCCACCCAATTGAGATGGTTTGGGATGAGTTGGACCACAGAGTGAAGGAAAAGCAGCCAACAAGTGCTCATCTTATGTGGGAACTCCTTCAATACTGTTGGAAAAGCATTCCAGGTGAAGCTGGTTGAGAGAATGCCAAGAGTGTGCAAAGCTGTCATCAAGGGAGTCTATTTGAAGAATCTCAAATAAAAAATGTTTTGGTTACTACATGATTCTATATGTGTTATTTCATAGTTTTGATGTCTTCACTAGTATTCTACAGTGTAGAAAATAGTAAAAATAAAGAAAATCCAAACTTTTGACTGGTACTGCATATTCAGTATATTTTTTGGGGAGAAGCTTTTTGGGCTTTGTTTTTCAATTAAGACTGGGTCTAGAAATAGATTTTCATGAGAAGAAGACCAATGTTCACTATATGCATCTTTCAAGGCAGTTTTAGGGTTATTAGATATATGAATCAAACCCCAAAATCAGTAAGACCAATTCAGTGATATTTTACCTAATACCCTCTATCTATATCATTTAAACTATTCTGGGTTTTAGCAGGGCTCTAAATGATGACGTCACTGGAGACTATGAGAGAGTGAGACCTGATCAAGGAAGAAAAGTGGTGGTTTGTGTTCTACTTATTCAAGTTCTGAGTTTGGCTGATATCAGACTGACTGATCTGGTGTGCTAGAGACATTGAGATTCAGAAGACATCCACCACTAATTGTAAGTAAGCTCAGATGAATGGACCATCTGCCCTGTACCGACTGCTTCTGAGAAAAGATTCAACAAGCGAAACTTAGTCTCAATCGCTGTCCTGTTGCAACGAGAGGGTATGCCTTGCATTCAAAATGGCACCATTTCCGGATAAATAGGACTTCAGTGAGGCAGCTGGTTTGGCAACTGAGATATCAAAAGTAAGAGGGCTACCTTTTTCTAGTGCAGTTTAGATTACTGATCTCAGAAAATTGTGATTTAATTGCCAGAAAGACTTTTCAATGCAATGACACTTTGATACCACTTTCCCTTAAGCTGATATAGATAAATGTGCAATAACACAATATTTCCACGTGCAAATAGTCCATTATGGCTATCTGTATTCAGTAGTCAAGGGATACAATTCTGGTATATAACTGAAAGAGATGGAGACCCGCACACTGTCGAAAAAGAAAGAAATACAAAACTGAGGCTTGAATGCAAAATAAAGATGTTAATTAGAACATCATGGTGCCCAAAAAATATATATTGTATATTCTGTATAAAATGTAGATCATGCAGTCTATTGGACTAGGCTCAGATTTATAGACTTTCTGATATTTTCTTTCGTGATCATGTGACATATGCAATTATCCTTGAAATAGAAGCCAGGTGTGTGTGCCGACCATTACACTGAGGATGGCCTAAGGCCGAAACGTTTGTATTTTGTTTCCCCCTTTCATTTATGCACGTTCTTGCACTATGAGTTTTGGGGATTAAGATAAGAAACGAGCTAGTTACGACTAGCTTTAACTGTAAGTTGATATTTTCAAAAATGACATATCAAACAGGTATTTCAGGAATTGAAATGAGTGGTGAGAAATTTTACAATTGCCACCTGTAATAAATACATTTAAGTTCACTCATTTCTAACAGGTTGAACCAAAAAACTGGTGCAGCAATTTAATGTCACCCTTTGCTCACCCTTCTGTGAAGATAGCGGTAGAGGAAGTGACTGTGCCATAGATGTGTAGTGTTTATCGTTTAGTCTGCGTGATAGAGAGAGAGAGAGAGAAAGAGAGAGAGGTTGAAGGGGTGTGGGAGAGATTGCGATCACTTCTTTTAGCTCCAGGGTGGTGGAAGGGGGAGATTTTATCATTCTCCGAGGTGCCTGCTGGATGTCCCCTTCTCTGTGCATAGGGAACAACAAAGGCGATATGAAAGGTGAGAGGAGGGCGATAGTCTGATTTAAGCCCCCGACAAGACATCCTGTGGAGGCTATGATAAGCAAAACCTTGCAGGTCACCTGACTGCACTACCAAACCCTTTACTATCCTCTTCCCTCCCCATCAATGTCTTTCACTGGAGCCTGTGGAAATCAGCGGCTTTGCCTGTCAGTCTGCTGTCTGAAGATTATGCCCAGATGGATTCAGATGTCCTCTGGCTGCTGGGTGTAAGCTGCTTTCCCTTGGACAAGGAAGTGTTTGTATCTATGTAAATAAGCAATGTACAGCTTCATTCAAGGTTTACACTCCCCTATATATTTTTTGGGACACTGAAGCAAACCTTTTAATTTGGCTCTATAATAATGACGAGTGAGAAAGTTACAGAGGCATGACTATCATACCCCCCCAAAAAACTAATCTCCACTGCAGTGGTGACCCGTCATTCATGGCTGGTGGGGAAGAGCCCCACCTGTTTTGAGCCCCACCTGTTTAGCATGTTATTTTGCATGTTATTTTGGCATTAATACGTGTCACATATCAGTTTGCAAACAATGTAAAAAAAATTAAAAAATAAAATGATTGAGTTAATAATGCAGCATACAAACATAGTCTCTTTTTTGCTTTCTTGAGTAAGGCAGCTCCAAAATGCATGTGTTTCAGCATAGCACAGTACTTTCTGTGGTGGTGGGGCAGCCAGCGGAAAATACAGAGCGTAGGGGTTGGTAATGTTCTCTAGTTACGCCGTGATTGGCTCAGTGTTCTTTCACTCATTGGGACACTACGTCATCGCAAAATCTACGGAGAGAGATTCAAAATTCAAGCCCCTTGGGTGCTGCCATAGAGTTACATTAGAAGTGCCCATCCAAGAAGGCGCAAGTCCCCTGTAGCTCAGCTGGTAGAGCATGGCGCTTGCAACGCCAGGGTTGTGGGTTCGTTTCCCACGGGGGGGCCAGTATGAAAATGTATGCACTCACTAACTGTAAGTCGCTCTGGATAAGAGCGTCTGCTAAATGACTAAAATGTAAATGTCATTGGCCACAGATAAAATGACGTCAAATCACAATATATCTACAGTAGCTTTGATTGGACTGATCATGTCAACATCATACTTTCTAAATATTAGCTAGCAAGCTAGCAGTCATCATCATGAATCAAGTTGACAATCTACTAACGAATAATTTTCAATCCTTGTCATATGAAGAGAAATTATGAAGATAAATTATAGATTAAACGTATCGGTGCTCATCGGAAATTGGACATAAACATTACACAAGTTCGAAATCGCAAATTCAACAATGAGTAGTTTGGAAGGAATCAGTGACTAACTGCAAGCATTGCCCAGCAATCACTAGCCTGCTATTCAGTGGAGTGGATGTGTGGTCCAAGTCTGGGTTTAATGGTCTCTTTTCCAAGCTTAAAAGGATAAACATTGAACATTGGCCATGCTGTCAATCCAGCATGACTTCTGCCGCATTCAAAACAACTGTAAACTCGGAACTGGGAAATCTCAGACTTCAGTGAGTTCAAGACAACTGGGAACTCGGGAATAAATGAGGTCCGACTGGGAAAATATGTTTTGAACGGTCATCCAACATCGGAATTCCAAGTCGGGAACTCGGGCCTCTTTCTAGAGCTCCGACCTGAAGATCACTAAAGTCATGATTCAACCTTGTTTTTTTCAGAGTTCCCAGTTGTCTGGAAAGCACCATAAATCCAGAGAATGCCAGACTTTGATGACAAAGTTTGATTACAAAATTTGCCCATGAAGGACCACCGCGCCACCTTCCTGTTCAAGTGAGCACAGCACAACAAGGTGAGTCCATAAATGTATTGTATGCTGCTGCATAAATGATGTAATATGCCAGGGAGATATGTATACTGTATCTAAGAAAGTAATACTAAGTGTATGTTGTGTAGTAAGCTGTTAGTAGCCCATGTGCCTCACCCTAGTAATTTGGTCCCTTTTCCCCTTATAAATTATAATTTAGCCTTTTAGAGAAATGTCATCATCGAATATTGTAAGAGCTTTCATTGTCTGCTTATATGCCCCCTTTATTCATCCTACAGTTCTGACTTGGTGTACAGGGAGAATACTGTAAGAATGGCCCATGTTCTGAATTCTGTCGCTGTACATTTCAAAAGTGTGACTCCAAAATGACACAATACATTATTTACCATTTATTTGCATTTGGCACAACATAATCACAAGCTTGATGTAGTCATTGCGTGCTAGGCAAATGGGACCAAATACTAGACTTTTGGCTAAATTTAATAAACTATAAGTGAATTTGTCCAAATGCTTATGACACCTTCAAATGGGGGGACTAGATACATAAAGTGCATTCATTTCTAAATGGTAAAACAGTTATGTATGAAAACACACTCAAATAAAAGGTGACATTCTGTACTGTCGCCTCATATGAAACATTTGATCTCCAATCCAAAATGCTGGAGTATAGAGACAAATTAAAAGCTTCACTGTCCAAATAAATACATAGGGGAGTGTAGATAAATAGTGAAGCTATGAACATGCTTACTCCTTCTGCAACTATTTGGCAGATGGCCAACAAGTTACATTTTTGAGGATATTATCGATGTTTGGTTCACCCTCACAATTAGCTACTCATATTCTGTAATCTTGCAAAACAGCCCAGAACCTGAAACACAAGGTCACCTTCGCTCAGTACACCCACACCTTGCAGTGGTTTAGCTTGATGGAATAAAGTGAGACATGTTGTTGTTCCCTCACAATGAACACTGTGTCCTCAACCCTGGCGGCAGAGGACTCACATCTCTATGAAGCCAATCTAGGAATTCCTGTGGGCAGTGTTAGGACACAAGCACTCCATGTCTGACACCCCTGACAAGGGCATAAGTGTGTTCACCCTAAAGCAGTACTGCTGTCAAACTAAAAGGCTCAACCCATTGACTGGAGCAGTGGTATTCAAAGTTGGGGTTGCGACCCCTAGTAGGTTATTTGTTGATGTAAAAATATAAATGTAACGATATTAAGGTTGCGTCATTAGATTTGGTGTGCGGTGGGGTCTTAAGAAATTATTGGGGGAAAAAGGGGCTCCAGAAATTCTAGCGGAAAAAATGGGGGCCCGCTGAAAAAGTTTGAATACCACTGGACTAAAGACTGTGTTGCACAGGGTGGACAGCCAAATGACATGCACACACACACACACGCATACTCCCACACAGGCATGCACACACGCACCCGCACACAAACAGGTGGGACAGAGTAGCCAGGATGTGGCGGCACACACCAGAGACACACAGGCACAGTAAATCTGACAGGCTGATGTGTCTGGTATCTCCCTGGAGACTGGTCCTGTCACTGCTCTCTGATATGAAAAGGGGCGTCTGGCCTTAGAGATAATTGGATCGAGGGTCGTGACAGGATGCAGCCACAGGAGACCACTCATTGGGATCAGGATTGCAGGCTTTGGGGAATAGAGAGGGAAGCAACCACCACACATAAACCTCCAAAAACAAATCATTGTTCATATGTCGCCTTCCTACTTTCCTATGCCACCCCAAATCACACCCTCGCACTGGATACGTGTTAAATAAGTGAGCGTTCTGGTTAAACTTTTGAAACTTGAACTTCCTATTATCGAGGAGATGATAGAGATATGGGTGGATTGTCTCTAGCAGGGCTTTGATGTGAGACGACCAACTGTGCTAATGCAGTGGGCCAAGACCACAGCAGTGGCAGTATGAGATACTCATCAGCTGGCTGGGGTTTAAGAGGGAGCTAAATTGGGATGAAAGTTAAATGAGAGCCTGGAGCTAAACCCTCCAGCAAGTGGCTCCTAAATGTTCAAATTCATTGTGTTTTGCATCCTGGTGCGATTCCCTGTATGGTAACTCTGTAAAAAACATAACTTACTTTAAGTGTTGGTGTTAAATCAATGGCACATCCAACTCTTGTAGTTGCGCATTTAATTTGGGTTTATTTCCTAAATAAGCTAGAGTAATAATGGATTTCAGTCAAACAAGAACAGCCTCACTCTTGACTTTTTTTTTTTTTTGCATACTGTATTTGAACAGTTCAGACCGATACTGTTCCAAGTAAGGATTCAAAGTAATTCCAGACTTCAGTTCCCACGTCATGTTACTAAAAACCTGCCTTGGAGGCAGGTTTACTTTCCAAAGAGGAAATTGGTTTTCTTTCCACAAATGTGCTGTTGACCTTTCTGCAGCAGTCTCATGATTTTGTTTTCTTTTGTGCTTATTGTGATTATTCAAGCCCTCTGTCTTCTGGTTTGCCTTCTCCGAGTAGATGGGTTTGATTGGATCTAAAAATAGCCTTCATGATCACGATTACTCTGGCTTTTCTAGCCTTCAGCCGAATTTATATCAAAGGCTCTGACAATGCTTTCAATGTCTTCTCCCTAGGGAAGGAAATTCACATGAGATAAAACAATGATCCTTTCCATGGAATTCCTTGTGTTTTGATGCTAACTGAAATCGTGTGCTAGCAACCAGAGTTCAATATGTTTGCGCAGAGTAACTGATATAACGATACTGTAGACTGCTCCTATGCTAGTATTATTGTTAATGAATATACAATATCACTACATGATTAATATGCAACTACACCACTGTCTATTACAGTTCAACAAAGTTAACAACAAAATCTACTCATCCAAATTTTAAGTTAGAATTTTATCTCACAAAATAGCTATAGTAAATGTCATTTTAAACCTTTTCATTATTGATAACTTGTTACCAAAGGAAAGTATTATTACAGACTTAGTTTCTGCTCGATGGAGAAGGAGGGGAGCCGATTGGTTGCTGTCCAGCGATCCTTGACAACAGTGATTAAAACCGAGGCAGGAGTTAATAGATTTTTCCCAGCTTTGGAAGATGTACCAAATCTACAGGGACAGCAGCACATCAGTAACATTAAGCCAGCTAGATCATTTAATTAACTCTTAAGGTTAGAAAGTAGTACATACCCTTCTGTACACATTTTCAGATGCCATGCAGTAAATACCTGATTGAATGCCTTCTGGTGTTTTGTACATACAGTACATCAGTGTTTATTGCCATGTTTAATTCTGCATGGTAAAATTCCATTTGAATGCCAACACATAATTTGTTTTGCATTGAACATCTTTTAATGTTAATTGGACTGCAGAGTAACAATTGCCTTGTGTTTGATGGTATTAAGTTACAAGTTTATGTAAAAACAACGGGAGAAACATAATATATTAATGTCCATGCTGACATTTCTAAGACAAATGTTGGATTTCACATCATTAAAGAATATCAAATGAGTACATGCAATATATAATTTTTTTATTCATTTCAAGGATGCAAGGTTTACCATAATGATCACGTCTCATGCTGTGTGAGAGAGAAAGGAGTGCTTCAGTTATTTTGGACTTGCAGTGGTTTGTTAAACACAAACTATGTGGGATCATACATGAATGTGGTTTTTTTTGTCCCGAAATGTTTCTTCTTTCAGAATTTTTTTTGGGGGATTTAGAACAGAACATGAGTTCTGACACTATGAGTTCAGAGTTCGGTCATTTGTTAACACCCGATGGAGAAACATCAAAGCTACCACCATATTCATTTCCATTATTCCAGAGTTCCAAACAGTTGTAGGAAATATACGTTGAACAAAAATATTAACGCAACATGCAAAAATGTCAAAGATTTTACTGAGTTACAGTTCATATAAGGAAATCAGTCAATTGAAATAAATATATTAGGACCTAATCTATGGATTTCACATGACTGGGAATACAGATATGCATCTGTTGGTCACATATACTTAAAAAAACAGAGGTAGGGGCATGGATCAGAAAACCATTCAGTATCTGGTGTCACCACCATTTGCCTCATGCAGCGCCACACATCTCCTTTGCATAGAGTTGATCAGGCTGTTGATTGTGGCCTGTGGAATGTTGTCCCACTCAACTTCAATGGCTGTGCAAAGTTGCTGGATGTTGGCGGGAACTGGAACATGCTGACGTACACGTCGATTCAAAGCATTCCAAACATGCTCAAATGGGTGACATGTCTGGTGGGTATGCAGGCCATGGAAGAACTGGGACATTTTCAGCTTCCAGGAATTGTGTACAGATCCTTGCAACATTGGGATGTGCGTTATCATGCTGAAACATGAGGTGATGGTGGCGGATGAATGGCACGACAATGGATCTCGTCACGGTATCTCTGTGCATTCAAATTGCCATCGATAAAATGCAATTGTGTTCGTTGTCCGTAGCTTATGCCTGCCATTACCATAACACCACCTCCACCATGGGGCACTCTGTTCACAACTTTGACATCAGCAAATCTCTCACCCACACGACAACATACATCTGCCCAGTACAGTTAAAACAGGGATTCATCCGTGAAAAGCACACTTCTCCAGCGTGCCAGTGGCCATCGAAGGTGAGAATTTGCCCACTGCAGTCGGTTATGACGCCGAACTGCAGTCAGGTCAAGACCCAGGTGAGGACGACGAGCACGCAGATGAGCTTCCCTGAGACGGTTTCTGACAGTTTGTGGACCCTGTTTTTCTAATTTTCACATAATTATGTTGTAGCTTAGACCCTGTTTTACATTGTCTGAGGTGTTTGTGTTGTGCCCGTCATCAGTTGAGACACAGCATTCTCTTGAATACAGGGTGGGTGTCATTTCAATTATAGAAACAGAATGAATAGAATGGACCTATCCCTTCAGAACAGTATAGTACCAACCCTCTTGTAGAGGCCTGTGAGTGTCGATATTGTCTGGCTCAAAAGACTACGTTGTCACCAGTCTGCCCTTTCATATGTGTTGAGTGTGTTCTCTAGCTAGCAAAGGCAATCCTTGAGAGGTGAGAAGATTTTTTAATTCCTCTCTGTTTTTCTATTTCCACTTGCAAACTACAGTTTTCAGCTCACATCATTCAATAAAGAGCGTTGGGATTCCACTCAGTCACTTATTCAGAAACATAAGAATATAAAAACAGTTGTTGCTTTTTAAAAGTGGGAAAACTGTCTTGCAATCTGTGAAATATCCCCAAGGGTTTAAGAGAGGCATAGATATTTTGCAAATCACTCCGTTTAATATATTGTTCAATAATGTATTCAGGCACAAGAGAGTTGAACAGGATAGTCTCCAACTTTTAACTGCTGAATCTTCACTTGTGTAACGTGATCAGACTGCAAGTCGAGAGTGTTGTCGGACTCCATTCAAATTATCTTTACTGCACAGGCTTGTTGATGACTTGCATGTATAATAGCTCCTCAGTGTGCTCTCTAGGGAATAATCCACTACCACTGGGATTGCAAGTACTGACTGGCCAAGATGATTTTTTTTCTTCCTGCACTGCAGACAACTCAACAGGTTTTGAATGGTATGTGCAACTGTCACGCCCTGACTCAGGGGACTCTTATATGTTGAGTCAGGGTGTGTGTATTCTTTGTTTGTATATATTCCATGTTGTATATCTAGCATGTGTGGATCTATGTTGGCCGGTGTGGTTCCCAATCAGAGGCAGCTGTCGCTCGTTGTCTCTGATTGGGGACCATACTTAAGCAGCCTATTGGCACAGTCTAGTTGTGGGATCTTGTTCCGGTTAAGGTATGTTGTGTGTGTGACCTTGGACTTCACGGTTCGGTTGTTTTGTGTTTAACAGTTAAAATAAACATGTACGCATATCACGCTGCGCCTTGGTCTGTCCCGTCATTCAACGGACGTGACAGCAACATACAACAACTTGACTCATGCACTCAGAAAAAAGGTTTAAAATTGTACTTAAAGGCCCAATGCAGCTGTTTTATCTCAATATTAAATCATTTCTGGGTAACAATTAAGTACCTTACTGTGATTGTTTTCAAAAAGTAACAAAAGTAGCTTCTTAGCAAAGAGCAATTTCTCAAGAAATAATTTTGCTAGGAGTGGTCTGAGTGAGAAGGGGAAAACTAAAAACTAGCTGTTAATGGCAGAGCATTTTGGAACTCTCTTTCTTATTGGTCTATTAACTAATTTATCACCTGGGGATGTCACCAGGCAGGCTATAACTCCATCCTACCAAAACAGGCAGAAATTTCAGGCAGTCTTTTCAAACAGGTCTTACACTAAAAGGGCATTATCATAATTTTCACAATTTCACTGTATTATTCCAACCAGTGTGGAAATACACTGAGTGTACAAAACATTAGGAAAACCTTCCTAATATTGAGTTGCACCCACTTTTGCCCTCAGAACAGCCTCAATTCGTTGGGGGCATGGACTCTACAAGGTGTCAAAAGCGTTCCACAGGGATGCTGGCCCATGTTGACTCCAATTCGTCCCACAGCTGTGTCAAGTTGGCTGGATGTCCTTTTGGTGGTAGACCATTCTTGATTCACACGGGAAACTGTTGAGTGTGAAAAGCCCAGCAGCGTTGCAGTTCTTGACACACTCAAATCGGTGTGCCTGGCACCTACTACCACAACCTGTTCAAAGGTGCTTAAATCTTTTGTCTTGCCCATTCACCGTCTGAATTGCACACAGACACAATCCATGTCTCAATTGTATCAAGGCTTAAAAATCCTTCTTTAACTTGTCTCCTCCACTTCATCTACACGGATTTAATTGGATTTAACAAGTGACATCAATAAGGGATCATAGCTTTCACCTCGATTTACCTGGTCGGTCTATGTCATGGAAAGAGCAGGTGTTCTTAATATTTTGTACACACAGGAAAATTACATTTTTGACTGCACTGGGACCTGTAGGGTTCAAACACTTGTAACTTTAGTTGTACCCTGTAAGGTACGCCCATTGTACTTTTAGTTATGTGTACATAATTGTACCCTTTCACTTGGTACCTTTAAAGAGCCAACAGTGTACCTTACAGGATGAGATAGTACCTTGCTTACATGTAGTCCACAGGTACAAAAGCACACCTTTCGAAAAGTTACACATTGGCCTTTTTAGGGTACCACCACAGTGACAAAGCTGTTTGTTCCTTTTAAATGGCAAAAATGTACCTCTAAAAAGGTTTTTGGGTGTTGTTTTAAATCTGTTGGGTGTCACGCTTTGAACACACCGACTGCGTCATTGCGGTTTGGTACACCAGAAGTACATTCATTTCCAATGGAACGCTGCATTTGCCTTGCAGCATTGCGTTGTAGAGGCAGTTGCAGTGCGTTCTGTGTGGCGTGTACGTTGGATTTATCGAACGTATGCGTCAAACTGTATGTGTAAACGGGTTAACAGCAATGGTAGCAGAAGGTGAATGTTGAACTTTTGTTGCAAACATATCTAGATGATGCTGCATACTATTTTGCGCAATGACGCAGTTGGTGTGTTCAAAGTGTAAAGCCTTATTTGCATATTTCCCAGAGTGCCTTTCAAGTGAATTTGAGTTATCAGTACCACCTGTGACTGTGTTTGCTTGTGACAGAGACATGGTTGTTGCATTCAATGGCTTTCAGTCCTGTACTCTTCACAAAGTGAGTGCCTAAGTGAGAATTCATAATTAAAATTAAACTCTTTATGACAATAAATTAGATATGGTATATCATAAGGCCATACTTTAACATCCTAGTTTTACCCCAAAACAGTCATCTGAAACTCTTGGTTTGTAGGCCACGTCAGGCAAGTCACATTATGCTGGCTTGCAAAATTATATGTAATTCCTATTGGAATTCAGCCAGTGTTAGGATATACCAAACATGTAACTTTTAATCACCCCTAGCCTGCATTCAAAATGACCACCAAGGTAGGGAGAATTGATAAATGAGACCACCTAAACCATCTAAATGGGAACAACCATCTCAGTAACCGGTGCAATAAGTCCAACTCCTAACAGATTGGATTCATTTAGAAAAATGTATGTTATTTATATTTGTGTAGCATAAGATCATTCAATGTGCATGCGAAACCACATCTTGAAACAAACTATTCTAAAAATCAACCTGCAATAGAGCGTGCTGGGAAATATGATAATGATGGCCGTGGTTTTTGAGAGTGTGTGATGATTGTACCTTTATATTTAAAATATTGGGTAAAAAAAATTACCATTATACCAGATTATACGCACATGTACCCTAAAAGGTACCGAACAGTACCATGTGAGATTATATGTATACCTCTGAAGGTACAGTGGGGAAAAAAGTATTTAGTCAGCCACCAATTGTGCAAGTTCTCCCACTTAAAAAGATGAGAGAGGCCTGTAATTTTCATCATAGGGACACGTCAACTATGACAGACAAATTGAGGAAAAAAAATCCAGAAAATCACATTGTAGGATTTTTTATGATTTTATTTGCAAATTATGGTGGAAAATAAGTATTTGGTCACCTACAAACAAGCAAGATTTCTGGCTCTCACAGACCTGTAACTTCTTCTTTAAGAGGCTCCTCTGTCCTCCACTCGTTACCTGTATTAATGGCACCTGTTTGAACTTGTTATCAGTATAAAAGACACATGTCCACAACCTCAAACAGTCACACTCCAAACTCCACTATGGCCAAGACCAAAGAGCTGTCAAAGGACACCAGAAACAAAATTGTAGACCTGCACCAGGCTGGGAAGACTGAATCTGCAATAGGTAAGCAGCTTGGTTTGAAGAAATCAACTGTGGGAGCAATTATTTGGAAATGGAAGACATACAAGACCATTGATAATCTCCCTCGATCTGGGGCTCCACGCAAGATCTCACCCCGTGGGGTCAAAATGATCACAAGAACGGTGAGCAAAAATCCCAGAACCACACGGGGGGACCTAGTGAATGACCTGCAGAAAGCTGGGACCAAACTAACAAAGCCTACCATCAGTAACACACTACGCCGCCAGGGACTCAAATCCTGCAGTGCCAGACGTGTCCCCCTGCTTAAGCCAGTACATGTCCAGGCCCGTCTGAAGTTTGCTAGAGTGCATTTGGATGATCCAGAAGAGGATTGGGAGAATGTCATATGGTCAGATGAAACCAAAATAGAACTTTTTGATAAAAACTCAACTCGTCGTGTTTAGAGGACAAAGAATGCTAAGTTGACGCCCTCTTGTTTCTCGCTTCCGCATTGTCTCCGTGCTGCTGTGCTGTTTGCTGCTACTTGGCTACCTGCCAAACTATTCACGTTTTACTTTTAATAAACGTTTAATCAATCTCTGTGTTCAACAAATTTACCAACTTTTTAGTTTTGTCCTCACTCATCTTTTTTCGTTAAACTTTTTCACCCCGGACGTTTATCCCGAGACAGAAGAGTCATTTTCCTGTGCGTTTTTGCTGCCAACTTTACTTTATTTTTCCTTTTTTCCATCGCAACTTTTTTCCCTCATTCAACTTTTTCACTCGGACGCTTTATCTGGACATGGTTCATCAACATCTTCAACAGCCGAAGCTAAGTAGTAACATTAACATGATGTCTTCTAATTGCAGTCGCTGTACTCATAATATACAGGGAGAACGATCGCCTTACGGCGAGAATAGCTGTGCTACAAGCCCAGCTTCAGACGCAATCGTTAGGCAAGGGTAATTTCAGTGTAGGAAAGGAAGAAACAGCGTCTGTGCCACCAGTAAGTACAGATAGTAACGTTAGTATAAATCCCCCGCACAGTCCCCGCAGCCGGACAACTTTCTCATGGCTTCTGGAGGGAAATACTGTTGGAATGATCAACCGGTGTCGCTCATTCAGCCGACAGAAACTTTCAACCGGTTTTCCCCATTATGTAGCGAGTCGGAGTCTGAGTCTGAGTCTTCTCTTGTCTCTACTCCTCCCGTTACGGGGTCTGAGACGCCGAAGGCTCCCACCATTAGCTCTGACAAATTGAAAACCCTAGTCATTGGCGACTCCATTACCCGCAGTATTAGACTTAAAACGAATCACCCAGCGATCATACACTGTTTACCAGGGGGCAGGGCTACCGACGTTAAGGCTAATCTAAAGATGGTGCTGGCTAAAGCTAAAACTGGCGAGTGTAGAGAGTATAGAGATATTGTTATCCACGTCGGCACCAACGATGTTAGGATGAAACAGTCAGAGGTCACCAAGTGCAACATAGCTTCAGCGTGTAAATTAGCTAGAAAGATGTGTCGGCATCGAGTAATTGTCTCTGGCCCCCTCCCAGTTAGGGGGAGTGACGAGCTCTACAGCAGAGTCTCAGCACTCAATCGCTGGTTGAAAACTGTTTTCTGCCCCTCCCAAAAGATAGAATTTGTAGATAATTGGCCCTCTTTCTGGGACTCACCCACAAACAGGACCAAGCCTGACCTGCTGATGAGGGACGGACTCCATCCTAGCTGGAGGGGTGCTCTCATCTTATCTACCAACATAGATAGGGCTCTAACTCCTCTAGCCCCACAGTGAAATAGGGTGCAGGCCAGGCAGCAGGCTGTTAGCCAACCTGCCAGCTTAGTGGAGTCTGCCAATAGCACAGTCAGTGTAGTCAGCTCAGCCATACCCATTGAGACTGTGTCTGTGCCTCGACCTAGGTTGGGCAAAACTAAACATGGCGGTGTTCACCTTAGCAATCTTATTAGGATAAAGACCTCCTCCATTCCTGCCATTATTGAAAGAGATCGTGATACCTCACATCTCAAAATAGGGTTACTTAATGTTAGATCCCTCACTTCAAAGGCAGTCATAGTCAATGAACTAATCACTGATCATAATCTTGATGTGATTGGCCTGACTGAAACATGGCTTAAGCCTGATGAATTTGCTGTGTTAAGGCCTCACCTCCTGGTTACACTAGTGACCATATTCCACGTGCATCCCGCAAAGGCGGAGGTGTTGCTAACATTTACGATAGCAAATTTCAATTTACAAAAAAAAAAATGGCGTTTTCGTCTTTTGAGCTTCTAGTCATGAAATCTATGCAGCCTACTCAATCACTTTTTATAGCTACTGTTTACAGGCCTCTGGGCCATATACAGCGTTCCTCTCTGAGTTTCCTGAATTCCTATCAGACCTTGTAGTCATAGCAGATCATATTCTAATTTTTGGTGATTTTAATATTCACATGGAGAAGTCCACAGACCCACTCCAAAAGTATTTCGGAGCCATCATCGACTCAGTGGGTTTTGTCCAACATGTCTCTGGACCTACTCACTGCCACAGTCATACTCTGGACCTAGTTTTGTCCCATGGAATAAATGTTGTAGATCTTAATGTTTTTCCACAAAATCCTGGACTATCGGACCACCATTTTATTACGTTTGCAATCGCAACAAATAATCTGCTCAGACCCCAACCAAGGAGCATCAAAAGTCGTGCTATAAATTCTCAGACAACACAAAAATTCCTTGATGCCCTTCCAGACTCCTTCTGCCTACCCAAGGACGTCAGAGGACAAAAATCAGTTAACCACTTAACTGAGGAACTCAATTTAACCTTGCGCAATACCCTAGATGCAGTTGCACCCCTAAAAACGAAAAACATTTGTCATAAGAAACTAGCTCCCTGGTATACAGAAAATACCCGAGCTTTGAAGCAAGCTTCCAGGAAATTGGAACGGAAATGGCGCCACACCAAACTGGAAGTCTTCCGACTAGCTTGGAAAGACAGTACCGTGCAGTACCGAAGAGCCCTCACTGCTGCTCGATCATCCTACTATTCCAACTTAATCGAGGAAAATAAGAACAATCCAAAATGTCTTTTTGATACTGTTGCAAAGCTAACTAAAAAGCAGCATTCCCCAAGAGAGGATGGCTTTCACTTCAGCAGTAATAAATTCATGAACTTCTTTGAGGAAAATATCATGACCATTAGAAAGCAAATTACGGACTCCTCTTTGAATCTGCGTATTCCTCCAGGGCTTAGCTGTCCTGGATCTGCACAGCTCTGCGAGGGCCTGGGATCGGGAGAGACACTTAAGTGTTTTAGTACTATATCTCTTGACACAATGATGAAAATAATCATGGCCTCTAAACCTTCAAGCTGCATACTGGATCCTATTCCTACTAAACTGCTGAAGGAGCTGCTTCCTGTGCTTGGCCCTCCTATGTTGAACATAATAAACAGCTCTCTATCCACCGGATGTGTACCAAACTCACTAAAAGTGGCAGTGATAAAGCCTCTCTTGAAAAAGCCAAACCTTGACCCGGAAAATATAAAAACTATCGGCCTATATCGAATCTTCCATTCCTCTCAAAAATTTTAGAAAAAGCTGTTGCGCAGCAACTCACTGCCTTTCTGAAGACAAACAATGTATACGAAATGCTTCAGTCTGGTTTTAGACCCCATCATAGCACTGAGACTGCACTTGTGAAGGTGGTAAATGACCTTTTAATGGCGTCAGACCGAGGCTCTGCATCTGTCCTCGTGCTACTAGACCTTAGTGCTGCCTTTGACACTATCGATCACCACATTCTTTTGGAGAGACTGGAAACCCAAATTGGTCTACACGGACAAGTTCTGGCCTGGTTTAGATCTTACCTGTCGGAAAGATATCAGTTTGTCTCTGTGAATGGTCTGTCCTCCGACAAATCAACTGTACATTTCGGTGTTCCTCAAGGTTCCGTTTTAGGACCACTATTGTTTTCACTATATATTTTACCTCTTGGGGATGTTATTCGAAAACATAATGTTAACTTTCACTGCTATGCGGATGACACACAGCTGTACATTTCAATGAAACATGGTGAAGCCCCAAAATTGCCCTCGCTATAAGCCTGTGTTTCAGACATAAGGAAGTGGATGGCTGAAAACTTTCTACTTTTAAACTCGGACAAAACAGAGATGCTTGTTCTAGGTCCCAAGAAACAAAGAGATCTTCTGTTAAATCTGACAATTCATCTTGATGGTTGTAAAGTCGTCTCAAATAAAACTGTGAAGGACCTCGGCGTTACTCTTGACCCTGATCTCTCTTTTGACGAACATATCAAGACTGTTTCAAGGACAGCTTTTTCCATCTACGTAACATTGCAAAAATCAGAAATTTTCTGTCCAAAAATGATGCAGAAAAATTAATCCATGCATTTGTTACTTCTAGGTTAGACTACTGCAATGCTCTACTTTCCGGCTACCTGGATAAAGCACTAAATAAACTTCAGTTAGTGCTAAATACGGCTGCTAGAATCCTGACTAGAACCAAGAAATTTGATCATATTACTCCAGTGCTAGCTTCCCTACACTGGCTTCCTGTTAAGGCAAGGGCTGATTTCAAGGTTTTACTGTTAACCTATAAAGCGTTACATGGGCTTGCTCCTACCTATCTTTCCGAGTTGGTCCTGCCGTACATACCAATACGTACGCTACGGTCACAAGACGCAGGCCTCCTAATTGTCCCTAGAATTTCTAAGCAAACAGCGGGAGGCAGGGCTTTCTCCTATAGATCTCCATTTTTATGGAACAGTTTGCCTACCCATGTGAGAGACGCAGACTCGGTCTCAACCTTTAAGTCTTTACTGAAGACTTATCTCTTCAGTAGGTCATATGATTGAGTGTAGTCTGGCCCAGGAGTGTGAAGGTGAACGGAAAGGCTCTGGAGCAACGAACAGCCCTTGCTGTCTCTGCCAGGTCGGTTCCCCTCTCTCCACTGGGGTTCTCTGCCTCTAACCCTGTTACAGGGGCTGAGTCACTGGCTTGCTGGTGCTCTTTCATGCCGTCCCTAGGAGGGGTGCGTCACTTGAGTGGGTTGAGTTACTGACGTGATCTTCCTGTCTGGGTTGGCGCCCCCCTTGGTTTGTGCTGTGGTGGAGACCTCTGTGGGCTATACTTGGCCTTGTCTCAGGATTGTAAGTTGGTGGTTGAGGATATCCCTCTGGTGGTGCGGGGGCTGTGCTTTGGCAGAGTGGGTGGGGTTATATCCTTCCTGTTTGGCCCTGTCCGGGGTTTCTTCGGATGGGGCCACAGTGTCTCCGGACCGCTCCTGTCTCAGCCTCCAGTATTTATGCTGCAGTAGTTTATGTGTCGGGGGCTGGGGTTAGTTGGTTATACCTGGAGTACTTCTCCTGTCTTATCCAGTGTCCTGTGTGAATTTAAGTATGCTCTCTCTAATTCTCTCGTTCTCTCTTTCTCTCTGAGAACCTGAGCCCTAGGACCATACGTCAGGACTACCGGGCATGCTGACACCTTGCTGTCCCCAGTCCGCCTGGCCTTGCTGCTATTCCAGTTTCAACTGTTCTGCCTGCGTGTTACGAAACCCCTACCTGTCCCAGACCTGCTGTTTTCAACTCTTAATGATCGGCTATGAAAAGCCAACTGAGAGACCTGAGCCCTAGGACCATACGTCGGGACTACCGGCCGTGGTGACTCCTTGCTGTCCCCAGTCCGCCTGGCCTTGCTGCTATTCCAGTTTCAACTGTTCTGCCTGCGGTTATGGAACCCCAACCTGTCCCAGACCTGCTGTTTTCAACTCTTAATGATCGGCTATGAAAAGCCAACTGAGATTTATTCCTGATTATTATTTGACCATGCTTGTCACTTATGAACATTTTTGAACATCTTGGCATGGTTCTGTTATAATCTCCACCCGGCACAGCCAGAAGAGGACTGGCCACCCCTCATAGCCTGGTTCCTCTCTAGGTTTCTTCCTAGGTTTTGGCCTTTCTAGGGAGTTTTTCCTAGCCACCGTGCTTCTACACCTGCATTACTAGCTGTTTGGGGTTTTAGGCTGGGTTTCTGTAAAGCACTTCGAGATATTAGCTGATGTAAGAAGGGCTATATAAAATAAAATTGATTGATTGAATGCTGAGTTGCATCCAAAGAACACCATACCTACTGTGAAGCATGGGGGTGGAAACATCATGCTTTGGGGCAGTTTTTCTGCAAAGGGACCAGGACGACTGATCCGTGTAAAGAATGAATGGGGCCATGTATCGTGAGATTTTGAGTGAAAACCTCCTTCCATCAGCAAGGGCATTGAAGATGAAACGTGGCTGGGTCTTTCAGCATGACAATGATCCCAAACACACCGACCGGGCAACGAAGGAGTGGCTTCGTAAGAAGCATTTCAAGGTCCTGGAGTGGCCTAGCCAGTCTCCAGATCTCAACCCCATAGAAAATCTTTGGAGGGAGTTGAAAGTCCGTGTTGCCCAGAGACAGCCCCAAAACATCACTGCTCTAGAGGAGATCTGCATGGAGGAATGGGCCAAAATACCAGCAACAGTGTGTGAAAACCTTGTGAAGACTTACAGAAAACATTTTACCTGTGTCATTGCCAACAAAGGGTATATAACAAAGTATTGAGAAACTTTTGTTATTGACCAAATACTTATTTTCCACCATATTTTGCAAATAAATTCATAAAAAATCCTACAATGTGATTTTCTGGAAAACATTTTCTCATTTTGTCTGTCATAGTTGACGTGTACCTATGATGAAAATTACAGGCCTCTCTCATCTTTTTAAGTGGGAGAACTTGCACAATTGGTGGCTGACTAAATACTTTTTTTCCCCACTGTACATAATGTGGATTTTTATATTTTTGTACCCCCAGGAACAATACCCTACCCTAACGTACCCTTTTTTTTCTGAGAGTGTAAAGGACCCCATGGAACTCTTTCAAATAAGGTCACATAGTTCAGACACCATTGTGACAGTATATACAGTATAATTCAACTGGCATGAAAGTGACTGGGAATGTAGCAGCAACTCTTGATAAAATAGATCGCTTACAAGAATGTACTAACACCTTTTAGCACAGCAAACCTATCCCTCCCCTTCAATAGACTCATTTACCATCATGAAACCACGTGGTTTGACTAAAGTATTACTGATAAGGCAAAAGTGGTAAAAACCAACTATTATGTTGTTGAATACTATATTGAAGAAAGACCTCCACATTGGTTTCTCAAAGTGTATGAGCTTGCTGTGGCAGTAATGTATAAATGTATTGAGTAGTGACTAACAAAAGTGGATCGAGCTGAACATAACGGTGTTCTGCAGGCTGTGCACACACACACCGCTAACTGTCTGCTCATGGCATGTGAAGAAACAGTCTGGGCCCCATGATGTATGTTTTATTTTTATTTTTATATTACACCTTTATTTAACCAGGTAAGCCAGTTGAGAACAAGTTCTCATTTACAACTGCGACCTGGCCAAGATAAAGCAAAGCAGTGTGATAAAAACAAAAACATCAACACAGTTACACATGGGATAAAACAAAACATACAGTCAATAACACAATAGAAAATTTACATACAGTGTGTGCAAATGCAGTAAGTTATGGAGGTAAGGCAATAAATAGGCCATAGTGCAAAATAATTACAATTGAATATTAACACTGGAGTGATAGATGTGCAGAAGAAGATGTGCAAATAGAGATACTGGGGTGCAAATGAGCAAAAATAAATAACAATATGGGGATGAGGTAGTTGGGTGGGCTAATTACAGTGCTGTGTACAGGTGCAGTGATCGGTAAGCTGCTCTGACAACTGATGCTTAAAGTTAGTGAGGGAGATAAGAGTCTCCAGCTTCAGAGATTTTTGCAGTCCGATCCAGTCATTAGAGGTAGAGAACTGGAAGGAATGGCGGCCAAAGGAGGTGTTGGCTTTGGGGATGACCAGTGAGATATACCTGCTGGAGCGCATACTACAGGTGGGTGTTGCTATGGTGACCAATGAGCTAAGATAAGGCGGGGATTTGCCTAGCAGTGATTTATAGATGACCTGGAGCCAGTGGATTTGGCGACGAATATGTAGTGAGGGCCAGCCAACGAGAGCGTACAGGTCACAATGGTGGGTAGTATATGGGGCTTTGGTGACAAAACGGATGGCACTGTGATAGATTACATCCAATTTGCTGAGTAGAGTGTTGGAGGCTATTTTGTAAATGACATCGCCGAAGTCAAGGATCAGTAGGATAGTAAGTTTTACGAGGGCATGTTTGGCAGCATGAGTGAAGGAGGCTTTGTTGCGAAATAGGAAGCCGATTCTAGATTTAACTTTGGATTGGAGATGCTTAATGTGAGTCTGGAAGGAGAGTTTACGTTCTAACCAGACACCTAGGTATTTGTAGTTGTCCACATATTCTAAGTCAGAGCCGCCGAGAGTAGTGATTCTAGTCGGGCAGGCGGGTGCAAGCAGCATTCGATTGAAGAGCATGCATTTAGTTTTATTAGTGTTTAAGAGCAGTTGGAGGCTACGGAAGGAGTGTTGTATAGCATTAAAGCTCGTTTGGAGGTTTGTTAACACAGTGTCCAATGAAGGACCAGATGTATACAAAATGGTGTCGTCTGCATAGAGGTGGATCTGAGAGTCACCAGCAGCAAGAGCGACATCATTGATATACACAGAGAATACAGTCGGCCCGAGAATTGAGCCCTGTGGCACCCCCATAGAGACAGCCAGAGGTCCAGACAACAAGCCCTCCGATTTGACACATTGAACTCTATCTGAGAAGTAGTTGGTGAACCAGGCGAGGCAGTCATTTGAGAAACCAAGGCTATTTAGTTTGCCAATAAGAATGCGGTGATTGACAGAGTCGAAAGCCTTGGCCAGGTCGATGAAGACGGCTAAACAGTACTGTCTTTTATCGATCGTGGTTATAATATCGTTTAGGACCTTTAGCATGGCTGAGGTGCACCCATGACCAGCTCGGAATCCAGATTGCATAGCGGAGAAGGTACGGTGGGATTCGAAATGGACGGTGATCTGTTTGTTAACTTGGCTTTCAAATACTTTCGAAGGGCAGGGCAGGATGGATATAGGTCTGTAACAGTTTGGATCTAGAGTGTCACCCCCTTTGTAGCTTTCCAATCCCTGGGGATCTCAGATGATACGAAAGAGAGGTTGAACAGGCTAGTAATAGGGGTTGCTACAATTTCGGCGGCTAATTTTAGAAAGAAAGGGTCCAGATTGTCTAGCCCAGGTGATTTGTAGGGGTCAAAATTTTGCAGCTCTTTTCGAACATCAGCTATCTGAATTTGGGAAGGAGGAGCGGGCAAGTTGCAGCGGGGGGTGGGGGGGGGGTAGGGGTAGCCAGTGGCGTACTGCATTATCCTGTCTTGTACTGTATTAGCATCAAACAGCCCCCGCGATATGCAACTTTTCAGGGAAGTCAGGAACCAATATACATAATCAGTTAGGAAAGCAAAGGCTAGCTTTTTCAAACAGAAATGTGCATCCTGTAGCACTAACTCCAAAAAGTTTTGGGACACTGTAAAGTCCATGGAGAATAAGAGCACCTCCTCCCAGCTGCCACTGCACTGTGGCTAGCAAACACTGTCACCACCGATAAATCTACGATAATCGAGAATTTCAATAAGCATTTTGCTACGGCTGGCCATGCTTTCCACCTGGCTACCCTACCAGTGGTGCGCGTATCCAGTCCGGTACGGCCCATACCTGCTCCCCGCACCAAACCAGTGGTGCGTGTCGCCACCCCGGTACGCCCCGTACCTGCTCCCCGCCCTGATCTAGAGAACTCTTGTTGGTTGGGTCAGGGTGTGAGTTTCAGTTGAGATCTATGTGATTGTATATCTATGTTTAGATCTAGTTATGTATTTCTATGTTTGGCCGGGTGTGATTCCCAATCAGAGGCAGCTGTCGCTCGTTGTCTCTGATTGGGTATCATACTTGGGTAGCCTGGTTGCCTACCTTAGTTGTGGGATCTTGTTTGTGTTCCTGTTAGGCTTGTTGTGTGTATAGCCCATAGGACTTCATGTTTTCGTTATTTTGTGAAGTGTTTATTCGTCTTAATAAACATGTACGCATACCACGCTGCACCTTGGTCTGACCCGTCTCTCAACGACCGTGACATGGGGGCTGAGGGGGGTCTGTAGCAAGCGACAACAGTGATAGACTTGTTTCTGGAGAGATGGATTTTTTTGAAGTATAAGCTAAAACTGTTTGGGCACAGACCTGGATAGTATGATAGAGCTCTGCAGGCTATTTCTACAGTAGATTGCAACTCCACCCCCTTTGGCAATTCTATCTAGACGGAAAATGTTGTAGTTGGGGATGGAAATTTCAGAGTTGTTGGTTGTCTTCCTAAGCCAGGATTCAGACACTGCTAGAACATCAGGGTTGGCGGAGTGTGCTAACGCTGTGACTAACTGAAACTTAGGGAGGAGGCTTCTGATGTTAACATGCAAAGAACAAGGCTTTTACGGTTACAGAAGTCAACAAATGATAGCGCCTGGGGAGTAGGAGTTATACTGGGGGCTACAGGGCCTGGGTTAACCTCTACATCACCAGAGGAACAGAGGAGGAGTAGAATAAGGATACGGCTAAAGGCTTTAAGAACTGGTCTTCTAGTGCGTTGGGTACAAAGAATAAAAGGGGCAGATTTCCGGGCATTGTAGAATAGATTCAGGGCATTATGTACAGACAAGGATATGGAGGGATATGAGTACACGGTGTATGAAGGCAACGTGGCATTGATTGTTGGACACATTGGGACAACTTGGAGAGCATGCCATGAATCCTGATCGTTTATTGGTTATTAATATATTTGCAAGTGTCCCTACAACCTGAGAACAGAATGTAAGCGTAGAGCCTTACAGTCGTGGTAAAAAGTTGAGAATGACACAAATACTAATTTTCACAAAGTCTGCTGCCTCAGTTTTGATGATGGCAATTTGCATATATACTCCAGAATGTCATGAAGAGTGATCAGATGAATTGCAATGAATTGCAAAGTCCCTCTTTGCCATGAAAATGAACTTAATCCCCAAAAAACATGTCCACTGCATTTCAGCCCTGCCACAAAAGGACCAGCTGCCATCCTGTCAGTGATTCTCTTGTTAACACAGGTGAGAGTGTTGACAAGGACAAGGCTGGAGATCACTTTGTCATGCTGATTGAGTTAGAATAACAGACTGGAAGCTTTAAAAGGAGGGTGGTGCTTGAAATCATTGTTCTTCCTCTGTTAACCATGGTTACCTGCAAGGAAACACGTGCCGTCATCATTGCTTTGCACAAAAAGGGCTTCACAGGCAAGGAAATTGCTGCTAGTAAGATTTCACCTAAATCAACCATTTATCGGATCATCAAGAACATCAAGGAGAGATGTTCAATTGTTGTGAAGAAGGCATCAGGGCGCCCAAGAAAGTCCAGCAAGTGCCAGGACCATCTCCTAAAGTTGATTCAGCTGCGGGATTGGGGCACCACCAGTGCAGAGCTTGCTCAGGAATGGCAGCAGGTAGGTGTGAGTGCATCTGCACGCATAGAGGCGAATACTTTTGGGGGATGGCCTGGTGTCAAGAAGGGCAGCAATGAAGCCACTTCTCTCCAGGAACAACATCAGGGACAGACTGATATTCTGCAAAAGGTACAGGGATTGGACTGCTGAGGACTGGGGTAAAGTCATTTTCTCTGATGAATCCCCTTTGGGGCATCTGGGAAAACACCTTGTCCGGAGAAGACAAGGTGAGCGCTACCATCAGTCCTGTGTCATGCCAACAGTAAAGCATCCTGAGACCATTCATGTGTGGGGTTGCTTCTCAGCCAAGGGCGTGGGCTCACTCACAATTTTGCCTAAGAACACAGCCATGAATAAAGAATGGTACCAACACATCCTCAGAGAGCAACTTCTCCCAACCATCCAAGAACAGTTTGGTGACGAACAATGCCTTTTCCAGCATGATGGAGCACCTTGCCATAAGGCAAAAGTGATAACTAAGTGGCTCGAGGAACAATACATTGACATTTTGGGTCCATGGCCAGGAAACTCCCCAGACCTTAATCCCATTGAGAACTTGTGGTCGATCCTCAAGAGGCGGATGGACAAACAAAACTCCACAAATTCTGACAAACTCCAAGCATTAATTATGCAAGAATGGGCTGCCATCAGTCAGGATGTGGCCCAGAAGTTAATTGACAGCATGCCAGGGCGGATTGCAGAGGTCTTGAAAAAGAAGGGTCAACACTGCAAATATTGACTCTTTGCATAAACTTAATGTAATTGTCAATAAAAGCCTTTGACACTTATGGAATGCTTGTAATTATACTTCAGTATACCATAGTAACATCTGACAAAAACATCTCATAACACTAAAGCAGTGAACTTTGTGAAGAACAATACTTGTGTCATTCTCAAAACTTTTGACCACGACTGTACATGTGGAGTGAGTGTGTGTGTGTCAAATCAAAGCAAATGTTATTTGTCACATACTTCGTAAACAACAGGTGTAGACAAACAGTGAAATGCTTACCTACTGGCCCTTCCCAACAATGCAGAGAGAAAGAAAACAAATAAATAATAATAAAACCTAATAATAAAAGTAATAATAAATACACAATTAGATAAAGATAACTTGGCTATATACACGGGGTACCAGAACCGAGTTGATGTGCAGGGGTACGAGGTAATTGAGGTAGATATGTACATATATGTAGGGATAAAGTGACGAAGCAACAGGATAGATAATAAACGGTAGCAGCAGCATATGTGATGATGAGTCAAAAAGATGCAATACGGGTCAATGCAGATAGTCTGGCTAGCTATTTGGTTAACTATTTAACTAACTATTTAGCAGTCTTATGGCTTGGGGGTAGAAGCTGTTCAGGCTCCTGTTGGTTCCAGACTTGGTGCATTGGTACCGCTTGCCATGTGGTAGCAGAGAGAAGCTCTCGACCCGCTCCACTACAACCCTGTCGATGTGAATGGGGGCATACTTGGTTGTTGTCCTGGCACCACACTGCCAGGTCTCTGACATCCTCCCTATAGGCTGTCTCATTGTCATCAGTGATCAGGCCTACCACCGTTGTGTGTGTGTGTGTATGTGTGCGTGCGTGTGTATGTGTGCGTGCATCTATGTGCATGCATGTGTGACTATACATCCACCTACAGACCATCTTCAAATACAGTCTGGTCTGGAAGACTGAAGTTGCAGCCCTAGATGGGATCATTTTGATCACTTTGAGATTATATTACCTGGCCATGGAGCTGCAATGACTTTAGCACCAGCGGAACGCGTCTCTCATTTACTGCAAGCAATTTCATTTCCGTCTGAAAAATATTACGATGCTTGGCGAGAAACTCATTGTGAGTCACAGTCAGGGGAGAACTGCCTTTTATCAGCTACATATTTATACATCTGGCAGCCAAGGCATTTTTATAAGTGAATGCATTTGAATATCTATCTGATATTATCAGGGTCATTATGATCTACATTTCCCTACATTTGTCATCTTGAAATATTGTATATGAGTTTATCTGTGTTTATGTCTGTGCATTTGATGAATTGCATTTTGGTGCAGGCTAGACAGAATACATTTGAGGCACATTTTTTTTTGTATCAGCAAATGAAAATAAAAACTTTTCCCTGGCTTTGTTTTGGAAAAAAACTGTCCTTCGAACACTTGGTGAACTAGAATTGTCACGGTTTCGGCCGAGGCTGCCTCTCTCCCTTGTTCGGGCAGGCTTCGGCGTTCGTCGTCTCCGGAATTCTAGCTGCCACCGATTGATGTTTCATGTTCGTTTGCTTTTGTCTGTTTGTTTCTACACCTGTTTCTGTTTTGTAGTAATTAGTGTCCTATAAGTTTCTCGTTGTGTTTGTCTTGTGTTGTGTGTGATTGTTACCGTCAGTCTGTGTATTGCTCGGTTGAGCGTTATTTTCTCCACTGTTTGCTGGAGCGTTCGTTGCACTTGTGTGTGCACTTATTTCGTCCTGACGCACCTGTTTGTGCGCATTGTCTTTTCGCCTTCGTGCGTATTTTGCTGTCAGGCTTATTTCGTCCTGTTGCCTGTGTTTAGGCAGGAATACAGCTTTTTGGAATTCAGTCTGCTTCCTGCGTTTGATTCCTACACCACACCTACAACACGACCTGACAGAATCACACACCCTACAGTATGGAATCAGCAGGAGCCGAAGCAGCACATTCAAGACTGGAAACCCAGGTTCGGGAACAGCAAGAGCAGCTCCTGCAGATGGGGGCCGCCCTGCAGGAGGTGATGACCACCCTCCGAGGCTGGGGTCCGCCTCCACCGCCAGCCGCCCTGCCAGCACCATCGGCCAGCCCACCCAGTCCAGCGCCGGAACCTCGCGGAGTCCGACTATCTCTCCCGAGGTCCTACGACGGGACCGCAGCTGGGTGTCAGGGATTCCTGCTCCAGGTAGAGCTGTACCTGGCCACAGTACATCCGGCACCTTCAGGGCATGAGAGCGTGTCCGCCCTGATCTCCTGCCTGGCCGGTAAAGCGTTGGAGTGGGCCAACGCGGAGTGGAGGAAGATCGACGCCACGACTATTACATACACCGAGTTCTCCCGCCGCTTTAGGGCGGTGTTCGACCATCCCCGGAGGGGAAAGCGGCGGGGGAGCGTCTGGTCTTCCTCAGGCAGGGGAGGAGGAGTGCCCAGGAATTCGCACTCGAATTCCGTACTCTAGCGGCAGATGCAGGGTGGAATGAGCGGGCCCTCATCGATCTATACCGATGTAGCCTCAGAGAGGACGTCCGTCGGGAGCTGGCCTGTAGGGACACCAGTCTCACTTTCGACCAGCTGGTCGACATGTCAATCAGGTTAGATAACCTATTGGCTACCCGCGGACTTCCTGAGGGGGGTCCGTCCATTCCATCCTCCAGCGCATCCGAGCCGTGTCCTATGGAGCTCGGGGGCGCTGGCGCTAGAGATAGGAGGAGTCGGCAGACTAGGGGGTCCATCCACTGCACCAACTGTGGTCGGGGAGGACACACCGCGGCTAGGTGCTGGGGATGGCCTCCTAGGGGAGATGACGACAGGTCCCGCACTGGGGATTCCTTCCAGGTGAGTAGGCGCCCCACTCACCCAGAGCTCTCTGTTGCCCATTTCTGTATGCCTGTATGTTTTCCACAGGTAGCACCTCATGCCCAGCATAAGGCGCTGGTAGATTCAGGCGCAGCTGGGAATTTTATTGATAAAAAAGTTTTGTTTAGCGTTAGGGATTCCCCTCATTCCTGTTGATGTTCCTTTTCCCGTTCACGCCCTAGATAGTCGTCCGTTGGGTACGGGCTTGATCAGGGAGGTCACGGCGCCACTTAGGATGTGTGCGCAGGGGGATCATCAGGAGATGATTCAGCTGTTCCTGATTGACTCTCCTGCGTATCCGGTGGTGCTGGGCATGCCCTGGTTGAGTACCCATAACCCAGTGATTTCGTGGCAGGAGAGGGCTCTGATGGAGTGGTCTGCTCAGTGTGTGGGTAGATGTTTGGGCGTTTCCGTAGGGGCTACCTCGGTGGAGAGTCCAAACCAGGTGCCCGCATTGCACATTCCACCTGAGTATGGGGATTTGGCTATCGCGTTTAGTAAGGCGAGGGCGACGCGGTTGCCACCCCATAGGCAGGGGGATTGTGCGATAAACCTTCAGGCAGGGAGCTGCGCTCCCACGGAGTCATGTGTATCCTCTGTCTCAGGAGGAGAAGAAAGCTATGGAGATTTACATAGACGAATCGCTGAGACAAGGATACATACGGCCGTCCACTTCCCCCGCGTCCTCGAGTTTCTTTTTCGTGAAGAAGAAGGATGGTGGTTTGCGTCCGTGCATCGATTACCGTGGTCTCAATCAGATTACGGTGAAGTATAGTTATCCACTCCCGCTGATTGCGACCATGACTGAGTCGTTGCATGGGGCGCGTTTCTTCACGAAATTAGATCTCAGGAGCGCGTACAACTTGGTGCGCATCAAGAAGGATGATGAATGGAAAACAGCCTTTAGTACCACCTCGGGCCATTACGAGTATCTAGTCATGCCATACGGGTTGATGAATGCTCCGTCGGTTTTCCAATCATTTGTGGATGAGATCTTCAGGGACATGCAGGGACAGGGAGTCGTTGTGTACATAGACGACATTCTCGTGTACTCACCTACCCGTGTCGAGCATGTGGCCCTGGTGCGCAGAGTGTTGCGGAGGCTGGTGGAGCACGACCTGTATGTGAAGGCAGAGAAGTGTCTGTTTTTCCAGGAGTCTATCTCCTTTTGGGGTATCAGTTGTCCGCGTCAGGGGTGAAGATGGAGGTAGACCGAAGCGTCGGCCGTGCGTAATTGGCAAACACCAACCACTGTGAAAGAGGTGCAGCAGTTTTTGGGGTTTGCGAATTACTACCGGAGGTTTATCCGGGGTTTTGGGCAAGTGGCAGCTCCCATCACGTCTCTCTTGAAGGGGGGTCCGGTGCGTCTGCAGTGGTCAGTCGAGGCGGACAGGGCGTTTGGGAGGCTGAAGGACCTGTTTACCTCGGCTCCGGTGCTGGCGCATCCGGATCCCTCTTTACCATTTCAGGTAGAGGTGGACGCGTCTGAGGCCGGTATTGGCGCCGTGCTTTCACAACGGTCAGGCGCGCCACCTAAACTCCGCCCCTGTGCCTTCTATTCCAAGAAGCTCAGCCCGGCGGAGCGAAATTATGACATAGGGGACAGGGAGCTGTTAGCTGTGGTACAGGCCCTTAAGGTGTGGAGGCACTGGCTTGAGGGGGCTCAACACCCTTTCCTCATTTTGACGGACCACCGTAACCTGGAGTACATCCGGGCAGCGAGGAGGCTGAACCCTCGGCAGGCTAGATGGAGTATGTTTTTGACCCGTTTCTCTTTTAAGATCACCTACATCCCTGGGTCACAAAAGCGGGAAGGCAGATGCGCTGTCTCGGCTGTATGACGGGGAGGAGAGGTTCGTGGAGCCCACTCCCATACTGCCGGAGTCGTGTCTAGTGGCACCGGTGGTGTGGGAGCTCGATTCTGAGCTCGAGCGGGCATTACGCACCGACCCTAGTCCACCACAATGCCCGGAGGGTCGGAAGTATGTTCCGCTCGAGTGTCGGGATCGATTGATCTATTGGGCTCACACGTCACCCTCCTCTGGTCACCCGGGTATCGGCCGGACAGTGCACTGTCTTAGTGCCAAATATTGGTGGCCCACGTTGGCCAGGGATGTGAGGGTTTATGTTTCCTCCTGCTCGGTGTGCGCCCAGTGTAAGGCGCCTAGACATCTGCCTAGGGGTAAGTTACTGCCCCTGCCCGTTCCACAACGACCATGGTCCCACCTCTCGGTGGATTTTATAACTGACCTTCCCCTCTCTCAAGGGAATACTACCATCCTGGTCGTTGTGGACCGGTTCTCTAAGGCCTGTCGTTTGCTCCCCATGCCGGGTCTTCCTACTGCCCTGCAGACCGCCGAAGCTATATTCACCCATGTGTTCCGGCACTACGGGGTGCCCGAGGACATTGTGGCTGACCGAGGTCCCCAATTCACCTCCAGAGTCTGGAGAGCTTTTATGGAGCGGTTGGGGGTCTCAGTGAGCCTCACCTCGGGTTACCACCCGGAGAGTAATGGGCAGGTGGAACGCGTTAACCAGGATGTGGGTAGGTTTCTCAGAACGTACTGCCGGGATCGGCCGGAGGAGTGGGCGAGATATGTGCCCTGGGCCGAGATGGCACAGAACTCTCTCCGCCACTCCTCCACCCAACTAACCCCTTTTCAGTGTGTGTTGGGGTACCAGCCGGTTCTGGCACCATGGCATGAGAGCCAGATCGAGGCCCCCGCTGTGGATGAGTGGGTGCGGCGCTCGGAGGAGACGTGGGACGCTGCACACGTCCATCTGCAGCGTGCCATACGTCGACAGAAGACGAGCGCCGACCTACACCGCAGTGAGGGGCCAGTGTACGCACCTGGAGATCGAGTCTGGCTCTCTGCCAGAAACCTGCCCCTCCGCCTGCCCTGTCGGAAGCTGGGTCGGCGGTTTGTAGGGCCATTTAAAGTCCTGAGAAGGTTGAACGAGGTATGTTATAGATTACAGTTACCAGTTGAGTATAAGTGTATTAACCCCTCGTTCCATGTGTCCCTTCTCAGGCCGGTGGTAGCAGGCCCACTCCAAGAACATGAGATCTTGGAGACCCCCCCCGGCCCCGTTGGACATCGAGGGGTACCGGCGTACACCGTGAGATCCATCTTGGATTCTAGACGTCGGAGAGGGGGGTCTTCAGTATCTAGTGGAGTGGGAGGGGTACGGTCCGGAGGAGCGGTGCTGGGTGCCGAGGAGAGACATCTTGGACCCGTCGCTCCTGACGGAATTCCATCGGGGGTATCCGACGCGCCCTGCACCGCGGCCTCCGGGTCGTCCCCAAGGCCGGAGTCGGCGCGCGTCTGGAGCCGCGCGTCAAGGGGGGTACTGTCACGGTTTCGGCCGAGGCTGCCTCTCTCCCTTGTTCGGGCAGGCTTCGGCGTTCGTCGTCTCGGAATTCTAGCTGCCACCGATTGATGTTTCATGTTCGTTTGCTTTTGTCTGTTTGTTTCTACACCTGTTTCTGTTTTGTAGTAATTAGTGTCCTATAAGTTTCTCGTTGTGTTTGTCTTGTGTTGTGTGTGATTGTTACCGTCAGTCTGTGTATTGCTCGGTTGAGCGTTATTTTCTCCACTGTTTGCTGGAGCGTTCGTTGCACTTGTGTGTGCACTTATTTCGTCCTGACGCACCTGTTTGTGCGCATTGTCTTTTCGCCTTCGTGCGTATTTTGCTGTCAGGCTTATTTCGTCCTGTTGCCTGTGTTTAGGCAGGAATACAGCTTTTTGGAATTCAGTCTGCTTCCTGCGTTTGATTCCTACACCACACCTACAACACGACCTGACAGAATGCACCCATAAGTAAGTGTCACAGTTTTGTATGCATTTCACATAACTTCTTGTATTCTGTCACTTGTCTTAAAGTGTTACGATTCAGTTGTGCATAATGTGTATTATCCCTGCACCAGAAGACAGATGGTTGATTAAAGCTAACCACAAATTAACTTTATTCACAGATTACCTCTGATCTATTTTATGCAAGACTACAAAACAGTATTCCAGAAGTACAACACACTCAATGACCACCATCAGCACCCAGCCGTAGATGACTGTAGTCTGTAGGCACTGTCTAGGTCAACTATGGTCACTGTTTAGTCAACATGCGCATTCACAAGAATAACACTGAAATAGAGGCAATGTTTATGTAGCGGGTGATGTTGGACAGAGTCAGACGCAGGAGAGTAAATCACGTAATAAATGGTTTAATCAATAAACAGAGGTACGCAGCAATGCGTAATACACACCAGTGCGGACTGGGGAAAACAAGGAACACGGGTGAATATCCCGGCGATACACAATATAATCGACCTCCACCAAGCTATAATCTCCTCTACAATAAACAATCACACACAAAGACCAGGGGGCAGAGGGAACACATATACAGGTACTGATGAGGGGATATGAACTAGGTGTGTGTAATAAACAAGACAAAAAATATATATAATGAAGATATGAGGAGTGACAGTGGCTAGAAGGCCGGTGACGATGAACGCCGAAGCCTGCCCGAACAAGGAGAGGAGGACGCTTCGGAGGAAGTCCTGACAGTACCCCCCCTTAACGCGCAGCTCCAGCAGCGCGCTGTCACCGGTCTCGGGGACAGCCAGGAGGACGCGGAGCAGGGTGAGCCCGATGGCGACGGTGGAAATCCCGCAACAGGGATGGATCGAGGATATCCCTCACCGGGACCCAGCACCGCTCCTCCGGACCGTCCCCCTCCCACTCCACGAGGTACTGAAGGCCCCCCACCCGACACCTCGAATCCAAGATGGAATGGACGGAGTACGCCGGGGCCCCCTCGATGTCCAGAGGGGGTGGAGGAACGTCCCGCACCTCAGACTCCTGGAGTGGACCAACCACCACCGGCCTAAGGAGAGACACATGGAACGAGGGGTTAATATGGTAATCTGGAGGGAGTAGTAACCTATATGTAACCTTGTTTATTCTCCTCAGGACTTTGAACGGCCCCACAAACCGCGGGCTCAGCTTCCAGAAGGGCAGGCGGAGGAGCAGATTCCGGGTCGAGAGCCAGACCCGATCACCCGGTACAAAGACGGGGGCCTCACTGCGGTGGCGGTCAACATTGGCCTTCTGACGACGCATAGCGCGCTGGAGGTGGACGTGAGCAGCGTTCCACTTCTCCTCCACGCGCCGAAACCAGTCCTCCACCGCAGGAGCTTCTGTCTGGCTCTGATGCCACGTTGCCAGAACCGGCTGATAACCTAAAACTCATTGAAATGGCGATAGGTTATTGGAGGAGTGGCGGAGAGAGTTCTGGGCATATTTGGCCCATGGCAAGAACACCGACCACTCCCCTGGCCAGTCCTGAAAGTAGTACCGCAGGAACATACCCACATCCTGATTAACCCGTTCCACCTAACCATTAGACTCGGGGTGAAAACCAGAGGTCAGGCTGACCGAAACCCCCAGACGTTACATGAACGCCTTCCAGACCCTGGATGTAAACTGGGGACCCTGGTCAGACATTATATCGTCTGGCACCCCGTAGTGCCGGAAGACGTGAGTAAACAGGTAATCCGCAGTCTGCAGGACCGTGGGGAGACAGGCCAGAGGAAGGAGGCGGCAGGCTTTTGAAAAGCGGTCCACAACGACCAGGATGGTGGTGTTACCTTGAGAGAGGGGAAGATCAGTAAGGAAGTCAATACACAAGTGGGACCATGGCAGTTGTGGAACTGGTAAGGGCTGGAACTTACCCGCTGGGAGGTGCCTAGATGCCTTACTATGGTCGCACAAAGAGCAGGAGGAGACATACACCCTCACGTCCATAGCCAAGGTAGGCCACCAGTACTTCCTACAAGAGACGGCACATACCGCAGCCAAGCTGGACACTGAGGTGGATGGCTCGGTGCGTAATGCCCACTCTATGTCCGCGTCCACCGCCCACACTAGCGGCGCCACAATGCAGGAGGCCGGGAGTATGGGGGTGTGGTCTATGGGCCTCTCCTCTGTGTCATTCAGCCGTGCCAGTGCATCTGCCTTCACGTTCTTAGTACCCGGTATGTAGGATAGTGTAAAATCAAACCGAGTGAAGAACAGGGACCACCTGGCCTGGCTAGGGTTCAGCCTCCTCGCTGCTCGGATGTACTCCAGGTAACGGTGGTCAGTCCAGATGAGCAAAGGGTGTTTCGCCCCCTCGAGCCAGTGCCTCCACACAGTCAGGGCTCTGACAACAGCCAACAGCTCCCGATCACCAACGTCGGGCTGAGCTTCTTGGAGAAGGGGGCGGAGCTTGGGTGGCGGAGCTTGGGTGGCGTGCCCGAGCTTTGAGCTAGAACAGCGTCTATCCCTACCTCGGACGCATCCACCTCCACTACGAATGGTAGTTATGGATTGGGATGGGCCAGTACCGGGACTGAGGTGAACAGAGCCCTCAGGTTACTGAAAGCCCTGTCAGCCTCAGCAGACCAGCGGAGCCGGGACGGCCCACCCTTCAACAGAGAGGTGATGGGAGCTGCGACCTTGCCAAAGCCCTGGATAAACCTCTGATAGAAATTGGCAAAGCCAATAAAGCGCTGCACCTCCTTTACCGTGGTTGGAGTCGGCCAATCACGCACAGCTGAAATGCGGTCTCCCTCCATCTCCACACCTGAGGTGGTAATGCGGAATCCGAGGAAGGAGACGGACTGCTGGAAAAACAGACACTTTTCTGCCTTGGCATATAGGTCATTCTCCAACAGTCGGACCAGCACTTTGCGAACCAGGGACACATACTTGGCGCGTGTAGCGGAATACACCAGAATGTCATCGATGTAGACCACCACACCGCGACCAAGCATGTCCTGAAACACCTTGTTCACAAAGGACTGAAAGACTGATGGAGCATTCATCAATCCGTACGGCATCACCAGGTTTTCGTAATGCCCCATGGTTGTGCTGAATGCTGTCTTCCACTCGTCCCCATCTCGAATACGCACCAGGATGTACGCACTCCGGAGATCTAATTTTGTGAAGAAGTGCACCCCTTGCATTGACTCGATCACCAATGTAATACCAATACTATGGTATACAAGATGGCGTATTGAATACACAGCAGTAAAAATCACCTCAAGATAAAAACATAATATTCAATATCAGTAAGTTATACTAAATATTAACATTTCATATATTCGAGGGTAATATCATTCAATCTGGATAATAACACAAAACAAATTATGAGGCTAGAGAAAAGTATCAACAAATATTACAACAACACGCAACACCCAAACATGACGGAAGATAAACGAGGAGAATCAATCTCCAAGAGAAAACGCAACTCCTCGACTGATACAGATGATATATGCTTTTCACCACTGGGACTGGTAAGTGTGGAAAGCGACTTGTTGAAGTCGATAAATGACAAACTGGGCATACTAGAGTTGATCAGTAATGATGTAAAAGATTTGAAGGCGAGTCTTGAAATGAGTGACGGAAAAGCTGTGATAATGGAGAGCGATACAAAAAAACAAAGGGACAGTCACTAGGATGGAAACGGACGTTAAGGAACTTAAAAAGGAGAACAACTTTCTGAGAGAAGCCTTACTGGACATACAAACTAGATCGATAAGAGAAAATCTAGTACTTACGGGTATCCAGGAAAAAGAGGGAGAGATTACATAAAAAATTGTGAAGGACTTCTTTCTTACAGCGTTTCAAATTCCACTCGAGGCTGTCGACAAAATCCAACTCGAACGTGTACACCGTTTCGGACAAAGAGGACAGAGATATGAGCATCCAATCGTTGCCAAATTTGCTTTTTTAAGGATAAAGTAATGGTTAAAAGCCTAGGTAAATGACTTGCTGGCACGAAATAGGCATGAATGATCAGTTCCCGAGGGAGATTGCAGAACGGCGCAAAGTTCTGTACCCAATCTTCAAGGAAAATAGATCAAAAGGGAAGCGTGTTGCTCTTGTTGTCAATAAACTGTATATTGACAACCAAATGTTCCGCAACACAAAGACTACTCCATGGCTATTCTGAAAGAACTAATAGAGGAGTCGAATAATGGAACACCCAATACTAGCCATGGTAGGGATTGTAATAATAAAGCACATTTATAGTAGGTATAGTATTTTATAAAGGGAAAAGACGGTATTACAAGAAAAGATAACAAGCAAAATAATACATCTTCAAATACAACTAAATTAGAACACAAGTACTCAATCAACATAGTGGAGATAAAAACATAGCAAACAGAAGACATAGAAGGCACACTATGTGGGTATGTGTGGATGAATTGTGATGGAAGGTGTGGTGTGCATTTTTGTGTTTGAATAAATGTGGCTTTAAGTGATTGAGAAAGGAAATGGTTGCATATCCCAGAACCAACGTGTGTCTGTGAGCAGGGGTTGTGTGAGAGAGCTTTCAATTTTGTGCAGATGAGGGATATACATTTAAAAATAGAGTATACATCTAATATATATATATTTTTTGTCCTATCATTATGGAACGATCCCCAACCCTTTATCCTAGACACCTACCTGAGCGACCCATAACCAAAGAGAAGTCCCATTCTGTTTTATGGACCTGCTGTGAGTTGAAAAATAAATGCGGTCAGAGACCTACTTGAGCAGCACCGCCCCCTCAAGATTATGAGCCTGCCTGGCAGGGTTGGTCCTACAAAGCCATAGCCCCCTGATGGGAGAGCATAATATACAAGGAAATTATCAAAGCTGCTAATGAGAACCTTGACGACCTTGTACCTAGCCGGTGGGGATTCCGGTGGGGTACCCCCAACCAGGTAGTGGCAGTGCTGGCAACACTGGCTACAGTAACCCATGGAGAGGGGGGTCACACTTGGACAATCAGAGAGGGGGCTTATCATTGTGGCCCAGGTGGCACAAAATAATCAAAGGTCTGACTGCATGGAGATGCTTGGGAAAAATGGTTACAACGGGGGACCAGAGTGTTTGTGTCCCGGGTGAAGAGGGTGGATCTAATCTCCATCACCTAGGACTTGACATAGATTAAATAGATTAATCAAATCTCACATTGTTGTCAATTTTTGGTCAATCTTGCATGCTTTCTTAAACAGCTGTACTGTATATGCATTCGTATATGCATTCGTAAATCAGGTCCTTTCTTGAGTTGGGCTCTGGAATGTAACAACCGTTGAGCATCTGATTTTATGATTGATTGTGGAGGAAAGGGTTTGAGTGTGTTAGAGTATGTGCGTGTGTGTTTATCCCACATCTGTTGCAAGGAGGGTAAGGATGTTAGGGAGAATATAGGATGAACCACAATAATTGTTTGCTAAAATAATAATTGCTTGTCAAAAATGTAATGTAATACAATGGCAATCCGGGTTATAGGTTAAAATCCTACGCATGAACTGCCAACATTATTATGCATATTAATTGATAATGCTGGAAAATAAGACATGCAAGATATTTGAATAGATATATTTTTTAAATTGCTATATATATATATATATATATACAGTGGGGAGAACAAGTATTTGATACACTGCCGATTTTGCAGGTTTTCCTACTTACAAAGCATGTAGAGGTCTGTAATTTTTATCATAGGTACACTTCAACTGTGAGAGACAAAAATCCAGAAAATCACATTGTATGATTTTTAAGTAATTAATTTGCATTTTATTGCATGACATATGTATTTGATCACCTACCAACCAGTAAGAATTCCGGCTCTCACAGACCTGTTAGTTTTTCTTTAAGAAGCCCTCCTGTTCTCCACTCATTATCTGTATTAACTGCACCTGTTTGAACTCGTTACCTGTATAAAAGACACCTGTCCACACACTCAATCAAACAGACTCCAACCTCTCCACAATGGCCAAGACCAGAGAGCTGTGTAAGGACATCAGGGATACAATTGTAGACCTGCACAAGGCTGGGATGGGCTACAGGACAATAGGCAAGCAGCTTGGTGAGAAGGCAACAACTGTTGGCGCAATTATTAGAAAATGGAAGAAGTTCAAGATGACGGTCAATCACCCTCGGTCTGGGGCTCCATGCAAGATCTCACCTCGTGGGGCATCAATGATCATGAGGAAGGTGAGGGATCAGCCCAGAACTACACGGCAGGACCTGGTCAATGACCTGAAGAGAGCTGGGACCACAGTCTCAAAGAAAACCATTAGTAACACACTACGCCGTCATGGATTAAAATCCTGCAGCGCACGCAAGGTCCCCCTGCTCAAGCCAGCGCATATCCAGGCCCGTCTGAAGTTTGCCAATGACAATCTGGATGATCCAGAGGAGGAATGGGAGAAGGTCATGTGGTCTGATGAGACAAAAATAGAGCTTTTTGGTCTAAACTCCACTCGCCGTGTTTGGAGGAAGAAGAAGGATGAGTACAACCCCAAGAACACTATCCCAACCGTGAATTATGGAGGTGGAAACATCATTCTTTGGGGATGCTTTTCTGCAAAGGGGACAGGACGACTGCACCGTATTGAGGGGAGGATGGATGGGGCCATGTATCGCGAGATCTTGGCCAACAACCTCCTTCCCTCAGTAAGAGCATTGAAGATGGGTCGTGGCTGGGTCTTCCAGCATGACAATGACCCGAAACACACAGCCAGGGCAACTAAGGAGTGGCTCTGTAAGAAGCATCCCAAGGTCCTGCAGTGGCCTAGCCAGTCTCCAGACCTGAACCCAATAGAAAATCTTTGGAGGGAGCAGAAAGTCCGTATTGCCCAGCGAAAGCCCCGAAACTGGTCTGTATGGAGGTCTGTATGGAGGAGTGGGCCAAAATCCCTGCTGCAGTGTGTGCAAACCTGGTCAAGACCTACAGGAAACCTATGATCTCTGTAATTGCAAACAAAGGTTTCTGTACCAAATATTAAGTTCTGCTTTTCTGATGTATCAAATACTTATGTCATGCAATAAAATGCAAATTAATTACTTATAAATCATACAATGTGATTTTCTGGATTTTTGGATTCCGTCTCTCACAGTTGAAGTGTACCTATGATAAAAATTACAGACCTCTACATGCTTTGTAAGTAGGAAAACCTGCAAAATCGGCAGTGTATCAAATACTTGTTCTCCCCACTGTATATATTATAATAATAATCTTTTTCTTTAAACAAAAATAAACCTAGACTATGTGCTAACGACCTGTCCATAAAGTTCCCAGCTGCGCCTGCATCGACCAGCGCCTTACACTGGGGAACTACCGTGTAATCAGGGAAGTGGTACACAATATAATCGAGCTCCACCGAGCTATAATCTCCTCTACAATAAACAATCACACACCAAAGACCAGGGGGCAGAGGGAACACGTATACAGGTACTGATGAGGGGATATGAACCAGGTGTGTGTAATAAACAAGACAAAACAAATGGAATGTAGATATGAGGAGCGACAGTGGCTAGAAGGCCGGTGACGACGAACACCAAAGCCTGCTCGAACAAGAAGAGGAGGCATTTTCGGAGGAAGTCGTGACAGCTTAGTTAATACGGCTTTACAAATATTGTACAAAGATCCTGCAAATCCTAATAGGCGTTAACCTGGTAATGGGAAACGTCACGACCTTATCATTGTAAGTACAGACTCAAGCTGGTTTACTGGCCAGACACTGGGCCACCTTCGGTAGGAAGCAATCCATCTTGAGACCATTAGAAGTAAACTGGCCACAGGCGACTCCCTATCAAAGAATGTAAATGTCTGTCACAGTCAATGAGATGAGGGAAGAGAAACGTGACTCCCCAAGTCTCACACACACCAGGTGATGTTAAGCCCTTGGTCTGTTACATGGAACGAGCACTTTAATATTCAATCTGACCGGATGCCCTTGCCAGATGCAGGAATAATACACTGCTTTCAAACATGGCCACCGGCTAAGAGGTGAAATGGAACCACTATTTCTGATGTCAAGCAATCGTTGCAGTTCACTACCCTCTGTCCCCTTCCTATTTCCTCTTACTTTGCTCACAGCAATATTTTCATCAGTGTTCTGAATTAATGTTGAATGTTGTGTTGGTGTATGATTATTATTGAGTGTTATTTCATTACATTTGGTATGGTGTAAACACTCTATAAAGAATTCAGCAGCAGCTACTGTAAGTCTCCATCATGTAATTATGTATTAGCATCTCATGAGAGATTTTTGATGTTTATAAGGTCACAAGAGATTAGTTACTCACTCAAAATGAGCATCTGTGGCGCACACAGAAACAACATGATGCTTAAAGATTTGAATGTAGAAACGTACTGTACATCAAGCTTATCCGATTTTGCAGAATAAACACAGCCAAAGGAGCATTCGTCTCTGAGGTAGGAACATGATGCAGATGTGCATTGGCAGAATGCAGGGGCTCCTTGCCTGAGTTAAACGGTTCTATAAATATGAATATACCCACAACTTCCTGCCCCTAATTATGCACAGGTCAACAGAACTTGTACTCTAACACTATAATCCATAATCATAAGACCTTGGATGTGTGTAGACATCTAACTTGCAAACCTACGCTCAATGTGTACGTCAGCATACGGATGTGTTGACTGGTGTTTGCCAATCCTACAAAGGGCTTATACAGTGGCTTGCGAAAGTATTCACCCCCCTTGGCATTTTTCCTATATTGTTGCCTTACAATCTGGAATTAAAATGTATTTTTTTGTGCGTTTGTATCATTTGATTTACACAACATGCCTACCACTTTGAAGATGCAAAATACTTTTTTTTGTGAAACAAACAAGAAATAAGACAGAAAAACAGAAAACTTGAGCGTGCATAACTGTTCACCCCACCCAAAGTCAATACTTTGTAGAGCCACCTTTTGCAGCAAATACAGCAGCAAAACTCTTGGAGTATGTCTCTATACGCTTGGCACATCTAGCCACTGGGATTTTTGCCCATTCTTCAAGGCAAAACTGCTCCAGCTCCTTCAAGTTGGATGGGTTCCGCTGGTGTACAGCAATCTTTAAGTCATACCACAGATTCTTAATTGGATTGAGGTCTGGGCTTTGACTAGGCCATTCCAAGACATTTAAATGTTTCCCCTTAAACCACTCAAGTGTTGCTTTAGCAGAATGCTTAGGGTCATTGTCCTGCTGGAAGGTGAACATCCGTCCCAGTCTCAAATCTCTGGAAGACTGAGAATTTCCCTGTATTTAGCGCCATCCATCATTCCTTCAATTCTGACCAGTTTCCCAGTCCCTGTCGATTAAAAACATCCCCACAGCATGATGCTGCCACCACCATGCTTGACTGTGGGGATGGTGTTCTCGGGGTGATGATAGATGTTGGGTTTGTGCCAGACATTTTCCTTGATGGCCAAAAAGCTCAATTTTAGACTAATCTGACCAGAGTACCTTCTTCCATATGTTTGGGGAGTCTCCCACATGCCTTTTGGCGAACACCAAACGTGTTTGCTTATTTTCTTCTTTAAGCAATGGCTTTTTTCTGGCCACTCTTCCGTTAAGCCCAGCTCTGTGGAGTGTACGGCTTAAAGTTGTCCTATGGACAGATACTCCAATGTCTGCTATGGAGCTTTGCAGCTCCTTCAGGGTTATCTTTGGTCTCTTTGTTAACTCTCTGATTAATGCCCTCCTTGCCTGGTCCGTGAGTTTTGTTGGGCGGCCCTCTCTTGGCAGGTTTGTGATGGTGCCATATTCTTAAAATTTTTAAATAATGGATTTAATGGTGCTCCGTGGGATGTTCAACGTTTCTGATATTTATTTATAACTCAACCCTGATCTGTAGTTCTCCACAACTTTGTCCCTGACCTGTTTGGAGAGCTCCTTGGTCTTCATGGTGCCGCTTGCTTGGTGGTGTCCCTTGCTTAGTGGTGTTGCAGACTTTGGGGCCTTTCAGAACAGGTGTATATATACACTGAGATCATGTGACAGATCATGTGACACTTAGATTGCACACAGGTGGACTATATTTAATTAATTATGTGACTTCTGAAGGTAATTGGTTGCACCAGATCTTATTTAGGTGCTTCATAGCAAAGGGGGTGAATACATATGCACGCACCACTTTTCCGTTATTTATTTTTTAGGATTTTTTGAAAAAATATATTTTTTAAATTTCAATTCCCCAATTTGGACTACTTTGTGTATGTCCATTACATGAAGTCCAAATAAAAATCCATTTAAATTACTGGTTGTAATGCAACAAAATAGGAAAAATGCCACAGGGGATGAATACATTTGCAAGGCACTGTAGATGTAATTTTTTTAAATATATTTTTTATTAAACACTGTATTAATCTAAAACCTAACTCTACACACCATGCCACCTTGCATACATATAAGGGTCATGTTCCCTAAATCATTGATGCTGTGCGTTTGGTTTTGTTTAGCTTAGTGAAGGTGGGGGCGCTTGAAACTGCCCTTCCTTTTAAAGTGTCTTTTACTGATTTCTTCCATATATAATGTACAGGTTCCTTGAATTAATGCAGTCAGTACACCTGTGCTATACCCTTTGAGACTAGGTGTGCCTTCTAAAAGGGCAGTGCCCGAGCAGAAAGAGACTGCCAGGGGAGCATTACAATAATTTTTTAACCAATTTATGAAGCCAAAACCTTGGCACACCAAACTGCATACATGAATGGGTCATTCTCCCCAAATCAATGATACAGTGAGCCAGTCCAGATGGAAACATGATTTAACTTTTGAACTGTTTGGGGTTTTGGATTGTGTGTTTGGACTTGCTATTTTGGTTTTTAAAGAGGAGTATCTAAGGAACTGCCCTTTGGCCAGTTGATGCTGAGCCAAAAACTGGGATCCCAAGGGACCTCCTGCGATAGCCCCTAGTAAGGATGCCTCAATAAAAAAATCCCCCACACATCATAGCCAGCATACATATTTAATCTTAGAATCAAAAAGAGGTCCTCTTATGGGTTGAGGATCAAACATGCCGGCTAGGCAAATGTTTGAACACCCCCTTTCCTGGGGGCCAGGAATATGACCGGTCATAAATACCGTGCAGACTTTCTCTTCCTTGCCATGTAGTATTGGGAGAAAGGACCCCTTTGTTAACAAAGGAAGTCTTCCTGCCAAAACTCCAACATCCATAAGTGGATAATGAAACAACATTCCTTCTTAAAAGTATGTGGGAAATGGTTGGTGGGGACTTAAAGAACAATCATGTCAAATTCGTTACTATGTTGTGATGTCATTAAAGACGGTGGAACAACATGTGTACACTTCCCAGTTATGAGGTTTACATCTAATTGTTGTATAAAACTAATGATTAAGTATAATAATACCTTTGTGAAGATAACAATGTGATTTTAGCATTCTAGATGAGATGATTGTTTTCCATATTGATTTGTTCTCAGTCAATGAGCACAAACAGGATGGAACGCCCATTTTACCCATAGTGGATAAACCAGCAGACGTGAAGACCAGCAGATGTGAAGTGTGACCTAAACGTTGCAAATGGTTGACTTTCTACAAGACCAGAAAATGTGAGATGTTAGTCCACACATTTGAAATGGAGAAACTCGGAAACTCTCAACCTCTACACGAGGTGAAGAAGAAGAGAATGCATTAGACCTTATAATTTAAGTCTGCAGCTTGCATGTATAGTTGTCTAGAGAACTTTCACTAAAGACACAAAATGGGAAGGACAATCCCTATCAGACAACCGCGGGTACATCTGAAGTATCCATTCTAACCACCACTACGACCAGAAACTCTACCAAGGACATTTAGATCTCCGGTGGGCAAACCAGAGTCCTGCATCATCAACTCAACTATCGAGGACAGCAACACGTAAATACATGTTGCATTTCTAATCCGAATGAGCAATTATTAGGGTGCATAAATATTATGATTACTGTGAGCGTAGTTTCCAAAGTAACTACAATAGTTTGAATTTCTGTCTCTCCCTTCCATTCTGACCCCTCCACTACCCAAGCGATCATGCTAATGTTAGTCCAGTCCACTAGGGACCTGTTTTCATTGTATTACGTTAGTAATCAATAACCTATGTGTGTTTGTATTGTGTTATTATTTAGTTAGTTAGTAAATAAATAATTAAGCCAATTTGTGTATTGCTGATTTATCAATAAGGTTAAGGTTCTTGCAGGTTCAAGGATTATGTGACGTTCAGAATGAGACTGATAAGAGGTAATTATTCAATAAGTGACTGTTATCGATATAACATACACTACTGGTCAAAAGTTTTAGAACACCTACTCATTCAAGGGTTTTTCTTTATTTTTACTATTTTCTACATTATAGAATAATAGTGAAGACATCAAAACTATGAAATACAGTGCCTTACAAAAGTATTCATCCCCCTTGGCGTTTTTCCTATTTTGTTGCATTCCAACCTGTAATTTAAATGGATTTTTATTTGGATTTCATGTAATGGACATACACAAAATAGTCCAAATTGGTGAAGTGAAATGAAAAAAAATAACTTGTTTCAAAGATTCTAAAAAATTAATAACGGAAAAGTGGTGCGTGCATATGTATTCACCCCCTTTGCTATGAAGCCCCTAAATAAGATCTGGTGCAATCAATTACCTTCAGAAGTCACATAATTAGTTAAATAAAGTCCACCTGTGTGCAATCAAAGTGTCACATGATCTCAGTATATATACACCTATTCTGAAAGGCCCCAGAGTCTGCAACCAAGGAGCTCTCCAAACAGGTCAGGGACAAAGTTATGGAGAAGTACAGATCAGTGTTGGGTTATAAAAAAATATCAGAAACTTTGAACATCCCACGGAGTACCATTAAATCCATTATAAAAAAATGGAAAGAATATGGCACCACAACAAACCTGCCAAGAGAGGGCCGCCCACCAAAACTCACGGACCAGGCAAGGAGGGCATAAATCGAGAGGCAACAAAGAGACCAAAGATAACCCTGAAGGAGCTGGAAAGCTCCACAGCGGAGGTAGGAGTATCTGTCCATTTTTGTTTGCAAAAAATAAGCAAACACGTTTGGTGTTCAACAAAAGGCATGTGGGAGACTCCCCAAACATATGGAAGAAGGTACTCTGGCCATCAAGGAAAACGTTATGTCTGGACCAAACCAAACACCTCTCATCACCCCGAGAACACCATGTGGGGATGTATTTCATTCGGCAGGGACTGGGAAACTGGTCAGAATTGAAGGAAAGATGGATGGCGCAAAATACAGGGAAATTCTTGAGGGAAACCTGTTTCAGTCTTCTAGAGATTTGAGACTGGGACGGAGGTTCACCTTCCGGCAGGACAATGACCCTAAGCATACTGCTAAAGCAACACTCGAGTGCTTTAAGGGGAACATTTAAATGTCTTGGAATGGCCTAGTCAAAGCCCAGACCTCAATCCAATTGAGAATCTGTGGTATGACTTAAAGATTGCTGTACACCAGCGGAACCCATCCAACTTGAAGGAGCTGGAGCAGTTTTGCCTTGAAGAATGGGCAAAAATCCCAGTGGCTAGATGTGCCAAGCTTATAGAGACATACCCCAAGAGACTTGCAGCTGTATTTGCTGCAAAACGTGGCTCTACAAAGTATTGACTTTGGGGGGGGTAAATAGTTATGCACGCTCAAGTTTTCCGTTTTTTTTGTCTTATTTCTTGTTTGTTTCACCCCCAAAAACATTTTGCATCTTCAAAGTGGTAGGCATGTTGTGTAAATCAAATGATACAAACCCCCCCAAAATCCATTTAATTCCAGGTTGTAAGGCAACAAAATAGGACAAATGCCAAGGGGGATGAATACTTTCGCAAGCCACTGTAACACATATGGAATCATGTAGCAACCAAAATATTGTTAAACTAATCAAAATTCTAATCACAATTCTTCAATTAGCAACCCTTTGCCTTGATGACAAACAGATCACTGTCCATTTAGAATCCCACCGTACCTTCTCCGCTATGCAATCTGGTTTCCGACCTGGTCATATTATAACTGCGATCGATAAAAGACAGTACTGTGCAGCCGTCTTAATCGACCTGGCGAAGGCTTTCGACTCTGTCAATCACCGCATTCTTATTGGCAGACTAAATAGCCTTGGTTTCTCAAATGACTGCCTTGCCTGGTTCACCAACTACTTCTCAGATAGAGTTTAATGTGTCAAATCGGAGGGCCTGTTGTCTGGACCTCTGGCAGTCTCTATAGGGGTGCCACAGGGTTAAATTCTCGGGCCGACTCTATTCTCTGTGTATATCAATGATGTTGCTGCTGGTGACTCTCAGATCCACCTCTACGCAGACGACACCATTTTGTATACATCTGGCCCTTCATTGGACACTGTGTTAACAAACCTCCAAACGAGCTTCAATGCCATACAGCACTCCTTCCGTAGCCTCCAACTGCTCTTAAAAGATAGTAAAACTAAATGCATGCTGTTCAATCGAACGCTGCTTGCACCCGCCCACCCGACTAGAATCACTACTCTCAGAGGGTCTGACTTAGAATATGTGGACAACTACAAATACCTAGGTGTCTGGTTAGACCGTAAACTCTCCTTCCAGACTCACATTAAGCATCTCCAATCCAAAGTTAAATCTAGAATCGGCTTCCTATTTCGCAACAAAGCCTCCTTCACTCATGCTGCAAAACATGCCCTTGTAAAACTGACTATCCTACCGATCCTTGACTTCGGCGATGTCATTTACAAAATAGCCTCCAACACTCTACTCAGCAAATTGGATGTAGTCTATCACAGTGCCATCCGTTTTGTCACAAAAGCCCCATATACTACCCACCATTGTGACCTGTACGCTCTCGTTGGCTGGCCCTCACTACACATTCGTCGCCAAACCCACTGGCTCCAGGTCATCTATAAATAACTGCTATGCAAATCCCCACCTTATCTTAGCTCATTTGCCACCATAGCAACACCCACAAGTAGTATGCGCTCCAGCAGGTATATCTCATTGGTCATCCCCAAAGCCAACACCTCCTTTGGCTGCCATTCCTTCCAGTTCTCTACTGCCAATGACTGGAACGAACTGCAAAAATCTCTGAAGCTGGAGACTCTTATCTCCCTCACTAACTTTAAGCATCAGTTGTCAGAGCAGCTTACCGATCACTGCACCTGTACACAGCCCATCTGTAAATAGCCCACCCAACTACCTCATCCCCATATTATTTATTTTGCAGATTTGCACCCCTGTATCTCTATTTGCACATCATCTTCTGCACATCTATCACTCCAGTGTTAATACTAAATTGTAATTATTTTGAACTTAGGCCTATTTATTGCCTTACCTCCATAACTTTGCTACATTTGCACACACTGTATATATATTTTCTGTTGTATTTTTGACTGTACGTTTTGTTTATCCCATATGTAACTCTGTGTTGTTTTTCTTTTTTTCGCACTGCTTTGCTTTATCTTGGCCAGGTCGCAGTTGTAAATTAGAACTTGTTCTCAACTGGCTTACCTGGTTAAATAAAGGTGAAATAAAATAAAAATATAAAAATGTTGGTCCATATTATGGCAAGAACAGCTCAAATAAGCAAAGAGAAACGACAGACCATCATTACTTTAAGACATGAAGTTCAGTCGCAAAAATCATCAAGTGCTATGACGAAACTGGCTCTCATGAGGACCGCCACAGTAATTGAAGACCCAGAGTTACCTCTGCTGCAGAGGATAAGTTCATTAGAGATACCAGCCTCAGAAATTGTAGCAAAATAAATGCTTCACAAAGTTCAGGTAACAGACACATCTCAACATCAAATGTTCAGAGGAGACTGTGTGAATCAGGCCTTCATGGTCGAATTGCTGCAGAGAAACCACTACTACAGGACACCATTAATAAGAAAAGACTTGCTTGGGCCAAGAAACAAGAGCAATGGACATTAGACTGGTGGAAATGTGTCCTTTGGTCTGGTCCAAATTGGAGATTTTTGGTTCTAACCGCCATGTCTTTGTGAGACGTGGTGTGGGTGAACGGATGACCTCCGCATGTGTAGTTCCCACCGTAAAGCATGGAGGAGGAGGAGGTGTTATGGTATGTGGGTGCTTGGCTGGTGACACTGTCTGTGATTTATTTAGAATTCAAGGCACACAACCAGCATGGCTACAACAACATTATGCAGAGATATGCCATCCCATCTGGTTTGGGCTTAGTGGGACTATTATTTCTTTTTCAACAAGACAATGACCCAACACACCTCCAGGCTGTGTAAGAGCTATTTTACCAAGAAGGAGAGTGATGGAGTGCTGCATCAGTTGACATGGCCTCCACAATCCCCCGACCTCAACCAAATTGAGATGGTTTGAGATGAATCGGACCGCAGAGTGAAAGAAAAGCAGCCAACAAGTGCTCAGCATATGTGGGAACTCCTTCAAGACTGTTGGAAAAGCATTCCAGGTGAAGCTGGTTGAGAATGCCAAGAGTGTGCTGTCATCAAGGCAAAGGGTGGCTATTTGAAGAATCTCAAATTTAAAATATATTTTGATTTGTTTATCACTTTTTTGGTTACTACATGATTCCATATGGGTTATTTCATAGTTTTGATGTCTTCACTATTATTATACAATGTGGAAAATAGTAAAAATAAAGAAAAACCCTTGAATGAGTAGGTGTTCTAAAACTTTGGACTGGTAGTGTATATATATTCTAAGAGTTTAATTCGGGAGATGGTAACTCGTTAAACAACTTATTTCGTGGGGCCACTAATTCCTAATGTGTTAATTGTTACATGATTATTTTAATCGAGTGACAATTATACATAGTTAGGTGATTCGATAAATAAAAGTCATACATTAAAGCAAGTCACGTCACGACAGTAGTATGCATTTGCATTTGCACTACAGTGACTTCCAAGTAACACATGCAAACACATGTAATATACAGTGGATTTTTGAAAGTATTCACCCCCCTTGGCATTTTTCCTATATTGTTGCCTTACAACCTGGAATTAAAATGGAATTTTGGGAGGTTTGTATCATTTGATTTATACAACATGCCTACCACTTTGAAGATGCAAAATATTTTTTGGGGTGAAACAGGAAATAAGACAAAAAAACTGAAAAATTGAGCGTGCATAACTATTCACCCCCCCAAGGTCAATACTTTGTAGAGCCATCTTTTGCAGCAATTACAGCTGCAAGTCTCTTGTGGTATGTCTCTATAAGCTTGGCAAATCTAGCCACTGGGATTTTTGCCCATTCTTCAAGGCAACACTTATCCAGCTCCTTCAAGTTGGATGGGTTCCTCTGGTGTACAGCAATCTTTAAGTCATACCACAGATTCTCAATTGGATTGAGGTCTGGGCTTTGACTTGGCCATTCCAAGACATGTAAATGGTTCCCCTTAAACCACTCAAGTGTTGCTTTAGCAGTATGCTTAGGGTCATTGTCCTGCTGGAAGGTGAACCTCCGTCCCAGTCTCATATCTGGAAGACTGAAACAGGTTTCCCTCAAGAATTTCCCTGTATTTAGTGTCATCCATCATTCCTTCAATTCTGACCAGTTTCCCAGTCCCTGCCGATGAAACACATCCCCACATCATGATACTGCCACCACGCTTCACTGTGGGGATGGTGTTCTCTCGGAGTGATGTTAGGTGTTGGGTTTGTGCCAGACATAGCGTTTTCCTTGATGGCCAAAAAGCTAAATGTTAGTCTCATCTGACCAGAGTACCTTCTTCCATATGTTTGGGGAGTCTCCCACATGCCTTTTGGCGAACACCAGACTTGTATACTTATTTTTTTTCTTCCGTAAAGCCCTGCTCTTTGGAGTGTACGGCTTAAAGTGGTCCTATGGACAGATACTCCAATCTCCGCTGTGCCGCACAAGGAATGTCCCTGTCACACCCTGATCTGTTTCACCTGTCTTTGTGATTGTCTCTACCCCCCTCCAGGTGTCGCCCATCTTCCCCATTATCTCCAGTGTATTTATACCTGTGTTATCTGTTTGTCTGTTGCCAGTTCGTTTTGTTTCGTCAAGCCTACCAGCGGTTTTCCCCTTGCTCCTGGCTTTCTCAAGTTCCTGTTTTCTAATTCTGCCTGCCCTGAACACTGAGCATGCCTGCCGTTCTGTACCTTGTCACACCACCCTGGATTATTGACCTCTGCCTGCCCTGAGACTGCCTGCCGTTCTGTACCTTTTGGACGCTGTATTTTCATGTCAGCTCTTTGGCCACGCAAACCAGTGGCGGGCGTTGAAAAACATAAGCATATGCAGAAAAGTACCTCATACCTATGGTAAAACATGGCGGTAGGTCTTTGATGTTATGGGGCTATTTTGCTTTCACTGGTCCTGGAGCCTTTGTTAAAGTAACGACATCATCAACTTTACCCAGTACCAGGACATTTGCCAGGAGGCTGACACTTGGCCACAAGTGGATCTTCCACCAAGACAATAACCCCAAGCACTATTCAAAATCCACAAAGAAATTGTTAATTGACCACAAAATCCACATTTTATAATGGCCATCTCAGTCTCCAGACTTGAACCCCATTGAAATCCTGTGGTTTGAATTAAAGAGGGCAGTCCATAAGAGCAGACGAAGGATATCAAGGATCTGGAAAGATTATGTATGGAGGAATGGTCTAAGATCCCTCCCAACGTGTTCTCCGATCTCATAAAACATTTGAGAAAAAGGCTCAATGTTGTTATCTTCACAAGTGGAGGGTGCTGGAGTATTGAAAACACGGTTGCCAATAATTGTTACACATATCTTTTTTAGATTATTTTGTATTTTTTGTTAAACAAAATATATTTCTCTGTGCAATTGTATTATTATAAAATCATACAATGTTTTTGAGCATACAATATAGCTCAGTATTTGTATGATTTATTTTTTTGCTCATCTTTATCAAGGGTGCCGATAATGATGGACCTGACTATATGTCCCATTTGTATCACGTGTGTAATGCATTCATAAACCTGCCAAGACATGATGCAGAATGTTAAAACATGTATCATGAAATATCATGAACCATGTTGTAATTAGTGTGAAGCAAAGTTCAGCCTCTTGTCCCAAGACTACCAATATCCCATTAAATAAGAATAAGAAAATGTGACTACATAACGAGTCCCACCCAATGTATCAGTTAGACATGTAGCAGATCACTGGAGTGGAACACCATTTGTAAGGTCTTGGGAATACCATAGACACTAATAGCGGGCAATATGACATATTCCTCAGGCCGTTAAGTGTCGAACAGTGAGGAAAGTGGCACTGACAGCCGAGCCAACCAGGACATTTTATGATTACTGTGTGACCTTTCTGGCTTTCCATGACATTGGCTGTGGGTTAAGACTTCACATGCTTCTGGCCACCAGCAAAGATGTCATTCCTTCCCTTTCTCTTCTCCCCCTTATCTGTCTTGCCTATATTTGTTTTTTCCCTTTTAAGATTTTTTTTTTAGCATCTGTCCTTGGCGCTTCAGCTATAGTGAGTGATATATAGCCAAAGCTTACAGTGTCAGCTAAATGAGTGCTCAGGTCCAGTTGTGTGTTTACCGAAACCTATTTTAAAGGTAGCTTCAATCCTCTACCACTACTTCAGTTGTTTGTCAGTGAGGAGGACGGGAGACGGATCTGATATCATGGCTTACTGGGAGATCCAGCACAATGATTAGGCACAGCTGCTGTAGTGCCATCTCACTGGAAAATATACTGTGTCACCAAATTTCAGAGGAGGTGGGGAAGTCTGAAGCATGAAAGTCAGTCAGAGATGATTATGGCATGCTCCACCCTTTTCCAGTGAAGAGACTGTCAATTTGTAAGTGTTGCAGAATCTCTTATAACTACAATCCTGAGAAGGTATAACAGATCTAACTATTTGAAACTTACCTTGAAAGTGTCTGTTGGGTCTACAAAGAGGTGTCAACCCACTACTTATGGGTAATATTGGCATGCTCTAAATGCCATGCCAAAAATGTTCTCAAGATGTCCTCAACTATACACTATAGTTGTATACCTAACCCTTCAGACTACAGATTATTTACACTGCTAATACTAGCCACCTAATACTAGCCATAGGGGTTGCAGGCAGGGGGCAGTTCTGTTATCAAAGTGAGCATTTATGGTTTCCTCACTAAACTGTGCAGTTTATGGAACTGACTGATTAAACAGCTTTTTCCAAGAAGCAAGCTTCTTTAGAAACCAAAAAAGGGTATAAAACAGGCTCACCGCAAATTATTTAACAGTCGCATTTCCAATCTCTCTATTCCCGAAAGCTCTCAAAGTAAATTGTTATCGGTCAATCACTTGGTGAGGACTTGCATGTTAATTCACTCTCACAAAAAGTTATTATATTAACCCATGGTCTAGCAATTAGCTGCCACCGTGTAATGTAATTTAAGTCCCATATTCCCAAGCCTTGTGTTTGAAATACCGGGCACCTAGCTTGAATGTTTTCATCAGTAAGTTATTTATTACCATAGAGAACGTTGGTTATTGGCAGTCATGGGGGTCATTAGTAATTAAGGTTCTGGTGTTGGAATGGCCATTGATTAAAGTTGAAATTGCAATCAAATGCACAAAATACCAGTGCATATTTAATCCATTGTTTTCCATTAACCTCTGGAAATGGCAAGGGATGACAAATAGTCTGAAATCTGCAATGTAATCGTTATCGAGCACATTTATTCTGTGACTTCTCTTTGCTATATTCTATAGAATATTATACATTTGTATTCATTTTCAATACTGTGCTGGTTCCAGGTAATGCACATGGTACGTTGACTATTAAAAAAGTATAATTTTATTTTCAACTGAAAGACAATGCCCAGAGCCTACCCATGATGTTACACAACGATTTAAGTCAATAAGTCATTGTTTTAGTATGATATATTTGGGCTTGAAGTGGCAATGCCGTGTGTTTCCCCTATGATATGACGTGCTAATATTTTTCAGTCTACATTTATTTTCAGGGCTGGGTTTTATTTGAATATTACCACCCCATGGTTAAGGGCTTGTAAGTAAGCATTTCACTGTAAGGTCTACACCTGTTGTATTCGGTGCATGTGACAAATAACATGTGATTTGGCATTGTTTATTAATCAGAAACACCTGCAAAGTTCTTCCTCTTCGCGAGTCACGACATACGGCCTGTGTTCACTAGCATGCGGTAAATTGCCGCGTGCCGCTTCGGCCGCCCAGTGGCTCGCTTGTGGGCTTGCTGGCACCATATAGCAGCAGTTCGGTTGTGCATCCAGAATTCATTATAGCAAGTTTGTATGAAGGTCTATGGGTAAATAGTTTAATCCATTCGCCATTTCATGAATTTATTCAAAGGAAAATAGTACTACACTCTTCTAAACTGCTCTGGTGACAAAAAAAACTTTGCTGGCCTGTTTCCAATCGTCCACATGGCTGGGAAATCATATTCAAGTAAGTAAATGCATTTTGAAAATGTAAAAACAAAAATATGTATTATTAGCTAACTAGCTAAAGTGCAGGCTAACTCAAATGAGCTGCTAGTTAGCCATCTAGCCAACTTTACACACTGTATAGCTAGCTAGCTAAGATAATTAAATATCAGCAGCTAACTTCATATTAGCTAGCTATCTTGATGTATTTATCATTGTAAGAAACAAACTCCAAATGCATTTGTAGGTAGCTAGATAACAGCCATGGAAGAGGGTGAAAGGATAGCAGCTCCAACTGTCAAATAAGTGAGATAGGCTATTTTGGATATGGCAGTCAGAACCGTAGGATAAATAAATGGGACATTTAAGCAGACAATGAAAGCTCTTACAATATTCAATTATTACATTTCAATAAAACAGGTTATAGGCTACATGTGCACCACCAAGTCAGAACAGTAGGTGAAATTAAGAGGGGTAAATAGACCAAATTATTAGGGTGAGGCTGCTAACATCTTACTACACAACATATACTTAGTATTACTTTCTTAGCTACAGTATAAATATCTTCCTGGCATATTACATCATTTATGCAGCAGAATAAAATACATTTTTGGACTCACCTTGTTGTGCTGTGCTCACTTGAACAGGAAGGTGGCACGGCAGTGTTTCGTGGGCAAATTTTGTCATCAAAGAAAGAGGCCGGATTTACAATTCCGAGTTGGATGACCATTCAAAACTTATTTTCCCAGTCAGAGCTCGTTTATTTCCGATTTCCCAGTTGCAATGCTTGCAGTTAGCCACTGTCACCGATTCCTTCTAAACCACTGTAACAAACCCCGTGGCTTTAAAAGTCTACGGTGGATGGAAAAGAGACCCGTAACATAATTCATGCAAATTAGAATCATGATACGGAAACAGTGAGAACAAAAAATACACAGACAACCATAAGCTACCGTCAAACACAAAATGTTTATTGTGAACACACGGTAAAGGTTCGGGAAAAAGGGCTGAGCAGGATCCAAGGAATGAAACAATAATGTAAAAAAAAACTAAACTGATCTTGCCTGCCTCAAGAACCACTAAGCTACTGCTAACCGTACAAAAATTACAATGGGTGGTCCGCTCAGGTCTAACTAGTGTTTTTAGACAATATTCTTCCTACGGGTAATGTATGCCCAAGGGCAATTAGCTAAAAACCCTTTTCCCAGAAACACACAACATAGTTACCATACAGAGTAACCAACAAATGAGTGAGTACACAAACAACAGGACACCACAGTATCCATACTCACATACGAAAAAAGTATCTGTCAGCAAACACAACTGCCTGGCTTTTAAAACAATAGGATGTGTGATGTGAGTGAAAAACGAGAAACAGGTGGTGCAATGCAGAGGAATGTCCACTGATTGGTCCACCTCAGCAATCAGCAGACAAACGGATGTCGGACAGGTGGGACACCCCAACGACCACCAATCAGGAACATAAAGGACACCTGTGATTAGGGCAGAAGGAGAGGAAAAACACAAAAACACATACAGGATACCTGTATCCGTAACAACCACTCATTGTTGAATTTGCGATTTCGAACTTGGTGTGTAATGTTTATGTCCAATGGCCGATGAGCACCAATATGTTTTATCTATAATTTCTCATAATTATTTATCTTCATATGACAAGGATTAAAAAGGATTTGCCAGTAGATTGTCGACTTGATTCATGAAGATGACTGCTAGCTAAGATTTTGAAAGTAAGATGTGGACATGATCAGTCCAATCAAAGCTGCTGTACATATAACGTGATTTGACGTCATTTTATCTGTGGCCAATGACCTTGAGCCTTCTTGGAAGGGCACTTCTAATGTAACTCTATGGCAGCAACCAAGGGTCTTGAATTTTCGAAGTCTACCCTTAGACTTGGCGGTGACAAAGTGTCCCCATGAGTGACAGAACACTGAGCCAATCACGACGCAACGCTCCGTATTTTCTGCTGGCTTGCCCCACCACCACAGAAAGCACTGAGCTAGGCTGAAACGCGTCCATTTTGGAGGTGCCTTACTCAAGAAAACAAATAAGAGACCATGTGTAAGGGTTGGTGTTAGGTGTGACCCAGGTGCAGTGCAGGATAGACAGTAGGCAGTAGGCAAGGATGGTGAAACAAGGATCTTTACTGGTGGTCCAAAAGCCAGGATACAAAACAACGGACTATACACGAAAACAAATGAGGAGCACATAGGTCTCCAAAAAACAGGCTGTCAGCAAACAATACGAAATACTAACTCTGACTGGAAAACACAAAGACACAGGGAGAGCACTTCTCGAGTACCTGTAACGCCATCACGTGATCCGACACTGATACGTACTGCTTGACATAAAGGAACTAGCAGAGAAAACTGAGCAAGGGAAGTGAGGGCATAAATACACAGTGAGGAGGTGCCTATGGTTGTCGGAGGATGACACCTAGTGGATCGCTCCGGAACTGCGACCCACTGCTGTAACCACCATGTTTGTATGCAGCTTTATTAACTCAATTACATATATATATTTTTTACATTGTTTGTAAACTGATATGTGACACGTATTAATGCCAAAATAACATGCAAACATTTTGCTAAAAATGTGGGGCTCAAAACAGGTGGGGCTCTGAATAACGGGTCGCCACTGGTGCACATGCATCTATCTATCCAATGTTATCATGATTTGTTTTAAGACATATTGTACATTGGTAAACCACAATGACCTAGTGATGTAAAAGTCTAATAATTACATCATCTTCCATATTCCTACAGATACCTTGCAACTGGAGATTCCTTCAAAATGATTGCCTACAGTTACCGTGTAGGACACTGCACGGTTGGGTGACCAGGGCCATCTGGGGCTGCCTCGTGGGGGAATTCAGGCATGTGTGAAGGCTACCTGTGTCCTGCATAACTTCATGAGATTGGACACGAGGACCAGGAGGGGACCTGCAGCTCGCCGCCGTGTGCCAGAGGAGAGGTCTGCTGCTCTGCAGGATGTTGCAAGGTTGGGGGCCAACAACGCAGAACGGGAGGCAATCCGTGTGCGGGAGATCTTCACCTCCTACTTTTTAGAAGAGGGTGCTGTTCCCTGGCAACACCATAGACTTCACTATGCACAACCAAAGGCTCTTTTAAGAGCCATCCACATTGCAATACGTGTATTCTTCCATTTACTTAGCTATGTCAACTGCAGTTATTCAATTCCCAGTTTCTCTCCCTTTAATTTCTACTTCTCAGGTGAGGGTGCTATTCAGATAAGGGTGTCTATACAAAAACAAAACAGGCTCTTTTAAGAGTCACCCATATTGAAAATGTTTTGAACAATTAGACACCCTACAACACACACCTACACACTCGTGTATCAATCTGATTGATGGATTGTGTTGAGCAGTAAGCAGGCTCAGGTTTATAACTGTGGCTCCTTCCACCTTCAAAGAATAGGCAAGAGGACCAACCATGGAGAATAATTTACACTTATGTAACTACGCTATATTGTTTGTCCTCGTGTGTCTGTGAATGTCTTTCTGTATAAATTACTCTGCAGCCACTCAGTGTGGATACCAGGTGAGGCCACACACACAGATTCCTGTTGAACGCTGTCTCTTTAACTACCTTATTTTCTCAATAACAGTCTCTCTCCTTCACTTCATCCCTCTCACCCCTTCTCCCTAAATCCTCTAGGTTATATCAGCTGTGTCAGTGAACCCTTACCGCTTCTGAATTGCCTGACACATAGAGGGCACAGCATGATCAGAGGTGAGAGGTCACTTTGTCAGGTCAACAGGAAGTATTATTAAAGAGATGCTTTACATTGAAATACAGATAGAGATGTAGTAGTCCCAGAGTTAATGATCCAAGGTCAGTTTTGTATTTCACCTCCTGATGATTATGATGACTGACAGTGTTAGAATTAAAAAGACTCAAGGCTTAATCATGCTATCTCTCTGTCCATCTGTCTTCGTCTGCAGGTATGTTTTGATGTGAGAGAGGATGCCAAGCCCCAGTCCCTTCATCACCACCTCACCCGCTCTAAGAAAACCCTCTGGCAAACTGGGGGTTAGGAGACACCACTAGAGACACTATTATGTAATTGTGATGACCTGAGAGAATATGAAGTTTAGTAGCACTGTAATTCATTAATCATATGCTGTCTTTCCTGCTCCTCTGTTCTTATCTCTTTCCCTTTCTGTATATGACACTCTTTCTCACACCTCCTCCTTCTTCCTCTGTTTTTATAATGCACACCAGATGCGCATTGAAGTACATATTGAACTTGTATTTATAATATAATATTACAATTATAATATTTATAATGCATGTATGATGTATTTATAACACTTGGATAATTAACTTCTTTCAATAAAGCTTTTCACATTCTCTACTGGAATTGGTTCACATTCTCTACTGGAATTGGTTCAAATACTCTACTGGAATTGGTTCACATTCTCTACTGGTTGAAATTAAGTCTCTCACACCTATCCTGTGTCCTCAGATCAGTGCAGATGAAGGAAATTAGATATTGAGATAAACCTGTTTTAGAATATTTACATGATGCATAGGAAGTGTAGTATGCTGTGTTTTTTCTTACAAATCAGCCTTTAACTAGTTAAATCATGTGCTCTAGTATATTGCAGAGTTACAATGTGTAATCATTGATGTCCCAGGACCAGGATTGGTAAACACTGTTGAAGTGTATAATTGTAATACATACATGCAGACACAGCATCATTCAAAGACTAGAGTTTGATACTCCTGGTATTGGATATGAATGAAAAATAATGTCTCACAGACATTCATACTTGAACTGCACCTTTATTTGCCAAGGTAGAGTACATGATCAGTGAATATATTAAATGTACAGGCTACAATGTGGGGAACTCATGTTTGGTAATTACTACATGTATATACGACTTGCATCCTTGGCACAAGAAAGTTATATAATATTCTACTCAATCCATAGGCTTCATTGATGCCATTCACACTGTCTTGAAGTCGATACAACCGGCTATGATAGCTGAGGTTCATAGCTAGCTAGTTAATATTGACATTATAATATTGACATGTAACAGTCTTGTGTGTAACAGTCATTTTCTTCAATTTCTTGGTGATTAATGATGAACTGATGGAAGCAATTTATACCACTGTTCTGAACTAATATTTATACTAAATGCTTTAGGGTCCATACACAGATCGGCTAAATAGCTAGCTACACATCCATAGGCATACAGGTATTTTTATCCTCCACTATACAATAAGCAAGAAAATAGTTAGCTAGCTAGCTAGCTACGTTACTTCAGCTGCATTGCATGGCAAATACCAGCAAAGGCAAGCTTTAAAAAATTGTACATTCAATTTGCAGTAAATGCTTTAGCTAGCTAGATTCTTTACAACCACTATTTCACAAGATGACAGTCTGGTTTGCTGGTTTTCTCAGGAGTCTCTAAACATTACACAACATGAATTACAATTTCATACTTGTAAGTGGTGTTACATAGATGCTGTGTTCACAATGCATGATTAATACATAATTCATGGTTTATTTGATGTAGTAAATAAATACATGATTTATTGATGTATAGGTAAGAATTTAAATATGATGTAACAGGTAAAATTAACGTTAGGCCATTGTTTGTGTTTTTATGTTCCATCCCGTACTAACGTTCTCTGTTGTGTTACTGGTACGGAATTTGTTAATTGACTGTGTGCAATCTAACTTAAGCAGATCTTAGTCTGAGTTATAATTGTTGATGGTAGAGGCCAAGAAAGACAGTAAAGGGACTTTCAAGGGACTTTAAGGATTCAATAACCTCTTTTCAGGACAAGCAGCCAACAAGGTATTTTGTTCAACCTGTAGAACTTTGTTTATATTGGCACCAAGCGCCATTTGTATTGTCGCGCCGAGCGCCATTTGTATTCTTTTGTTTCAGTACTGTATAATTTATCAATGTTACTGTGTTCATTCAAATATATAGTTCTCACGGCGTGACATGGATGCATCGAAGAAAAAGACGTGCAAGGCAATAAACACCCGTTTCAAGGAACCAACCTGTGTCTGTTGTCGTGAAGAGAGCTACAGTGAGAACTCGCCAGCTCAACACGGGTAGGAGAGACAACAAGACCACCGCGGGTAACAACGCAATGAAGATCCAGCAGATCAGATAAGCAAAGCCCATGACATTGTCGGCATAGCGACTGCAAGCAACGGTGATTGGACTGTGTTGAAAGCGCAACTTTTCAGGCCAAAAGCGCTCTACCACAACATTCAAGTTAAGGTGGGATGAGAAGTGGTTCAACTTGGAAATTGCAACTAAGGACTCAGCTCTATGAATCTTACATACTGTGGTTAGCCTACATGTTTTGGGGATAGATCGAATGTGCTGGTGTTTGTGGTTGTTACGTGTTACGAGATTTAAAGGGAAACTTAACTCCATAAGTAAGTGAACACGTTTTGAGTAAAGATAAAAGATAATCATAAATTGGAATTAAGATTAGTTGTGCTGCCATCCTGTTAGAAGGTAACAGATTATTTTATTATAGTGGTTAAGAGTGACTTTCATTGTGTTCCATTGTGTTTATCGCCCCCTAGTGGAGCTTTCTGGTACTTAGAATAATGTGGAAAAACCGGAAGTAGAGTAGTCATTCTGCACGCAGACAAGCAGCTAGAAACAACGCTACTGTACAGTTCTTTCTGTGCAACTATTTCTTGTTACGCTTCAGCCTCGGAAAATATTTGTTTGTAAGTTCAATTCAAGCATATTGTTAATGATAGAATTGTTTACTTATCAATGTTAGTTGGTTACATTTACTCACGCAAATTGCATTGACTTTCATGTATGTCGTCAGCTGTATTAGTTTGCTCGTGCGTCATGTAAAATAAGTGTAAAACATACTATTGTTGTTACTTTTTCTAGTGTAATATGCTTTGTTATTTTACAGAGGTGTTTGCACATTATTAGAGTAACGAAAGGAGTTGGCTAATTGTTACTCATAGAGTAAATATCTATTTGGTTTGTCGTCATGTCAGATACATGGTACCTTGGCACTTGCTTTGTATTTATGCAAATTCAACTTGAAATGTATAATGTACAGCTACAGTATGTCAATGTCAATTGAATACTCAAGTATATTATTTTCTGTATTTGCAGTTTCACAACATAAACGTTTTCAGTACATTCGTTCAAGAAAAGTCACGCCTTGGAAGTTTTATTGAAGACTCAGTTGTTAGCTATCTGTCTAGTTTTGCATCGGAACGCAATTCCAGGGAAGAATATTAGTGTTTTATGAAAAGTGGTGTTAGCCAAGCTTAAAGGGCAATTTAAGCAACGTTTAAAGGGTACCTCCACTGATGTGAATTTATTTTATTATGTGAAGTGATACGTGATTTAATGCATTATACGCATATTCATTCTGTGATTAAGGTTTATACTAAGTTTATTTGTACCAAAGTAATTTTCAATCTTATTTTGAAATTGAAGTCAACTTGAAGTCTAGCTAAGTTTAAATGCTGATAGTTATCTTGATGCAATATTGAAGTTTATATTTAGAAGTTAGGCTACCCACCTAGTCTTCACACAGTTAAGGAATTCATACAGTTATTAACCTTCCTGGCTAATCACATTTAGGCCTACTGTAGCTTACATTCACCCATAGCCTAATATAAATCCAATTCAAGCTCAATAGTTGAGACACATATACCACATCCATCTCAAAATGTCAGACACAAGCACTGAGACATGCCGTGAAATTACCAAATCACCTGCTCAACCCGACGTGACAGACACAGAGTCTGCAGAAGAAGTGAAAGAACCCAATCCCTAACAGAGAAAGGAAAAGAGGAAAGGCTGAAGAGTGCACAACGTCGGTACAGGATCATCCATGAGAAGTGGAAGTATCATGCAAGAATAGGCAAGGAAATATTGACTGATTCGGCCTCCGAGGACGAATTAAATGAGCTGATTGAGAACATGAAAAGCACCTGTTCTGATGTACAGGTAATTTATGAAGAGTTATGAAGAATGCAAACTCCTGAACCAAACCTGCAACGCAGAGTTGACACGTGCATTTCGCTTTCAGGATTTATCATTCAAAAGGCAGAAAGGCAACTTAAAGGGCATACAGCAGATGAGGAGGAAGAACCTTGGCCTGATGTTGGCTCGATCCTAAACTCAACAGGTTCTCTATCAAGGCCACCATCTCGTCGATCAAAATGTGGTTCTAGCATCCACTCAGTCAAAAGAAATGAGGCTGCAGCTGAAGCTGCCGCATCCAAGGAGATTTTGGCAGTGTTGGATGAACAAGAAAGGGAAGCGATAGAACTTCAAAGGCTAGAGGCTGAAGGGAAACAGCGGCTGACACAATTTGAATCTGAGAACCTAGCCAGACAACAAGCAATGCAAGACAAGCGTAGAAAGCTTGAACGTCTAGAGGAAGTGAAGAAGTTGAACGCTGCAAGAGCTCGAGTAAAGGTCTACGATCAAGTCGAAGACAATTTTGAGACAACTGACTTTCTGCATAATGTTGAACCAGCAGGAGAACTTCAAGTTCTTAACCTCACAGTTCCTCCAGACCACCCTCAATCTCCACCAGTCACAACGCAAGCCCTCTATGCCTCAAGTCCCTCATTCATTCCTCAACCTCTCCCAGTTACAAGTCAAGCTCCTAGTCCCCAAAGTCCACAATTGGTACCTCAAGCTCCACCAACTTCAGTGTCCATGCATCAAGTGCCGAACAGCTCTGATCTGGTCAACATGCTAGCAGAAGCTATACGTGCCAATTGTCTCCCAACACCAGAGCCTGCATTATTCACTGGAGATCCTTTGAAATTCAAAGACTGGCAGCTATATTTCGAAACATTAATAGACAGGAAAAACATTCCAAAGAATGAAAAACTGTATTACCTAAGAAAGTACTTAGGTGGTGCCGCAAAGAAAGCTGTTGAAGGATTTTTCCTACTAGGCACTGAAGCAGCATACGACTCAGCCTGGCAGCTGTTGCAAAAACGTTTCGGAGACCCATTCATAATTGGGAAGTCCTTCAGAGACAAGCTGCATGGATGGCCAAAGATAAGCTCTAAGGATGGTTGTGAACTAAGAGACTTTGCAGACTTCCTCAAGAGCTGCGAGGCTGCAATGCCCCACATTAAGACATTGGAAGTTCTCAATGACTGCAATGAGAGTCAAAAGATTCTGCTGAAGTTGCCAGATTGGCTGGTATCCAGTTGGAACCGCAAAACGATGGAAGTCAGACAAGCAAATGCTGGGTACCCGCCATTCAAAGTGTTTGTAGACTTTCTATAGAAGGAAGCAGATCTCGCTTGCAATCCTATATCCTCAATACAAGCGCTCAAGAGTGTGGAAAGTGAGAAACCAAAGCATCCACGAAGTCAAACCATTCAAGCAAAGACACTGTCCACAAACACAACACAGAGCAACATCGCATCATGCATTCTTTGCAAAAGAACAGGACATGTCCTCGTCAAGTGCAGAAAGTTCAGTGAACAGACGGTTCAAGATCGTGTCAAGTTTGTGCAAGCAGAAAAGCTTTGCTTTGGATGTTTGAAGACTGGTCATCACTCAAGAATGTGTGATAACAAGAGTACATGTGAAAGATGTCAGAAGAGACACCCGACATGTTTGCATGATGACAAGTTCAAGGAACATCAAAGGTCAACACCTCCAAAGGTAGACGACTACTCAAAGCACAGAGCAGACACCAAAGAAATAGCTGCAGCAGCAATTACCAACAGAGTCATACAAGAAGGACTAAGCACACAAACGTCCTCAATCATACCAGTCTGGGTCTCGTCCACAAAACAGCCAGATCAAGAAGTTCTTGTCTATGCGCTCTTAGACACGCAAAGCAATACGACTTTCATCCTAGATGAAGTGGCCCAAGACCTCAACACAAACAAAGAGAATGTCAGTTTGCTGCTGTCCACAATGTCTACAAGGTCAACAGTCATACCCTGCCAGAAACTGACAAGTCTACAAGTGAGAGGGTACAACTTAGAGAAAAGGATCCCATTGCCACCACTTTTCACACGAGAATTCATTCCAGCAGACAGGTCGCACATTCCAACTGCTGAAACAGCTCTAAAATGGCCTCATCTGGAACAATTGGCAGACAAGATTCCACCACCACTGGATTGCGAAGTAGGCCTTCTGATCGGCTATAACTGTCAACAAGCCCTTCTTCCAAGGGAGATCCTGTCCGGTGAAGAAAATCATCCATATGCACAGCGAACTGATCTCGGCTGGAGCATTGTTGGCTGCTTGACTCAAGCAAGTGACTACGGTGATGCAATAGGAACCAGTCACAGAATCATAGTGCGACAAGTGACACATGCCGTGCAGCCATCAGTTGAGCTGAAGAGAGAAGTACACTTTGTGTGCAAAATTCAAGTCAAAGAGATCAATCCAACAGACATAATCAAGGTCCTCGAATCTGATTTCACAGATCACACTGCAGATGACAACCCAGTTTCTCAGGAAGACCTTCTCTTCTTGTTTAAAGTGAAAGAAAGTATAAGGCAGAAGGAAGACGGCCACTATGAACTCCCACTTCCTTTCAAGACGGACAAACCTAATCTCCTAGCCGACTACGCCTCAAGAGGGCTGAGTGCAGGTCAGCTGAAAGAGTCTAACTGGCTGAAAGGACCCGACTTTCTTTGGCAGCGGAGTCTTCCACGTGAAGAGGAAATGGTGGGAGAAGTAGAAACAACCGACCCTGAGCTTTGCAAGGCCCATGTCCACGCAGTCAAGACGAAAGAAGTGAATTCAATAGCGAATCGCTTCATTAAGTTTTCTGACTGGTCCAGAGCAGTGAGAGCAATCGCCAGGCTCCAGAAATTTGTCAGGGAATTCAAACAAATGAAGCAACTAGCCTTGAAGAAAGAAGAAAAGCGGAAATCTTCATTATCAAGCTGGTGCAAGAAGAAGCCTTCGCTGAAGACATCCATAAAATCAAGCTCCAGAAAGAACAACAAGTTACACCAGTTGAATGCCTTCTTGGACAAGAACAATGTCCTCAGGGTGGGAGGACGGCTATCCCAATCAGCATTGCACCAGGACGTAAAACATCCCGCAATACTTCTGAAGAAATCCCATGTGTCAGCCCTGCTCGTCAAACATCATCATGTGCGTGTACACCACCAAGGAAGAGGCATGACTATGAACGAGTTGCGTGCAAACGGAATATGGATCTTGGGATTTGGAAATGTGGTCTCCTCACACATTTACAAGTGCGTACAATGTAGGAGATACAGAAGAACTACAGAAGTTTAACAAATGGCGGATCTGCCAGGTGAGAGAACAGAGACATCCCCTCCCTTTACTTACTGTGGTCTTGATTGTTTTGGCCCCTTCATTGTAAAGGAAGGAAGAAAGGAATTAAAATGATATGGATTGTTGTTTACCTGCCTATGCTCCAGAGCAGTGCATATTGAAACACTAGACGACTTGACAACAGATGCATTCATTAATGCACTTCGAATGTTTGTAGCTATCAGAGGACCTGTAGGCCAATTGAGATGCGATCGGGGAACACATTTCATGGGTGCTAAAAGAGTGCTTTTTGAGTTGCTCAAGGGAATGGATCAAGAACGTCAACGAGCAATCGGTTGTGAATTCGTTATGAACGTCCCATCAGCAAGTCAAATGGGTGGAGTCTGGGAGTGCCAAATTCTAACGATTCTGAGCATTCCGACTACCATGCTCGACAAGTCCGCAAGCAGACTCGACACCACAACTCTGAGAACATTCCTTTACGAAACAATGGCTATAATCAACAGCAGGCCACTAAGTGTTGAACATCTTCACGATCCCACCGGTCCAGAACCTCTCACTCCTAACCACATACTAACTATGAAATCTTCAATTATTCTGCCCCCTCCTGGACAATTCTGCAAAGAAGACCTCTATCTGTGCAAAAGGTGGAGAAGAGTGCAGTTCCTAGCCATGAATTCTGGCGAAGATAGAAACGAGAATACCTGCTAAACCTCCAACAATGACAGAAATGGCAAAGAAAATCACGAAACTCACAAGTAGATGATATTGTGATTCTACAAGATGACAGCTCACCAAGAAACGAGTGGAAGCTTGCCAGGGTTGTAGAAGCTCATCCTAGTGCAGACAGCATGGTGCGAAAGCTGAAGCTACTAGTCAGTGACACTACACTTGGTAAAGGAAAACCACACACTAGATCAGTACACCTTGAAAGGCCTATTGTGAGAGATTTATTATTTTTATAATTGATGGGATGACTAACTTAGAAAGAATGCATTCTTGACTGGGCTAATGTAGGTTGTGTCACCTGGCAAGCTGTGATTGATGTAAATAGCTGTTTTAGGGGGTAAGATGAGATAGGGATTTGTGTCTCCAGATACTGGAATATACTGGTTCTTTGTGATCTGTGAACCTTCCTTGGACGTAGGAATGGTGTCTAAGGGAGCTGGCTCTTCTCACTATGACAGGTTGTTATGATATGGACTTATGCCTGGCAACAGGGGTGCGCCAACGGATAGGCTGAGTAAGTCTAAACCACGCTCAAGTCTCTGCTCTGATTGGCCAGCAGAGAGGTGGGAAACTCTCTCTGTCAGAGTATTTGAGCAAGAACCTAGAACAATGGATTAGTTCTCTGAAGTGCCCTGCGAGGTATTTCAAAGAGCCCGTATATACGAAACATCATATTTACCATTGAAGGTTTTTGCATTAATTAAAATAACTAGTATATCTTAGAAGTCGTGTTGACCTCTTTTGTTCCTAATACCAGATTTGAATTGACGCAACTTTGACACTATTCACAAGGTATTTACCTTACTAGAGGCTAACTAAATCACGTATGTTCATCACGTTCATTCAGACTTAAAACATTTTATTAATTATTTTCATAATTTTTGTTTAAAAGAAAATCCCACATTCCAGGTTAATGAGTGATTTGGTGGGAGTGTAAGTGGTGTTACATAGATGCTGTGTTCACAATGCATGATTAATACATAATTCATGGTTTATTTGATGTAGTAAATAAATAAATGATTTATTGATGTATAGGTAAGAATTTAAATATGATGTAACAGGTAAAATTAACTTTAGGCCATTGTTTGTGTTTTTATGTTCCATCCCTGAACTAACGTTCTCTGTTGTGTTACTGCCAAGGAATTTGTTAATTGACTGTGTGCAATCTAACTTAAGCAGATCTTAGTCTGAGTTATAATTGTTGATGGCAGAAGCCAATGTAGTGTATTAAGATTATGTCTTTGTTAAATGTTTTTCATGAAGAAATGGAATGTTGGTTATGTTAGTATCAAAAGGCAATGTTTAGTATAATGTCATATACAGTGGGGAAAAAAAGTATTTAGTCAGCCACCAATTGTGCAAGTTCTCCCACTTAAAAAGATGAGAGAGGCCTGTCATTTTCATCATATGTACACGTCAACTATGACAGACAAATTGAGAAAAAAAAATCCAGAAAATCACATTGTAGGATTTTTAATGAATTTATTTGCAAATTATGGTGGAAAATAAGTATTTGGTCACCTACAAACAAGCAAGATTTCTGGCTCTCACAGACCTGTAACTTCTTCTTTAAGAGGCTCCTCTGTCCTCCACTCGTTACCTGTATTAATGGCACCTGTTTGAACTTGTTATCAGTATAAAAGACACCTGTCCACAACCTCAAACAGTCACACTCCAAACTCCACTATGGTCAAGACCAAAGAGCTGTCAAAGGACACCAGAAACAAAATTGTAGACCTGCACCAGGCTGGGAAGACTGAATCTGCAATAGCTAAGCAGCTTGGTTTGAAGAAATCAACTGTGGGAGCAATTATTAGGAAATGGAAGACATACAAGACCACTGATAATCTCCCTCGATCTGGGGCTCCACGCAAGATCTCACCCCGTGGGGTCAAAATGATCACAAGAACGGTGAGCAAAAATCCCAGAACCACACGGGGGGGACCTAGTGAATGACCTGCAGAGAGCTGGGACCAAAGTAACAAAGCCTAACATCAGTAACACACTACTCCGCCAGGGACTCAAATCCTGCATTGCCAGACGTGTCCCCCTGCTTAAGCCAGTACATGTCCAGGCCCGTCTGAAGTTTGCTAGAGTGCATTTGGATGATCCAGAAGAGGATTGGGAGAATGTCATATGGTCAGATGAAACCAAAATATAACTTTTTAGTAAAAACTCAACTCATCGTGTTTGGAGGACAAAGAATGCTGAGTTGCCTCCAAAGAACACCATACCTACTGTGAAGCATGGGGGTGGAAACTTCATGCTTTGGGGCTGTTTTTCTGCAAAGGGACCAGGACGACTGATCCGTGTAAAGGAAAGAATGAATGGGGCCATGTATCATGAGATTTTGAGTGAAAACCTCCTTCCATCAGCAAGGGCATTGAAGATTAAACGTGGCTGGGTCTTTTAGCATGACAATGATCCCAAACACACCCCCCGGGCAACGAAGGAGTGGCTTCGTAAGAAGCATTTCAAGGTCCTGGAGTGGCCTAGCCAGTCTCCAGATCTCAACCCCATAGAAAATCTTTGGAGGGAGTTGAAAGTCCGTGTTGCCCAGCGACAGCCCCAAAACATCACTGCTCTAGAGGAGATCTGCATGGAGGAATGGGCCAAAATACCAGCAACAGTGTGTGAAAACCTTGTGAAGACTTACAGAAAACGTTTGACCTGTGTCATTGACAACAAGGGGTATATAACAAAGTATTGAGAAACTTTTGTTATTGACCAAATACTTATTTTCCACCATAATTTGCAAATAAATTCATAAAAAATCCTACAATGTGATTTTCTGGATTTTTTTTCCTCATTTTGTCTGTCATAGTTGACATGTACCTATGATGAAAATTACAGGCCTCTCTCATCCTTTTAAGTGGGAGAACTTGCACAATTGGTGGCTGACTAAATACTTTTTTGCCCCACTGTACAATAGACAGGAAGTGTGTGTTGTAGACAGGGGAGACTGGTGATTGGCCAGAAGAGGGAGCCCATCTTGTTGCATTGTTTATAAATAGGGGCTAGACTACAGAAAGGGCAGAGCAGCCATTAGAATTGGAGGACACTGCTCTCCAGACCTCGCGAGTCTGTTACTCATGCTGAAGCTTGTGATCTGAATAAACCTTATGATCAACGTTCCGTATGAGCAGACTCCTTTTGTTCATCAGCAATAATTGCCACCACTCACTCGATACGACACCAAGAAAGACAGTAAAGGGACTTTCAAGGGACTTTAAGGATTCAAGAACCTCTTTTCAGGACAAGCAGCCAACAAGGTATTTTGTTCAACCTGTAGAACTTTGTTTATATTGGCGCCAAGCGCCATTTGTATTGTCGCGCCTAGCGCCATTTGTATTATTTTGTTTCAGTACTGTATCATTTATCAACGTTACTGTGTTCATTCAAATATATAGTTCTCACGGCGTGACGTGGATGCATCGAAGAAAAAGACGTGCAAGGCAATAAACGCCCGGTTCAAGGAACCAACCTGTGTCTGTTGTCGTGAAGAGATCTACAATACTCATGTCAAAACGCCTATAAAGCTAGCTAGCTAGCTTGCTGGCTAATGTTAGCTAGTCAGCTAGCTTGCTAAATAGCGATTTTTGCAAATTAACTTTATGACAAAAAAATATGCATAATAATTTGTCTCTACATTAACTAACATATGACGTTATAATTACTTACATTTGCTTCCATCCTAGCATTCTTGTCAGCCATCTTAGCTGAAGAAAGTCTCCAGCGTTGGGTCGATAGCATCAAATTCGTCATGGGAATCACTCAATATCATTAGTCATCGCCCAGTGTTCGCCACTGGTGATTTGAATAAAGTTGGGAAATGCTGAAGTTTTTCACCGTCTCCCATGCCACGTTTGCGCCACCCAACAGTCCGCATCCACTCCGCTTCTCACTGCTTTTCTTCCACCACCGCGTGGTGCCGCCCCTAGTGTACAGGGGCCGTAAGCCAAACAGGTTTTCGCTGTAGCCTTCACATGGCCGCCTGAGCCATGGAACAAATTATAATAGGGGGTACCAGAAAATTTGGATAATTTTACAATTTTCACTTATTTTTGAGCTAGTCTGTATTCAAAATATATAACCATTTTAGAAATTGTATAATTGCGTGATGAATGGTTTTGACCATTTAAGTCTTGCTTCTCTACACGCTTCACTGCTTTGATTGGTGCAGCTAAACCTCAAGTGTCTAAACTATAATTAACAGGTACCCGCAAAATAAAATTAAAATAACTCGTTTATCTATTTTGTTGTGCTGTTGTTAAATTTGTCTTGGTGTTTCGCGTCCGATGTACTCATGGTGTTGTTACATGTCATTTGCGATGTGCATCATGAGCAAAGTCATTGTAGCCTATCACTTCCCCCAATGAGAACCATGAGCATGGGCTGACTTGGCTTTGCTCTACAGCAGCCGCTGGCTGCAACCTGGTCTCAGAGCATTTCGTATTATTCTATAAGCAGTTGTGAGACACTCCATTTAGTATGATATGTTAAGTTTAATGTATTAATTTGTAGATGTCCATCAACTATTTTGTAAGATATGTTACGAATTACAGTTTGTATTATGTTACGAATTTGCAAGACGTACAATACGTTATGAATTTGCTAAACGTATGGTATGTTACAAATTCTAGCTACGTGGCTAGGTGGCTAAAGTTGGCTAGCTGGATAACGTTAGCTAGGTTAGGGGCTAGTGTTAAGGTTAGGGTTAAGTTTAGGAGTTAGGTTAAAGGGTTAAGGTTAGGGTTAGGGGAAAGGTTAGCTAAAAGGGTTAAGGTTATGGGAAGGGTTAGCTAACATTCTAAGTAGTTGCAAAGTAGCTAAAAAGTAGTAAGTAGTTGAAAAGTTGCTAATTAGTTAAAATGCTGAAGTTGTCCATGATCAGAGTCGAACTCAAAACCTTTGGTTTGCTAGATGTTCGCGTTATACGCCCACCCATCCACCCTGATCAACCATCATACTTTCATTTTTGCCTTAAGTAACCATCTGTCTTATGTAACCATACCAAATGTAACATATCGCACCAATTTGAGTGTTCCAGATTCATGTTTACTATGTTACGTCTAGTCTATGAGACCAGGCTGCACAGCCGAAACCTGCCAGCAGCCTACCTACCAAAAGTTGCATAGTGTCCATTACGATGTAGAAAAACAGATACAGTGCATTCGGAAATTATTCGGAGCCCTTGACTTTTTCCACATTTTGTTAAGTTACAGCCTTATTCTAAAATGGATTAAATAATGTTTTTCCCTCATCGTTCTACACACAACACCCCATAATGACACAGCAAAAACAGGTTTTTGGAAATTTTTGCAAATGTGCTACAAATATAAAACGGAAATATCACATTTACATAAGTATTCAGATCCTTTACTCAGTACTTTGTTGAAACACCTTTGGGAGCGATTAAAAATGTGAGTCTTCTTGGGTATGACGCTACAAGCTTGGCACACCTGTATTCGGGGAGTTTCTCTCATTCTTCTCTGCAGATCATCAAATCAAATCAAATCAAATTTTATTGGTCACATGCGCCGAATACAACAGGTGCAGACATTACAGTGAAATGCTTACTTACAGCCCTTAACCAACAGTGCATTTATTTTTAACAAAAAAAAAAGTAAAAATAAAACAACAACAAAAAAAGTGTTGAGAAAAAAAAGAGCAGAAGTAAAATAAAGTGACAGTAGGGAGGCTATATATACAGGGGGGTACCGTTGCAGAGTCAATGTGCGGGGGCACCGGCTAGTTGAGGTAATTGAGGTAATATGTACATGTGGGTAGAGTTAAAGTGACTATGCATAATTAATTAACAGAGTAGCAGCAGCGTAAAAAGGATGGGGTGGGGGGGCAGTGCAAATAGTCCGGGTAGCCATGATTAGCTGTTCAGGAGTCTTATGGCTTGGGGGTAGAAGCTGTTGAGAAGTCTTTTGGACCTAGACTTGGCACTCCGGTACCGCTTGCCGTGCGGTAGCAGAGAGAACAGTCTATGACTAGGGTGGCTGGAGTCTTTGACAATTTTGAGGACCTTCCTCTGACACCGCCTGGTATAGAGGTCCTGGATGGCAGGAAGCTTGGCCCCAGTGATGTACTGGGCCGTACGCACTACCCTCTGTAGTGCCTTGCGGTCGGAGGCCAAGCAGTTGCCATACCAGGCGGTGATGCAACCAGACAGGATGCTCTCGATGGTGCAGCTGTATAATTTTTTGAGGATCTGAGGACCCATGCCAAATCTTTTCAGTCTCCTGAGGGGGAATAGGCTTTGTCGTGCCCTCTTCACGACTGTCTTGGTGTGTTTGGACCATGATAGTTCGTTGGTGATGTGGACACCAAGGAACTTGAAGCTCTCAACCTGTTCCACTACAGCCCCGTTGATGAGAATGGGGGCGTGCTCAGTCCTCTTTTTTTTCCTGTAGTCCACAATCATCTCCTTTGTCTTAGTCACGTTGAGGGAGAGGTTGTTGTCCTGGCACCACACGGCCAGGTCTCTGACCTCCTCCCTATAGGCTGTCTCATCGTTGTCGGTGATCAGGCCTACCACTGTTGTGTCGTCGGCTCTGTCAAGCTCTGTCAGGTTGGATGGGGAGCGTCGCTGCACAGCTATTTTCAGGTCTCTCCAGAGGAAGTCTGGAGCTCTGTCAGAGTCACCATCGGGTTCTTGGTCACCTCCCTGACCAAGGCCCTTCTCCCCGATTTCTCAGTTTGGCCGGGCGGCCAGCTCTATGAAGAGTCTTGGTGGTTCCAAACTTCTTCCATTTAAGAATGATGGAGGCCACTGTTTATTTTCTTTTATTAATTTCACCTTTATTTAACCAGGTAAGCCAGTTGAGAACAAGTTCTCATTTACAACTGCAACCTGGCCAAGATAAAGCAAAGCAGTGCGGGAAAAAAAAACAACAACACAGAGTTACATATGGCATACACAAAACGTACAGTCAATAATACAGTAGAAAATATATATACAGTGTGTGCAAATGTAGTAAGTTATGGAGATAAAAATGTATACATGTTCCGAGACACAAAGATTACTCCATGGCTATTCTGAAAGTTCTAATAGAGTTGAATAATGGAACACCCAATACTAGCCATGATAGGGATTGTAATATTAAAGAAAATGTATAGTATTTTATAAAAGGATAAGACGATATAACAAGAAAAGATAACAAGCATAATAATACATCTTCAAATACAACTAATTAGAATATTGCATTTTTGGCAGGCAATTGTTGTTTTGGCGGACGGTTGTTAAGGTTGGTCCTGTGTTCTCCCTGGCGTCCTTTCCCCCCTGCGGCAGGTGTGGGATGCAGGTGCTCGCTCGGCCCCTATCCTCCGCAATCAGCCATGTGGAATGCGTTTTTGTGTTTGGAAAAGTCTGGCGTTAAGTGAGTGAGAGGGGAAATGGTTGCATATCCCAGAGCCAACGCGTGTCTATGAGCAGGGGTTTTGAGAGGGAGCTTTCAATTTTGTGTAGATTAGGGATATACATTTTTAAATATAGTATACATATAATCTATTTTTTATTGTCCTATCATGATGGAACGATCCCCAACCCTATATCCTGGACACCCACCTGAGTGACCCATACACCAAAGAGAAGTTCCCATCTGTTTTATGGACCTGCTGTGAATTGCCTATATGCAGCCTAAACAGATAAATAAATGCGGTCAGAGACCTACTTGAGCAGCACCGCCCCCTCATGATTCTGAGCCTGCCTGGCAGGGTTGGTCCTACAAAGCCAGAGCCCCCGATGGGGGAGCATAATATACAAGGAAATTCTCAAAGCTGCTAATGAGAACATTGACGACCTTGTACCTAGCCGGTGGGGATTCCGGTGGGGTACCCCCACCCAGGTAGTGGCAGTGCTGGCAACACTGGCTGTAGTAACCCATGGGGAGGGGGTCACACTCGGACAATCAGAGAGGGGGCTTACTATTGTGGCCCAAGTGGCACAAAATAATCAAAGGTATGACTGCACGGAGATGCTTGGGAAAATGGTTACAACTGGGGACCAGATTGTTTGTGTCTCAGGTGAAGAGGGTGGATCTGATCTCCATCACCTAAGATTTAACATAGATTAAATAGATTAATCAAATCTCACATTGTTGTTCACTTTTGCTCAATCTTGCATGCTTTCTCAAACGGCTGTAACTGTATATGCATTCGTAAATCAGGTCCTTTCTTGAGTTGGGCTATGGGATGTATCAACCATTGAGCATCTGATCTTGTGGCTGGTTGTAGGGGTGGGGTTGAGTGTGTGAGCGTGTGTGCGTGTGTGTGGGGGTGGGGGTTGGATCGCAGTGGTTGTTTGCTGAAGTGGTAGATGCTTGTTAAAAATGTAATGTAATACAATGGCAATTCGGGTTATAGGTTAAAATCCTACACATGAATGCCGACATTATTACGCACATTAATTGATAATGATGGAAAATAAGATGTGCAAGATATTTGAATAGATATTTTTTAAATAGCTATATAAATATATTGAGGTGAGAGCATTGGAAATGCTTTTGGCGGTTGATCTGCTTCTGTTTTGTGGGTGACACTATGTGATGTTTTCGATAGATGGGTCCTGGCCCCTCGGGGGCATAGGGATCCGGGGGGACAGGGGTGGTATGCTTATCACTGGGATGACGGCCCAACTTGGGATGGGGAGGGGTTTTAGCGGGGGAATTAGTGGAGAACAATTGGAGGGTTATTTAGTAACATTGCAAATATCATGGTACAGCTATATGGACACTCAATCACTATGGTATTTTCTATTGGTAAATTTACAAACATATATAATGACAAATAGATTTGAAACTTGTATCTCATTATGGTATGTGGTGAAATAAGTATAGCCAGTTATAATTGTAATGGCTTAGCTGATAATAACAAAAGAAGAACAATATTTACATGGCTCAAAGAGAAGGAATATAATATCTATTGTTTACAGGAAACCCATTCAACAATTCTAGATGAAGTTGCGTGGAAAAAGGAATGGGGGGGCAAAATATACTTCTCCCATGGGCTAAGAAACTCAAAATGGGTGATGATATTAATTAACAGTAATTTCGATCCGAATGTGCAAATTGTCCAAACAGATACGCAAGGTAGATGGATTATTTTAAATATGTTATTGGACCATAGACAAATATGGCTCATTAACCTTTACGGACCAAATAATGATGATCCACACTTCTTTTAAAATATATATAATAAATTATCGACCTTGCAAGCAATTCAAGATTCTATTATTATGGCGGGAGATTATAATACAGTTTTAAATAGCTCAATGGACCGTAAAGGAAATCACACTACAAACAATCACACTCATGTTCTTAAGGAAATCGTGAACGTCATGGATACATTAGAACTAGTAGATATATAGGCTTAAATATCCTGATCTAGTGAGATATACATGGCGGAGACTCAATCAAGCTAGTCGTCTTGACTACTTTCTTATGTCATTCTCGTTGGCACCAAAAGTTTAAAAAGTGTTGATAGGGGACAGAATGCGGTCGGACCATCATATAATTGGCATATACATTACTCTTACTGAATTTCCACGTGGGCGAGGATATTGGAAATTTAATAAAAGCCTATTGGATGATAACTTGTTTTTAACTAGGACAGAGGAATTTATAACTGATTTTTTCCGACATAACATAGATACAGCAAATCCCCTTATTTTATGGGACACCTTTAAATGTGCCTTTAGAGGCCATGCAATTCAGTACTCATCTCGAAAAAAATAAGCAATTTAGGTCAAAAGAGTTCACACTAACAAAGGAAATAGAAGGTCTAACAGAACAGATAGCAATAAAAACTGTAACATAGAGGCTCAGAATAAATTAGAGGAAAAACAAAAAGAAATGGAGAAACGTCAAGTGTAATATATTATAAAAATAAAGCAAACTGGATGGAATATGGGGAAAAATGCACCAGATTATTTTTTTATCTTCAACATAGGAATGCTACCAACAATACTTTATTGAAACTGGTTACAAATGACGGAGTCACCCATGATTCACCAAATAATATTTTGAAGGAGGAAACAAGCATATGTTTTCGTTTCAGTCGCCTCCATCTCCTCTAACTGAAGCAAATTGTAGATATTTTTTTTCTTCTATTGATAATGTCAAATTAACAGCCATACAGAAAGACTCATGTGGAGGTGAAATTACAGAGGAGGAACTTCGGATGCAATTAAAGACTTTAAGTCCGGGAAAACTCCTGGGTTGGATGGCATACCAGTCGAGGTATACCAAATCTTTTTTGATATACTCAGAGGACCGTTATTAGCATGTTTTAACCACTCCTATGTAAATGGTAGATTATCAGACACTCAAGAAGAAGGTCTGATTTCATTATTACTGAAACAGGATACAAGTGGGAAATATAAAGATCCAGTCCATTTAAAAATTGGAGACCCCTTACTTCAGTGTTGTGATGCAAAAATTCTAGCAAAATGTATAGCTCATAGAATTAAAAAGGTATTGTCGGACGTTATTCATTCTAATCAGACAGGTTTTTTACATGGGCGATACATTGGAGATAATATAAGGCAAGTACTGGAAACAATAGAACACTATGAACAATCTGTGAAGCCAGACCTACTATTCATAGCAGACTTCGAAAAGGCATTTGATAAAGTACGACTGCGGTTTATATATAAATGCCTGGAGCATTTCAATTTTGGACAATCTCTTGTAAATTGGGTTAAAATCATGTACAGTGAGGGAAAAAAGTATTTGATCCCCTGCTGATTTTGTACGTTTGCCCACTGACAAAGAAATGATCAGTCTATAATTTTAATGGTAGGTTTATTTGAACAGTGAGTGACAGAATAACAACAAAAAAATCCAGAAAAACGCATGTCAAAAATGTTATAAATTGATTTGCATTTTAATGAGGGAAATAAGTATTTGACCCCCTCTCAATCAGAAAGATTTCTGGCTCCCAGGTGTCTTTTATACAGGTAACGAGCTGAGATTAGGAGCACACTCTTAAAGGGAGTGCTCCTAATCTCAGTTTGTTACCTGTATAAAAGACACCTGTCCACAGAAGCAATCAATCAATCAGATTCCAAACTCTCCACCATGGCCAAGACCAAAGAGCTCTCCAAGGATGTCAGGGACAAGATTGTAAACCTACACAAGGCTGGAATGGGCTACAAGACCATCGCCAAGCAGCTTGGTGAGAAGGTGACAACAGTTGGTGCGATTATTCGCAAATGGAAGAAACACAAAATAACTGTCAATCTCCCTCGGCCTAGGGCTCCATGCAAGATCTCACCTTGTGGAGTTGCAATGATCATGAGAACGGTGAGGAATCAGCCCAGAACTACACGGGAGGATCTTGTCAATGATCTCAAGGCAGCTGGGACCATAGTCACCAAGAAAACAATTGGTAACACACTACGCCGAGAAGGACTGAAATCCTGCAGCGCCCGCAAAGTCCCCCTGCTCAAGAAAGCACATATACATGCCCATCTGAAGTTTGCCAATGAACATCTGAATGATTCAGAGGAGAACTGGGTGAAAGTGTTGTGGTCAGATGAGACCAAAATGGAGCTCTTTGGTATCAACTCAACTCGCCGTGTTTGGAGGAGGAGGAATGCTGCCCATGACCCCAAGAACGCCATCCCCACCGTCAAACATGGAGGTGGAAACATTATGCTTTGGGGGTATTTTTCTGCTAAGGGGACAGGACAACTTCACCGCATCAAAGGGACGATGGACGGGGCCATGTACCGTCAAATCATGGGTGAGAACCTCCTTCCCTCAGCCAGGGCATTGAAAATGGGTCGTTGATGGGTATTCCAGCATGACAATGACCCAAAACACACGGCCAAGGCAACAAAGGAGTGGCTCAAGAAGAAGCACATTAAGGTCCTGGAGTGGCCTAGCCAGTCTCCAGACCTTAATCCCATAGAAAATCTGTGGAGGGAGCTGAAGGTTCGAGTTGCCAAACGTCAGCCTCGAAACCTTAATGACTTGGAGAAGATCTGCAAAGAGGAGTGGGACAAAATCCCTCCTGAGATGTGTGCAAACCTGGTGGCCAACTACAAGAAACGTCTGACTTCTGTGATTGCCAACAAGGGTTTTGCCACCATGTACTAAGTCATGTTTTGCAGAGGGGTCAAATACTTATTTCCCTCATTAAAATGCAAATCAATTTATAACATTTTTGACATGCGTTTTTCTGGATATTTTGGTTGTTATTCTGTCTCTCACTGTTCAAATAAACCTACCATTAAAATTATAAACGGATCATTTCTTTGTCAGTGGGCAAACGTACAAAATCAGCAGGGGATCAAATACTTTTTTCCCTCACTGTATAGTAACCCTATGTGTAAAATAGTAAATAATGGCTATTTCTCAGAAAGCTTTAAACTGTCAAGAGGAGTGAAACATGGTTGTCCACTATCGGCATATCTATTTATTTATTGCCATCGAGATGTTAGCTATTAAAATCAGATCCAACAATAATATCATGGGATTAGAAATCCAGGGCTTAAAAACAAAGGTGTCATTGTACGCTGATGATTCATGTTTTCTTTTAAATCCACAACTTGAATCTCTCCACAGCCTCATAGAGGATCTAGATACATTTTCTAACCTCTCTGGATTACAACCAAATTATGAAAAATGTACTATATTACGTATTGGATCACAAAAAAAAAATACAATTTTTACATTACCATGCAGTTTACCAATAAAATGGTCTGATGGTGATGTGGATATACTAGGAATACGTATCCCAAAGGAAATAAATGTAGAGCATGTAGAGGTCTGTAATTTTTATCATAGGTACACTTCAACTGTGAGAGAATCTAAAACAAAAATCCAGAAAATCACATTGTATGATTTTTAAGTAATTAATTTGCATTTTATTGCATGACATAAGTATTTGATACATCAGAAAAGCAGAACTTAATATTTGGTACAGAAACCTTTGTTTGCAATTACAGAGATCATACGTTTCCTGTAGGTCTTGACCAGGTTTGCACACACTGCAGCAGGGATTTTGGCCCACTCCTCCATACAGACCTTCTCCAGATCCTTCAGGTTTCGGGGCTGTCGCTGGGCAATACGGACTTTCAGCTCCCTCCAAAGACTTTCTATTGGGTTCAGGTCTGGAGACTTGCTAGGCCACTCCAGGACCTTGAGCCACTCCTTAGTTGCCCTGGCTGTGTGTTTCGGGTCGTTGTCATGCTGGAAGACCAAGCCATGACCCATCTTCAATGCTCTTACTGAGGGATGGAGGTTGTTGGCCTTGGATGGAGCCCCAGACCGAGGGTGATTGACCGTCATCTTGAACTTCTTCCATTTTCTAACAATTGCGCCAACAGTTGTTGCATTCTCACCAAGCTGCTTGCCTATTGTCCTGTAGCCCATCCCAGCCTTGTGCAGGTCTACAATTTTATCCCTGATGTCCTTACACAGCTTTCTGGTCTTGGCCATTGTGGAGAGGTTGGAGTCTGTTTGATTGACTGTGTGGACAGGTGTCTTTTATACAGGTAACAAGTTCAAACAAGTGCAGTTAATACAAGTAATGAGTGGAGAACAGGAGGGCTTCTTAAAGAAAAACTAACAGGTCTGTGAGAGCCGGAATTCTTACTGGTTGGTACTGTAGGTGATCAAATACTTATGTCATGCAATAAAATGCAAATTAATTACTTTAAAATCATACAATACTTGTTCTTCCCACTCTATGTATATATGAGAGGAAAAAAAAGAAGGAAAAAAACATATGGGGGATTGGAATTGATGTAGACAATTACATTGATGGAAGTTACAATCTACCCCCTAAAAACATTAAATAAATACAAGTTTTTGAGGTAAGGCAATAAATAGGACATAGTGCAAAATATTTACAATTATAATTTCGTATTAACACTGGAGTGATAGATGTGCAGAAGATGATGTGCAAATAGAGATACTGGGGTGCAAATGAGCAAAATAAATAACAATGTAAATAACAATATGGGGATGGGGTAGTTGGGTGGGCTAATTACAGATGGGCTGTGTACAGGTGCAGTGATCGTTAAGCTGCTCTGACAACTGATGCTTAAAGATAGTGAGGGAGATAAGTGTCACCAGCTTCAGAGATTTTTGCAGTTCGTTCCAGTCATTTGCAGCAGAGAACTGGAAGGAATGGCGACCAAAGAAGGTATTGGCATTGGGGATGACCAGTGAGATATACCTGCTGGTTTGCATACTACGGGTGGGTGTTGCTATGGTGACCAATAAACTAAGATAAGGTGGGGATTTGCCTAGAAGGGATTTATAGATGACCTGGAGCCAGTGGGTTTGGCGACAAATATGTAGAGAGGGCCAGCCAACGAGAGCATACAGGTCACAATGGTGAGTAGTATATGGGGCTTTGGTGACAAAACGGATGGCACTGTGATAGACTACATCCAATTTGCTGAGTAGAGTGTTGGAAGCTATTTTGTTAATGACATCGCCGAAGTCAAGGATTGGTAGGATAGTCCGTTTTATGAGGGCATGTTTAGCAGCATGAGTGAAGAGTTGTTGGAGGCGGGGCACGCATAGACAAGATGGCGTATTGAATTGAAATCGGTACAAAACACCTCAGGATAAAAACATAATATTCAAAATCAGTAAGTTAGACTAAATATTAGCATTTCATATATTCGCAGTTAATATAATTCAATCTGGATAATAACACAAAACAGATCATAAGGCTAGAGAAATATACCGACAAATATTACAACAACACGCAACACCAAAACATGACTGAAGACAAGCGTGGAGAGCCGATCCCCAAAAGGAAACGTGACTCATCGACTGATACAGATATATGCTTTTCACCACTGGGTATGGTAAGTGTGGAAAGCGACCTGTTGAAGTCGATAAATGACAAATTGGGCATATTAGAATTGATCAGTAAAGACGTAAAATAGTTGAAAGCGAGTCTTGAAATGAGTGACGAAAAAGCTTTGGTAATGGAGAAAGAAACCAACGAATTAAAAGTGACAGTCTCTAAAATGGAAACGGACGTTAGGGAACTAAAAAAGGAGAACAATCTTCTGAGAGAAGCCTTACTAGACATCCAAACTAGATCAATGAGGGAAAATCTAGTACTTACGGGTATTCAGGAAAAGGAGGGGGAAATAACAGAGAATATTATGAAGGACTTCCTGCATACAGCGCTACAAATCCCACTCGAGGCTGTCGATAAAATCCAACTCGAACGTGTACATCGTTTCGGAAAAAGAGGACAGAAATATGAACGCCCAATCGTTGCCAAATTTGCTTTTTTTAAGGATAAAGTTATGGTGAAAAGCCTAGGAAAAAGTCTTGCTGGCACGAAAATAGGCATGAATGATCAGTTCCTGAGGGAGATTGTAGAAAGGCGCAAAGTTCTGTATCCAATCTTCAAGGAAAACAGATTAAAAGGGAAACGTGTTGCACTAGTGGTGGATAAATTATATATTGACAACCAAATGTTCAGAGACACAAAGACTACTCCATGGCTATTCTAAAAGTTGTAATAGAGGAGTCAAATATTGGAGCACCTGATACTAGCAATGATAGGGATTGTAATATTAAATAACATTTATAGTAAGTATAGTATTTTATAAAATGATAAAACGATATAACAAGCAGAATAATACATCTTATAATACAAATAATTAGAACATGGCTTTTTTGGCGGGAGGTTGTTGTTTTGGCGGATGGTTGTTGTGGTTGGTCCTGTGTTCTCTCTGGCGTCCTTTCCCCCTTGCGGCAGATGTGGATGCGGGTGCGTTTGCATGCTCGGCCCATTTCTTCCGCAGTCAGCCATGTGGTGTGCATTTTTGTGTTTAAAAAGGTGCAGCGTTAAGTGAGTGAGAGGGGAAATGGTTGCATATCCCAGAGCCGACCGGGGGTCTATGAGCAGGGGTAGTGAGAGAGAGAGCTTTCAATTTTGTGTAGATGAGGGATATACATTTTTAAATATAGTATACATCTAATCTAATTTTTCATTGTCCTATCATGATGGAAAGATCCCTAACCCTATAACCTGGACACCCAACTGAGCGACCCATACACCAAAGAGAAGTTCCCATCTCTTTTATGGACCTGCTGTGAATATGCAGCACAAACAGAGAAATAAATGCGGTCAGAGACCTACTTGAGCAGCACCGCCCCCTCAAGATTTTGAGCCTGCCTGGCAGGGTTGGTCCTACAAAGCCAGAGCCCCCTGATGGGAGAGCATAATATATAAGGAAATTCTCAAAGCTGCTAATGAGAACCTTTACGACCTTTTTACCTAGCCGGTGGGGATTCCGGTGGGGTACGCCCACCCAGGTAGTGGCAGTGCTGGCAACACTGGCTGCAGTAACCCATGGGGAGGGGGTCACACTCGGACAATCAGAGAGGGGGTTTATCATTGTGGCCCAGGTGGCACAAAATAATCAAAGGTCTGACCGCATGGAGATGCTTGGGAAAATGGTTACAACAGGGGATCAGTGTGTTTGTGTCTCAGGTGAAGAGGGTGGAACAGATCTCCATCACCTAGGACTTGACATAGATTAAGTAGATTAATCAAATCTCACATTGTTATCAATTTCTGCTCAATCTGCATGCTTTCTCAATCAGCTTTAACTGTATGTGCACTCGTAAATCAAGTTATTTCTCGAGTTGGGCTCTGGGATATAACAGTTGTTGAGTATCTGATTTTATGGTGGATTGTGGAGGAGGGGGGTTGAGTGTTTTGGAGTATGTGAGTATGTGTGTGTGTGCTTGTCTGGCATCTGTTGTGGGGGGGTGGGGATGTTGGGGGGGAGGGTATGGGATGGACCGCAGGGATTATTTGCTAGGATAATAATTGCTTGTCAATGAATTAAGTGTAATACAATGGCAATCCGGGTTATATGTTGGAATCCTATGCGTAAACTGCCGACATTATTACGCATATTAATTGATAATGATGGAAAATAGGTTATACATAATAAAAAAAATATATATATATATATATAGAGGTGAAAGCATTGGAAATGCTTTTGGCGGTTAATCTGCTTCTGTTTTGTGGGTGCCACGGTGTGCTGTTTTCGATGGATGGGTCCTGGCCTCTCGGGGCCTTAGGGATACGGAGGGACGTGGGTGGGATGCTGATCACTGGGATGACGGCTCAACTTGGGATGGGGAGGGGCTTTAGCGGGGGAATTAGTGGAGAACAATTGAAGGGTTACTCCGTAGCAATGCAAATATCACGGTACAGCTATATGGACACTCAATCATTACGCTATTTTTTATTGGTAAATTTACAAACATATATAATGATAAATAGACTTGAAACTTGTATCTCATTATGGTGTATGGTGAAATAAGTATAGCCAGTTATAATTGTAATGGCTTAGCTGATAATAACAAAAGAAGAACAATATTTACATGGCTCAAAGAGAAGGAATATAATATCTATTGTATACAGGAAACTCATTCAACAATTCGAGATGAAGTAGCGTGAAAAAAGAATGGGGGGAATATACTTCTCCCATGGGCAAAGAAATTCAAAAGGGGTGATGATATTAATTAATAGTAATTTCGATCCGAATGTGCAAATTGTCCAAATAGATACGCAAGGTAGATGGATTATTTTAAATATGTTATTGGACCATAAACAGATATGGCTTATTAACCTTTACGGACCAAATAATGATGATCCACAATTCTTTGACAATATGTATAATAAATTATCAAGCCTGCAAGCAACTCAATACAATATTATTATGGTGGGGGATTATAATACTGTTTTAAATAGCTCAATGGACCGTAAAGGAAATCACACCACAAACAATCACCCACATGCTCTTAAGGAAATTGTGAATGTCATGGATACATTAGAACTAGTAGATATATGGAGGCTTAAATATACTGATCTAGTGAGATATACATGGCGGAGACTGAATCAAGCTAGTCGTCTTGACTTCTTTCTTATCTCATTCTCGTTGGCACCAAAAGTAAAAAAAGTGTTGATAGGGGACAGAATGCGGTCGGACCATCATATAATAGGCATATACATTACTCTTACTGAATTTCCACGTGGGCGAGGATATTGGAAATTTAATCAAAGCCTATTGGATGATAATTTATTCATAATTAGAACAAAGGAATTTATAACTGACTTTTTCCAACATAACATAGGTACAGCGAATCCCCTTATTGTATGGGACACCTTTAAATGTGCCTTTAGAGGCCATGCAATTCAGTACTCATCTCGAAAACAAAAGCAATTTAGGTCAAAATGTCACGATCGTTGTAAAGGAGAGTAGACCAAGGCGCAGCGTGTGAAACGAACATGACTTTATTTAATTAAAGTACTAAATACAAACAAAACACGACTCGTGAAGTCCACGGTTACACTGACCGAATAAGGAACAAAAACCCACAACCCCCAAGGGAAAACATACAGTTTAAATATGGCTCCCAATCAGAGACAACCAGCAAACAGCTGACACTCGTTGCCTCTGATTGGGAGTCACATCGTCAAACATAGAATCAAACAAACTAGAATACCCAACATAGAAAATGAACACACAGAATGAACACACCCTGGCTCAACATATAGAGTCCCAGAGCCAGGGTGTGACAGTACCCCCCCCCTAAAAGGCGCGGACTGCGACCGCGCCTCAACAAAACCCCAAACAGGGGAGGGCTGGGTGGGCATTCCTCCTCGGAGGCGGCTCCGGCTCCGGCCTTGACCACCACCCCTCCATAATTCCCCCGTAGCGCCCCTGGTCCGGTCTGACCCCGCTGGCTGGATCTGGACTAGACATTGACGGAGCGGATTGCTTACGCTCCGTTGTGGAGCAGCTGACCGGTCTTACCAGGCTGACGACTCGCCCCCCGGGCTTGGTGAGAGTAGCAGGAACGGGCTGAACCAGGCTGACGACTCGCACCCCTGGCTTGGTGCGAGTGGCAGGAACGGGCTGGACCAGGCTGACGACTCGCACCCCTGGCTTGGTGCGAGTGGCAGGAACGGGCTGGACCAGGCTGACGACGCACACCGTAGGCTTGGTGCGTGGAGCAGGGACAGGCCGGGCTGGGCTGTCGACGCACACCGTAGGCTTGGTGCGTGGAGCAGGGACAGGCCGGACAGGACTGTCGACGCACACCGTAGGCTTGGTGCGTGGAGCAGGGACAGGCCGGGCTGGGCTGGCGACGCACACCGTAGGTTTGGTGCGTGGAGCAGGGACAGGCCGGGCAGGGCTGTCGACGCACACCGTAGGCTTGGTGCGTGGAGCAGGGACAGGCCGGGCAGGGCTGGCGACGCACACCGTAGGTTTGATGCGTGGAGCAGGGACAGGCCGGGCTGGGCTGGCGACGCACACCGTAGGCTTGGTGCGTGGAGCAGGGACAGGCCGGGCAGGGCTGTCGACGCACACCGTAGGCTTGGTGCGTGGAGCAGGGACAGGCCGGGCTGGGCTGGCGACGCACACCGTAGGTTTGGTGCGTGGAGCAGGGACAGGCCGGACCGTACTGGGAACACACACCACTGGCTTTAAACGGGGATCAGGAACGGGCCGGACCGGACTGGCAATACACCTCAGTCCCTCTCGCCGTGCCTCTACGACTTCCTTCCCTCCTCTCGCCAATGGCTCCCGTAACCCGGTGGCCTTCTCTCCTCTTCTCCTATTCCGCCCTGTGGCAGCCTCCTGCTGCCCAGTCGCCCATGCCGTGTGCCCCCCCCTAAAAAATTCTTGGGGGTGCCTCTCGTCCGTCCGACGATGGCACTGCTGACGCCGCTGCTCCTCTCTCGCCAGGGCCTTGATCCTACCCCAAGGTCCCTTGCCCCCGAGCATGTCCTCCCAGGACCACACTTTGCCCACCTGGGCCATCGCCAGCCTCTCCATCTCCTTTCCTGGCGCTTCCTCCCATGACCAGGCTGCCTGCTCCTGGACACGCTGCTTGGTCCTTGTATGGTGGGTTTTTCTGTCACGATCGTCGTAAAGGAGAGTAGACCAAGGCGCAGCGTGTGAAACGAACATGACTTTATTTAATTAAAGTACTAAATACAAACAAAACACGACTCGTGAAGTCCACGGTTACACTGACCGAATAAGGAACAAAAACCCACAACCCCCAAGGGAAAACATACAGTTTAAATATGGCTCCCAATCAGAGACAACCAGCAAACAGCTGACACTCGTTGCCTCTGATTGGGAGTCACATCGTCAAACATAGAATCAAACAAACTAGAATACCCAACATAGAAAATGAACACACAGAATGAACACACCCTGGCTCAACATATAGAGTCCCAGAGCCAGGGTGTGACACAAAAGAGTTTACACTAAGAAAGGAAATAGAAAATCTAACAGAACAGATAGATGGCAATAAAAACTGTAACATAGAGGCCCAGAATAAATTAGAGGAAAAACAAAAAGAAATGGAGAAACTTATTCAAGAAAGATCAAGTGTAATATATTATAAAAATAAAGCAAACTGGATGGAATATGGGGAAAAATGCACAAAATTATTTTTTAATCTTCAACATAGGAATGCTACCAAAAAGAACTTAATGAAACTGGTTACAATTGACGGAGTCACCCATAATTCACCAAATGATATTTTGAAGGAACAAAGTACTTTAAGCATATGTTTTCTTTTCAGTCGCCTCCATCTCCTCTAACTGAAGCTAATTGTAGAGATTTTTTTTCTATTGATAATGTCAAATTAACAGCCACACAGAAAGACTCATGTCAAGGTGAAATTACAGAGGAGGAACTTCTGGATGCAATTAAAGACTTTAAGTCCGGGAAAACTCCAGGGTTGGATGGCATACCAGTCGAGGTATACCAAACCTTTTTTGATATACTAAGCGGACCGTTATTAGCATGTTTTAACCACTCCTATGTAAATGGTAGATTATCTGACACTCAAGAAGAAGGTCTGATCTCATTATTATTATTAAAAAATATATATAAAGATCCAGTCCATTTACAAAATTGGAGGCCCCTTACACTTCAGTGTTGTGATGCAAAAATCCTAGCAAAATGTATAGCGCATAGAATTAAAAGGTATTGTCGGATATTATTCATTCTAATCAGACAGGTTTTTTACATGGAAGATACATTGGAGATAATATAAGGCAAGTATTGGAAACAATAGAACACTATGGAAAATATGGGAAACCAGGCCTGCTATTCATAGCAGACTTCGAAAAGGCATTTGATAAAGTTCGACTGGGGTTTATATATAAATGCCTGGAGCATTTCAATTTTGGAGAATCTCTTATAAAATGGGTCAAAATCATGTATAGTAACCCTAGGTGTAAAATAGTAAATAATGGCTATTTCTCAGAAAGTTTTAAACTGTCAAGAGGAGTGAAACAAGGATGTCCACTATCGGCATATCTATTTATTGTGGCCATCGAGATGTTAGCTATTAAAATCAGATCCAATAATAATATCAGAGGATTAGAAATACAGGGCTTAAAAACAAAGGTGTCATTGTACGTTGATGATTCATGCTTTCTTTTAAATCCACAACTAGAATCCCTCCACAGCCTCATAGAGGATCTAGATACATTTTCTAACCTCTCTGGATTACAACCAAATTATGACAAATGTACTATATTACGTATTGGATCACTAAAAAATACAATTTTTACATTACCATGTAGTTTACCAATAAAATGGTCTGATGGTGATGTGGATATACTCGGAATACATATCCCAAAGGAAATAAATGATCTCACTTCAATACATTTTAATAGAAAGTTAGCAAAAATAGATAAGATCTTACTACCATGGAAAGGAAAATACCTGTCAATTTGTGGAAAAATCACCCTGATTAACTCTTTAGTATTATCCCAGTTTACCTATTTGCTTATGGTCTTGCCTACGCCTAGCGAACAGTTTTTTAAATTATATGAGAAAAAAATATTCAATTTTATTTGGAACGGCAAGCCAGACTAAATTAAAAGAGCATATTTATATAATGAATATGAATTCGGAGGACAGAAATTATTAAATATTAAAGCATTAGACCTATCACTAAAAGCTTCAGTCATACAAAAGTTATACTTAAATCCGAACTGGTTCTCAAGCAAATTAGTAAGATTGTCTCACCCAATGTTCAAGAAAGGCCTTTTTCCCTTTATTCAGATTACAACCTCTCACTTTCAGTTATTTGAAAAGGAAATAATCTCCCAAATGTCATTATTTCTAAAACAAGCCATAGAAAGTTGGTTGCAATTTCAATTTAATCCTCCAGAAACGACAGAACAAATAATGCAACAAATATTGTGGTTAAATTCAAATATACTAATTGACAAAAAACCTTTATTTTTTGAGAGAATGTTTAAAAAAGGTATAATCTTCGTAAATGATATCATCGGTAGGACTGGTGGAGTTATGTCGCACATGCAGCTAACAAAAACATATGGAAATGTCTGCTCTACCCAAAATTACAACCAAATAATTGCAGCCTTACCGCAAAAGTGGAAGAGGAAAGTGGAAGGGGGAGAAAGTAAGGAACTTGTCTGTCGGCCTTGCATTAAAGAACATAATTGGTTAAGGAAAACTGTGAAAAAAAAAAAAGTATATCAGTTTCACTTAAGGACCAAAGGATTGACAGCCGTCCCATATAGATTGCAAAATAGTTGGGAAGAGATCTTTGACGTACCGATCCCATGGCATAGTGTTTATGAACTGACACGCAAAACGACACCGGATTCAAAAATTAGAATCTTTCAATTTAAATTATTATATAAAATTATTGCTACCAATTGAATGTTATTTATATGGGGGATACAATCTTCCCAGCTCTGCAGGTTTTGCTGTGAAGAGACAGAATCATTAGATCATTTGTTTTGGTTCTGTCCATTTGTAGCTTGTTTTTGGACACAGGTCCAGGAATGGATAAAGGATTGCAATATTTACCTGGAACTAACCTTGCAGATAGCATTACTGGGTGATCTGAAAAATCATAGTCAATCAATCAATAATATAATAATACTTTTAGCAAAAATGTTTATTTTTAATTCACAATCTGTAGAAGCAATGAGAATAGAAAGGTTCAGAATTTTTGTAAAACATCACAGTACGGTCGAAATATATATGGCAAATAGAAATCCTATATGGATGGTGTTAAGAGATAGATGGGAGGTATTGAATAGAGTTGAAGGATGGGACTAATAACAAATAACAACAAATAATAACAAAGATAGCTAATAATGTAAGCATACTGTGTCCATAATAAGTATATAGGTTGTATGTTGGGAGCTTGTGGGAAGGAGCACAGTTAGAAAGATATGGCATATAGAAGCAAACCGGATGGACACCATGAAAATGATCGGAGAGGTTGAGAGTAGAAGAAGTTCAGGAGCAAAATAAATAAAAATAAAAAATATATATATATATAATAGAATTATTGTAAAATTAACTCTGTCCATAAGGTGTAGATAGTAAGTATAGACCGGAAGTAGAGGCCTGGGCATTGTTGTTCACTAATTTACTCCAAGTAGGGAAAGGATGGTGGGGTTGAAAAGTAATAAAGGGGAGTATATATAAAAAAAAATTTAAAAACATGGGGGATTGGAAGTGATGCAGACAATTACATTGATAGAAATACAATCTATCTGCAATATTAAGCTGATCCATTCCCCCTAAAAAATAAAAATAAAAAAATAATAAAAAAGCATGAGTGAAGGAGGCTTTGTTGCGAAATAGGAAGCTGATTCTAGATTTAACTTTGGATTGGAGATGCTTAATGTGAGTCTGGAAGGAGAGTTGACAGTCTAACCAGACACCTAGGTATTTGTAGTTGTCCACATATTCTAAGTCAGAGCCGCCGAGAGTAGTGATTCTAGTCGGGCAGGCGGGTGCAAGCAGCGTTCAATTGAAGAGCATGCATTTAGTTTTACTAGCGTTTAAGAGCAGTTGGAGGCCACGGAAGGAGTGTTGTATGGCATTGAAGCTAGTTTGGAGGTTTGTTAACACAGTGTCCAATGAAGGGCCAGATGTATACAAAATGGTGTCTTCTGCGTAGAGGTGGATCTGAGAGTCACCAGCAGCAAGAGCGACATCATTGATATACACAGAGAATAGAGTCGGCCCGAGAATTTAACCCTGTGGCACCCCCATAGAGACTGCCAGAGGTCCAGACAACAGGCCCTCCGATTTGACACATTGAAATCTATCTGAGAAGTAGTTGTTGAACCAGGTGAGGCAGTCATTTGAGAAACCAAGGCTATTTAGTCTGCCAATAAGAATGCGGTGATTGACAGAGTCAAAAGCCTTGGCCAGGTCAATGAAGACGGCTGCACAGTACTGTCTTTTATAGATTGCTGTTATTATATCATTTAGGACCTTGAGTGTGGCTGAGGTGCACCCATGACCAGCTCGGAAACCAGATTGCAAAGCGGAGAAGGTACGGTGGGATTCTAAATGGTCGGTGATCTGTTTGTTAACTTGGCTTTCAAATACTTCCGAAAGGCAGGGCAGGATGGATATAGGTCTGTAACAGTTTGGATCTAGTGTCACCTCCTTTGAAGAGGGGGATGACCGCGGCAGCTTTCCAATCTCTGGGGTTCTCAGACGATATGAAAGAGAGTTCGAACAGACTGGTGATAGGGGTTGCGGCTAATTTTAGAAAGAAATGGTCCAGATTGTCTAGCCCAGCTGATTTGTAGGGGTCCAGATTTTGCAGCTCTTTCAGAACATCAGCTATCTGAATTTGGGTGAAGGAGAAGCGGGGGGGTGCATGGGCAAGTTGCAGTGCAAGGTGCAGAGCTGGTGGCCGGGGTAGGGGTAGCCAGGTGGAAAGCATGGCCAGCCGTAGCAAAATGCTTGTTGAAATTTTGGATTATCGTAGATTTATCGGTGGTGACAGTGTTTCCTAGCCTCAGTGCAGTGGGCAGCTGGGAGGAGGTGCTTTTATTCTCCATGGACTTTACAGTGTCTCAAAACTTTTTGGAGTTAGTGCTACAGGATGCACATTTCTGTTTGAAAAAGTTAGCCTTTGCTTTCCTAACTGATTGTGTATATTGGTTCCTGACTTACCTGAAAAGTTGCATATCGCGGGGGCTGTTAGATGCTAATGCCGTATGCCACAGGATGTTTTTGTGCTGGTCAAGGGCAGTCAAGTCTGGGGTGATCCAGGGGCTATATCTGTTCTTAGTTCTGAATTTTTTGAATGGGGCAGGCTTATTTAAGATGGAGAGGAAAGCACTTTTAAAGAACAACCAGGCATCCTCTACTGACGAAATGAGGTCAATATCCATCCAGGATACCTGGGCCAGGTCAATTAGAAAGGCCTGCTCACTGAAGTGTTTTAGGGAACGTTTGACAGTGATGAGGGGTGGTCGTTTGACCGCGGACCCAATACGGACGCAGGCAATGAGGCAGTGATCGCTGAGATCCTGGTTGAAGACAGCGGAGGTGTATTTAGAGGGTAAATTAGTCAGGATGATATCTATGAGGGTGCCCATGTTAACGGATTTAGGGTTGTACCTGGTAGGTTCCTTGATCATTTGTGTGAGATTGAGGGCATCTAGTTTAGATTGTAGGACGGCCGGGGTGTTAAGCATATCCCAGTTTAGGTCACCAAGCAATACGAACTCTGAGGATAGATGGGGGGCAATCAATTCACATATGGTGTTCAGGGCACAGCTGGGGGCTGAGGGGGTCTGTAGCAAGCGGCAACATTGAGAGACTTATTTCTGGAAAGGTGGATTTTTAGAAGTAGATGTTCAAACTGTTTGGGCACAGACCTGGATAGTATGATAGAGCTCTGCATGCTATCTCTACAGTACATTGCAACTCCGCCCCCTTTGGCAGTTCTATCTAGACGGAAAATGTTGTAGTTGGGAATGGACATTTCAGAATCTTTGGTGGCCTTCCTAAGCCAGGATTCAGACACTGCTAGAACATCAGGGTTGGCTGAGTAAACTAACGCAGTGAATAACTCAAACTTAGGGAGGAGGCTTCTTATGTTAACATGCAAGAAACCAAGGCTTTTGCGATTACAGTAGTCAACAAATGATAGCGCCTGGGGAGCAGGAGTGATACTGGGGGCTACAGGGCCTGGGTTAACCTCTACATCACCAGAGGAACAGAGGAGTAGAATAAGGATATGGCTAAAGGTTCGTGGGGACCTTCAATGCTGCAGAAATGTTTTGGTACCTTTTCCCAGATCTATGCCTCGACACAATCCTGTCTCGGAGCTCTATGGACAATTCCTTTGATGTCATGGCTTGGTTTTTGCTCTGACATGCGCTGTCATCTTTGGGACCTTATATAGACAGGTGTGTGTCTTTCCAAATAATGTCCAATCAATTGAATTTACCACAGGTGGACTCCAATCAAGTTGTAGAAACATCTCAATGATGATCAATGGAAATAGGATGGACCTGAGGTCAATTTGGAGTCTCATAGCAAAGGGTCTGAATACTTATGTAAATAAGGTATTTTTGTTTTTTATTTTTTATAAATTTGCAAACATTTCTAAAAACCTGTTTTCGCGTCGTCATTATGGGGTATTGTGTGTAGATTGCTGAGATAAAACATTTTTTAAAATCCATTTCAGAATAAGGCTGTAACTTAACAAAATGTGGAAAAAGGGAAGCAGTCTGAATACTTTCCGAATGCACTGTATCTCTTATGGAAGATGCCAAAACTTTGGAGATAACAATAGATTGCGAAGTCAAAGATAGTGGTTTGCATCTGTGGCAAAGTTTTCCCTATTATGCTTATGACAAATCCAGCTCCAGAACCAGCCTAGCCAGCTAGCTCATCTTTTGAATATGGTGAAGTAAAAAAACAAACAGCAACAACATATAACATTAGCTATCTAGATCTATTAGCAAGATAGCTAGTGAAGGTTAGCATGCTAGCTAGCTACACTGACAGCTGTCAGTTCCCTATTTGTTGATGTTTCTCCAGTCCACGTGGAAATCACCAGGACATTATTTCCCACCCCCCCCTATTTGTGAATGTCCTGAGACAGTGTGTCCAAAGGCCCCATTTCATATCTCTGCCCCAAATGAAACCATTATTTGTCATCAGCAGCTCATCCTGAGTGCTCACACTGCAGAATGGCTCTCTGAAAGACGTTTTAATGGAGAGATTATGACAGGTCCTGACAATGCACATCCACCAGACTCATCCACCTCATTAACTAGCATGTCCACAGTAATAAGGGTCTACCAGGAGCGTGTATTTGGAGACCTTGCCTCACATTTGACAGTTCATTAGGCGTATGCAAATAAATAGCACTGAACAGAGCCTACTCAAGGTTAATGTGGCCATTTAGTCTACACTAAGTATGGGCCTGATTAAATTATTGCTGACTTTTCAATCTAATTGTTTTTTCAGCAGAGGCCTTATCATTCTTCTGTTCTCTACTGTAATTATATGACAAACTTGTTTATTTCTTTACCATACGTTTTCCTATATAAATATACTGTAGATTAGGTGGGTGAATGGGGTTGGCTTGATGAAAAGGTCATTACAGTAATGCCATTTAATGCTGAATGCAATGGAGTGGGCTGAACACAACTGTTCTACTGCAGTAAATATTGGCTATAAACACAACATAATACAATGGTGGTGATATGTTGGAGCTGAACAAAAGTAGTAACCTATGTGGTCAATTTCTCAGAAAAAGTGAACAGAAAGCACTGCTTTTGTTTTGATAGCCAACAATAAAACTGTCATGTACAACTATAGCAGGTCAGTACATTTAGGTCCAGGGACTCAAGAATCAATGTGAGAGGGAAAAGTTGTCTGTTGTTTGTGCTCTCTGCTGACACAGCAACATCTTCCCACACAATAAGAGATGCCACACAAGTCTGGGCTTTGGCTAGTGGGCATACAGTACTGGGTTACACGTATCGGACTGCAATACTGCACCAGCATAGCTATAAATGGTCACTTTCTGAAACAATTTTCTGACACTGAACTATAACTGACAGTCGTCTGCTTGTGGAAATGCAGTACCTTCCAAGTGGAGATTTACCCTAGTAGGTCAAACTAAAATAGTTAGTCACATGTGCCTAGTATTAAACATTAATTATTCAATAGTGTGGTCCTTCCTCAGGTGGTACATTGGGAATACAGAGCTGCCAATCACTTTGTATGTCACAATACATAAAATAAGTACGCTGCAACTCCTATTTATGATCACTTATTCACTGCACAGACTTATGTCTACAGAGACGTGTAAGTTACAGATTTACATACACATCAAAGAATCCATATGACGTTTAAGAGCTTGATGAAGTTATGCTCTTAAATTGGTTTATATGGCAGTATGTCATCAGGGATTTGTTAATATACAGCCCAAAGGACTAAAAAACGAATCATCATTTAGAGGGTATTTAAACCAAGGAAAGTTTGATTCCGCAAATGCATGGCCTAGAACTAAGCCAATTAAATTCTATTTAGTTTGACATACAGTTTCTGTAAGTGGTCTACTTCCTTGTTATGATACTTGTTTGCCATACAAGTAGTGTCTGTTGAAGTAAGGTCCTCATTGTTGTTGTTGTTGTTATTCTTGGTATTTTGCCAGTCGTCAAACATACGTTAGAGGTGCATGTCGCCACCTACTGTGTGGGGTGAAAACTGGGGAACTTTAATGCAGAAAAACACAGGGAAATAGGGGAGGGTGAAAAAGAAACACTCATATTATTCCCCCCAAAAAACAACAAAAACAAAAATCTATGTACTCCTTTAGTCAGATTGAAATGTCTACTCTGATCCCTACAGGCTCTGGGGCCTGAGAGGGAAGCACATATTTTAATAGTATTCCCTGCAATGTTTCAGCCGTAAAGTCCTGGAGCTCCAAAAACCTTTTTGCTGCATTCACAATTATGTCAAGTTTCTATGATTTCTTGTTAGTTTGACTTGTACAATTTATCACCTGTGCAATAAATGCAACACAATCGACCTTCTTCACTGTCAGTACTTCAGGATCCCTCAACTAATGAACAACACTTTCTGCAGGCTCCAGGGCATCCATTGCCATTTCTTCCTCATTTGCAGTTGCTCCTTCTGCTATTTACACTGCCTCTGCATGGGCGATCTGATAGACAGCACGGATTCTTGCTACTTCGACCTCCTTCACGCTTACAGGCACTCCTGTTCCTACCACAATTACAGCACCGTGTATCCACTGACTCTTCCACAACATATTTATTCCCTCTGCACACACTTGTCACGTGGCCAAACTGTTTACATTTATGACACTGCAAAGGTCTGTTCACATAAGCACTCACCGCGTATCTCATATACCCCAGCTTTACATGTGTTGGAAGAGACTCTTCATCAAATAGCGATAGCACCGATAGGCTTTCCTCTTTCCTTCCATTCACCATTCGGTTCAATCGACGTACATCCACTACTCCTGGTATGTGGTGCTTTAGATTTTCAGCCTCAATTTCCACTGAGATGCCAGAGATGACACCTTCTACCAGTGCCCTGTTCAGAAAATCAAAGCTTTCTACTTCATACTACGATAATTCCCTGAGACACAATGTACTTTCCTTTTGTTCTTCTGACATACAATAGCATCTTAAGGCTAAGTTCATCGTTAGAACCTTCGTAGGAGCATCGATAAATCTCCTAGCTGTTTTCCAAAACCATCGTTATTAGTGTTGCACTTGAAAACACCTCAGAACAACTAAGTGCGTAATTTCTTTATTTTTTGCCCACAGAAGATTTCCACTAAACATAGAATCACATGGTTTATCCGTATCTCAGTGACCGCCAATAATTTTACAACAAAGTTGACTACAAATACAAAGTTGCCAATGTCTTTGCAATTGATACAAAACAAGATAGGTATAAAAAGATGCTTCAAATGAAACCGAGATGACTGCATTAAAATATAAACAGTGGGCTATAGGCCTATTTGAATCATATTGAAATGCATTTCATGTTCAATCAATTGTTCTATTTTGCTACTTGTAGGCTACTGTCTGTCATTTGTCTCAATATATTTTATGATGTACGCAATCAATTATTGAATGCATTTTTATTGGGTAAGAATTCCAATAAGCCGCCTCAATATTTGCAGCCGTAGGCGGTAATATCTCTCTAGGAGCTGATTCGTCGTCAATATTGTGAAATAATTATAATGTTAAGGAAAGATTTGAATGGAGAAATCTGATCAGATAGGATCGAAAGAAAGGGAGCGCTGCTATCAGTATCGACACATGCTCCAACGATGCACTTACCGACCGTTCTCTCTGTGTGGTCTTCAGCTGTTGTAGGGAAGATGCATCTTTAAAACACTCATAAGCTTAAATTCCATCGCTATCGGGAAACCGGGCGCTGGTCACTTTGATTAACTCCACCTCTCCCAGTGCGTTCTACACCATCTCGTTGACTGCAAATGGATCTCCCATAAACACATCCTTATCTATGAAACGCACTCCAACAAGGAACAAGGCATTATTATACAGAGACCCGTCTTCATTAACAACTTTAGCCCGTTTTGCTCCAATCTTCAATGCTACAGTTTTCCACTAATTTCCATTAACTTTACTCAAAGTGCCATCCAACTCAAACAGTGCTTTCGCTTCCGCCATCTTTCCTCTCCTCATTGTTCTGATCACGCAATGTTGAATTGTATGACAGTATCGTAAAATAAAATGTAAAATGTAATGCATGTTAGAAGTTTGTAGTCGGACGCAGTCGCTCAATTGGTTTTGTCACACAAACCATTTGTTTGTTGCTACGCTAGTTTAGCTCTTAATATTCATGTATTTTGTGTCTTAATGTTATTACTACAAAGTGCACATGTTAAAGTTATTGAGAAATGTTAATAACTTACATGTACTGTATATCCTCGTAATTGAAGAGCTGAATATTTGTTGCATTTGCCATCCCTGAGTAACCTAGGGGGTGTGTCAACCAGAGCTTCTTCTTCTTTGGTATCTTCTTCTCATTCGTGTGGCTTTCAGGCAGACTAGACGCTTTATTCTTCTTTGGTATCATGGCGTTCGCACATTTTGTTTGTGGATGCCGCCACCTACTATGTGGTAGTTACTATGCGGTAGTTACTATGCGGTAGTTACTATGCGGTAGTTACTATGCAGTAGTTACTATGCGGTAGTTACTATGCGGTAGTTACTATGCGGTAGTTACTATGCAGTAGTTACTATGCGGTAGTTACTATGCGGTAGTTACTATGCGGTAGTTACTATGCGGTAGTTACTATGCGGTAGTTACTATGCGGTAGTTACTATGCGGTAGTTACTATGCAGTAGTTACTATGCGGTAGTTACTATGCGGTAGTTACTATGCGGTAGTTACTATGCAGTAGTTACTATGTGGTAGTTACTATGCGGTAGTTACTATGCAGTAGTTACTATGCGGTAGTTACTATGCGGTAGTTACTATGCGGTAGTTACTATGCGGTAGTTACTATGCGGTAGTTACTATGCGGTAGTTACTATGCGGTAGTTACTATGCGGTAGTTACTATGCGGTAGTTACTATGCGGTAGTTACTATGCGGTAGTTACTATGCAGTAGTTACTATGCGGTAGTTACTATGCAGTAGTTACTATGCGGTAGTTACTATGCGGTAGTTACTATGCGGTAGTTACTATGCGGTAGTTACTATGCGGTAGTTACTATGCAGTAGTTACTATGCAGTAGTTACTATGCGGTAGTTACTATGCAGTAGTTACTATGCGGTAGTTACTATGCGGTAGTTACTATGCAGTAGTTACTATGCGGTAGTTACTATGCGGTAGTTACTATGCGGTAGTTACTATGCGGTAGTTACTATGCGGTAGTTACTATGCGGTAGTTACTATGCGGTAGTTACTATGCGGTAGTTACTATGTGGTAGTTACTATGCGGTAGTTACTATGCGGTAGTTACTATGCGGTAGTTACTATGCGGTAGTTACTATGCGGTAGTTACTATGCGGTAGTGTGGTCAATCACGTTACATTTTGTGATACAAAAATAAAAAAGGAAGGGGTAAAAGGAAAAAAATGCACCACCAACTAACCCTACACCTACATTGCATTCGGCAGAAGTATTCAGACCCCTTGACTTTTTCCACATTTTTTTAATTTACAGCCTTATTTTAAAATTGATTAAATAGTTTCTTCCCCCCCTCATCAATCTACAACCAATACCCCATAATGACAAAGCAAAAACAGGTTTTTAGAAATGTTTGCAAATTTATTACAAATAAAAAATTGAAATATTACATTTACGTAAGTATTCAGACCCTTTACTCAGTACTTTGTTGTTGCACTTTTGGCAGCGATTACAGCATTGAGTCTTCTTGGGTATGACGCTACAAGCTTGGCACACCTGTATTTGGGGAGTTTCTCCCATTCTTCTCTGCAGATCCTCTCAAGCTCTGTCAGGTTGGATGGGGAGCGTCGCTGCACAGCTATTTTCAGGTCTCTCCAGAGATGTTCGATCAGGTTCAAGTCCGGGCTCTGGCTAGGCCACTAAAGGACATTCAGAGACTTGTCCCGAAGCCACTCCTGTGTCGTCTTGGTTGTGTGCTTAGGGTCGTTGTCCTATTGGAAGGTGAACCTTCGCTTCTGTCTGAGGTCCTGAGCACTCTGGAGCCCCACCACCATGCTTCACCGTGGGGATGGTGCCAGGTTTCCTCCAGATGTGAGGCTTGGCAACCAGGCCAAAGAGTTCAATCTTGGTTTCATCAGACCAGAGACTCTTGTTTCTCATGGTCTGAGAGTCCTTTAGGTGCCTTTTGGTAAACTACAAGCGGGCTGTCATGTGCCTTTTACTGAAGAGTGGCTTCCGTCTGGCCACTCTACCATTAAGGCCTGATTGGTGGAGTGCTGCAGAGATGGTTGGCCTTCTGGAAGGTTCACCCATCTCCACAGAGGAACTCTGGAGCTCTGTCAGAGTGGCCATCGGGTTCTTGGTCACCTCCCAGAGTTTGGCCGGGCGGCCAGTTCTAGGAAGAGTCTTGGTGGTTCCAAACTTCTTCCATTTTTAAGAATGATCGAGGCCACTGTATTCTTGGAGATCTTCAATGTTGCAGAAATGTTTTGGTACCCTTCCTCAGATCTGTGCCACAACACAATCCTGTCTCGGAGCTCTACGGACAATTCCTTCAACTTCATGGGTTGGTTTTTGCTCTGACATGCACTGTCAACTGTCAGACCTTATATAGACAGGTGTGTGCCTTTCCAAATCATGTCCAATCAATTTAATTCACCACAGGTGGACTCTAATCAAGTTGTAGAAACATCTCAAGGATCATCACTGGAAACAGGATGCACCTGAGCTCAATTTCGAGTCTCATAGCAAAGGGTCTGAATACTTATGTAAATAAGTTATTTCAGTTTTAATTTGCAAAAATGTCTAAAAACCTGTTTTTGCTTTTTCATAATGGGGTATTGTGTGTAGATTGATGAGGAACATTTTTTTAAAATCCATTTTAGAATAAGGCTGTAATGTAACAAAATGTGGAAAAAGAGAAGGGGTCTGAATACTTTCCGAATACACTGTATATACCACTTTTTCAACAACAACAAAAATATCACCACCCCATTCCACTACTTTGACCCTAACTGATCCTACACCAGGCCGACGGCCTGGGAGGATGGGACTCTTTCGTTCAACACAATTTGTAACTCTTCTGCAATAAAACCTTTTACACCCAAGTACTTCTCTCCAGCTGCCACCACAGCATCTATTTTTTGTGATTTACATTCCATTTCTGCAGAGAGCTTCAAGTTCCTCAGTGTCCACATCACTAAGGATTTATCATGTTCCAAACACACCAACCCAGTCTTGAAGATGGCACGACAATGCCTCTACCCTCTCAGTAGGCTGAAAATATTTGGCATGGGCCCTCAGATCCTCAAAAAGTTAAACAGCTGCACCATGAGAGCATCTTGACTGGCTGCATCACCGCTTGGTATGGCAACTGCTTGGCATCCCACCACAAGGTGCTACAGAGGGTAGTGCAGACGGCCCAGTACATCACTGGGGCCAAGCTCCCTGCCATCCAGGACCTCTATACCAGGCAGAGGAAGGCCCTACAAATTGTCAAAGACTCCAGCCACCCAAATCATAGACTATTCTCTCTGCTAACACACGGAAAGCAGTCTGGAACCAACAGGAGCATGGACAGCTTCTACCCCCAAGCCATGAGACTGCATAATAGTTAGTTAAATATTTAACCAAATAGCTACCCAGAATTTCTGCATTGACCCTTTTTGCACAAACTTTTTTTTGACTCATCACATATGCTGCTGCTACTGTTTAATACACTACCAGTCAAAAGTTTGGACACACATACTCATTCAAGGGTTTTTCATTATTTTAAAAAAATTTTACATTGTAGAATAATAGTGAAGACATCAAAGCTATTACGTAACACAAGTGTTAAATAAATCAAAATGTATTTTAAATTTGAGATTCTTCAAATAGCCACCCTGTGCCTTGATGACAGCTTTGCACACTCTCAACCAGCTTCATGAGGTAGTCACCAATGCAGTCCAATTAACAGGTGTGCCTTCTTAAAAGTTAATTCGTGGAATTTAATGCGTTTGAGCCAATCAGTTGTTTTGTGACAAGGTAGGCGGGGTATACAGAAGATAGCCCTATTTGGTAAAAGACCAAGTCCATATTATGGCAAGAACAGCTCAAATAAGCAAAGAGAAATGGCAGTCCATCATTACTTTAATACATGAAGGTCAGTCAATATGGAACATTTAAAGAACTTTGAAAGTTTCTTCAAGTGCAGTCACAAAAACCATCAAGCGTCAATCAACTGGCTCTTATGAGGACCTCCACAGTCATGGAAGACCCAGAGTTACCTCTGCTGCCATCAAGGCAAAGGGTGGCTATTTGAAGAATCTCAAACATAAAATATGTTTTGATTTTTTAAACACTTTTTTGGTTACTACATGATTCCATATGTGTTATTTAATAGTTTTGATGTCTTCACTAGTATTCTACAATGTAGAAAATAGTAAAAGTAAGAAAAACCCTTGAATGAGTAGATGTGTCCAAACTTTTGACTGGTACTGTATCTGTTACTTTATTCTTAGTTATAGATACATATCTACCTCAATTACCTTTTACCGCCGGACATCGACTCGATACTGGTAACCCGTGTACAGTGCCTTTAGAAAGTATTCATACCCCTTGACTTATTCCACATTTTGTTGTGTTACAGCCTGAATTCAAAATGGATTAAACAGATTTTTTTCTCAACAATCTAAACACAATACCCCATGATAAAATGAGAACGTTTTTGGACATTTTAGCAAATGTATTGAAAATGAAATACAGAAATATCTAATTTGCATAAGTATTCACACCCCTGAGCCAATACATTTTAGAATCACATTTGGCAGTGATTACAGCCAGTGGTGGAAAAAGTACCCAATTGTCATACTTTACTAAAAGTAAAGATATCTTAATAGAAAAGTAAAAGTGAAAGTCAACCAGTAAAATACTAATTGAGTAAAAGTCTAAAAGTATTTAGTTTTAAATATACTTAAGTATCAAAAGTAAATGTAATCGTGAAAATATACTTCAGTTTCAAAAGTAAAAGGAAAAGCCATTTTTTTAAATTAGATTTTTTACAGAAAGCCAGGGGCCCACTCCAACACTCAGACATAATTTACAAACGGCAGTAGGGATAAACAAAAATGTCCGCTATATTTCAGATATTATGTTCGAAATAGGGCTGACATTGCCCTCTCAAGGGGGCCTTTAAAGACTTGTTACTTAGAGCTCATAGAGTTATTGATTACTTTCAGTTTACCTGAGTTTAGGCTATGTTTCCTGTCAGGAGTCTGTCCTGTATGTTATTTTTGTTGTTAATAGATGTACATATTGTAGGCTACATACTTTTGGTGCCTTATTTTCACTTTGCCCTCATCCTCACCCTGGGTATTGCACTGAATCCTCTGGTCTGCCTCAGTGGCCTCCTCCACCGCCGCAGAGTGCCACTTCACAATGAGGTAGGACCATTGTTGAGATAATATGATTATTAGGAGTTCCTTTGATTGTTGTTCTGGAAGTTAAGTTGAGGAGTGTTTTTCTGCTGAGTCAGGTATCTACCTAAGTATACGTCCAGCCATATAAACAGATAATGGGCAAATCTGAAATGTATGCAACGCTGCGCTATCAGTGTGCTTTGCAATTTGTATAGCAGGCATTCATTAAAGCCAACACCATTTTTCGAGTTGCAACAATACCCTCATTATTATGTGATATAAAATACTAAAAAGCTAGTTTTTCCACGCCATTGATCATAAAAAGTGTACAGTTTTCAGATGAGTAAGATATTGAGTCCACATGAAGCACTTCAACAGACGAGTAGAATGGCGATCATCTGTTGGTTTACTCAGTGGATATTGATTACTCTGGTCTACAGACAGGCCCTCAGGGAATTAGGTGGATCAAGAGTACCAGATGAAACCTAAACCATAGATCAAAGCATAAGCACATACATTCCATAGCTAAGATCATTTGCCCGCTATTTGGACCGCCTATAACATCTGCAGGCCTGCGTCCCCTCATCACACACCTCTGTCAATATACAACATGGTCTCAGGTTTTGGCATAGAATATACAAATATGTACAAAACATTCAAAATGTGGCCTTCCTCTTGTACAAGTCCCTCGACGTAGCTTGCACGAATTAGTATGTGCAGAAGTGCCAGAAAAAAAGCCCAGCACCAACAGTTAATCTTGTTTATGGCTTCTTCTAGAAATCAATGTACATCTGTAAAGACCATCTTTGTTGGGAGGCTTATACTGTAAATATAAGATAACAAGACCCTCTGTTAGCACAAGGGCCTAAGAGAAGCATCCAGGAAAAGCAGTGGAAAACACACAAGAACGGGTACCTACATATTGGGTGGTGTTATGATAAGGCATGATGGTAGTTGTTCGGAGTGAAGCCTGTGACATCTTTGGCTGTGATTGTCCTGTCTGATTGGGCCCTTGTAGTCTGTGAGAGCAGCTATTCTCCCGTGGGCTTAGAGAACCTGACACATGTTTTTTTGCTCCTTCTCTACAATACTTACTATTACCTTGGGGTTTCAGAGGTGTCAAAAACAGACACTGGCAGTCTAGTTGTGTGCCCCAGTTAGTCTTATTTTAAGTATAAGGGCAGGCTAAGACAAAATGGTACTGTAGTTTATTTATTTGTCTTATCCTCATAATAAAATTGAGAATAAAAATCACAAGGTCTGCAAACCAATGCAAAACAATGAATTATCGTTTATATAGAATTGTAATTAGTTGTTATAAAAAATATCTGCATTCAGTGTGTATTTTTTTATGGTTATTCATGACTCATTACTTTAAAGGGATTATTACTTTATCTGGTATTAAAAAGCTAAACCATTTGGACGGTCTGTTTTGTGGGGATACATTGTAAATAGTTTTTATTATGGCCATAATATTCAGGCTTTTAATAGGTGCTGAGTTGCTGGTTATTTGCATTCCAGTCGACAATCTGAAAATATGTTGTGAACAGATGATTTAGGCCTATGTGTGGTTGCCTCAGTCCTACTTAAGAAACAACAACAAATGAACATCAAACAGGCAAGCAAGTGCAATGTACTCATTTTAGTTTTTAGTTCAAAATGGCATTGTTCTCTTAGACACATAATCAGTGTTCACTCTAAAAAGTTTGACAACCTTCGAAGCAAACATTACTGCATAGTTGCAGATTTGAGACACAATGCTGATATGCCACCTAGAAATATTGTTGTGTTTGTGTTCCCGAGCAGAACCCAGTGTTGCCTGCTGTGGTGTACTATACATCACAATACATGGGCAATTTAACGTATGTGTCAACGTAAGTAGAAATCTGAATCCTTAAGTCATCAATTCCAAGACATTCCAATGTCTGCCAACAGAGCACTCTGCAACCTGAGTAACAGACACACACGCACTCTATTCCAGGGTTCTTCATGACGTGATGGATGTGATTTTCCCCTCCAAAGGTAGCACCCTCAACAGAATGTCTTCATCAGAGACTAACACAGACTCCCCTTTGGCCTCCTTTCTTCAACACAGCCAGGGGGGCTCAGATCTGGGATTAGACTCCAGAGCATCGGGGCTGTAAGTGTTTGCATTATCTGGAGGGCTCTGTATGTCACTCAGCTGCTCTGAGAACAGTCTCCCCACCCCCAGGGAGCAGAGCGTGATTAAAACCAGAAAACTTAACCTGTCACTGGGGGGTTCTGCAGGCGGAGGGCGAGGAGGCGAGACTGGGGAGTGTGGTCCCCCCTGGTGGAGTGCTGATTAGAGATCATTTTAAGGATTTTAAAATGATATTATTGTTGGAGCCTGCCTCTGCCTCTGCCCCTGCACTCGTCTCATCCCAACAACCCCCTGTAGCTGACAGGAAGCTGACCTAATTAAGACAGGCTCCAGCTATGAAAAAACTATAATCACAACCAGGCTTTCTTTAGGCCTGTAATTTAGTACCTATTTGTCAGACAATATGGGGAGTGAATGATTAGTGTGCCACATCACGTCCTAACAGAGAATTGCTGGGTTCGTTCCTGTGTCTTTTCAGGTTACGTTAGATCAGGTAAACAGGTTAGGATAGGTTAAGCAAGAATGGGGGGTGGGCAGGGGTGGAGATGGATGGGCAGCTTCACTTTTGTATAAAATAGATATTTTCAATTGTAAGAGAAAGAAAAATAAAAAAACAAGTTTAGGAAGTGGTGGGGGTGACATAATAGACACCACCCTGCCATGCATCTGGCCTGCCCCATAGCTGTGGTGATAATTAGCAGCTGACACAACAACACCATGCAGCAATGACATGGGACTCACAGGGTGTTGGAAATATGGAGGCTTTCTTTCATTTTCCCCTCATTTCAATAGACCTGTAGAAAGTTCCTCAATACTTTTCTAGACATTAGCAGACTCTGTATGAGTCCGCATAGGGAGTCTGTGAGTGACAAAGCCTGAGCCTCGGTGGACTACTCTGAAGTATTTATGTACAGGTGCTGTGGTTCTGAGTCTGCCCCTGGGATAATATTGTTATGTACAGTTTCAGGAACAGTATGTTTCTCAGGGCCTGGGGGACTAGGGAATGTCAATGAGGCACTGGCAACTTCTCAACATGGAAATTGATCCACAGCTGTAGGTAGTAGACTGGAAGCTCCCAATTGATTTGGCTCCGCATTGTGACAGAGTCTATATTTGTGCTTTTCTCTCGCTCACTTTTCTGTCTTTCCCCCTTTTTCTCCTCTTTCCTTTTTTCCATCTGTTTTCAGGAATTGGTACCATGGCCAATTCTATATTGATTTATGTAGTTAGGAGTTACATTTCAATATCTCTGTATCTTGCTGTGGGGCACCGACTATACATCAGTAAGTCTTGTAAGTCAAATATGTTTGGGGTTTTAGGCAGGGTTTCTGTATAAGCACTTTGTGACTGATGTAAAAATCTTTATAAATACATTTGATTTGAATTATGTCCCATGATAACCTCAGTTCTTTGTTTATGTTGTTCTATAAATGATGTTTTGAAGTTTGACCTTTCTCTGCTCACAAACACATTTTCCTAAACACATAACCCTAATTGCTCCTGTATGTTGCTCTGGTTAAGAGTGTCTGCTAAATTACTAAAATGTAAAAATACAATCTCTATAGGCTCATGTTGAAGAATACAAGGTATAAATGTGTAATCCTACTTTGACATGAAGATATGACTGACTGACACATGGGGCCTCTCTACTGTATGTCACCTCCTCTCATGCATATTGTCAGCTCAATGAGCACCTTGTCTGGCCTCAGCCTGCCATTTCCGGATGTGCTGTTCATTCTAATCATCAAGCCTGGCCCCCTTATAGGGGGAGAGAAGGTGACACATGAGGATCAGTCTGACAAGGCGAGGCGAGGAAAGGCAAGGAAGTGGATCCAGATCTACACCAGATGGATCCTGACAGTGGTCTTACAGTATATCTCCATGATGTGACCTGGTTGTGCCGGAGGCAAGGCAGCACAGGCAAAAAGGTACTGAAAATCCCTTGCCTTCCTTTCTGGTGAATCCTTTACAGTACCAAATATGGGAAGGCTTCGATTGAAGGTGGGTTATAAGTGAGGCTGACACAGGGTTAAATGGGTTCGGTCAGTGAAAATGGCCAGTGCAATTGCTGTTTTTGTCCCAGATGTTGAATTCTACCACTTTAATCTGGGAAAGGAATATTAGGCCACCGAGGTTAAAACGTCAGATATTTTCTTTGTAATACACTGTTTTGTGATGTTATGAAGAGGAAAAATTGCTAATTTCTGAGTCCATTGACTGAATTCCAATAAAACTGTGTGATAGAATGGTATTATGGGTTCTCGCTAGCTTTCCAATTGGCAATACTTTACAATGTAGCAAGGGATGGTAAGAGCATCAGCCATCTGCCATCCAAGTAAGTGTGCCTTTGAGGTTGTGCCTGAAGCCTGCAGAGTACTGACACTTAGCCTCAGTAGCAGCATACCGTGTGGAAGTCTGGTGCCAGAGTCGATGCCGTCTGTACAGTGGAGCTCAGTGCCATAAGCCATCACTGTGCCCTATAATGAGGGAAATGGACAGGGCAAATGGACTCCTCATTAGTCCATGTCCTGCATCATTAATTTGGGCTGTTTGCCATGCTGAGATGAATGGCACGAATTAGCGTCCTTAAAGTGTTTCTGTTATTCTTAATGACTGTGTAACCCGGACCCTAATTGAATCTAAAGGGGACTTCTAGGGCCCATTTCATTATAGGGAGATGTTAAGAGAGGGTTATCATCAAACAGGTCTACATTTGTTTTTTATCTTAGTCTTTTTTTCAAGAGTGATTATGCTGAGGCTTACTGTGCCACTGCTTTTTCACTCAAGCAATTTCAGCGCAGGGTGATGAATGACTAGACTGATTTGAATGGCGATATGGACCATCAAACATAATCAGAATTTATGGGTTTGCTTTTTAAATTAGATGTTTTTTCTTCTTTTCAGTGAGTACACTGTGCCTGTGATTTAAACTCTTGACACATTTCCTGGCATAGATGATGTGCATTTGAACATGTGAATATGCTTTTGAACCTTTGAGTAAAGTGCTGAAACATAGTCAAATGAATAGTTAAAAATAAGTAGCTCTAAAATGTAAATAATGAGACAAGTCACCCGAAAAGGTGTTTTGCACTTGATTCAGACTCAAACTGCGTTAACTTTTATTTTAAACATTTACATTTGTCATTTAGCAGACACTCTTATTCAGAGCGACATAGAGGAGCAATTCGGGTTAAGGGCTTTGCTCAAGGGCACAGACAGATTTTTCACCTAGTCGGCTTGGGGATTCAAACCAGCAACCTTTTGGTTACTGGCCCAACGCTCGTAAACGCTAGGCTACCTGCCACCCAAGCAACCAAAACCAAGCAAAAACACGTTTATTTTGAAATTACCTGACATTCTCTACAGAGCATAATAAAAATGAACCAAACACCACATTTTGTTTACAGTTAAGAGAAAAATTAGTAATTTCCTTGAGTTATAATGTGCTGTAAATGTCAAAACCATTATGGCCATTTTACAGTAAATAGTCTACAAATAAATAGCTGGTTCCACACCTCATGCAAATGGCGCCGGAGAAGATGGCTGCCGTTTTACAGCCCTCTAACCAATTGTACTATTATGTGTGTTTTTTCGCGTTATTTGTAATTTATTCTGTACATAATGTTTCTGCCATCGTCTCTTATAACCAAAAAGAGCTTCTGGATATCATGACAGCGATTACTCACCTCGTATTGGACGAAGATGTTTTCTTCAACGAGTCGGACACGAAGGATATCCTACAGACACCCAACAAGGCCCAAATCCCCGTCATTCGCAGGAGAAAGAGACAGGGATATCGTGGACGTAGGTCGGGGTGCCTTGTATGGATCCGACGGCGAGCGATTAAACTGCCTCTTCCATCAATCCTATTAGCCAATGTTCAATCATTTGAAAATAAATTAGATGACCTAATATTATAGTTATCCTACCAACGGGACATTAAAAACTGTAATATCTTATGTTTCACCGAGTCGTGGCTGAACGATGACATGGACAACATACAGCTGACGGGATATACGCTACATCGGCAGGATAGAACGGCTGTCTCTGGTAAGACAAGGGGTGGCGGTCTGTGTATATTTGTAAACAACAGCTGGTGCACAAAATCAAATACTAAGGAAGTCTCGAGGTTTTGCTCGCCTGAGGTAGAGTATCTTATGATAAGCTGTAGACCACACTATTTACCAAGATAGTTTTCATCTATATTTTTCATAGCTGTCTATTTACCACCACAAACCAATGCTGGCATTAAGATTGCACTCAATGAGCTGTATAAGGCCATAACTAAACAGGAAAATGCTCATCCAGAGGCAGCGCTCTTAGTGGCCGGGGACTTTAATGCAGGGAAACTTAAATCCGTTCTACCTCATTTCTACCAGCAACCAGAGGAAAAAAAAACTCTAGACCACCTTTACTCCACACACAGAGACGCATACAAAGCTCTCCCTCGCCCTCCATTTGGCAAATCTGACCGTAACTCTATCCTTATAAGCAAAAACTAAAGCAGGAAGCACCAGTGACTCGGTTAATAAAAAAGTGGTCAGATGACGCAGATGCTAAGCTACAGGACTGTTTTGCTAGCACAGACTGGTTGTTCCAGGATTCTTCAGATAGCATTGAGGAGTACACCACATCAGTCACTGGCTTCATCAATAAGTGCATCGATGACGTCGTCCCCACAGTGACCGTACGTACATACCCCAACCAGAAGCCATGGATTACAGGCAACATCCGCACTGAGCTAAAGGGTAGAGCTGCCGCTTTCAAGGAGCGGGACTCTAACCCGGACGCTTATAAGAAATCCCGCTATGCCCTCTGACGTACCATCAAACAGGCAAAGAGTCAATACAGGACTAAGATTGAATCGTACTACACCGGCTTTGACGCTCGTCAGATGTGGCAGGGCTTGAAAACTATTACAGACTACAAAGGGAAGCACAGCCGCGAGCTGCCCAGTGACACAAGCCTACCAGACGAGCTAAACCATTTCTATGCTCGCTTCGAGGCAAACAACACTGAAGCATGCATGAGAGCACCAGCTGTTCCGGATGACTGTTTGATCACGCTCTCCGTAGCCGATGTGAGTAAGACTTTTAAGCAGGTCAACATTGACAAGGCCGAGGGCCAGACGGATTACCAGGACGTGTACTCCAAGCATGTGCTGACCAACTGGCAAGTGTCTTCACTGACATTTTCAACATGTCCCTGACTGAGTCTGTAATACCAACATGTTTCAAGCAGACCACCATAGTCCCCGTTCACAAGGACACTAAGATAACCTGCCTAAATGACTACCGACCCGTAGCACTGACGTCTGTAGCCATGAAGTGCTTTGAAAGGCTGGTCATGGCTCACATCAACACCATTATCCCAGAAACCCTAGACCCACTCCAATTTGCATACCGCCCCAACAGATCCACAGATTATGCAATCTCTACTGTACTCCACACTGCCCTTTCCCACCTGGATAAGAGGAACACCTACATGAGAATGCTATTCATTGACTACAGCTCAGCGTTCAACACCATAGTGCCCTCAAAACTCATCACTAAGCTGATGATCCTGGGACTAAACACCTCCCTCTGCAACTGGATCCTGGACTTCCTGAAGGGCCGCCCCCAGGTGGTAAGGGTAGGTAACAACACATCTGCCACGCTGATCCTCAACACGGGGGCCCCTCAGGGGTGCATGCTCAGTCCCCTCCTGTACTCCCTGTTCACCCATGACTGCATGGCCAGGCACGACTCCAACACCATCATTAAGTTTGCAGACGACACAACAGTGGTAGGCCTGATCACCGACAACGATGAGACAGCCTATAGGGAGGAGGTTAGAGAGCTGGCCATTTGGTGCCAGGATAACAACCTCTCCCTCAATGTGACCAAGTCAAAGGAGATGATTGTGGACTACAGGAAAAGAAAGAGGACTGAGCACGCCCCCATTCTCATCAATGGGGCTGTAGGTAGAGAGCTTCAAGTTCCTTGGTGTCCACATCACCAACGAACTATCATGGTCCAAACACACCAAGAGAGTCGTGAAGAGGGCACGACAAAGCCTATTCCCCCTCAGGAGACTGAAACGATTTGGCATGGGTCCTCAGATCCTCAAAAAGTTCTACAGCTGCACCATCGAGAGCATCCTGACTGGTTGCATCACCGCCTGGTATGGCAACTGCTCGGCCTCCGACTGCAAGGCACTACAGAGGGTAATGCGTACAGCCCAGTACATCACTGGGGCCAAGCTTCCTGCCATCCAGGACCTCTATACCAGGCGGTGTCAGAGGAAGGCCCTCAAAATTGTCAAAGACTCCAGCCACCCTAGTCATAGACTGTTCTCTCTGCTACCGCACGGCAAGCGGTACTGGAGCGCCAAGTCTAGGTCCAAAAGGCTTCTCAACAGCTTCTACCCCCAAGCCATAAGACTTCTGAACAGCTAATCATGGCTACCCAGACTATTTGCACTGCCCCCCCACCCCCACCCCATCTTTATACGCTGCTGCTACTCTGTTAATTATTTATGCATAGTCACTTTAACTCTACCCACATGTACATATTACCTCAACTACCGCAACTAGCCGGTGCCCCCCACATTGACTCTGCACTGGTACCCCCCCCCCCCGTATATAGCCTCCCTACTGTTATTTTATTTTACTTCTGCTCTTTTCTTCTCAACACTTTTTGTTGTTGTTGTTTTATTTTCCTTTTTTATAAAAAAAAATTAATGCATTGTTGGTTAATGGCTGTAAGTAAGCATTTCACGGCAATGTCTACACCTGTTGTATTCGGCGCATGTGGCAAATAAAATTTGATTTGATTTGATATATGGTTTCTCTGTGCAGTGCCATACACCAGTGTGAGAAATATTGAGTACCTGTGTGGGTGTCAGGAAAGATAAAGCTTTCACAGCCAAGACCAAGTGAAACCTTGGCACCAATTGTTCATGACAGCGGGCGAGTTCATATGGAGAAGACAAACATTTCTACATTTCTTTCAAAAACCAATCAGTAAGGCAGGAATAACCTGTCTTTTGTGTCATAAAAAATAATGATTGATTAGCTTTGACACAAATAGCAGGTTTCTATCCAGGTTGGGTATGGTTTAATATCAGTTTGTGTATAATGGTTTCTGACAACATTCAGGACTCTTCTTTCTGACTACTGTCATGTTGAGCTCAAACACCCTATTTTACTGCAACAGTGAATTCTTAGAAGCTTTGGTTTGTGAGATCAGGGGCAGTAGAGCAAACTACAACTACATGTTGTTATCTAACTTTTATATCTGCCTCTTCTTAGATTGCAAGTATCACTATAAGGACATGGATATAGTGGCTCCATTTCTTAATATTTAAAAAAGAGGTGGATTGACCAATTCTAATCTGATGCTTATCAATTGTATACAAAGATGTCTGATTATCTAATGCTATGTGAGTGTATATACAGTAGAAGTCTCAAACACATCACTTTCCTCTTACCATAGATAGAAATCTCAAGAGGTGCTCCTCGTTCTCAAAGCACCGAGTCATTTCCATGGTGATAGAGCTGTCCCATGAACTCACGGCTGGGTGAAGAAGACAGGTCAATGGTGCCTGTGGTGTTTCAACAAGCATCCAGCATCAGTCTCACACATGTGCTGCTTGGAGGATGAGTAGGTCCCAAATTGGACAATGAAGAGGGTTTGCTTTGCATATAGCTCTCTAATGCTAGACAAAGTCCTGCAAAGGCCAATGAAGTGAGTTGAACTTCTTTATGTAAGATATTAGTGGAAACATGTGGATGTCATATTTGCAATGCAAACGCTGTCTTGTGTGCAATGGCATGACAGTACGTTGACCTTGGGTGTCTTTCGTGGGCTACCCAAAAGGACACAGTAAGCCTCTGTGAGGTTGGGTGCAAAGTTGCACAATGCATTGTGTGTTTTTCTCTCTAACCTAAAAAGGCTATAATAAAATGGGTGATATATGATACTCATCTCTCTGTTTTTTATGTGTCAGTATGCTGCAGGGAAACCATAATTTTCTCCCTAGCTGTGGTCATTCCAGCTTGGTCAGTTATATTTTCACTGCACTCATCTCCCCTGGCACAGAGTTTCCTTTCATTTGACCTCTCTGACTCCTCTTTTAACCCACCGTTGCCATAACAACTGACCCACTGTGATTACTAGGCTTGAACAATACGCCCAGTCTGAGAAGGAGTGAGACGCAGCATCTCCCGACAGAAGTTCCCAGCGAGAGACACACTGTTAATTTGTATGACTTTTTCTCTTATGGGGATATTCTGGCTTGAGCTCAAGCCAGATGAGGTGTCTAAATTGGAAATAAGGGTGTAGCTCAATGTCTCAGATAGCAATTTGTCCCCAGGTATAGAGATAATGTGGATGTGATTGATCCTGGCAGTCTTACAAGTCTACACTTATCAAGGTGATGGATTGGCAGCGCTCTGTCATAAGCTTTCCAAACACCATCACTCTGGCCATGTAAACTCTGTTCAATCGAGTCTATAGCTTGATAGTTCAATTGAGTTTAAACGGGAAGGGGAGGGGGGGTGAATAATTTTGACAGTTACTGTGCCACGGGGTCATGTCAAATCCCCTTTTATGTCTCAAGTTAATAGGTTTTCTCTCATTTCAAACCCTTGAAAAATACTTAACTGGAAAACAAAAAAATGTGTTTGAAGCATCATAACCCAAGAGTTTACACCTCATTACCTAGTGTCGAAAGATAAAAGTCAGTCAGGAATATGTTTTCGCCAATCTCATTTATATTCAAACACTCACTAAGCACATGAGTAGGGTTGCAAAGCTACCAGTAATTTACGAAAGTTACTGGAATCTTCAGAAATTTGGGTAATTAACAGAAATCTATGGCAATCTATCGTACCTTTGATAATTTATACTTGAATAAATGTAAAACGTATTCATATATAATTTTATTTTTGTATATTTGTGTCCATTTGTCCCATGAGTTTCTAGTAGATAGACCATATGGTTCAAGACGAAATAGCCTAATTAATTAAAAGAAAATCATCCAATCAACAATGACATTATTATCAATTACCTCTACAACTTGTCCAACTATTGACTTTTTTCACAACTGCTACCAGTTTGATGCCAAAACATTGACAACAAATTATTATTGACAAACTAAAATAAATACAAATTTGTAAAAATATATATAAAGGATATTTTATGCTGAAACCCTCATATTAAACACCAATGGTATTCACTAAGTTGATGGTTTATATTTAGGATAATGTTTTACAGTTTAGTCATTGTATTTTTTATTTTAAAATCATCTTATTTAAATTATTTCATATACACTGAACATAAATATAAACGCAACATGTAAAGTGTTGGTCCCATGTTTCATGAGCTGAATGTCATATTTGACAAGACGGGCGGCAGGTAGCTTAGTGGTTAAGAGCGTTGTGGCAGTAACTGAAAGGTCGCTGGTTCTAATACCCGAGCCCACTAGGTGAAAAATCTGTCGATGTGCCCTTGAGCAAGGCACTTAACCCTAATTGCTCCTGTAAGTCGCTCTGGATAAGAGCGTCTGCTAAATGACCAATTATTTATTTATTTAGCTGAAATAAAAGATCCCAGAAATGTTCCATACGCAGAAAAAGCGTATTTCTTTCAAATTGTGTACGCAACTTTGTTTACATCCCTGTTAGTGAGTATTTCTCCTTTACCAAGATAATCCATCCACCTGCCAGGTGTGGCATATCAAGAAGCTGATTAAACAGCATGATCATTACACAGGTGCACCTTGTGCTGGGGACAATAAAAGGCCACTCTAAAATGTACAGTTTTGTCACACAACACAATGCCACAGATGTCTCAAGTTTTGAGGGAGCGTGCAATTGGCATGCTGACTGCAGGAATGTCCACCAGAGCTGTTGCCGGATAATGTTATGCTCATTTCTCTACCATAAGCCTCCTCCAACATTGTTTTAGAGAATTTGGCAGTACGTCCAACCGGCCTCACAACCACAGACCACGTGTACCACACCAGCCCAGGATCTCCACATCCGGCTTCTTCACCTGCAGGATTGTCAGAGACCAGCTACCCGGACAGCTGATGAAACTATGGGTTTGCACAACCGAATAATTTCTGCAAAGAAGCTAATCTGCGTGCTCGTCATTCTGACTAGGGTCTTGACCTGACTGCAGTTTGGCGTAGTAAACGATTCATCTGTGAAGAGCACACTGCAGCAAGCAGATGGGTATGCTGGATGACTCTATGCATGCATCATGTGGTCATTGGTCAGGACTCTGTTTCAAAGGATTCCGTCATACACTTTTTACATCAATACGTCATTGTAGATCATGCCTCACCAAACACACCGCTGAAATGGCCCACCAAGATACTGACGGTGCTGGCTGTGGTTGTCTCTCTGCATAATGCATTACATATCAATGACTTCGATGGGAGATATGCATCATATGATGACTTTCTCCAACAGCACACTTAAAGGGCCAATCTGGAGTTGCTACATCACATTTTGGACTGTTAAATTAATTATATATAGCCATTGATTCTTGAAGAATACCCCATCAGAATAATCCAATGTTTGTAAACACAGTCAATGTAAAGTCAATGTAAGCAAACACTTTATATCTTCAAAACATGGTTAAAACTATCATTTTGGTTATATTTCTCAAGCCCCATCCCTCAGCTGTTTACCAAAACAAGTAGCAGGGTGACAGCTTTGTTATTGTTTGAAATCTGGATTGGCCCTTTAAGCTCAAAATCAATCTCATCTATACCACCCTTGAGTTAACCATTTTGTTGCATAATGTGTAATGTGCCGTTGAAAATTATATACAGCAGATAAGAGGAATGGCTCCATTTTCTCTAATTTTGATTGCTAGCTGTAATCATGACTTATTTCACCAGATCTTTGTCCTAAATTACCCACTTGTATTCGTGTTTGCCATTTGATCCTGTTAAAATAGAGACTGTAATATAGCAGCTCCAAAATACTGTTTTAATGCACTTACACAAAGGCTAAGTGAAAGCAGTGGAGCTATCTCCATGCTTTTCCTATTAAAAAGCAGTGCCTGTGTACGTAACCTCCGCATTTGGATTGATTGTGTTTCTAGCTCCCCAGGAGTTCCTGCATGCTAATTGTCATGTCGAGACGGTTACAAAATCCACCATTTCACCTAGTCACGGTTCACTTCAGATTCCCTCCCCTCTACAATGTGGGCCCCCATAGCAACAGTCCAGAGAGGGCAGGGACAGGTCAAGAGAGCCCTCTACAGGCAAAAGGGAGAATAAGCACACGTTTCTGAGTAAAATCAGAATCTGACCATGGAGCTCTAGCCTATAAGAACATACACGGAATCTTAACTCCTGATAGGCTAATACTGTAGAGATATGCATTGTCAAACTGAAATGGTTGAGATGGGAAAGCCATACCTTTCCTTATGAGAGGCTAGGTATGTATTTGATAGTATGATTGTACATAAGTTAATTGAGCTATTTGGACATTATAGAGATTGTCTCTTCAGTACATGTAGAAACTGTATATGTAATTCAAATTAATAAAAACAGTGTGTTTAGGAGGTGATATAATTAATAACATGTATACTCCATTTATAATCCATGAAAATACTATCTTCCAAATATTTGGAGAAAACATTGTGGGCATATTGAGCAAGTGAATCAATTGGCAAATATATGCTAGAATTAGTGTATTTGTTGCTTCAATGGTCCCCCAGATGCATTTTAACTTGTAGTTTATATAGACCAGTGCAGATGTAGAATCATACATTATAACGAGTATTAACATTGTCACTATACACAACAACTCCATAACCCTTTGCTGAATCACATTGGTTCTGAGATCAAGTTGGTATGTAGAAAAATGTCCACCTACTGTAAGCTATTTGTGTGACTTGTTTACATTTGATTTCATAATGCACAAAATAAATAAAAATTGTAAACATGGCAAGAAGTCAAAGAGCCACTAACACACCTTTAAAGATGGATGAATATATATCATGCATTAAAAACCTCATTCATTTTCTTTGCATATTTATTATCTCATTCATTGTTTTTTAAAATTGATTTACCAGTGTGATGGCATTGGTGAGACGGCAGATCTCTGAGGCATTGTGCTAGGGGCCACACTGCTCATTAGCAATCCTCCTATCTGATTCCCATGCACTTTTCTTTGCCCTGCAAAGTGCCAGTAATGGAATTTAAATTAGTTTCCCAGCTGAATTAATTTACCAGCGATGAATGCACACTTCTGAAAGAAGCATTTGCAGGCAGAGGCTGGGAACTAGGGTTGCCAAGGGAGTGTATTTTACTGGTTTACTTTTAAAGTTTACTAGTAAACTTCCAGAATTTTGGTATCTTTCAAGGATTTTATGTAATCTATTAAAATACATCTAGTGGCCCTTTTGGGTACTTTAGATTATCACAGGTGTCTGTAATTATCTCTGGCCCTCTAACTTGTCTTATCATGTGTAAAATAAATGAAATAATTAAATAAGATGATTTAAAAAATAAAAATAGAATGACAAAGCTGTAAAACATTATCGTAAATATAAACCATCAACCTAGTGAATGCCATTGGTGTTTAATATGAGGGTTTCAGTATGAAATATGTATTTGTTGTCAATGTTTTGGCATCAAACTGGTTGCAGTTGTGAAAAAAGTGAATAGTTGGACGAGTTGTAGAGGTAATTGAAAATAATGCCATTGTTGATTAGATGCTTTTTTCATTAATTAGGCTATTTCCTCTTGAACCATATGGTCTATCTACTAGAAACTGATGGACAGTATGGACACAGATACACAAAATTAGTACTATATATGAATAGATGTTTTAAAAGTTATTCAAGTATAAATTACCAAAGTTACAATAGATTGCCGTGCCAGGACAACAACCTCTCCCTCAACGTGATCAAGACAAAGGAGATTATTGTGGACTACAGGAAAAAGAAGATGACCGAACCCGCCCCCATTCTCATCGACGGGGCTGTAGCGGAGCAGGTTGATAGCTTCAAGTTCCTTGGTGTCCACATCACCAACAAACTAACATGGTCCAAGCACACCAAGACAGTCGTGAAGAGGGCACGACAAAACCTATTCCCCCTAAGGAGACTGAAAAGATTTGGCATGGGTCCTCAGATCCTCAAAACGTTCTACAGCTGCATCATCGAGAGCATCCTGACTGGTTGCGTCACTGCCTGGTATGGCAATTGCTCGGCCTCCGACCGCAAGGCACTACAGAGGGTAGTGCGTACGGCCCAGTACATCACTGGGGCCAAGCTTCCTGCCATCCAGGACCTCTATACCAGGCGGTGTCAGAGGAAGGCCCTAAAAATTGTCAAAGACTCCAGCCACCCTAGTCATAGACTGTTCTCTCTGCTACCGTACGGCAAGCGGTACCGGAGCGCCAAGTCTAGGTCCAAGAGGCTTCTAAACAGCTTCTACCCCTAAGCCATAAGACTCCTGAACATCTAATCAAATGGCTACACAGACTATTCGCATTGGGCAGCTCAAGGAGCGATGTCAAGTTTTTTAATCTCACAGATGTAACCAGAAACCAGTTGATCAAATTTGTCACAGGCAGTTGCATGCTGCATAAATGCTCTATGCCTACTGTCATATGTTAAAGTTTGAGATAATGTTTATTGCAATGCATGATAAGTGTGGGCTTATGTATGTGTGTATGGTAAATATACACTGTGGCCAGTTTATTAGGTATACCCATCCAGTACCGAGTCAGACCCCCCTTTGCCTCCAGAACAGCCTGATTTCTTCGGGGAATGGAAACATAGCTCAATTGGTATCAAGGGACCTAACGTGTCCCAGGAAAACATTCCCCACACCATTACACCACCGCCACCAGCCTGTACCATTGGTACCAGGCAGGAGTGGGCCATGGACTCATGCTGCTTACGCTAAATGCTGACTCTGCCATCAGCATGGCACAACTGTCACACCCTGGCTCTGGGACTCTATATGTTGAGCCAGGGTGTGTTCATTCTATGTGTTCTGTTTCTATGTTGGGTGTTCTAGGTTGTGTTTTTCTATGTTTGCCTGTGTGACTCCCAATCAGAGGCAACGAGTGTCAGCTGTAGGCTGGTTGTCTCTGATTGGGAGCCATATTTAAACTGTATGTTTTTCCCTTTGGGTTTGTGGGTTTTTGTTCCTTGTCGGTCTTTGTCACCGTGGACTTCACGAGTCGTTTATTGTTTTTGTTTAGTGTGCTTATTATCACTGACGGTAATAAAGTCAATCATGTTCGCTCAACACGCTGCGTATTGGTCTACTTCTCGTCAAGACGATCGTGACAACAACAGGAACCGGGATTCCTGTTTGTGGCCCGTCTGTTAGCTTGCATGATTCTTGCCATTCTCCTTCGAGCTCTCATCAACGAGCTATTTTCGCCCACAGGACTGCCGCTGACTGGATGTTTTTTGTTTGTCGCACCATTCTCGGTAAACCCTTGACACTGTCATGCATGAAAAGCCTAGGAGGCCGGCCGTTTCCGAGATACTGGATCCAGTGCACCTGGCACCGACGATCACACCATGCTGAAAGTCGCTTAGGTCACTTGTTTTGCCCATTCTAACGTTCAATCAAACAGTCACTGAATGCCTCAATGCCTGCCATGGCCACATGACTCACTGTCTGTAGGAGCGAACCATTTTCGTGAATGGGGTGGTGTACCTAATAAACTGGCCACTGAGTGTACATAGGACATGCAGACCTATGTGTGTCTCTCCTCATAGGAATGTGAAGGTGTTACATGTATCACACTGCACATTCTATATTTGACTCAGTGTCCAGTGGGCCCCCATAGTGGTCTACAGCCGACAGACATACTGAATTCTGTATCATGATGGAGTTACGAGTCTATGGATTGGGGTACAGGGATTGTGTTCTTGCTGTCATTGGGAAAACACACAGAAGGAGATCATACTTTCTGTAATAGGTGGGATTGGTACCGGTGAACTCTCACTCGGGAAGCCAACAGCCATTAGACCAAGAGGGAACCCCTGTGGTCCGAGCGTGACAATTGGTCTTTGGCAGAGCTATCAATCACAACATTTCCATACATGGTTGACAGGGACAGTGTGCAAATGTCAAAGCTATTTGAAGCTTTGCCAGAGAGTGGATATAATAAGGAAGGACATGAGAATCAGAGAGAACAGAGCAAAGACCAGTCGACATCAAGCGTTCGTGAAGCACTCCTGTCCCATTATCCAAAGGCCAATAATCGTATAGATGTAGGGTAATTGTTGTGAATATTAATGAATGGGGATGGAGTCATTCATTTACCTATTATAAACTTACACATATTGTAATTTCCTTTGTTAGAATTAAACACAGTAAAATTGTAACGATCCCGGCAGTCTGAGTCGGGTCCTGTCTGTGGACTAGTTTTTATGTTCGTTATCTCCAGTTTCCCGAGGGTTCTGGAACGCTCCGGGGAGCTCTCTTGATTTCCGCACCTGCATCCCATCAGCAATCTGCACACCTGGTCCTGATCATCACCCTTCTTAGGCTCTGGCCTAACATCCATTCCCTGCCGGATCGTTAGCCATGAACAGTAGGTTTACCAGAGTATCAGTCTTAGAGCCTAGCGTTAGTTTTGTTGTTTTTGCACCTTGTTGGTTT